>NC_132784.1:20711666-22110000 GCF_048418805.1 Vulpes vulpes | reverse complement strand
ACATTTTCTTACAACTTTCTGCAGTCCTCCTTGTGAGTTTCCAGTGGAGTTTGTGAAGAAAAACTCTGAAAAATACTCAAGTTATGTGGCCCTCAGGGGCTCATATCCTCTTACTAATACATGGAGAACCTCTATCAAATTCCCCAATCTTTCCAGTTGAACTCTGATTATCAGCATTGATAATTGTGCCTACCCCAAATAAGTCAGTGTACATGTTCTATGTCCCTAGATTGAATGTCTGCCTCTCCTTGGATTTTAGATCAACTACCTGCCAATAGAATCAGTTTCAAGAAAATTAATGGCTTTGCATTGGTCCAGCTTTTCTTTCTCCTTTTATGGGTGAAGTGATATTCTTTCTTGCTCTCCAGTTCCCTGAGAAGAAACCGGAAATCTTCCCAAATCCCTCGTGTTTGTTTTTTTGTTTTTGTTTTTGTGTTTTCCTATCTCAACAAACTGCTTTGAAGTGTCTTTAAGTTATTCTCTCTGAAGGACTTATGTGCTGTTTTGATCACTTGTGCTCTTAAGAGATGCACTTGGGGAATTATAATTAGTATTTGTCTATCTTAGAACATTTTTTTCTAGGCTATATATGGTTAAGAATTAGGGACAGATAGATAGGTGATAGATATTTAAAGAATACACATTTAGTTGAATCAATGCATGGACTTGAAAAAGGAGACAGGGATGGTACTTACCTTTGTTAATTAACCATTAACTTAGTGTTTGCACCAAATGATGCAATGAATGAACATTTCAGTGAAAGGTAAAATATTTTCCAGCTTTTCCTGATTTTGCTGGTGTTCACACTTGTTACTGTGTCCATGTTTCTTTAGTTTTTGAGCTTCTGCTTATTCAGCTGTCAAAAGATTGTTCATTGATTTTAGAAAAAAATGTTTTGTTGTTTGGAAATCTGGCTTTAGCAATGATATGACTATAAACCATGCATTGGAGAGCATTTGGCAATATCATTATAATAAAAAGTTTGTTCATTTATTCAGTTATTTAATGAATGTATAATGAATATTAAACTCCTCCTTTGTAGCAGATAACATTCTTGGTAAAGAGTTCAGAAGTGATAAAGACAGGGAAGGCCACTGGGCTGATAGAGCTGCCATTTCAATTATGCAGAATGATTAAAGAAAAAAGCAAATAGAGGGGTACCTGGGTGGCTCAGTGGGATAAGTGTCTGCCTTCAACTCAGATCATGATTTCAGGGTCCTGGGATTGAGCTCACTTTGGGCTCCCTGATCAGCGGAGAGTCTGTTTCTCCCTCTCCTTCTGTCCCTCCCCACCCCTGCTTGTGCTCTCTTTCTCTTTCTCTCTCAAATAAATAAGAATCTTTTGTAAAAAAAAGAAAAGAAGCAAATACATAAAGTTTTATTTAAAAAGGGTTTAGTACAATTAATAAAATAAATGTGTAATAATTAATCTTTGGGATTATTATTTCAGTTAGTCACAGAAGGACTCTTGGATAGGATATTTGGATATGTACATTATATATATATATACATATATTTATGTGTATATATATATACATATATTTATGTGTATATATACATACATATATTTATGTGTGTGTGTGTATATATATATATATATGTATATATATATGTATATATATATACAGTGATAAGTTATAAATCATGACTGATCAGTAAATGGCTTGAAATAAGGGAATTGTTTCTCCATTTCTACTCTAAGTCATTTAAAACTTTAAATTAATCATTCATCCTAATTCTGGAACATATTATAAATTTGTGTTATCTATAAGATGCAGTGTTATCTTCACATAATTTTAATGTGACTTCCATAGAGTAAGGTAAATTAGACTCAACTTCTTTGTGCAATTAAGAAACACAGAAAATGTTCCAATCAATCAAGGCACTTGATTACTCTTATTGCAAGAGGAGAAAGAGATGTAACTTCATGGTCCATTGCTAATGGGTTGTTCCACTGTTGTGGTTAATAGCATAGGTTTCTTCTACATCTAATTTAAGGTTTCTGAATTAAATAGATTAAAAGATTAGTGGGATCTCAATGATGTATTAGTGTGTGTGCAACCAATTATGTCTCCTTTTAACTTCATTTTATCACAATCTGAGTTTATATTAAAAAAAACTTTTTGACTTGGCTTAGGAAGGTCAATATTCAATCACATTGTTCAGAACACAACAAAATTAATTCATGAGATAAGTGTCCTCTGGCACCTTTGATTTTCTGAGTAGGCTGTCAAGAGCAGTAAAGATAGTTAAAACAAGTAAACATACAAATGCATAAGCATTATTTGTGGAGATTAGAGTTTTAAATTCTAGTCTTCTATATTCCCAATGAACTATCTCCAGTCACGTTATTTGATATTTCCTATTTAATTTCCACATTACTTATTAAAATTACCAGAACTCATTCCCCCAGGAGCCTGCTATAATTTAAAAGATTCTAGGGTTCTAAGGCCTTTTGCTAGTCAAACATTGGGAGTATTTGTCTGCCACATGGAAGACCATAGGTCTTGGGAGATAGTATATTCTTGTCCATACCTGACTTTACACAAATTTTTATAAATTTCCAACTTATAATAAGGTCTCCTTGTTTTTTCCATCTCATCACAATAATTAGAACAACATAAAGGTGGGTGAGTGGTAAAAGATATTAGCAGATAACTCACTTATAGAAACTTTTTGTGGGAAATTTGGTATTCCACAGAAGCATGGTCAGATTCCTTGGCACCCTGAGCCATAAACATCCATCTTTAATCTTTCCCAATTCATAGTCAATTAGCTCTAAGTGAAACATAGAAACATAGAAAGGCCATTATGCAGATATATCCATTAAGAGTCATCTTTCTTTAAAGACCAGTGTGCATGTGTATTGGGGGTGGAGTGTTCAAAATGTCTGTTCAAATTGCCTCATCTTAAGTTATGTTTATAATTAATGTCAGAAATCTCATTTTTATTCATATTATAACTCAACATCTCAAGATTTGAGATTCTGTGCTAGTACAGTTCTGCCTTTATCATGATCTTTTCAGAGCAGCTATTATATACAAGCCCCTATATTTATAAAACTTGTGCTTGCAATACTCAAATCATAAACAGCAATTCTAGGGTATAAATATCTTAATTTATCCAAATACTTATGAAAGAAATCCAGGTGTGTAATGGTCCTGACGCAGTTACTTATTTTGTAAACCTCAGTCAGGTATTTGGATCTCAGAAATTTTAGGCAATTTTAGGTTACAATATCTCAAGAAGTCTTTTAACTCAGGAAACTAGGAAATTCCCATTTAAGAAAGGATTATTTGAGAAGATAAAACAATTTTAAGAAGAATGACATATAAACTTGCTTAACTGATAACTTGTTTCATATTCCTATAAACTGATGGCATAAACCTGACAAACAGGTTTGGTTTGTGAAGTTAACAGTTCTGCCTTTCAAAATATTAGCTATTATTCAGCCATAGAGTTCATAGAGTTAGGTATTTAGTTAACCTAGATCACGAACTACTTTTTTCCTATAACTTAGTTTTCTCTTTTGAGCCTATTGTTATTCTCAGAGATTCTGAACTTATTTTGAAGGCTTTTCCTTTTTCTACCATCCTGCAATACTAAATATTTTACCAGCTTTCTTTTTTCTCATTCAGTATTCCTCTTCAGATATTAAACCACTCACATGATTTGACTATCACATATGTTTTAATGACAGCCCTTATGTGTTATTTCTCTCAAAACTGCATCTGCAGACTAGACCTCTTTTTTGAGATCCAAGTCTTTAATACTCTCTGTATATCCTTACAGGAATATCCCACAGACATCTCAAAAGGACTATGCACAAAACTATGCTCATGATCTTTCCCCAAACCTCCTTTTCTCCTCTATTTCTTCCTTAGTGATTTCCTTCCAACAGCCATCCTCAACTATTATGCTTCACATCCACTCATTGCCTAAGACTTAAAAATAGATTTCCTTAGGGACTTCGATATTTCAACTGTTATTCTGTTTTGAGACCCTAATTTACTCTTGTTTGGACCATTGCAATAATCACCAAATTGATCTTTTTACTCTTAATAGCTCAAGATACCACAATGCTGCTAAATTGACCTTTAAGAAAGAAAACCTATCTTGTTATTCATCCACTTTAAATCCTTCAGTGGTTTCTCGTTTTCTCTTGGATAAATTCCAAACTTTTTCTATAATACCTTGGCTTATTAATTCATTTCTAATAAAAGCAGACATTTACTTTGTTTAGGCACTGTGCTAGATTGTAGGGACATAAAAGTGAACAAAGCACAAATCTGCCCCCTGTTCATACCTCTTGACTTCCTGTTCCCATAGTTCTTTCCCTCCTGAGTCTTAACACTCTAGTGTTTAAAGAATATAAAGGCAAGGTTGGAAGTTTGTACAAGAGAAGCTTTGCTGCTATTACTATTTCAGAATCTTGTGTGAATTGTCCTATGATCATCCTTAGAAAAATTTGTTTTTATTACTTTATTTATTTATTTATTTATTTTATTACTTTAATCTGGGATGGTTTTTGCTTATTTACATTCTACTCCATTTGTGATCTTCCTATTGTTATTTTCTCATTAATAAGCCTCTTGAGGTGGTGGGGGCACCTGGATGTCTCAGTTGGTTAAGGTCGCCTTGGGCTCAGGTCATGATCCCAAAGTCCTGGGATTGAGTCCTATGAAGGATTCTCTGCTCTCTGCCTCCCCCCTCCCTTGTGCTCTCCCTCTCTCTCTCAAATAAATAAAATCTTTTTAAAAAAGAAGAACTCTTTTGGTTCTTCATAAATATGGCCACTGCGTAGTACTTCAGATTCACAAAAACTGTTATGTGATAGGTACACTTGAAGCTATTCAGATCAACAGTTAAGCTCACTAACTTGACAGACTATCAGAATCACCAGGAGAACTTCAAATTACAGATCTCTTGATCTTATCTCTTAAGAATCTGATTTGAGTCTGGAATATAGCCTGATATGTGATATGTTTTAAAGCCATCCCCCTAAAAACATAAATAAATAATAAATAAATAAAGCCATCACCCCTCCTCTCTATCCCTTCAATCCCTCCATCCCTCATCTCACGATTTGGGTGATCCACTATGTCTGGAAACTGCTACTTTAAACGGTTGATGGTTGGCTTTATGGGGACTCCCATGAAGATCATTGTAACAATTCTGGCTATATTGTGTGATGCTCACTCTATTTCAAACCTAAAATGCCTCTAGTGTGAATTTAAATTAGTTTTACTCTCCATACATCTACCCAAGATAGTCTACTCAAAATCAACTTTAACACATTTTTATGCCCCAGTCTCCATATTTAGTCATGAAGCCATTGATTTGGCCACCATCATGAATTTCAAATTTCTCTTTTTATCTCATTTCTCATAGCCCCTGCCCTAGTTAATTCTGAATTGTGTCTTTTCAGAGCATTTCCAATTATCTCTTAACAGTCCTCTCTGTTCTATTCCCAGGGCCTCTCTAATCCAATTCCTGTATTTCCTCATGAGTAATTTATCTAAAAAAGCAAACCTCATCACCACTCCCAAGCTTTAAAATATTAATTGGCTCCCCATTGTCCATAGCATTAAGTCTAAAGTCTCAGACATGAGTTTAAGGTCAGTCTCAATCTAGTTGAAACCATTTTTCTATTATGTCTCTAAATATCATACTTACCTTGTATTTTCTCTACTGTAAGCTACTAGCTGTTTCCTAAACACATTATGTATTCCCCTCATTCTTTGTTTATATTATTTCCTCTGCCTGAATGCCACTTTCTGTTTTACATTTTTCCCCCATCTATCAAGGAACAATTAAAATGTTACTTCCACTTCTCTGATCCAATGTGCCTTTTCTTGGATTTTTTTTTTTGGGGGGGGGGGGTAGTAGATTCATGTAGAACTTGATGGCATGGGAAAATGCTCATAATTTAAGTATTAAAATAAAGACATATAAAAAGCTAAAATTACCTTACTAATCTAATTTTATAATAATTTTATACACACAGACACAAATATAGATACCTAGTGTGGTGGACTATGCTGTGACAATTTGGCTAATCTGGGAACTATGTGGTTCTAGTTCAGTATTTAACAAAGGAAGAACTTAAGCGAATTAGGAAAGCAAAAATGAAGTAGCAGTCATTCTTCTCTGAAATTCTTTTTGAGGGGTATCTGGGTGGCTCAGTGGTTGAGTGCCTTTGGCTCAGATTGTGATTCTGGGGTCCTGGGATCGACCTGCTTCTCCCTCTGCCTATATCTCTGCTTCTCTCTCTGTGTCTCTCATGAATGAATAAATAAGTAAAATCTTAAAAAAAAATAAATTCTTGAGATCATATTCAGTGATTGACAGGCACAGATTACTTGGCAGTTTCAAGTTTGACTTCATTCTCCTCTGCTTTTCATCTAGCTCTTCTGACAGCAGATGTTTGTGAACCTAGTACCAACAGGTAATGAATTTATTGCCTCACTTTCTAGACCGTTAATTCTGTACCTACCTCCCTGTCCTATTCCACTCATACTGACTCCTTTCCAAAACTGATCCAAACTAACTCTACATACATGAGGAGAGAAGGAAAAGAGAAGTGCTAAACAGTATATATACAAAAATACTAAATTACATCTCTCAGAAAAAGGCAACAGACACATTAGTTCAAAAGGTGATTATGTGAGCCAGGTTGATCTAATCTCTGTAAATTCAAAAAACCTGTTTTCCAGTAGGCTGTCTATGTTCCACTCTTTGTTTCTGATTACTGAAAGGACAATACTTCCATCAGAGGACCACCAATGATTCCACTCAGTGGCAGTTCAGTCAGTTGGCTGGCCAGTTTGGAATCTTCCAGAGACATCATATATAGGCATAAAGGAGATTACTGTGGGTTGATTGAGGTGACTGATTGTGATCATCAAAAAATTGTACAGTGAGAGCAGACAGGAGAAATAAGACGTGAGCCAAGGTGACCTTCTTGTGCCACACTCACCTCATGCAGTCAAGGCTATTCAGCGTCTGCAACCCTCCTCAATTAAAATTTGAGTCACTCACTGGGAAGAGCCCCCAACCCACTTAGACGCTGAAGAGAAGGGAACAGATACATGGAAAACTATGTGGTGGAGTCGAGATACACACAGACTCTTAAGACCAGTTGCAGGAGTAACAACTTTTGCTACCACCCATTTTCATTTTATTTTCAATGCATTTTCCCCCTTGCTTCCCAGTCTTATATCAGGTGCATGATTGATTACTTCTACAATGTGGCCAATCAGCTGCAAAATTTGAGGTAGTATCATAAGCTCCAAAATGAAATGGACACCTAGCTGGGAGCTTCTGAGCACTCAGTTTTACAAAGGATCTGATTAGATTTCAGTTTTTGTTTTCAGAGATATGAAATATTAAAACATCTAGAGGCTCCCATCAAAGTAAAACTGTTTCCCCAAATTAAATGTTTATAATTACAATAGGAAAAAAGGCATTTCATAGAATAAAAAAAAGAAATGTTTCAACTTAAAAAAAATAACATCTCATTATGCAATTACAGTTCCATTTAGGTTTCTTTTAATGTAATCTTTGAAGAATATTTTTATACTCTTCTAGTATTTGTGACTGTTAACAAAACTGCCATTTTCAGCTCTCTCCCTTACCACATAAGTATTGTCTTGGGATTTTAAATTATTTTTCTAGTCTACTGATACTTAAAACTCTCTCCTTTCACTGGCAGCAGAGACTGGATTAAAATTCTTTGGGTTGTAAAGCTGCTTTTATTTGTCTCATTCCCCAGGGCTGAAGATTCTTAAGATTTTTCCTAGTCTTGTTGGAGAGATGGTTGGGAATGTTTTAGCAGCTTCAGTCCTGGGGTAGATGACACACCCTTCAGCAGAGAGGCCAAGCCCTGGCCCTATAAAGGAAGGGACCAGCAGACACGTAAACTAAAATAAGTCTTTTGAAAGCTGTATTGCTGAGCAAATAATTGTTTTGAAAGAGGTAGCAGTTGAAGACCCTTGAGAGTAGGACCCTATCTGACCTAAAGAGAGGAAGAAGATGTGACCCACTAAGAAATGGAAGACCACAATCTCAAAAATAAATCTGACCATGTTTTATTTCTTTGAATTGAAACATCATTAATATGTAATGAATCCTAAAAGTACGTGTGCTCCAAAATGATGAGATCCTACCTAAGCTTTTGTGTAACACGTGTGTTTCACAGTCCCTACAGAAGGCACTGCCCTGGCTTGGAAGTCTGAGGCTGGGAAAATATGCAGTCATTTGATACCATCACCTTTTCTGAGTTTGCCAAGACATTTCTTGTTAAAGGTAAGTGCATCATATATATGGAAACAGAGGTTTGTTTTTTTTGTTTTTTTGTTTTTTTGTTTTAAGTGAACTTAGGACAAAAGTCAATTGGAGGCTTCTGCTTTTTATTTTTATTTGATCTTATTCCTATTTCTGACCCTTATTCTTTACTTATTTACTCAGCTCCAGTGAAAACAAGTTTGGGAGCTAAAGTTGAAATTGCACTAGTCAAGTCACTGGGACCTTAGGGCTTAGACAGGGATACTGACGGTGAGTGGCATTGGCTTTGGATTTACCTGTGTTCCCTTTTGTGCATTTTTGGAAGTGCTTGATTTTTTTTTGAGGCTTTCCCTTGAAAAATGCTTTCCTGCTTCTCCTATTCTCTTATCCCATCCTCAAGTATAATTACACAACTCCACCATATTAGAAAAATATGGCCATGAAAATTGGCCATGAAAATTACTTTTGAATCATTTTGCCAATCCTAAGTATTATAGAGGTTTACTTGAGCACTGGGAAGTGGCATTTGCTGTGGCTGCTCTCAAGCATAGGTCTGATTATTTTCAGTTATTTAAAAGAAAAAAAATTCCTTCCAGACAAGGGCAGATTCTCTTTCAAATCCTACCTGCTGTGCAAGCATGACAAAAGATTGAATGGATGGGAATGCACTGAAGCAGTCCAAATTCATCCTTTGACCTCTGAGCTCAACTGGCTGTCATGCACAAATTTGATTTTTGCGAGAAAGATCCATTTTTCCATCCCTCAAAGGAGAAAACTAATGAGACTGAATGAGTTGAGGAATTATTTCTTGAAAAATTTTTCACAAGTGATGTATAGCAAATCTAGAAGTTTTCTTCTCAATACATATTTTTGGTGGACAATTTGGGGACGGAGGACAAACCAGAGAACTTTCCTGATTTAAAAAAATAAAATATATGTTATAGAACCCAACCATGTGAGCAACACAGTATAGTGGAAAGCATCTTAAACTCTGAGTTTGAAGATGTTGGCTAAAATCCTAGCATGCTGCCTGTACCACTTCATAGACAGGTGCCATCTTTTCCTCAGTTTGTTTCCATTTTTTACCTAAGTGAATGTAAGCATTCATCTTGCACAATCTCTCTCTTTCCTGTAAAGTGATTTATTCAGCCACAAAGGAGTAAGCACAAACAAGCAAGGCTCTTGCTTTATTCTAATGAACCTTAAATTGAGTTAAGTATTGACAACATGCACATATGAAATTTGTTGAGGTTGTCATATAGTGTTTACTTAAATTCCATAATGAAGAAATTTATTTGCAAGGTACAACTGTAGGAAAGGGACAAGCTTGGTCTCAATATATGAGGGAAGATTTTACAAAGGAACAGGACTTGGTCTGCTTTTTGAGTTCTTGGTAGAATTTTCTGAGGTGAGAGAAGAGGCCACTGTGATATGCTGAAAATTACACTGACATTGAGGTAAAAACTGGTTTGAAGCCAACTTCACCATTTGCTAGCTACAAAGAAAAATCATTTAAAACTATGTGATATTCAGTTTCCTCATTTATTAACAGACATAAAGATAGCTACCTCACAAAATAATCAAGAGTGTTCAACAAGATGATGTATATGGAAGAGACTAGTGCTGAGCCTGGCACTTATCAGGTACTCACTTGATGCTTGGTTCAGGTCAAGGGGAGGCAAAACATAGAACCAAAGACATGACAGTGACAACAAGCACATCATGCTCAGAAAAGGGTACAGAAACCAGGCTGGCTAAAGAAGAATCATCACTTTAGACACTGAGCAGTAAATAGCGAGAAGAAATCATTTTCCCTTGTGTCTTAAAAAACCCAGTGTGATCTGTTTAAGCTGATGCTCACATCTTAGTGGAGTTGCCAATGGAATCCGGGTTTCTAGATCTTTCTATTTAATTAATTTTGATTCCTTAGTTTCTCACCTGTTGAGTTCACATGAGTTGGTTGTGGTGATGCTGGCATAATGCCAGACCAACAGATCAGTCTAGACAAAATATTAATAAAGACAAAGAAGAAAAAATACAAATAGCAATTGATTATGGCTGGTTGAATGAATAGATGGGTGAGTTCAGTAAGATTACTTGATACATTAAAGGCATATGTTGATTCATTATACATTTGTTTTCATTTTGAGATCACATATTAATTAGCTTTTGCTAAATCATGCTGTGGTGACAAATGACCTCTAAATCTCTGGATCTGCAACAGTATTTATTTCCCACTCACATCTACCTACTGCAGATTGATTTTAGTTCACTTTACTTGTGTTCTAATTCTAGGACACAAGTTGAAGGAGCAGTCTGGTGACAGAGGGCAAAGAGGTAAGGCCATTCAGTACAACTGTTCTTAATGTTCTTCTAGCAGGGGTGATTTTTTGGCACTTCTACTTATATTGCACAGGCCAAAGAAAGTCATATGGAGCAGGGACATGTACTCCTGCCACAAGGAGATACTTCAAGTCAATGGAGTGTGAAGTCTGATCCTCCTACAGAGGAGAAAATGAACAATCAGGAGTAAAAATAAAATCTAAAAACACCACAGATTTCTGAATTAAAGTTCTCTAATATGATTATTTTGCCCCAATTCTCTAATCGAAAACAGCCAAAAGCCAACATGTCATTTTCAGTTTGCTCAGGCCATCTTTCTTTCACAGATGTACAAAATTACAATTACCTTTCTTACCTGCTTTCTCTTCCATGAGGCACACCAGAGGCTAATGCCCATTCCTAGTCCATCTCTCAGTCAGACAAGGGGGCAGGTATGTCCTCATTCCCTGATACCACACTCATGGACATGCATATTGCTGCTCAGAAAATTGAATGGGCTTCACAGAATCCAGATTTATTAGGAAAATTCTAGATGGTTCACCTAATATATGTTAAAAGGCATTGTGGCTTGCATTGTAGTGGCCTTGCATTTAAAGAATTGACTCAAGTAAGATGCAAAATGTGTAATGGATAAATCAGTAAGTGTCTAGGGTCTTTGGAAAGTGTGACTCTCATTACTGCCTGAGCAATGAGCGAGCTGGGTTTGTTTTTATTTTCACATATCCTTTCAAGCAGTCTCCATCTGTAGCTAATGTTATAAAGCCAGTGTCTGAGACATCTTTGTTTTTATTGTGGCAATATATCTAAGCCCTCTCTTTATCGTAAGTAATCCAGTACCCCTGAAAGATGATGCTGGGACTCAGAAAGAAAAAAAAAAATCTGATAAGATAACAGCTTACAGTGACATTTATATAATTGCCCCAGTCAGAACTCATTTCCAGCTGCCTATGTGGGAGCTTACTTCAGTGTTGTAGCTAGGAAACAGGGAAAGCAAACACTGCTTCCTTTTGGCTCCCACCTTCTGAACTCTTCATGCTTAAAGGGAAGCTTTTCATCCAGGAATCCTGTACTTAAGGTCATACATAGATCTGCCTCCTAAGATCCCAATTTTCTTTGAAACATAATTAGAGGGACTTGTGACTGGAGACTAAATTGTCTCTTTTTAGACCCAAGAAAGTTTCGTTATCCAATACAATCTCCCATATGTTTTTCCCCCAATTTGTGTAGCACAGAAGTCCTCAAACACTCTATTTTGACTGCATTTTAAAATTTTATGTCAGTTGAGTTCATCTAGAATGGTAGCTGGCATGTTCCCTCACTAGAGCCAGCAGGTATTTTCTACAATTAGCAGGACTCATCTAGAAACATTTGCCATGAATACCCATCCACAGATTTGAGGCAGCCTGTCCTTGTCCCATTCTCCAATCCATACTCCCTCGGTTCATATTCCAAGGACCTCAAGAGTCTATAGAAATTGAGAGTCTGCCTCAGTGCTGTACCTTTGAGCTGGAAAGATCCATATATGCATTGTATGGGAGCTAACCAATAAGGAGAAAAAAGATCTGCTCAAAACTGTTCCTGATATTTTATCTACTTAATTCTGATTTTATTCAGTATAAAGTTCAACTTCATCCCAAAGTTTTGTTTACCTTCTTATCCCCTTATTGTTTGTTTCCATGGATCTTGCTGGAATCAAGGTCTACTTACCTCTGGCTTTCTGTTCTTAGAAGCCTTGGAGAAAGCTGTCATATTTATCCTAGACTCTGAGATACAAATCCCAGCACCAATCCACATAGCATTGGACCAGTAACTTAGGCCAACTGAGAGCAAGGCTGGACAATATCTCCTCTTTAAAAAGTTGGAGTCTTGAAGAAAAAAAAACTCACTTGCTTTCATTCATTTGATCATCACTTCGTCACATCAAGGTCAGCCAAGTAGTGAATTACTCAGGACAATCTTGCAACCTCTGTAAGTGACTTAGACTAACTTAGCTTTAAGAACTTTCACTGCACTTTGGAAGAATATATTTTGGAGGTCATCTAACATGGCCAAAGAATGCATATTGGTAATGTAGTACACCCCATGAAGCATTTTCCACTGTGATGAGATCTCAGAGAACAAAGACTCTATCTTACTCATCTTTATATTCACAATCTATAGAATACTTTCTGAACCAAGCAAATACTCATTAAATATCTGTGGTATGAATAATGGATAAGTGAATAAATTCAAAAAGAATACATTAAACATTACTATAATACTATTAATATTTATCATTTATTATTTACTAAGTTAACAAACTGAAAATAGTGCACAAAGCCTAAAATCCATTATTCCTCATTGCATTGAATATTTTCAACCGCCTTACAGGATGAGAACTATTTTACCTTCATTTTGTCATTGATAAAAATTTAGGCTATGAGATTTTTGACTTGCTTGAGTAAAACAGTACAGATGTACAAAATTACATATATTTGAAGAGATTTTTCTTACTATATTCTAATGGGATTTTTTGTTACATATAAGTACTTTTTTCTTCTCCTCCAATGCCTGTTGGCATTCAGCGAAGCAAATATTTCTACATGGAAAAAAAAAAAAGGGAAGCAAGGAAGCAGGGAAAAAAGGACAGAAGGAAGTAGTAAGTAGTAGCAAGGCCAGTGTACCACCCCAATCTATGTTTCCAAAGGCTTCTCTTCTCCTCCCCCAAGGATGTATATTGACTCAATAAAGAGCTTTAGATGCATATTATTTGCATAGAATCTAGGAATTGTGATTGTAATGGTGTAGAAAACAGAACTTCTACCTTCGAGGAACTTCTAATCTACTAGGAAAGACCATCAATGAGCAAGACAAATAAAATATATTCAAAATATATTCTTGTATTTTGGAATACGTGTCCATAAGAGTATATAATAACATTGTGGTGATGATATAGACATAAATATTTAATGTTAACACCATTTTTATGGTTATGGATATTTGGTAATATGAGCGTATGTTAATTTATTTATCTGGTCCTCAACTGATGTTCTGTTAAGTGATTTTCTCAATTTTGCTCATAAATAACACTGAAATGAACATCCTTACTTGTGAATCTGCACACATGTGACTTATCATTTCTTTGACATAAATCCCTAGAAGCAATTCTCTGCAACACTTTGGTTAAAACTAAAAATTATTTCAAAATAAAAATTAAAGAATTTATGTCAACTTATATGTATGTACATATGTATGTATGTACACTTAGATATTATTACTTAGATATTATCTTACACTTTTCTGATGATTTAAGTGTCAATAGGTATGTATCCCTATTTTTTGTGGCATAATATAAAATAACTGAATTTCATGACAAGGTCTATTACACCAGGGACACTTCAGCTTTGAAACCAAATCTGTATATTCAATACTAACCAGTCTGTTGGATGTTGGTTTTAAAAAATGTTTGCTAAACTACTCAGGTAGGATTCATTGTATTAAATGGCCTTTGGATCTGAAAAGCTTTATTAACCTCTTAAAATGGGTTTCCTTTTAATAAGATGCTTCCAACGGACTCCAAAAGTGTAGATCTGATCATTTAAATGAACCTGTATGTATACTAAAAAATTGTACTTCAATAAATGCACTTAAAAAATAAATGCACCTAATGTCCCACAAGAACAATCTTAAAATAAATAAATAATGTTGCATTTGGCTCACAGGATATATTCAGAAATATGTGAAGAACACTGAATGGATATACAAATGAAAGAGTTTTGTTCACAGTAACATGGCCAGAAATTCATACTATCTCATGTTTCTTCTTTCTGTCTCCTTCTACATCCACCTGTACTGATGTAAACCTCCTTTGTTTCCCCACCTGAATAGCATTTAAGGTTAATAACCCGAGGAATTTTTCCTTTCTTTTGGCAACCCAGCTCCCTGTATAGTTCTACTAATCAAAAACTAGTGACACAAAATTCCTCCTACTGAAGCAATACATCAAAGCTATTTGGCTCCTCTGTTCGGACAAAATCCTGTGTCACATGTTAGATTTTCTCTGTTCTGCTTCAAGTTCCTATCTGAGAATTTCTTATGTTCATTTTATATTAAAGACGATTTAAAATAGAACCTCTGGCCTATTCTATAAGAAAAAAAATCATGTATTATAACAACCTCTGTAATACGTTCCAAACTTCTCTGGGACTCCAACATGTGAGTAGCCTGCAAAACACTTAAAAATCTTTCCGAGAGTATCAGATGAAAAACAAAACAAAACAAAACAAAACAAAACAAAAACCACCTAAGCAGTAGCTCTAGAAGCCAAAGGACAAGCCTCATGATTTCAAAGTCTGTCTCACTGGCTCTTGAATGGAAGCCCTTGAACTCTGAGAAATATTTCATTTTTCCTCCTTGCTCCTCTCTGAATTGACACTGTTGAATTTGCAGTCATCACACAACTATCTTTCCTTCTTTCTTTTTCCTTTTGTTGCTAAAGAACCAGTTACTTTTCATGGGAAGGAGGTTCAATGAAATGTGACTCTTTACCATAGAAAAGAATAGGCCATATACACATTCCCTGTCCTTTTCTTGCCTTTTTAGAAGAGTCAGAATTTCAGATGCTCTCAAACCAGATACAAGTCATTGACTTATTTAATTTTTCTTGTGAAGAAACTGTTCTTGTAGGATCAGAGCAGCTTCTTTCATTTTTGATGACTATCAGGCAGCAGCAGCACAAATCCAAACAATAAGGGTGCCTGAGTGGCTCAGTTGGTTAAATCTCTGACTTTTGATTTCTTCTCAGGTCTTGATCTCAGGGTCCTGGGATCAAGCCCCACATCTGCTCAGTGCGGAGTCTGCTTGTCCTTCTCCTTCTGTTCTTCTTCTGAACTACCCCCCACCACCCCCTGCTACTCTCTCTCTCTCTCTCTCATATCACAGAGATGTGCTGTGATATATTTGAAGAGATTTTTCTTCCTAGATTCTAGTGGGTTTTTTTTTTGTTACACATATGTACTTATTTTTTTCCTCCTCCAAGATCCAAAGAGCAAAAAGTTACCCCTCTCTCAGTGAGGTTAATAGTCCCAGAGTGATACTACATAAGAAACCTGACTGAAAAACTTACCTATTTTTTCTTTCTGACATATCACTGCCTTCTCATATTTAAAGGCAGTGCTTGACTAGAAGTCCTGAATTCTAGTCCCAGTTGATCTGTAATTCACTGAATATATGATCTTGGAAAAATCACTTAATTCCTTCAACCTTGATTTTCAAGGTTGAAGATACCATTAATCATCTTTAGTGTTTATTTCTATTTTATGGTGGTTTAATTTAATGTAATGGTACCTTTAGTAGTTTTTTGTTTTTTGTTTTTCCCCTGCCCAGAATTCAGCCACTCTTCTGATCACCATATCTAGTTTTCCTCTGGAGAACCACTCCTTTTCTTTCCCTTAGTTTATACTTATCATGGTCTGCCAGGGAAGTTTCCTCTACCCTTTGCCTCAGAGTTAGCCAGTTGACTATCTGAGCAGCATATTTTCCTATTTGCACTGATTGTACAGTGATAGGTACAAGATGCAATCAGAGTAGAAGAGAAACAATGAGGTATTGCTTAGGAATTCTGGGCAATGTCCCATGACATTGTCTTTTCCATGGGACTTGAGACTAAGAACTTATAAAATCAATAGCAATCTGCTGAGTTTCCAGGGTCTACTCATGAAACCAGAAAATGAACCCAACTAAATAAAAGACTCAACAGAGATAAAATAAATCCTAATGTGATCATTTGAGTTCCTGTATCCAGTCATGCCTAAAGATACAATACTTGGAAAAATCTTGGTTGTGTAAGCCAAAAAAAATTTTTTTTATGCGAAACCAGGGTATCAGTTGCAATGTTTTTGGATGGGAGTAAAAAAAATATTGCTACGAATTGCTTAAATAATAAATATGACCTATTGACTTGTGTATCTTAAGAGTATAAAGGTAGGAAGAGTATTTGGTTTATTTCACTTTGGTAGTCAATGCTGTCATCAAGACCCACTTGCTTTTGATTTCTCTTATCTAATTTCCATAATAACAGCTTTATATGAAGACTGTCTTTTTAAAAGTAATAAGATGGCCAGTGAAATCTAATTTACATGTTTTCTTGTCCAAGACAAAAGTGACCCATCTTTCTAGTAAATCTATAAGAGAAACATTTTTTTTAAGATAAACTTTTTTTAATCAAATTCTACTTCTATGCCCTATTGATCAAGTTTCATGCAATACTCATTCTTACATGACCCCTGTGGCCAGAGGAATACCAAGTCTGGCATGCTTAGAAATAGATTTTCTAAAGCATTAACTGGTTTTGTGGTTTAAACAAATCTGAGTTCATCCACCAAGATGCTGGAGCAGATCAATGTACCTTCCCTGCGTGGGTATACACGATGAGATGGGAGGGAGGTGAAAGAAGTGTCAGAAAGACAACCACAATGCCCACAACAGCCAGGTTCTGAGTTCTGTCACTTGCAGTTCCAGAACACCTTTTCAAAAGCTGTAGACAAAGTCTAGGGGGTACACTGGACACCCACACTTGCTCTATATTCGTATTCTCCTTCTTCTGACAAGAAGCCTCAGGGAACTGAGATAATTTAGATGAGACAAAGGGGGATGATTGTATACAGAAGGAGGCTTTCTGGATAGTGGACTGGAAGACAAGCAGGCAGGAAAAGTTCCTGGAATCTGAAACCTGAGGTCAGCCTTGAGGTCTACTCTTTACCCTATCTCTTGGCCAGAATCTGATAGATCTTGATGCTTCATCAGGGTTTCAGACAGTTTCAATCCTAGTAAGAGTTGAAAGTGAATTATTTCATGGAGATATTAGCTTTTTCCTTTGGAACTAAATCATCTTCTATGGCACTGCCATTGAGATGTAGATTGCCCATCTGGGGCCGTATTATAACAGTTTACCTTGACTTCCCTGAACAAAGAAGGCCAGCACACGAATACTTTCTCCAGCTAATAAGAATTGGAACTAAGGGATGAAGGTACTCTTATTCTATGCCATTAGAAACCAGATTTGTAATTTATACCAATTAGAGATGTAGAGGAGCTAAAGTCATGGTAGAACAGAAATTACAAGCTGCGTGGAAGAAATTTACCTATCAAGAAAATAAGGAAGAGACACATAGAAAAACAAGAAGAAGGGATCTTGTTATCTTGGAAGGAAAAAATGAGGAAAGGGCCAAGAATATAGTCTCTAAATTCCGAAAAATAACTCCACTCTTACTTTATACATATTTGCTAAGACTCTTAAGCTAAATTGGAGGATTTTTCTTTTATTAATGAATAATCTGAATCTAGACAAACCTCCTGATGATAAATTCTGAAAGTAAATATATAGGGGATTGATGCCTCCTGGTGACAGTTCTTGGACAATCCTAAAGAAAAAAAAATAACACTGACAGAATCCTAAGAGTCTTAGTGGGGAAGAAAGTCACAAAGCCATATAATTGATGGTCTGAAATGAACACAAAAACTAGTATTTTCTTTGTTTATAACATCTCATATGACCTTATCTTATCCTTGTAACAAGCATATGACACACATATTATTATCTTTCTTTTACAGATGAAAGACTAGGCTTGAGAGGCCTAATAGCATGCACTGAAGAAAGAGGTGAAGTAACAATTCTCCATAACGTAGGAGGGAGCTGACTCTGTACCTTTTCTTTTTCTCTTTCTGCTTTTCAGATAAAGAGTAGGAATCTTCTTAATTCTAAGTCTCTTTGTTAAAGTAGACGCATTTTGTGATTTTATTATTCATACAGAAAGTATGAAGTTTCCCAGGCAGAGGGGATAGCAAGTGGAAAAGCATATTGGTGTGTGATGGCCAAGCATTTGAGAGAACTATGTAAAATTCAATTTCCAAAATACACAGTTCAAAAAAAGAGTGGTTGCTGATGAAGCTGGAGAGGTGAGGAGGAGGTTCAGTTCCCTTTTATGGGATTCTAATGTTCTTAGATCTGTCTGTAGATGATAAAAAAAAAACAACAAAAAAAAACCACAGTTTTTTTGAACCCAAAGTTCAAAGTTTTTAGAAAGATGTAGTTCTGGAAATCACCATTAAGAGCACGTGTGTTGTTTTTGAGCTATAATCTCACATAAAACAACCGCACATACATATGGAGAGACAGACAAGCAAACCTATGTGTTGGAAATTTGAGGTAAGACAAAAGAAAGCTAAAATGATACAACACTATTTCGGTGCACTGAACTTTATTTCGATACACAGCTTTTGGGATGGAAGCCCATACACGTGTGGTAACTGTAATCTTTACAAGTGAATCCAGGCCTTTCTTGGGACAAATGCTTTGTATAATTCCAATAAATTTCCCAGTAATTTTACAAAATGAAATTGCTTACAGAACAAGCATCCGCTTGATGAGCACATGTGAAAATATCTTGCTCCAAAGACCCAGGTAACCTGGGCATTCAATTCCCATTTAGTCAGCAAGTTGGTTCCTTGGGCTCTGTCTCTCTAGACACTTGCCAGTATGTAGATGGATGGCATTAATTTCAGATGGGGAAATCCAGTAATGCTGTCCTGAACTCTGCAAACAAGGTCAGACATTTATAAGAGCTGTAGCCCTCCAGGAAAACATGTGCCTCTTTATTCTGTCTAGGGTATTCTCCTTTTGTATTCTGTCCAGAGATTTCTTTAAAGAAATTTTATATGTCTCAGGGAATGTAGTAAATATTCCCATGTCTAAATTTTCTATGATTCTCAGCAACTGGAAAAGCAGAAAGCTTCCTTGGTTTGATGAGAGAACAGATTGTCATCGGGCTGGAAAGTGTCAGCCGTCTTCAGTAGAGATGAAATCGGTCTTTCAGGACAGTTGGTCAGAGTGGCAAGTAGGATCTTTAAGAAGATCTCATTTCGATAAAAAATTGCAAAATGGTTGGCACACCTTTGAACACCTCCTAATTGCTTTTCACTCATCCATCCCCCATGATGCTGCTGTCCCCTTCGTGTTTTTATTCTCTTACATAACCGAAGGATGCCTGCCCTCACATTATCATCATCTAGTCAAAATCAACCAGTGTTTCTTAAGCAGTAGTTATGCACAAAACTGTCCTAGTTACTGTGGGAAAATAACATAGCTTCCCTTAAAGAACTGTCAGTTTAGATGAGGAGACAAGATATATACAAAGGAAAACAGGAGATATAACACTACTCTCAGGTAGCAGGGTGGCAGCTTGGTTCTTGCCCAGAGTTTGGATGATGTCCAGGGAGAAATGACAATTTAAAACAATCAAAATTTCTAGCTAGCATTACATGCCCTAATCCCACTCTCACCGACATGGAAATAGAGAGAGACAAGATTTAGAAAGGACCCCAGGGTATTGGGCTCGGATGAAAGTCAATTATTGCATTCTTCACAAAGGCAGGAAGTAAACAAGGGAGCTATTTTTGAAAGGAAAATGAATCACTAAAAAAAATCCTGCTCGAACTGTGTTTCTCACTCGTCTACTCAAAAAATGCCCATGATGTTTGCTGCCTGCTTATTGACTTTGGTAGGGCAAAACTATTACCAGTATCCGCCATTATGCTAAGGAATGGAGACACAAGATTTAATAAATCATTTTTGGCCTTTGAACCCAGCGGAGAGGAAAGTCATGAGGGGAGATGAATTCCTTGAGGAAAGAAATGTTGTGGATCAGGCAAACATGAATTATCAAGAAGCCAACACAGCAACCTTCTGGAACAGCATCAGTGGAGAGAAAACTCACTGAAATGAGCATAGAAGCTAGTGTGCAGGCCTCTGTGGCATTTTGCATTCTGCAGCAGCACACACAGGTCTGAACAGGCTGGGCACTAGAGTCCTGGAGAGGGAGTTGGCTGTTGGTCTAGAGGGCTTCTAAACTCCTTGACTGGGAAGGCGCCAGCATTTCTGTGGTGTGATCTGGACTGAGGTTCAACAACCATCTGATATAGCAGAACCCTGGCTCCAAGCCTCATCTAACATCTGGGGCCTGGTTGGCTGAGAAAGTCCTCGAGCTCCCTTCTTCTGGGGTGATCAGGAAAGAGAGGATCCGAACCTTGAGGATATAGCTGTATGACTAGTAGAACTCTGTTCTATCACTCCAGTGTTTGTGTTCGCAGGGATTTTAGCCCTTCCCCCAGTATGATCAGGGACTGAAGTTCAAGCCAGTGAGCATGTATATGGTCATAGGTCTTCACCTTGGCAGAACCGTTGCCGTGAACTTACCTGGAATCTCTCTTTCAAGATTGATTGCCAGTGTAGACAGTTTCTGTGAAGTTTGTAGCAGCCAGCCTAGAGAGAATCCACCCAGTAAAGGTGAACCCTAACCTTCAAATTTCAAGGGGATAGAAATCTGATTGGGGGAAACGCTAAGTTTAGAGGTCAGGAGAAGGCAAAACTACCCAAAGACACAGAAAAATGATCCAGAGTAGGAGAATGGCAGTGTTGGGAGCCACAGAGGCAAAAAGGTTAATTTCAAGCAAAGAGATATTTAAAATGCTAAGTGCTACTGAGCTGGTAGGGAGAATGAAATATAAATGGAAAAATGGAAGACTTAGAAAGGGAGATATTAGTGACTGTATTTCAGTAGAATTGTATAATCTGAAACCAGATTAAAAGTTACTGAGAAATGAAGGCATGATTAGAAGAGTGGACAAAAGAAGAGGAATGAGGGGGGCCGAATGGCTCGGTGGGTTAAGCGTCTTTGGCTCAGTTCTTGATCTCAGGGTCCTGAGATTGAGCCCTGCGTGGGGCTCCGTGCTCCTGATCTCCGCTCCGTCTGTTTCTCCCTCGGCACCCCCATCACCTGTGCTCTCACACTTTCTCTCAAATACATAAATAAATAAAATGTTTTTAAAAAGCAGGGGATTGAGAAGACAATGGCTTGAGATATGAAAAGGTTGCAGCAAAGATTTTTCCCTTCTAACACAGCAGGATCCGGAGTATTACGAAAGGAGCTTCTGAAGATGGAGAAAGTTAAGATGGTTGGAAACAATTTGGGTTCTCTGCCAAATGATTTCTAGTTCTTCTTATGAATTACTATATGCTGACTGAAGTTCAAGGATACCAATAAGGACCTGTACCAGGTGATTGTTTTCATTTGATGAAAGCTAATTTTATGATTCTGTTCTCTAACTCCTGGGAGTATCTCTAGTGGAGGCTTTTCCATCAGTAGGCCAGGCTATGAGGCTGCATTCTGGCAAAGGCACTTTTCCATGTCCCCTGACATTTCAGCTTCCTCTCCTTACACATCAAACAGTTCTGTGTTTCAAAAGCAGCACTTGCATGCATCTTCCTTCTCCTCAAAGTCTCAGTCAGAACACTTGTGGCCAAAATTAGTGCTAAATAAACTAGGTGGTAATTTCCCTCTCTTTCCAGAAAATTACAGATCTAACTTCTATTAGTTACAATGGGAAGACCCAGGAGAACAAAAATTCACTTTTTTTTTTTTCTTGCTAGAGGAAGGAAATACAGATGTATTTTGCCTTAGTAGTACTTTTTGAGGTGTAACATTCAGGTACCAAATGAGGAAACCAAAGTACAGAAAATGTGAGAACATTTTCAAGATCACAGGAAAGGTGACTGACTATACCCACACTAAAGAGCCAGGTGTGATTGATCTTTTTTCTTTCTTTCTTTCTTTTTTTTTTTTTTTTAATTCTAAACCTCTATGTTGATATAATGTAGCTCAGAGTGGCTCATTTGCAGGATGCAACCATCTTATCCCAATGTTTGGACATGCTATATTTGGTGAATTTTATTTTCCATTCTCTATATTTCTATTTTGACTCTCAAAGGCCATCTTTAGGATATGTCTCGACAATGTGATAAACAACTAGTCAGCCCAGGTAACTGAGTGCCAGTGTCACTCCAAATAATAGCCTATTCTCATGTACAGACTTTAATCAGTTGAATGACTGCTTTTTCTTTCTTTTCCTTTGCAAGTCATCGTTCAGTAACACAAGTACACCCCAACAGATCATCTCAAAAGTAAGATATTTATTCAATTGCATCATACTGAACAGAGAGAGAGAGTTAAGGCTCTTCCCTGCTTCCTGATTCAGATCCTTGGTTACATCATTGGGAAGGTTCTCAGCACATGCTGAGGCTGTAGATCTTCATTATTTTGTATCTAGGACCAGGCGAAATTAGCTAGAGCCAGTAATAACTGAATTGAGAGAACAGGCATATGGTCTAATTCACACCATCATTTTTTTCCCTCAAGATTGAAAGATGCTGGGTTTTTAAAATACATGACCATTCATCTTATTGTGGTTTGTCTTGACAGTTTGAAGGTGACAGGCTCTTAGCATGCTAAAGTTGGAACTCATGAATACATTGTGGGACATCCTTTTGGTGGTTAAGATGAGGGTGCCGGGGCCAGATGGGCTTTTATCATCATGAAAGACTGGACCAGGAAAACCATCCACACTCTCTCTCCCATCCTATGACTCTAAGGAGCTTTTCCCTGTTAACATGAAGTGCTAAAAATAAAGAAATTCTGTCCTAAAGAGCCCATTTGATGAGTTGTTTTTTTTCTTTTTAAAGAAAAATGTTTATATTGCAAGGAAAATTATGATTTGAAAAATTCAAACATCTGTTCTCTTCAAATGATTGCTGTATCACACTGATTCTACCTCAAAAATATCTTTCCAGTTGGACTGCTAGTATAGACCGTCAACACTTCCTGCATGGATTATTGTGATCCTGCGCTCCCTGTGCCCTCCCAGTCTTGCCTCTGCACAAGTGTGTCAAGGTGTCACTCAAGTGGGCACCCTGCCTGGGGCAGGAAAACATCTTTCTTGGGTTCAGATTTTGTGTATGACTAAAATGTTCATTTTCCCTCTTTCAACAGAGAAGTTTTCTATTAACTCTTTAGAAATCAGTTTGAATATTGGGAAGACAGTTGTAAGATTTTATTTATAAAAGTATATATAATACCAACTCCATTTTAGCGTTTGGTCCAAGAAGAATTTTTTTTTTCCTATTTTATTTTGTGATTTGGGTAACTACTCAGATAATGTAATACAAACTAATTCTTGGATCTAGAGAAAATGGTTTTGATACCTATGTCCTTATCAAGTGATTGGACACCTGCATCTCTGCTTTAGGCCATAGAAAATCACATTCTTGGAGAACACCATATTCTGCAATGCCATTCCTTCCTCCTGTGCACCCAATAAAACTACTCCTGGGTATATTGTCTGAGAGCCGAGGCAGAGTCAGTTACCTGTATTCTAGGCACATAGGGTATATTTTTTATGCCATAATTATAATAAAGTAAATAATCTTCCTGAATTTTATTTTTTATTTTTTTAAGATTCAAAAAATTATTTATTTATTTATTTATTTATTTATTTAACAGAGAGAGAGAGAGAGATAACAGAGAGCGCACAAGCAGGAGGAGCAGCAGAAGGAGAGGGAGAAGCAGGCTCCCCACTGGGCAGGGAGCCCAATGTGGGATTCAATCCCAGGACCCTGAGATTATGACCTGAGCTGAAGACAGATGCTTAACTAAGCCACACAGACATCCCTTTCTGAATTTTTAAAATCAATATTTGTCACTCTCTTCCCTCACCGTAGCCTACAACTGTTATCTTATGATTCTCATATTGTGTCAGTACACATTTGTTTTGTAATAAAATGTCAGTCATTGTATTAAATAAATCTACAAACTGATATTATGGTACAAATTTGTAGCAGTCCAAACACTTTAGAGAGGTCATTAGCACTGAATAAAAGTTTAAAACACTGCATATATGACAATATAATTAAGATTTAGACCCATCTTCATTAGGAAGGCCAATGAGAACCTGGAAACTGAAAACAAATTATGAAGTTAAATCTATTGAGGTTGATGAGGCAATGCTTATTTTCTTGATAATACCAAAGGCTTTTGTCCTGAATTTGCAAATGTGTGTATACATACATACATACACCCACACAGACACACCCATACCCACACACTCACTGCATTTAAAGACCTTCTCCTTCACTGTTTTTAAGTCTTTTGTGTTCATACACAACCCCTATATCATATTGTTCAGATGCAGGGAGACAGAGCTGCATAATGGTTAAAAGTATGGATTTTGGAGTCACAATATCAATGTCCAAATTTGGTATATAATTTCTTTGCTTTAGATACCTTATATGTAAAATGGAACAGCAGTAACAATTATACCAGGGGGATCCCTGGGTGGCGCAGTGGTTTGGCGCCTGCCTTTGGCCCAGGGCGTGATCCTGGAGACCCGGAATCGAATCCCACGCCGGGCTCCTGGTGCATGGAGCCTGCTTCTCCCTCTGCCTGTGTCTCTGTCTCTCTCTCACTGTGTGCCTATCAAAAAAAAAAAAAAAATTATCAACAATTACACCAGGGCATGTTGTTAGGATTAAATTAAATAACATATAAAACTAGCCATTCTTGAAAATGAAGGACAGGATTGGAGGACTTACACTACTTGATTCCAAAATTTACTATAAGCTACATTATGATATTCACATAATGACAGACACCAAAACCAACGGAACAAAATGGAGTGACCAGAAATAGATTCATGCTTAACATAATCAAATGTATTTTGACGAAGGTGACAAGGCACCTTCGTGGACATAATGGGGCACAATGGGGAATGTATATTCTTTGCAATAATAACCAAATATCTGTAAGGAGAAAGAATAATGAACCTTGACCCATACCTCAAACCATACACAAAAAGTACCTGAAATTGATCATAGACCTAAAGAAAAGAGGTAAGGCCATTATGCACTTAGAAGAAAGCATAGAAGAAAATCCTTATGGGGTTGGGAAAAAAAATTAAACAGTACACACAATGTAAAACATAAAGAAAAAAATGATTAAATGGGATTTATCGTAGCTATCCAGATTAAACCCTTTGAAAGACAGTTAAAAAATAAATAAAAAGGCAAGGCACAGACTTGGAGAAGATGCTTGCAAAACCTATAAGTAAGTGATGGGCCTATATCCAAAATATTAAAAGAACCTTTACAATGTAATGTTAAAAAAATAGCCCAATGAAATAATAATAAAAGAACAGGCAAAAGATGAACAGATAATTCACAAAGAAGACATATGAATAACGGGCTGTCAAATATAAAAAAAAATTGTTTTATATCCATACTATGAAATACTATTTAATGATAAGAAGAGCAAAATATTAATACACATAATCTGGATAAATTTTAAATTCATTATGCCAAGTGGATAAAGTCAAATATAATAAACAATATGCCATATGATTACATTTGTATGAAGTTCTAGAAAAGGCAAGATTATAGTAACAAAAGCAGAGTAGTGGTCATCTAGTACTTTGCATTGGGAGTGAGGAATAAATGCAAATATACCCAAGGGAACTTTTAATAGCGGTGGAACTATTCCATATCTTGACTTTGGCAGTAATGACAACCAAATTGTATGCTTAAATTTTAAAATGTACACTAGAACTTTATTAATATAAGTTAAACCTCAATAATGCTGGGGGTGGATGGGAAATGAAGTGTACGTGACAGTGCTTGGCACATAATAGGCATGCAGAGTGAGTTCTATTTACCAGCACAATATGCTAGTTCAGAATTAAAAGTCACAATGTCGGGATCCCTGGGTGGCGCAGCTGTTTGGCGCCTGCCTTTGGCCCAGGGTGCGATCCTGGAGACTCGGGATCGAATCCCACGTCGGGCTCCCGGTGCATGGAGCCTGCTTCTCCCTCTGCCTGTGTCTCTGCCTCTCTCTCTCTCTCTGTATGACTATCAAAAATAAATAATTAAAAAAAATAAATAAAAGTCACAATGTCTTGTAAATTTCTAATGCCAGGAAAGTAGATGTAGCAACAGCTTTGAGAAGAGAGCTGAGCAGTCTATTATGGTCACACAACCACAAACATACATGCAGTAAGAAACGTATACATACCACTCACTTTTAAAACTAAAGTCCACATATTGGTAGAATGGCTCCTTTCTTCAATAGTAATTTAAAAGTATTACGTATTAGTGGATTTTTTTCATCAAATCAACAAATGGATCTTGATTTTTTGCAGTTGGCAAATTTTGAGTTAAAAAATTAAATCTTGGCATATACCTTGTGTGGGGAATACACATATAGGAGAACAGCCATTCTTAATTAAGGAAATATCATGTCAAAACCAGAGCTGATCCCTTTGAAATATTCCTTTACGTGCCAGCATAATATAAAACCATCACCAAGTTTTCTGCATTCTGCATAATGTGCTGATAATTAACCTTATAAACTTATTTTCTGAGCAACTCTCATAGTTGATAAATGCAGTTAAGGGCAAAATCCAACAAGGTTATTGAATAACAATCAGTGCATCCAGAATGAAAAATAACTCACCTTCTTCTGAAATAAGATATGAATAGACTTTACTCTTATAATTAATGTTGCTGCATTTTGCATGGAGATGGGGTATTTTTCATTTAAAGCCCATGTGTTAATTTCCCTTCACATATAAGCCAAAAACCTTGACTCTGTCATCAGACCTTTGGCATCTCCTTCTGTTTCAGTCTTGGGCCTTTGCCAATGCACAGCTATTCTGTATCTGGACTTCCATGCTGGGGTTGAGTGATAGATATTCAGAGACACTAAATTTGTTTTCAATCAGATCCAGATTTTAGAAAACCGTATCAAAACCAAATGCTACTACTATTAATAAAACAAGTGCCAAATATTCATCTGAAAGACGAGAACCTTAAAAGCCTGCGTTAATGAAACCTAAATAAGAGCTATTGTATAAGCACGATGGTTGGGAGCAATCAGTACCAAAGTTTGCTGTTTTGCAAAAATCTTCCCAAATCACAGTGATTTTTGAATCTCCAGGTAACTCTGGGCAATTAATTGAGGAACCTGTGTTCTGGTTCAGATCTGTATCTGGCCAGTGCTAAGAACTTAAAAATTTCATTTAGCTTGAAAGAAGCTTAATTTCTTTAACTACACAAAGCAGAAGTTGGCCTTGAAAATCCCTATGGATTTCCAAAACTAAAATTTATATGTCTTTGGGAAGATTTAGTTGTTTTCTTCTACTCTTTTGAAAATCTAAATTAAATCATGTGTTTTTTTTAAGTGTGTGTGAAGTCTGTAACTTATGTGACTGGTTTTACCTCCATTTCTAGCTTTAACTATTTCTCAGTGGTTTGCCATCAGCCACATGATGATAGTATTAACATGGGCCACATGATTCAGTAGAATCAGATCATGTCTACATTCCAGACTCATCTTCCCCTTTCTGCTGTAAATCTGTATTTTGCATTCCAGGTTGTTGAACTACATATGGTTTCCTGAATGGCTATTCTACTTGTCTCTGTTGTCAACACCTATTTTTCAACACTCGCATTTACCTGAAAATTTTCTACTTATAATCAAAAGCCCAGTTGAAATAAATTTTGTTCACAAAGACTGTCTTGTCTCAAGAACAATTAATCACTCCCTCATCTGTCTTATTTCTTTGTTTCATTACTCTTTTCTGTCATTTGTATTTATCATACTTATCATATTTTATTCTCTATGAACAAGGCTTATATTATGTTCTCCTTTACATTACCTAATACCATGCCTTATACATTGAAAATATTCAGTAAAGGTGACTGAATTTAAATCCTTAATTTTTTTTAATGGCCACACTTTAAACATACTAATTGTTGTTCTATCTAACTTAATAAACTGGCTTGAGAATGTGCATAGGATTTGCATTGGTCAACTTAGTAAAAAAATGTATTAAACAATCAATTACTGTTTGACTTATTTATCAGCGATTAGAGTAAAAATTGCAACACTGGTAAGTACACTTCTGTACTGTAATAGGATGACATAATATATTTTCTCAGTAACCTTAAAGTGTAAATAAACAACCCGAATTCTCAATTAATGGTCAACAATTTACAAATTTTGTAAGCTACTCATAAATATCAGGTCAGCTGTTTTAGATCCCATAATTTATGGAAATCCAAAGTGTTGGCTCATGACCAATGTGCCCAATTAAATTTCTAGGTTCCTTTTGTTTTATCCTATAATCACTGAGTACAAATTTCATATCTCAAAAAAAAACAAATTCCATTCCATCATGTTTCCCAAAAATAATAGACAGGTAAGTAGATACAGAGATAAGTAGATCTATAAGACATACATATACATACACACGCACATACATATTATAAAGATTAATACTCCATTGTTAAATATCAATGTGCCTTTTTGGTGAAAGTACTATGAAATACCTTTAAAGCTTTTCTTGATTTATATGAGAAACTATAGTTGTTTCTAAATTGACATCATAGAATCTGAACCTATAATTTTTTTTATTTAGAATGAGTATGTCTTCCAATAATTTAAATTTTAACATGAAAACTTCAAAGGTTTATTCAAAGTCAATAGTCTACAACATATTCTTTAAAAAGAGTCAAAATTTCACAAAATTCAGTGACTAAAAGTGTGCCTTGTAGATCATTGGTGTTCAGCATATACTTATGAAATGAACTGTATTGTGGAATGAAGTACTGTATTGTGGTGCAACTTTTAAAATTTTAGTTATTTTTTCATTTGATCTTTACTTGTGTACATATTTTCCCATTTTAAAAATATGCCCAGAATCAATTCATACCCTCTTATAACCATAGGTATAATTTCGAGAAAGCAAAAGAAACTAATGATTTTGAAAGAGTTACAAATTTTTGTTTCCTTTCTTTTTTTTTGTACTACAAGGTAAACTAAGTGGAACTGATCATCCTCCCTTCAGTGATTTTACTGAATACCAATTTTTTTTTTATATTTGTTCTTAAAACACATGATTGTGCTTACATATTTTAAGAATCTACCTTCTCCATAAAGAAGGATAGTAGGAGAAAATTATTTGTCTTTTATTACTACCAACTAGCACAGAGCTAGATATAGGGGAGATACTCAATAAATGCTGGTTTTCAGTGAAGAGATATATGGATGGATGGATGGATGGATAGATGGATGGATGGATGGATTATTAAATTTATAATGGAAGAAATAAATGACTGCTTAGATAATTAAGGCACAGGAGTCATTTAGGGGTGGTTGACTAGGAGGTAATATGTATAGCATCCCAAAGTCTATGTGTTTACAATATCTCAGATTTCATTTTTCAGTTTCTCAGTCTTTTCCAGATGCTCTCATTTAGTCAAGGTCATAAAAACTGATGCAAAACTGAATGCTAATTTAATAACTTACAAAAAGAAATATAACTGCCAAACAGAAAAAAATTATGGTTTCCTTGACCAACTTATTTTCTTTGCAGGAAATCACATAGGAAGCCAAAATATATAGACAACCTTACTTACTAAATATAAAGAATTAGTACAAAGAGTATAAGGTGAATGATTATACTGTCAGATCATTTATCATGTTCAGAGTTGGCACTGCCAGATTTGCTTTGTGTTAAAAACTCATTTTTAGGCTAACCAATGTTATTCTGATCAACTCACTTCCCTATTTCTCAGTTAGTATCATATGTCACTTAAGCATTCATTTTCTTCAATATGTTGCTCAGAAAAAATGTTGCTCATATATTTATTATTTTTTGTCTGAAAAATGACATGGAAACACAAGAAACATTTTTAAAATGGAAAAGAAGATAAATAAATTTAATTATTTGATATCTCCAAAACTTGGATACATTGATTTCATAAGTGTTTGGAAAAGAAGAGTTTGAAATAATAATAATAAGGATGGTAAGTTTTGCTTATTTTTATTCTCTAGAAGCATGAAAGAAAATCATGAAGATTACATTTGAAGGAATAATCGAAATGCTATCTTTTAAATTGTTATTTAGAATTGTTCTGACAATATGGCATCCTTGATGTTATAAAAAAATATGCACTATTAAACATCTACAAATGAGGAATAAATTGAGAAACAATGTGTTAGAGCTCTCAATAGACTAAAGTGATATTTAAAGAAAGCAAAAATGAAAAGAAACCTTAAATCAAAGTAATAAATTAAAAAAAATGAAGCCACAATTATCTTACAGACATATGATACTTGGAATCTAAGAGTGCGGATTGATCATCATGTTGGGAAATGAAAAAATGCCTTGGCAAACAGAAATGAGATCTGAGATCTTACATATGTCTATAATCCTTAAATCCCTATATTTTCAATGAAAGAGTGGACTAAAACAAAACAAAACAAAAACAAAAACAACAAAGTAAGATAATAGAGAATTTTTTCTTTAAATAATACATTTGAGGGGCACCTAGGTGGCTCAGACAGTTAAGCATCTGACTCGTGATTTTGGCTCAGGTCATGATCTTATAGGTCTTGTGATTGACTCCTGCTTGGAATTCTTTCTCTCCCTCTCCCTCTGCTCCTTCCCCAACTCATGCTTACTTTCTCTCTCTCTAAAATAAATAAATCTTAAAAATACTTGTAGGAAAGTATATACAATTATTGGCCTAAATTAAGAGTTGGGGATTGAGGGACATCTGGGTGGCTCAGTGGTTGAGCATTGGCCTTTGGCTCAAGTCATGATCCCGGGGTCTTGGGATCAAATTCTGCATCAGACTCCCCACAGGGAACCTGCTTCTTCTTCTGCCTATGTCTCTGCCATAGACATCTCTGTGTGTCTCTCAGGAATAAATAAATAAATAAAATCTTAAGAAAAAGATTTAGGGTTTGAATTAAAAATGAATAGACTAGAAAACCTAGAAAACGCAGGCCAAAAAAATCACTCAGAAAGATAGAGAAACAGAGACACAGAGAGAGGAGGGAGGGAAAGAAAACAAATGTGGAAAATGTTAGTATTTTAACATTTAGGGAATTGTGGTAAAAAGGAAGTGGAATTCTCTTTTCTATTTGTATAAGTTGTCCCAAGGTCTGAAATTATTAACAGTATAACAACAACAACAATAACAACAAAGGTTAGATCTTAGGGAACCTAGCAGAAAGAAAAGAAAATCAAGAGCATTGGCTCTAGAGGGACTTGTCTCCAGCCCAGGCATCTCAGGATAATGCTTCCTTAGTACTATGAAAGCATGAACTAAAATATTTTAAAAGTACAAAGTAGATTGGATCTCAGAGTTAGACCCCTCAAATATATAAAATATATGAATTATCAGATATGCTACAAAGTAAATTTCTAACATTTTAAATTCAAGAATGGAAACTTTTATTATTGCCTAATGTAGAGTAAAAAAAAATTGGATTTTTGCTTCCATCTTAAGCAACTAGAAAGGCAAGATAAATCTATGAAACTATGGTTCTCATAGCATCAGATATCAGGCAGCGAACAACAGTGATCCCTGATCAACAAGAAACAATGTGACCACATGATTTCACTAGCTTACTGCCCAGAATGAATTTTTAGTTAGCTATGTGGAGAAAGAAAATAGAAGAGAAGTTCAGCAATCTCCCTGAGTGAGTTGGGAGTCTAGAGACGTTAAACGATAAGGAGGTCAAAAAAAGATAAAGAGCTCAAAGGGGGAAAAAAATGGAGACATAAGAGTTATCTTACGAGAGAACTCTGGATATATTCAGATTCTCCTACACAAGTCCCCAAAGAAGTTCTGATCAGTGCATGAATCAACAAAGAAGGATTAGGAGAAACAGTTGTTGGAATTCAGACATGGCCAGAGATAGTTCCCTTTTTTCAGTAGGTAGAGTGGAAAGCCTAGCAATTTATAGGGCATTAGGTAGAGTACACAAAAGGGTATTGACTCAGTAGTAAGAAAAAAGTAAGACCTGAAAGAGTCAGCTTAGTCTCACCTAACAAATCTTAAGAGCAAAACTTGAAGAAAAAATAAAATACATTAATACCTGTTTCCAAGGAAGATATTTATAAGAATAGAAAAATGTGCAGGACCCAACAAGGTAAAATTCATAATCACTGGAACCCAATAAAAATATACAGGAATGTAAAGCAGCAAGAAAATACTTCAGAGAGAAGGAAAAAGACATCAGATGGGATCCACAAAAAGAACTTAAGAGCACTGTCAGCGGTAGTTACGTGAGTAAATATAAAAGATTTTCTTTTTCTTTTTAGTTATATAAGTGCCTTTAAAAGAACTGGGAGTTTATTTACTTATTTTTTTAAAGATTTATTTATTTGAGAGAGACAGTGTGCACCTATAAGTAGGAGGAGGGGCGGAGGGAGAGGGGATCCTCAAGCTAACTCTTCATTAAGTGTGGAGCTAGATCGGGGGCTTGATGTCACGACTCAAGTGATCATGTCCTGAGATGAAAGCATGAGTCAGATGCTTAATCAACTGAACCACCCAGGCACCCTAGAGTTGGTAGTTTAAATAAAATTTATATCAATATAATTTGGGGCTTACAACATATGCAGAAATAAATTATAGGGCAACAATAGCACAAAGTTTAGGAGAGAAGAAACACAAGTGTATACTTGTTAAGTTCTTATACCATACATATAATATTAAAATATAGCTCGAAAGTAGATGATGAGAAGTTAAAGATGTATACTATAAATCCCAGAGTAACATTAAAGTAACAAAAAGAAAACAGTTTTAGGTAGTAAACTAACAAAGAAGAAAATAGAATCATAAAAAATTTTAATAATTCCAAAATATGGATGATAAAATGCAAAAGATTTAAAACAGAACTAATGGAAAATAAATACTAATAGGTAGTTTTAAAAGCAGCTAAATCAATAACCACATGAGATATAATACATCTTAATACTTCAATTAAGAGGTAGATATTGGGATCCCTGGGTGGCGCAGCAGTTTAGCGCCTGCCTTTGGCCCAGGGCACGATCCTGGAGACCCGGGATCGAATCCCACGTCGGGCTCCCAGTGCATGGAGCCTGCTTCTCCCTCTGCCTATGTCTCTGCCTCTCTCTCTCTCTCTGTGTGACTATCATAAATAAATAAAAATTAAAAAAAAAGAAAAAAAAAGAGGTAGATATTGTCAGGTGCACCTGGGTGGCTCAGTTGGTTAAGCATCCAACTCTTGATTTCGATTCAGGTGGTGATCTCAGAGTGGTGAGATTAGGCCCCACATTGGGCTCTGAATAGGCTTGAGATTTTCTCCCCTCTCTGCCTCTGACCCTCCCCTCTTCATACTCTTCATACTCTTTCTCTTTCTAATATATATATATTGATCAACAGAGATCAATAGAATAAAATGAATATATATATATATATTCTTTTAAAAACAGGTAGACATTGCAAATTAGATAAATAAGGGAGGCCAACTCAATGTTACCTACCCAAGATTTATTTTAAAGGTGAAAACAAAATACATTAAAGTAAAAGGATTGATAAAGATCTAGCATACTAGCACTAAGTAAAGGAAAGCTGGAGTGACTATGTTAAAATCAGACAAATTAGATCTCAGAACAAAGCAAAGAATGTTACTGGAAATAAGAGGAATTATTTCATAATTTGATAAAACTCATGTATATTCCTAATTATAAAGTCACAAAGAACTAAGAATAAAAAGGAACTTCCTCAAGCCAATAAATTACAGCTACAAAAATAAAACAAGCATAGAAAACAAAACCCCAAGTTATTTATAATATCACACTTAATGGTGAAAGACTAAGTGATTTTTTCTATGAAATTAGTTTAGGAAAGGCAAAAATGTTCTCTCTCACCAGTTTTTTTTTTTTAATTTTTTTATTGGAGTTCAATTTGCCAACATATAGCATAACACCCAGTGCTCATCCCGTCAAGTGCCCCGCTCAGTGCCGGTCACCCAGTCACCCCCACCCCCCGCCCACCTCCCCTTCCACCACCCCTTGTTCGTTTCCCAGAGTTAGGAGTCTCTCATGTTCTGTCTCCCTCTCTGATATTTCCCACTCATTTTCTCTCCTTTCCCCTTTATTCCCTTTCACTATTTTTTATATTCCCCATATGAATGAGACCATATAATGTTTGTCCTTCTCCGATTGACTTATTTCACTCAGTATAATACCCTCCAGGTCCATCCACGTTGAAGCCAATGGTGGGTATGTGTCATTTCTGATGGCTGAGTAATATTCCATTGTATACATAAACCACATCTTCTTTATCCATTCATCTGTCGATGGACACCAAGGCTCCTTCCACAGTTTGGCTATTGTGGACATTGCTGCTAGAAACATCAGGGTGCAGGGGTCCCGGCATTTCACTGCATCTGTATCTTTGGGGTAAATCCCCAGCAGTGCAATTCCTGGGTCATGGGGCAGATCTATTTTTAATTCTTTGAGGAACCTCCACACAGTTTTCCAGAGTAGCTGCACCAGTTCACATTCCCACCGACAGTGCAGGAGGGTTCCCCTTTCTCCACATCCTCTCCAACATTTGTTTCCTGCCTTGTTAAATTTCCCCATTCTCACTGGTGTGAGGTGGTATCTGCTGAGCTCACTCCATATGAGAGGTACTAGCCAGTCAAGCCCAGACCAAATTGCTAAGGTACAGAAACTTGAGCTAAGTACAGTATCATTCCAAGCTCAGGCTATTTTGATCAATAGTAAAAGCAAACTAATATTCATGTAAACAAATTACACAGAATATAGCACAGAGAGACGTGAAGACAGGGAGAATATGGGATATATATATATATATATATATTATATATGTATCTTAGAAAGAGAAAGAGTATGAAGAGGGGAGAGTCAGAGGCAGAGAGGGGAGAAAATCTCAAGCCCACTCAGAGCCCAATGTGGGGCTTGATCTCACCCCTCTGAGATCACCACCTGAATCGAAATCAAGAGTTGGATGGGATTGATTGTAAGACTTCAGAGATGGTATAAAAAGATTCAGAACTCATTTAATTGAAAGTTCAGCGGGAAAGGATAGAATAAGGAAGAGATAATATTTGAAGATATAATGCTTTTTTAAAAAATATTTTATTTATTCATGAGAGACGCAGAGAGAGACGGAGACATAGGCAGAGGGAGAAGCAGGTTCCTCATGGGGAGCTCAATAAGGGACCCAATTCCAGGACCCCGGGATCATGACCTGAGCCAAAGGCAGATGCCCAACCACTGGGCCACCCAGATGACCCAAAGAGAGAAGACTTGTACTGGGTTGAATCATGTCCCCTGCCCCTGAAGGTAAGTCCACTCAATCTCAATATGTGACTTTCTTTGGAATGAGGATCTTTGCAGATGTAATGAAGATAAAGCTCTTGAGAAAAGACATTTTAGAGCAGGATAAATCCAATGATGGCTGTCCTTATAAGAGACAGAAAGCAAGAAGCCACAGAGGGAAAGGACATGTGATGCGACAAACAGAAACTGAAGTGATGTGTCTACAAGCCACAGATCAAAAATTCCTGGGTTCTACCAGAAACTAGGAGAGGCATTCAACAGATTTTCCCTCAGAGCCTCCAAAAAAAAAAATCTGTTGATATGTTGATTTTAGACTTGCAGTTTCCAGAACTGTACGAGAATATATTTCTGTCATTTTAAACCACCCACCTTGTGGCAAAACCACCCTAAGAAACTAGTACAACAGTTAAGAAGTTTTCAATCAATGAAGGCTATGAATTCTCAGATTTCAAAAGCATGAAAAATATTAAAAACAATAAAAAGAAAAAGGAAACTTTACCTAGACAACTAGACAAACCTGTATCTAGAGAAACAGAATGGTTAAACTCATTATCCAAAATAATGGATAATGCCGTATCCAATACAACAAAAAGTGTGTCTCCTAGCTGCCCACCTCTTCTCCTGGAGACAATTACTTTTATTATGTTGTGCGCACCTGTATGTATCTTCACCTGTATGTATCTTCTCATTGATTTCATACTTTGTACTATGTTTTCAAAGGTGCATTTCAGTACTAATTATTCAACTTTGAAAAATGTAAATTTCCAATAGGCTAAAAACAGTTTTAGTTCTTAGGAAATACTCATCTATTTTGCCTCTTATTTAGGGTAAAGTAGGGGAATCTAGGCATTCTGTACCTGATTAATGTTGTTCAGCAGTCTTTTATCAATCTAAATTTCCAGAATTAGTTCATTAGGTCACCTTATTGGGTGACAGAGTAACAGTCCTTTGGCAACATTCAACCAGAGATAAGCTTAGTTCGGCTGGCACTGTGATTTTTGTTTCTGTTTTAATTTTAAATTAAAGCTAAAATCCAATAGACTACATTTGTGTTCTTTGTTTCCCAGGCCCCTACTGACTTATTCAGAGATTTAAGTTGCCCTCTTGGCCCTTCCTGGGCATTTAGATTTCTCTCTCTTATTTTAACAATTAAATAACTCATTATTAATTCACAGAATAATAAAACACTATTACAGGTGATAGTGGAGGGTACTTCTGTAATATGAAAACATGTTCTTGATATATGGTTTAGTGGAAAAAATAATCTTTCCTGATCTTATAAAAATATATATTTAATTGATAATATATCATTTAAAAATTTGGGAGAAACTTTGTTAAATGATAAAGATAGTTATCTTTAGGAAAGGAATATTAATATCCCAATCCTTTTTAGCTTATGTAAATTTTCCAATTTTTATATAATGAAAATGTATTACTAACACAATTAGCTATTAGAGGAGTTAGAGGAAAACTGAGATAGCCATCTTTTCTTTCTCCAGTGAACTCTGAAAGGTATTTATTTTTATTTAATTACTTTCCATTTTCTACTAGGGATGACACATTGATAATTAAAACAACCAATTAAAAAAGAACTGCACACTGAAATATAATACTACTTGTATCATAGAGGACAGATACATTGACTGACTCAATTTTTTATTCCTGATTGATATCAAATGAAGGAAATCTTAGTGTTATAAGATACTTCAGTTTTCCTGGATTTTTAAAAAGTAATTATAATTCTGGGTGATAGATGAAGGCAGTTCTTAAATGATCACAATGACATTAGTATATATTGCGGTTTTATTTACTTTTTTAATGTATTTTCGTATTTCCAAAGATTCCAAAGACCATGTTTCTCTTTTTTCTGCTCTCCTATGCACTTTTTGCACATAAACATAAGGGAAATCTTTACCCATACAGTAGGCATTCTATTGACATAGCATGTAGGTAGCTCTTTAGGGTAGGACTTGGAGAATTTTTGTCTCCTTTTATTCTTTGTATACATAAGAGATTATATACTCAATAAAGCAAAACCCTTTTAACCATGCAAACATTTATTCACCTTCTTCTTAGCTCTATCTGCCTGGACTTTTCTTCCCTTCTTGAATTTAAAAATGGCATATTTGGGGCATCTGCATGGCTCAGTGGATTAAGCCTCCAACTCTTGGTTTTCAGCTCAGGTCATGATCTCATGGGATGAGAGATCGAGCTTCACATGGGACTCTGTGCTCAGTGTGGTGTCTGCTCCAGATCCTCTCTCTCTTTCTCCTTCTGCCCCTCCCTCTACTAGTTCTCTATCAAATAAATAAATAAATAATTAATAAATAAATAAATAAATAAATAAATAAATAAAATCTTTAAAAAATATCTCATATTCATTGCAAGGCATCAATATTTTGAGTCATACTCAGAGAAAAATCAAGAAGCTCATATTCATTTATATGCACACGCTGGTTATTGGAATTCATAAACACCCATTCATTAATGATTAAATTGAATTATCTCTCTGGCATAATAAGAAATATGTGTTTGGGCTCTGTTCCTGGTTCCTGGCATAAAAGTCCTAAAATCCTTAGAATTTCCTGAGTGATAGGGGTGAGAAGAATATTTTTTTCTTACTCATAAGGAACCCCTTCCAACAACATCTGAGTTTATGTTAGCAAGGTGACTGTTGGAAAATGGGGACTGGTTTCCAGAGGAATCAACCATGTGATTAGAGGGTTAGAACTTCCAGCCCATTCCCTGACCTCTGAGGAGTGGGGAGGGAAGAAGGGCTGATATCGAGTTAATCACTGATGCCCAAAGATTTAATCAAGTATACCTATATAGTGGAATCTCCATAAAAACCCTAAACAAGGAAGCTTGAGAACTCCAGGGTTGGTGAGCCTATCTAGCTGCTGCTGGGAGGAGAGCTGCCTAGAGAAGGCAGCAAAGTGCCATATTTCTTCCCCCATGCTTTGCCCTATACATCTTTTCCATTCAGCTCTTTCTGAGTTGTGTCCTTTACAATAAATCAGTCATATTAAATAAAGTGCTTTCCTGAGTTCTGTGAACCACTCCAGCAAACTACTGAATCTTAGAAAAGGGTTGTGGGAACCCCTTATTTATAATTAATCATTCAGAGGTATAGGAGTCTCAGACTTGAGATTAGCATCTGAAGTGGGGGGCAGTTCTATGGAACTAAGCCTTTAAGACGGGGGGTTTGTGCTAAGTCTGAGTAGTTAGTGTCAGACATGTGAGCACAGAAAAACGTTTTCCTTTTAGTCCCTCACAGCTGGAAATAAAGAACTGTGCTAATATATAGTTCTTAAATTTTCACCTTCCCTATTATACTAATTTGATTCATGCTGTGTTTGACCTTCTATGATTTGTTCATAGCTTGGGCATTTTATTGTACAAAGGGCTAAGCTATAAGTTCCTATTAAACGCTTGACAAATTCATCATTTGATGAAGGCAAAGATGCCTTAAACAAAACCCTTGAAATAATTGATAACCTACATAGTTTTCATTCTACATCTACCCTACTAGGTAAGTACCAGAACCAAGAGAGGAACCATCAATATGTTTTCTCAAATAAATGAAACTACATAATAGTTTTAATGGTACCACAAAGAGTAATTGAGATTTAGTAGCACATTATGGTTTGAACTTTTATTGATTTTCCCCCAACATAAAATGGCAGAGATATTTCTTCATAATGTTCAAATATGATGGTTTTTTTTTTCCAATTTTACTTGGGACACTGATTTTGGTATACAGACAGTATGTTGGTAGCATTTATGTTATTCAAACTATTTTAGCTTTAATAAATAAATCTGTAATCTGTCACTCTTAGTGCATAACCCTGAAAGAATTTCATTCCTTTGATTTGAAAATCCTAGCATCCTTATGTCTTATTTATATAGTATTGACAGAGGTCATTCCATTCCTGGAACCATGGACATCTATAAATGATAGTAAGCACACAGCGTGCAATGAGTTATGCTGAAAATGGGATGTTTAATAGGAAACTGAGAAGAGTTTGCTGAGAAAATCAAGTCAAGCATTTATATTAAAAGAAATAATAAATACTTTCTTAAAACTATAAATGTATTTATATTTTCTCTTGAATTCTCACTTTCACTGCTTTGTTTTCTTCCATTTTGTGTTTGTAATCCAAAGTTGAATGGCAAGATGCTAGTCAGGACAGCATTTCAGCATCTTCTCTTTTCCTTTTGATTTAAAAGGTTTATTATAAATGAAAGCAGTCAGGACCAGAACTTTGCAATCTCAATTTGAATCCTTACTAAACCATATACTTGCAGTGTGATTTTTGGCATAATTTCATATTCGTTAACTTAGCTTCCTCATCTGCAAAATAAAGTGTACAGTCACTTCAAGAAGGGTTAAAAAGACAGTGTTGAGAAAATGTCAGGCATATTGCAGATGCTCACTATGACTCATATGTTAAACTAACTTTCCTCCGGGTTGATTCATCTCAGGTCAATTAGGTTTTGTTGAGGACATGGAAAAGATTGATTTCCAATCATATCAATCAGTAGTCATTCATTTGTATCCCCTGAGGCTTACCACTCTTTGCCTGACTTAGGCGAACCAATTTTTTAGATCAACCAGAGTGTAAGTTTTGCCCTTTAAATGAGGAAGTCTGCAAGGCTAGCAACTGTGCCTTTTTTAATTCACTATTGCTACTCTGAGATCTATCAATAGTGCCTGATACATAGCAGGCACTCTTTATTTAATTATTTATTCATTCTCTATCTCTCCTCTCTGTCTCTCTCATTCATTCTTTTTTTTCATTCATTCTTTTTTACCCTCTTCTCTTACCATATTAGGGATTCATGATAAGTACTTTGATAGCACTTAGACTTCAGTGGCACAATGCCATGTCTTTATTAGATTATAATCTTAGAGCAGCAATTGAACTTTTGTGGTATTGCTGTGTTGAGCCCATTTGCTCTGTTGAGCACATGGTAGACATTCAAAACATAGCTACTGAGTGAATGGAGAAGTAAATTAAAGAATGATCTATTCATTAGTAGGATATCAGAATTCAAGGAAGCTCAGGCACTAAAGAAAACATGTAACAAGTTTGGCAATAAACTAGAGATGGGGAAATGATTGTTCTTGCCATCCAACCATCCACCCATCCACCCATCCTTCCAAGAATCAACCAGAAGGCAGTCATTGAGAATCTGTTTATGATTACCATTGGCTCTGGAAGATACAAATGACATCTATGAAATACATGAAAAATAATTCCTTACAGAAAATTGTTCATAATACAAACAAATATAAATAACATTGCATCACTTATATGGACTTTTGAGGATTGCAGACCATTCTTCTTTTAATTCTTAAGTAAGCATTAAGAAGTCACATCAGATTTGTGCTTCAGCCCTTGGGTTTTATTGTAACAAAATGCTCCTGATTATACTTATTTGAAGTGATAACAGAACTGTCCATAAACTGAGATCAATTTTAACACCAATGAGAATTCCAGTATTCATCGCTTATAAAAAGATAACATATTTATGAATAAATAATATGACTAAGTCAATGTGATTTGAGATAAATAATTTACTAAATTTACTAATTAATGAATAATTGCTACCCATTTTCTTCAGAGATACCATCCCTCAGAAATGTGCCAGGTCAGTTCTGACTTCAATTCCAAATGTCACTCTGCTGTCAGAATATGACAGTCACCAGTGTTAGATGTTCCTTCCAAGAACAAATTATTTCCGGCAATAAAAGCCCATCTGTTTATCTAATTTGTGGATGTGCTCTGCCTACATTATCATTTGCCCAACTAGCCTTGAAATGATCCCTCTCATATGACAAAGCATTACAGGCACTGCATGACACCATTTCTCTACAGAGCCATTGGAAGGGACCAATATCTTCAGTTTAGAGAATAAACTACCTTCTGAGACTAACAAACAATTCACTCTTCAAATATTAGGTGTCAACTTTGTCTGAAATACTATGCTAAGTAACCTGGAGGATTTCAAAGGTGAAAGATATCATCTGAGCCCTTAAGAAAAATGCAGTTTTCTGAATAATAGTAACAATAGTAATAATGACATGTAAACCCTTCAAGTAATTCAACCCTAAGAAAATGGTCCCATGGGGATTAAAAAACGCTAAATATAGCAAATACTTATGTACATTATACATAATAGTAAACAACTAGAAATACACTACTAAATGACCAATAATAGTGGTAAGTGGTTAAGTCCACAAAATGGAGCCTTTTGAATCATGGCTATAAAGGCTAAATTACAACAGACAAATGTTTTCCTTGTTTATAATACAAACTAATATATACACTCTACCTATCATCTATCTATCTTTATCTATTATCTATCTATATTTGAAAAATCCAAAAAATAGCAAATGGGAAGGAGGATTTTAAAAAGCCACATTATCTTTAAGTTTTAAGTCTATAGATCTATGAATTATTTTTAAATTTCCTTTCTTCTGTGTTCTCTAAAATATTTAAAGTGTTCTATATAATCTATATAATAAAAAATCAGAATATTATGCCTCACATGACTTTGGGCTTGACCAGTTTTCATTGACTTCTCTATAATCTGGGACCAAATGCCTCCACACTAGCAGAAATGTATGAAAACAAAATGATTTATATAATCATAGATGGAAATTTTCTTACAGGGCTCCTTAAATTAAAAAAAAAAAACTCACAATATCTAAGAGTGCTTTATGTTATACCATATTCTTTGAGAAATATTACACCATTTTCTTCACACAATCTTCTTGAACTATAGGCCTTATCCTTGTTTCACAATAAGGAAATTCTGATTCAGAGAGTTTAAACCACTTGCCCCAAACCAAAGATTTAGTAAATGTCAGACCTGAGCCTCAAATCTCCACTTTATAACTCAGGGCCCAAAATGTTTTTTCTGCACATATTGTCTTGCACTACAAGAATAGTCTCTGACTTTACTTGAATGTTGAGACAAGTATTTTGGGGAAAAAAATAATATTAGTTAGCAAGCATGCTTTTCATTACCAGTTGAAAGCAAACAATTTGCTTTCCTTTAAATAAAATTTTAAAAAATGCTTTATTTAAAGTAATACATCATAAAAAATAATATGAATATTATAAAGAGGCTGAAAGGCAAAAAGCAAAAGTGAGTGAATGTTTTCATAACTGACAAAGCCCAGTCTTATAAAAGGGTATGTATAATAAAACCATATCCACTCACTTACAAGCCAAACAGAAATCATCTTCAAACAAATTCATATAAGGTGTGTATTTTAGGTCCTAATAATTAATTACTTCTGTATCTACATCACCTTATGCCTGTACCACAGAGAATAAAAACAGCCAATTAATTTTACATTATTTAAATGATATAGCTTTAATCGAAAGAAGTTGCCCAGTGACCAATATACAGCTAATTTTCTGACTTTGATTTTCCAGAGCTGTCTCTGGGCCAATGATTAGCAAACTCTTCCAAACAAAAGACCTGAATGTCACATAGAGCTATAAAAAGAATTAATAGGATCATTTATTCAAGTTTTAAGAAAATATTAATGATGCTGAGTACCACTGGAAGAAATGGTACAAAAGCTGACTGACATCACTGTGTGTTTCTGATCTCCACCCAGGGTGTGTCTTCTGGGCCATAGTCCAGCCATTTATTTGTCTTTGGCCAGTTTTCTCCAGTATCCCTTCATCACAGTTCTTTTTTTTTAATTTTTAATATTTATTTATTTATTCATGAGAGAGAGAAAGAGAGAGAGAGGCAGAAACACAGGCAGGGGGAGAAGCAGGCTCCATGCAGGGAGCCTGACGTGGGACTCGATCCCGGGTCTCCAGGATCATCCCCTGGGCTGAGGGCAGCACTAAACTGCTGAGGCACCCGGGCTGCCCTCTTCATCACTGTTCTTAAACTCTATCTCCCCACCCTCCTTCTACACAGCAGAGAGAAAACTGAGTCAAAGATATCGAATTTCTTAAATACAAAGCCTCTCACAGATAGTTTTCTATATATGTTTCTCTTAGTAACACTTTTCTCCATTCCCAGATGTTATTCGAAGGAAGTCTGGCCTTCTCTATCTAGAGTACCTGACTCCACTTCCTAAGTCTTGCTTTAGATCACTCTCTCTCATTCCAGGTTGTAAACATCCTATAAAATTGTCCTTCCTGGGGCGCCTGAGTGGCTCAGTTGGTTAAGTATCCGTCTCTTGGTTTTGGCTCAGTTCATGATCTCAGGGTCATGGGATCAAGCCCCATATTGGGTTCCGTGCTCTGCACAGAGTCTGCTTGGGACTCGTATCCTCTTTCTCTGTCTTTCCCTCCACCCTCTCCCTCAAATAAATTAATAACTAACTGTTTTTTAAAAAATACTCCTTCCCTGAGCCAAAGTCCTGCTCCTGTAAGTAAATCTCTATTCTGTGCTCTTCATCTAAACTTGTCAGACTTGTCTATTCTCATTGTTACCCCTTTTCCACCTCCTATTTACTCTGCAATCCATTGAATTCCAGCTTCTTCTTATGACTTCATTAAAGTTATCTCTCTGAAAGCACAAATTTCCAAATGAAATGGGCAATTAAAAATATTTTAAGGATTACTTGAGAGAGAGAGAGAGAGAGAGAGCATGAGCAGGAGGGGAAAGCAGTGGAAAAGGGAGCGAATCTTCAAGCTTTATCCCAGGATCCCAAGATCATGACCTGAGCCAAAAATCAAGAACCAGGCACTTAACTGACCGAACCACCCAGTCACCTCCTTCTTTGTCCTCTTTATGTTACTTAGGTATTATTTTCTCTTAGAATGTCGAAGCCTTTGTAATTACTAAGAAATAGTTTATGAAGAGCATCTCATTAGTACCACTAAATAAAGATCTATTTAACCAAACAGTATAAAAATCTTTTAGGAGTTTATTTCTTTTATTTTTTTTATTTTTTCATAATAAATTTATTTTTTATTGGTGTTCAATTTGCCAACATACAGAATAACACCCAGTGCTTATCCTGTTAAGTGCCCCCCTCAGTGTCCGTCACCCATTCACCCCCACCCCCCGTCCTCCTCCCCTTCCACCACCCTTAGTTCGTTTCCCAGAGTTAGGAGTCTTTATGTTCTGTCTCCCTTTCTGATATTTCCCACACATTTCTTCTCCCTTCCCTTATATTCCCTTTCACTATTATTTATATTCCCCAAATGAATGAGAACATAAAATGTTTGTCCTCCGATTGACTTACTTCACTCAGCATAATACCCTCCAGTTCCATCCAAGTTGAAGCAAATGGTGGGTATTTGTCATTTCTAATGGCTGAGTAATATTCCATTATATACATAAACCACATCTTCTTTATCCATTCATCTTTCGATGGACACCGAGGCTCCTTCCACAATTTGGCTATTGTGGACATTGCTGCTATAAACATTGGGGTGCAGGTGTCCCGGCATTTCATTGCATCTGAATCTTTGGGGTAAATCCCCAGCAGTGCAATTGCTGGGTCGTAGGGCAGGTCTATTTTTAACTCTTTGAGGAACCTCCACACAGTTTTCCAGAGGGGCTGCACCAGTTCACATTCCCACCAGCAGTGTAAGAGGGTTCCCTTTTCTCCACATCCTCTCCAACATTTGTGGCTTCCTGCTTTGTTAATTTTCCCCATTCTCACTGGGGTGAGGTGGTATCTCATTGTGGTTTTGATTTGTATTTCCCTAATGGCAAGTGATGCGGAGCATTTTCTCATGTGCATGTTGGCCATATCTATGTCTTCCTTTGTGAAATTTCTCTTCATGTCTTTTGCCCATTTCATGATTGGATTGTTTGTTTCTTTGGTGTTGAGTTTAATAAGTTCTTTATAGATCGTGGAAACTAGCCCTTTATCTGATACGTCATTTGCAAATATCTTCTCCCATTCTGTAGGTTGTCTTTTAGTTTTGTTGACTGTATCCTTTGCTGTGCAAAAGCTTCTTATCTTGATGAAGTCCCAGTGGGTTCATTTTTGCTTTTGTTTCTTTTGCCTTCGTGGATGTGTCTTGCAAGAAGTTACTGTGGCCGAGTTCAAAAAGGGTGTTGCCTGTGTTCTCCTCTAGGATTTTGATGGACTCTTGTCTCACATTTAGATCTCTCATCCATTTTGAGTTTATCTTTGTGTATGGTGAAAGAGAGTGGTCCAGCTTCATTCTTCTGCATGTGGATGTCCAATTTTCCCAGCACCATTTATTGAAGAGACTTTCTTCCAATGGATAGTCTTTCCTCCTTTATCGAATATTAGTTGACCATAAAGTTCAGGGTCCACTTCTGGGTTCTCTATTCTGTTCCATTGATCTATGTGTCTGTTTCTGTGCCAGTACCACACTGTCTTGATGACCACAGCTTTGTAGTACAACCTGAAATCTGGCATTGTGATGCCCCCAGATATGGTTTTCTTTTTTAAAATTCCCCTGGCTATTCGGGGTCTTTTCTGATTCCACAGAAATCTTAAAATAATTTGTTCTAACTCTCTGAAGAAAGTCCATGGTATTTTGATAGGGATTGCATTAAACGTGTAATTTGCCCTGGGTAACATTGACATTTTCACAATATTAATTCTGCCAATCCATGAGCATGGAATGTTTTTCCATCTCTTTGAGTCTTCCTCAATTTCTTTCAGAAGTGTTCTATAGTTTTTAGGGTATAGATCCTTTACCTCTTTGGTTAGGAGTTTAAAATGGAAACGTGATGCAAAGAAATTTATTGAAGACTGAACTAAAATTGTTTTAATATAAACTTTGATTCTTGACATTGTGTTTAGGTAATAGTATATACAAGCAATAGGATAGATATATTTTTGGTTGTTTTGTTCCTTTTTCAGATAATTTTAAAACTTAGTTGATTTGATTGTATTTCTTTACCTACTTTAAGAATTTTATAATCTTGGTTTTAATTTCAATATTGCTGCTAGCCTAGTGGCAAATATTTAACCTTTCTGTACTGTTTTCTAGATTTATAAGTAAAATGAATGCTATTCATGATGATGTAGATAAATAACCAATATTAAATGAATTATCAAGGAGGGAAACACTAGAATTTGTAGAGACTGGAAATTGGGCTAATTTCTAATTTTAATCATTTTAAAAGACTAAAGCATGTTTTGCCTCCACCGGGAAGCTACTTTCTTCTCTTTTTTCCAGGCAGCTTACTGTCTATGCAACCCATTTATCATTTATTACCTTGGAGTATTAGTAGGCTTTAAATCTGTGTAGATCTTATTTTTTTTAAACTAGATTGTAACTTCCTTGGGAACAGAACAATATTTTATTCTTATTAGTATTTTTCAGATTGCTTTTCAAAAAATTAGATGTACAAGATTATTTTCTTACTACTTTATTATATAATTGATTTATTAAAATGTAATATTTTAGATCTCCATTCCATATGGAATGGAGCATAACATATTTATTTCTGCCCGAAGAAAATTACTGCCTGATTATTCTTTCTAGGATGTCGAGGTAGAGAGGAAATAAGAGAGTGAGAAGGCATTTGTAAATAAATAGACATATCTTTAACCACAGAAACTAATATATTTTTAAGTACCCAGGAGAAGGATCATTCAAATAGAACTGTTGGGAAAGAAAAGTGTGGTGTGGATAAGTTTGCATTAGTTTTCTACTGCTACCTAATACATTATTCCAGACTCAATACCTTACCCAAAAACTTAGTAACATTTATTATCTCACAGTTTCTCTTCAACAGAAATTTTGTTCAGGATCTCTGGCTTTGTGTCTCTTACAAGATTAATCAAGGCATCAGCAGAGGCTGCAGTCATTTTAAGGCTCAGTTAGGGTCAAGTTCACTTCTAAGCTAGTCAAGTGACTGTTGGCAGGGTTTAGATCTTCACAGTTTGACTGAGGGCTCTGTTTCTCATGAGCTGTTATTCAGAAGAATCCATACCATTTGAGACATTCCATATAGAAGCTCTCAAAATGGCAATTGATTTAATTAGAATGAGCAAGCCAGAAGAAAGGAAAGAGTGGAGCAAGATAAATTCAACAGTCTTTTGTAACCTCATCTAGAGAGTGGCATCTCTTGTTGAATCACTAAATTGTACACCTGGAACTAATATTACACTGTATATTAATTAATTGGAAATTAAATAAAAACTTAAAAAAGTGAAATCTCATAACTTTAGCATATTCAATGCATTAGAGCCAGTCACTAATTCCTGCCTACATTTAAGAGGAGGAAAGGATTATAGTACTGAGGAGTGAATAGCAAGAGGTGGAAATCAATAAGAGCCACATTAGAAGTGTATCTACCACAATTATTCCTTTATTTCCTTCTAATATATGGTATGAGAGAGACAATGTTTGGATGCTAAAGCATGGAGGAGATAAATTGGAAGACTCTCCTTATGTGGAAAATTGAAATAGGGTTATTAAAAAATACCTAAAATAAAGAATAATAGGAATATTAACCACCTCTTAATAAGTAATGATTATATCCAAACTTTGTACTAGACATTATATATGTTGCTTCTAACCCTCTAAAAATTTTTGAAAGTTAAACAGCATAATTCATGTTTTAGAGATGAAGAAATGGTAGAAAGGAAAGTGTCTTCTGAAAGCCTTATAAGTATTAAGTGGCAGTAGCACAATATTAGAATAATATTGAAAACTTTTTCTGGTCTTCAAAACCCACAAATTCAAAACCAAAAGAATGTTCAAGAAACCTCATTTAGAGTGTTTCACTTTTTATGAAATGTGAAAAGTTCTATTCTCCAAAGATCAATTGTGTCTTCCTTTTTCTTGTTTTTAAAATTACAATTCAGATTCTTTAAAAAAAAATGAGATTCTTCTGGAAAGCTCATTAATCTGCCATTCAGTTCTCATTATTTTACTTTAAATTTTAAATCCTACCTTAAAAGCCAACTTTGTTTTGGAGAGACTACTGAGATGTTGCCTAAGATGTATCTGCCTGAGGGTGTGTGTGTGTGTGTGTGTGTCCACAATGGGAAGATACAGTACAAAAATGTAATTTATGGTTCTAAATCATTCACTTCACTATAATTCTGGCACTGCTGATCTCTCTGGGCAATGAAAATATACATATATATCTATCTATATCATCTATCTTTCTGTATATCTAGCCTCATCTCACATTCAAGTGTTGCTTAATAACCTGTTACTTTATTAATCTTAACTGTAATAGTATATTGACCCTAAGCTCAGTAAAATATATTCTTTTCTAGATTCACTTTTATTTCCAGAAAGGGAGTAAATTTGCATAGTGTACTATTACTTGTGAATGTAATTAGAGGTCTGAAAAAGTGTATTGTGCAAGGCACGGCATTCATAATTGCCTAATTGTGCTTGCATGTATCCAATTATCAGCATGATTGGTCACTTACCCTATAAACAGCAAAAGTGGTTAGCTGCATGTACAATTACCTATATGCTTAATTCAGAATGCTCAGTTGCCCCCTACATTTAGGTTTCTTGAAGCTGTGACTTCGAATGAGGAGGCAGAGCAAACTGCTAAAAATAGGCCCATAGTAAGAATATAAAAATAAATCTAGAATTTAGTTGCTTTATTGGTTTTGGTCATAGTGTGATTAACTTAACTTATTCTAATAACTTGTATTTTACTAACAATATTCATTATACAACAGATTGTTTAAATCAGTCTTCCTAACATAATCTCATAAAGAATTAACAGAGAAGTTTATGAATGCAAAAATAGATTTTTGTTCATAACTAATGATAAGTAATTAAGTTACCTGAGTAGCATGCAGTATGTGGTTTGTGGTATGATTTCAGAAATCCTAATGGACCAGAGTATAGAATAGTCTAAGAAATACAATTGACTGAAGAAAATTCGTAAGATGCAAATAGGTAAAGCTAGACTTAATAACTGTATTGGATAGAACATAAGTAGAATAGTTATAATGATGGGAAGAATTTTATATCTTCAGTATATGCAGGCGCTGGACTAGTGAAAATAGTGTATTTGGTAGGCAATTAGAACTTTACAAGGACCCCAGGAACAATGATTTTCATTACATTGGGAGGTAGTCTAAAAGGTTGAGAAGTTAACAAGAGAAGAATATGGGATTCTGAAGTGGAGAATGGGTAAGGAGAGTGGCCTATCTTTTATAATTCAACATCAATTACCATTTTTAAAAGAACTGAGTGCTAAACAGCAGGTATGAATTGAGGACTCATGTTGTTGTTGTTGTCATTGTTATTATTATTATTATAAATTTGGGTTGTTTGCTTCACTTTTTATTTTCTACAGGAATTAAAATGTAAAGGCAGAAAAATAATAAGTTTATCTTAATGATTATACAATTTATAAAATCTCATCTGTGACATAGTCACATGATGTAGTGGTGTTTGTGTTGTAAAAGAGTAGTTTTTGTATGTATTTGAAGTTAACTTGGTATCGATTTAGGAAAGATTGTCATAATTTCGGATGCTATAAGTAATCCTTATGGTAATCACAAAAGAAATATCTATAGAATACACACAAAAGAAATGAGAAGATAATTGAAGCATCTCTCCCTATGAAAAATCACCTAACACACAAAAAGCAGTAATGGAAGAAATGAGAAACAAAAAGTAATAAAACACTAAAATAAAACAAAACAAACAAACAAACAAAAACAAGTTAGGAAAGTAAATGCTTTCCTATCAGAAATTGCTGTAAATGTAAATGGATTAAATTCTCAGTCAAATGCATAGATTGGCAGAATGAATATAAAAATAGAGGAGTCAGTTGTATAATGTTTATAAAAGACTCACTTTAGGTCAAAGGGCACACATAGATTGAAAGCATAGAAAAATATATTTCATGCAGAAGTACCAACAGAGAATTGAATTAGCTATCCTAATATCTGACAAAATATACTATCAGTCAAAAGTTAAGAGACATACAATGGAATACTATCCCGTCTTAAAAAGAAACATCTGACATATACTACAACAAGGATTAACCTTAAGACAATAAATTAAATGAAATAAGTCAGCCACAAAAGGACAGATACTGTTGATTCCACTTAAATAAAGTGCCTAGATTAGTCAGGTTCATAGTCAGAAAGTAAAATAGTAGTTGCCCAGAATTGGGGATCAGAGGGGTTGTAAAATTAATGTTTAATTGGTACAGTATCAGTTCAGGAAAATGAAAAAGTTCTGGGAATGATGTTCATGAATGTTGTACAACACTGTTAATGTACTTAATTGCCACAAAACTGTATACATAAAAATAGTTAAAATGGGAAATTTTATATTATATGTCATTAACCTCAATTGAAAAAATATTAATAAAACAACTATGTCTGACAAAAAAGGGCAAAATTTTTTTAAAAAATAAAGAGTTGTTAGAAAAAATAACGATGATATGGTGAAAAGGGATGGAAAATTTAGAATGTGCATTGACAAGTTATAGGGTAAATAAGAAATCACCATACCAAGAAGGACTTTAGATTACAGTGGAGACCTAAGAGTAGATCAATTTTCCCATCAGGAACAGTTGGAAAAAAACAGAATTTTTGAAAGTAAATAAATAAAGTTTTAAGGCATAAGTGAGCTACCAAAGCCACCAGAGCTAGAAAAAATGAAGATCCCAGAGAGAGAAGAAGCACAGAGGGGATCCCTGGGTGGCACAGCGGTTTGGCGCCTGCCTTTGGCCCAGGGCGCGATCCTGGAGACCTGGGATCGAATCCCACGTCGGGCTCCCGGTGCATGGAGCCTGCTTCTCCCTCTGCCTGTGTCTCTGCCTCTCTCTCTTTCACTGTGTGCCTATCATAAATAAAAAAAAAAAAGCACGGAGAAGTGAGTCAATGTTTTGTCAATCACTTTCTCTCTAAGGGTATTTGAGGTTTCTTGGCCATGATGTTAAAAATAAGAGCCCAGGTAGAAGCAAGGGAGACAGCACTTTGCCAATCTTGTGGGACATTTTTTTGCAGTAAAAATTAAGGACTGTGTCTGTCATGGAAGCCAAAAAAAAAAAAAAAAAAAATTAGAAGCCAAAACATTGAGAGAAGAAAAAGAATGAATCCATCATGTGGTGGTTTCTCCTGGAAGAGAAATGACCTAAAAATTAAATGGAAAACTATTAAAACAAAATAGCTTTTTCTTTATTCTTATGGAGGAGACAAAAAATGGGGTTCAAGATCTACAAAAAAAGAAGGGAGAGCTCTATTAAACACACTAAGCTCTCGGTGGGGACCCTTGAAAAGTCACATTTTAAGAACAGAGGAAACCAGTGTAAGTTGGAAACTAACAAAAACTACACTTAATTTGAAGAATTTTAGATTTGTTTGATAATGGAAAGGTAAGCAGTATGATTTATCATAGTAAATGATGAAAGCAGAAAGTCACCTGAGTATCTTAATAAGTAAACAATATCCTTTGAAAAAATTAAATATCGAATCATGATAGCTACTTTTATCAAATTAAAAAGAAAATTCTCTTATCTGTTTCATAGGACCTATGGAAAATCTGTAGCAAACTTCAAACTTGAGGGAAGTATCAACAACTTTCTATGAAATGGGGAAAAAGTTAAAAACACCTGTTATCAGCATGTCTTTTCACCTTGAATTTGAGATCTTAGGCCTGTACAGTAAAGAAAAATTAAAAATATATAGAACATGAAACAATTAGAATGCAAAAGGTAATACTGAGAAAAACAAAGTGGACATGAAACACACTATATTATTGCATCTATAAAAGTCTCAAAAGCAGTCAAAATTAATTTATGATGCAAAAATACAGAGTAATAGTTGCTGTTGAGGAGGAATAATGATAGGAAGGGGCATGAGGAGGATTTCTAAAATGCTGGTAGTATTCCATAGTTTAATCTGGTTATTCATTACAAGGTTTCTGTATTTTGCATGACTTATTAAGCTGTATTTTATGATTTGACCATGTTTATCTACCATGTGACATTTTAATAAACTGCAAATTAAAAAGGGAGGACTTACGGGCCTAATGTCCCTCTTTCTCCTGCCTGCTACATGGAATGCAAATATAATGGTCGGAGTACCAGCAGCTGTTTTAAGCCAGGAGGCATGAGACAACATTTTCAGGGGGATAGAACAGGAAGAAAGGAGCTTGTTCCCAGATGACATGGAACACTCCCACCAGCCCTAAAGTGACAAGTTCTGGACTTCTCTTACATGAGAAATGCATTGTATCTTCTTACAAAGTAAGAAATGGTTGTTTCCTGAGCACCAAATAGTGTGATGAAATTAGTGTTCACACTGCCAGAGAGTTTACGCTATATACTTCATCTTTTCTTCATGGCAGACAGATAATAACAGGAATTTAAAAGTTAACCATTCGACAGACTCACTCTTGAATGCCTCTACCACTTCCCTGAGAGAGAAAGTCTCCTAAACAGATTGATGGGAAATATATAGATTTAATTCTTTTCTCATGCACATTAACAAAAGCAGGATAGTGTGTTTTATTTATTGGGGCTGTTCTATCCTGTCACAATTCTTTAGAGGACTTGTCCTCATCAGCATTCTTTGCTTGAGAAGAGTGATGACTTTTCTGCTAAAGTCAAGGTAATTCCACAGCTCAGCTTTAGTGAACACCCCTTAGCACATTAATGAATAATATTTGTGCATTAGCAAACATGCTCCAGAGACGAAATCAAATCAAATGGGTTTGGATGTTCATAAATTCTGACACTTCTAAGCTCTCCGTGAGAAACTGCTTCATAATGAATTGCATGGGTTACATGAATTCCGCGGGGAGACTTAGACTCTACTTTGCCCTAATAGAGTGAAATTTAGTTACGGATAAAACAGCAACAATAATTAAGAATTTTCCCAACTCCATGAGGATTCTAATTAAAATCTGACTTTCTAATCTTTAGCTGTGTACATTCAGTGCTGATCTAAAGTACCTACACTTTGGCGATGTTCTTCTAGATACTGTGGTATGTACATTGATTAGTCTTTTAAGAGCCTCTGGGGACACCTGGGTGGCTCAGCGGTTTAGTGCCTGCCTTCCGCTCAGGGCGTGATCCTGGAGACCTGGGATCGAGTCCTACATCGGGCTCCCTGCATGGAGCCTGCTTCTCCCTCTGCCTGTGTCTCTGCCTCTCTCTGTCTCTCTCTCTCTGTGTGTGTGTGTGTGTCTCTCATGAATAAATAAACAAAATCTTAAAAAAAATAAAAGCCTCCTACCCACTCCCAGTTATTTGAATGTCTTCTTAGTGCTGGGATGATGGTAGGAGTCTCCACAAGGTAGCTCTGAGGTTCAGTGGATCAATCGCACAATGAGTAGTTTGCAGTGGTTATGGCTTCTTAAGAGGAACAGATGGGATCTTTATTTTTTTTTAAAGCAAATAATAGCTGAATATAGGTCTTGGCATATCTATGATATTGATTTCTTTGTGTATCTTCCCTCTCACCAGTGATCTCATTATTTCAAAGCCTTCCATGAATACTCTTTCCTGTTCCTGACTTAACTTGTTACCTGTCCATCCCAACTTCTTGCATGAGATGTTGATATTTGCTATGCCCTTTTTCTACATTCACCATTCACATTTGAATTGCAATCTGGGGATCCCTGGGTGGCGCAGCGGTTTAGCGCCTGCCTTTGGCCCAGGGCGCGATCCTGGAGACGTGGGATCGAATCCCACATCGGGCTCCCGGTGCATGGAGCCTGCTTCTCCCTCTGCCTGTGTCTCTGCCTCTCTCCCCCGCCCCTCTCTGTGTGTGTGTGTGTGTGACTATCATTAAAAAAAAAAAAAAAAAAAAAAAAAAAAAAAAAAAAATTTGAATTGCAATCTGGTTTACTTCCCTACCACTTGCTGAAAACTAAGCTTGCTAGGGTTTTCCATACCTTCTCATTACTAAGTGTGATAGACACATTTCAATCGGACTCAAACACCTGATAATATGGATACTTTTTTTTTAGTAGAAATTGTCTCTTGGCCTCGTTATGGTCTTCACTTGCCACCATTTCAATGAACCATGTTTCTCTGGCTCTGTGTCGATTCTTCCTCCTTAACAGCTTAAGTAACTGTTTTGTTACTTAAGATTCCCTACTAAGGTCTTTTATAGTCAAACTCTGTTAAAGTGCCTCGGAAAAGCTCGTCCACTATCATGGCTTAAGCAGTTTTCACTGCCACTAATTCCAAACTTAAGTTCCTTATTTAGCACTCTCTTCTGTATGCCACATATCTAGATACAACTCTCTAGAGACACTAGATGACATTAAGTTATATATATTATACATATTTTTGGTAGCCATATAGGATATGGTTTCTCTTCTTCCATGGATGCATCATTTCACTTCTTTCCTCACTCTACAACCAGGGTGATTTATTTTGTTTTGGATTTTATTTTATTTTATTTTATTTTTTTATTTGAGAGAGACCATGCATGCACAAGCAAGGAAGAGGATCAGAGGGGAGGGAGAGGAACAAGCAGACTCTGCACTGAGCACAGAGCCTAACTTGGCTCCATCCTAGGACCCTGAGATCATGATCTGAGCTGAAACAAGAGTAGGGTGCTTAACTGACTAAACCACTTTGGTGCTCCTAGGGTGATTATTTTAAAACTATATCTGGCCATGTCATTCCCCTAATTGAAATTGTTTATTAAAATAATTTTTCCTTTAGAACAGTTAGAAGTTTCTTCTAGAAACTTCTTCTAGAAGTCTCTTCATCCATTCATTTTTTTGGATACATTTTGTTTGACATCCTTTGGCCTTTTAAGAACATTGGAGTTGACTGTGTTCCATTAGTGGCCTCACTCACCCAGCTCGGGGTTGGCAGCTGTACTTTCTTATTTTGTCACTACTTACTCCTAGCTCTGACTATTGCTGTCCTTTTTGTGTACTTTATAATCCTGTTAAAATTGCATTTGCCTCTAAAAGTAAACACTAGTTCTTAATACTATGCTTTTGCATATGCTGATCCCTCTGTTTTGAATGCATCCTGAATCCCTTTCAAATTTAATGAATATCCACTTATTTTGATACTTAGCTAACATTACAGCCTTCCAGAAATATTTTTTCCACCTGAGATATACATGACTACTTCCTCCTTTGTGCCACTACTATACCACTACTATATACTTCTAATTTAGTTCTAGAACCATTATTATGATGTTTAAAAATATATCTATCCATACCCATACAACCTTTAGTTTCTTGAATTTCTTATATTCCCGGCTCCTAGCATAACGTTAGGCATACAGTGGATGCTGAGTAAGAGTTCTGGACTAAATAATATATAAATGGATCTTTTCACAATCTTTTTCCTAAAATCTTTTTATCCCAAGCCCCAACTTCTGGTCACTTCCTCAAGCTATAGACATGAATCCCTGGAGCTTCAGGGGAATTACTAAGATTTGTCATCAGAGAATCAATTTATAATGGACTTATCACAACTACAAAGCTCCTTGTAGGAACTCTGAGTGCATGGATGAATGCCACAAAATTAAATAATTCAAATGTCTTTAAAAATCAAACTTCTCCAGCAAGAATGAGTAATTATTTAAAACTCTTCGAAAGTGGGCCATAGATTAATTTAGTAAGTTAGGATTTTACAACTTAATTGGACTCAGTGCTAGAAAAAAAGTCTTAGGCCCTTTCCCAACAGCTGTTAGCTAATGGAGGAGTCATATGGATATCATTTGCATTGTTGAAATGGTGTCTCTTCTAGCATCAAATGGTATCCAACTTTACGACTTCCAGACACTTTCTTTTTTATTGTTTTCCCCACAGGAAACATTATCCATATCAAAATAAATACTCTGCCTCCCACATCTGATTGTTAACCAGAAAAAGCATAGATTTACAATAATTGTCTGAATAATTGTTTCTTAATTAGTTACCTGTTTTGTGTGATTTAGTGTGAGCTTGTTTTCCTTGAGAAATAATGTTTTATGTAGTCTTTTCTTGACTTTCTAAAAAAGACTAGGTTAAAAAAATTCTGTAGGTGATGGGTTTCACTTGACTGTGAACATTTCCTGGTGCTTCTCAGGTATATAAGACACAGGATTCAGTTTGCACAATAAAAAGAAATACAGTCATTTCCCCTACATATATCTGGAATCTACTTGCTTTCCCATCTCTACTGGCAACTACTCTGCCCAGGCCAATTTTACTTTCTGCTTGGACACCTGCCATAGCTTGCTAACTGGACTCCCCAATTCCTGTTGTGTTTGCAGTGAGTTATCTAATAATCATAGAATCCCCCTTCAGACACTTTAATGGTTCTTAAGATAAAGAGCTTTGCTGTCCACCTGAACTCTAAGCCCTTGCAGTATCTGGCTCCTGCTTGCCCCTCTCACCTCACTGTGCTGCCACCAGCTGCTCCCTCTGCCCGAAGGTCTGCCATATGGGCCTTTATTCAGATTGGATCCAAGTCCTTTCTTACTTCAGGGCTTCAACCTTTGCTGTTCCTTTTGCTTAGAACCTTCTTCAAACTCCACCCCTACCAGCTTGGCAATTCCTAGTCATTCTTCATGTTTCAGCTTAATTAGCACACATTCAGAGAGCCCTTCCCTGTTTCCACACAAAAGTCTGAGCCACACTGGCATTTGCTTTGATAAATAGGCCCCACAACCGTCCAGATGACTAGAAAAAAGTTAGTTAAGAAAGTGACATGAATTTAAACTTTAATATGACAGTTAATCCAAAACAAAAGCCTTATTGAAAATTAGCAGCCTCCAGAAGTTAGTCGAAATAACATGAAAGCAAACATTTTTAAACCTTTGCAACTCACTGATTTACATAATACAAACTTTTATCATAATTTGGGATGGAGTGTTTTCTAAACTAAATTACACTGCCGTGGCTTTTAAAATCAATCATATTAAATAAAATTAATTGCCTCTGTAACTTGGTGCTACAATTTTAACTGTTATGTAGAATCATACTAATAATTGGTAGCATCTCCAGGGACCTCTAAGAGCTAGTGCCCTTCTTCCTTGATAATGTCTTAGTGAGAAAGAAGAGACATGAAAGAAAGGCTAAAATATCAACCTTATGACTAATCTGTCCTAAAATATCTGGTGTCAATTTCTGTGAGACCCAGTTGGACATGCCTCCTGAACCCCAGAATCAGGCATGTTTTTGAATTCTCTTAACTAAGGTTTTCTTGAGTGCTTCAATGTTCCCAGTAGAGAAGACACTGTGGAAAAGGAGAGAGCTGAACCCAACATGGTAAATTATTCTCCCTAAATTTACCAATAGGTAACTGTGAAAAAACAATTCTCCGTGGATTTTTCATGTACATGCATAGGTAGGCATAGTAGGGCCTTCTTAGCAAAACTTGTTTGAATAGCAAACAGCCCTGGAAGTCAGAGGTTCATCCAGAGGAATTTAAAGACATACTTCCCCAGAATTATCCTGGAATAATAATTATAATGCCCCCAACCCATTGCCCCTTCCCAGAGACATTTGCTTTCATCCCAGGTGATTCTCTCTCAAGAGTGGAGAAGGGTAGATGTACTGGCAGCTCCATGCAAGTCTGTCAGCTTCCTGACGTCAAGGCTCCTCTCCTGATTTGCAGCCTCTGCATGCACAGGGAACCCTCAGCCTTCTCACATTGCCCTTTGGGAATTGGGGTGTGAGGACCAATGCAAGATAGTGTCCTGGATGTTCTCTCTGTCATCAATAGTCTGTCTCTCTGATCCGGGGGTTTTGTATCCTTTTGTCACAGTTTCTGACCTAACAATAAATTATCCGAATTCCCCAAAGGTGGAAAGAGTAAAAAAAAGATCAGAGAAATAGCATACTCTGGGACAACTCCTCTTTCTAGAAATTAGGAACAGGAAAAATGTGTTGCCGCTTCTCTAGCAAAGATGATGTTGGTAATCCAGATAGCAAAAGAACAGCAGCAGCATAGCACTTACCTTTTGTTAAAGGCTTTCTATGATCCTTGTATGAGGAACTTTACGGTTGTTATCTCTCTTTAATGATTTCATGGGAGAAGTACTTTTATTATCCCCATTTATAGAAGAAGAAATTAAAGCTTAGAAAGCTTAGAGAACTTTCCCCAAGTCATAAAAATATGTACAAGGAACAGAATTAGAGTCAAAGGACGAATGTTCTATTTAATAAGTAATAAGGAAGACACTGTTAGGATAGAGTGAGTCAGTCTTGTTTACCACTGAAGTTCCAATGTCTACCACACCCCCAGACCCTTAAAGTATATATATATATATGAATAGATATTCCATTTTTAAGCCGTCATGTTTTTATTTTATTTTTATTTTAAAGGTTTTATATATTTATTCATGAGAGACACAGACAGAGGGAGAAGCAGATTTCCTGTGGGGAACCTGATGCAGCACTCGATCCCAAGACCCCAGGATCACCACCCAAGCCAAAGGCAGATGCTCAACCACTGAGTCACCCAGGTGCCCCTAAGCTGTCACATTTTTATGATTTCAATGTGCTTTCCCCTACCACCTCTGTATCACTCAACTGTGGAAAAATCAACTGTGAACTAATTTTAATCATATCGAAATAAGTGTAAACAGGCTTTGAGTGAGACTATGAGGAGTTTGTTGATCCTTACGTTTATTTTGAAACATTCAGAGTGACGAATAAATGAGATGAGGTTAAGTAAGGGATTATGTATTTATCACTTCCTCAGAAATTCCCTGCAAAGAGCAATTGCATCTTGAATACAAGAAATTGTTCAAATCAAGCCACTCTCACTTTGTAGTACTTCTTAGGGAATAGCAATTCTCACTCATTTCTGTCTTCCAAACACAAGAAGCTTATAGCACATGAAATTTGAAAGACTCTTTATATTGAAGTAGTTAGATATTTCTATGTTAGAATATCCAGTGAAATGTACTGTTGACACAAAGTTACATTCTTTCTTTTGCATTACTTCCAATACAAAATTTGAAAAAAAATGAGAGTAGGATGATTTTACTTCTTTCTTCTCCGAGGTGGGTGTAGGTAAACTCTGCTGGACCACATTGTAGAAGCATATGGATACCAAATAGTATTTGTCCTTGGCCTAACTGAGTGTGCTCTAACTTTATGAAACTGAAGTCCTGTATTAATGACAACATTTTTATCTCACAGAGTCTCTGTGTGTAAGGCATCCTGTGGCTTAGCTGGTAAGGTCCTCTCAGAAGGCGGCCACTATGATCACGTGACTATCCTGGGGAGGATTTGCTTCTAGTCTCACTCGTGTGCTGATTAGCAGGATGCAATTCCTTATGGGCTCCTAGACTGAGGGTGTCAGGTCCATTGAGTCTGTTATCTAAGACTGTGCTCGTCCCTTTTCATGTGAGCCCCTCCATAGGAAGCTTGTAACTTGGCAGCTTGTTGCCCTCAGAGTGAGTGAATGAGAAAGTGAGAGAGGATGCCCCATGAGGGAGCCACAATCTTGTTAGTCTGTTTGGGTTGCTATAAAGAAATACCACACTCTAGGTGACTTATACAACAAACATTTCATTTGTCACAGTTCTGGAGGCTGAGAAGTCCAAGGCCAGGGTGCTAACAGACTCAGATTCCGGTGACAGTTCTCTTCCTGGTTTGTAGATAGACATCTTTTTGATGTGTCCTCACAGAGCATTAGGGATGAGAGTGCTCTAATAATGTCTTTTTTTTTTTTTTTAATAAGAATTGATGCCCATAAGAACAAATCACCTCCCAAAGGTTCCACCTCCAAATACGACCACTTTGGGGATTTTAGGGTGGCACAAATACCCCCTCTATAAAATAACCTAATCTTGGAAGTGAAATCTCATCATTTTTGCTGAATTCTAATTGACATAATAAAGTCTCTAGGTATAGGTAGAGGGATAGGATAGATTATACATGGAATAAAACAAGGAGGCAGGGACAGTTGGGAACCATTTCAGAAGCTGTCTACCATGGGTAGTGAGCTCACTTCCCATCACTGAGAGGATACCTGGTTCTGGCTGCAAAGCATAAGGCACCATACTGCCAGCTTAGTCATCTAGGGCCTGCTAGAGAGAGGCAGAGACACTCATCACCTCTGGGCACTTTTCCATCCCCCCCCCCTTCATAATGGACTCAGAAGTTCCCATTTTACCTCTTTGACTGTTCTCTCTCCTTGTATCTTTCTTGCTCCCCAAATAACAATTTCTAAGAAGAAAAAAATTATAAAGAGGACACAAAAATTCTTGTCTTCATTTTCACTAAATCATGCTCCCACTTGAATAACATTTCAGAGTCATTTCTCTAAAAGCTTAAGGGGATTCGATGATTAACCAATAGTGCCTGCTGCAAGCCATAATATTTTTATTGTTTTCAGTTGATGACAATTGATCCACAGAAGAGTTACATACATTGCTATTGAGGGCATGTGTGTGTGTGTGTGTGTGTGTGTGTATTTGTATATAATAAATGTGTGACAGTGATCCAAATGAAATTACGCCACAAAGTTTTCCTATTTGAACATTTCTAACTTCCTTTCCCCCAAAATAGAAATTTCAGTCTAATTTTATTTCTCAAACACTTCAGTTTTTAGAATAATGAACGTTGGTACATATGTATGTACTTATTTCTTTACTGAATAAGTTTATTTATTTAAGTCATCACCTGACATGGAGCTCGAAGTCATGACTCATGGAGGTCAAGAGCTGCATGCTCCATCAACTGAGCCAGCCGGGCCCCCAGAATGTTGACATATACTTAAAACCAGTTCATGATTTTGTTTGCTTCTTATTTTTCTTTTTTTGTACCCAGTTATGAAGCTGTTCCTTACCCAACAGAAACAATAAAAGCACAACAAAATAAAATAGGTAAAAAGTACTCTCGGGGGGGGGCGGGGATTGTCTTTTGGTTTTGGCGTTCAAGTTTACTTTTTCATTTGGTTGCTTGCTTTTAGTGAAAGTGTGCCTTATGCAACCTGAAAATGGATAATTCTGGGAATCCATTTATTTTGGTTTTAAATAAATTACTGGAAGCTAGAGGTGCACAATACAAACCCGAAGTTTGGAGAAGATCTAAATTGACATGAGCCTCTAGTCTACGTTCAGTGAGGGAAAGTCTGTCAATCAGCCTGAGTTCCTGGTTACTCATGAGCAAAATTCATCAAAGAAAAGAGGCTGAGATATGGCCACTGAAGTCAAATTGACAGTCAACCTCTCTTCTCAAAGGAAAATAAAGTAAAATTCAGAGTTCTTATTTTAGTAAGTTTGGGGCATGTAAATGGCTATATAAACAATTATTTTTTAATGATTTCTGGGTTATGTTTTAGACACAGAATACTTCTAAAGTATTTAAGATTTAATTAAACAAGCAACTGCCTTTCCTCTGAATGTCAATGAGTTTAATAGGAAATGAGGTTTCATAGCCATTTTAATTGCTTTTATTATCAAATGCTCACCTGATAATTCAGATAAAATCCTGACAACCTTAAAATAAGGAAGAATATAATTTTTTGAAAGTACTGATTCTCTATAAGGTAACTACTTTCTATACAATCTATTATATTTGGCATTGGATAAAGAAAGATAAATAGCCACTTTTAAGAAGCTCAAAATCCAAGGGGGGCAAAAAATATACATATATAACTCTCCTACAAGCAAACTTCTATTCTTTTGAGAAGAGCCATAAAGAAAATTTTTATTTCCATCAATTTCAAATTCAGATGAAAAATTGGACTTAGAAATACTTTTTGTCTTAACCAATTTTTCATTAGAGTTTTGTGATTCTGGGGACACCTGGGTGGCTCAGCAAGTTAGTGCCTGCCTTCACCCCAGGGTATGATCCTGGAGTCCCGGGATCCAGTCCTACATCGGGCTCCCTGCATGGAGCCTGCTTCTCCCTCTGCCTGTGTCTCTGCCTCTCTCTCTGTCTCTCATGAATAAAATCTTAAAAAAAAAAAAATTGTGATTCTGAATATTTTAAATTCTAATGTATCACACTTATTAATGTACTTTTTCAAATCATTCTTCTTGGAATCAATAAAGCACAGGGGAAACGTCTAAGGGCCACCAGATAGAATGAGAGAGGGTAATCTAGAAATAAGTTTTGGAGGATTGAATGAGGATTTAGTCAGTTTTATCTGGATGGTAGGTTGGACAGTGAGGTCTGTGGCTGCCTATGGTTCAGTACATTTGAAAAGTTGTGACTAAGGTCATTTGCAACAGAAATCAATGATATGCAAATCTTAAAATATTAACAATCTGGCTCCGTCCAGAAAAACTTCACCAACCTGTGACCTATACTCAATTTCATTCACATTTGGTAGTTGTATCCATTTTACATATGGATTTACATATGTAAGTAGAGGAAAAAATATAGGAAAAGATAACAAGCTACATTTGCTTCCATAATCAAGAGGAATTATAGTAATTGCCTTAGAAGTATAAGGTTCTTATTTTAGAAAATACCTTAATAAGCTATTTTAGTTGATAAAGTAAGGGTCGTTGGGCCTGATCTAAATGAGAGTTTTATACCAAATATACAAATTACAATGCACTATAATACAAAAAGTTGTTTCCTCCTGGCATGCCTGTGAAATGAAATGTGGCCAATATGGTGGGAGGAGTGACTCTGGAATGCAAGAAGAGACAAAGGATTAATGAACAGGTAGACATTGGGGAGTTTACTCTGCACCATGGTATTTGACCAGTTAATTTCCTTTTGGTGGAAGCAGTTAATTTTAAAACCCCTGGGTTTCTTAATCCTTTTTTTTTTTTTTTTTTTTTTTTTTTTGCTAAAATTATCCCAACGCCACCATCATAATCTGGAAAACTTCCATAATAGCTTGATACTAATAGTCATGCTTATGTTAGAGAGGAAAAGAAGTAACAACAGATCTAATTTGGATCAAATGGAGGTCTGAAGAGGATGTTTCAGAGATGGAGATGCTGAGACAGTGTTTATGAGCAGGGCAATCACAGGAAGGTAGACCACAGACACTCAGGAGGTAAACTTCAGGCAAGTCTACTTGCCCACGGGATAGCCAGGAAGGAGATAATCAATGGGAATCAAGATAGAAAATAGATCCTATTATGATGTGGGGCAAAACTTAAGCTTTTCCTCCCTTATCTTTTTTTTTTGTGACAGGATTTTGGATTATAAATATGAGAGACTGAATACACAAAGGGAAAACAGCCAGAATACATATAAAAATAAAACTCGGACTGACAGCCTGTAGCAACCTGACCAGGAAACCAACCTCGGTGTCTACAATAAACAGTCCAGGAAGCCATTCTGCTATAAATTAGAATTATAGGAATCCAAATCACTATCTCTAATGATACTCCAAGAAGCTAAACAGAACTTCTGTGACAGTTGGTCCAAATGCCCAGAATTTGGTTAATAACAGCTTCTTCAATTTTTGACTTTGTATCCAACTTAGGATCCACATATACCCCTAACTGATCAGATAGGATGCTCTGGTTCTAGTTAGCCTACCTATAGCTTCTCCAGAACAACACCTTCAGGTAGGCTGCACCTGAAGCCTTCCCTTTTTCCACTCTAAAGCTTTCCCACTCCTCTGCCTGCTTTTGAGTCTCTAGCAAAGTTAAAATGAAAGTGTCTGACTCCCTTGTTATACAGCAAGCTCAGAATAAATAGAATAGCCTTTGGTTTTCCCATTTGATTGGTCATTGTTTATTTTCACAAATATAACATTTTGTTTGAAGAATAAATTGAGATTTGTGGTCCTCTCCCCCAAAATATTGAAAACCATTATGTAAACCAACATTTTTGTTATATAAATGGGAAACTTGATGTTGAAGAGTATAATTAACTTGCCTTAGACCAGTGATTCTCAACCTCCTTGAACATTAGAGTCACCTGGGGATTTTGAAAACATCTGATGTCTCATTCATGTCCCTAGAGAGAATGAGATGAAGCCAAGCAAAGAGCTGTATTTCAAAGCCTCCTAGATAATTCTAATGGGCCACAGAATCTAGACTCTCTCTTAGAAGATGGTAAAAATCAGATGCAAATGCAGGAAATGGAACTTCTCACCTGTATTCCACTTTCTTGTGGCATTGAAAACCTTTCATCTCAATATGAAATCAGAAAGGCAATCCAAGGAAATATAGTAACATCCCTCCTGGCTAGAGTTCAACCACCAAAGAGCTTTACCTGTCTAACAAATATGACAAAGAAAACCAAAAATGACCTCTAGGTAGTCAAAATAGTGTCGCTTAGTCATAGAGGATTCCCTCAAGCCTTCACTCAGAAAATAGGTATTCTTATTTTACACACACTTCCGACAGGTTTGGAAACCTGGTTTTCAGATTTACAATCTCTCTGAAAGGGGTGATGTTTTATACAGGTTATTTGATTGCCATGAGAAATGACACCCAAGAGCAATTGGGAAATTGGGAAACCCACAAAAGTCACAAAACCCAGGACCTGCATCATTGATTATGCTGCATATTACTGTAGATCCTGGAGTCACAAAAGAAACAAGCTCCTATTTCTGGAAAAAAAAAGAAAAAAATCCCAACTTTAATAATTGAAATACATACCTGCTATAGCTTGACTAAAGACATCAATTACTAATTATAAGAAAACAGAGTATTTCAAAAAGTACAGTCCTTCAGATTTTTGGATGGCAGAGAGCTTTCAAATTTTACCAATACAATATTATATTTAGACTAAAAGAAATGAGGAAAATTGTTTCAGCTTTTGATCCAAAACATGTTCACCCATGAGGTATATTTTGCAAAGACCAATATATCAAAGCTATGAACTCTGCTCCTTCTTAATATACCATCTTTAGCATATGTCACTTTAAAAAAATGTTTTTTCCCCAAAAGTTTTACTGCAATGAGTTCTGGTGATCCACAGCAAGTCAGAAAGCCCTTGGTTATGAAAGCTTCCTTCCCACTGTTTAAACAAAATCCTCAGCTAAATCACAACTGAAGTCAACACTTTTAACAGAGAAAATGTCCTTTACTGAGACTTGGGTATCTGTCAGTTCTAATCTTTATGGTTTGTAGCCTAAACTAATAAACCATTGCCCTTGACTACCCTCCTTGAAAGGTGTTTATCTGAATGACACAAAGGCAGAGGCAGACAATATATATGTTCATTTAATATTTAATGTGCCTTTCTGCATATACTTCAGACAACACTTAGCATACCACCTATAACAGTGCTTAAAACAAGGTGGCAGCTTCAGAAATAATAAATGTAAAAATACATGTTTTCATGGAGATCAAAATAAATTTGAAACATCATAAGTAATATTTACAAAATTCCTCAAATCTAAATGCAGAAAACATTTGGGTATGGCCTCTCTCCTCATCAAACATCTCCCATCAAAGAACACCTCCGAATTTGTAGCTCTGCAAAATAAGCATCAAGTGTCACTCTTCTGCACCCATAGGCTACTCCCAGGCTAAGCCAGAAGGAATAAAATTAAAAGGTATTAATTATTTACATTACTTTCTTTAAGTGACTTTCAAAGAGCTAATTTAAAGTAATTTCGAATGGCAGTTATTACTTAAGCAGACCTGTTCCTGGTTAAAAACCTATCTGTAATTTTTCAGGCCTCAGGATAAGTGCCTATGAAGGCTTTACCCAATGGGTCTCTCAGGGGAAAGCCACCTTCCTTACCCAGGCTTTGTGCCTGGCCAAAGGGCCCAGGGTTCCGCAGCCTCTCAAAGAAGGTAGAATCAGAAACACAGGATCCCTTGAGCAGTCATGATCTTACACACTTAACAACCCTTGAACAATGGGCTTTGGGACACCAACACCCCATAGTCAGAAGTCTATATATGACCTTTGACTCCCAAAGCTTAACTACTCATAGTCTACTGTTGACTGGAAACCTGACCAATAATATAAAAGGTAGATTAACATATACTTTGTATATACTTTGTACTTTTACAATAAAATAGAGAAAACAAAATGCTATTAAAATTATGTGAAAGATAAAATACACTTACAGTATTGCAGTGTATTTATATTAAAAAAAAAAAAAGCAACTGCGTATAAGTGGACTTGTGTAGTTCAACCTTGTGTTGTTCAAGAACCAATTGTATTGGCTTTTCTAGTCTTGAGGACTTCATCCCCAGGTCTCTTTATCTGAGGCCCTGGGCAGGGTTCTTGTTTGGGTGCCTCTGCTGACATCTTTTTTTTTTTTTTTTTTTTAAGATTTATTTATTTATTTATTTATTTATTTATTTATTTATTTATTTATGAGAGAGATCACAAGATGGAGGGTCAGAAGAACAGGGAGAGAGAATCTCAAACAGATACCCTGCTGAGCACAGAGCCCAATTCAGGGCCTGATCTCAGAACCCTGAGATCATGACCTGAGCCAAAATTAAGAGTAGGATGCTCAACAGACTAAGCCACCTAGGTGCCCCTCTCTTGAGATCTCCTTATGGGAGTGAGGAAGGATGGAGAAAACCTTGAAAACACTTGCTGCACTCTGACTATTACCCTATATTTTTCCACATCTATCCCTCCTCCCCCTATTTCTCAACCCAGGGCCCATAAAACTGCCAGAGTCTCTTTTTGGGGCTCTCTCTACATGAGATGATGCCACTTCTGTGCTGATTCCCTGACCTGACCTGGTAATTGATTCCATAGGGGAAAATGGAAAAGGAGAACCCAGAGTTTTCTCTGTTTTTAAATATTTTCTTATACCATCACAGTAAGTGATTCAAGTGATTAACTCTTTCATTTTGGGCTTGTTTCTTCAATTAGGTACTTTGACATCTGACAGCTCAGCTGAGATCCTGACTAACCCATATTAGTTTCAATCCACATTGTTATCCAGTCCGCAGGGAAGGCTCATGACAAAACATTTCCACATCATTGATAAACTTTGAGAATTTAGCATCAGTGTACTTTCCACAATTTTAAGGGAGCACATTGTATTTAAACCTATAATACCAGAAAAGTAACAACTAACTGTCTGAAATTGGAGACTTCTCCATCCTTCATTGAATGGCTTTATTTTTCCTTTTATTAATCCCTCTACCACATACTGAGTAGTCTAGTGTAATCCCTGAGCAAACCAAGACCCTTGATTCTCATGCTCCACCATCTGTGGCATTACCCAAGCCTGATCTCTGATGGAGTGTGTCATTTTTGATCAAAACTCTCCTCTTTGATCTGTGCTCTTCTCTCACTACATGCCTATTGTTGTGACAGCTTAATCTTACTAAACTACATGGAACAGTCTGGTGGAGAGTTTTATTTCAGCAGTCTTTCTACAATGCTTCATCAATTTCTATAGACAAATACTCTTCATCTTTCTATAATCCCTATAATTGGATCCATACCTTCCTGGGAAAGCCTCCAACATGATTTCTATATAATGACAGCTCCCGATTGGCAAAAAGCCATTGGAAGCCAGAGAACTCATTTCCAGAGTCTGAGTCTATAGTAGAGAGAGAGACTACTCCACACAACTGGGAATCAGAAATTGCTTATATGGAAAAGCATAAAACAAATACCGAGATGCTGGTGGTGATGGTGTTGGTGGTAGGGAGTGTTGGTGTTAGATGCTAAGACCTGACAATAAGTACTTTGTATAAACAGGCAACTTCCACTGATAGGTTTATTTGCAAAGAAAAAAAAATCATAAAGCTCTTATAATAAAAGAAAACATCTGGGATGCCTGAGTGGCTCAGTTGGTTAAGTGTCTGTCTTCAGCTAAGGTCATAATTTCAGGTCATGGGATCAAGCCTTATGCTGGGCTACCTGCTCACTGGGGATCTGCTTCTTCCTCTCCCTCTGCCCTGCCTTGTGCTCTGCCTCTCTCTCAAATAAATAAATAAATAAATAAATAAATAAATAAATAAATCTTTTAAAAAATAAATAAAAGAAAGTATCTTCAAACTATAAAAAATCAGAGATTTTCTCAGGACAGGAGATGACAGAGAAAAATCTCTGAAGCTTCCTGCTCCCTGAGACATGTGGTCTTCCTCATTCCTTGAGAATTCATCTGGCAGGGGCATCATTATGTCAGGGTTGAGACTTTTTTCTTGGGGTTAGTGAGTCAATAAATAGTTGTAGTATAGCAGGATATTTGAGAAAGTAACCATTTCTTGTTCCTAACACTCCACCCACTGGCATTTATTGCCTCAAGTAGGAATGTAGGTCAGCTTAAAGCAGAGAGGATTTAGTAATTTCTAAGAATTTTTTTGAATGCATAGAAAATAAAAAATAAAATTCAGAGCACTTTTTATTAGCAAGAGCCTCTAATAGATTAAAGGATTTTTGGAATTCTCAAAAGGTAGCTTTGCGTATTATGAGGAAATCTGAAGGAAGTTAAAGTTTTGAATTGATGCCACAAACTGTTGAGTGAAGAAGAAATTATGATGATAGAAAAGAGGTTTTCCCAACCTCAAGTGAGGAAATGAGACTTTAAAAATCTCTTCAGGATTCTGAATGGAGGGGTGACTTGAGAAAGTTAGGAGACAAGAGGGAGAGAATTTAGAAAGAAATTAGGGAGATATATCAATACCCAATGTGTTCTCTGTACTGGAAACCTTGTTGAAAATCTAATAAAAAAAAAACAAAGAATGGAAATGGAAGACAAAATTATCTACCATTGGAATAAATGATGACTCATAGCTTGAATTTAATTATAATGACATAAGGCAAGTTCCCAAAATACACTAGACTGTGACTTTGCAACTATTTATATTTAATATTCTATTAAGCATATGTTTTATAACCTTTTCTATATTTATGTTAAATATAGAATATTTAACATAAAATACATTTATTAAATATACAAAATATTATATAAATACATAAAATATTACATAAATGTAAATATATAACTAAAAATAAATATAATATGTATACTGTAATTATATATTAATGTATAATAGAAATTTATATGTATTTAATGCCCTATTAGATATTATGCTTTCATTTTGGGTGACATAAACAAAGGAACAATTCAGCAGAAACTTTGTCTAACACCTGGAGGATATATTCTGTGAAAGTTTTCCAAGTGTGCAAGGAACAGGCCAGACTAGGTAGGAGAGACAGATTAAGGGCTATGTGACCAGGTTCATGCAGGGGGCTACTAACCAGGCTCACAGAAATCCTAGTTGTGAAGAAATGTTATAGACTAGATATTAACTAGAGAGTAGGGAAGGTAACAAATCTACCATGTGTGCTCTAAATATAAACAGGATATTCTCCTGATATTTACAAATCCACCATGTTTGTCTTACCTGTTATTGACAAGATATTTACCAAGTTCTCTGGTCAGCTTTCAATAAAAAACAGACCATAAAGGCTCTAGAGAGTAACCCATTCATTACCCTTCTCACTCTAGACAGCTTTCCTTTTTGTCCTCGCCTTCCCTTATTAACTTTCACTTCACTTCATCCTTTTGTCTGCAAGATTCATTCTTCCTCTCCATGAAACAAGAACCCTGCAATCCGGCAATACAAGAATAGCCACACCTATTGGTTTTCTATTGCTACTGTAACAAATCACCATAAACTTAGTGTCTTAAAACAACACATATTTATTTGGCATGTCAAAAATTCTAAATTCAAAGTGTCAGCAGGGCCAGAAGGAAGCTCCAGAAGGAATACCTTTTCTATCTAGTAGAGGATGTCTGAATTCCTTGGCTAATGATTGATTCTTTTCATCTTCAAGGCTGCCAATTTAGCATCTTCAAATTCTCTGTCACTCTCTGATCTCTGCTTCTGTTGTCATATTTCCTTCTTTGAATCTGATCCTTCTGCCTTCCTCTTACAAGGGTCCTTGGGAGCTCATCCACATAATCCTTATTTTCCTATCTTGATATTTTCAAAGTCTGAAAAACACTTTTTTCATGTAAATTAACATAGTCACAGGTTCTGGGGATCGAAGCAAAGACATTTTTGGTGGCCCGTTCTTCTGTCTACCACAGCACACTTCAGAGTATAGTGCATAACCCTCATTAAATCAGAATCAAAGGTGTAGTTTTGGCATTTTACAATAAAGGCTAATGTCCTCATAGAAAACATGAAGTTTTTGGAACCCCAATTAATCATGTATGATTTAATTCTTATACCAATTTCTGGTTTTATTCTTCTCAAACAGGTATAAAGGAAAATTACATAATATTGGCCAATCATTGGGAAACAAAAACCTTTTTCTCAGTAGATTCAATTAATGAGAGGAGTTTTGAAGTATAGAGCTAGCTTATGACAGCCTCATGCCATTGATACACTGCAATCCTCTATCATTTGAAAACAGGAACATAAAAGGCAAAACTACCTCTAAATTCCACTATAAACAAAGTTTTCACTAAAATTAAATCATACTTTGTAAGTTTACATTTTTATATAAAAGATTACTTTAAAATATATTACATATATTTACATGACAAGTCATTAGATAGAAAAATTTATACTTTTACAAGCTTATTAAAACTTTTGACAGCCAATCATTTTCCAAAAAGGTTAAAGTAGACCATATGTTGAAGTTAGCACATGATAGTCCTAACCATTAACAGCATTGCGTTTAACTCTCAGGATGCTTTGATAATAAACCATATGGTCACCTCACTATTAACTCTTCCTATATCTAAACACAAATAGGAGATGGTTCAATTCATTGTGTTCCTTCTCCTCATTAATATATTTAGAGGGTAAAAAAGGAAAAATATGCAAATGCCTATGAGTAAAAGGGGATGTCTTGGAGCAACAGGTGTTGTTAAGGACCCATGAGAAACTGCAGGCAAATGGGATCTGACACAGGAAGAGAAGAACAGTCTGGAACTCTTACTGAAAACAAGTGAGATCTTAGTAATGAAGGATTTCTTAACTTTAATGAAGTAAACATTAATGAAGAAAAGAACTCTCAGACATCCATGAAGCACCAGTGCCCAAAGAAATTAAAAACAGACAGAAGAGATTATGTCCAGGGAAACATAACTAAGCAGCCAGAACAGGAGTCAAGCTAAATAAAACAAAAGATTTCAGAAAAATGAGAGGAAGTATCTAATCAATAGAACATCAGCAGTAAGTGTTAGCAATAAGTACATACTTGAATAGCAAACATCCTGGAGATTTTAAACAAGAAAAATATAACATTTTTTTAAAGTTTACTTACTTTTTTAGTAATTTCTACACCCAATGTGAGGCTCAAACTCATGATCCCAAGATCAAGAGTCGCATGCTCTTCTGACTGAGCCTGCCAGATGCTCCACAAATACTATAACATTTAACTCAAAAAATAATCCATAGTTGTGCTGAACAATAGACAAAGTTAAATTTGGATTAAGGCATTATTTTTCAGTGTTATTAGGAAGGGATTTTGAGATGAATGGTATAGTATAAAAATTGGAGGAAAGGAGAAAAAGAAGTGAAATTTGAAGACAAAGAAGGACTGTAATAGGAATTGCTGTTGCAATCATTACTACTTTTCTATATTGATTTTGTATTCAGATGTCCTGTTAAACTTTTTAAAAAATGATTTTTACTTATTTAACTTTACCCATTTATTTTTTTGGATGTTCTATGTAGACAATAATAGCATCTGAAAATAGCAAAACAAAGAATCTTCACTTCTAATTATTTCACTTTGACTTTCATATGAATATAAAAAGATATTCAAAATCATAATAGCAAAAAATAGAAACAGCCTCCATTCTATTAGTGAAGGGATATGTTGACAAAAGAATGTAAAATGAAGTATAGCAATTAAAAATACTAAACTGACTGTAAATAGTAACATGCTTGGATTTTTTTTAAATGATATTGAAGAAAAAAGTCGCCAAAGGAAATATTTGCTGGGATATATTTTAATATATCATCTTAGAGCAAACAATAAGTACTATAATTCATGGTTTGTGGATTTCACACATATAAGTAACAGTAAGAGAATGGATTAGAAACATTCACCTTCGATATATTATAATGGATGTTTGTTGGAAGAGGGAAAAAGAACTGGGAATGGGGGATAGGTGCATAAAAATCAAAAATAAAAAGTGGAGCACTATTTGGACCAATGTTATGCTACCAGCTAAGGAATATTGATTAAAATGGTGCAATTTTTCAAACTTTTTTAAAGTTTGAGACATCGAGACAAAACAAAATAAACCCATAGCTAACAAAATATGAATAAATAAATAAGCAGACTCGTTAAAAAAAAAGGAAAACCAATAATATTGTATTGACTCTGCCATTTATAGAAGACAGTGACAAAGAAAACAAGAAAAGTTATTTTCCTATAAACAGAAAAATGGGTACATGGTCTCTCCTCAGACTAAACTCTCTGCTATGTGGGGCCATACTGTGGGGACAGATGGACAGTTTCTCATTAGCATCTTCGAAACTTAAATGTAATTCAAAATTAATACAAGTGTTAGATAGCAATGTGATTGTAAATAAGTCTGAATTCATAAATAGGTGATGTTACATGCTGGTTCTTATTGTGCTATCTGATAACAATTAAAGTTTTGACTATGAAGTATAATTCAATGATGGCCATTATGTGAGCAATAGCATGAAAGGTGCCAAACTGATTCATTCCCAAAGAATTGTGCCTTGTTGAAGATTACCCATATTCAGCAGCTTGAAAATAATGACATGCAAATAATATTTATGACTTCAGAGGAAAAAAGCACCCACGTTTCACAGAATTACCTGAAACTAACAAAAGTAAATGATTTAGCAGAGTGGCCACAACTTACACGTAAGTAACTTAAAATACGGTTTATATTCAACAATGGGAAGGAGGGGTTTCTAAATGTGGAGCCCTGCTTAGAATAAACTTTATTTCAGTTTGAAGATGCAGGACTTTTGGAATAGGAATTTAATTCTATCTGAAGTTTAGCCCTTTTCACCTTCTGACTCTGAGGAAAAAAAAAATATATATATATATAGTATTGATAAGGAAGATCTGAACACACTACTCATGTTCAGTATGAGTACCAATATTCTACAGGCTGTAGAGTTATTTCCTCCCAATTTAACTTCTGTCTTTCAAATAGTGTTTGTGTTCATTGGCTGGTCTGATGATTTCTGGGGATTTACATGCCAGGCTTGATTAAGTCACTGCCAAAGCTTTACTCATAGACAATCTGGACTGGGACTATTGTTTCCCCAAGGGCTTCTCCTCAGTGTTAGATATGTGAATCCAAGAGGAAAACAACAGGTCTTGTTGATCAATAGATAGAATCAAATACAGCTGAATGGCAGCCTCTGGGACAAATCCAGGCGACACTTTGCTTAGATAACTAACTAACTGCCTCATTTTTTATAAACTCCACTTGTCAAAATCTCTGACCTAGATAAAATCTCCATGATGCTCAGAATTAGAGAAGTTGAGATTGAAAAACGCTCTTCAGTGTTATAAGCTGTGTTTCTTAAAGTTCAGTCTGTGAACCACCTACTTCAGATTCACAGAGACATGCTTATTAAATATTCAGATTCCAGAGCTTTAAGGCCAACTAAATTCTCTGAAGTAGACACCAAAAACATACATTTTAACAAATTCCTCATACTCTAAAATCCTAACCTAGAGGATTTTAATTTTAATTCAGTCATCTTAATAACCCCTTATCATTTCTTATTAGAATTTCTGTTAGATGACTCAAAAGCCATTGATTGTCTATAATAATGCAATATGGGTTCTAAAATTATAGAAATTTTTCCTGAATAGAAATCTACCTTTGAATCATTGCCCCATTGTGCAGCCATCTGCTTTCATTTATTAAAGAACAATGAGTAATTCCCTAAGGTAGACACTGGATTTCTAATCCCAAGTCTGTATAAATGACTAACTGTTTTAATATTTGAAATTCCAGAAACTTTTTAACAAATCTCATAGGGTGATCTTTTGGTTGAGTCTACTATTAGTTCAGAGAGAATTTTGATCAGGATACACAATTGCATTGTCAGTCTTATTTAGGAGTTAATAGCTTAGCTTTGGAGGACTAGGAGATTAGAGGCATCCTAAAAGAATAATTGAAGGAAGGAAGAACAGACCAGTCTTGTTCAAGACATGTTTTAGATCTTACAGCTGAATTGAACATGCCCAGGTGCTTCACTTACCTTATTATTATAAAAATATTAATAAGAAAAATAAATTTAAATAGACTAAAAAATGAGTTAAAACTTCATAGCTATAAAAAGGTAATTAGCTAAGCTAATCTCATAATGCTAAAAAAATGTAAAAAAATCTAAAAGGGGGAAGAATAAAAGAAAGGAATAAGATAAAAAAGATAAAGCTATTAAAAAATACCTAAAATAAATTGAAATAGAGTTTTTAAAAAGGACTAGAAATCTAAAGAATAACAAGATAAATATATCAGAACACAAGAACCACTTATAAAGATATGGATTAAAAGAAAATCTCATTTGTTGATCTCTGTGGTTTGGTGTTCCCTGGAAATATTCATTCCCCTGGGCTCCAGACTTGAATATCAGAGAAAGAATTTTTGACAACTTTACTCCCAAAGTGTTATCTCAGGTTAGGGGATAGAATGAAAAGATATTATGCTCCCCACCCTCTAATACTCCAACATGAGTCTTGTCTACCCTATTCTGTCCCTGGGATCTTAATATTCATGAAGAAAAAAAAAAAAAAACTTTTACCTGATTTAATAGTCCATCTAACAATGAGCCCACAATGAAAACTTTTGAAGAGACTTTTGCCAATATTATTAGTAACTGTTATTAGTATCAGAATTACTAGACACATTATTTGACTCCATTTCCTGTTGAACTATAGCTAAATATGAAGCAAATATATAACCAATATTTTCAGGCACAGCCACAATTTCAAATACTGTACCACTTGTCAAATATCAATCAGACCATGAGCCTCAATTTAGGGCTATAAAATATGAATATCATAACAAATGCTAAAAATAAAAATTTAAAAATCAGTATCTATTATGTTCCATTTACTTATTTATTTTGAAGTATAGTCTAGATACATTATTTATGAATTTCAAGTGTACAACATAGTAGATCAACATTTATATTTAAATACACTAAGACTGGGCAGTCTGGGTGGCTCATTGGTTTTGCGCCGCCTTCAGCCCAGGGCGTGATCCTGGAGACCCGGGATCGAGTCCCACGTTGGGCTCCCTGCATGGAGCCTGCTTCTCTCTCTGCCTGTGTCTCTGCCTCTCTCTCTCTATCTCTCATAAATTATTAATTAATTAATTAATTAATTAATACACTAAGACTAAACCTTGAAATAACTCTGTAAGAAATATGTAATTATTTCCATTGAATATATGAGGAAACAAAGATGCAGAAAGGTTAACTAACATGTCTAATACAGCATACCTAGAAAACACCAACAATCACACTTGATTTTAGGTTTTTATGACTGCAAACCCATGCTTTCTCCTCAACGATACACGCTTCTACATGCATTCTAGGCTTGTAATGCAGGCAGCCTGAGCCAAGCATCACCAATTTCATTCTCCACAGAGCGTTTCTTGAATCCCCTTCCTTCTGTACTACATGAGGCATGTGATCTGGTACAATGGAGAATAACAAATATAGGAATACAAATGAAATGTAATTACATTGAAAGCCAAACTGATGTTAGGGTATTTTCCTATTGTACAAAACTAACGTTGCCTTATATAACGAATTTGAAGGTCATACTTTATGCAAACTGGATTTTACAGCATGTCCATAATAACACTGAGTTTTAAAATAGAATTTATTTTGCTTTATCAAAACTTTGTGAGTATAATAGATAAGTGCTAAATAATAAAGAAATCTCTATAGTTTTTTTTATACTAAGCCCCACACATATGTGGGACTTTTTTATCTTCTATAATATTACATGGTTGGTTTATTAAAGCATTCCTCAAATATCATGATTATTACCATAATTTTAGCTAACTTTAAATTAATTTGTCTACTCTTGATAAACTTCATTTACATTGGTACACATGAAACTATTGCCATATTTTCAGGTTAAATTACAAACATTCTTTCAGCTTGTTCATTGGTGCCCAATAAATGAAGTGGTTTTTTGTTTTGTTTTGTTTTTTAGCTTCCGAGAAAAATTCATATTGTTTTGCCTTTCTGCACTTGCACTTTTTATTGTATATTTTAAGAACACTAATAGTAAGCTGCATTGGCAAGTTAATTAATCAAGCTTTGTACAGTAAAACATAAGGCCACATTTTTGGATGTTTACTAGTTACAAAAAAAATGTTAATGGTACATAATTGCATTTTGCCTTATGGCACATTTCAGGCTCTTAAATGAGGAGAGATCACTCTAAGAGCATTCCACACTCCAGAGGGGCCATTTCTTCTTAAAAGGAAGTTTGATGCACAAGTTTTTCTTCCAAAAGGATTTCACTAGAAAATATAGTACACTGAGATGGGCAAAATACAGCTTTTTGCTCTCTCTCTATACATCATTAATGTCAGCTGTTTAAAAATGGATGTCTCTGAGCCAGTTTGCAGCATGTTTTATGGCTGCAAAAGTGTTTAGTGTGGATATAAGTCAGAATATGATTTGCTCCTGACACCAGATGCTGCCTGTGACGTTTTGTGGGGAGAGAATAATGAAGAGAAGCTGCTGCATAGATTCTATTCATTAGATTTTTCGTTTTAATCAGGTCACAGTTCGGAACTTTCTGACAAGGCAGTGCCACTGCTGTACTGATCCAAGGATTATCATGTTTGATGGACAGTGAGTGCTCCACCTCACCATCATTTGGGCTGCTGGCTTTGGTTTACAGTTTGCTAATGCAGCATTTGTTTTTATAGTAGAATGTGATAAGGGTGGAAGAGTTCACAGAGTAATTTGCTTTTGGCGATTAATTCAATACAAGGAGAACTCTTAAAAAGTTTTCCTGTCACTTTTCAACTCATCTATTAACCAGAAGGGAGAATTAGTTGATACATTTGAAAGTGAATATGTTGAGCTTCTTAAGTTTGAAGACTTCTACTTAAAGACCTCCTTAAAGAACAAGAGATTTCTGATTCGAAAGCCAGTGTAATATGATGAAAGGGGAAGAGGTGAGATCAACTACAAAAACTAGTGGGGATTAAGAACAGCAATAGCTCACAGCTAGAAATATGGATACAGCTAAGAAGCAGTTGTTATTAAAACAGGGCAGGCAAAGCTGAACATTCTGTTTAACATTTTAAGACTTACCTGCTTTTTGAGGGAGGTCAATCCTGATCACCTGGAAGTACTAATCATTCCTCTCAGCTTCATTCTCCCTGAACAGGAAAATCCAACTGTCCTAATTAGCTTGAGACTCTTTCTCAACTCTGTTATAAGCTTTATGATGTTATCCGTCATTGATCTAACTAAATAGCTTACCAAAGTATAAATTATTATGTATGGGTGTCCATGCTTCTTCTATTTTTTTCTGTTTATTTCTGCTATTGTTGTCTGTTAGACCAAAGTTGTCATAACCCTTTTCTTCGCTTTCTTAGATCATTAGTGAAATTGATTTAAAAAGGTACTAGCCAGGATCCCTGGGTGGCGCAGCAGTTTGGTGCCTGCCTTTGGCTCAGGGTGCGATCCTGGAGACCCGGGATCGAATCCCACGTTGGGCTCCCAGTGCATGGAGCCTGCTTCTCCCTCTGCCTGTGTCTCTGCCTCTCTCTCTCTCTCCCCCTCTCTCTCTCTCTCTCTCTGTGACTATCGTAAATAAATAATAAAAAAATAAAAAATAAATAAAAAAGGTACTAGCCACAAAAAGTATATTAAAGTAATAGTAGATATAAATATAAGAGCTAAAACTGTAAAACTCTTAGAAGAAAATATATGAATAAATCTTTGTTACCTCATGTTAGGCAACCATTTCTTTGATATGACACTAAAAACACAAATAACAGCAAAAACAAACAAAAGATAAAGTGGATGCTATTACAATTAAAAAGTGTTGGGCTGCAACTGATACCATTAAAAAAATGAAAAGGCAATCCAAACAATGGAAGTTAACATTTGTAAATCATATGTCTGAGAAGGACTTGTATTCAGAATATACAAATAGCTCTTTAACTCAGTAATAAAAAGATAAATAACACATTTTAAAAAAAATAGGTTATGTATCAGAGTAGCTATTTCTCCAAGGATGTAAAAGGGCCAATAAGCACATGAAAACATGTGAAAACATGTTTAGCATAGTTGGTCATTAGGAAAATTGCCAGTCAAAACTACAATATTATACAACTCTACAAGTATGGCTATAATAAAAGAGACAGATAATAACAAGTGTTGGCAAAACGGTGGAGAAACTCTGACATTCACACATTGCTGGTAAGAATGTAAAAGGTGCAGCCACATTGGAAAACAGTTTGGCAGTTTCTCAAAATGCTAAACACAGAATTACTATGTGACCTAGAGATTTCACTTGTAGGTATATGCTCATGAGCAAAAAACATATGTTCACACACACACACACACACACACACACAGACAAATGTGCATGATTGTTCATAGCAGTGTTATTTATAATAACCCCAAATTAGAAATAATCCCCCTGTCCATCAACTAATGTGTGCATAAACAAAATGTGGCATATAGGTATAATATCAAAATGTCGTATTACTTAGCAATACAAAGGAATGAAGCACTGGTACATGGTGTGATGTGGTTAAACCTTGAAAACAGTATTCAACATGAAAATAAAAGCCGGTTACAAAAGACTATATATTATTTAATTTCATTTATATGAAATGTCCAGAAGAGACCAAATCAGAGAGCCAGAAACTAATTTAATGGTTATCTAGGCTTGGCACAAGGAAAGGTAGTTGGGTAGGGAATGACTCTTAATAAATATAAATGATCTCTTTTGAGGATGATGAAAATGTTATAAAATTAATTTTTTTAATGGTAACACAACTTGGAGAAAACCACTGCATTACACATTTTAAATGAATGAGCTTTGTGGAATATGAACTCTATTTCAATACTGCTGCTTTAAAAAAGAGTGTTAGCAACAGCAGAGTATATTGATTTTTAATGACTTCTTGAAAATAACGAAATGTATGAGTCAATCTACATCATTTGGTTGCAATTCATTGTTGGGTCACAACATCAATTCAGTTTAGTAACTCTTCTAGCATTTCTTTAAACATGAAACAGAATAGAATAAATTGGAATGAAAGGAAAGGGAAGGGAAGGGAAGGGAAGGGAAAGGACGGGAAGGGAAGGGAAGGGAAGGGGAAGGAAAATAAACAAGCAGAAGAGATTAGTGAGCTTATGTATGGTAAATTATATTTTACTGTGGCTGGTGATGAAAAACTGTGTGAAAAACACCAAACTATGTATTCAGTACTAATTTACTGCTACTTCCCCTTCCTACCTAGCCAAGTAGATGAAATTATTTCATCCTCACAGAAACTATCACACTAAGTTTAAATGACCATTTACCCTTCACATTTGCTTTTTGTCATCAGTGAATGGGATTCCATCTTTCTAAAACACTAGAGAATTTTGGGAGAGAAAATATATACATGACTGTTCCCAGAGAAAATAACCTGGATTTCAGCCTATGTTTATATGAGTGACAACAGTACTTAGATTATACTCTTTGACAGGAAACTTAATTGTCATTATTTTAGTTTGTCTGTTACTTTGTTTGGCTTTGGTGTTCCTTCAAGTGTGATATTTTTTTAACCAAAATGATACAGATTTAGATTTGGCTGTGTCATTATTGCCTACCGCATAGCATTGTGAAATTGTTAAACAACAGTCCACTATATCTGATGAGTGACTTACTCTAATATCGAAGTATCTTCTATCAAAAGAAATAGGATAAAATGATCTCTTTGCCTTGGCATTCCAGGGAGCACACACTCAGCAAAAGAAACAATTTTTTTTTTTTTTTATGATAGTCATACAGAGAGAAAGAGAGAGAGGCAGAGACACAGGCAGAGGGAGAAGCAGGCTCCATGCACCGGGAGCCCGATGTGGGATTCTATCCCGGGTCTCCAGGATCGCGCCCTGGGCCAAAGGCAGGCGCCAAACCGCTGCGCCACTCAGGGATCCCTAAAAGAAACAAAAATTGAATCAAAGAAGATACTCCAGTTAGAGACAGAGGTATCCAGCATCACAGCCCTAAATAGCTATCTCATTAATTCATAAAGCAGGCAGGGTTTTATAGAGCATATTTAAGGGGGAAGAAAAATATTCACCATAAATCTATTAATGACAAGGTCTTACATAAGATTAGACTTTGCACAAGGGCATAAGCAAAGTCCAAAATCTCTCCGGGACTGGTTGTAAAGCTCTCAAGCACAACCTAGATACTTCATTAGCTCCAGATGGTGTCAAGGAGGAGTCAGCCAGAAACAAATACAAGGAACCTGAAATCCATGAGTTGAAACGAGGGCAGGAAAGACACTCACAGACTGTGTCTCACCTCTATCACTTCAAACTGTCTCAAAAAAAAAAAATAGACTAATATCATAATCCAAAACAGATCATGTGTCCATTTCAGCATATTAACATTATTTTTTTCAAATAATAGTCTAATTTAGACTACTGAAAATTTACTCCCAAGGCTATTTTTTCTGCATTAGAAAGCCCTAAACAAAATAAATATACAAATAAGCAAAAATAAAATTTGTATCCCCCCTGCCGCCCCCAAATGTTATTTGGCATCTCTGGGTCACATGGGTTTTTAGACTGTCACTATGAATATAAAATTAAAAGTCAAGTAATTTGCCTTTCTTTTAAAGGCTGTCTTCATAAGACTTCTTTCTCCTTAGATATTCTACTAAAAATGGCCCAGGCCCTTGAGATAAAGAACTTTCTCCAGGCTTTCCAGTGGCCAGTCCATATTGCTCTATTATTCCCAAGTTCAGAACAGAGCAACATGCACCACCAACAAAAATCTTAGTTGTTACACAGTAGAATGAAATCTTTTCAATCAACAGACTGATGCTTTTTTTTAAAAATAAAGATTTTATTTATTTGAAAGCAGAGAGAGAGAGAGAGCACAGAGGGAGAGGGAGAAGCAGACTCCCTGCTGATCAGAGAGCCTGATGTAGGGATCATCTCAGGACCCTGAGATCATGACCTGTGCCGAAGGCAAACACTTCACTGATTTAACCACCCCGGTGCTCCAGCTTGATGGTTTCTATTACCCCATCTCTGCTGTCTAACACAGCCTCTGTAGTGCTATACAAACACATGGGGGCCAGACAGACCTGAGTTCAAATTTTAATTCTTCTGTTCATCAGTCATATAACCTCAGGCAAGTCCCTCAAATTATCTGTTCCCTCATCTGCACAACGAAAATAATATCACTTGGTAGGTTTTGTAGAATCATCATAGAGTGTTAAAATAGGATAATTTAGGTAAATGTCAATATTTAATGAATTTCAACTGAATTTGTTACTTAGGAGTAACAGTAGGTTTCATTATCTATATCTTTGTTTCTTATGATTTTTTTCTTCCTGTTACCCTTTCCCTCTGAGATCTGATTGTGTTCTTTGCTCAATCCTGGGCAGAGTACTCTTTTTTTTTTTTTTTTCTCTTTCTCTCTCTCTTTTATATAACAGAAAACCTACAGAAATTGAATTGAAACCAAACATAAAAAAATTAGCTCTGAGAACTAAAATATACAGAAAGAGAAGAAAAGTGAATGTATTGCTGCTTCAAAACTCTAGTTGTTGCATCAGCCTAAGCTAGAGTTTCTAAAATCTCAACATGCTATTGACCTTTCAGGTAGGATGATTTGTTGTGTGGGCAACTGTCTTGTATATTACAGAATGTTTAGCAACATTCCTGGCCTCTCATGCATGCCCCCTCTCCCTATATGACAACCAGCTTACTTATTGCCTGAGCTTACAGAACAGAGAGGGTCTCCCAACTGCAGGGCAAGGAGAAGATCTCAGGCAGAGCCCACTGGAATTCACGAGTTGAGGAGATGGAGCTGAGATTCCAGGGAGATCAAGGCATTTAGAGTTCATGTAACTGAACACCTGAGAATAGAGACCCACACAGAGCAGGAGAATACATGGAAACCTGAGAGTTAAGTCAGTGAGCTCAATAGTTTAGAGTTCTCAGGAAAAGCCACAGAGTGGCAGATAGAGGAACAGACTGGGCAGGGTAGGACCACAGTCACTTGAGAACAAATCAAGGACAGAGAGCCAGCAAAGAAAAGTCTAGAGTTTTTTGTTTGTTTGTTTGTTTTAATGGAACAGTAAGGTAAGTCAAGATCTGGGCAAGTAGCTGGCACAATAGCCTTGCGACACAAACAGGGTGCGACATGATAATTAGACTATCATTTGAAACTCAGAAGGAGTCAGATGTTCTTCCCACCATTCTAGAAGTAATCTGAGATCCTGCTGTGGCAGCAAATGAATAAAGTGATAAGACAGCAAGCCTCTGAAGACTATGGTAGATCTTCACACTTAGCCAATCACTGGCCTATAGGATTAGTGGATGATTGAGACACAGGGTGTTTCTACATTGCACAAAATGGAGTGATAAATATCAGAGGGATCAAGCCAGCCCTTAGATCTTTCTCTCAGCATGCATGAACTTCAAGTTTTTTGGTGCATCTCTGGACTTTTGTTTTAGTTTGCTTATCTGTTTGTCTTTTGTAGACCTGGCACTTCACTTTGCTGCCCTGTCTGGTTATGTAAGTGTTCCTGTCAATATGTCTTGCCTCCTCAACTAATTTCTATGTCCCTTAGGGTCAGCAATTTCATCTTCTTTGCATTTCCCATGCTGCTTTGAAAAATGCTAAGTATTTAGAAGATGCTCTGCTAACCTGTCTAGAATGAATAATGAATATCACTACTCCCCAAGTGTGACCATCTGTTTTAGAAAATGACATGAGAGAATTGAAGGGTTTGGGAACACATTTGATGGCATTGTGGGTGTGGGGGGTCATTGTTATGGCACCAGAAATAATATTAAGTTGGTTGCCTGGGTCTAATTTATTATGTAAATCTTAATGAATATAAAACGATATTAAATTAAACAATGAATTTAAATGAAGAGATTTAATGAGAAGTTTCCATCTGCATATTTCATCTGGGCCACTGTTTCCCAAACTTTGCTTTAAGATACTCAAATATACTGAGAAGATTGATGAACCATAACATTCTAGACTTTCCCAAACAACTTAGCCTTTTTAGATGACACAAAATAACCAGTGAGTCAATAACAAATCATAAAAAAAGGTGGAAGATGTGTATGAGGGTGGAAGAAGAGCAAGGTGTATGTACTTGCATATACATGCAAACATGTAAAGTCCTTTATGATTTCACGTATATTTAGGAACTATCTACTTCCCTAGTAACTCATCAAAGCTTCCAAGTATAATGTATATGTTCTCTTAGGAAAGCACAAAATACATATGTTCAAGTCGATCTTATATATAATTTGTCCTGTAATTAGGCCATATGTTGCAAATGGTTGAGAAAAAAAACTGACGTTGCGCTAGAAATTTTAAGGTTTTACAGGAAGGAGATAGAAGTGATGTGGAGGTCAAAGAGGATCATTCTCACTAGATCAAAGTTTCAATGTGAGGCATGGCTCGAACAAACCAGGCAAAACCAATTATAGCCATAAATTTGATCCAACAATTAGATTAAAGATATTTCATTGAGTATAACTATCCCTTAACAATAGCAATGAAGTCCACAAATTTGCTTATAGTTTAGCTCTCTTCTTCTTCTAAAAATGTTGCCTTTTTTTGATTACTTATGTATTAAAAAGGAATTTAATATATATTAAGAATGTGTAGAAATGTGAAAAAATTTAATAGAAAATATTAAATTATCATATGGTACATATACTGTGATTATAATGATATGAATTTTTATAGGCAAATGAACAAAATATTGAAAATATAAGAACTTTAAGGTAATTTATGCCAGTTGATAAAATTATAGGTCATTTGGAATGTGCTTAAGAGGGACGCCTGAGTGGCTCAGGGGTTGAGCATCTGCATTTGGCTAAGGTCATGATCTCAGAGTCCTGGGATTGAGTCCCACATCAGACTCCCCATGGGGAGCCTGCCTCTCCCTCTGCCTATGTCTCTGCCTCTCTCTCTGTGTCTCTCATGAATAAATAAATAAAAACTTTTTAAAAAATGTGCTTAAGAATGTTAGGTTGTAGTTTGTCTTTTTAAAAATTATAAAATAAATGTTAAAAAGAAAGGTAGATCACTACCTTTTCTAAACAGAGACCATTACATTTTTAATAGAATTCCTAACACTAACATTAATCAAAGAGAATGTCCATCACACATCTTTGGTGCTACTGCTTTATCTTTTTATTTGCTTATATCAAAGGGCAAAGATCCATTTTCAATTGTGCCATGCCCTCTGATAAATACATTTAATTTATATGGGGACACTTAACTCATAACTCTTGATTTTTTTTTTGCACCAAAGGGAGTAACTGATAATAAAAAATGTCCCATTTTCATAGTACAACCTCCATGAATTTGAGCTTGTTGATACATTTAAGTGCAATGACATTAATTACACTGGCAAAAGCTCCAAAAGTGCACTTTCTTGTATAGCAAAATGCCTTTTAAATGAAATATTTTCAAACCTGGCAAAAAAAGGTTTGGGGGGGGGTGGAGAAAGATAAGCTTTGTTGTTACTTCTTACTATTATGAATATTAAATCTTCTTATGTCATAAATTGTAGATTCTTAAAAATGAATTACCAGCTTTTGGCTAAATAAAAAAAATAATTTTTACTTCATAGTAATACAGCCCAAAGTGATGTGTGTATAACTATATCTTCTGGCATGTTTTTAGAGTTAAATATTGATTTGAGAAGTTAAAAAAACTTTATGTATTTTTTTCAACTTCACCAAGGTTTCCTCATTTTCTTAAAAAAAAAAGTATATATTTCATCACTGTGGCTGTGATTTAGGACATAATAATTCTTGATCTTTGGTAAAGAAACTCTTGTCAAAGAATGAGTAGAAAGTTGGGACACTTGGGTGGCTCAGTGGTGGAGCATCTACCTTGGGCTCAGGGTGAGATCTGAGGGCCTGGGATCAAGTCCCTCATCTGACTCCCGGCAGGGAGCCTGCTTCTCCCTCTGTTTATGTCTCTGCATCTCAATCTGTGTCTGTCATGAATAAATAAATTAAATCCTAAAAAAAAGAATAAGTAAAAATCTTATCACAAAGCTAAAGCTTATGAAAATGCTAACTTATGTAATGAGGACAGGTTTAGTTCAGAGGAGTAAGTAAACTAATGTGTTTATACCTCTCACTTCCTCTACTCATATAAAAGGGAAGGTCATTTAGGTTTCTAACAGCATTCAAAAAGAGAAAAAAAGAAACCAAAAGAAAATAGCAATAACAAAACAGTTCACACAAATTCCGTTGGGTAACTGAGAGTTAAAAATTAGAATCTATCTATAGAAATATATATTCCCTTCTTCCCAGCACTATCAAGCACAGCTCTCTCCTCTACTTCCCAAGCTGGTTAAGGAATTCCCATGCACTCCCAAGCGCAGCCTACCTCTGCAGCAGTGAGGTTTTTTACTCAACTCTGGAGAAGCCACAATTCTTTTTGGAGCTTCAACATTACAAGCAACGTGTACTAGAACAATTTACCTCAACTCTCATAAATTCAGGACCTTCTTTCATAAAATGAAGACAATAGTATCTATTTCTTAGGGTTGTTTTAAGTATTAAGAAATAATTCTTGGGACACCTGGGTGGCTCAGCGGTTGGGCACCTGACTTTGTCTCAAGTTGTGATCCCGGGATCTGGGATCGAGTCCCACATCAGACTCCTTGTGAGGAGCCTGCTTCTCCCTCTGCCTATGTCTCTGCCTTCTCTCTGTGTCTCTCATGAATAAATAAATAAAATCTAAATAATAATAATAATAATAATAATAATAATTCTTAAGTAGGTAATAGATCAAATTTATTTACTTACCTCTCCTTCATCCTTAATATCCAAATGGGAAACACATAACATGTGCTCTAACTTAAACAAAAGTCTCTTATATCTAAAAGCTCTTTTATTGCCCAGCTGTGTCTCATCATCTTCCATCTATCTCTTCCTCATTCTATTAATCTTCTACAAAATTGCTAGTGTTCTTTCTGTCTGTTTCTTGAAATCTATCTGGTCATGTCACTCCTGTGCTTAATTATATTCTACAAATTCCTTATTTTTTTACATTCTAAAATTCAAACTCTGTATGCCATTCAGAACTAGCTCCAGTCTGGACTCATCCTAGTTGGTGGGTCGTATTCTGGCCTCACTACAGTTAGTGTTCAGCAAATACTTGCATATTTACCAAACTGAGAAACAGACTCTTAATTATAGAGAACAAACTGATGGTTACTAGAGAAGAGGTGGGTAGGGGATAGGTGAAGCAGGTGATGGGAATTAATGAGAGCATTTGTTGTGATGAGCACTGGCAGTTGTATGAAAGGGTTGAATCACTATATTGTACACCTGAAAATATTATAATGCTGTGTATTAACTAACTGAAATTTAAATAAAAACTTTAAAATGTGTTATTTCACCTAAAAAATTCTTCTACCAAAAATGCTATTTTCCAGTGGCTCATTCTTTATGCTTCTTATCAAAGTCATCTCTGGGACGCCTTCCTCATTTGTGCTTCTATCATGCATATTTCTAGCATTAAAATTTTCATGATATATCTGAATTTATAAAACATTTCCTCCAAACTGTGAGCTGCCTGAAGTCCAATAACTGGCTCTAGACAATGAATAGAAAATATTAACATATAGAAGTTTTCAGTTAAATAAATAAAAAATAGTTATAGATACACTTGATAAAAGAGAGAAAGAGGGTTTTTTTGTATTCTCTGTCCAAATGAAATCACCTAAAAATTAATAGAAAGGTAAATTACAGCAAAAAGACATAAAAAGTGCAATTTTAACCAGTTTTAAATACTTAACACTTGTTAAAATTAATATTAGATAAAATCTAAACTGAAATTACAAGTAATTAAAAATAATGGTAATTATTAAACTCAAAATATATAGGGATTTCATTGTAGTTAAACATTGTATTTTTTTAAAGATTTTATTTATTTATTCATGAGGGACACACAGAAAGAGAAAGAGAGAGAGAGAGAGAGAGAGGCAGAGACACAGGCAGAGGGGGAAATAGGCTCCATGCAGGGAGCCTGATGTGGGACTCGATCCTGGGTCTCCAGGATCAGGGCCTGGGGTGAAGGTGGCGCTAAGCCCACTGAGCCACCTGGGCTGCCCTAAACATTGTATTTTTAATGTAACTCTCTGTTGTTTGTATTTCAAAATTCTAAAGCAGAAGCTCTATAAATTATGCATTCATATTAATACATTTCATAACATACACACAAGATAAAATCAAAGGAAACATATAAAAGAATTGAGAAAACAGAAAACAAAAGGCATAAAAATTAATAAACAAAATAAATTCCCATGCTTCCAAAGGATTAATAAACCAGATATAGCTAACAAATTTGTTTAAGGAGAAAATAGAAAATGAATATATGATGGCATTCAGAGTGAAGAAGAATTAATGAGGTTAAGTAATCATAAAAAGAATACTTGATATAATTTAATAATTAATTTGAATACCTAGTTAAATTTAAAATACAACTACATTTTAAAATACATAGTATCACAATTTATTCAAGAAGCTAAACTATCATAAAAAGAAAGGCAAAAAGGAATGAGGGGAGGTGAAGAAGGAGAAGAAGGAAGAGAAAACACACTTAATATACAAAGTACACAGAACATGTAAAAGCATTATTATTATTTTACTTCAAATTACCTTCCTGTGGAAAAAAGCATAAATTTATGGAAATACACATAAATTTATCTTTGGATATTGTTTTTGAAAAAGAAGAAAATGGTAAGTTTGACTGAAATCAGGCTATCACACTTATTTTGACCGCCTACAAGACTTCAGAGTCCCTCAAAGCCTCAAGAATAAGCAGTAAAACAAAAGACTAGTAGTCTGGTAGAAGTTTCTTCCTAGAAGAAATGAGATACTTTGAGCCCTGGAATTCAGGAGTGAAAATTGGAAAAGTAGTTTCCTGTGAGGTTAGCCCTCTATCATACTCTAAAAATGTCTTCTTTGGGGAAAATTTTCTCCAGTAAGACAGTGGATCTTAAGACAGTGGATCTTAAGAGACAGAAGTTCAACGTATAAGACTGATCATGTCTGTTATCATCTCAGAGCTTGGGTCCTTAAAGCCTACATGCAGAAAGAAATTGATCCAAGGGACAATAGGTAAGTCAACCTACCAGCAGCACTGGATCCCTATCACCAGATGCTTCAGGATGATCAGGCTCCTGGCCCAGTATTGCCTTAGAACAAGTCCTCCTATGTCATGATTTATCTTCTCACTGTGTACAATCACCCTTCTTCCCAGTACCTCATGATCTCAAGATAGGCCTTAAAACCCATTCTACCGGCTTCAGATTGGCTCTATTGACAACTTTTGTACAAGTCCAGTCACATTACTGTCTATAGTCATTCTTATCAGAATCAGATTACTAACATGTTTGAACTTTAAGCTTATACAGTGCTCTATATCAACTATACCTCAATAAGGGGGGGGAAATCAAATATTTGTCAACATATTAATGCATTGAAGGAAGAAACTAGGAGTATGTAGTACACATTTTATAAAATACAGCAAATATTCTTGATAAAATTGGCAAAAAAGTTGAAATAAATGGAAAATTTCTGAAATTATGAGACATATTTATCTGAAATCATTATCAAATATCATTTTGTTATTTAAGTATAAAGACATTTCCAGTAAATCAAGAATAAGACAGTGGTATCTACTTCAACAATATTAGAGACTCCAGTAATTTTAGATAAGTAGATAAATAAAAACAGAACCATGCATATATGATCATTTAATACATGATAAAAGTGACTGGAAGGGATTTTTTTTTTCAATAAAGAGTGTTAATACAATCAATTGTTTGTTCATTGATTATATCTTAATGAGTGTCATGTGTGTGCGTGCATAGCTAGAGCATTTTCCTGGGTCCATACATGAGTGAGAATTACAAATGGATATAATATATAAATATCTAAAATAAATAAGATATTAACTAGAAGATAACACATGACTTTAAAAGATCCTTCTGAGGACAACAAACTGAGCAAGATCCAAAATAAAGGAGAAATTTTAAAAAATAGCCACAACTTTAGTAATCCATATGACAAAAATTATCTATGCATAAAGTTCACACACTATCGACAGAAACAAAATATTTGGAGCACATAGGATAATCTCCTTGATCCTTAGTCATTTAGGGTCCTGATATACCAAAAGGAAAATGGCAAGCCTTACTTAGAAAAGGTAGTGAAGCCTACTGATAGAATTTTCATAAGACAAGAATTTTAAATAAACAAAAAACACACGAACCTGGGAGGTTTTTTCGTTTTTTTTTTTTTTTTTTTTTTTTTTTTTTTTTTTGCAAACCACTGAAGTTTGCAAAAACTTAAAAAAAAAAAAATGATATCCAGTGCAGAGACACTTGGGAAAATGCTCTCACTCTTCTATACTGTTTCATGGACTGTAAATTGATGTAAAGTTTTTGGAGGTTAACCTGGCAGTGTCCTCTAAAACATGCTCATGCTTTCATCCTATAATCCAAAATAAAGGAGATATAAATGTGGAGCTTGAAAAGCATTGCAGAAATAAGTAGACTTGTCCATCAGAGGAATACAAGCTTGCATCAAAAACACAACCAAAGTACAAGGATCCTTAAAACACACATAGATCAATTTAACAGCAACTGAAAATAAAACTGCTGACTCTATTTTTTTTTAGCCAAAAAACACGTAGTTGGATTTTCACTCCCTTGATGAAAAAAAATATATATATATCATTAGCTTTATCACTAATAAAGGGAAGAACTGTACGAGAGCCCAGCAAGGAAGCAGACTCCAAATTACAAAGATGTGACAATATAAAGAGGATATAATAGGGTTTTGTTTTGTCTTTAAGATTTTATTTATTTATTTGACAGAGAGAGAGAGAGACAGAGAGCACAAGCAGAGGGAGCAACAGAGAGAGAGGGAGAAGTAGCCACCCAGCTGAGCAGGGAGCCCAAGGCAGAGCTCTGTCCCAGGACCGTGGAATCATGACCTGGGCCAAAGGCAGCCGCTTAACCTACTGAGCAACCCAGGTGCCCCAAGGATATATTTTAATTTGCAAATGAAAGTGAGCAACAAGAGGAGACCACACAAAGGGTAGCTAAGAATTAGAATAGAATCAGCAAAGGCAATATTGACAACAATGATGACACAAGAGGTTTTTAGTATTCCATGAATCTTCATATGTGTGCTTAAGAACATCTGGATTATTAGAGACCAATATTCTCCCTATCTGCCTAATCTCATCACTGTTCAATGGAAATTAATCTATGGTAGTAGCTTCGCATTGCTTTCTCCGACAGCCAAACCTTCAGATGGTGAGGTGGCTGGAGGCATGTGAAAGTGTCCGGAAGGAAACTATTTACACTTTATCATATAGAATTTATTTTAAAATAATGTGTTTTGGTTAATTTTTCTTTCTTCTTTTGGACTTTCAGATTTAAAAGGTCACCCAGGATACTTCATAGATCAGGAAAAAAATAATCTGCTATATTTTTAGAGTAAAATCTGAGGCATTAAATGCATTTTATGCTTCTGACATGCTGCTTCAAGCCATACCTACAGGCTCCTTTGGAACAAGCTGTACCCTCCTACCCTTCTGCTTCTTGGAGTATTTTGGTGGGTAGGTATAAAAATATCAGTTTAGATGGCTGCTCACAACATAAGAAACATACATATACTTCCATATTCTACTTATCATTTTCTCAATTAAAGAACTCTGAAGTGTGTCACATATTCCATTTCATACCTACACATTTTCTGTATTCATCTTTCTTGAAACACCACATTTATCAGGAACACAAAATGACTTTTCTTTTACTTGTGTTGATTTTGAAGGCCTCTACCTGCCCCCTCCCCTACACAGATTGCCTTTCCACTGCTCTCTAGCAGGAGCTATTTTCTTCAGGCTCATCTCTTCAGGCACACAACTGACCAAGCAATCCGTGAGATGCCACAGCTTCCCTCGCCTGCCCATCTGCTGCTCAACTCTGCTCTCTTCTTGCCTCAACCAGTGAGTCTGATCTACCCTTTAAGATCCAATTTAAATCACCTCTCTCCTTGAAATGCTTTCATCAACCATGTCAGCTCTCAAAATTATACTGTATTTGAAGCAATTGTATCCTCAATTAGCAGAAATTTAATCTTCAACTTTTATTTTCTTTGGCACTATAACTCTTCCTTTGACTATATTCACTAAGATACAGGCCATGGTTATAACTTCTTTGCAATATCTCTTCAGTCACTCCATGTTACACTCAATTACCCTTCAATATTTCCCATGTAATGTTTACCAAAATCTTTATTATTGAACAGTTGATATTCTAGCCAAATGTGCACTTTAGAAGCAGCAATATTTACAGTGAGAATTTCACTCTGGTAGAGATGTTGTAATAATGTTCCTCTACATTGATCATCACATTCCATTTTTCATACTGGTCAATGAAAAAAAATGCATTGCTTGAAAGGAAAATAACCACAAACTTCAAACAACAGATGTTAACCATGTACAGGTGGCTGAATAGCTCATGGGATGGCTGATTGGATTTGAGACTTTTCACCTCATGGTAATCAGTCTGGATTTGGCCCATGGTTGACAGGTCACCCTACAGCTGTTAGAAGGATGCCAGGTGTGATAAGCTCTCATTACCAGCATGGTGGGCAGGTGTTTACATCACAGTGAGCACCCTTGTGGCCACTTTTAGGGGCAACGAAGGCCCTGGTTTCTGGAAGGTGCAGCTACCTGTCAAGAGTAATGTGGATTGCTATGCATAATGGCTGCAGCATGCCCCAATTGTACCAGAAATGCTGTAAAGTGGGCAATGGCACCTCAATGTGACTTACTAAGATGTGATAAATGGCACGTTTGAAAATAATCTGGTACATTTTGAAATGCGAATATCAACTCCCATTTAAGCCCATTATTCTCTCTAAATGAAATGCTTCTTTTCAGAAGATTAGTTTACATGAGCCATTCACTTAATAATATTTAAGATGTGTTATTTAATTTTCCTGCTTATATTTGCTTTGAAAATGAGGGGTTCTATTTTGTGGAGTTTGGGAACAGTCTGTAAGGTTGAAACCACCAAGCAGGCAGAGTCAAAGTGGTAAACTCCTTCACCAACCACTAAGATTTCTGGGTAAAGTCTCCTAAAATTCAGTGTCTTGCCAATAGAAGCCACTGAAGAAACCCATTAAATTAATATATGAATACATTTAATTTCTATTTTAAACAAGGGGATTGGATTTAATATCCAATATACTTTTCTACTCACAAATACTATTTATAAATGCCCAAAAGGAAGAAGCTTCCTACAGTGTATAACAAAGATGATGCACAGTGATTCATTATGCTTCCAAAATAGTTTCCCAAAGAAGGAAGATGGTAATAGGTTTTGTCTTCTGCCTCCAGAACTCTTTCTGCCATTGTCTCCTCTATAGCACTCTGAATTTCTAGTCCCTCAAGGTAAGGTTAAGGAATGTGGCTCCTTCCATTATAATTCTCTCCTTACCTAATGAAACTCAAATGAAGGTGGGAGTTATCCAGAGTAAGTGGCAGGATGAACACAGTATGTTGATAGTAGTTCGGGAAAGAGAACAATGTAAGTATAACAGGATAGTCCTAGTTGTCTGGAAATTGACATCTATGTATCAAAGAAGGTCAAAGAAGTAACCATATTCTCTGTAGACAGCTTTTAAGGACATGCTTGATTCCCTCTATGCTCGTTAAGAAGCTGCCAAATGAGTTTTATTATCCTCAGTCCACTGTCTTGCCCCCACACCGGTATATACAATCTAAGTGGGCATAAGGAAAAGAATCAAAAAGAAATCATTGACTTTGTATACCCTCAACCTCAGCGGGGTCATCAGAAATTCAGTCAGAGTTAAAGAGACCAGGTGTGTCACTCTAGTTGGACATTGGCCAAGATGTGGAAAGACACAGATTCTCTCAGATTCCAATGCCAATCCCAGCAATTATCCACAGCACCTAAGACTCCTACTGCCTTTGAAGAGCACAGAAGAAAAGGCTGGTAGTCCAATGACTTCCCTCTCTGAAAATGTCCACAACAGAGACACATGAAACCAGGGATTCTCAAACATTATGGAAAGGAAATCCTATAATGGAGGCCCTTTTGTCTATTTTCTCATCCTAGTCTTCAAGAAGAGGTACAATCAAATTAATTCTCCTGCCCTTTGGATCCAGGCTACAGGTTAAGTATGAGCTGTGAGGGTGAAAGATGACAATGAAATTTTAAGTAGTTTCAACATGGTTATTTTAATAGCTGAAAATGGCCAGAAAGCTAGAGTGCCTATCCAGATTGCCATTATAGTTCCAGAAAATAGAGATTCAGGAGAGCTTGTCTGAAGGTAGCAGTTAATGAAAAAATAAAACTGGTTTCTATTTGTGGCCTGCTGGATTCCAGTTGTTCAATAAACTAGCTGCACATATATGGAGTAAGGACAGAATGATGTGGAGTAGAAAGCTAATAATAGGGAGTGGGGGGAAGAGGAAAAAAAAGAAAAGGAAATAAAAATCCCAGAATTATGTATGCATCCAGTAGAACCTTACTGCTTAAATATGATAGATGGACCAGCATCATGGCATAATGTGGGAACTTGTTACAAATGCAGAATCTTGGGCTCCTACACACTTAAAAGGAGCATTACAAAATTTAGAGTGTGTAAAAATCTCATGGAGACTTTGATAAGACAGATTTCTGGGTTCACTCCAGAGCTTTTGAATCATTAGGTCTGGGGTGGACCAGAGATTCTGTGTTTCTAACAAGCTCCCAGGTGATGGTGATGTTACTCATCTATGGAACACATTTGGAGCTAGTAAGGCAGGAAGAAGCTTAAAACTGGGACTTATCTACTTGTTTGATTTTCCCAATAATTAAACATTAACTGAACAAGAGGAAGGAAGTGATGTATTTCTCTTCACCTCCTTCCAAAAATCATAGCCACTTTAGCATGCAGCAAAGAGCTTATCTTGCCGAAATGTGAAAGAGTTGGGAAACAGATATCCATCTAAATGCAAAAACAAATAGCATGTATATATGAAAGTAAATAACAACAAAAATCATATCTGTTTTTAATTCTCCTTCCTTCTATTCTCTTATAGACTTTCTGTGTGTATATACAGATCTTCCATGGCTTATGATGGTGTTACCTCCTGATAAAACCACCACAGGCTGAAAATATCATAGGTGAAAAATGGATTTACTACACCTAACCTACTGAATGATAGCTTAGCCTAGCCTACCTTAAACATGCTCAGAACATTTATATTAGTCTACATTTGGGCAAAATCATGCAAACCCTTTTTATAATAGAAGGTTAAATATCTCATGTAATTTATTGAATACTGTGTGGAAAGTGAAAAGCTGAACAGTTGTAAGACAGAATAATGTAGAGAAAAAGAAAAAAAAAAGCCAATTGAGATAAGAGCATCCTCTGTCTACCCTCATGATCACATGGCTAACTAAGAGCTGTGGTTTAGCTGTTTCTGCCCAGAATCACTAGAGAGGATCGTATGTGTACCAGTAGCTGGGAAAGATTAAAAATCAAAATCTGAAATACGCTTTTTACTGAATACATCTTGCTTTTACATCATTGTAAAATAAAAAAAAAGAAATGTAAGTCAAATCATCCTAAGTTGGGGACCATCTATAATGCATTTTCTCTAGCATTTCTCGTGGCAAGTTCCCATTATTTTACTGCATTAATAAGGCTCTCAGTGTTTTCCTTTAATGTGTCTCTTTTCTCCTCCATGGACTCTAAAGGAAAAAAAGAAACATAATTGAGAACTATCTAATAGAACTGAAGAAATTATATGAAATTTGCTACATAACTTGCCAAACTCCCAGTTCTATTTGTTTTAGAAAGCGTAAAACTTGCACATTTTTTTCCATCAGGCTAGAGAATAAAAATGCATGACAAATAATCAAACCATGCCTCTGTTACCAAAATCTACGCCCTGTCACAAAGAAAGCAACTGCCATTTCCTCTTTGTGTGAGGAAATGTTCAGAGACACTTTGATGACAAGTTGGATGAGGTATCTGAGAGAAAAGATAAGATAGAAAATTTTGCACAGCCTACCCTTACCCCAACAGTCTTATCTGAGTTTCTCCCTAGGGACCAGCTAATGCTTCCTCTGCTCTCAGCAGGGAAGCTGCAGGAGAAACACTGTAAAAGTTCCTCTCAGCAGCTTCTTTTCCCCATAGCAGTCATTACCATTAACAATAGCTGAGGGTTTCACCACTCTGCAGTTTAAGCTCTTTGAAATAAGGTTCACAGATAAACATCTAATCTACTGCATAAACCAATAATTAGATGAGGATTCCAAATAGCATAACATACCACATAATGGATGGAAATCAGGGGAAAAGATCAGTCTCCAACATGTATTTTCTATATGGGGCTAAATGACCAATTGGATTTTTGACATAGGATAATCGCTGATGTTTATTTTTTAAAAGTTAGAAATTAAGACTATTTTTCTTAGAGTGAATATTTATATTTCCCTATGACACCCCTTTTGTTCTTAGAACCAGTTGATATTCCATAAGTGGTTTCTGAGCCAGCTTGATAACTCTCCTCCTTTGTCTCCTTCACTTAGAAAAATCATCTATTCTGGGCAGCCCCGGTGGTCAGGGGTTTGGCATTGCCTTTGGCCCGGGGTGTGATCCTGGAGACCTGGGATCGAGTCCCACGTCAGGCTCCCTGCATGGAGCCTGCTTTTCCCTCAGCCTGTGTCTCTGCCCCTCTCTCTCTCTGTCTGTCTCTCATGAATAAATAAATAAAAACTTTTAAAAAAATCATTTATCCCCAAATAAGATGTCAGACAAGTCTGAAACAGTAGTTTCTACCCCATCTGGGTACCAAACTAAATGGTAGGCTGAAACCCAAGATTCAGACTTCTGAGTATCACATTTCAATGAGATTCTCGACAAAGAGTGGTTGAGAAAACAAAGCATACATGTGGAAACCTAATAATTTTTACAACACAAGGAAAATAACTTTTCCTTTTCTTACTAAACCAAAGGTTTTGTGTTAGAAAATCTTCATATGTATCTCATTATATGTTATTAGCTTTAAGATGTATGTTGTATCTTTAATAACACAAATGTATTGTTCTATTGCTACTTTAACTAGAGACCTACTCAAAGTTCTATAAATGGTAAAATAACCTTATATTCCAGTAGATGTATATTCCTATCGTGATTCCAGATCTCTGGTGCTTTTAGAATGGGGCATATATTGACTTGACTTTCACTTGATGTCATTAAAAAAATAAATAATGAACCCCTTGAAACATACTAAAGTTTTTTTTCTCCCCTCTTTGAGTGGGGGGACCATAGCTTATGTCTTTCATCACTCCTACTTTGGCAGTCTACTATATAACTAATAACTTTCTAAGAAAAATAATCTTCTTTCATGTCTTCATGTGTGATTCATTCTTCATGCAGGAGCCAGAATAATTTGTTAAGAATGTTAATAAGATCATATCACTTTTTTTTTTTTGATCATATCACTTTTATGTTTTCAGTGTTCCAATGAATTCATATCATTTACTAGAATCTAAATATCTTACCATGCCCTGTATTATTTAGACCTCATCTACCTCTCTGGTCTCTACCACTGAGCCCTTTAGTTACTCTGCCTCAATCTCATTTATTTTGTAATTATTTTTTTAACAAGCCAATCACGATCCATCCTTAAGGGCTTTATGCACATTGTTCTTGTGCTTCAAATACTCTTCCCCAGTTATTTGCATTTTTCCCTCAGCCAGACTTGTTTTAAATACGGTCTCTTTCTCCAGCTGATTAAAATAACATCTCATCATTTTCTAGCTCCTTACTCTGCTTCACCATATTCACAGTGTACACCTGATATAACATCCTTATTGGTTTAATTTCTTTGTTTTTTCACATCATAGTGTATATTCTCATGTATATTCTGCATTTTCTCACTCTTACCAGTTAATCAGTAACACCTGGAACAGTAACTGGCACATAGTAGACACTTAATAAGTATTAGCTAGATGAAAGAAAGGGAGGGAGCAAGAAAGCATAAATTTGTTTAGCAATGCCTAGGGAGTAGTCTTAGGGCTCAATAACTGAATAAAATAGTAAACTCATTGATAGCATTAGTCTGCTCATAGACATATTTCTTATTTATTTATTTATTTATTTATTTATTTATTTATTTATTTATAAAGATTTTATTTACTTATTTGAGAGAGAGAGAGAGAGAGAGAGAGAGAGAACCAGAGAGCACAAGCAGGAGGAACAGCAGAAGGAGAGGGAGAAGCAGGCTCTCCTTTGAGCAGGAAGCCTGATGTGGGGCTTCCTGGGATCATGACCAGGCAAAAGGCAGATACTTAACCCACTGAGCTACCCAGGTGCCTCAGACATCTTTCTTTTTACTTATGAATTAATTTATCATACCCTCATCTTAAGAGGTGATATTGAATCACTAATATTCATTATTTCCTAAAGAATTGTTAAAGCCAGTACCTGAATAGGTATTTGCCTAAGGAACTTGCATGCTAAATACAATGTGAAAGGTTTCCATTGTACCAATTGTCTTACAAGTTTGTAAAAGAATACGCAAATGGTGTATAAGATACATCCACATTTGATTATCTGAATAAAGTCCAACTAACCTAAAATACCTAAATAAATACATAAATCCCCTTCCCTTTCCAGTAATAAATAGTTCGTATAGCTTGCATCACACTTACCTTCCTTCTAAAAACAATTATAAACTCAGGACAATATATGTAAAACAAGACTTATTAGGCACTGAAGAGCAACCAAAATAGGCAAAACTTAAGAGAGTGAGACTCTTGAATGAGGAAATCATGAGAGGTGAGGTCATCTTGGGGAAAAAACCCCAGTCCCCAAGGTATTTAGGGGATAAAGATCAAGCAGAAAGCTGCGGTACTCTTGGACTGGGTAGTCAGATATTGAAACTTATGGCAGCCTTCATAGCTAGAATTTAAGGGAAAAAATTCCTGGGAAAAGAAGAATCTATAAAGTGTGAACATAAACTCTCACATAAGCTCACACATAAATTTGTGGCTGACATCTGAATTGTTTGCACACAGGATGAGATCCCATACAATCCGGGAGAAACAGCAGCTCAAATGAAGAAAGATATGACCAGAGATTTGACTTGCTACAGGCTGCTGGGGAGACAGATTTTTATGTTCAATTCATGCCAAACTAGAGGGCTTTGGTAACCATGGCAGACTTTCCACCAAATTCCCAGAAGGGCCATGTCTTATAATTAAAACCCATATTCCAGAACTAAGGGATTCTCTCTAGGACTAATAGAAACAAAAACCAGACAAACAAATCGATTGACTTGTATAAGGTATAGCTTAAATTCAAGCCTCAATAAAATCAAGATAACTCACTAGTAACAGGCTGCTAAAATGAGACTCAAAACAATTTAGAAGGAAACAGCAAATTTCAGGCTCCTCAGCGCAACACTTAAAATATTCAATATAGAATAAATAATTACCAGACAGAAAGATACACAGGAAAACAGAACAACACATGATGTAGAAGAAAATAGTCAACGGAAGCAGATAAATGACTCAAATTTTCAGGATGCCTGGGTGGCTCAGTGGTTGAGCATCTGCCTTTGGCTCAGGGCATGATCCTGGGGTCCTGGAATTGAGTCCCACATCGGGCTCCCTTCAGGGAGCCTGATTTTTCCTCTGCTTATGTCTCTGCCTCTCTTTCTGTGACTCTCGTGAATAAATAAAAATCTTTTTAAAAAATGAACCAAAATTCGGAATTAGCAGAGAAGAATTTCAACGTAGCTTTGTTAATTCTGTTACTGACCATCCTGCCGTAATTAGTCTTGTCTATTGCTATAAACATCTACAAAAACCCTAGACACAATATTTAGACAACTGCTTTCAGACATTGGAAAATAGTCATTGCAGAACTTTGATCCCTGAAAGGAAGAAAAAAATGAGACAAGATCTATAATTACCCTAGCATTCTGAATATATTTCAGAACACAGTACAGAAAAAAAAAAAAAAAAAGAACACAATACAGGGTAACACAAGTAACATATGGAAATGCCACTGGATTTAGGAGTAAGAGATCAGAGTTCAGGGAGGATAAAGTGGTTAAAATTTCCTGGTAATAAAAATGAGATTGCTAAATAGAGAAAAAGGCTATGAAAACTGGACAATATCCCCTCTGAGTTGATTGCTAAATTGTATGCCATGCATGTTCAGAATGCAACTCCATGAGGCCAAGAAAAGAATGGCAAGGAAGCAATAAATTAAAAAAAAATTCCACAGGGCTGGTGGAAACTGGCTTCTAACCCTTCAGAATGGATATTCCTTCCTTATTATTAAAGGTGCTCAGTAAAGATCCTGGAAAACCATGCCTCGGTGTGCTAAATTAGTGCTGGATTAAAAGCTTTCCCACACTCACCGTAACTAAATTAAAAAGAAAACTTGAAAAGATCAAGGTGCTTGGTATGTAATTTAATTGCTTATCAGAAAAAAAAAATTTAAAAAAAAATAATTGCTTATCAGAACAAAGTCTATTTTTTTTAAAAGGATAAGAAAATCCATCACTCAGCAATGCAATATTCACTACACAATGTCAAGTAAAAAAAAAAGTTATAATAAGGAAAATGTAACCCACAACCAGAGAACAAGTCAGTCAAAGGAAACATGTAGACATGGCAGAGATATAAAAACAACAGAAGAACTTGTTAAAACAGCTGCTAAAAATATGTTTAAGGACTAAAGAATAAGGATAAAAATAAAAGCTTTAAAAAGAGCATAAAACATAATATAAAAATACAATATCTAAATTAAGAAATAAGAGTTAATAAACTTTCAAACTATCAGCCAAGATAGTTGTAAATCAAAGATTTACAGAAAGTATAAAAACTAAAACACATACAGAAAGACAAAAACTGAAAAGAGCCTTCATGACCCATGCAGTAATATGAACAGGTCCAACAAATGTATAATCAAATTCCAAGAAAGAGGATTAAAAAATAATAAAACTCCACATTTGATGAAAAGTGTAAGTCTACAAATCAAAACTCTCAATGACCTCTAAACAACAAACACAAAGAATAACACCTAAAGTCATGTTGAAATCAAATTTCTGAAAACTAGTAATAAAAAGATATTTTAAAAGCATTGAAAAAAAAGACATTATACAGAAGTCTCAAGTGGGAATTCTATATCAAGGGAAAAAATAATGAAAAAAATATAAAATTCTTTCAGGTAAAAGCTAAGAGAATTCATCCCAAACTGACCTACACTACATCAATTTTCTTTAGCAATACTAAAGAACATTATGCCAAGTGAAAATTTGAATTTAAACAAAGAAATGAAGAACACCAGATGGGTTAAATCCATGTAAAATATGAAGTATTTTTTTCCATTTGAAAATATGACTTAGGGGTACCTGGATGGCTCAGTGGTTGAGTGTGTGCCTTTTGCTCAGGTCATGATCCTGGGGTCCTAGGTTCGAGTCCCACATCAGGCTCCCTGTGTGGAGCCTGCTTCTCTCTCTGCCTATGTCTCTGCCTCTCTCTCTCTCTCTCTCTGTGTCTCTCATGAATAAATAAATAAAATCTTTTAAAAATATATGATTTAAAAGTTAATTAAGAATTTCTAGTTGCATCTTTGACAACTAAATATTTGGAACATGTCATTCCTGACCTCACAATAAGAAAAAATCGTATAAATTAAAAACCCAAAGAGGTGCCTGTAGCTCAGTTGGTTAAGCATTGCTTTCAGCTCAGGTCATGATTCAGAGGGCCTAAGATTGAGCTCTGCATTGGGCTCCTTGCTAAGCCAGGAGCCTGCTTCTCCCTCTCCCTCTGCCCTACCCCTCTGATCATTCTCTCTCTCTCATTTTCTTTCACTCTCTCAAGTACATAAATAAAGTCTTTTAAAAAATTAAAATAAAAACAAACTCAAGTCTTTTTATGGACTCATTAAAGGACTGAAGTCACAGAGAAAATATTTCCATTACATGGAGAGAAATAAGTCATTTAGAGGAATATAGCAATGGAAATCTGCTTACCTGGAAAAGAAGCTGATGAACTTAAAATGGAAGAAACACTTATATATATATTTTGTTTAACAAATTGTTGGAGGCTGAGTGTGGATTAGCATTAGAGTGAGAAATTCCTAGGAGTTGCAATCTTAAAGAGAACATATACTTTTATAAGCATTTTCTTTAGGAACGCCATCAAGTTCTTACAAGAAGATCTAGAAAGATCTCCAAATGGCCTTGAAAGGGAAAAGGAAACAGTAAACATTTTGAAATCTGGCAACATTAACACAAGGACAAAATTACAAATTCTCTGGAGACCAAAAACTCTTTCTGCTAATAATTAATAAATCAAGCAGCAGAAAATCAGTAACTAACACTGTAAATTAACTTAATCTAATTGACATTTATAAAACACTCCATTTAGCAATACTGATGAAAGTACACCCAAAGTACATAATATACAAGATATACAAGATTCACAATATCACAAGTGAAACATATATTAAAGAGCATAAAGATTATACAAATATTAAAGAGGTTCATAAAAATAATAAAATTCTTTATGCTAATAAATTCAACAATTTAGACCAAATTGAACAATACAATTTATGAAAATAATATACACATAAAAAATTAAAAATGTGAATCATTTCACAACTATTTTTAAAAATTGAATTCACAATTAAACTTTTCAGAAATAAATTTCCAGCTCCAGCCCAGATATTTTTATTGGTGAAATCTATCAAACTTTTGAGAAAAAAAAATCCAATTTATACAAACTGTTGCCAAAACTTAGGAGTCAACTATTCTAAACATGTTTTATGAGGCCATATCATATCATCATATCATGAGGTTTGCCAACAAACCTGGCAAAAATATCATGAGAAAGAAATTTACAGACTAGTATTCCTTGTGAATATAAAAGAATATAAAATACAAAATTAACCAAAATAAAAATACAAAATTAACCAAAATAAAAATACAAAAAATTCTCAACAAATATTAGATAATTAAATCCAGCAAAATATAAAAGGAATAATATATGGAGACCATGTGTGGTTTAACACAAGAACACAAAGTTGATTTTTTTACAAAGTTGATTTAACTTTCAAAATCACATTATATAATTTATCATGTTAGTAGAATAAAGAACATACTCACAGTAATCTTGATAAATCTTGATAAATCCAAGAAATGGATTTGACAAAGAGTCAATACTTACTCATCTTTAAAACACTCCTACAGCTGGTTAGGGGTAGAAAAGAATTCATTCAATATGTTAAAGAGTATCTTGGGGATCTTTGGATAGCTCAGTGGTTAAGTGCCTGCCTTCAGCCCAGGGCATGGTCCTGGAGACCCGGGATCGAGTCCTGCATCGGGCTCCCTGCAAGGAGCCTGCTTCTCCCTCTGCCTGTGTCTCTGCCCCTCCCCCATAAATTAAAATAAAATAAAAATAAAATAAAATAATAAAATAAAATAAAAGAATATCTTAAAACACATACATTAATTAAAATTTTAATGATACAATACTGAAGGTTTCTAAAATTGGGAACAAGGCAAGACTATCTCCTCTATCCACTTCTTTTTGACCATGTACTAGAGATACTATCCAATGAAATAAAATATGAAAAAATTTCAAAATTAAATAAAGTTTAAAAAAGATGAAATAAAGCATTCTTATTTATAAATGGTGAGATGTTACATGGAAAACTCTAGAGGTTTCTATGAAAAATGGAAGAGTATCTTCACAACATTAGAATAGAAAATGTTTACTTAGATAAGATTTTTTTAAAAAGCAATATCCATAAAAGAAAAAATCTTGACAAAGTGGACTTCTACATAATTGAAATTTTATGCTGATCAAAAAATGATGCCAGAAATAAGTTTATAACATACACTATCAATATTTAAAAATTTAAGGAGAGACAAGGATAGATTAATTGAACCAAATTGAGAGTCCAGTAACAGAACCACATTTACATAGTGAATGTAGGGTCAGTATATGAAACTGGAAACAGCACAAATATCTATCAACAGGTGAGTACAAAAATAAATCATACTAATTTCATAAAGAACATAATACTCAGAAATAAAGTTGTTGGGGACCTGGGTGTCTCAGTCAGTTAAGCATCTGCCTTCAGCTCCTGTCCTGATCCCAGAGTCCTGGGATCGAGCCCCTCATTGGGCTTCCTGCTCCTCAGGGAGCCTGCTTCTCGTTCTCTCTTTGCCTGCAGCTTCCTCTGCTTGTGCTCTCTCTCTCTCTCTGTCAAATAAATAAATAAAATCTTAAAAAAAAAAAAAAGGAAGGAAGAAAATTACTAAAGGTACAGCATAGGGATCATGGTCAATGATTTTGTAATAGCATTGTATAGTGACAGATGCTAGCTACACTTGTGATGAGCACAGTGCAATACACAGAGTTGTTGAATCACTGTCATACACCTGAAACTAATATGTAATTGTAAGTCAGGTACACTTCAATTAAAAAAAAAAAAAAAGCATTACCAAAAAAAGTAGAATAAACTATTGGTACGTAAACAACATGGATGAATCTTTAAAAAACAAAAACAAAAATATTATACTGAGTGAAAGAAGCCTTACATTGTGGATGGTTTCATTCACATGAGTTTCAATAAGTAGCAAACTAATACATCATGGGAGAAATTAGAGCAGTGGTTATCTCAGAATGGGAGAGAGGCAAGGAGAGGAGGATATCAATTGAAAAGGCCCCAAAGGAACTTTTAGGGGATTTGAAGGTGCTCTTCATCTTGTTTAGCATGGTGGCTATTGGGGTATTTACATTTAATACAACTCATCAAATTGTGCACTTAAAATTGTTATGATTCACTGCATGAAAATTAAAATAAATTGTCTGTTTCTGAACCAAATGCTTCAAGTCCTCAAGGGGGGAAAAATATTTCAACGATGTTTAAAGAAGGAGGGGAAAAAAAAGTCAATTTATAAAAATTCTGAACCTTTCTACACTTACATTGCCAAAGCAGACCATAAAGGACTGTGGTTATAGTACGAAAGGATCCGATAAAGAGACTAAGGATATTGCTGAGGTACTAAAAGGTTATTTTATATTTACTTTTATGTGACAATTAAAGTACACCCAAAGTACATAATATACAAGATATACAAGATTTCTGGAGCTTTCTGGACACTGTGAAGAAAGGACGCTATGCCTGGCAGACAGCTGCCTGAGAATACCTGGGGCAGGATGTGTCCACGAACAGAAAAGAGAAAAGCCCTTATGGCTTGAGGCTGAACCAACATGTTCAGCAAGGCCCTCTGCCACTTGCACTCCTCCCAATCTTCCTCACCTCCCACCCCCGATGCTCCAACCTCCCCCAATCCCCCTGCTTGTGCAGACTGTTGTGATGTCCTAAGAGTCTACATAGGTGCTTACAAGTGGTCAAGAAATGGAATTTTCCTCTGACTACAAAGTATTACACTCTACCACTTCACTGTAATTTTTTTTCCTAGACCAAATTTTGTCTCATGTTGCCTTCTGAGTTTTTTTTTAATATTTTATTTATTTATTCATGGGAGACAGAGAGACAGAGAGAGAGAGAGAGAGAGAGAGGCAGAGACACAGGCAGAGGGAGGAGCAGGCTCCATGCAGGGAGCCCGACGTGGGACTCGATCCCGGGTCTCCAGGATCAGACCCTGGGCTGAAGGCTGCGCTAAACCGCTGAGCCACCTGGGCTGCTCAACCTTCTGAATTGTATAAACTTGCTCTATTTTCTCAGGTTATCATTTTTTACTTTGATCTCCTTATCTAGATAATTTAATGATATACCAATGGCATCCTAGAAATTATCAAATTCTCGATATTCCACTTGAGGGCAATGGTAATCTCCTTGCTGGGAGTAGCCCTCATAGTTTGTTTTTTTTTTTTTTTTTTTAACTATAACTTTTCTTATCTAATTCAGATCTCTACACATCATTTTTTTTTTTTTTTCCTTCCAGGTGCCTCTTAATGATAAACAGGTACAATATTCTTCCTTTTCCTATTTGTAGATATTCCTTCAAATAGCCACTTTTTTGCTTTAATCTCAATAACTATTGATTAGCCAATGACCTTACTTTTTATTTTATTCATATCCGGATAATTTGACATGGATTTCTTGCAATTTTTGAATTTCTGAAAACACAAAGGAAAAAAAAATGTCCATTAATGAATTGTCAGTTTGCTTAATCTTTCCTTTGTTTCAGTGTTGCTTCTTGCATTAACTAGTGTTTTTCTATAACTCATAGAATATTTTTCACTTTTTTAAATTCTAAAAGTAATATATTTTTATTAAAGAAAAATTTAAAAATTCAGATAATCAAAATGATTCACTTTTATACTGCATATGTTATTGAGTTGCTACTATATGTGGAGTATTTTTCTACGTGATGAGATACAGCCCTTGCCCAAATATATAATGAGCTAATTCTAATGGGACTTATCTTTTGTTTCATTTGTTATTTGTAATTTGTCATGTCTTTTTTTTCCTGGTTATACTGACTAGAGGCATATTAATTTTATTTATTTTCTCAAAGGCCCAATTTTTGGTTTCATTGATTTTTCTGTATTGATTTTTGGTTTCAATTTCATTGATTTCTGCTTAATTTTCATTATATCTTTGCTTCTGCTTAGTTTGGATTTACTTTGCTCTTTTTTTTTTTTTCTGGTTTCCTGAGGTGGAAATTTAGAATATTGTTTTTAGGTTTCTTTTAACTTCTAATATGTGTGTTTAATATAAATGCATTCACCATAAATTTCCCTCTAAGCACTGCTTTTGCTGCATCCCACAAATTTAGATAAATTATGTTTTTATTTAATTCAAAATATTTTTTAAATGTTTATTGGACTTCTATGGAATATATGCTATTTCAAAGTGTATAATTTAATTTTAAAATCCATGAGGATTTCTAGCTATCTTTCTGTTATTGATATACAGTGCAATTCCACTGTGATCTGAGAACATACTTTTTATTTCTATTCTTTTAAATTTATTAAGGTGATTTTTATGGCCCAGAATGTGGCCTGTCTTGATGAATGATCCATATGAACTAATAAGAATATGTATTTTGCTGATATTTTATGAAGTATTCTATAAATGTCAATTATATCAGTTGATTGACGGCACTATTCAACTCAACCATATCTTTATGATTTTCTGCCTGCTGGATCTGTCAAGTATTGTGAGAGGTATTGAAATTTCCAACTATCATAGTGAATCGCTATGTCATCTTGGAGAATTGACCCCTTTATCACTATGAAGTGTCCCTTTTTTTGGAACTTACCTTCTGTTGGAAGAAATAGATGATAGTCAAGGTAAGTCAATATCAAGATAATTTCAGGTAGAGTTAAAGACTGTCAAACACAATAATCCAGGACAGTGTGAAAATGGATAGAGAGGCAGGGAGAGATGAAGGGTAATTGGAAAGGGTGGTAAGGAAAGGTCTCCTAAGGTATGATATTTGAAAGTGAAGGAGGCTCTTTACGAAGACATGTAGAAATAGTATTGCTGGCATAATGAACAGAAAGAGCAAAGACCTGAGAGAGAAGCAAACTTTACTATTTCAAACTACAGAAAGAAATCCATGGATGTGGAGCTTCAAAAGCATAGAAGATTATGGTGTGAGTATAAAATACATACTTCCAGGGTTCAGGGACATTACGTTAATAACACTGAAACATTTACAGGTACAATTTCTATTTCTTTCAAACCACAGAAACGCACTCTGGCTCACCTAAATAGAATACATATTTATTGGCTATCTATGGGGAGCTGAGAAAAGTGAAAGAAAAAAGAATAAGAGACAGAAAAGAAAGAACCCTGACAATTCAGGATGACTAAATCAGGAATAGATGCAGTTCTTTTCAGCTGGGCCCTAGTAGCATCAAATATCCCATGTAATATGTAACAAACTCACTTTTTTCCTCTGTATCTAGAAAGGTATTATCTGTGTACTATCCTTAGAAGTCTTGAGAAAGTACTTGCGTAAATCAGTTTCTGTAAACTTAATTTGATTATAGACACTTGATTAAGAAAAGATGAAATGTCTTCCACTGAATAATTATTTTTCACCATGTGGCTTAAGGATTTCTTTCCTAAAATTTGGCTTCGAAGAGCAGAATACTCTTATCTCATACTGCAACTTTGAAAATTAGAGAAAAGTAATTACCTTAAGGAAATTTGTCTAATCTAGAAAAAAAAAGAGGAAAGGAAATGGATTTAGGCAACAAAATCCACACATGGTACATATTTATATATGTACATGACAATTTTCATTCAGACACTGATGGAAATTCACTAATTGAATACCTCACACAAAAAAAACTTCATTACTGGATATTAGTGTGTGTTCCAGTATCTTGAAATCACACAAAACACGTTAATGAATATACATGTCTCGGACTCAACAAACCCAACCTTAATTATTTCCCTGTGGAATGATGGATATTGGATATTTGTATTTTATATGATGATTTGATTTGCAGAATTCAGTCTTACAAATCAAGGAAGAAACTCCTTGGTTCTCCACAATTTCATCCTTTCACTATGGATATTAGATAGGTATCTGTTGTTTTATTCAAAGTCAAGCAAATTTAGTTTTCATTTCTATGGTTATAACTAAAATTAAACATTTTATCCAAATATAATTTGCCTTTTTTCTTAGAATAAGCTTCCTGTTTATCTCTGTTATCAGCTTTTCAATTAAGATCATCATCTTTTTATTGCCTTTTAAAAAACAGACTTAGTTTTTTTAGAAGTTTTAGACTTGTAGAAAAATTAGAAGGATGGTACAGAGAATTTCCACTCACACTCATTTTCCCCTCTTACTAATGTCTTACTAATTACTATGATACATTTGTTACAATTATTGAAGAAATACAGATATAAGTATTATTACTGACTGAAGTCCATATTTATTCAATATATTAAATTTTTACTTAGTGCTCTTTTTATGTTTAGTGAACATAAAACTACAACTATTTGTCATATCTCCTTGGACTTTGTGTGGCTATGGCACATTCAGTCTATCCTTATTTTTGATGACCTAGATGGCTTTGAAGAGCACTGGTCAGGTGTTTTTCTGGTATACACTGTATTGGAATTTATGTTTTCTTACTATCAGACACTAGTATTTTTTAAAGATTTTAAAGATTTTTTAAAGATTTTATTTATTTATTCATGATAGAAAGAGAGAGAGGGGGACAGAGACACAGCAGAGGGAGAAGCAGGCTCCATGCAGGGAGCCTGACATGGGACTCAATCCCGGGTCTCCAGGATCATGCCCTGGGCTGCAGGCAGACGCTCAACCCTTGAGCCACCCAGGTATCCCAACACTAGTATTTTTTTTCCCAGATTTCTCCACTCTTAAATTACTCTGCCCCTCCCCATTTTTATTTTTTAAGTATTTAATATAAAAAATATACTTACATATATGCTATTTGCTTTTTATTTGACCTATAATTTGCAAACATTGTTCCAGTTTGCCGTTTTCATTTAAATTTTATTGTTAATATGCCTATTGAAGAGAAGTTTTGAATACTTTAAATGAGAAAACTCCATTTGATGTTCTTTATGATAAGACTTCTAACATGTAAAATTTTACTTTCCCTTATATTTTCTTTTAGTAATTTTATGCTTTATCTACTTATTTAATCTATTGATTTAAATTATATTTTAAATGTGTGCAGTCTCTGCATATGATTAGTCCTCACTTTCCTCCTGGATGCCCTTTTCTTTTCTATCTGCTGATGTCATAAGTCTTCAAGATCAAACTTCGGTTGAACATTTTATGAGTTTTCCTGTTACTTCCATTAAGTTTTAGGTACCCTGCCCCTGTGTTCTGGTTGGTATCCACAATTCTATAGTATTTATCAAATCAATATTGTTTTAAAATCTATTCATCATTATGTCATTCTCTCTAAACTCTGAGCCCTGGGAAAAGAAGAGCATTCTTATTCATTTTGTACACTATATGATGAATAAAATTCCATAAAAACTTATTGAATTGGATCATGTCCTTGGCCCTTACTGGTTTTTGTCCCTCATTAAAGAAAAATGTTCCCCATTGCGAACAGACTGTAATAAAATGTGTCAGCCAAACCTTTCTTAACTCGTCCAAAAACAACTTTCTAATTATTTTTCCTGCTATTTCCCATTATGTGCATAATCCACAATGGGCTATCCATGGGTCCCAAAACTCATAGAATTTTCTTACTCTCGTCTCAGCTGTTACCTGGTAAGTGTGAATATTGTTATAAATCTCCCAGAAAGCAATTTGACGAGTTTCAAGAGTTGGGAAAGTTTCATTTCTTTTGTGTCCAGAATTTTTTCTTTTAAAATCTAGCAAGGAAAAATAACCCTAATTATTGTATGAGAAGAGGAAAGTCTACAAATAAAAATAGATTTATTTATACATTAAATTTTCATTGCAAATTTATTTATAAATTTACAACAACTGAGAAAAATGAATATAAAAATTCAATGCTTATTGTTATGCAATTTAGATAGGCTTTAAATCTGATAAAACTTTATATTTTTAGCATTAAAATTTTCTTCTCTAAAAAGTACATCAACTAAAGTCATTCTGCCTGACCTTTTGTTTTGGAACTTTGAGCAGACTCTGAATTCCTTTAAGTTGGCATTTACCATTAATCTCTTGTCTATGCAGAACCTAAATTACACTGTCTTGAGCTAATTTCCTCTTTCAGTCTCCTGCTCTCCCATATGAAAGTGTTAGGTGCAAATTATTTTTTAAAAATCATAAAGCTATGAAAGATTTTTGCAGAAAACAATTGTACTTCTTCTCTTCCCTACTGCATCCCACCCCCAGATGCAATCACATTCAATTCTTCTAGTATTTTTTTCAGATACCCACATCCACATTCTAAATAATAAATGTGTTATTGTTTTGATATTGTCAAGACAGAGTTATGATGTATTTTATTGAGAAATGCTAACCTAGTTAGGGGATAGTGAATTGTTTAATGGGAATTTCTGAAGATGATCTCACAAAACAGAAGACACGACAGGGTGTTCCCAGATGAAGTCTTGACTTTGCAGTCTCTAGAACATAGAGCTGATACTATCCTTAGCAAGTGAAGAGTCCACCAAGAAGTACAGGGATACTTTTATCTCCTTCTGGAAAGAGATTGTCCATTCATATGCAAGAAAGGAGTCACTGTGAAAAGCTGGGATTAAAATCTCTGTGACTGGTGATGTTGATGCAGGGAGGAGGAGGGAGATTTGATGGCCAGCAGCTTTTTTGATCAGCAGGCTTCAAATGTCTGTATTGGTAAGTCTTAAGGAAAGAAACCCCTGTCCTTCTTCTTGATATTTATCAACAGTCCTATTGGTTTCCTGGAGTTGTGTGGGAAAAAGTGTTAAGAGGCTTTAGTAATCAGAAGAAAGAATTTTATTTAGAGCTTCAGTTTCCTTATCAAAAGGAGTCTTCAATTTTCCCTCCTCTAATGCCTGATGGCCCAAGCCAGAAGTCCCTCTGATTCAGTTTCATAAAGGAAAGTAAAATCAAGTCTAGAAGGTGAGGGAACAAAGACTGGGAGCCCAACCAGGCCTTTATATATAACCATTCAAGCTCTTAGCTTGTAGCCCCTGTCTCATTTCTACTCTCTGCAGTACCAGCAATTCCTGAGTGTGCAGTATCTAACCCTTAAAGTGATTCCAGAGGAGAAATCAATGATCTCCTCATTGGTACTTCCCTTGTAAGTACTTGGATTCATTTCTCTGTTGCCATTTACCAGTCTCCCCCACTTTTTTTTTTTTCTATATAGCACAAGTTCCAGAGAGTTCCTTCTTTTCATTAAAGGTGAAACTTTTGTTCCTTATTTTTTGTGCATTATATAGAGGAGTGATTCTGGAGAAGAGGGGTGTGGCATAGTGTGATAATGTGATTTATAATAAGAAATATATATTTGGTTTCAACCCCATTTCTGGCACAGAGCTCCTAACCTCTGGAATTTCCTAAGTGATATAAGTGAATAAAGGTGTCTTGCTGTGTGAATGAGGTAGCTTTTGGAAAGTACCTAAGGATGAGGACTGTTTACCAGGAGAATCACCATTCAATCCCATTCCTTTAACCTCTGGAGAGGAGAGAGCAGCTAGAAATTGAATCAATCATCAATTACCAATGATTTAATCAATACTGCCTATGTAATGATGCCTCCATAGAAGCCCCAAAAGAAAATGATTGGAAAGCTTCCAAGTTGGTGAATACATAGAAATTTGGAAGAGTGGCTATTTCAGAAACAACATGGAAATTCCATACCCTTACCCATATCTGACCCTATTCATTTTTTCGATCATGCTCTTAGTTCTATTCTTTTATAATAAAGCTGCTTTTATCAATTTAATCAAAACCAAAGAGAGAGTTGTTGGAACCTCTAACCTGTAGGGTAGTGGTCAGAATTCCAGATGACAACCTGGACTTGCAATTGGTGGGAAAGGGACAGTCTTGTAGGACTGAGCCCTTAACTTGGGGGACCTGACACTATCTTCAGGTTGATATTGTAATAATTTAGTTACTTTGTGGGATACCTAAAAAATGTCTGAGGAGTGCTTGGTGAATGGTCTGAGAAGGTCCCCCTTTCCCTGCCAGACCTTGCCAACACACACACACACACGCACACACACACACACACACACACACACACACACACACACATTGGAATTGGTGACCAGAACCCTTTACATAACATTTACATTGCCAACTTGAATCAGAAATTGGCACAGTCCTTTTTAGATATGTGGAGACTGACTCTAAGATTCCTATCTAGACAAAGTAGACATAATACTTCAATGTCCTAGGCATCTGGTAATCAGAAGCCCTGAAATGCATCCAGTGTTTTCATGGCCACAAGGCTCCAATAAGAGCATCAGCTGAGAAATTCAAAGCAAATGAAAAGCTTCTTCTCTTCTTTCTCTCTTCTAATCGCCCCTGCTAAATAATGTGGGATATAGATTTTTCTAATGGGGTAGAATTGATAAAGATGAAGAAAATAAAGTGTTGACTGAAACTTAGATGATATAATATTATGAAAACTGTTATATCCCATTTAGCTGGAGTTTTAGAAGTCACATTATATGTTCATGCCAGTGGGCATTAAGAGTTCAATAAAGTTTTTTTAGGGTCTTCAAGACTAATTGGCCTCTATCTTCTTTTTATTACCCTGGGATCTTCAGAGAGACCTCAACCGCTAATGAAGAAGAGACCCCAGGGTCTACTAATAATGGATTCATAAGAAATCAGGTTAAGGCTGTGGAAAAATGTGGGAAGATGCTTTAGAAGAATGACAAGGAAGAGAGTCAAGATAAGCTACCTAATAAAATATTATTATGTATTGAGACTTGAAGTAAATATATCAACATGCTAGGCAGTAATTATATTTTGGTGATAACAAATAATATATTGTCATCATATTTTGACATTATATTATACCAGTACATATAACTTTTAATATGCACACTGTTTTTTTTATTATTATTATTTATGATAGTCACAGAGAAAGAGAGAGAGGCAGAGACACAGGCAGAGGGAGAAGCAGGCTCCATGCACCGGGAGCCGGACGTGGGATTCGATCCCGGGTCTCCAGGATCGCGCCCTGGACCAAAGGCAGGAGCCAAACTGCTGCACCACCCAGGGATCCCGCACACTGTTTTTATAAAGGGTTTAATTTTACAATATATTTTGAGGACTGACTCAAATATAACTTCCCCTCTACTTTTCTCCTAATATCCTCAGTTGAAATAAATTTGTTTTGCTACAGCTTCTATGTGACTTATCACTTACTGCCTTGTATTTTAATTAGCTGACTGGGTTTGTGTTTTTGTTTTTTTGCCTTTCCACTTAAGAGCCAGAATTTAGTAGCACATGTGTTAGCTACATTCTCCAAGGTTCCAAGCAGTGTTTAGCACATAGTGGTTACTCAGACACACATGCAGATGAGTGAATAAACTGCCTTCCTGGGCTCCACAGTCATTCTGGTAACTTGCTGGACCCTCCATGAGCACATTGCCTAATACTGATTTTCCTTCAAAAATATCACACAGTGAAAGCTTCCCGTTACAAAACTCACCATATATATTACACCTTGAAGGTAGGGATTTTTTTCCCATTTGTTTTTATCAAATGTTTATCCTCTTTTATCCATGTCTGTTGCCATGGTAGCAGCTCAAGTCAGGGCTGAGCAAATCATAAGAATTCTTACACACACTGACTGGTGACTACAGTGGTGGCAGCTTGCTTATGGCGCCGAATGAGTGTTTTCACATGTCTTGGACTGCCCTTCTCTTCAAGGCCAGATGTCTCACTGCCTTCGTGAAGACGCTTGTCTCTTAAAGCTATAAATAAGCAGTCAAGTAGAAAGACGCATCTAGTATGTGCTAAATTCCTGAGTGCATTTGTTTTGATCTTTTTAGGCACTGTAATAATTATAATTTTGGATTTTTCATTAATTTCATAAGTTATTTCCTTTATTTAAATTCTGTGCATGAGAAAAGTAGTAGTAGCTTCTACATTTCCTAAGGGGAAACTAGTTATAGAGTAACAGAACACTCAGGGTCCTCTCGTCTAACCTCTCATGTGTCCCAAAAGAACTGTACTCTTCATAACCAGATATATACCCATTGTTTTCCTTCAATTTTCCTGAGAAAGCAGGACTATAGCCTTCCTAATATTTCATCTCTGTGATATGTTCCTAATGTCTTTTGCTTTCTATTTTTCTTCTTTCTTGTTCAGCCTATTGAAAATGGGTGATTTTAAAAGTTAAGAGTCAAGGATCATAAGAATGTTCTGTGATGAAAAGGACCTCAGAGAATATCTATTGCAATATTATCATTTTATTTGTGAGAAAATTGAGGCATAGAGAGGAAAAGTTAACTTTCAAAGGCCATGCAGTGATTTAAAGGTATATCGTGTTATAACTAGAATGATCTGATTTTTAACCTAAAGCTACTCACTCCTTATGACCTGGCATCAACATGAGTTTTAAGCAAAGAAATTGGATCTTCTTTAAATATAAACAACAGCAACTACAAAATCTTCAGTATTAAGGAGATCTGGGAGTTTGTCATGAGAAATGTAGGGTAGGTTTGGGCTTGGAGAGAATCATACCAAATTTGTCACAGTTCCCAAATTTGCCATATTCTCTTGTGTCTCTTTGTCATTTCCTGGGACATCTGTCTTTTACTAGTCACTGCCCCTTGTCATTAGAGCATCAAGTCAAAGTCATATAACTCTTTGTGAGATGCTTATGTTGAACCCTTACATACTCATCTGGTTCCTTTCTCTCTAAACTTCTCTATTGTAGCTGCACTTAACCATCATGGTGTCTTATTCATTCATGTTTTCAGATGCCCGTTTTGTCAAATGCTTGTTGAGAACCTATCTACTCTCCAGAGTCGTAGATACTATGGATCCCATGAAACTGTGATGAATAAAGAAGAAAACAAATCATTGTACTCAAAGAAATTTCTATTTAGTTGGGAAGTCCACAGCCCGGTATTATGTTTCTGACACCAGATTGTGAGATTTTTCAGGACAGCGATTGAGCTTTATGCAGTATTTTTTTGAGCTTTATGCATTACTATATTCTCAAAGTGTGGTAGAATGCTTGGAATTTAATGACTAGTTATTGAAAGAACCAGTGAATGAATAAATCAGGTATAGGATATAAGAGCCACAAAATGGTGAGAAAGGAAATATTGATACATGCTGAAGTATTTTTAGATAACTTCATTGTCCACTGGAAGCAAACTATTATTTTGTATTGAGAGTACGAGGAGTATTGGAGAGGAAATCAAGGAGAAGAGAGAATTCAGGGCAGAGGGAAAACAGGAAGGCCAGAGCATGGAGGTTTGGGTTCGAGTGATACCTGTGGATAGAAATGATAGCTGTCAGGCAGCCCAGTGGCTCAGTGGTTTAGCACCGCCTTTAGCCCAGGGCCTGATCCTGGAGACCCAGTTTGAGTCCCCTGCATGGAGCCTGCTTCTCCCTCTGCCTGTGTCTCTGCCTCTCTCTCTCTGTTTCTCATGAATAAATAAATAAAATCATAAAAAAAAAAGAAATGATAGCAGTCAATGCTGTTAGAAGACAATAGAAAGATGGATAAGAACAACTGTAAAAGAAATGATAGTGTTTATTTTAGTAGTATTTTTATGTTAATTATTTCATTTGCAATAGCACAAAGCCTGGCTTGTTTAAGCATACCACGTAAAAATAAACAGAAGACTTTTTTAAAGATAATATTTTCAGAAATGCCTTGTGAAGAGGTGGTATGTTAGGCCTTTCTAGTCACTCATTCAATTTATTGCTGTTTGTCTACAAAGATCAACTTACTGACAGATCAGTCATTCAATGAGCAGGTATCCCATGTGAATTATTTGTTCCAGGATTTTTGGATATGCTAATGCTGATCATCCACTTGATGTTGCTCTAAATTAACTTTTGCCAGGAGTTCAAATTTGAGAGAGAATTATAGACACAGTTCATGACCAACAAAAGAATATAAAATCAACTGACTACCTAGGGAAAGAAACTACATTAGATATTTGGTAGATGGACAGAAATAAGAAAAATTATATAAAATCCTAAAAAGTTAAGAAAAATCATCAACAGTCTTGTGTTAGAGGATACTTATTTTTATTTCTTTTCCTACTCTAATATTTTTTTTCCTAATTTGGAGCATCAATATAGGAGAGAAGTTTCTCTACGACACAAAATTTCTCAAATCCTCTTATAGCCAAGGACCATAAATATAGCCATGTTCTTATAACCTTGCCTCATTATACATCCATTTGCTCTTTTCCTTGAATAAGGTCTAAGAATTTATGAAAGACATTGAATTTGAAATGAGAGGATTCAGTTATTTTATATTGTATTCACAGAATCTTCATAATGTAACTAATTACCAGAACTTAAGTTTAAAAGTTGCATGTACATGCATGCACACACACCCCCCAAAAGACCATCATTAGCAACTCAAATGAATAAGGTAAGATGATGATTGTACATCTCATCATGTAACATTTAAAAACAATTAAACTATAATCATTTTATGTATGTTTCAAAAGAGAAATAACTATGAGATAGAACACTGTAGCAATATATAATGTATAAATAATTTAACTGGACCCAAAACACTCATTTTTGAGGAAAAAATGCTTCAAAAGCTTAAGACAAAAAATAAAATTATCTGAATTGTATATTTTTATTAAAAACTTAACCGTCAATAAACATGTCTGAAATGGAAGAGTAACGTAATTTCTCCTTTTAAAAAGATAAGATTAAGGATGCCTGGGTGACTCAGTGGTTGAGCATCTTTGGCTCAGGTTTTGATCCTGGGGTCTTGGGATCAAGTCCCACATCAGACTCACCACAGGGAGTCTCCTTCTCCCTCTGCCTAAATCTCTGCCTCTCTGTGCCTTTTTGAATAAATAAAAAAAATCTTAAAAAAAAAAGATAAGATTAAACAAAAAATTATTCATGTAGAGCTAATAATTTAAGGGGAAAATCCTAGTTTACTGTAGCTTCAATTACGAGAAAGGCCCAAATGACTTTGCCTGTGGTTTCACTCTTTATTTTATATTATTATTTATTTAAGATTTATTTATTTATTTATTTATTTATTTATTTATTTATTTGAGAGAGAGAGAGAGAGAGAGAGAGCATGATTGGAGAGGAGGGGCAGAAAGAGAAGCAGGCTTTCTGCTGAGCAAGGAGCTGATCCGGGGCTCAATCCCATGAGTATAGAGTAAAACAGATTGAGGTAGATCCTTAGACTTAGTAAAGATCAATCCCAATAAATCAGATTTAACAACAAATTAACATGTTATTTTCATTCTTTTGTTATTCTTCTTAAAATTAATGCTGCATGGAAATAAATTCCTAAAACACAATTGTAGTAAAGTCTTGGTTATTCAGACTGAATTTCCTACCTTATGATTTATTTGTTGGAAGGTATTAGTCCTATAATTTTCCCTAGTGCCTCAAATCATTTGAGTCATTCCCTCTTTAGGTGGTAATGGCTTTGAAAATGAAAACTAATTTTGGTCTAAGTTCAATATAATTTGAAAAATAATCTGAATCTAAAGAAGTCATGTTATATTCTGTAAATACCACATATATACATGCACACACACACACACACACACACACACATATCCACACAAAAGCTCCACATATTATGGAAAGAGAAAAGAACACAAATAAATTCCTCTCCCGAAGCTTTCTTACAACACTACATCCCTGTGAACTATGTTGATTTAGACCAGAGTAGGAAAAGGATTTGGTAATGAATAATGCTACAGTAGGAAGTGGATAATAATAAAGTAAGGATAATGCCAAAAAAAAAAAAAAAAAAAGAAGGGTTAAGAGAAAGATAGATGATGGAGAAAAGTCAAGTATAAAATCTGGAGAGAAATTGTGCTTCTCTCTTAATTCTCTACTCATGAAATTAAAGGATAGCATAATAACTTGAAATGGAAAACTGTGAGATTATCTTTCTTTTATAAATATACTACTCTCTCTCTTTTTTTTAAAAGATTTTATTTATTTATTCATGAGAGACACACACAGAAAGAGAGAGAGAGAGGCAGAGACACAGGCAGAGGGAGAAGCAGATTCCATGCAGGAAACCTGATGTGGGACTCGATCCCGGGACTCCAGGATCACGCCCTGAGCCAAAGGCAGGCACCAAACCACTGAGCTACCCAGAGATCCCCTACTCTCTTAATCTACTCTCTTACCTACCAAAATCACAGATAATTTGGAATTTACTTCCTCTTATGGCATAGGAAAGAATTTTTAAAACAAAAATACTATAGGTGACACCTCCCAAATGAATAGGCTGACTCCTTTGCCAAAAGGCAATTTCAGTCTTCAGGATACAGCTCAGGGCTAGAAAGGTCAAGATTATAACTATTGTCCATAAGTGGGGAAACAGGTAGTGGTGACTCATTCATTTATTAAATATTTCTATTTTGTCCCATATATTTTTCTGGATGCTGGAGTAAAATAAAAGTTAAAAATAAGTCCCAGGAAAGCTTGGGAAAGATGAACTTGAAAATTATAGGTAAACTCTTTGTTGCTCCAGCTCAGTGGTGACATCTGACACTGTCACTCACACGTCATTGACTAGAACTGATCACTGAGCCACATGAACCTGCAAGAGTCCTAGGAGAGCAAATGAATCACAGAACAATTATGTCACGCTGTCAGTGAACCCAAAATGTCATCTGTGTTCCAAGGACAGAATTCAGATCAACATTTTAAAAATGCACTGATTAAAATCAACCACAACCAACACAAACAAACAAATTAAAAACATAAGATTATATCCTAACACTTGATGATTTGTTATTTGTTTGGAGGAAGAGAAAGAAGATGACCTTTTCAGTTCTGTCACATTAAATGTTACTGATGTGCATTTCATTAGTAATATACATTCCTCAAGACTAGTCATTAAGGGTGTGAATAGAAATAACCCACAGAATCAAAGCAGCGGAGCATGAGAAGGATCATAAAAAACATATTTGCATTCTGAGGAGAGGAAGACACTTACAATACAATGGAAATCTGATTTGACAGGCAAATATTCCTTAAATCACTGATAAATTGCTCATTAATCCAACAGTTTGTGTCACTACATAGGAATCTTTAGTGAATCATAGTTCTCTTTAAAATAATGCTGAAATGAAGTACATTATATCATAGAAATGTTCTAAGATCTCTCATTTTCTTATCTGTGGCCTCTTTGTGAACAGAGATATGGACAATGCTGCAATGTCAGAGGGATTGGTCTAAGTGTATCATAATGATAATTCTGGAAAATATTCTCCATGAAACTTCCAGGGGAATCTACTGCAGGTTCTTTTACATTATCAACAGTCTGATGTACACTTGTGGGATGAATAAGGCAACCTTATTTTTTAAAATTTTTTTTCAAACTTAGGTTTAAATCACAGCTATTTTGCCAAGTTACTTAACCTCCTTCAATCTTACTTTTCCCATATGTAAAATAAGGATAATTATACTTATCTTTTTTAAATGTAATGTGTTAAATTAGAAAATATGTTTAAAGTATGTAGCTAAGTACCTGACATACTACAGATCCATCATTTCTTATAATGCAATTTGAAAGCTCTGGAAAGCAAAATTTTTTTGTTCTGTTTTATTTTGTTTTCTGGTGCTGACTTAGTGGCAAAACCTAACTTGGCCTGAACTCCTTTGGCAGCAAAACCTGACCTCAGTCAATGTAAGACTATTTATAGTCTCTTCATCCTACTTAATGTGAATGCTCATTTTTTATTGGAGAAATATATTTGATCTTAGGCTTCCATCTACATCCCACTGGCAGCATTATATAAAATACAATTTTTTCATGTGTTATCATTGTGAAATCCAGGGAATTCTGCTAAGGATTACAGGCCTTGATAAAGTAGCCCTAACAATTGTAGAACTAGCAAGCAGACAACTAGGATGTCATCCATCCTTGTTTCTGAGTCCCTATTTCACATACCCTGTGGATGCAGTGATCTAACAGGAGTGTACTGTAAGTTTGAGTAAGATCAGGAAGCCTATAACAACAGAGAAGAAAGGGACACATGGGTGGCACAGTGGTTGAGAGTCTGCCTTCGGCTCAGGCTATGATCCTGGGGTCCTGGGATGGAGTCCCACATTGGGCTCCCTGTGTAGAGCCTGCTTCTCCCTCTGCCTATGTCTCTGCCTCTCTCTGTATGTCTCTCATGAATAAATAAATAAAATCTTAAAAAACAAAACAACAACAACAACAACAAAACAGAGAACAGAGAGACCCCCCAGCCTGGAAGAAGAATAAAATAGTGCATGTTTCATTTAATACTTTGGTAGCAAAAATAAATTAATAAATAAAAGTAAAAATAAAAATAAAAATAAAAATAAAAATAAATAAATAAATAATGCTTTGGTAGCTTAATTCATTATTTTAAATATTTAGATATAATGGAAGGTGGGCACTTAGGTGTACTTTTGGCCCAAACTCTACAAACCTTTTGGAAGTGAATCTGGACAGTGACTAAATGTATTACCTTGCACTGGTTATGTAGTAAGTTACTGCTAAAACAGAGAACATGAGTGTGGTACCAATGCTATCAAACACACTACTGTTTGTTTCCCTTAATGCTGAGCCCTGATGCCTATCAACTTTAGATTAGAGATGTATAATGCCTTTAGAGGGCATACAATAAATATTATTCTTCATATATAAATGTCTTTCAGCAGATAATAACAAATAATAATAAGACTTTTTCTTCTTTTGGAGATGTTTCTGGGACCTGTTGCAGCCATTTGGACTATAAACATAAGAGTGAAGTCAAACATTCTGAGAATGATAAAGTAAAACATGAAAAAAAAAAAACAAGCTTAGATCTTTAATAAAGTCAATCACATCAAACTGTCTACCACATGATCTTATTTAAGTCATTGTTAATGGGTTACTAGCAACTGAACTCATCCTACTTGATTCTTCCTATTGATCATAGGATTGATCATCCTACTTGATACTTCCTATTTGGAAGGCTGCTTTTGACTCAATACAAAGAATATATCAAAATAATGGGCTTTTTCCTTTGAAAATGTTCAAGCAAGGACTGGTAGACCATATTTTATGATGTCTTGGAAGAGGTTCATGCATTCATGAACTCAAAGAGTAAGGTTGTGTTGCTATTGTTTTGTTGTCATTGTTTTATTTAGGATTGTTTTTAAATGATGACTATAATATCTATATCTGGGTAAGGGGAATCTATACTTGATTCTTCAAAGAGACATTTCAGAAATTATCACAGATGGGGTAGATAAAGAAATGTTTCATTTTTGAAAATGAGATTGTGCTTGGAACGCCTGGGTGGTTCAGCGGTTGAGTGTCGGCCTTCAGCTCAGGGCGTGATCTTGGAGTCCCAGGATCAAGTCCCACATTGGGCTCCTTGCATGAAGATTGCTTCTCCTGTCGCTGCCTCTCTCTCTGCCTCTGTGTCTCTCATGAATAAGTAAATAAAATCTTTTTTTAAAAAATAAAATAAATAAGATTGTGCTTTTTAAACCAAATTAAAATGACCACTTCTTTAAAGTCATCAGTCTCTATGAAGTCCATTCTAATCAAGTAGAATAGATGAGTGTTCTAATTCATTAATTTCAAAACCTCAACACTTATCCCAAGTCTGGGTACATAGTAGATAGTCAATAAGTGTTTATTGAAGTGGTTTTTTGTCTATTGTAATCCTGCTTCAAGTACTCTGACAAGAAATTATGTTTGCTTCTTACTTTTAAATACCCAATTTCACTTACACTGATGCTCATAATATTAGCATAATATAATATGAATATGATCAAATTTTGATTATTGCTTTTAGCTTTTGTCAAAGGTCATACCAGAAACTGCCATATGAAATCGATTACTGCATTTGTGGTAAAGATGTTGTCAAAGATATTGCTGATTGCATTTCTTTCATATCCTCTATTTAATAACTTTTATGATAAATTACTTTTAGAATTTCAGGGTTAGGAAGATCCTTTCTCCTGGAGAACTGATATTCCTTCTACTTTTTAATATTTCACATAATAGGTACTCTTTAAATAATTTGCTTCTGAGTGAATAAAAGAACTATATAACTGATCACTGCTTTGTGAAGGGATATTTATGTCAATTCACAGATAATATTAAGACTATTAGTCTTCATTGCCATTATATTTTTATTTGCGTTTCCCTTGATCTTGAATTTTTACTCATGTTTATATTTTGCCAAATATTTGTATGTGGGTTTTTTTTTTGTTTCAATTCACCTAATACATTTTATAGAAAGAAGTAGGGCAGAAAATTGAAATATATAAATAAGCATGAATAAAAGCAATTTTTTTGTAATTTGTGATAATGGAGTTTCAGGCATTCTGACACACATAATTATGCATGATATAATTTATGTTGAATTTAAGGTTCAGTATATGGGTTTCTTTTATTACATATTTATCATCGTATTATTCCTTTTGCTAAGGAAATTAACTTATAATTCCTAGACTTCAGAAAAGAAAATGATAAAAAATAATCTCAAAACAAGCAGAGAAAGTATATTTTTTGTGATTAGTTCTTAAATAACAATAACTAATAAATTCTGAGTGCTTTTTATACCTTAATCACCAAGCTAAATTCCTCTTGTATGTTAATTCATTTATGAGGTAAAATATATTATTTTCATTTTCACATGAAAAGAGACCCACAAATGTTAAGTAGATCTCCTGAGATGGGAAAGCTAGAAAGTGTTAAATTGGAATTAAAAATCAGACAGTCTAAGACCAGAGTTTATGCTGCCTCAAATGAGATACTCTTATTCATTTAATATTACTTTTTTGATGGCCTACTATGTTCCATGTGTAAAAACAGGCACTAGCAACATACCACTGAACAATAATCCATGGCTGAAAATTTTTAAAATTACATTTTACAAATTCAAGATCATTTCTGGTCTATGGCTATGTTTATCCATGTGCAGGCTGAAAATGGCAAACAATAAAATAATGTCCATTAGGTGTGCAATTAAGATTTTCAGGGTTTAGTTATGTATTTGATACAGAAAAGGCATAGGCACTCACCATATACAAGTTTAAGAAATTAAGTCAACTTGTTTCACAAATAAAATTTTTCTTTTTTTAAAAAAAAATTTTTTTTTTCTTTTTTGGTATAATGATAAAAAGCAAGTTACATTTTTTTGTCAGCCTGCTTTGTTGGTATTACATAAGTGCATTTCCTTTATTGTTTGTTTTTCCCCCCTCATTTAATGTATTTTTCTGCAATACTCTCCCCAGTTACATGATAAGCTATGAGAGGGCAAGGGCCCTTCATTTGAGACAAGCCCTATCCATGGTCGCAGTGGATGCTTGGATAATAAGTTTAAATGTGACTCAGCAGAGGTTGAAAATGAAAAGCTTTTTTTTTTTTTTTTTTTTTTTCAGACTGTTGGCAACCCAATGGTAATACAAATTTAACATCAATATAAAAGAACCAATTTCCCTTACAAAGAGACAGTCAGTGATTCAAAGCTACGGTGACAGCTTTAAAATATCAGTTACTTGAGATAAAAACCTCAAAAGATAAACTTGCTTATTTTATTTTATTTTAAGGATTTTATTTATTTATTCATGAGACACACTTTCTATCTATTCTTTTTTTTTTTTAGATTTTATTTATTTATTCATGAAAAACACAGATTGAGAGGCAGAGACATAGGCAGAGGGAGAAGCAGGCTCCCTGCAGGGAACCCAGTGCAGGACTCAACGGATCCTGGGTGCCCAGGATCACACCTTGAGCCGAAGGCAACCACTGAGCCACCCAGGTGTCCCTAAACTTGCTTATTTTAAATGGAACTTAGGGGTGGGCTTGTTTCTTTTCCCGTCAGATATTCACATCATTTGGAAACTATTAATAAACAACCAGAGTACTAACAGTGATGTTCGAAATGTTAAGCAAAACCAGCCAAAAGTAAAAAAACAAAAACAAAAACAGCCAAAAGCCCATTTTGTTCATTAAAGCACTACCTAGGGATTTTTTTTTCCTATCAAAGCTTGGTTAAGGAATATAACTTACTAAATTTTATATTCTCAGCTGGCAATAATTTTAGGACTTCAATTTGAATAAGTTCAATGGCTGTCTTGGTATACCAACCAACGGTCCTAATGATGTCTATAGGGTTGAAGATTGCATTCCCATCTCACCTGGTGTTATATTTAGTAAAGACATCATTGATTGAGCTGATTGAGATAGAAACAGAAAGATGTATAGAAATTATATATGCTTTCCATGAGTTTTCTGTATAGAATAAACGCTTAATGATTCAGTAAAACAAACAAACAAACAAACAAACAAAAAACCTGCATTGTAATATTCTAAAGACACTAGGACCTACTATTGCCCAACCATTAGCACATTCTTTCTACTGTGTCACATACAAGTACACACTTATACAGTTGGTTCCAAGCAGCTCAAGGATACTCTTACAAATTTTGCCCTCAGAAGCTGCGAAGTTCCTCTTCAAAACAATAAACCCTGGGATACTCATCCATTTTGGAAAAAGTCCATAATTGACAATCAAGTTGGAGAAATGTCATTCAATTCCCTCTTCCTGACATTCTTTAGTAGTAATTGCTCCTCCTGAATATTAAATAGAGATTTCCTCCATGTGAGAGCAATTATAGAACTTGTTAAAAACACGCAAGTGCCTTGTAAAAGCAATGCACACATTAAAGACAAGTTCCTAAAAGGACTTTGGAAAGGTCTTCTGAAAACATCAGGAGATGAACAGGTAATGAAAATGCACAGGATCTTTGATGATTATGCTGTTTGCTACAGAATGGTATGAAATAGAAGGCAGAACAATGTCAGAGCGAACATTAGTTACTGAAGTCTGAAAACAACTTCACTGTAACTATGAGGAAGTTATGCTCTCAGGTCCCATAACACAACATGATCAGAGGGCCTTAGGGTATTGAGGGAATAAAAAAAATGAAGCAGAGTAATTAACAAGTCTCCTTACTAGATGAAAAATTTTGTATTACTGTTGCAAAAATTAAATTCACATCTACATATCTAAAGCATATTTTTGCAAGAGGCAGAATTGAATACTTTATTCATTTCTTTATTCAAATACTGCCTACAATGTGATCATTTTGTTTTATGGACTGAGAAGCAGTCAATGTTTTAAAAAATATATAAATGTACTTTGAATTCAGATAGATGTAGCCTCCTGCCTTAGCTCTGCTGCATGCTAACAGTTGATCTTGAGTGCATGTAGATGATTGGCCCCTTCATCTGTCTCTGTATCCATGCTCTGTACAGAGTCATATTTTCTTCCACTATAGGTAGAATATATCACTCTGTCCCACTGCCACCAGGCTATGGCATGTGTCCTGCTTTTGTAAACGAGATGTGAGTAGCTATAAGACAAGCCAAGATTTGACATGTGTTTGCATGGTTGGGCTTGCCCTCTTGTACTTCTTTCATCATCATGAGAACTTGCTTCTGTGAGCCCACTGGTCAAGACCAGACAATATGGGAAAAAAACTGGATTCAGTCTGTAACTAAGTCAAGCCCAAGACCAACTGACTGCCAGGTAATCCCCAAGTGATTAGCAGATAGATGCATAAGAGAAAATAAATCATTATTTTGAGGCATTGGAAATTTGAGGGTCATTATGTAGCAGTAGTAACTAATTGCCATGTAACTCAACCATTCTACTCACAGCCCACACCTGTAAGCTGATATTTTCAAGAAGTATGTAATATATGATTGCTATAAGGACTATCAATGTTTTAAACACCTAAGTGCAAACATTAAGAAATCCCTTGCATTTCTATATACTAACAATAAATACATGGAACTGAAATTAAAAATTAAGTACCATTTAGTGATACTTGGGTGCCTCAGTTGGTTTAGTGTCTGACTGTTGGTTTCTACTTAGGTCATGATCTCAGGGTTGTGGGATTGAGCCTCCATTGGGCTCTGTGCTGGTTGTAGAGCCTTGCTTAAGATTTCCTCTCTCTCTCCTACTCTCTCTGTCCTCCTCCCTTCCAAATTAAATATCTACCAAAAAAATTAAACACTTAGATGTACAGTTATCAAACATGTGCAGGACTTGTATGAAGAAATTATACAGTATTGATGACAGAAGTCAAAGATCTAAATAAATGGAGAGGTATATTGTATTCATGGATTGGAAGACTAAACATAGTAAAGATGTCAATTTTTCTTAAATACATATTTAACATAATTTTTACAAAACTCCCAGCAAGATATTTTGTAGATATAGATAAGATTATTCCAAACTATAAATAAATAAATATGTATGTATACCTATATTTATATCTATATATTAGATATAGGTATATAAACTGAAAGAGAGAGAAAAGCTCAAAACTTTTGAAAAGGAAGAATAAAATAGTAGGAATCAGTCAATCTGATTTTGAGACACATTTTATAGCTACAACATTAAAACTAGGCAGGGATAAGGGCACCTGGGTGGCTCAGCAGTTGAGCATCTGCCTTCAGTCTCTGCTGTGATCCTGGATTCTGGGGTTGAGTCCTGCATTGGGCTTCCTGTGGAAAGCCTGCTTCTCCTTCTGCCTACGCCTCTGTCTCTCTCTCTCTCGGTCTCTCGTGAATAAATTAATAATTTTTTTTTTAAAGACTGTGCAGGGATAGGTACACAGATGAATTGAACAAAACAGAGAATCCAGAAATAGACCGACACTGATGTGCCCAAAACAAATATGACAAAAGTGCAAAGACAATAGAAGAAAGAAAGACTTTTCAGCAAATGGTGCTAGAGCAATTAGATGTTTATCAACAATAATAAAAAAAAAGAACCTTGACCTTGGTCTCAAACCTTATACAAAAATTAACTTAAAGTAGAGCATAGACTTAACTATAGGATGTAAAACTATAATTTTTTATAAGGCTATATTTTTAAAATAATTTTTATAAGGCTAGAAAAAGAATTCTTAGATCTGACACGAAAAGCATACTCCATATAAGTAAAAACTGATACACTGGTTTTCATCAAAATTCAAATCTTTTACTTTGAAAAAATAAAACCTTATTAAGAGGCATAAAAACAAGCTATATAGTATAAAAAAATTTGCAAACTGCACATCTGTTAAGATCAAAATGAGGTATCTCTATATACCTATCATTAATGATTAAAATATCAAATAACAGTAGCTCCAAATGATAGGGAGGACACATAGGAACTAGATCACCCACACATTGCTGTTGGGAATGTAAAATGGAATGTTACTCTGGAAAATAATTTGGAAGTTTCTTCAAAAAACTAAATGTGCACTTAACATAACTGAGCACACTTGGTCATTGATTCTGGAGAAATAATGATTTGTGTTCACACAAAAATCTGTATACACCTGTTTTAAACAACTTCATTCATAATAGATCAGAACTAGAAAGAACCCAGATGTCCTTCCACAGGTGAATGAGTAAACAATCCATGGTACATCTGTACCAAACTGTAGGAAGAACCACTGATAATATGCAATGACCTGGATGCATCTCCATTTATTTAGATCTTCCTGCTGAGTTAAAAAGGGCAATCCCCAAAGTCATATACGATATGATTCCATTTATGTAACATTCTGGAAATAAAATCACATGAGAGGAGAACAGATTAGTGATTGGGGAAGGGAATACTCAGGAAAGGAAGTTTGAATAAAAGGGAAACAAGAAGAATCTTTGTGGTGATGGTTGTGTGTCTTGAATAGATCAATGACTATATATATCCTTGTGATTTTGTAAGATAGCTTTATAAGATGTTATCATTGAGTATGCACTGAGTAAAAGGTGTATGGGATCTCTGCATTATTTATTATAACTGTTCCTAAGTCTACAGTTATCTTGGAATGAAAAGTCTAAACATTTATTTAAAACTTGAGAGTAAATGATATCTTTCAAGTTTTCTAAAAACCTTAGTAAATGTATCATAACTATTTTTTTCTTCTTCAATTTTAAGTGATTTGTCCAGGTGCTGGAAAATCTGAGATTTGTTTTTGTTTTGGGGGAAGATGATGATGATAATGATGATTGCCAAAGAGAAATGCATCAGCTCATTAGGCCACTCTTAGCCTAATGGACACACTGTGCAGAAATCAACATGTACACCCAGCTGCAAATCCCATGTTCCAAGGCTCCAAATTGCTACCTGCATTCCCTGGGCTCACTCACTGTAGGAACATTGATTGCTTCTTTGGGCTCATTTCCAATCTGAAGGGTCACAGGTCTGCATTTGTTCCAGTGTTGCATCAAGGACTCTAATGCATTTAGAGTTTGCTAAAAAGAAAGTTGTCATTTAAAAAAATTAGTGACGTTTTCTACTCCTGATGCAATTGGAATAAAGACATAGTAAGACACTATCTGTGTGAGTTATATTAAAGGATAGAAATCTCTGCTTAGCATATAGTAAGTACTCAGCTGGGTTTCTTTCCCCTGAATGAATGGGATATCTTCAGGAAGTCCTTAAACAAGAACATAAATTCCCAGAGGCCTGAAATGATTTATTATATCAGGTTCACCATCAAAATGAACTGATAGTATCCTTCCTAGCGTCAAATTAACAAATTCATTTTAGACTCGTACCTTTTCATTGCCCTTGAGAGAGTCCTGAGCTAGGAATCTGCATAATTGATCACAGAGTTACAAATAAACCCAAAATCTTTTCCCCTCCTTCCTTTTTTTGAAGTATACTTTTTCATAATTTTTTCTTTAGAATATAAATTCCAGAGATTTTGCTTTATTATAAACTAATCTAGCTGGTCTCTGACCAACTACAAGGTACTCTAAAGCTCTACTATCAGAAGATAAAGCCCAAAGTTAGTTCCTGTTGAGTCCACATGATAGGTCAGCTTTCTCTAATTTCTCTAGATGTGAGAATTTGAATAAGCTATTTACTTCTGTGGGCCTCACTTTCCTAAAGTGTAAAAATGGATCTTGGTGACTATGCCAGACATATTTTATTCACCATTTTTCTGTTTTCCCATATGACTCTTATTTCAGCTACCTGTTCTGTGTGAGCGCCAATTAATTTCATGCAGGTGCACCAGACAGTGCCTTTCCAAATGCCCATGATGCTAACTTCTCACTTTAATCTCAGAGCTTCCAAATTTTTGTTGATCCTTTTCAGAGTCCATACAGGTGTAGTATAGAAAAGCAGAGAGTTGATAACAAAAAGCCTGGGGAAAATTCTAACCAATGGGAAATAAAATACAGTGGATAAATCTTTCCTTCCTTCTCCCCATGGGCAGATTGTGCTGAGATACAGTTCATATTGTTGCTTGAAAAACTATTATAATAGACTAAAGAATTAACTGTATTTGGTGGTGTCAGGGCTTGATAATGCCACTCTTCCAAGGCCTTAATTCATTTTTTCTTCTCATTTCCTGGGATTGCATGTCCTTAAAAAAAAAAAAAAAAAAAGTGGTAGCATAAAATTTTAGCTCAGGTTCTGCTTTCTGAGGAATCCAGGTTAAAACAATTGGAAAGAGGAGAAGAGATTAAAACAAACAAACAAACAAAAAACTCAGGATGTGGTTTTTGGAGAAGACTTCATCAGTAGAATAGCAAAAATCTCCATCACTGGTGGCATCACAGTGACTAAGTCTTTCACCTGATATTAATTGAAATATGGTACATAGGGAAAGCGTGGTAAAAGGATGTCAGTGGATGCAGCATGTAAGATATATGGGAACAATGATAAGTTTGAGGATTTCTAGTAGGCTTTAAATTTTTTTTTTTAATTACCTTGAAAGAGTCAATTAAAAAAAAATCTCTAGAAGTTATCTGGCAGCTAAAGGTAAACTGGAAGATAGAAAATCTTTGACAGCAACTCATAATATGCACTTATTCTTTGTAAAATCCTCACATGCCACACTTACTGACCTCAGACTAGCATTAAAGTCAGGTATCCACACAGTAGTGGCATTGATGATACAGTGATGAGCATAACTGCCTTCCAAAGTCGGTATCAGCAAAGCCCACGTAGGTAGATACAATTTTTGTTAACAAAAGAAATCCCTCACACAGTGAGGCTATTACACACACTGCCTATTTATATAACCCGGGTCCAAAAGCAATTATAGGAGTGGTTCTAGTGGGTTAGGAAGTAGGGCTAGACTATACACATGCTATGGAATAATTTATTTACGTAAGTCACTTACCCATTACTTCAATGCTATGGCAAGCACATGTTGAGTGTTCTTCAATAGCTTCTCAAAGCACAGTTCTGAAGATTGTCAATAGTGATAAAAGACTTCCTGAAAATAATACTGAGAAAGTGATCAGTAGGTCATGTTATGTTAAATTTAAGATATTAGACTTGAGAACCCACCACCAGTCTATGTTTTCTTGTTGGCCCAGGATATTCTCATCACTAAATTAGAAAACTGTGTCATCTTTGAAATATCAATTTTGTCTGTCCTTTGTAGCACAACAATGAGAAATACTGCCTTGGAACTAGACTCCCTGGTAACAATGCGGGTGATAGATATGGGAACAGCAGAGATCTAGTGACTGTACTGTCAGTGATAAGATAGATTACCATAATTACCATAATTTGGGCGGCAAAGCTAAGTGGTGATGAGGGTCCCTTGAGCCACAGGAATCGGTGGCAATAAATAGTAGAACATGGTATTTCTAAGAGTGAGAGAAATGGACTCAGGTGTTGTTAAACTCAGGTGTTGTTAGACTTGTGTAATAATAATATTAAAAATGTTGGTAAGCAAAAACTGATGTCAACTGCCAGAATGGAAACTGAAGTGTTCCATCCAGACTCCAATTTATCTGGATTCTAGATCCAAATTTTCCTGATGCAGAATCTGTTGATGTAAGGTATCATAGGCTCTTCCATCTATGGGAAAGAATAAGTTGTTGCCCCACACAACACCTACCATAATGAAATAGGACTTCTTGGTGTTTTTTGTTATTTTTTTTTTTTTTAATTTGGGAGGTAGCATATACGACTCTCAATAGTTTGGATCCATTTATCTATTTATGGGGTGACATGGGAGACTTCTAGATTGGAGTAGAGCTCAGAGAAAGTGAGAGCTCTATAGCAATATCAGGCCCTATTATAAGCTGTTCTACCACTCGGGCCAGGTACTCCAGCCAAGCTCATGTTGCTAGAAGTGGTCTCTGTCAAGTCTTAGTAGAAGAGTCACAGTGAAGACCCCTTAAGGTTCTGGAGCAAGGCTAAGTATTGAGACAAGGAACTATGCTATATTTAAAGATGGGTCCTAATATACTATTAGGTCCCGGGTAAAGCTGATCCTCTCACCTTGGGACATCAGGTGATAGGTCAATTGGGGCTGCCCACATTTGGCTGAGTAACATCAGTTTTATTGTGTCTTAGTTGGGTTACTTTAACAAAATATCATAGATTGACTGGCTTAAACAACAGACATTTATTTCTCACAGTTCTTGAGGCTAGGATGTCCCAAACCAAGGTTCTGGCAGATTCAGTTCCTAGTGAAAGAGTTCTCTTTTTGGCTTGAAGATGGACACTTTCTTTTTGCCCTGCCTGTGTGACCTTTCCTCAGTGCCAAAAGAGATCTCTTCCATCTCCTGTTCTTATAATGACACTAATCTCTTCTGAGGGCACCACCCTCATGACCTTTTCTAAACCTAACTACCTCCCAAAAGCCCCACCTCCAAATCCCATCACATTGGGGTTTAGGGTTTTAACATATGAATTTGGAGGAAGTACAAACATTCAGTCCACACTAATCAGGCCATAAAATGGAGGAAATGCAATATTTTGGATTGGGTGTATGCACTTGCAGAAATAGGAATAAATTACATGAAGTAATTCAGAATCCCATCTTGCCTACCCCCACTACATCAACGCCTCTCTTCAGTATATTTTTATAAACTCTTTGGGGATTAACAAGAACTAGCTGTTGAAGGAAGAAATGACTTCCAATGGTCATTGATGTAGGAGCATCCCTCAATAGACTGCTAGTACATTTGAGTCCCTCTTATGGGGATAAGAAGTATGGTGAAGAGAAATCCTCCCAGTGGATAAAGTTATGAGAAATGTACTTAGTCATCTGCTTTATATAAGAGCAAAGTAGTCTGAATTGCACATACACATGAACTCTTGGGAAGAAACAAATAATTTAACTGGTTACTCAGGGGCCTAGAGGTAATAAGATTCAGAGACTAGAGAACAGAAAGCCTGGAAAATAGGTATGAAGATGGATGAGTGGTGGTGAAACTAAAGCACGCAAATTTCTGTATCTCGAGGCAATGTCCTTAAGAGAATGCCTAGTGTAGAAGAATCTCTTAGCAATACGAAGATAAGGGATTCATCATGTGGAGGTTAAGAAGTCTTTCCTCTTGGCCATTTAGTGATAGTGCAATGGTGCCATGAATAGAGTGACCCCAGTTTGTATGATGGGAGACTATAAATTAGCCCAATAGCATGGTCTTCCATGACTGATGTAGTTCCTGCCATTGAGGAATATCCAAGCTTCCAACAGCATAGATCAACAGTGAGCTCCCTGTGTGTAACTATTCCTGAAGGAGACTAGCCAGCCACTTTGTAATTAGGTTGAATGTATTGGACTCTCACCATTCTGGGGGGAAAATACAGTTATTTTCCATACCCAAACTGGCATCTAGTCTGATTGCAATATTTTCCCCCTCCAGTACTGGCATAAGAACAAACTTCAGAGGACTTACAGAATTGTTGATCTATTGGCATGGCATCATTTGTAATACTGACTCAGACTCACAGACTCCTTTTGTAACAAAGGAGATGTGATAGAAGATATATGACCAAAGGATTCATTGGTCTTGCCATGTGGATGCCACCCCACCAAAATCCATAAAAATCTGGTTTGTTCAAAGCATGGAATGACTTATTAAAGGCTCAGTTATGGCACTATTTCAGGGACAACAGCCTGGAGCATTGGGATGCTGGCCTAAGGATGCACTAAACATACTACTGATATAGGGTGCCGGATTAAATGGATCCAAAAACCAAGGGAGAAATAAAATTCAAATTCCCTACCATTACAGCCAATGATCCAATTTTCTTTTTGGCTTTGGCAACTTAAAAGCTTATTTTCTATTTTAGGGGGCTATACCTTCACTATGCTGGCAAGGTTATTTAAGTCGAACTTTAAGCTGTAACTCCTTCTTGGTCTCTTTGGGTTCGTCTTTTCCGGTATAGCAACAAAGAAAAGAGTGAGAGAACTGACAGGGGTAATTGGCCTCAACTACCACCTGGAGCTAGGGCTGCTGGTACAAAATGTGACAGGGAGGATTAAGAGTAGAACCCAAGGAATTACCAGAAATTAGTTAGTTCTTCTCTCACTAAGGGGGGATAAAAACAGTGCATGGGCAATTATAGCAAACATGGTCCAGTAAGAACAAAGTGACCCCGTGTAGTGGAAACTCTGGATCACCCCACTTGGACCAGCTACAGTGTTGACTGAGAGTAGGAAAACCTAGAATGGTTGTTGTGGAATATTGTAAATAGCATAATGTCTTGTGATAAGTTACAGCAAGGGTGTACTATAGCTTGTTTCACTAAGCTCTTCTTAAGTCTTTTTAGAGACTACATTGAAGAAAACTCTTGCTAATTGTACTTGAATCTCCACTTTCAGGAAGGAAGTGAGGCCATCTTTTCTCAAGTAAGTGGAAGTCTTATATTGAGGTATGGAAGACAGATAAAAAGGAAAATTTGAGCATATCCAATTGGTGCAGAGTATGTTCAGACATGTATCAGAGATCATTTCCTACTCTTACCCTCACCCATCTCTGCTTTGTTGGTTACAGAGCTCTGTATGGACTCTAACTGACATCATATAAACCCACCTGTTAGGTTCTCACCTCTCCTCTGACCTTGCCCGTGACCTCCAAGTATGATAGATAAGTCCAAGATTCCCCTATTCACCTTTCACACATGACAAAAGGGACCACAGGGGATCTAATCTTTCAGGATGAGCTGTAGAGTAATGGATGGTAGATAGGATCCTGATGATAGATGGTTCTGAGGTTCAGTTTTAATCATTTCTTTGAGAAATAGCCTTGGATAATTGAGCAGTCAGCTGTGTCATGATTTCTGTTAACAGCTATCCCCTCATCCCTCTCCCACTCCTCCTGCCTTTCTCTCTCCCTGGGATTGCACTCCCTAAAAAGTGCTCACAAAGGTTCTACTTTCTAGGAGATAAAGGCCAACACAGTAGATCAGATCAGTGATCTTCAAAATTTTTTTTCCATGTGTTCTAAAAGAAACTGAAAATGAATTATCCTTTGCATATTTAAAAATTGATATTTAAATATTTTCATCATGATAGTTGAAAAGATCTAATTTCTCCTATATTACCAAACAGATTTTATCACTACATAAAATAGTCTTATACTTTAGAGTCATTTATTGATTAACCTACTACATTTATTTATTATTTTTTAAGATTTTAATGTAATCTTTATACCCAATATGGGGCTCAAACCCACAACCCTGAGATCAAGAGCAGCATGCTCCATGGACTGAGCCAGCCAGGCACTCCTAACCTATAACATTTAGATAGATAGATAGGTGTCTGTACATATGGATTTAAATATACACACACACACACACACACACATTGACGTTTTGAATTATTTCATTTTTTTGTTATCAAAGGGTCCAGTTGCTAATTTTTTTCTAATTTATCATTAAAGTTATTAGTTTATAAATTTAAAAAAATACAGGTAAACTATAAATTATGATAAAACATAAGAAATGACAATAAAATCTACTGGGAATGCATATTCTAATGAGAAAACTATAATCAAGCATTTTTATACATTTAATATAAGATAAATAAGTATAAATGTTGCTAAAATCTAAAGTCTAATTATCACAAGAGAGCATTTTTAGCAGGTGTTAAAAATGTTAAACATTGTAAATAATAAAATAAAATGAGTATTGCTCTAATTAAATAAATAAATTCTAACTACTTTAATGAATAAAACACAACAAATCTAAAAAAAAAAAAATATCAAAGCAGTTTTCTCCATGGGTTTGTGTTCAGTATATTTTGAAATGTTGGTAGTCTTAGAAAATAGTATAGTAATATTTAAAGGATTCTGTGCTGCTGACCCATTCTACAATTCAAAGATACTTTTCTTCCCAATTGCTTTCCCTTTCTAAAGATACTTATTAAGGATAGTTGAAAAATAATTTCTTATATTCATATATAAAAAAATTTAGTGCACATTATTTCCTACAAATTTATTTGCTTTGTCTTCACAAAGTTGTTCCTCAAAAGCGGTTCACCCCTTAACAAACGTCAAGAAATGAAAAAGACAAAGGTTTTAAAGGAAATTATCTTTTCTATTCTAAATTAGTTTTCTATTTCTGCTGTAACAAATACCACAAAATTAGTGGCTTAAAACAATACCCATTTATTATTTCACAGTTTCTATAGGCCAGACATCCAGCAGGCTCTCCTGGGTCTCTGCTTGAAATCTCACAAGGCCAAAATTGAGATTTCAACTAGATTCTTTTCTGGACGCTATAGGGGAGAGTCCACTTCCTTGCTCATTTAAGTTTATTGGCAGAATTTATTTTTAGGCAGTTGTAGGACTGAGGGCTACTTTGTCAGCTGTCAGCTGGGGATGATTCTAGAAACCCCCTGCATTGACTGGCTGGTGGGGCTCCCTTCATCTAAGAACCAGTAATGGCTGGTTGAGTCTCTATCACTCTTTGAAACTACCTACCTATTTTTCAGTCACTGCATCTCTGATAGATTCTTCTGCTCTAAACAAGCAACTGCAAAAAAGGAGCCTATGATCCAAAACATTCACTGCTCTTCCATTTTTAGAGGCACTTGAGATTACATTGGGTCCACCCAAATAATCCAGGGTAACCTTATTTCCAAATCCTTAACTATTAGTTTCACTTGAGAAGTTGTTTTTTGTCATGCAATATAACATACATGTGCTTAACAGCAGGAGACAAAAAAATCAAGGAGGCTAAAATTCTGTCTACCACATGCACCACATCATTCTATCATCCAAATTCTAGTACCTCATGTCATTCTTAAAAAAAAAAAAAATACATACTCTAAAATAGGAAAATAGAAGTCCTATGTGATTATGAAAGGAGGATTCCCCTCTTTTAAGTGGCCTGGAGATTTTATACACTAAACTAATCTTATTATGCATTATAGTAAGATTAACAATCAGTGTATAATATCTTTTTTTCTGGTAAAAGAAAAAATCAAATAATTTACCACACAAATGTGTTTTTAGTTGGATGTATCTATTATTGAGGATTGCAAATTAAATTTCTTAAAACTGTGTTCTGAAAAATCTTTGAGTACCTTTCAATACTTTGATTCTCTCTACAACTCACCCCTCCCTTTTGAAAACCACTGAATGATGACATTTTTAGGAACCATTCCACTTCCACTTCCAATTTTGCAATTCTGTCCCTGAATGAATGAAGCATTATTCTTTTTCAAGGCGGTTGTTCAAACCAGAGGGGAAATAATCTGTCAAGTCAAATATTTTGAAGTGGACAGATCTAAAGCCCTTGTTATATGGGAATCTCATAGTTATAAATCATAACTGAAAAGGCTATCAGTTAAAAACTATCAATTGAATTCTCTGGTTAGGTAATGAAATCACTAATATGACTAAAAGTTTTATCACTGAATAGATGGTTTAATTGAGCTGATTAGAGTTGAATTGGATTAAATTAATCCACGGGAGGGTTTTACATTTAATGTTATAACAGCATACTGTAATATTACATGGAGGCAAAGCCCATGTGAGCTTTTGAGATATACATTTTTCAGACACTCAAGTTAGCTAAAAGAATTAGTTCTGGAGGCACTGTTTGTTCCTGATTTCTCTAACCTAATCACATGGTCAAGGAAATTAAAGCTTCATAGTACAGGCATTATAAGGCTAGAAAAGTAATTATTTATTGAGCTTATTGTAAAACAAAGATGTAGCATTAACTACTTTCCCAAATCATAATAGCTAAATGATCTGTTCATTTATTATTAGAATAGATACAGCCAGCACTGGGTATTCTTCTTGGGCCTAACTAGGCTCTTTCTTCAGCTGCTTGTTCAACAGAGAAATCTATGACATCTGGACCTGTGCTGCCCAACAGGGAGGCACTAGACATGTGTGCTATTAAGCACTTGAATGATGATTATTCTGAACTAAAATGTGCTATAAGTTTAAAATGTACACTGGATCTAAAGCTTAGCTCAAATAAAATAATTGAAAATATTTCATTAAAAACTTTTTACATTGGTCATATAGCAAATCATAATTTTATCTATATTTGGTTAAATAAGATATATTACTGAAATTAACTTCATCTGTTTCTTTATAAATCTTGGTGTGGCCATAAGAACATTTACAATTACATATATGGCTTATATTAGAGTTCTCTAGGATGATGCTAGTTTAGACCACAGCCAGTCTCAAAAATCTCTTAATTGTGCTACATATGTGCCTGGCAGTCTAGCTTTGTGAAAAATGCTTGGTCCTCATAAAATTATTTTTTCTTCATCTGTCATGTCTGAAGGAAGCAGAGCCACACTGGTCCATTCCCACAAAGCTAGTAGCTCAGAAGAGATTTCTGGTCTTCCATTACCTTCCTTTTTCCCAAGGCTCACTTAGAGAATCAGGGACTCAATTATTAGTGATACAAAGTTTTCCTGGGGAGATAAATAAAGTTTAGCAATACTAGAAACCAAAACATTCTTGTGATCAGATCTTCCTGACCAGTATGAGGTATTTGATCTTGATTTTTAATCATAGTACTGCTCTTCATAAACAAGCTGACACTTGCTCTCCTTTCTTCATTTCCCAAGGCAAGACAACTATAAACTGAAGTGTTTTTTTTCTGTATGAGGACAAGTTAGATGTGATTTTAAAAATAATAATAATTACTACAGAACTGTCTCTACTTTCATCACTAAGTAGAGCAAAATTCATCTTTGATTATCATCTGCAGCTTCAGAATAACTACTTCATAGACAGGAGTTCAGCCTGGAGCTTTGGATCTAGCCAGGCACATGGACAGCAACAGCTATGTTGTATGCAACAGTGACCATTGGGCTCCTGAGTTCTGTCAGGCAAAGAGAGAAAGAATTGCAGCCAAAACCATAGCCAGATTTGGTTCACTAACCTTTTTGGCAATCGGTCAAAATTAGTCTATAAAGAAGAAATGAGTGGTGACACAATATCAAATAAAAAGGACTCGAACCAAAATCAAAAAAGCTTCTGCACATAGTAAGATACTTTGAAGACTAGGATTTCTGTGTGGATACAGAAATGTTAACAGGTCAAAAATTTCCCAACTTGAGAGGAAACCCCAGAAAAATACATAATGGAACAAGGTAGCTTTGATGACACTGGAATCTGCTGAATGACATAACATTGGTCTTCATCCGTTATGTCCAAGATCAAAGCAAGGCTAAGGTGAGAACCAGGCAAACAGGAGAATAGGCACATGCAAGGAAGGTGAGGTGAGGCAGGGTGATTATTTGTCAGGTAATAAGTGAGAAGATGAGTAGGTAGGATAATGCAAGCAGAAGGGAAAACAGGAAGGCAACCCAATTGATCTCCAGAACAAAAAAGTAAACTATCAGCCAATTGAAGAAATCCAAAAAAGTTATATAGAAACTGACATGACAATTAAGGGCAGAATATTTAATTTAAATTCCCAAGAAATTTTCAAGTCACTAAAACTGAAGTGGATGATAAAGCCAATTACCAAATAGATGTGAGGCACTGTTATGATGGAAGATTCTTAATAAAAAAGAAATTCTTGCAGGTGGAGTGAAGTGTAATGAGTGTGAAGAGAGGGATTGTGGGAGCATGTAGCTGGAACAGCAGGTGGGGCCAAGATGGGCAGATTCTGACACTTGGAGCCCAGCTAGCCTGTCACCTGTAGGGTTTTCTCAGTGCCCCACAACTTTGCAGCAGTTTTGAATTTTACTGGATCATTAAAACATTTGGGATTTGGGGGTGGTGTGGGAATGGAGGTGATATCCTAGCTTGCATTTCTTTTCTCCATTAATGCAAAATATTCCAGGTGCTCATGCATTTACAGACACCATCTCCTGAAATGATTGAGCTCAGGGAGTGGATTATGGTCTTGTTCAGCTGCTCAGTGCCTGGTGATGGTCATGGAGAATATCAACAAGCCGGAAACACATCAGGCCAGTATAAAGCCAGAATAATTAGCAGAATCACAATTTAAAGACTGATCATCATTACGTCATAGATTCTTGGCTTAGGCTGTACAAAAATGAATGAAATATATTCTTTTTAAAATTTGGACTTTTTAAGGAAGCAATAATATCAAAGGAAAATATAATAACTGACCCATAAAATGGTATTTTATGCTATAACCTAATGTATCAATATATGATAAAACTGATGATAATTTAATGGTTACCTCTTTTTATTTTTTTAACCATTTTATTTTAAAATTTTAAAAAAATATCAATTTTATTTTTTATGGCTATATCTTATATACTAAAGAAATAGCTCAGGTGGCTTAAGAAAATAAGCTAAAGATACACAATATAGTTACTGCTTTGCAAACATTACTGTGGCATAAGATTCTCCCAGACGTCTTAAAACACAGCTTCCCAGGCCCGTTCCCAGAATTTCTGATTCAGTAGCCCTGGTATGGAGCCCAGAGATGTGCATTTCTAGCAAGTTTCAGATGATGCCAATACTATTGGTCTAGGAACCCAATTTTGAGAAATTCTGATCTAATTACTGGGCCCATCAAGACTATGATCCTGGCTCTGTCTAAATTTAAATATTTATGTATTCTAAGAGAAATTTTTCATTTTTCCAGATTTGAGAAAAATATTACTTAGTAGTTAAATAAAGTTTGTTTCACTGGGGGACATTCTGGGTCAGGTGGGGGTTTTGTTGTTTTGGTTTTTTGTTTTTGTTTCCTTTTTAAACAAAATTCAAGACTGTGATGTCCAAAGGAACACTAGGAGAATACTGGCTGTCAGGATTTCTCCGTGCACTCTCGGCCTCTTCTCTTGGTGATACAACACTTATTGTGCTCCTCTCCCACAATTTCAGGGACTGCCATTAGGATAATGTGGATTACACCTTGGCAAGCCCCTGTCTAGATATTACATTCAAATGTGTCACTAACAGGAAATAGAACCTGCTGTAAGAAATGATGGGAAATGCTGGCCAGAGTCTGTAGAAAATAGGTATCTGCCTTAGCCAGACATAAAGAAAGATAACCCTGAATGTAGATTAAGTCTGCAATACACACAAATTCTTGATTCTGTCAGGCTCATTAAAGACAGTAAATCCAGAGAGATTTGAAGCAGAACTGATTATGAACATTTACCTTCTATTGAATTCCATGGTGCCTGTGAATATTTACCCTTTGCTCTATGTTAAAGCTTCAGGCAGGGCAATCTAAAACCTATGCTCCTGAATGTTACTTGGAAATACCTGGCCAAGGCTTCCTAACACAGAGTCTGGTGGCTTTATTATTATTATTATCATTAAAAATGCATGTGCCTATCTTCATGTGGTAGGATGACTGGTGATATACAAAAGATGAGTTCATTATCCATGCCCTTGAAGACCTCTAATACAAAGACGAGCATTAATTTGTAGACAATAAGCTAATAGAGTAGATTAAAATAAAATTTTTTACGTGTAATCTAAATGAAGAATAGCTGTTTTTGTGAAGCAACGTTTGGAGGAGTTGATTTCTCCCTTGGATAGAGTTTGTTGATATTTGATTCATTTGTAATACTAAGGTGTGGTCTATCCTTCACTGCTTCCTCCAACTATCCTGCCCAGTTTCCTTGTCCTGGGTGAAGGTATGAAGAAAGGAGGGAAATGTTCAGCAGTTTTAAATATTTGTATATACATATATGAAGGGCTTTATTATGAGAAATTGGTTCACATGAATACAGAAGCTGAGAAGTCCCATGATCTGCTATCTGCAAGTTGGACATCCAGAAGAGTCTGTGGTATAGTTTCAGTCTGAATTCGAAGGCCTGAGACCCAGGGCAAATTCCTCCTTCTTCCTTTTTTTCTACTCAGGCCCTCAACAGATGGGTTGATGCCCATCCAAATTATGGAGAACAATCTACCTAGGCCACTGATTAACTTCATCCAGATACACCCTCACAGACACACCCAGAAATATTACCTAATCTGGGCATCCATTGTCCAGTCAAGTTGACACATAAAAATAACCATCATACCTAAATAGGTCCTTCTTCAATCTCCATATACAAAATGCTGGACTCTACTCAGGAATTTACGCTAACTCTTTTAAGGAAGTCATTTTTTTAAAAAAAGATTTTATTCATTTATTTTAGAGAGAGAGCAAGCACGAGGAGGAGGGAGAGACAGAGGGAGAAGCAGACTCTCCGCTGAGCAGGGAGCCGAACATGGGGCTTGATCCCAGGTCCCCAGGATCATGACCCCAGCAGAAGGCAAACACTCAACTAATCGAGCCACACAGGTGACCCTGGGAAGTCATTTCTTGAACGGAATACCTACCATAGTTTTCTTCATATGTACAGGGTAGAACTATTAAAAGATAGTTCTAAATAAATTGAGAGAAAGAAATGTAAACTCTAGAACTAAAAGATATCTTGGAGTTATCCATTTCTAAGGCTTCATTTTTACAAGGCCAGAGAGAGGAAGTCCTATGGCCAGAATCCAAGAAGCTAGCCAGTGAAGAAATGATAATAGATTTCCAGACACATACCTACTTCAGCCAATTTCAATTCCAGGGGCTGGATCAGTCACAACTAATCTCTATAAAGGCATAAATTGAGCAACTTCTATTTCTAAGACAAAGACAATCAAGACACATTAGAAAGAAAGTTCAATCTTCTTTATAATTAGAATTTGTAATGGTTTGTCCTCTAAACCAGCAGACATAACTGACATAAGAGATAATAAGCTAAAACTACTACAGTCAAATTTTCTCAGGTTTTATTATTAAGAGTATTTAAAGTATTTCTTAATGATGCAAGTGTTTTTCAGACATGAAGGCATTTTTTTTACAGCAGTAGAAAATTCTGTTTGTTCCATCCCTGTCTTTTTTCTTGAAGCATTAGAGTTATTAAGTACAACATCTGCACAGAACAGGTTGTTTGCTTTTCAAATAACTTTAGCAGAAAGAGATATTTGATGAATTAGTAATGTGTTTGACCTTGAGAAACTGATAAAAATATCTGGTTCTTTGGTCCTTTTCTTTGATGCCTCAGTACCTTTTTAAAGCTGGATTTTACAAGCCCCTTAGCAAATTGGTTTTGTAACAGTGTTTTTCCTTGTATGTAATATATTACTTGGATGCTGAAAAACCTGCTAGTAAAGGGGGGGAAATGAAGGTCTGAGTAACCAGTAGCCTCTGTGGTCATTATAGATGCCCAGTGGGTATTTCAGGGTCCTTTAATTGAAAACAAATTATGTAAATCCATTTATGTGCTACGAAATTTTACAAGAATAAAGACTGAAGAACCAGACACATCAGCACAGTTGAAAGTTAAAAGATGTTCTCAAGTCTGTAACTTCTTGTTCTATGTCCAGGAAATTTATTTTCTAGGCAATTACCTCTATGGGGAACACCCCGGGCTGGAGGGAACAATTTTACAGAATCTTACTGTTATTGAGTTAGCCCTGCTAGCTATTAAATAACAGGTGGCAGGCTGGGATTTATATGCGGCAGTCACACGGTACAGTCATCCTATGGAGGTCCTGGCCCTCAGAGAAGAAAGGCCAAGATGGTATATCAACCACCATAAAATGAAAGCATTTTGCTTCTTAGTCCCAATGTGCTTATCTATTCAGCTATAAAAAATATAATCCATGAGCCAACATACAAAATCACAAGTGTACATCCGCTCTATATACATGTAATATTCTTCTGTTCTAACATCACCTTTTCCTTGCTCATCACACACCTGACAAGTAAAAGGATAACCCATAAGAGGCTCTTGGCACTCCTACATGATTCCAGTGGCATTGAGCCACAAGACAGTTGGATCAAGTGTTTTGATTGAGTGGAAGGGATGCAAAAGGTTATTCAAGAATGAATTTGACCATTTTGAGACTGTTTTCTTTTGGTTTTGGTTTTTATTTGGTATTGTTTGATTTAGCTTTGGCCTTTTTTAACCTTTGGGCATATAGGATATATTCCACTGTCTGTGCAAATTTTCAGTTCACCAGTGCTTTGAGTATCACAAACAGTTACTCTGTGGATTCATTTTCTAGCCAGTCGGATACTGCTCCCAAGCAGGAGGCATTTGGAATCATGTAGGAGTGTTTAGGTTTTTGGAGCTGACACTAGAATTTGTGGAATGAAGGTCAAGAGCACAATACATAGGGCAGTTCTGCAGATTGAAGGGGTGCTTCCCAGGGATGCTACTATAGTACAACTATTGAGAACAATGCCTGAGGAACCAGCCCTCTAAGGAGAGAAGAAGCAATTTGTTCTGGGCTCCTACCTCACTAATGGTCCCTATCCTATCATTATAGCATGACGGTCCATCCTATCCTGTAGCTGGGAACACACTGTCCCAGGTCAAAGTGAAAAAACAAAGCAAAAAGCACAAAAAACAAAGCCAATTAGTGAGCAGACTCCTAAGAGATTTTATTGGCCACCAGATATACTCCATGTCATAGGAGTCAAAAAACACCCCAGCCCAAACTTAGAGAGGGTTTTCTAAAACTTATAGAAGATTCAAATGTATAACTTCCTGGGTCTCCTTCCTACAGTCCACATTGCCTTTCTCTATATGATGTGATAAAGATGAGGAATGAAGCATTATAATGAAAAGTTGCAGTCTTCATCTTTTGTTCTGAGAAGCTCCCTCCTGCTTTGTGTGGTTAGCTCTTGGCATTGAATAACTTCCAGTACCCAGTCATGGATATGGAAGTAGTACTAGGATGTTATTAGATATTTTATAGATTGGGATAATGCGATAACACATTCCCTATAAAACAATAAATGAAGGGTAGCAAATGGTAAAGTGCTATTCAGGTTTTTTTTTTCTCATCAAAATGCAATAAATATGTGATTATTAATATTGAAATCAATATGCATAGTTGCTTTACCACCAAGGTCTAGCAGGTATGGCCCCCCCATCTCTTGCCTCTCCCTCTGCACTCTTTGTCTTTGGATTCTAGGTCCAGATCTTCTGGCCTTAGTATGCACAAATCTTTCATTTTGCTTTTTACTTTTAGTCCAGGAGACTCAACTCAGAAATTTCGGTTGAAAGTTACCAAGAAACCAAAGGTGTAGATTTCTGAGTCTGGGAAGCCAAATGTCATCTCTTTTTTCATCCAATTTACTAGGCACAGAGAACACTGTCCAGTTTCTCAATATGTCTGAGGAAACCCACATCTGAAACAATTGTAGGATTTTGTGGTTTAGAGCTCATGTTCTCTTAGTCTCTCAAATATCATTTGTGGTGATATGTTCTACTGTAAGTAGTAGAGTTGTGGCAATACCAAATCCTTGAGAATGTTCTTGCCTTTTGAATGTTTCTTGGCTGCCTAACATTTGAATAAGAATGGTCAATCTGAAGTAAACTCACTTTATGCAGATATTTAATTCATCCTAATCTATAAGCATCTCAATTTCCACCTCTGAAATGTCTAAGTGCTAGAAAATGTTACCTCAATCTTTAATATGTTGTTGTTTTTACAAAGGAGTCAGAGATTCTCAATTCTGAGAGAAATATATTTCAAAAAAAATTTATAGCAACCTTCTCTGCAAATTGTTAAATTTCATGTTAAAATACATCTGTTACATAAGAATTCTACTTCCTGTTTGATGTTCTTAGTGATGATGGAGACAGTACCATCTAGATATTTCTTCAATACTTTTGTCCTTCATGATGTCATACCCAAGCTATTATAACCCTTTATAGAATAGGCATGTGGTCAATAGAACCTTAACTTTTTATTTTTTCTTTGCAATGCTTCCAATTTGCAGATGATCGATGGAATATAAGTGATGTATGCATATGAAGTCTAACACAAATGCTGACTCTTCTGACATTAAAAGTTAAATTAAAATGCTTGGTGAAAGCCTTCTACAGCTTCCTTGCGACAGTTCATAGTGGGATATTTGGGTTTCCTAAGAATGCTGTCCTGGAACTGCCCTACACATTCTAGATCCGCTTGTGCCTTCGATATCTTTTTTGGTTTTGCTTTAATTTCAAATTTCTAACTTTTCACCAAAAAAGGGTAAGATTTTGGGGGGTTCTAAAAGGGAAAGCTAATTTTGTAGATCATTGATAAAAGTCAAGATGGACTAGTCGATGCTACAGTAAGAGCCCCCAATGCATAAAATGACAAAATACAAAAGATATTTTCTCATTCTCACTGTATATTCCAATGTGAGTTAATGGGTCCCTGTTCATTGCAGATCCAGGCTGACACAGACTTCATCTCCATATAAGTTTCTATCATCTGGAAAGAGAGAACAAAGCATGCATCGCTTCACAGGGTCAATTAAATGACACATTTTAGAGAATGTAGACTCCCTGTGGTATTTCTACTCCTATTTCATTGGCCAAAGTAAGGCCATATCTAATTTCAAAGGGGGTGGACAAGTACAAGCTACAGGAGAAGAACAAGAATGTTTGTAGAAAGCCTTAATGGTTAACTCCTCACTGAGTCTCCTGCTTCTCAAATCTGGGTCTTAGCAGCCTGATGCCACAAGATACCTCTGACAGCACTTGCCTGGTTTCTGTTTCTGTCAAGTCCTATCACATTGAGAGAACAATAATATCCATAAAACATATTTTAAGCCTCTTTTACAGACAAAATTTAAGTTTTAAGTATATTAGCTCAATCAAAGAGTAAATGTTAAGTTTCTATCTCACTCTGGGTCCAATTTTTCACTAGTTCTCATTTATAGGCCTGGGGCAATAAGAAAGTATATTTAGAAACCTAGTCAAAATATTGTGGTAGCTAGAAAAATAATCCCTTCTTTTTGGGTTCTCTTTATAATCTTCCAGGAATCTTTTATATCTCAAACTCTTTATAATTATTCTCTGATCCTGCAGTTGGCAATTTCTTCATGATCCCTTCTACCCCCCACTTCCAAACTCAATGGGCACTGGTTTTTCTTATCATTTTTTACATTACCTACATTCAGCGCATCCCTCAAGCTCAATGCTATCAGTCCTATTATCCAAGTTGTCTCCTCTCAGCTACTTCAACATAGTGCCACTTCTTTTCTGTGCTAAATACGGCTTGTCTGAGAAAAAAGGAACTAATTGTTGTAACTCCCATATGGAAGCTGCATAGATTGTTAGAAACTGCTCTCTTCTGCTCCAGGCTACAAGCACTGCACTAGGTCTTACATGTTTGTTTGACAATCTCACAGCAGGAATAGCAGTAGGAGAGGGGAAAAGTGAAATAACAAGGAGATTGGATGTCAAACTCTTTTTTATACAAGATCTCCTAATAAGAGTATTACTTCATTGTCTAATGTTGAAAAATTTAAAATGTGTCTGACCCACACCTTTGACAGCCTTGGAATATGGCCTTCTCTCCCAGTTAGCGTATCTCATTAATTTATTTCACAGACAGTCACCTCTTCTCCTGGGCCGGGCCCTCAGCAATCACCTGTGGATTACTGCCACAGCCTTTAAACTATCTTCCTAGTTTTTAGGTTGCCCCTCATCTAGTGTATCCTGCTGACAATAATTAACTTGCTTAAACACCTGTGACAGAGTAATTATTGAGATGTTAATTTTACTTTATTCTCTCTACTCCTGGAGATGGGAAATAATTAGAGGTAGATTTTATGTCCAATCCCAAAAGCCTTTTGTGTTGAGCCTGGGCTGTTTAGGTTAGAAATACTTTCTGTGAAGTGGGGCTATTGACAGAACATTGGAGAAATCCAGAGCACATTCCCCCATACTCAGGCTTTTGTGAAAATAAGTTAACTGAGGGAAGAGTTAATCCTTAGGGTGAAGAAAGCAGAACAGGCTCAGTGATGAAGCAGGTATAGTTCATTCCAGCAAGGTGGTGGAGCGGTCAGATTTGGCAGGTTTTTAGAGTGATATGGAACGAATGTCCCACTCCCACACAGTGCCCCAAATGTCAAAAGGATTCGTGATAGAATAACCAAGGTGACAGGAACCCAAAAGGTCATGGTGTTGGAGGCATGGACAAAGTGCATGTCTTTATACTTGAAAAAAAAGGGAAGGTAGCAGGTTGCTTTGAAAAGATCACGAGGGCTTGACCAAGAGCATGTCAGGAACCACCACTCTGGACTAAAGACTAGAAGCCTTCTTCTCATCCTAGAATTTTTACATGACTCTTAGGGAGGCTCTCCCTGGAAAGAAAAGAAAAAAAGAAAAAAAAAATCATAAATTGGACTGAGCTAGTATTTCTTAACACCTCTAGTAGATAGAGGTGAAGTCTGATTTACCTGGCTTAGAAAGTGCAATTAGGTGAAGCTTTCCTCATTTGGATGATGTAATCTAAATTTACAGCCACTATTTGCCACTCTTGGCATCACACCGTCCTACCCAGAAACCTTCACAGGCTCAGAGTACTTGCTGTATTCAACCTAAGCCCTGTAGGTCAGTGCTCATACACCTCGATAGCTGGTTCCCACCTTCGCTACCAAAATTAATTTCCTCCTTCTTCCAAATATTCATTCTCTGCTCTAGACTGCCTTGCTTCTTTGTTAGCCCCATGACCACTATTGACTCATTCCTTGAACTCTGACAGTTCTTTACCCCTGTGCCACCCTAGCATGTAAAATAAACCACTTATTTTTGCAGCCTGGAATTATTTATGGTTACTTCATTAGGGTTAGTGCTTTTAATGAGATTAAAAGTTCCTTTGAGGCAAGAAGCATGTCTCATATTTCTGTCACCCTCCTCATGTCTAACGAGGGGCTAAGCACAAACTAAAGACTTGTTAATTGATTACACTGTCAATGCCTCTCATAGGGAGTCAGGTCTGGGTCGAGTGTCTTATTCAGGAAGAAACCATGCCATTCAGGATAGTAAACTGACACAAGGTAAGTTATCCTAGCCAGAGGCACAAAAGGCAGTTGATTGGTAGTTTCATCGGCGGAGCACATTTTAATTGGTTCAGCTCTGAAAAGTGCAAGTTGCTTGCCTGGCTGGTGAACATTGTTATTCCTGCTCTGAGAAAAGAATTGAAGCTCAGAGAAAGAGGCTGGATGTTCAAACCCCCTAACAGTAAGAATGAAAGCCTCAGACCCTGAGCCTGGATTTTTCTCTCAGCACTACCTTAGCAATTAGTAAATCTGGGAAAGTAGAGACTTAGGGATATAACCAGAGGTATGATAGAAGGGAGACCAGAGATAACTCTGATAACTCATTGGGTCACCTGTTTCAGTTGGAAAAAGACAATAGGTACAGAAGTCTCCTTTGCATTGCAGAGGCTAAACCAAAGAATTATGATTGTTTACTGATGTCGTTTTTGTGCAGGATAATACTAAGAACACTTGTGGACTAGTAGACTCCTAAGCCGTGACTGTGGCTTGAATAATCACTTTCAAATATGCCCTAAAAAGCACAACCAGAAATCTGACTTGACATTTCCAAAAATAGAAGCATTTAAAATATGAAACCGTATAACTTGCCATTGTCTTCATGTTGTAATTCAGTCTTTACAAAAACGCAGACAGGGGCACCTGGGTGCCTCAGTGGCTGGGCGTCTGCCTTTGGCTCGGGTCGTGATCCCGGGGTCCTGGGATCAAGTCCCACATCAGACTACACACCCGGAGCCTGCTTCTCCCTCTATGTCTCTGCCCTTCTCCGTGTGTCTCTCATGAAAAACAAGACAAAACAAAGCAAAAAGCAAAGAAAGATCATCTAAAATGCAGACAATAAAAATCAGTAATGTCTTTGAACCTGCTTTTGCTTTACCCACCGTATCACAGGAATGCTGTGAAACCAACGGGCTCTCCTAGGCCTTCTTTTCTGCTAACCTTTCTTGTTATGAAAGGCATAAGACAAGAACGGTCATTGATTGGGGAATTGAAGCTCTCCCATAAAAGATGAGTATGTCGACAGAAATACCATCAGCTCCCCAGCATGCAGGTCAAATATTCCTTAATCTCACGTGTGTCAAGGGATTGCATGACCACCCTCAGACAAGGACAGCCAATATTACCTGTGCTGAGAGTCAGATATGTTGAAACGTGCGGTAAAGGGACAGACTGAACGAAAGAACAGCAGTGCCTCCCACAGACACACAGAATCAGGTCTGGCTGTATTTCAAATACCAAACTATATTTTCAATTTTCCTGCTTGACATTTACCAGAGGGGAAAAGATACATAAGTAATGAGGCAAAAGGGCATGACAAGCTGGGTGTGTATTTTCCCATTACATTAAGAAATAAGCTTAGCAAAAATTGCACTTAGAATTCAAAATTAAAAATAAATAAGTATTTTTCACATTTGTCAGAGCATCCTTAACAAATTCAATGACTCTGAATGTATATAAATGCGGTTGATAGTTTTTTATGCTTTTGCTCTAGCAATATTAGCCGCTTGTTTTCATTGTATTATGCTGCACATTATTTTAGGCTGGTATGTAAACACTGGCATCTGTGTCTGTCTCCTTCAACCATGTTATTTTCTTAATAACAACAGTTGTTGTCATTATCAACTGCTTAATATCTGCTAGGCACAGTATTAGTACTGTACATGCCTTCTATTGCTTAATCCTTAACAAAAACTCTGCACAGTAAGTGTCCTTGCCATCAGTTTATTAAGGTAAGGAAGTTCAGCAAGGTAACAAACGGCACGTTAAGTGGTGGAGCTAGACTTTGGGGTGCAAAATCAAATCTTTCTTCCTTTCAGCCTCCCCTTCAGACCCCAGCAGGAATCTTGCCCTCTCTGAGTTCTTAGTAAATATGGCAACTGCCTGAGTTTACTTTCACACATGAACAAAACAACAGGTTGAAGCATCATCAATGAGGCATCATTAAAGTGGCAGTGAGTGTGTAGGTAAACTACCGGGTCAGCCACTTTGCTCTTCACTGACTGATACACACACACACACACACACACACACACACACACATTTGGGCTAAACATTTTGGTCTTAAGCATGCAGAGGCTGATCCCTGACCATGCAGAAGGACTTAAAACAGAATTTCTTTCTTTCCTTTTTTTTTTTTTTTTTTTTTTGATGCAGTTGGACAGTCACCTGTTCATGATATCCAAGAGGGAATATGGAACCAAAAGGGTATCAGACTGTGATCCAACATCTATAAATGTTTCTCGGTATTAAATGGATGTTTAATTTTCTAGCTTTTAAAGTCCAAAACACTAACCCTCCTCTCAGGATTTTCTGGTCCTGGGGTGGTTGATGTGACAAAGAGTAGTGCAGGTGGTCAGGGTTGTAATTATGCTCTAATGAAAACTGCTATTTACAGTTGAAAGGCACCTCTGTAGTCTGGCATAGCTCCAAGAACTTAGACTTTCTTAATGCTGTTTCACATAAAAAAAAATAATAAACCTCTCCCAGCACCTGTATAAGGTGCTTAAAATGTCATTACCACCTGTAATTACATGGCGAATCCAATTACCACAGCTAAGGAATCAGATTGGTATGTACAATTTGTACATGTTGACCATGTTGGCTATAAAATTGTAACTGGGGAAGCATGCGTAGTGGGAGATTGTGTGCATCTTGTATAAAGCTCTGAAGAGCAATTAGAATATAAAAAAGTAATGAGGAATAATAAGAATAAATGAGTTCACTGAGGTAATGGCATTTTATAAGCTTTAGTTGAGAGGTTCTTCAACCTCAAGAAAGTAGGAAAAATTATCCTTGAGTGAAAAAAATCATATAACATATTAAGATAAACAACAAAGAAATATAATAATTTTCTAATAGAGATATATTATAGTTTTCATGTTCACTGTGCAGACTTGACTTATGTAATAAAATTTGAAAATCCTCCGCCTACACTGAGAGGTTTCTGGGAAAAGACAGACTGGTTGGACCTGTGTGAATGTTGGAATCAGTGAGACAGAGCCTTGCAAACCCCTTGTGACATTCATCATAGCAGTTACATGAGTTACACTAAATTATGATCTTTTTTCTTATAGATGGAGGAGTGATAAATGCAGAACTGTCTGCCAGCTTATTATACGGTCAGTAGCAGTGAAAGGAATGGAAAATGACAGGAATAAATAACATAATCTGATCAGTTAGTGGCACACAAAGACTTCCAGGGCTCTGTCTTGTATAACAATCTCTAGTCTCCTGGGAGCCACCTGAGAAAGATTGACTGTTGCCACAGATAAGTTCAATTGTGTGAAGGACAGAAAGCATCAGGTTTTAGATATGCTAGTTGGGTTTTTTTCTGTCCTGCTTGCCATATGAAGTCAGCGGACTCCATGTCATGGATCCTTGACATAAACTAAATGATCATGCTACATGGGAAGAAATAGAAGTGTTTCCTAACTAATTTATAACTTCTTTATGGGTAGTTTGTGACTATTAACTTCTTTTTAAAATGTCTACAGACGTTCACAATTCTGTAGGAAAGACACACGTGATAAAATGTTCTTTGCTTGATTTTTATATATACATTGTATGAGACTGTAAGTAAGATATATGAGACAAGAGTTCCTGGTCCAGACACCGATACAGGACATAATCTGACTTCAAAATTGAAATAAGTGGTAGATACTGAAATTACATTGCCCAGTTTAAATGCCAGTTGGGTTATTATAGTGAGCTTCTGGAAGCCCTTCTTTGATTCTTCCTGTGTATTCTTCAGATCGTCATGCACTGGTGAAACTCTACCTCTAAAACTCTGTCCTCCAAATACCTACCATTTGCTTTGACATGGACGGAACTGGAGGATGTTAGGCTGAGTGAAATAAGTCAATTGGAGAAAGACAATTATCATATGGCTTCATTCATATGGGGAATATAAGAAATAGTGAAAGGGATTATAAGGGAAAGGAGGGGAACTGAGTGGGAAAAATTAGAGAGGGAGATAAACCATGAGAGACTCCTAATTCTGGGAAAAAAACAAAGGGTTGTGGAAGGGTGGGTGGAAGGATGGGATGACTAGGTGACAGGCACTGAGGAGGGCACTTGATGGGATGAGCACTGAATGTTATATTATGTTGACAAATCGAACTTCAATAAGAAAATTTAAAAATTAAAAATTAAATTAAATTAAAAATATAAGTACCCAAAGACAAGTGTTTTAAATGGGTAATTAGAAATGCATCCTTATGAGGCATAGAGAGACATCACTGAATATATTGAAGTAAATTTATTGACATTCATGCTGCGTATTAGAAGGAAAAGCATTTGCAAGAGAGCAATTTGTGAAACTAATCAGAGTCTAAAAGTAAGATATTTGTGAGTGATTTCTGTACCATAAAAAAAAAAAAAGTGAGCCTGAAAGTAGTGAATATCTTAATTTATTTATCAACATTCTATAAATCTGATCATGGTGTTTTCCTGCCTAAAACCCTTTAGTGGCTCTCCATCTCACAGTAGGTAAAATATAAGCAGGAAAATAATGCCAGAAACTTATCTTTTAGAACAATTAATATACTAGTTGTTCATAATATATTTTAAATGCAATTAAAAACTATTACATTAGTCCAGTTTAAAAATATTTGGTTTCTTAGGTATGAAAGTGAGTAAATTTAAATTTAAATTTATTCAACATAGACCAAAACAATTAGTTTAAAAGAAAAATACTTGCATAAAATTTAAGAAATATGAGTAAGTTAAATTCTTTCTTTATATCTTGTCACAGAGTAAGAATTAAATAGATGATAACTCTCTGAAATTTATTTAAACTACAAATAGTGTAATTTCTACTGCGCCCTGTTCTACATTTTTTTGGATGATCAATTACTACAGAGTGACATGCCTAGAGCGAGCAAGTCCCTATCACAGGATAGTGACTAATACAAAATTTTCTATAAATAAAACTGACTTTAATTAGCAGTTTGATTAAGTCTAACTTTTTTTTTCTTTTAACCAATTTTCCTCAGTGGTGAAATGTTGTTCTTTATGTTTATAGGTAACAGAGAAACATGGAGCATATGATCAATAGCTTGGAATTAGGGAGTTCTAATATATTCCAGTTTTGTGACCTTGGATGAGACAGTTACCCTGATGTCTGTCTGGTGTATATCAGTTTCTCAACCAACTTTAACACCATTTCTCTTCCTCTAGCTAAGCATTTTACTGTGCACTGTATGAAAAATTTTAACACTTGATAAGCATGATGTCTAGAGGGAATATAAATTTAATTCTTCAGCCTTTCATCAATGTACCCACTTCATTGTCTACAATTGAAAAATGACTAAAAAAATCGTGAATTATAAAACATCCTATTTTCCTCAAGGTATTGTTAAACTGACAAAGGGTTTGCCATATATTAAATATAAGCCACAGCATATTTAAATTTCCTTTTCCTCTAATCTCTTAACAATGCAAAAGTTAATGTTGCATTTCTCAAGAATAGGAACTTTGAATTTCACAAGAGGATTAAAAGAATGAATGCCTGTAAAGTACTTAGTATAGTGACTGGCACATAGAAAACACTAGAGAAAAATTTGCTATTATCATCATCATTACTAATATGGAACAATTCATATTCCTTGATAAACCTTAAAGAAATCACCTGTTGGATTGTGTTTACACATAGGTTAAAATGTTCCAGAAATAGATTCTGGGTCAGATGCCAGATTTTAAAAGCTACTGTGAAGAGACATGGTATGTTAGTCACATTTAAGTTACACTAGCCTTAATATAAGCTCTAGGCTTCAAAAAGAACAGGTTTCCTGAGGTGAAATAAAAGTAAATGTAGGGTAGCAGCCTCATGGTCTTCACTGAAAAGACAAAGGAAGCCAATCCAGAAAAAAAAAAAAAAAATTCAGATTTAGACTAGTGGTCATTCTCCCTTTTTTGCTCTCTTTATTCTTGATATTTTATTTTTTTTCATTTATCTCCAATGAAAGAGAAATCTTGAATTCATGAATTTCAGAAATGCTGACTTTAATGGACTGTTTTCTGTTCTCCCAAATGTTCATATATTGGAATTCTAATCCCCAGTACTTCAGAATATGACTATTTAGGAGTAGGATCTTGAAAGAGATAGTTCAGGCTAAATGAAGTCATTGGGGTGAGTCCATCCAATATGACTTGTCTCTTTAAATGAAGAGAGGATTAGAATAGTTATACACAGAGGAAAGATAATGTGAAGACACTGGGAGAAGATGACCAACTACAAACCCGAGAAAGGCTTTGAAGAAATCAGCCTCATTGACACCTTGACATCTGACCTCAAACCTCCAGAACAGTGAAAAAATAAAATTTCCTTGTTCAAGCCACCTAATCTATGGTACTGTGTTATGGTGGCCCTAGCAAGCTAGTACACTGATCTAATAATGTTTTGAATTAAGATATAAATTAGTTTTTATTAGAATAATTAAAGTCTCAGTAGAAATTAGATAAAAGAGTAAAACTGTTAAAAGACTTCAGAACTATGTTGAGTCAAAGTGAAAACAACAGTAGTATCTCTATGGTAAATGTACGTATCAACAAGCTCAGAGAAGCTCAGAGAGGTTAAGTAACTTGCCCAATGTCACACACACACCAATTAAATGAAGGTGGTTTAATTCCAGAGTCCATGATGTTAACTGAGACAAACTGAAATATTTAAATCAGTTTTGAGTTTGAAGTGAATCAGAGATTGCTGCAAAGGTGAAGTACACAGTTGAATATCTCAAGATCCGAAAGAGGAAATAAAGGACAGGAAGAAAGGACAGGAAATAAAGGACAGGTCATTTTTATGCCAATTTATGACTACAAGTTAGAATGCTGATTATATATCTTTGCATTATTTGAATTAAGAAGCATAATACATACAACTTGGAAGAAAATCATATTACCTGACAGAAAAGGATGGCATGGGCACTAAACATGGGACACAGGAAAACAAAACCACACCTCATTGTTATGGTGACGTGAAGACGCAGGCAATGTTGGAAGAAAGTTCTTATGATTCTCATCAAGTAGAGCAAGGTACTGGATAAGAACTTGGACAGAGTCAAAAAGGGAAACAAAGAAAGTGCGTTTTGAGGGCTTTATAGGAACATGTAAACTCAAGCATGCATGTTAGAGAATTTCTGAGCAATGTAGACTTATTGCTTTGGTCGATTGTGACCAAATCAGTAATACTGTTTTCTGTATATGCGGCAGCATCACCGCCCTCCAAAATGGTGGCAGTGACAAAATGCTCAATTCAAATAGTGGCATCTTAGGTCTCTGTAGTCCTAGTCTTAAATTTTCTTTTTCTTTTTTTCGTTTTTTTCTTTTTTTCTTTTTTTTAAGTCTTAAACTTTCTTATACAAAGAGCTGGAAGAGATCTTTCCGGTGTGTTGCTGTCTCTGTACAGCAATACGGAGTAGGGTTGGAGCAAGTGGAGTCACATGGAATCATCTGGGTGTATTTCCAACTGGATTATATGGAATTCAATAATAATGATTTCTAGTCAGTAATATATACGAGTGATTTATAGAAACTGGAGAGGGAGAAAAAGTAGAGCTAATTCATTGCAATACTTCTTATGGACAAAACAAATGTAGTTGTGTGTGTGCATATAATTTCTATATATTTCATGTATATAATTTTATTTAGTATATTTTTAGTATATACTTTAGTATATAATTTTATACATATTATGAGCAATTTATATATATAAATGTATATATATGAATGTATTTTGCATATATTTAATTAAAACCATTTTATATGATCACACAGGCAACTTTTTATTATTCAATGAATATGTTTATTTCAGGTGGGTTTTTTCCCTTGAAGATTTTAACTAATTTATTTTAAAATCTTGATCCTATTGTATCCCTAAAATATTGTCTTTCTTTATGAATCCTGTTTGTGGTAACAAGAAAATGTATACCTAAAAATAAATGTTGCTCCTTCATTGTACCCAACGCTATTGAGCCCTAAAGAGAATTTGCCCATCACTCTCCCCTTAGACTTGAACATCATTAATAACCTTTCAACACACCATTTCTGTCCTACACTGCTTTTTATCTCCTAATCTCAAACACACAGCAAACATTCATTTTCCGCACCAGCTTGATGAAAGCAAGCATTTTCTCTCCAGTATTATAAATGAGCAAGGTGAGCTGGAATGACCACCCAAGGGGATGCACAGAGAAGGGCAAAGCACAGAACAAACCTCTATTGTCAAAAGCTAGCCTGGCTAAGAACTACATCCACATGCTATATTAAATCATGCTCCATTTCCAAATATTAGCTTCAGGGATGCCTGGGTGGCTCAGCGATTGAGCATCTGCCTTTGTCTCAGGGCGTGATCCTCAGGTTTGGGATCGAGTTCCGTATCGAGCTCCTTGTGGGGAGCCTGCTTCTCTCCCTGCCTATGTCTCTGCCTCTCTGTATCTCTCATGGATAAATAAATAAAATCTTAAAAAAATATATTAGCTTCAAATTTGGGGAGGCATCTTCAATTTTTTTTTTCCCCAGAGAAGCTTCTCTCTTTTCAATTCACCTTGTCCAGCAAACTTCTAAGTGTTTGGTATACTTGAGTAAAGAAAATGCATAAAATTTACGGGACCTATAACTACTATCTAGGCTTCTTTCCCATCCATTCCCTTTTTGTGCTGGGATCTATGATTCTACATCAATATTCTTCTAATAACATTTTCATCTCCTAATCACAGAGCACAATAGTTTTTTTCAATTATCACTATGAGCAGTGTGAGAGCTACTGAAAGTGGAAAACTGGGATATATCCTTTTGGACTTATAAACTGTGTAAGGAATTTTGAACTTGGCCTTAAAGGCAGTGCACAAAACACTGAAGGATTATACACAGGAGATCTCCAATATCGGGTTTAGTGTTTTTTTTTTTTTTTTAATTCTCCCCAGCTATATGGAGAACTGGCTGGCATGGATGTGGAGAAACCACTTCAGAGGCAATTGTGGAGGCTCTAGGGATGGAGTTCATGTGGAAAAGCAGAGAACTTTTGTCATAGGGGATGTAGAGAAGTATTTAAGGAACAGCCTTTTCATAACTTAGAGATTTATTGAACATGGGGCATCAGGAAAAGGAGATAGAAAGGAGATGCCCTGGTTTCTGAAAACAAAACAAAAAACTATGTAAGCTTTGATACTGTGGTTCTAAATAAATAAAACCTCCATGAGCCACATGTATGGGATGTTGCTATCTAGCAAAATCATTGGCTTTTGTACTCTTCTTCCATCAATTTTCATTCAATTTCCTACTTTGAGTCTTTGTTCAGAATGTCTTTATGCAATAGACAGAGTATCACCTCACCACATTTTTTCCTGCCACAAAAAAAATTACAGCTGAAGGAAATTAGACAGTTTTGAGCCAGTGAAATAGAGAGGTACCAATGAGTGAAGGGGAAAATAATTCTTGGTACCTCTAATACACATGTGGGACACTGAGTTAACCAATGGCAACCTAATGTTATTTCTGGCACTGCACAGACTCAGGATACGTTCACTTGCAATTTTTGGTGGCAATAAAAGTGCTATAATAGGATTCAATCGAATATATTCTACAGCATTTGTAAATTCCTACTCTCATGCTCACTCTTTAATATAGTTGAGGTATTTTTAGCTACCCAGTCATACTTTCAACCAGCAACCAGAAGGGTGAGCCCTATGATTTTCCAGAGTAGACAAACACACAAACATAAGAAACCCCAAATCCATTGGATGTATATGAAAACTCTATCATCCTTAGTAAATTATGAATTTGATTTCCTTATCTTGCTTTCATTCATCCATTCAACATCCTCACGATAACTCAGCATTGTTCTCAGCTTTCAGTATGTTCATGTGGCTACAAAATTCCCCAAAGTTTGCTATAAAACACTACCAGGTAGCAGCCCCTTGAGGCCTATTACAGACTTGAGGAGCCATATAATTTTCCTCAATCAAAAGCAGACCTTCCCACGTCTTTTTTGCTCAAGGTCCTTCTCTCTCATTTTACAATGTGTGATAATTAAAAAAAAAAAAAAAAAAGTAAATCTTAAGATTAGAAAAAAAAATTCTTAATGCAATTTAAAACTTCAACCCTAATGGCTCTTTTATGGGTGCCTCTCGTGCTAAGAACTGAAAATATGAGAGAAGGGTGATAGTGAAGATATTGTGGAAAGGATAGTTTGTTTTCCTTTTGGTTTAAAACAGATAACTTGGATACTTGTGTGCATGTGTGTGTGTGTGTGTGAATTTTGTTGTGTTTTGTGTTTGTTTTATGGATGTTATGGGAATTGGCATGGTTAAGTTATCTCTAACCTAATAAGAATTTAAAGAATGAAGTCACACCCTTGATAGAGGGAATGAGTGGAATCAAGTCCTACTGATCGTTTGGGAAATAGGTGTATCCTTAGAACAGAAATCACCCTCATTCTTCATTAAGAATGACATCTTATGCAGAGGATGTATGTTTACACCCAGATATTAAACAGGAAGAAATTTCTGTGAAATGCCTGTAAAATATGACTAACTCATGGCAGCTATCTCCCTTTCCTAAAAATCAGAAAGTAGAATGTCAGAGGCTCCCAACCCCTAGTAAAACCATCTGTGTTGCCTTATCAGCTAGGTTGTTAATTAACTTCTTAAATCCACTTTACTTCCCTCTTAATATTTTGCAAAGTGCTTATATTTGATGTCTGCCATCTTTTATATGTTCCAAAGCAAATGAGTATTTTGGTTAGTTAGTGGAGAGTGTTATAAGCAGAACAGTAGACCTATGAGACAACTATAATTGTAACAGCAATGTTTCAACTAAGAAACACTCAAGTACAGATAAAATGTAAGCACTTAGACATAAATGCAGTTGGTATACCTCCCCCGCTTATGAGGATATTTCTGTACCCAGAGCTAAAATGGCAATTTCTGAGGCTTGCATTATAAGCGTGGGTTACAGGAGCTTTGGTGTCCCACCCAGATTTGGTTCCTGTCATAAGTACCCAAGAAGCTTTCTGCCCTGATTGTCTGAGAAGGGCTCTTTGCTGAGCTGTAGTTACCTAGTTAATTATTTTCTGGGAGTTGTGATCTAGGAACTCAGTTGGGTTTGCTTTCAATTTGCTCAATTTCAGAGCAACCACAGTACCTACTGATTTCACTGTCACCTCCTGCATTGTTCTTTTCTGAAAGAGCTGGAGACTGAGCTCTAAAACAATCAACAAGCAGTGAATTTTTTTTATATTTCTCGTTGGTGTGGGAAACTGCCTGTGATTGTTTTTGTTGTATTGATATTGCCTTAGTGTGTAAAGGATAAAGCCTAACTTCCAGCATGCTGGTGAGGAGGAAAAACACAACAAAACAAGAACAAAAAACCAGTTTGTTACAGAACTGTCAGGATCTGCTCTCCCGAAGTTCTCTCACGACCTCAGAAGTTGGCATTATCGCTTCTCACTTCTTGGGCTTAGCAAACGCCTCTCTCCCCACCACCTGCCTTCCTACCCTCCTTTCTCAGATACCTTCTGCTCATCCTCTGAGTTCTGTGAACAATTAAATTAGCCTGAAAATGACATGCATCTTCACTTAATCCTGATAGCACCTCTTTTAATCTTCAAAAGTAGATGTTATCTGTATTCATTTCCTAGGGCTACCATAACAAATCATCAGAAACCTGGTGGCTTAAAGTAACAGGAAATTGTTCTTTCACAGTTCTGGAGGCTGTAAGTCCAAAATCAAGGTATCAACAGGGCCACATCCCCTGCAAAGCTCTGCAAGAGAATCTCTGTTCGTTGTCTCCCCACTTCCAATAGCTGTCATTACTCCTTGGCTTGTGCTGCATCTCCTCATGTTGCCTTCTCCTCTGTGTCTCCCAACACTCCCTCTGCTTCTCACAATGATTGCAGATAAGATTCACACAGATAAACCAGGCAACACTCTTCCCCATAAGATCTTCCATTTGATCACATTTTCTTGCCATAAGGCGATATCCAATCTTTTACCATGTAAGGTAATATTCACAGGTTGGAGGAACTAAGAACAAACATATCCTTTGGGGGGCCACCACAAGTAAGTCCACTAAACTGCTATCTCAATTTTAAAGACTAACTAAATGTTAGAATGCTGAGCTAACATGTCTGGGACCTCACAACTAGTAAAATGGTACACCCAGAATTCGAACCAACATCTGTCTAATTCCAAGTCCAACTCCATAACTGCTAGATACAATTTCTCCTCACCTCAAGGATGACGTAGATGCCATCCTCAGTGTGCCTGTGCCTACCTATTCTGATCCTTAGACACTGAAATGTGTGTGTCTGGTTAGTAGTATGGCTTCTCTACCATATCGTCCATTCATGAGCCACGTCTGCCATGGTCTGCAGTGGCTCCCTGGTGCCCATCACAATGCCTGGCACTTAACAGATACTCAACAAACATCAGATGCACCTCTTCATTGAAACCAAGAAACCCTGAAAGAAAGAGTTTAAACATAACTTAGTCTTTTAAGTCACCACCTTTTTGTTATTGAATTAATTTCATTTTACTATCTTATCTTTACATGGCCTTCTTAGTTGTATTCATCATGGCAGTAATATTAAAATGTAACCATATTAAACACATTAAAACTAAGCTAATCTGTAGATAGTAATGTCTCTGATATTATTTTCTGAAAACAATATAGATTACTGAGTATGTAATCTTCTCTCAATCTTACGATAAATATTTGATATTCTTTTAAATTCAATTTCTATCGACTGTACAATTGTCAGACTAATAACTTCACTATAACAGAATCAGTTTCGTGCTTTTAAATAGAAAATAAATACATGCTTAAAATGACAGATTTTAAAGTCTTTATTTTGGTGTCATTAAAAGCCTGTGTGAAAAAAAAAAGGCTGTGTGTTAAACAGACTTTATTATTATTTAATATCTACAGGATGAAGAAGAAGGGAAAAAACAATATTTTAATAAGATAAAATACAGATGAATTTCACCACTGACATTTGTTTGAAAAGATTGGCCATTTGATTTAAGTCATTTTGTTCCATGATCTGGAAATGGCATCCAGATTTCTTAGACACATCAAAATATGAGATGAATGAAATGATTAGACAGTGGGCAGTCTTGGAACACATTCACACTCCATGCCTTACTTTTAGAAGACATACCCAAGTAACTAAGAAAATTCAAAAGAGGGGATCCCTGTGGCTCAGCAGTTTAGCACCTGCCTTCAGCCCAGGGCATGATCCTGGAGTCTTGGGATCGAGTCCCACATCAGGCTCCCTTCATGGAACCTGCTTCTCCCTCTGCCTGTGTCTCTGCCTCTCTCTCTCTCTCTCTCTCTCTCTCCTGTCTCTCATGAAGAAAATTCAAAAGAATATAAACTCAAATTAAAAAAAAAATGAAGAAAGGGCTATAAGAGCATTCATGTATAAAAATGATTCATAACATAATTGATAAGAAGGAACCCTAGCTGGCTCAGCATGTGAGTAGAGCATGTAACACTTGATCTGCAGGTTGTGAGTTCAAGCCCCAAGTTAGGGGTAGAGTTTATTTAAAAAAAAAAAAAAAAAGAGTGGTTAGAAGTCTCAAACTACAGAGGAAATAAGCTTCAGGAAAAAGTCCAGATGGCAATGCAAGAACATGCTAGTACATAGAATTTACATCAACAAAACACATTTTGTTCATAAGTTTTCATCTGTTAGAGATATTTTCCACAATATGACTGTCCAAAACCCACATGCATAATATGCATTTTTAAAATAGTCCTGCCTAGATGCCAACATGTTCTCAAAGTAAAAATGTTAACTATTTATCAAGATATTTGATCTACTTGATGCAAAATAATCTAAACATTTTAATACTTTCAATATTTAAAAAAATCAAATGTAAGATCTCCAATTTGGTACACATCTTTACAATATGTGAAGAACCATGGGGGTAAAAGGTCAGATATTGCAAAAAGCATTTTACTTAGAATCAAAGACTGTTAAATTCCCATCTTTGAATCAAGCCAGTTATGTAAATTTGAGGGACTTCTTTAATCTCTTTGTGCCTCATTATGCTAGAATCATAAAGTTGAAGGAGGCCTCCAAGCTTATCTTGTCATCTACCAATGTAATGTCTGGCAATCAACCAGGGTTCAAAACTCAAATGTCTTCAATGATTAAGCAAGGGACATTACTGCACACAAATGTATGCAATTACTTTGTATAATAAAATAACAACTGATGGGAACATTGACTAATTGAAATTTGCATATTTGGCCTAATTGTCCTTCAATATGAAATTTTAAACATGGTTGGCCAAATAATTGCACTGCTCTGTAACATTTTGATTGGTCATTTTCCAGCCTCTGTGCTATGTACAAAGAAACAAAATACTCAAATCTTTTCATTCACCAATACTTAAAAAAAAGAAAAATCAAATGAATACATAAAACAAAGAAAACTAGAGAACTATCACTCAAAGTGATGGAAATCTTTTAATAAGCAAAAGTGTCAGACTGAATGGGCTGTAAGAGGACTTCTAGGTCTGAATTTCTATGTCTTCTGGACTGGTGCTATTATTCTAGGTGTGGTTGTTGAAAGGCAGCATCAATATCACTGAGAACTTGTTACAAATTAAAGACCTGAGGCTCCTCCACAGATCAACTCAATCAGAAACTGCATTTTTAACATGGTCCCCAGGTGATCTGCAGGTACTTTAAAATTTGAGGAGCCTTTCACTGAAAGATGTAATACAAAAAATTAGACTCAACCAGCTGAGAAATAAGTCATCTGTTAGTATCTGCATAAAGAATTGAAAAAAAAAAAAGAATTGAGAAGTGATGTTCTTCATAGGACTCATGAAATCTGTTACTTGTAGATTTGGAAATTATCCCATGGAGTGTTATCATTTTGGCACGAATCAAATGCATTCTTTCTGAAAGTAAGGGGAATAGACTACCTGACCTCTTAGTTTTGGTCCAGTCTTGAATTCTTAGAATCATGAGTGTTTGCTTGAATTTCGGGGTTGTTTTAACTGAATGCATTCATAGAATAGGTTTCAATTTCTTCCTTTCCTTGAGTAAGTGAAGAAAGGTTGAAAGTTCAGCTTTCATTTACACATACAATTTAAGCTGAACATACCATAGGCCTATTGGTTTTAAGGAGAAATATTTTGCAAGCAATGTAGATAAAATTGAATATTCTTGGTAAATATGAATTTAGGTCCCTGATGAAACGAGTGCCTTTTTGTCCATTAGTCAGTTATAAGCCTAAAATAGCCATGCTAGCATACTTTCTCAATTCTGAATTTTTTAGGGTAATTTTGTGAATATAATCTTCAGATCCTCTGCAGAGAAATCTTTTCAGGCAGTTCTGAAACACATTCTTTCAATATTAAGTACAAGATAAGGTTTTAATATTCCTTAGAAAAACCAAGCACATTGTCTATTTCAAACATTCACTGAGGAAGTACTCAATTCAAGATAAATAATGATCTCTTCAGTTAATTGTTGAGGACTAAATTTTCAAATGTGTTATTATATGACATTAAACAGCTTAGGGGGCACCTGGGTGGCTGGGTGGTTGAGTCTGCCTTCAGCTGTGATCCCGGGGTCTTGGGATCGAGTTCCACATCAGGCTCCCTATGGGGAGCCTGCTTCTCCCTCTGCCTATGTTTCTGCCTCTTTCTGTGTCTCTCACATATCAATAAATAAAATCTTTTTTAAAAAAGAGAAAAACAGTCTAGGCATGTTGTTTTCATCTATGAACCCCATTTCTCAGCATAGTGCTTGAGGTTACATGCATAAGAAATGCCTTAAAGTGAATAAAAATGGCCCATGAACCCACCTCTTCTCTCTTTTATAGGAATATGTCTTATGTATAGGGGTAGGAGAAATGATTGGAGGTGATGAAAAGGTACAAACTTCCAGTTATAAGTTCTTGGGATTCGATGCACAGCATGATTACTATAGTTGACGATATTCTATTGCATATTTGAAAGTTGCTAAGACAGTAAATCTTACAAGTTCTCAACACAAGAAAAAAATGCAATTTTGAGAGGTGATGGTGCTAAACTTGGGCTAATCATTTCACAACGTGTGTATATATCAAATAACTATGTTGCATACCTTAAATTCATATGTTATATGCCAATTATATCTCAATAAAGCTAAAAGGAACAAAAAAGAACATATCTTATTGTTGGTATGTAATATATTGGAAAGGAAGCCTCACCCTTTTAGTCAAACTGAGTAGTAACTAACTACCAAATAAGTAATTCAAGCAAGATATTCAACCATTATTTATGTAAATGTAACTTTTAGAAAAATCTAGGTAGCCAAAGAGGACAGTTGCATATGAATACCATCCTCACTAAGAATTGTCTAGGAGCCAACTGCAAAGGCAGCAGTTTGACCTTACAGGCACATTAACCTTCTCCTCTCTTTTATCATCTGCTCATACCTGCAGAAAGAATACTACTTATCACTCCCCAATTTTCCCGTTTTAAATGTTCTTAATCAACAGTTTTTGGGTATTGGAGAAGCTATACAAAGACAAGTATTACTTTTGAAAATGATAATGAAATTGTAGGCCGGCATTATCTTTTATGGAAAGGTTGCTATTGTTCAGAAAACTGATTCTGAAGAGGAAAAAATTTTGTGTTAAGCTAGAGTAAGGCAATTTGACATTGCCAGTCTCCCAGAGAATGCATGTATATATTTATTTGTTCTTATTCAAATATGAAGATAAAGTAAAATGGTCACATGTCTCCATCTGAACATAAGGTGGCCAGGAAATGCAATCCTGCATGCACACACACACACACACACACACACACACACTTTATACTGAGAATTGTGAGGATCCTGGTCATCTCTAATTTTCTCTATGCCTATCTGTCAGATACTTCAGTCAAGTGAGGAAGAAAAGGAGGTTTGTGCCATGGGTGACAATCCACACAAGGTTCATAATCTAGGGTTACCTCTAATAATAATTTGGTTAAAAAAAATTCAGATAGCCCTGTGTGTTGCCATGTCCATAACGAATTATTCAGTTATTTCTGCAAGAAATCCCAATTAGTTTGAATTAATGATAGTGTTATGAGTTGAATTCTTTTTCCCAAGAGACAGGTCCCAAACCCTAGTTCCTCAGAATGCGACCTTCTTTGGAAATAGGGTCTTTACAGAGGTAATTAAGTTAAAATGAAGCATTAAGCTGGGTTCCAATCTGCTATGACTGGTAATTTTTAAAAAGGGGCCATTTAGGACGCCTGGATGGCTCAGTAGTTGAGCATCTGCCTTCAGAAGCTCAAGGCACGATCCCAGAGTTCTGGGATCCAGTCCTACATTGAGCTGCCCACAGGGAGCCTGCTTCTCCCACTGCCTGTGTCTCTGCCTCTCTCTGTGTGTCTCTCATGAATAAATAAATAAAATATTTTTTAAAACAAGGGGCTGGTCGTTTGGATACAGAGACAGACATACAAGTAGGGAAGATGATGTAAAGACACACAGGGAGAATGTGATATGAAGATGAGGGCAGAGGTTGGAGTGATGCACCTATGAGCAAAGGTTCACCAAAGATTACCAGCAAATCCTCAGAAGCTGGGAGAGAGGCATGGACCCGATGCTCCCTCATAATCCTTAGAAGAAAATCCTGCTGACCCCTTGATTTCTAACATCATCTCCAGAACTGTCAGACGATAATTTTCTATTACTTAAGCCACCTAGTTGGTGGAACTTTGTTAAGGCAGATCTTGGAATCTCATGCAGATTGTGATTCATGTGACTGTGTTATAGCGTTAAATTGGATCTCTTGATAAATAGAAAGACAATGAATATAAACTTACGAATGGATAAGTGGTACTTTTTGAAAACCAAAAGTAAATATAAGGATTTTTGAAACTGTTTATCAATCTTGACCAAGTATAGATGACTGTATTTGACTCAAAAAGATTTGTTACTCCATAAAATCCCCTGAGAGTGGCATGAGCATATATATTATTCTATTCTATTCTATTCTATTCTATTCTATTCTATTCTATTCTCTTGAAATGTATCCAGACCTTTTTTAAATGCTGCATACAATTGGTAATAATAAAGATTAAATGTTCATAGATCTTAACCAAGTCAGTTATGGTCCTACAAGCTTTTTTTATCTGTTGCATACATTTTAAAAATTTATGAAAATGATACTTCTTAGAGACATTCTTTCAATATTACATTTATTAGACTCTTGTTATTGATGAAACACAATTGGTGGACTGGATTATGCTTCAGTAAAAGACAGCTTCCAAACCTAAATGGTATACCATACCGGAGGGTCATTTCTCTTCATGCAACATGCTCATCACAGATCAAATGAAATACTGCCCCAGGTCTCTTCATTCCTAGATTATGGCCCATAGAGAAGCCGTGAACTACATTTACCTTAAAAGAGGGAAGGGTACTCAGGAGAGTGTCCTGAGACCATTAAGTGCTGTACCCTGAGATTGATGCATGTCACATTCGTGCATAAGTCATCAGCCAGAGATAGCCATTTGTCTTCACCCAAACATGAAGGAGCAAATAAATGCAACCCTAACCTATGGTTTGGTAAATATCACTAATAACTATCACAATGATATAATTTAATTTTCATGCATTTCTGAATTACAGAATTCTAACAGTCAGCCAAGATTATATAGTTGGTAAGCGGCGGTTCTGGGCTTTGGACCCTGATCTGCTTTACTCAAGAGCTTCTAACAAAGATGCACAATGTGTTTTTAAAGTTTTGGGTTTTTTTTCCCTTCAGATCTGAGCTTTTGTATGAAAATCTAATTAAAGTTGAAGTAGAGACAGAAATAAAATGAATGAAGATAAACAATGGAAAATTGGATGAGCAAACTTGTGAAAAAATATAATTCTACATTTATTAGTGATTGACTTCTTCCTTGAAATCTCGTTTGGTTTAAATTTCACAATGTGAATATTTTCATTCATACAATCTATTTCATCTTTTTCCATTTCTACGAAGGAAAGGATGCTTTTCTTTACCCTCTAAAATCACAGTATTCCATGATGCTATGGCTTATTTCTGTAAAACAAATGGCTCCCTGCAGTATTACTTTCAGATGAGATCATATCAGCTCTCATAAGCTGAGCCAAGCAGGGGTTGTGCACAAATGAGATCTCCAAGGAAAATCTAAATACTGTAAGAAAATATTTTCAGGGATTCAATAAATAACATTTGGAGGTGATTAAATAACAAAAACAAAAAGAATGCCTCACCCTTAGCAAGCTGTTAAAATTTAACATCACAGCATTTATATTAAATGAAGTTAACCCAAAACCATGGATTATAACAATCTTTGTGTTCATTTTTTCATTTGTGTAAGTTATGAGAGCTTTAGGACCTATCTAGATTTAAAAATAACAACAGAATGTCATTATTTGGTTTACACTAATTTCTTAGTTTTTCCTTCCCTTTTGTGTTTGCTGATAGAGTACAACAATATCTCTTTATCTGCAGGGAATATGTTCCAAGACCCCCAGTGGAAGCCTAAAACTGCAGATAGAACTATATATATATATAGTTTTTTCCCTATACACACGTTTATGATAAAGTTTCATTTATAAATTAACCACAGAAAGAGTTTAACAGTAACTCATAATAAAATAGAGCAGTTATACCAATATGCTGTAGTAAAAGGGATGTGAATATGTTCTCTTTCTCAAAGTTATCTTCTACTTTACTCACGCTTCTTTTTGTTATGCTGTGAGATACAAAATGCCTATATGATGAGGTGAAATGTGGAGAATGATATAGGTGCTGTGACCTACAATTAAGATCCAGTGATAGGAGGACCATCCTCTTCCAGACTACAGTTGGCATAACTGAAACTATAGAAAGCAAAACTACAGGAAAAGGTATTACTGTGTTTCTCTCTTTCCCATTATCTGTATTAAGATAATGGGAACTAGAATTAAGAACTAGTTTACATACAGGTACCTAATAGACATGCAAAATGCTCCTACTATTAAACTATATAAATGCATTGATTCATGAAACATTATGTGAGGGCAGTCTTATATCTTACAGAGGCATTTAGATTTTATTTTAATTGCCTGAATACAGAAATGGGAAAATATACTTCTTGATTCTTCTGCTCCATATAAGAAGATCTTTATAAACTTAACAATCCTCCAACAATGTAAACGACTTCCACGGATACTAGTGAGCCTCACGATGTTAGACAAGCCTTAAAAAGAGATTAAACACCTCCAAAGAGTGATTGGAGAAGAGATCATGACATGATACTGACCAGGTGACATATAAGTGGTTTCCATTTTAAGATTCTTTGATTTAGCTAATAAATATACAACCTAATATTCAATAAACACTCTTCAGCACTTCTCATGACTGAGCAGCTGACCATCCAAGGAAAGACCTAATCAATTTCAGGAAATTCTTCCAGGTGAAAGGACAGATGTGGTTGCCACATGAGTTGATGTCAGTTTACTTACTAAGCTTTAACAACACCTGGAAAGACACTGATGTTAGAGATGGGGTTTGGAACACTCTGAGCCTCCACACTAGAAGAGAAAAAAGTGATCAAATTAAAGTGGATGGGGATTGGGAAAGAAAAAGTCACATTAAATGAGAAAAAGCAGGAAGTGGAGAAAGCAGATTTCTGAAGTTGAGAAAAGGGACATCCTACTGTCAGGTTGTACCCTATTATCAGGCAAGGGCTTTCTGAAGAATAATGAATAAAAGATTAAAATCCCCTTTCAAAGACTGAGCTCATAGCCGCTCCCTAGGGAGGGGAGAAAGGGACTTAGCTATTATGATGGCAACTTTGAACATCTGGGCACTTAGCTAGCACCCTCCTGGGCCTTAAACACCAAATCAAGTCCATTAAATACTTAAGTTTTTAAAGCTCCCTAAATTTTATCCTCTGAATGCATGGATTTTAGTAAAGGCTTGACAAAGTTCAATAAATAGTTCCTAGGGGTAGTCAGATATACAAAGTACGTAAATGTATTGTTATTATTCACGATTTAAAGTAGTACCTAAGTACCTCTAAAATAAATGCACTTGCACTCTGGCATTTTAAAACAGCTTGTTTAGAAAAAAGACATTTATATTATTTTCAGTCAAGAAGAAGGAGATTTATGAGAACCGTAAATCTAGGGGAAAAAATATGCTAGTAAAGAACCAAAGAAAATCCCAGGAAATTATTAATAAATTACATCGTGCCTTTCATTTCAAAGGTAAAGTCCTCAGCACAAAGGACAGAATGTATATAGAAAGAGATCAATTTACACATGATTTTAATCGATCCACTTCCTCAACATTTATCAGTGGCAGTGATAGAGTGTTAGGTTAATAGAGGAAGCAGAAGAAAACTTACCTGGTAAATCTACTGGACGATGTATAGGTAATAAATAAAAATATCTCTGGTAAATCACTTCTTTTTCTTTTTTCTCTCTCTCTTCCTCCCTAAGTGACTAAACTTTGAGAGCAAATAACATGCCGAAGGAAATGAGGATGTGGGTAGGATCCAATGTGAGATTATTCTTCACAGGTGTTGTGCATTTCTCTGGGTGGTATACAAGGCTCTAGCACCTAAGGACCACAGCAGAGGGCTACAGAGCCCATTACCTCCATCTTCATCACCACAATCCCAAACCTTTCATCACTACCTAATATATATCAGGCAAATCTGCTTCCGTGTCATTCATTGTCCCACTTTCCGACACAGAAGCACTAGACCCAAGTGGGAAATCAAGCCCCCAAAGTCATCACCCAGTAAGCTGGCTCCAAATACACAGCCTATGATTCATAACATTATCTAATAGGTTCAGCAACATCGTAATTGTCATTGCCAGTTTGTCTCCATACGTCATTGCAACTACTCCTCAGTCTTGTTCATATTCCCTCATAGAGTTCTAATCATTCAAGATTTATTAGTGTTTGGGAATCACAATATCCTTATAATATCAAAATGATGATCAAATTGTACATTCTACATATTGGCACATAGGTGTTGATTGGTTAGTAGTTTGGGTCTCTGAGGTGTCCTCAATACAATCCTTATGTTAAGTGGAGTGTAGCTCAGTCATAGTAAATTTTGATTCTTGAATTAGGATTTAGAACATAGAAAAACAATTGAAATGATCATTGCTGGACTTGTCTGGTTCTACACTGAGGGATCTCCATTCTTTTGCATCACCTTCCTGAATTCACACATCTAGGAATCAGGCAAGATCTGGGCAATTAAGAAATTCCCCTGGTACCAGCTATAGCATATTCAAGCAGAGAACCTAATGATTCCCTTGTTTCTAAGTCAGTGGGGTGGCTAAAGCAAGTATTATATTAGTTAAAATATGAGGACCACACTATACAGAAATGCACATTTCCATTTGTTCCTTCTAAGATAAAAGAGTGAGTTAAAACAATAGTCATTTATCTGGCAAGCTTTTAACAATTGTTTAGTTCAGGAGTTCTATACTGTAGTTCAGTGAAGCTTGAAATCACAGTATTATTTCTCATTTTGCTCATATGTTATCTGTATGCTTGAATGTACTGCTAAATAGATTTGAATGTGAACTATCAGTACTAAGTAGAAAGTTTCTTTTGCATGATTAGAGCATCTTTCATGTAAATATCCTGGGTTGTGCCAGAGCATTTTATAATGTGTGTTAGACTATTGTGTCATACAACCTTCTTTAGGATTTTTGAGAATTAAAGAGGACGCTACAGTAACAATTTATATAATGCCACGGGGAAATGTATTTTCACTGACAATTTGTGTTACATTAATTAATGAATAAAAAGTGACATATGTTTAACAAGTTTGAAATATTGCCTTGCAAGTAACACCTCCTTTCAGAAAGGTCACGTGTCGGATAAAATTAAACTTCAAATTATTAACACGTACTGAGGTCTCACTCTTGTCTGCTCCTTCACAACATTGGTAGTCCTGAAGTCACTGGAAAGCTGCAGGAGCTCAAAGGAGCATCATTGTAATTGGGGATGTTATCCTTTCCTTCTACTGGGATAGGTATCATCCAGTGTATCACTCTATCAGGGGTAACCGCTGAGGCATACTCAAAGACAAAGAAGTAAACCCATTAAGTTGGAAGAGCAGATCAAGAGCAGTAGTTACATGTTGAGGCACCTAGGTAAACCCCCACTGCCCAATAGATTGTGAGCTAAATAAATAGTAAGCACTACTATGGCAAAAGCTAGCTGATACAGCAGGCTCACTGATGCCGAGGACAAATGTGTTGCTCTAGTTTCCTCACTTAGCTACCAAGAAGATGATGTTATCTGGGATATACTGAGGATAAATATGGGCTAGAAGCTCAGCCTCTCGGGTATAGGAATTTTCTGAGACCAACTTGGAGATACAGGTAGACCTAAAAAGATCGCGTGATCAACCAGTTAATGGCTCCTGTCATCATAGTATAATACAACTAGATTTATGTAATTTCAGGCTAAAACAAAGCATGAAGAAATTATTTTTTTAATAATATAATTCTAGTAAGTCTGGCAGAAAATATAGAGATATTGTTTGGCAGAAGCTTGTTGCTTAACACCACATAGATATTTTTATGTGTTTTTCTTAATCCATGGGGCACATCAATGTCATTATGGATTCTCTGCCCTCGCTTCTGTTTGGGAAGGGAATAGAACAGCTCTAGCTTTATATATCCCTGCCTTTAGAAAATCTTTATTAGTTTAATAAACCCTCAATGGGAAGGGTATCATAAATTAATTATCCTTTTGTTAGAAAGATAACAAAGGTTATCATCTGATTTGTTTGCCAATATATAGTAAGCATGTACAACAGTAATAAATTACAATAAATATTTGTGGCATTCATTATTTAATTAATTTTGTATTGGACATATGATCATATGTATTTAGGAAGGCATCTTACCACTTACATACCCACATCTTGGAACTTTGGGAAAGTATCAGCTGCATAATGTTTTACAATGTAAGGATTTTTTTGATGTTTAATAAAACTATTTCTGTTTAACTTCCAACTGCATGTAATTCATTCACAAGACAACTACCTAAGGAACATGGATGACAGTGTGTCTGAAACTAATGCCATCAAGGTTCTGAGGCATGAAAGAAGTGCCATAATCTAAGGATCCCTTGGGGGCAGGTACCCAAAACAAATATTGAAAGCTAACTTCAGTCTATGGCATACCTCTCATGTCTCAGGGCCTTTTAGCATTCTCCTCAATTTGTCTAATTTATCACTTGCCCAGTTTCCCTTGGTCCTCTCACATTAAATCACAAAAGGTCTGGATATTGGTTATACTCATGCAGACGTCCTCAGATTTGGTTGCATCTATATCCAAGGTCAGCCCAGTGCTGGCAATATGGACTTGAAGACTCTTCCCTTCTCGCCATGTTTCTTCTTCAAGAAGAGCAGCAACTCCAGGACCTCAGTCATCTCCATTGGAAACCTGCAGAGAATAGAGATGTCTCTTTCCTCAAAAAAGACACAAGACCAGGGATCCCTGGGTGGCGCAGAGGTTTGGCGCCTGCCTTTGGCCCAGGGCGCGATACTGGAGACCCGGGATCGAATCCCACGTCGGGCTCCCGGTGCATGGAGCCTGTTTCTCCCTCTGCCTATGTCTCTGCCTCTTTCTCTCTCTGTGTGTGACTATCTTAAATAAATGAAAAATTAAAAAAATATATATTAGACACAAGACCAGCTTGGCCTTGTACTTGACTCTGAAATTGCCAGCAGCCACATATGTACTGTCAATCTGTAAGACGATATGAGCATTGTCCAGAGTAGATATCTGAGTCTACAGCTCTTAGCTATGTTAGAAATTATGTCCCAGTCCCTGCTCTGAGGTCTTTTTTTCTATTTTGTTTATTTGTCTTTTCCTTTTTTTTTTTTATTTTTATTTCCCATCTTGTTTACAGTTACCAATCTCATTGGTTTTCCCTAGTCCAGAAAGGGACTGTTTTTCAGATATTCCAGGTCTCCTTCATGTCTTGGACACCCTCTGCTGTCTGGCCTCCTTCATAGTCCACTCTACTCTTATTGGGCCAGAGTCTGCTATACTGGAAAGCCCAAGATCCCAGTCTCAACACAGATTCTGGCTATGAAGGTGTAGCAAGGGCCCCCCAACCTGTACCTGGTGAAGAAGGTGGTTGAATGGTTGGGAAAACCTGCTAGGAGGAAGGAAAGAAGCAAGGGACACACTGGCTTAGTCCACTGAGTGTTTAATCACAACTATTGTTGAGGTCTGTTGCAATAGAGACAATAAGAAAAATGTTTTGTTTTATTTTTTTTAAGATTTTATTTATTCATTCATGAGAGACAGAAAGAGAGAAGCAGAGACATAGGCAAAAGGAGAAGCAGGCTCCATGCAGGAAGCCCGATGTGGGACTCGATCCCAGGACTCCAGGATTACACCCTGAGCTCAAAGGCAGACGCTTAACTGTTGAGCCACCCAAGCGTCCCAAGAAAAATGTTTATAAATACATATGTATAAATTTATATTCATACATACACATTGAACTTAAATTAATTGTATAAACTATTTAAAATATCAACAGGGTCAAATAAAAAATCCTAAAGTAATGAACATAATTGCTTCATCAATTATATGTTACACAAATGTTAGATAATATCTTATAGCTCTTTCTATGTTCTGAAATGTTGTTGTTTTCCATTTCTACTGTAGTGCTGAAAGCAGAAAGGACATGAGCTTTGGAGTGAGAATACCTAGTAAATAGTGTGAACCTGTATAATCATATCTGTAAAATGGATATAACATTGTAGAGTTGTACAAATAAAAAATATTATTAAGTGCCTGAAAATTAGTAAATTCCCCAAAATTGTGTTATTGTTGCTATTTTATTTTTTTCAAAAATATATTTTAATATATTCTGTGTAACAGATTTGGCTATGTTTTTAAGAATTTTTTTAAAAGATAATTCAAATATTTGACATCAATTATTATTTTATTTATTTATTCATTTTGAGAAAGAGAGAGAGAGCATGTGTACAAGTGGCAAGGGTTAGGAGCAGAGGGAGAGAGAATCTTAAGCAGGCTCCACTCACAGTGTGCAGGGCCCCACATGAGGCTCCATGTCATGACCCTAAGATCATGACCTGAGCCAAAATCAAGAGTCAGGAGCTGAGCTAACTGAGTCACCCAGGTGCCCCACAGTGTATTATTTTTTTGATGAACTAATATTCTGTCTCTCAGTCTATACTCACTGGATCACTATCTTCCTTCTTCATACACATACCTCTCTCTTTCTCATGAATAAATATTTTTTAAAAAAATCTTTTTAAAAATATTTTATTTATTTATTCAACAGAGATACAGAGAAAGAGAGAGTCAGAGACACAGGCAGAGGGAGAAACAGGCTTCATGTAGGGAGCGTGATGTGGGACTCGATCCCAGGTCTCCAGGATCACTCCCTGGGCTGAAGGCATTGCTAAACCACTGGCCCACCAGGGCTGCCCTTCATTAAAGTTTTTAAACCCATATATAGAGTCTCTGCACCATGAACTATATTATTTTAACTAGTACCTTGATTTCACTTACTAAACTATTCAAAATCTACTCAACTTAGTATCTTAACTCTTTACTATATACAAACCACTTTTCTAAGTGCTGAAATTAGATGAATGAACAACCTTGTCTTATAGTTTACAGTTTTATGCATGATTTGGTCCTGATACAGGTGACTTGAAAAAAATTAGCCCCAATATTATCATCTCTCGTTCGTTCAATAAATTATTTTGGTTTTCACGGCAATAGATCTACGGTAGAAGAATGGATAGAATTAATAAAATTTTCCCGAACTGCAACTCTCATTTTCAAGGCAGATTTTGTGTTTATCATTACGCAAAATATCTCAAATCTACTTAATCATCTGTCACTTAAAATTGTTGCTACCGTAACTAACATAGGGTATAAATATTCTCAAACTTCCTCCTTATAGTTGGGATCCAAAGCTCTGTTTTCCTGTTACTTATTCATGTCTTAGGGCTATGTGTATCCTAAATGATCAATACACACATCAATAGGCTATCATTTATGCTTTGACTCTTGCCAGCAGCAACAATTAATATAGATTTTCTACATTGTCCTCAAAACTGTCTTTAATAAGATTTCTTAAATGTCTTATTATTCTGACTTCCAGCTGTTATCTCTTCTATCTGCATAAATTCTGTAAAATACTCACATCTCTGTCTTTTTCAGTTCATTTCAAATACAAATAGTATTTGAACTCTTTCCCTAGGAAAAAAAAAAGTGAAATAAATATACCCTACTATATGTGTGTGTGTGTGTATATAGTTTATATATGTATACATATAAATGTACAAGAATATCTAATTATATATGCATATATATTATACTATATATTATATGTTATATTACATATATAGTAAGTTTGACACACAATTAGATATTCTCTATCAGACAATTAATGACCTGGCAAAGTGCTTTCAAAGCAAACCATAAGGGCAGTCATTCTTTATACATTTCCATATTGAAGGATATAATATAAATACAAATTTGAAAACAATCATACTGGCAGCAGAGTGATTATTTAGTAATCATTTATGTGACCTGCAGCTCTGTGAGCTTTCTATAATGTTAAAGCAGCAATATATTTTATTTCAACTGTATTTGATCTGTTTCAAGAAATAAAGCCAATTCTATCTAGCCAACCAAAAAGATACTTTTTTTCTGAAAATATCAGGAGTCCTGGAGGACAATATTGTGCAGAATTTTGAACATGGGGTATGTCTGTAAAGGATATCTCTGGAGATTTTGAGATAAATAAAGATGAACCCTGGGGAATGTCTCAGCTCCCATGAGTAATTCCACAGTCTCAAGCATTCATGGGTCTAAAGGTAAACCCTTCTTGGTCTCATTACCCTCTAAAAACACAGACAGGGAGTATAAAACAAAGTGCATGCCATCAGCAAAGGTATTTCACGGATAGAAAATGATACTTTTATTTTCTACCCCAAGCACCCCTAAATCTGAGGCCCTCAAAATAGATATGGCTAGAAAAGGAAAGGCTGTTTCCTGATTTCAAAATACTACCACAAAGTTAGGCTAGGAAAAGCAGGATATGGAGGATCCCAAAGGAAATACGTACTCTCCTTTGTTTTGGAGAGACGTGTTGTATAGATGCCTACATAGATTCATATGCACTGAATATTTGGGTCAAGAGGAAGGAGAAATGACCCTCACAGAGAAAGCTATTTGCTCAGTCTCCAAGCTGCATGCCCTTATAAAAGTAATCATCGACCTTATCTAATTGGGATAGATGGAGCTTTTTATGTGTTTGGTATTTTAGAATCCGTGTGTGGTCAACAGCAAGCATTAAGCAAAGGGGCAGAAATAATTTTCAGATTTCTTAATCACAAAACCTATGTCTTAGTCCTCTTTGAATTAATTTAATGAGTATTAATTGGGCACATGCGAGGAGCCAGATACAGTTTTAGGTTCTAGAAATATAGCGGAATACAAAATAGACAAAATTTTGTCCTCATGTATATTGGAATCTAATTGTATTCTAATGAAGATGATTCTAATAAAAATAAGCAAATAAAAAAAATCATTCCAGATGGTGATAGGTACCATGAAGAACATTAAATAGGATCGTATAATAAAGAGTCCTTATGGTTGGGGAAGGTGGCAGTATGTAGGCTAATTAGGGAAAGACTCATCTGGCATCCACAAGAGCAAACTATGTGGAGACATGGGGATTGCAGTGGCCTAATTGAAAAGATGTTCGAAACGGTCAAGGGGCTAAAAGAAGCCTCATGCTGCTGGAGCACAGGAATCAAGTGGGGGAGTGTTAAGGGCCAAAGTCAGAAAGGCAGGAAGAGGCCAGATTTTATAAGACCTTGTAGGTTATAATAAAGGGTTGGGCTTTTATTATAAGTGCAATGTACCATTTGTCTCAGAATGAGTGTAGACGCAGAGCAGGCAATTAAGCATTGCTTAACACTGACAGTGTTGGGAACCTGCTTCCATGTGCACTTGCTTTCTCCAGCCTAGTTATTTCTCCATCAAAGTAAGACCTTATGCCTGAGTTCCACCACTCTTGATAGTAGTCTACTTAACCAGCAACCCTGCTTAATTTCTGTCAACACAATTTAATCAACCAAAAATCATAAACACCTTCATCCTAAAATGAAGGTTATTTGTTGTTAAAGAAGGGAAAATCTATGGATATTTTTCAACCATCTTACTTACTATGCATGTTTGCTACAATTTAGTCGTGCATAATCACAGCTTATATATATCTCTAGACAAAAAGGCTGGATTCCAACTACCTTTTTTGTTTTATGTCTACTGATGTGTACATCAGTTATGGTACATAAACTTTGTAATAGTTTTCTGATTTTTCCCAGAGGCCAGCTCCTTGTTCTTCTGCCCTTCTTATAGACTCTAGATACTATGACTACAGCTAGACCTTTTTTTTTTAAAGGCCATATCAACTTTCTAAGCAAAGTAGCTGTAAAGAAATAAAAGGGTAGTCCTAAAATGATGTTCTTATGAACCATGATTAACAGACTCTTCTTCGCTTTTAGTCTTTCATTTTTGAGACTTTATATTCATTTATTTAGCAGATATTCTATGTAGTCTATGGACTACACACTTTACAAATACAAACACATTAAATAAAACAGAACAATAACATTGAGGTGATGTTCACTGTGCACGCAGAGCAAGTTCATGAAACACAGGTATGATGTTGAACAGATCATTCTAAAAATTCTTATTCATCACTAGCTAACACTATCATTAGCTTTCTTGGAGAGATTTTATTTTTTAAAACAAATATAACTTGCTAACAAGATAGAGCATTTTAGAGAGAATAGAATAATTGCTTAGTGTTTATTTATTGAAAGATACAAATTTACTGAAGAAATGCTAGTTGAAGAAATAATTAGTTTTGGAGAAAATAATTTTTTAAAGTTGTTAAGTTTGAAATGGTAGCAGGATATGCAGGTAAAGATGAGCTTCCATCCTTTAAATGATCTTAAAAACCACCAACGCCTCCAACAATGTCTTCACCAGGATATGCAACTATTGTTATCTTCTTGTGTCAGCCAAAATTCAATCATGAACATGCCAAAAATGGATTGACTGACAGACTAGCACATAACTGTAAGTGTCAACACAGTGGCTAATGTCAACAGAAGGGAAGAAAATTTTCAAGTAAAAAAAATGTTTCTGCTTAATGAAGGTTAAGATAACCATTTGTTAAACTGAGAGTTTCTGCTTTGAATAGATCCATCAAGATAATGTATATTCAGATTTCTCAGTGTTGCTGGGGTTGCATATTACATGAGAGTGAAACTTAGAAAATCTATTTCTATATACAATCAGGAAAGAAGCTCTGATTGAAAGCAAAGAGTTATGATAATAGAAGACTAATAGGAAACACAAATTTTAACTGGCTATTAATTAAATTGTGAGCCATTGTTTGCAATATTTTCTACTTAAACAGATAGCGCTCTGTCTCTCCATGGACATTCTTGTTTGTTTGTTTGTTTTTCTTTCTTTTTGTTCTTTAGGATATTCCAGGACTCCATGGATATTTTTGACATTAAGGAAAACTGTGCCAGTGATGCTGTAATAGCAAAGAATATCGAGTCCCACATCGGGCTCTCCGCGAGAAGCCTGTTTCTCCCTCTGCCTGTGTCTCTGCCTCTACTCTCTCAGTCTGTGTCTCTCATGAATAAGTAAATAAATCTTTAAAAAAGGAAAGAAAAAGAATAAGATCCAACACACTTTAATTGAAAATGCTAGTGATATTTGCATAATTAATTACTCCATTTGTACCATATTTTAAAACTATGTTTGCACCTTATTGGTATTATGAAAGAGTTACTATGCTATATATTATACTATCTTATTTAATTTCCTAGTCCAACAGTGCTAAAGATGTTTCTGTGAGGCCCTCTTTCTAGGGAATTTCTAGAACTTCCATTTCCCCCTCTTCCCAAACCTACTACCAAAGCTGGAATATGCACCAGATCCAAGCTGGATTAATTGGCCTCATGAATTAGAATTGGATCATGAAAAATAAGCTAGGTAATGATGGAGACCTAAGCTTCAAAAGGAATATTGCAATCAGGGGTTGAGGCTGCCACAAACAAGCGTATTAGAGCACAGTGAAGAATGAGCGTAAAAAAAAAAGAAGGGAAAAAAAAAAAAAAGAAGAAGAAGAAGACCTGGCTCCATAGAAATATCAACCCAGAGATTAAGAATACTGGAGCAAGGAAAGTGAGTCACTTTTATCTTTTACTTTCCTATTATTTGTGCGGTTATTTTTAAATATATGGGTTTTTTTTATACCTTCAGACCTTAAGTGTTTTGAAATATATCTAGGTCTATTCATTATCCCCAACTCCTACCTGCCTTTTATGTTTGCAATCAAATGATCCTTAACCGAGACCTGTTACTATGTTGCACTATTCTCCATGGACAATAAATTAAGTGTATGTATGCAGGTATTAGAGAGGAATAAGAGAAAAGTAGGATGTGTGAGTAGATTCAAGGAATGTGAAAATCTTTTAAAATCTGAAATCAGTCCCCCTCTCAAGAAGGTGATTCTAATTCCAAATAAAACCGTCACACTGCAAAATGTTCCTCCTTTTTACATATTTAAGGTTGGAACAAGGCAGATTTTCTGGTTTGACAGAGGCCTCAAATTCTTACTATTGGTGTAGACCCATCCATAAAAGACATATTCAAAGACTATAAAGTTGCTTCAAACAACTGTAACATATCACCTACCACAAGATCATTTAAGAGAAGACTAAGGATTCATGAGATAGGATGGCAAGGGTTTCTTTGAAGAGAGTTGAATAAATCCTAAGCAACTCATTTAGGCCACATTTCAGGAGGAACACTATGTCAGTAGTTCTCAGGGGTGGACAATACAGAAGCCAGTGATTATCTCTGACCTAAAAGTATTAATTGGAAAAATAAATTAGATGAAATTGCTAGAGATAGCAGAGCAAGGAAATATGAGCATCATGCCTGAAATGTACCCATGCCACAAATCTGTGAATGTCTTATTGGTAGAGAGAATCCCTAAAAATGTAGCTGGACTTAAAACTCTAGGAAAAACCCTCACTACGATTCTGCTTACCAGAGCTGGGTGACCTTAATAGAAAGAGCCTGTATGGATATACTATAAGCAACTGGGGCTAAAGAAGAAGTAGTCAATAGTCTTCTTTTTTTTAAAAGATTTTATTTATTTATTCATGAGAGACACACACAGAGGCAAAGACATAGGCCGAGGGAGAAGCAGGCTGGCTCCCTTTGGGGACCCCAACGTGGGGCTCAATCCCCAGACCAGGATCACACCCTGAGACAAAGGCAGATGCTCAACCGCTGAGCCACCCAGGCATCCCAGTCAATAGCCTTCTAAAAGACAAGTCACCCACTGCACACAGTGAAGAGGAAAGCTCTCGAAGAAGAAGTGGAGTAGTGGCCATGGAGGACCCCACAAAAGCAACCCAAGAAAGAAAAAGGAATGCTTCAGCATCGGACACACCGGGAGGATACCACCCTAAACAAACAAGAAATTTTCATTACTTTACCTCTTCTACTCCCATCTTGGTTGAGTGAGAGACAATAGGGTAAGTAAGAGAGGAGGAACAGAAGAAAAAGACAGATCAAGAATAAAGGATCTCATCACCCACTATAGGTTTCTTAGTCCAAGTCAAGCCTAAAATGTTTTGACTTTAAATTGAAGGAGAAATTAAAATTTTGACTTACAGTAGACTTGTCCATTCTACCTAGCAATGTGACAGTCATTGACTGAAAATAATTAAGATGCTATCATTCTGCCAGAACAGCACTCAGGGACAATGAAGACACACTCAGAATAGCCTGTTTGTAAATCAATAATGTGAGAAAAGTAAAGCTATTTCTAGAGTGCATCTTAAAAAGTCCATATTGTTTAATAAATTAATTATAGACTTCTGAAGACCTGTTTTAAATATAAGCTTTCAGGAAGATTCCCTGCTTAAAAAAATAGATAGATAGATAGATAGATAGACAGATAGATAGATAGAAAATTATCCAGGGTTCCATGAAACCCTTATGTATATCTTCTAAAATTTCACTACAATGGTGGGCAGATATGATGGATATGTTATTTTTATGTTATTCTTCCCCATAAGCTATACTTACATCCCATGTATTTCTCATTGAATGTTTACTAATTGCTCTCCTTTATTGGAATCTTTTAATCAACCAAAGATTACATGGAGACTGAACTGTCTTCTGATTTATTTCATTAACAGTTTGTTTTAGAAATATAAGTTTAGACAGACTGGCAAACAGGACAACTGATCGCAAAATCCAGATTCATCTGTGATGGCTGTGCCATATTTTTCAAGTAGCTATTTTTTAGTTACCTAATAAAACCAAAGAAATCTGCTCCCTCACATCACAGCCCATGCCATTACCCTTAAGGGATAATGTGTCAATGTAAAGATCTATCATTTCCTCTTTGACTACCAGACACTGCAATGGAATGGGGTATGAATGGAAGGAACAATTAGTTCAAATCACTCTAATAAATTCAGAGCTAAATGGAAAAGCAAAAATATCTTTTCTTCTTAGAGTTTTATTTTCTATCACCTGTGAATAGAAAAATTAGTAATGTATCAGACAGCCTTTTCAAATTCCCCCTAGTTCTATTACTCCATGATTTTTTCCACTTGTGTAGCAGAATAGCAGATATTTTGGTCTGCCATTTTTATTTCTAAATTAGATTGCATGTTGTTTTCCAGCATTTCCTCTCAGAATAAGGTTAGCCAGGGTTGCAAAGGATTATACCTGTCCGATTAAACCCACTTACATTCATTTTTATTCATTGCCACTGCTAATGTTTATAACTACTTGCATGCAAAATCTAACATCTTAAGGCTCCAGGAAAAAAGAAGACCATTAAAAAGAGAGCTTTGGTAAATGTAGGTATTTTTCCTCTTCAGAGAAAATTTGATTTGCAAATACACAGCATTTTTAGAAATAAAATTAATGGGGTTATCTAGTCTTGTGCATGAAGTTCTTTGTTCCTAATTTGAAACACAAGGTCATTTATCTCTCAAGATATAAACATTTATACCCTATCTCATGAAATTCAATGCTTGAAGAGTGCTTGAAGTTTTAATAAAAATGATAGTTATAAGCATTCTTTTCAATTACAGTTCTTTGGAATGTTTTTTTTTCTTCACTTCTAAATTCAGGTTTCAAATCCTCTATGAATATAATTACTAGGAAAAAAATGCTTGCTGTTCTCAAATGAATAGAATCAGAATGGAATGTATATTGTTGAACTTAAGACAATTGAATGTCACATTCTGAAAATGCTTACTTCATTGTAAATCATGTGACTTTTATTTCCCAAGATGATTAATGGTCTTTGGCCAACTTGTCAAATTTACTTATGTATTTTTCATGTTCTCTTATTTGATGTTTTGTTTTATGTCCTTGAAAGTAAATTGAGTGTTTGACTGAGAGTACACATATAAGTAATTTTATCTTGTTAACTAGATTGACTGGCCTATTCAGTGGATTATACACACACACACACACACACACACACACCTCAACAACATCAAAAAGAAAAAAAAAGAAAAATGGTTTTTATACCAAATATTAAGGCCTTCATCAATGTTCTTTATGATGTTGCTAAAGTTCATGGAAATTAATGCTATTATCTAGACAAAATGTAATAGTGATGTTTCATCTCGGTTTTACCTCAATATAACTGGTAATTTCAAATAAAAACTATAATTGTCTGGATGTGGCCTGTGATAGACTACTATGATGATAAAACTAAATATTTGGGGAGAAGCATGAAAAAAGTTCTACTGTCCCAGGGAAACACTAGAAGACAAACACAGTGATCATCACACTGAAATCATGCAACAGATGGTAGAAGAAAATTAAGTTGAATTTATTTTCTGAAGAACTTCACTTTAGACAAGAGATTAACAAAAACAAACACCAAAGAGCAGGGATATTTCTAACTTTGAAATAACACATATGTTTATGTAGTGAGAGGACTTGAGGATTTGCTATTAATCAATGATCTCCATCTTGTATGATGTTATACATCTGCTTATTGGCAAAAAAGTGACACAGAAGTGGTTGTATTTTTTGTTTTGTTCTTCAGTTTTCTTTTGCTGCTGTCACTGCTACTGCTGCTGTTTTGTAAAACTCACTCAAGAGCATATAAAGACAGTACTCAGGAGAAGTGGGCAATACCCATTTAGAGGATTATTTCTCCAAGGAAATTGGAGGAATATTGGTTTCAATACTGTTCAGATATAGGATTTCTTGAAAAGCCATTCCACAGTCAGAGCCTTGGGGCACCCACAAATTCCATCCCACTCCATTCTGTGAATGAAAATAAGGGGAAAGTTTGAAGGTTTAAAATAGAATTGGGCATTATCAAATCCTGTCAAAAGTCCTTCATATCAACAACCTTGTATTTTTTTTTTCCAAGTCAGTCTGAATTGAAATGACTATGTGGTCTCGAAACCTTATTGGTAAGTGCAGAACTTCTTAGTCTTTGGTTTGTATGTGCTTCCAGTTTACACTTGAGACAATAGCATTCTAATCAGAAATTTTGTAAGGGAAAATCTTCTCCCTTGTAGGAATCCTCAAACACCTGTTGCTAATTATCTGTGATCAGGAATGTTGCCTCTATATTTGAATGACACTGCAGCTTTCTGATTGTATCTGACGATTCTTTGTAATATCTCAATGTGCATTTCTTTCATAATAGAAAGCAACCTGTATGCTTTTTTTTTCTGATAAGAAGCAAACAGAAAATAGATTTGGGACAAAAGATGAATCCTATATCAGGCAAATAGCACCTAGAAGCATGTATGGATTAACAGCATAAAACCTCAGTTATTGTTGCTTGGGTTGCCTTAGCAAAATGCCACAGACCAAGTAGTTTATAAACAAGATAAATTTATTTCTTATAGTTCTGGAGGTTGGAAAGCCAAGACTGAGGTATCTTCTGGTGTGGAAAGTGATTCAGGACCAGAGCTTTCTCACAGTGTCTTCACATGGTGAGATAGTTGAGGGATCTCTGAGGTCTCTTTTATAAGAACACTAATTTCATTCATGAAGACTCTATCCTCATGAGGTGAGCACCTGCCAGAGGAAGGGAGATGCTTTCGATAGTATTTCGATATGAGAAACTGGGGAGAAACATTCATATCACAGTACTGTTTAATAATCTCACTTCCTTTTTCATACCTCCTACACTAGGTGTTTAAAGAGAAAAGCAAAGATTAGAAGATCCAGCTTTTACTTTTAATGTAACTTTAGATTGCACTAGAAGGGGTAGAAGACCTTTTCCTCCTCCACCTTTATCTTTACTCTCTTTTATAAAATAAGTTTATTTATTAATTAATTTAGTTGCATGCTTCCTGTCTATGTTTACTTAGTGGACTGTATGCTGCAACAGAATAGGGACCTTACCCAGGCTTGTTCACTACTCTTTCTTACATGATCTCTGCCTTGAAAGGAGCTTGTAATACTGTGAGAAAAGCTACACCATTTCATACTTGGTAGTCAGTATTACATACTATTTTGTGAAGCTGTAGAAAATAAACTATGTATGTTTAGCTTGTATAGAAGAGTCAAAAATCTCTAAGAGCTGTTGAAGTGTATGGGAAGTAAAAAAGCATCCTTTATCTCCACAAACTATTTTATTTGGAGTACTTGTTGAAAAAAAAAAAACCTAATAGGCCTTTGTAGGAGTTAGGTCATTCCTATTCACCAATGATTAATTCCTTTTGTATTTCCTGAAAATCAATCTTTGACTTAGAAATTATTAGCTGTGTGCGTGGTTTTTGTTTTATTTTCCCCCCACCTTACCACATAAAACAATGTTGTTGAACTTGCTACCACTACATAATAAGAATTCTCTTTATCTTCAATAATACTCTCTCACTTTCCCCTAAGCCCTCAGGGAGAGCCACCTCCAGGCCCTTTTGGTTTCTAACATGCAACTCTAAACCTGGTACATGTAACAGTGTCCTTAATGGTCTTCCAAAAATCTACCCTCTGCCCAGTCTCAACCCCAAAGCCAATGGGACATTTGTTAAGTTTTCTGTTACATCTTTGGAAGTAGCATCCTACCTCCAAGAAACCAAATGTGTTCCAATTATCTACTACCACATAACAAGCTGACTTTACAAACTTGGGGCTTAAAGCAATCATTTAATTTATTCACAATATGCAGTTTTGTCAGGGCTCAACACTGACAGCCTGTTACTTTTTATGGACATATCTATTGTGTGTACATCTATCTCTATAACTAGTGAAATGGTAGATAAACAGTAGATGGATGCATAGAAAATGTGTGGAGGGATAAAATACTCATTTTTCTGCATATTTTTTATAATAAATATGCATTATCTTTATCAGGAGAACTTACTATAGAAGACAAATGTCATTACCTCATGATAATGATTATCAGATCATAGAAAGTATGAATACTAGTAAAGGGAAACGTCACTGAAATAGGAAGTTTGGCACGGGGAGCTCTCATGACCTACTACTCTTAGCCAATTGCAGAGAGAGACCCTGCTTGGGCATGTTACTATCCTAACAGGAGGAAGGAAGGCTTCCCCAGCCCAGCAACAGCCCAGCCAATGAGAGACAGTAATAGCTCAGCCAATGAAAACCCATTACTCTTAGAATGTCCAATTTACTCCAATGGATTTTTAGTTTTTAATATTCCCTCCCACCTTCCTGCTTTCCTCTATAAAAGAGCAGTCTTTTCCTTTGTTTAATGAACTTCCTTATGGTTTCGCTATAGCTTGCTTATTCCGGGTTACAATTCTTTGCTCTTCCCAAATAAACAAATCTTTTGCTGGTAAAACAATGCCCAGTTTTATTTGTCTTAAGGTTGACTAAAGCAATAATCTCTGTGATCAGGAATGACCAGAATCCCACAAGCCTATCAGGATGCTGCTAACAAGCGACCCAAAGACACTAATTTTGTCACCTATGGGGGACAGAGGGAATGCCTGTGGTCATGTATAAGGCTTTTCATACCTACATCTTTTAATTGCTTTCAGTAGTTACTCAGTTTTCTAGACAGAATAAAGTGCACAGATTAATTCATAAATTTTGCCAAATAGCTTATAATATCCACTGTTAAATGTGAAATATAATCTCTTCCCAGTTATGTTGTAAACTTATAGAAAACATGGCCAATTTTCCTAGTGAAAATTTTTTCTTGCTTACTCATTAATTTGACAAATGTTTGATGAGTACCTATGCTGTGCACAGGTAAAGTTAGGATAAAGTGGTGAGATAAATAGCAAGGTTCCTGCCCTCGAAGAGGTTACATTTGTCTAAGAAAAAACAACTATAATCTTCCAAACAGATATATTAGTCAGATAATTTTAGATTATAATGATTGCTATGTGTAAATTATTACAGGATAAAATAGGTTTGAAAGAGACCACCCTCCATGGGCAGGTGCCTCTGAGAAGGTGACAATAAGCTGAGACCTGGATAACAAGAAGTTTCTTAACAGTGCCACAGGGGTACTTAATGCTAAATACAACTATTGTGACATTCCTATTTATGAGATTCTTTTTATCATATCTACGTCCTTAGATCTCTATGGCCACAGGCACATAACTCTAGAATGCCAATCAATCACCTTTTAAATTTCAGTTCTCAGGCATGATATTTTTACCTCCCCCTCTCCATGCTCTCGGGATAAAAGCTTTAATGAGAAGTTCATCTTGCTTCTTTTGAGAAACTCATATGCAACATTTACATTGAAGTGACTAGAATATCCAAATGCCTTCTGGAAGGCATTCAGTTCTCAGATAATTAGATGATTTGGTTTATAATCCAATTCTACTAACACTTACTTATAAGACTTATTTCTCCAAGCTTCACTTTTTGTTTTATGAAATGTGAGGTTGAATCTATCCTCAAGTTAAACTTTCAAAAGCCTGCTGGGGAGAAGACAAAATTTGAGCTATAGCTATAGTACTCATGTAATTCAGAACTATCACTGTCAGCAAATTGGAAATTAATCTGAAAAAAAAAATAAAATTATGTAACACTATTCTATTTTTAAGGCATTTCATAGATTTTCCGAATATGCCATGCAACACAAGTTCCTTACTCTTACACATTTGGAATAATCCAAGAAAGGTTCATCATTATTCTTTTTTTCACCAACATCTTTTACCATTTTTCCAATGGAATAGAATCATGTTGGAAAGATTGAATCCATGAATGCCAAATTACAAACTATGGATAACTTTCCACCTCCTGAACTCAGAATTTCCTGCCCTTACCTCATATTCAGTTTCTTCAACTCAAAGTTCCCCAAACCATACAGGATATTCTGCTTCTCCTGCTACAATTTCTTTTTCCTTTCTCCCTTCCACTATATTAATTGAATATGCCATTCGTCCCTTCAGAGTTTAGTTACAACCACCTGCATATTGGTATGTGTAGGGGGATAGATTATGAGAGGCAATGTAAGGTTATTTCTCAGTGTTCATGCTCTGAAATCAGACTTGGATTTCTGACAAACCTCCCATATTTTTTTATGAATTTGCAGGAAATATTAAATAAGATAATTCATTTAAGATATGCTTTTCAGGGGCACCTGGGTGGTTCAGTTGCTTAAGGGTCTGCCTTCAGCTCAGGTCATAATCTTAGCATCCTGGGATTGAGCCTTGTGTTGGGCTCTCTGCTCGGTGGAGAGTCTACTTCTCCTTCTTCCTCTGTGTTCTCTCGCTCTCTCTCCAGGAAATAAGTAAAATCTTTAAAAAAATAATAAAATAAATGTGCTTTTTTTAAAAAATTAAATATATATATATATATATACATACATATACTTTTCACAATGCCTAGAACAAGGAAATCAGCAAATATAAACTCATTTTTATGAGTTAATCCCAATCACCATACATATACATTTTTCAGGAAAACTGTATTCACCTAAATTAATTTCTGAACAATGGAATAATGAGTGTATGCTTTTAAGAAGGCAGATATTCAGATAAGTAGATAGTATGATATCTGTGAAAGAAGTGCAGTCTAATTTAGGGTTTAGTAACATGTATTTGATGATCTTAAAAAATTTAATATGTACTTGAACCTAAAGTGTCTCCATTTATGAACTGAAGGAAATAGTAGCTTTCTTTCCTGTTTACTATGAGGACAGAATAAGACAATATTTGTAATTAATTTCAGAGGGAATTTTGAAAAAAGAAAACAATAACATGAGGGGTAGACTTAATTATATTTTCATATGGAGAAAGAAACAAGCATTTTGATATAAGCACCTCATGAAGACTCAAAGGACATTCCTGGAAAATTTTGTAGACTCCTTGCCCTGGTCACAGTATGAAATAACTCTGTAGATACCAGTACATGTTGTCCAACAGACATCTATTCAATATTATTACAGTATTATTTCTGTGCTTTAACAGAAAACTAACGTAATCTCAATGGAGCTCTCCATTAAAGTGAACATTTCAAAATTTGGCACCTGAACTTCTTTGTAAGATGTTTGCAATGGTTAATTGTATGCATCAACTTGTGTGGGCTAAGGTATTCTCAGAGAGCTAGTAAAACATTATTTAGGAGTGTGTCTGTGAAGGTGTTTCCAGAAGAGATTAACATTTGAACTGGTGAACGGCTTAAAGTAAATTGCCCTCCTCAACTTGGGTGGTTATCATCTCATCCTTTGTGGGTGAGAATCTAAGAAAAGGAGAAAGGGAGAATTTGAATTTGAGCTGAATAGCCAACCTTCCCTGCCCTCAGGCAATATACTCCCTAGTATCAGGCCTTAGGATTCTTACTGGGGCAAATTCCATCAGCTGCCTGCTTCTTAGGCCTTTGGACTTGGACTGAATTACAACCATGAATTTTTTTGATTCTTCAGATCAATTGTGGAATTTCTCAACCTCCCTAATTACATGAGCTAATTCCTATAATTTTATATATGTATATATGTTTATAATTATATATTATATGTACTATAATATATAAACACTGGTACACATACATAAATATCTATGCATATATAGAGAAAAACAGAATCAATAGGAGAGTATCTATACCTATATCTATATTTATATCTATATCTGATTGGGATATGCTCATTATGTTAGGGACCTATACCTATGGATATGTAAATATCTCTTGCTCTCTCTGTATCTGCTCCAACTTATTGGTTCTGTTCCTCTGGAAACGCTGATTATCACAATAACCATTTTTCAGTTTGTTTACCAATTAAAAATCAATAGACTGGCAAAACATTAAAATAAACGTGTGTAATGTAACCCTTGACCACAAATTCTTTTTTATCTGATCTTTCTTCAGAAATCAGCACCATTATTTTTCACAATCTCCCTTTCATGTCTGAAAATATCTACATTCATTCTGCTATGATACTAACATGGTAGCATGAAGAGATGAATCAAAGTACAATGAGTATCAGAGCATGGATAGTTGAAAGAGTAGACTAAGAGTGTTAATCATGGCTCTGCCACAGCTCTGTGACAGATGATAAGTCATCCATCTCTGTTGGTTTCAATTTGTAAAGTGAAGTATTAGATGAGGTGATGACTAAAGTTCTTTCCATCTTAAATATTTATTAAGTGTTTAAAATATTCTGTGTTTTTATGTAGGCCTACAATGCTAGAAGAGGAAGGCCCTAAGGACAGGCTTTTATTTGAGGCACAGCTAATATCAATGATAAAACAATGTAAATTCCAGATGGCTACTTTTTTTGGAATGGTGCAGTCCTGATATAAATTAGCTTCTTTCATCAAAAGTCTTTTATTCTCAGCAAAACCCTCTTTAAAATGTCATTGCCTAAGGAGTGTGGGTAATTCTGAAAGGATCATGAAGATAAACTGTTCTTGATACTTACAAAGTGTGACAATGATATTCTAATATAGAATGAGTACCTCCAAGCTTTTTCCCTTAATTTGTGCAGTGTGTGTGCGATTCTTTTTAACTTGGTTTTAATAAGACCTTAAAGATGTCCGCAAGGCATTTCACTGAATGAAAAGATAATTATTTTAAAGAGTTATGAAGATATTCATCCAATAGGCAAATGTTTAGGGATATACTTTCTTACTTTTGTAGTCTGAACACATTTCAGAGATTTTTAAAGCCAATGTCTTTCAGATTCTGCTTTAATGAGTAATGAACAAAAATCTAGACTCTATATCCCTATCTCTCTATCATCTATCTCTCTATCTCTCTATCTATCTATCTATCTATCTACCATCTATCTAATCAAGATTCTGGTGATTCTTTTCAGTGGGCTATATTTTTCCACTTGATGAAATCTCCCCTTGGGTCTCTTTCATCTATTTAAAAAGATCATGTTTCCCTTTCCAGTGTTAACTCACTGCATTACAGTTAAGAGTTTAGGTTCATTGAATCTACATTTCTACATATGAGTTTTTCTGGCAATGCTACACCTTAGACACTCAATAACAATGCATTTGAAAAATAAATTCATGAATAAATGAATTCTGAAGCATCTGTCCTAAATTCTCCTTGATTCTTCTCTCAAATGTTTGAAATTCTCACTAAGACGCAAAGCTAAGATGAGAAACTTGTCTTGAAATGTGACTCATTAGCTGTTGATTTGTCAACATCTTGGTATAAATTAAAACACATCCCTGAAGGAATGTATCCTGCTTGGATTATATTGGATGTAGGAGAGGAGAAAAGGAAAATTTAAGGTTTTAGGTATTATCAGAAGTGAATGGCTCATCAGAGTGAGAGGCTTGGGCATCTTGGCAGCAGTGTGAGTGTTCCAGGATTGCTATAAATGGAAGGAGAGGGTTTCTCATAGGAGAAGAGAAGGGAACCATAAAAAGTGATCTGTCACAATCATGCCTAGGCTATTTTTTTAACTCATTTTAGCTTTAATCTAGACAGCAAAGAGCCATGGAGTATATTTAAGGAATATCATCACCATCACTTCCACTTTTAATGTACTAAGCAAAGAGAATAGGATATTCCAGAGGGGAAAATTTGCGAGTGAAAATCTATCCTTTCCTATGCTCTCCTTTTAACGCTGTCCTCAGAGGAAAACATGATCTGTAATCACCAGGAAACTGTAAAAAGAAAGTCCCCAAATGTACATTTCAGGCCATGTAACTGATCATGTCACTAAAACTGCTTTTGATCTTTTTTTTTCTTTTTCAAGTACTTATTTAAATTCCAATTAGTTAGCATACAGTATAATATTAGTTTCAGGTGTAGGATTTAGTGATTCATCACTTACATACAACACGCAGGGCTCATCACAAGTGCCTTCCTTAATACCCATCACCCACTTAACCCCTCCCCCACTCGCCTTCCCTCCAGCACCACTCAGATTGTTTTCTATAATTAAGAGTCTGTTTCTTGGTTTGCCTCTCCCTTTCTCCATGCCCCCATGTTCATCTGTTTTGTTTCTTAAATTCCACATATGAATGAAATCATATGATATTTTTTTGTGTCTGACTGACATATTTCACTTAAAATTGCTTTTGATTTAAGGCAAAACTAAATCCAGAGAACAGACCAAAAAGATATGTGTGTGAATAGTGAGTCGTATGTTTTCCCTTAACCAAATTAAACTTCTGTAAATTATTGTAGATAATTTTAAATGTTTGTGCTGTAGTGGTAGGTGTGGGTGAAAATAAAGCAGAGGATGTACAATGACATAAAATATAATATGATAGACATTTTATGATTTTGCAAAATGCCTTCCCTCTTTAGTTTCACCAATATTGAGGCAAATAAAAGATAAAGCACAAAGACATTTTATATCATCCATATGATGGTAATAATAAGCCATACAAAAATCACAATAAAATGAATTAAAATAATTTCCTTTTAAGGAGGACAAACTATGTGTTCTACACTTTAAAAACTTATTTCATTTAGAGGCACCTGGGTGATGCAGTCCATTAAGTGTCCAACTGCTGTTTTCGATCTCAGGTTTGTGAGATCAAGCTCCATGTTGGCTCTGCACTTAGAAATCTGTTTAGGATTCTCTCACTCTCCCTCCACATTATCTTGCTCTGTCTCAAAATAAATTTAAAAAATCTTTAAAAAAATTACTTCATTTATCCTTATAACATCTATGTGGCCATAGGAATTGAGGTTGAAAAATAAAACCACTTGTTCAAGCTTCCAGGGTTACCAGGTAGAAGTTGGTTATTAAATTCCAGGAATTCTGGTCCTAACTACTCTAGTACACTCTTCCCTTAGCAGAAGCTTATTGTTCAATGAAGGTTTATAAAAAGGTTTTTGGGTTTTTCAGCATAGGCTTAGTCAAGATAAACTAACTACACAGCGTCCACCCTTACTCTTGGGACATGATTCTTTTTGGCTTACTCAGGCTCACAGAATAATATATCTGCATCTTCACAAATTTGATACACTTTCAGAAAGCATGTTTGAAAGAATCAAGTATTTAAATCTTAATAAAGCCATAAGGTTTAATGAACTGTTTTAAAGCTCTGCTTATAACTACTTAATCATTGTGCTCCCCATTGCTCTGGTAACCCTTCCCAAGTTGAGATTTATATAACACTTTCAAGGTACTACATCCCTTCTAAGCTTTTCTCTGCCCCTGGAGAATCTTACTGAAGAAGTCAGAGGAGAGTAAGGCAGGTTTTTGAGTCTTTGTCTTTGAACTTGCTGCTTGGTCATGCAACTTGGCTAAGTTTGTCCATTTTCACTATAGGAAAATGCCAAAACTCACTTCAAAATGAATGACGTGATGGAAGTCAATTTGAAAAAACTGGCGCACAAATAATGAAGCCATTGGTGAATTTCCCAACATATACTTTCTTTGAAATTGTAACGTAAGGATACATGAAGCAATAATTAGAGAAATTATGGCAGCACTAACAGCATATTATTATGTAGAGCTCATGCAAAGAAGCCTTTTTCTGGGATAGAAACTGGCTCATTCTGGTTACATCTGTATTTAAACATTGTTGTTGCTGGCAAAGAGCGAATATCATTTCCCTGATGGCTTATAAACAGTGCTACACAAAACATACTTTGAACTAATTGGAACCCAGTGGGGAGGAGGGCAAAGCAGAAACTGTGAGATGTTAACTTGAATTTTTCCCGGAGCAAGTATTGCTGCCATTAGAACAAGCTGTTTTCTAAGTCAAGCTTTCTCTCCATCTTTTCACCCCCATGATGAGAACAGGAGAACCAGAAGCCTCTCATATTTGCAATTGTTCTCACCAAGATAAAGCAAAATAACACTAAGGTGGAAGCAAGAAGTTCTGGAAAGGAGGAAGACTGCTTCAAAAATTATCTGAAGAAAAAATCAAATTAAAAATATCTACCCAGAAAAAAAAAAAAATCTATCCAAGGGAGAAATCAAAGGTCACTGAAAATATAAGAAAGAAATAATTCTCTAGGAAATAAAGGCTGAAGTTCAAAAAAGGAAAAGAAAAACAAAAATAAAGCAAATTTATTTCATGAGAAAGATGCCCATAAATCTTCCAGGTACCAGCCAATTAGCAATCCGAAGCAATACTAAGCTTGGGAATTTGATGGTTAAATTGATCCGTGGTGTTAGCAGGTCACAATCAATTGATAGTGAACAAATATCTGCCTTTCCATTAAATAAACAAGGTTTTTGTTTGAAGCTAAAATCTCATGATGATGCAATTTAGTTCTTACATCTTATAGTAAATATATTCTTTTTTTAAATCATTTTCTGTTTTCCCCATGTTTGAGTTGCAATTTATATAATCAATGCCAGATGCTAAATTAGCTATAGCACCATATTTAAGAACCCAGGGCATATGAAGAGTGGACTTGAGACTTTTCCATGGCTTCTCATCTCATTCAAGATCTAACTTTCCTGCTTGCAGAAATAAGCTGTGGCTAGAGAAGAACCTTCCAGGGCAGCAGAGATCAGAACAGATGGAAACAGAATAAAATGATTATAGGGGAAAGTGGAGGCAGCTCTGACAAAAAGGAGTGTTTTATGGTCATTTTCCTATTAGTAAGTAATTGTGACTTATGAGAAATACTTAAAAGCTTATTTGAACATGTGCCCAAATATGCAGGTAATTTATGGAATTAAATACAAGAAAAGTGTTGAAATTATAATTGTCAAATATCGATGCTACATATATGGAGTTTCAGTTACTCTTGAATAAATTCACTTTTCAAATCCTCACCTCTTGCCCACTAGCTTTTGAGATAGTTTATCATTTTTCTCTGTGGATTCAATGATGTTTTATAGCAATAAAAAATGTGATTCTAGAAAAACTCAGATGTTTCTTAAATATTTATGTGTAGAGTTTGGTATTTAATTCTTGTCCTGTCCAAGAGACTAGGTTACTCCAGTTTACAGTGAAAAGTAAGTAAATTTATGACCTAGCATTTCAAGGAGACAATGGATGAAGATGTGATGTAGTTGAAGTAAACTTGGACATTTAGGGGATTGTGGTCTCCAAGTCCAGGTTCTCCCAGCTGTTTGACCTGGCTCCTACTGTTCCACCTTCATGTACACAGTTCCCACCTGCTATTAGGGCTTCCTGCCTGCTCCAAGCTTCTGTATTGATGCTCCTCCAATTATCTCCCTCTCAGACACTGCCTCCTGTTGACTTCTAGGAACAATCACATCTCTATTCTTCAGATTCTCTTCTCTGACTTCCTTTACTCCAGATGAAACATTTTCCTTATTGCTATTTCTCAAATTTAGGTCATAGCAAAGACCTTTGTCCTACACATGAGATTTTCTCCAAATTTTTATATTATTTAAATTTATTTTTTATCTTGAGCCCTTATCTTTTCCCAAAGGCCCTAGGCTTTTGGAACTCAGAAGCAAGGAAGAGATTTCCTCTTTTTTTCCTTTCTTCTTCTTCTTCTTCTTGAAAAAGAGAGGGAGAGAGAGAGAATCCTCATGCAAACTCTCTGCTGAGCACAGAGTCCCACATAGGGCCAGATCTGCAGACCCTGAGATCATGACCTGAGTCAAAACCAAGAGCTGGGGGGCTTAACAGATAGAGCCACTCAGGCAACTCCTTCCTTTCTTTTGCTACATATATGTGCTGAGTTATTGAAAACCTAAAATTGCCTATGCATTTAAATGAGAAGGATATGGGAAAATGTTAAGGTAATTTAGTAAAATAATTTATTAAAATCTGCCTTCATTTAATTCCAGAGCTTATTTTAATAAATAAAGGTATTTTCATTCTCCAAAATGCTCTATGGCTCCTCTGCTAATCATTTCTCAACCCTAACCACCATTGTGAAGGATGCCCTTCCAAGATGGTATGTGCTCAATGTCTGCCCTTTCCAGTTCTAAACTCTAGATTATTTTTTCACACACTTACATTTTACCTCTCATGAAATCTGATATTCTTTTCTCTTCAAATCTAGAACTCTTGTCAAGTCAAAACCAGCCAATTTGATAAATGTAACTGATATAAAGGGTAAAGACCTAATCACATTAGAAGGCCTATTGTCCTCTCACATGATGTATGCATATTTCATAAGATTGCCTTCACCCATAACATTCTAACAATTTTAAGTCACTTCTATGAGCTTTGAGATGATCCAGGAGCCCTTTGTGCAAGGATGTCAATAGCCATATGTAATCTTTATATCACTGAAATAAGACTTGAATCGGATTGCTGTTTCCTAAGAGTCAGCTCTGAAGAAGATAGCACTTACTTCCATTTCTCCAAGGCCTAATAAGTATTTCTGGCAAACATATAATATTGAGGTGGCAACAAATCTTAAATAAATAAGTAAACACATACATACACACACACACACACACACACACATCACACAGAACAACTTGTTTATCATGCTATTACTTGAATGCAATTTCCACTAGAGCTAATAATTTGTTACTGTCTTAAAAGTTAAGGCTTCAGCTCTTTCCTCATAAATGCATATTATCCAGCATGACAGTAATGATCAATTAATCAAATAAATATTTCTCAGAACATAGAAACTATATATACAATGAGGGAGGGAAGGAACTGATTGTCATTGGAGAGAACATTCTTGCATAGTAAGCTAATGGCTCATTAATCTGCTTTCAACTCCAGAGTGTGCCTTTGAATTCTGGAGGGAAGGGAGCACATGACAGCATGAAAGAGCAGGTTCTAGCTATAAAGGAAAGATTATAATTCATACACAGTGATGCTTTTAGAGGCTGCTTTGTCAACCTCTGTGATCTCTTTTTGAGCCTTAAGTGAGTTGTTATATTTGTCCAATGATAGCATGGTGTCAATAGGTAAGTGGTGGATTCCTGATATTAGAGTAATTATTTCTGCTTATAAGTCATATTTCATCTCTACTTGTGTGATCGAATTGGTGAAACTAGTCAGTGAAATAACATTAAGACTTAAAGTACACGTTTAAATTTGGAGTTAAAAATTTAAAAACATGTCTTTAAAAAGAATTGATATTTATTATAAATTAAACAAGAGAAAAAGCTACCCAATAGGCTGATATCCTAAATCTCAAGAGAATCTATTGAAGCAAATAATAGCTTATTACTAATTATTATGTCATTTAAATATTTAAATAAATATGTACTGTACATCCCAGCAAATGTGTTGTATTTCAAAAGCAAGCAGTTTATAATTGCACAAATACATATGTACCATATCCTTTTCCTGTTAAATTTTCAGATAAAAGTTATGGAAAGACTAAATTATGCTTCAAAATGACTTTTTAGTTTCTTTGGGAAGAGTTGAAATTGAAAAAAAAAAAGGCGAGGGTAGAAGGAAAGTTAGGAAATTACTTCTTTGGAATTTGAGGGGAATTTGGCAAGAAAACCATGATTGCCATGGATTAATTATTTGTAGAAAACCCAGAAGATGAAATGAATGACATCTTTTATAACATGACATGTCTCATTCACTTGCTCCTATATCAGAAAGGAGTTTCTATAAGGAAGAAGCAAATATATTCATGGTGGGATTTTTTTGTTTTGTTTTATTTATGTATGTATTTCGTTTGCAAATAAAAGAGAGAAATTGGACATTTAATTCACATGGTTTAGGTTCAGTCTATATTCAAACCCATCTTATATTTGTTGGCTCATAGATTCTGCTTGCCACTTTACAGCTGTTAGGTAAGATGATTTCTTCCATGGTGATAAAACATAAAACACTGATCTTATTTTTAAACATCTAAAACGTAACAACAAAATCTTGGGCAAATTACTTTACCTACCTACTACTTAATTTCCACTTCTGGAAAATGTGAAGACATCTAAAGTTTCCTCCATCCTTAATGCTTTTTGATTATATTTACAAAATGTAAATCTTGTAATGTCTCCACACTCTTTCTCTTTTAAAATACAAAATAATGCACTTTGCTCGTAGGGGACAGGGTGAAGAAATGCCATTCTCATACTGATGTTGGCATAGTAAGAATAGGTTGCCGTCATTGATCTCATCTTAAACATTGCCTGTGGTGGAAGGGAATGGAAATATCTCAACTGTTCCTCTTATATCCTACATTAGGTACACTAAGTGGGGTATGTCTATAGAACATATATGGAAAAGATTGTTGAGCCATGACTTGTTAAATGCTCAAATTTAAAGTATTTCATTTGTGAAGATAATTTTGTGACCTATTTTTCTGCTCTCTTTCCAAACATAAGAGTTTGAAATAAAGCCCAAGTAATGGAGTAAGTTCAGGAAGTAAAACAAATTGAAGTGGTCTCCAGTAAGTCTCTAGGGAATCAAAGAACATGTAAGAAATCACTCAGAAAATTACTATACAATCCTGGGTGAAATTCTTCTGCCTTTTATGGTATCAAAACACAAGGGAAAGGGAGATAAATCCAAACCAGCTAGTTTCATTTTAACTTTTTCACTTAACTTTGGCTGTCTATTAGAAGACTTAAGTTACCTGTTTGAAATTGAAGATGTTTATGTCTTTGGTGAGAAAAAAATTGGTAGAACAAAAACACTAAACTCTCTTTCCTTATCTCAGTTTCTTTATAATGTAGGGTATTATGCAAAGACCTTCACTATTGTAGAACTAGACTTTTAAAAATGTGAATTATTTAAAATTGTATTTTGCATATTATTTTCTGACTGTGAATATGTGTATGTGTGTGTGTCTGTGTCTGGGAGGTCTGGGGGTGGAGGAGAGAGAAAGAAAGAGGCAGAAAGAGAAAAAAGGAAGATGGGAGGGGTGGAGGGAGGGGAAGAGAAAGAGTTATTTTTTAAATGCTTTGAAACAATTTGGATAATTATTTATCTCTGGGTTTCCCAGTAGCTTGATGACTTTGTGTAAATAAAGGGTAGGGATTTATTTGTACACAGAATTTAGATAGCGAGGGCAGGAAAGGGTACATTTCTCATTCTGAGACTAAAAACTAGCCTGGTGGATTCCCAGAGTAATAAGAGAATAATTCCATTTGCCCTCCACGAACTCACTGCAGAGATTGTAAATCTGGTGCCAATTATGATGTGGATACCTGACTACAGGAACTGCTATGACACCACCAACTCATTTCACCCAGGCTAACAGGAAACTGTCAGACAAAAAGCTCTCTGCTTCTCCCACCTCAGGCTATATCTAAACCAGTTGCCTAGAGGTGAAAGTTTCAGTATATCCCATTACTGATAATTTCACCCATCTCGTTTCCCTGTACTGAACTCATTCCAAACTGTGGAGTTTGAAAATAATCTCAGTGCCATCTGAAAAAAAAAAAAAAAAAAAAAAAAGTAACAATGATCAAATTTTTTTTCTTTCAGCAGTATACATATTTTATTTTATTTTTTTACAATGATCAAATTTTAAAAGAATAATCCAAACATCGTAGGAAATATTTTGTGTCAGACCTTTATAGGATTTTATCTTAAAGAATTGATGTCAACGGCAAAGGAAATATTCTGCATGCCAACATATATAGCTAAATAATGATTTCACTAGAAAATGCAAAGACCTAAAATATGAAGTGAAATTAGGTGTAACCTAGTAATGTCCTTCATGTTAAAAATGGAGTTATAAGCAAAATTATTCAGGATAGATTTACTTGGAAATGAGGAAACTTTTAAACTGTACCACTTGTGCCATATATGTATGGTATTGAGAGCAAAGCATTAAAATCAGCATCACCACTAACTGCCTAGCTAATTTTAGATAAATGACTTGCAATATCTGTGCCTTAGTTTCCTCATCTGTATAATTGGGAATGCAGAAGTCCCAAACTAATAAGATTGTGTAAGAATTGCAAATAAAATTCTTAGAACAGTGCTGAGCACATAGTAAATACACATACATAGAAAACAGGAACTGTAATTAATAGAATACAAGCTATTATCTTTTTTTTTTTTTTAAGATTTATTTATTTATTCATGAGAGACACAGGGAGAGAGAGAGAGGTGGAGAAGCAGGCTCCTTGCAGGAAGCCTGACATGGGACTTGATCCCAGGTCTCCGAGATCAAGCCCTAGACTGAAGGTGGCGCTAAACCGCTGAGCCACATGGGCTGCCCAGCTATCACCTTTAAAGAGAAAAAAATTCTATACATTCATGTATCTTTAAATTTTCGATATATTGTTTTATTAGAGTCTAGTCATAATTATCTCTTCTTTTTCTGCTACCACCACCAAATGATAAGCACTAGTTACACTTAGCTCCAGGATAATCTGGGACTCTCTTCCCTTGTTCAGGCAAAGTGAGAAAATTCAAAGGCCTTGCCTGTATGTGAGTGTGACTTTGTGTACTCTGGGCCTTATGATCACTGTTCTCTGCTTCTTATTGATTTCTGCCTTTGAATTCTAGTATATGTCAATTAAAGCTATCATTTTATTAATCTATTATCCAAAGCTCATCAGTAATCACATGTGATGGGAAACAAAGGAAGGAGTTTCCTCCTGCGTATGCAGCCTAACAGATAAACTAGGACAACTTCTATTCAATTTCATTATACATTATTTGCTTTCGGAGAGCCAATGAGATATAAATCCTCCTCCAGTGCCAGCAATAGAAGTATTTATGCATTCTCTGAGCATTATTCCATCTGACAACAACAAGAACATTTCTAGGAATCAATATTTATTAATTACGTGTCTGAATTAATAATCCCCAACTACCAAAGTTTTATTTTCAGATTAAAGAAATTATTATGTCACCCAATCTTTGGAATAACAAGTTAAAACTTGTTAAAATGTCAATCTGTTAAAGTGGAAAGGAGAATAAGATTTTGCTATTTTGTCTACCTTTTAATAAATGTTCACCTTTATAAATATCCTCCAGTTGCGAGTATTTCTTTTACTTTATTTTATAACCTAGGAAGGTAACAAATAAATAATATGATTGGAGAGCACAGGAATGCAATGCAATGTTTTAGTAATAGTTGAGAAGTTAAAAAAAAAAAAGTTGAGAAGTTATGAGCAAATTGAACAGGGAGCCAACCAGGATATTCGTGATGTTAGTTTAGGGCAGGTTCAATGATACAGCAGCAAAATATCTTTAGTTCTGTGCATATGTCTTAATCTTCTGGAAAGTCATCAGTAATCTATTGCAATTCCTTGCAAATGACTTCAAATATTTAAAACTTGAAGAAAACAAGCTTGAGCTCTTTAAACAGTTTTACTGTAAGGAAGATTAACCCTTTAGAATAAATGCCTATTCGATATGAAAGAACATTCTTTGTCTATTCTCTAAGAACTGTCCCTGTCCCATCTATTTGCTCCCAGGATAAACCAGCTTTCTATGATCCAACCTGCCATATAACTTTCTCCTTCTCCCCCCCATTGGGGATCTGTAATCCCCACAGATTACAATATAGCAGCCTCTTCTTTATTTGCTATACACTTACCTATTGTCTGCTCATGACTTTTCCTACCCTTGAGGTTTGTGAAGAGAATCTATCACAAGTAGGCTATCCATAATAGAAATTTTGAATGAATGAATGAATGAATGTACTGATTTATTTTCCAGATAGAAAAATAAAGCCAGTACTTTTTTCTCTAATATGAAGTAATTACTTATAAATTAAAATGAAGACTTCAGTAAAATACAGTAAAAGATAAAGAAAAGTGCTTTGTTTATGAACAATACAAGATTTAAAAATTCACAGATGATTACATATTGGATTTAAAAAACACTACCCACCTAAGGAGCTAAGATAGATGCATCACAAAAACCCAAAAAGAGTAACATGGGACCAAACGACTGCTTAAATCAAGGAGGATAAGAATTACACCAAAGTTCTATTCTTAGGAATACTTTGTGCTCTTACTTTTTTGGTAACAATAAATCAAGAGTATGAACAAGTTGCATGAAGGACAAGAAAGGGCCATTTATCCTTAACTTAGATATTTCCAGCTATATTACAGTAATTTATTCTAATCACTGCATTATTATTCTAATCATCTTTGATGTACTGAATTTTAAAAACTTTTTTTTTCCTTTTAAAACCATTGATCTCTTCCTCACATGCAGATTTCTAAATCTTTGACCTATATATGATGGATAATGACAGACAGCAGCCTAGGCCTTGAAGGTAGCTCTGCTTTTGCCTGTACTCAATAAATATGCATTAAGTAAATGTTTAACACGCTTCAGCCTCTTCGGCTTGACTTCTCAGTTCTCAGACTTCTTTCCTGCTACTGGTAACAGAAGCCTGGAAAGTCTCAGCCATTCAGGGTCCTGAGCTCTTAATTTCCACACCATTACCTGAGCCTTTCCTTTTCTCTCTCAGGATACACTCAACCCCACTTGGTCTGATACAGACTTTGTACTTTGCCCATGAACTTTGTTCCCACTCCCCACCTGCCTGGACTTGGCACTTCTAATTTCCATCCTAATCTTTCAGCCTGAAGGAGGTACATGGAGCTTTTAGCATCTGGTCTAATAAATAGCTACGTGAAAACTAGACAAGACAGTTGGCAAAGGTCTCTTGAGTCAAGCTTCTAAATGTTTAATTTCTTCAATCTTAGGAATGTTGGCAATGTTAGAAAGTGGGCAGCAGAGGAGAATGATTTCAATAGCATCTGAAGGATCCAAGACACAAACAATCGATTCTCAAACTTGGTTTAAAAAGGATGCATCCATATTGTGCTGAATTCTTTTTCGATTGTTATAAAATGCATTCTTGTCAGAAATACATAACAAGTTGAAGGATGTCACACAGACATATTTCAGTCCTGAACCTAGAGATCCTACGAATGAGTTTTCGGAGAGATTTGCTAATGCCAATTGTGTCTCTTAGATATTGTAGAAGTTCAGGACAGCCCTCACCCCCCCTCCTCCACCCCCCACCCATGAATGTGCCACTTTGGCATATGGACTAATTTGACCTGAAGGCACTTGAGACCTTACAGGCTTAAGAGACACTTCTGTTCTCCTTTAACTATACAGAAGAATCTAAACTAGAAGTCTTTCCCAGAATAAGTATTACTCTCAGAGATGACTTTTATCCGAGTGACCAATCTGTATAGCAGGGCAAACATCAATTACCAAACATCGGCACTTCTTATCACCCTGTGAATTTCATTCCTTTCTTTTAAAGTCCCAGACCCCTACCCCCTTCTCCTTAGTTTAGGATGACATTTTGCCTCATTGTCTTTGGAATTTCCAAGTCTGTGTGGATTCCCAACACATGCGCTATTAAATTTCATTTTCTCCTATTAATCTGTCTTATTTCAATTTGATTCCTAGTCCAGCTAGAAGGACCTTTGAGGGGACAAGAATTATTGCTCCTCAGCAATACGATAGGCTGATGTGTTCCAACTCCCTTATAATTTGAGCGTACATTTGAGTAGCTTCATTTACCTATTCATTTACTTCATTTACTTTTACTTAATTGCAGCATCATTTAAAATTATGCATTAATTATGAAGTTCAAAAATAGCCCCTGTAAATTCCAAACCAGGTTATCTATATATTATCACTTGACTACCAATGTATAAAATATGTGTTTGTTGTGTTGAAAAATTTTAGACAGAAAAGGTGCTAAGAAAAGTTACCTCAAATCAGTGATAAATGAGATCAAGGTTATTAAATAAGTACTATGATTTGATTAGAAATGTTTAGGGGAGAGTGACACAGTACTAAATTAGAGGAAAAAATATTTCTGTATTCCTCTATCATCTTTTGAGGTGTCCCTGAGCTGAATCTTTATGTAAACCAGTTGTGCTTTTCCTCCACATACTAGCATGATTGATTTAGCTATATCATCCCAAACATTTCTAATAAATTAGGATTTTTATTACAGAAGTTAAAATATGGACTTTACTTTCTAGATCCTCTACCTTCAGACCAGCTCCTTAGACTAATGTTTTGGTTTCCCTTTCACTGCACCACCAAAATACTCTAGGACAGCACCTCTGCTAGGTCCTTCCCTCTCATATAGTCAAAGCAGTTGCTCTGACTTCTCCAGACATTGTTTCCTATACCAGAATTTCTTCTTCTATAATTAGGATTTACCTTTTTTAACCATCATGTATTCAGCCAACTGAAATGACAATTTAATTAGAATTAAAGTGGTAATAGCTAGAAAGGAATTAAAAACATATCTTGATAACCAAAATAATATTAATATGAATCTTAATAAATAAATTTAATATTGATTCGGTCTTGAAAAATACAGGCTATATGAACAGCTGGTTTATAATTCTTCAAGATTTCTTCAAACACAATGTTTGAAGGTCTGTAGTCATTATAAGATCCAAGGCCACCGCACACAATGTGTTGTTCACTACATAAGGCCAAAAAACTGAGAGAGCAAACGTGAACTAGAATTTAGCCTACATTCTTCTTGCCAAGTACACACCCCAGCATGGATCTACATCCATCTAGAATATGGAGGACTTTTTAAAAAGATTTTATTTATTTATTCATGAGAGACACAGAGAGAGAGGCAGAGACATAGGCAGAGGGAGAAGCAAGCTCCCCATGGGGAGCCTGATGTGGGACTCCATCCCAGGACCCTAGGATCATGCCCTGAGCTGAAGGTAGACACTCAATGGCTGAGCCCATGTGTCCAGAAGACTTTTTCTTTCTTTTTTTTTTTTTTATTTATTTATGATAGAGAGAGAGAGAGGCAGAGACACAGGCAGAGGGAGAAGCAGGCTCCATGCACCGGGAGCCTGACGTGGGATTGGATCCCGGGTCTCCAGGATTGCGCCCTGGGCCAAAGGCAGGCACCAAACCGCTGCGTCACCCAGGGATCCCCAGAAGACTTTTTCTTAATTCGTACAAAGAAACTAGCTGTTTTCCAAGCAGTGTATTCCTGGAGGAAAACCTGCCTAGAAACTATACTGAATTTTCTTAAATTTGCATAAAGGCACTAGTAGTGACCCTGATAAACTAGTTTTGTCTCCTTAACATAATGATTATTTCTTCCACTTGATACTTTTACAGATATCATCAATATGTCCAGTTTTCTCAATTGCTTCCATACTAAATACCAGATTTGGGGTTCTTTACAAAGGTGTTCTTTACTATTCAATTTAATACTTTATTTGAATCATTTCATTTTTTAAATATTTACTATATAATTTTGAATATTTTAGGTTGTTTTTAACACAAAAGCTTTCAATCATTAATAAACATTTTAAACCTGTACATAGACTACATATGCACCCTGAGAATATTGATTTGACTCTCTCTGAGTGAGAGAGTTGAGTTTAAAAAATCATTGCCAGGACAATAGTTATGTGATAATTAAATTATTAAGAGTGAGGATTTGAAAGTTCTATCATTAATAAAAAGAATTTTATAGTATAGATGTCATAGTAGTATGAATATTATCCAGAAAATGATGTAGAAGTTCTAATTTTTTCAAATCTTTTCATTAATCTTACCTGGTATGGTTAATATTACATATATGCCTGTAAGAAAGAATGTCCATAAAGCTGTAGTGTGTTAAATTATTCAACCATTCATTTTACCCAAAGTTAAAAGGAAATTCAGGTCCAATAAAGTCATTGACATCCTTGCTTTTTCCACCAGTGCAGGAAATACTTTCAGTGGAAGATGTGGATGGAGATATTTCTCCAGTCTCCAGAGGGATTAGTTGCTGATTACATAGAACTGAGTCCCTTTCCAGAAATTGTTCTTGGCCAAAGAAAGCTTGGACCTTCCCAAAGGGCAGTTCACACTCAATAACTCATGAATTAAGGGAATACAAAAACCTCAATTGAGGACAACCCTAAAAGAAAAAAAAAATCCCAGCTCCAGAGCTTTCCTTTGAAATAGCTGAGATCTCTGTTGTAGCTGTATTATAGTTCATCTGCTCCTTCTGCTTTCCTCAATCTTCATGAGTCTTGTTCCTAGAAATTCTCACCAGTAAACTTCTTGCACATATATTCCAGAAACTGCTTCCTGACCTGAAAAATCTGACCTACTAGAATTGGTACCAAGCATGGTAGGATGAATGACCCTTTGACTGGCTGGCAGTGAAGACCTAACCTCTAGTGATAAGTGGAAGGCTGGGATCTCTTGGTATGATCCTATGGTCCCTGTTAAAACTTTCATCAGTGGTAAAACTGGGTTTAAATCCAGCAGATGGGAGTGTACTAGGAGTTGCAATATTATAGGGCTTTAAGAGGTACAAGGGATATATGTAAAAAGATTATGAAATCAGATGGGATCATCACCACATTGATTAATCATAATTTTTAGGTGAATTTGAAAAGCCAGATGGTCTTCTTAGGAGTGTACCACACGCATGTGCATCTCATCAGCTGGAGAACAAAAATAGTTAATGTTCCATCCCAAGACTCAATAATAAGATTTGCAGAACTCCAGATCTGCTATGTGGTTCAGAGCCTTTGTTATAAAGGAATAGAACCCAGAGACTTGAATTGATTATTCTAGACTGGTGAGGTTAAGAGTTTTGAATCCTTACATATCTCTGAATACTTTGGGTCTACACAACCCTATTCATCTTTTGTTAAAGCTTTAGCTTTCTTCCCTTGCTTAAATCTGATATACAGAGGTTTCCTTGTTAGATAATGTGTCCTACCCTCAGGATCTACCCCCATCTACCTTCTTGTATATCAGACCAATAAATGGGTCCATTTACAGCATAATCCTGCCCTGCCAAGGAGTCCTGGGATCACTAGAAAATGAGGTCAGTATGTAGAAAAGCTGCATGCAGGCTATAGTCAACATGTCAGGGCAACAACATGGAGAGTGTGGGATCAGATGCTGAGAATCCTAAATCAAGGAGAGGCCGGATGTAAAGTAAAATGAGAGAGAGCATCAACATGGGAATCATTCATATATAATAGAAGATTTTGAATACTGGAATTATAACCCATAAAAAATTCTGTGGGAGACAGTGCTTATGCATACTGACTGGTTTTTAGAAGCATGGGTAAAGAGATGGCCCATGCTAAAAGAAGCAGAGATATTAGATCGGTCATGGAAACAAGTGGGGGGAGGGATCAAATGTCCCAGACAAATTAAGATTCTAAAGCTGATACACTATCTGAAGATAGAAAACTAACTAGCTGACTATAAGAGAAGACCTAGAAGACACTCCATTTATCAGGGTGCTAAGGGAAGTGTTACCAAGATGGGTACCAATGGTGACAGTAAACTCAGTGAAGTTGTCCTCTGTAGAACAGAGATGCTACTGAGGACTGGCAACCTTGAGAGCAATGTGGTAGCACACTTCCCATATCATAGAGGCCATGTAGTAGCACATGGGCACCAGAGACAAATAGGATGTCATTAGCATCATAAGTATCATGGTTAGAGATTAAAAAGCAAACCTGTAATCTCTATTTTAAACAATATATAAACTATGAACTTTGTCTTTTCATCATCCTAGTCAATAGCCATGAAGATTTTGAACTGTGCCAGATACTACATATGAACCATATTTCTGCTAACTCACTCTTGAGAAAGCAAAGAAATTGAATTGGATTGTCTTTGTCCTTGATCTATAAGATGTAACCCAATAATAAAGCCTACTCAACGTGAAGAGGATAATATGCCAATGAGAACATTTATGAAAAGTAACCTTTTTTTCTACTTTCAAGAGGATAAGGAGAATCTTCTAATTCTTCAAACAGATTTCAGCCTCTTTGGAAGGACTGATGTGTCAGTCTAATGTGTCAAATTATGACAAAATCATAATTTGAGAGAATTCTCAGAAATGGGAAATAAAACTACTGTAACCATTATAAGAAATAAGTTTGAAATGAATTACACTAGCAGCTTAACAGTGGATATTTGTAGGCAATAGGATCAGTGGTGTGTTGGCAATTCTATACTTCTCTGCATCCATTTTCTCCCTTTCTCTCCCCTAACTGGTCCTTGGGTGTTTTTTGCTATGGACTCAATCACTGAGGCTCTCCTGCCTTTTTTTTGGACAATGAGAAACAATCTCAGAGATGAATAGTGAAGAGAAAGAAGGTTGAGTGATTTACTCTCCTGCTGTTCCCATCTTGGCTTTGGTTTTTAGTTCTGTGTGTGAATCCATTTCATGATGGATAATCACTCTATGACCAAGGTCATAATTCTAGCTAAGTTTCAGTAACATCCTTCCCTCCCTATACCTAAGTAACACCCTTCCCAACCCCATCCCTAGGAAGAGGGATGATAATGATTTCCTACTGATATTAGGCTCTGGGTTCTTTGCTATCCATCTTGGGTTCTCTTAATGCTTCCCAAACTCCTGTAAATGGTTAAACTGTCTTCCACTAAAAAAAAAAAAAAAAAAGCCCTTTGAGCATGATATCTGTTTTCTGTTGGGACTCTCTGACTTACAAAGAGAATTTTTGTTCTCTATCTGTATTTATTTTTACAATGAAATTCCAAGTTTCACAGTATGTTAAATTCATTCATCAATGAGGAAAAACAATAACAGTTTTCTTGAAAATATTAATAACATTATACATGCTGATGCAATGTTTTTGTTATTGGTTTTGCTTTTGGTTTGTTTATTTGTTTGTTTGGTTTGGGTTTGGTTTTGCTGGTTGATTCCAAGTGAAAACATTTAGGAGAGATGGAGATACAGAATGGAGGGATTATATGCTTCAAGCTTTGCTTTGTTATGCCATTGATCACAGCAAAGTTCAAACTCATTTCTTCCTGTGTTTCTATTCAGTGCTTAGGCGTGGGCTGATGAGGTAAGAGCTTATATGACTGAAAGTTAAAGCTATAGGTGAACTAAGATTAGCAGGGCAGATATCCAAGATTGAACACATTAAGTTGTTTAATTCTTTAAAAAAAAAAAAAGACAGCACCTGCAGGATGTTTGTTCTCATAGAATATTGCCATATATATTCATCTACTTCATGTTGTTGTTCATTTGAAGTAATGCATAAAAATACTCCATTGTCGCATAATAATATATGCAAACACAATCTCATCATTTTGATTTTAAGCATTTTACTAGAAAAATTAAGTTGTGGCTATATTTAAAGTTTGCTAAATTAGGAAATAGTTGTCTAATTCAAAAGCTTAGCTTGGATTTTAATACCTGGAGACACTCTTCCTCTCCCATGTACTATGAAGAGAAAAGTAATTAAGTTCTATATTTAGAACGAATTGGTTTGCTGTTTAGACACATCATTTACTTTTTACTCAACTGCTCCATGGGAAGGCAGACAGATACAGCTTCCTATGCGTGCTTCTGCATCTGTGCAGTTTGTGCAAAACAAACACCCAAACTCTTCTGGGACCACTCAGTTACAGAGTGAAATAATGAAAACATTTTATCAAGAGGAAAATATCAGTTTCTGACAAGCTCATCTCTGTGGTACCCCTTCAACAAAGGTATTAAAGAAGAAAATATTTGGGCATTCGTCTTATTCAGGATTCTTAATGTCATTCATCCCAAGGATAGTTTGAAATGAGGCCCCTTCCCACTATAGGATAAAACAGCACTACTTAGTTTTAGAAGAGACAGTAAGGATTATATTGTCCAACACTCTCATATTATGGTGTAGAAAGTGAGACTCAGGTTATGAACCTTCTCCAAGGTTATACAGCATCTTAGCACCTGCTCTCTTGTCTCTCGGACCAATTCATCCAGGACATTAAGCTGTATCACTGCTCTCCCTTCACTTAGTTTGGCATGTTGTTATATCTTATTGTATATCCTTTTCATTTTCATTCAACATGCATTTATTGAAAGCTTACTATGTGCCCACTGCTGTACTTGATGTTGAAGACTTAATGCCAGACATTGGAAACTGAGGCTAAATGACAGGCAGGATAATTAGGAAGGCAAATGTTAAAAAGAAATCAACACTTCTTAAATCAGATTAGTAAGGAGAGTGTATCTAGGACCGCGAGTGCATAAGTTTTTTGATATGAATGGATTATATGTTGAGTGGCAATCACTGGTCAGTTATGCTCTGAACCATCTATATGTTATAAATAGGAAAATGAATTTCAAGGGAAATATTGATGGTTTGGCAAAAAGCTCACATCAGAGAAACTTGAAGCCATAGTTACTGGTTGAGTACCTTGGGAGTTTCATAGAATGAAGAAAGAGAGGGAATAATCATAAAACTCTAGGAAATATCAACATTTAAGATCTAGTGTTGGGAACAAATGCCTCAAATGACGCTGTGAAACCACAACCAGGAAGAGGTGGTTAGAAATTCAACTGAGAATGAACTATCCCAAGCTAGGATTAAAACAGGGTTTTTGTTGTTGTTGTTGTTGTTTATTTGGTTGGTTGGTTTTGTTTTAATAGAAGGAATGAACAGCTTTGTCACACAATGCAAGGGATGAAATAATTAAAGGGATTACTCATATCCATTAGGTTAGGCACTTCTAAAGAAAGATATTGTTTATATTGACAAAAGCAACTTCAATGAAGGTGTAAAAGTGCAACAAGAGTTACAGTGAGAAAAGGAGCTAAGAGTTGGTGAGAAAGTGGTGGCAGGTATTAGCCTTATTTTTAAGAAATTAAGCTGAAGAAGTAGCCAGTGAGAAATGTGGTTGAGAGACGGTATTGTCTGTAAGAGCAAGAGGTCTGGGCACACATCTTGGATTCAAAGACAAAGTATGTTCCTTTTCTGTCCCTTTCCCCACCTAAACACCCGTAGTGAGACAGTGACTTGGGAAACAGTTTTGCTTTAAATAACATATAGACAAATGGGTGTGTGTAGGAGTGTGTGCAGGCAAAATGGAGAAGGGAAGAGTGGTTCTTAAGTCAATCTGTCACGTCACAGCATCCTAACTGCAGGATGCATTAAGCTTGATGAGTTTGTGAGTCAATTGAGCTCTAACACTGCAGCTACCACAGATGGGAATATTACCAAATCTAGCCGTGGTGATTAGCCCTGACAACTCAGTTCTGACAGATTCACTCAGAATCACTGTTGCAAAATGACTCAGAGCTTAAGAGAGATATTTACCAACAGAGACTGTCAAAATGACACTGAGTGATTGAGGTTAAAAAATAAATTACAGCTTCTTCACCTGAGTCACTCATCTTAGACGGATTCCTGCCAAGTTAAATGGTCACTTCTCAATTGCCTCAAGACAAAATATAGGTCTGATAGTTGCCCTAATATTTCTCCAGTTAGTGTAAGGCACGCCCCTTCAGGAAGAAAGTCACATTTCCATAAGAAATGTTGGGATCCTTCTAGTCACATAGGTTAAATTAAATCATAATCACTTTTTATCAAAATGAGTTGCATGTTTGGGAATAGTAAATTTTTCAATGAACAGCGAAAATATTCTTCGTATGGACACATTTCATGGAAAGGCAGATTGCTATACTGCTTAAAATTAGCTTTCATTATTATCCAACGATCTGTCAAATGAAAGGAGCTAAAATAGATTGACGTTGTTACCTGGTCACTGGTATGCAGTGTGCTGCACCACAGTAGACTCAGATGGTGATGTTAAAATAGCAATAGCCTAGCATTCCCAAGCATTTATTGTGTGGGGTCAGTGACAATGCAATATCTCTAGTGATATGGACACTACCTGCCACATTCTATGCTTCCCTGCTCAATAACAACCCACAACCCCTCAAAACGTAGGAATCTCTAGAGTCTCCCAGGGTTTCGGCTGTGATCTTGAAGGTCCCACTCCTAATCTTTTTGCAGAGAAGAGATGGGCTATTTCAGAACTTTTTTGTATTTTCAATTCCTTGGGGTGAGTATTAATTGAACCTACACTTCTAAGAAAAAACAAGGATGAGTCAGATCTTTCTTGAGATCTTTGGAATTCCCTCTTACATCTCGCCATCCCAGGGATTCTCCAAACTTTTGGCTGTCCCAGTCCTAATACAAGCCATCAGGACAAGGAAGAAAGGGACTGAAATGACCATTGGCCAAGGTCACTCCTGGTACCAGGGGCGATTCTGATTGTCCATAAAGTCGCTCTTTAGTGAAGAGATACAAATGGAGGAATAGAAGGTCCTGCTCATCTCTCAGCCTTTCCCTACACTTGGCTTCCACAAAGCAGACTTTCCAGTTGAATTCTAGCATTGGGAGAGCTAGGCAGTTTCGAAGCTTGCCAAGTGATCAGAGATCAGAATAAGCCCCAGGTCTAGAAAACAATGAAGTAAAATTTAGAATTAAAGAACACAATGTGATTCTTTATGACTTACTAAATATGTCATTCTGGACAGATGATAGGATAGTAAGGGGTGCTTTGGTGCCCTGTTCTCGGTCACTGCACTGAACCACACATCCAGGTCCAGCTGCTAGGAGGGAAGGTAGTAACACTTCACCACCCTTCTTTCCTCCCTGCCCATGAGTGCCCAGTGACTGATCAACAAGGGAAACAAGGGATCCCTGGGTGGCGCAGCAGTTTGGCTCCTGCCTTTGGCCCAGGGCACGATCCTGTAAACCCAGGATCGAATCCCACGTCGGGCTCCTGGTGCATGGAGCCTACTTCTCCCTCTGCCTGTGTCTCTGCCTCTCTCTCTCTCTGTGACTATCAAAAGTAAATAAAAATTAAAAAAACAAACAAGGGAAACAAAACACCAACTACCCTCCCATTAGGTAGGAAAACTCTGGTACTTCCTGTGCTTCAGAGCTTCCTGGAATTAGGTTAACACTTGTCACCGGCAGAGACAGTATTTTGCTTAGTTTTCTTTATCTCTGTGTATCCTGCTTCTCTCACTTCCCTTCTTAGAGAACATTCTTTCAATTATGTCACTATTCCAGGAACCTGTGTCTCAGCCCTGTGCTGCTAAAATCCCAACCTAAGACAAGTACCTAGTCAATAAGATTAGTTAGAAATAAATAAGGATATATATGTAAATCATACACCTTAGATAAATTATGCAAATTATAATAATAAACAGGAAGACAAGAATGTAAAGAATCAAGTGCTAGATGAACATTTGTACAAGGTCTGAAATTTTATGCAATCAATTGATGTTGGCCAATATGCAAGGAGATGAACCTGCATTTGAAGCAAGGGTGGTTTTCTTTTGATGATCCCTTAAATCCTCAAGTAGAGTAAGAACTGACACAGTCCATAGGACCAAAAAGCTAAGAGGATTAGATTGGCTAAGGATGAGAGTAGAACGGGAGAACTCAGCTTACCATTGACAGATGTATTTATTCTTTAGAAACCATAGCCAGGACACTATGATAGTCCCTAAGCAGTAATGATTACAGAATAAATTACCATATGTTAATTAAATGATAATTTTGAAATTTGGGTTACAAAGATTACACAATTATATTTCACAAATCAAAAAATATTTTTTCTTTGTTAAATAATCTTTTTTCTTTATTTTTCATTTTTTTAGATTTTATTTATTTATTCATGAGAGACAGAGAGAGAGAGAGTGAGAGAAGGAGAGAGGCAGAGACACACGCAGAGGGAGAAGCAGGCTCCATGCTGGGAGCCCAACGTAGGACTCAATCCCAGGTCTCCAGGATCACACCCCAGGGTTAAGGCAGCACTAAACCGCTGAGCCACCAGGGCTGCCCACTTTTTTTCTAAGAGTTGTACATGGTAAGTATACATCAACTAGGAGGTAACTATAAATCCTATAAAAATAATTGTACTTTGGATGTAGGTTTGTCTTAATTAAGTGATGTGGACGTCATTTTCCTACTAATTTTATTTCAAAAGAAATTAAGGTTTAGGCTCTAGGAAAGAGATAAAATTTTAAAAACATTATTTGAAAACAATCCTAAATTAGTAAATTTTCCTGAATTCAGAATTAAGAATAAGTTGCAATGTTATAGTTAACAATTCTAGATCCTGAAAACTCAAATCACAGATCAATTCTTACAGATTAAACTTTCTTCTAGTGTTTTTGTTTTTTGTTTTTTTGAGTTTTTTGTTTTTTGCATAGTAGATACTCACTAACTGCTTTTTGAGTAAGCCAATGAATAAATAAGAATTGACTGGTATAGAACTTCAATTTGGACACTTACCCATTTCAAGGAAGTTCCAGACATTAAAAAGTTTTGCAGTATTTAGTTATGTAGACCCCATATTTTACTTAACCTATCTCCCAAAGATAAGCATTTGTATGTATTCTTCTAATTTTTACCAAAGAAAAGTTAATGAGCACATTTTTCCTTTATTTTTATAAATCTCAGATTTTCTATAGGATAGATTCCTGTAAGATACATTTTTAGGTCAAATAGCATGGATATTGTTAATTTAAATAAAGCTGAATATAATTTCAAGTGTCTTTTTAATATTTTATTTTCCTATTTATTTCTGCAGAGAGTTTATAAGACTGCCACAACTCTGTGTATTACTTGACAGTCTTCAAAAAGGTCCTCTGACAATTTCTCTCATCCCTGTCCATATATATCATCCCTCCTGTAAAGAGAAGAGATGAATTCCCTACCTTGCATTTCCACTGATTCTGACTTGCTATGACCAGGAGAAAGCAGCAGAGGTGGCACCATGTTGGTTCTGGGGCAAGACTGTAAGGACAAGCAGCTTCTACTTTGTTGAGAAGACAACGATGATGCTGTAAAGAAGCTCAAGGTTGGTGAACAAATGCTAAGATACCTTGAGGAGAAAGTGAAAGGCCACATGAAGCAGCATGATGAACCAGATGTCTGAGTGAAGCCTTCTTAGGCTTCCAGTCCATCCAGTGTCACTTGGAGTGAAATAACTGATCCCTGCTCAAATTCCTGATGCATGGAAACATGAGAAAAAATAAGTAGGTGTTTTAAGCTGCCATGTTTTGAGATGATTTGCCAAGCATAAACATACACATATATGAAAACTTATCATTTTAATATTTACCTATATGACTGTCAAAAAGATTCCTTTGTATTAATTTAACTTCGCTAGATACCAGTGAAAGTTGAGCATCTTCTCATATCTGTGGCTATTTATATTTCCACTTTTGGACTCTGCCAATCAGTGCTTTGACTATTTGTACTCTGTCAAATTTTGTTTCATATTATTCATCTTGTCCTTATGGATCACAATAAATCCCTGTAACTTTGTAGATTAAGGATTAAATCATATGTCACCAGTTTTGAAAAAGCCCACATCTGTTTCATTTTTTTTTCCCCCTCAGTGTTGTGTGGTAAGTGGTGTGTGTGTGTGTGTGTGTGTGTGTTTTACTGACATCTTTATTAGTTTTTTCTTTTATAAATTCACATTTTAAAAGGCAACATATGATTAGACTTTCAAAATATTCAACCAGTTTTATTTCACCCACAGTTTTAAGTTTACATTACAGTGATGTGAAAAGCTAGTCATCTGTTTAAAAACCTGTGCTTTTTTCATGTTTGGTATATATTAATTTTACAATGTAAATAGGGCTAATGCCCACCATGACACTTTTAAAAAACTTTAAACATAGAAATAATCTTTTTTTCTAAGCAATAGAAGAGATTTACTAAATCAGAGAATTAAAAATGGCAGATTATAATTGATTATAGATATTGCTACATTTTGTGGTAGAAATCTTACTAGATCACAAATAATTATTTGAAGCCCTTATCCTTTGAATGCTTCCCAATTTAGTCGAGTTTACATATAAACAGAAATATTCTAATCAGATTTTTATTTGAATTACATCGGATTCATAGATCAGTGTAGGAAGATTTTTTAAAAATATATTTGATCTTTCTACATGTATTCCTATCAAGTTTCTTTTTCGTTTATTTGTTTAATAATGCCCATTTCAGTGAGAAATATTTGTTTATTAATTTTTTAATTTAAATTCAATTTGGCAGCATATAGTGTGTGTGTGTGTATATATATATATATATATATATATATATATATATAAAGATTTTCCTTATTTATTCATGAGAGACAAAGAAAGAAAGAGAGAGAGAGAGAGAGAGAGGCAGAGGGAGAAGCAGGCTCCATGTGGGGAGCCCAACGTGGGACTCGATCCTGGGTCTCCAGGATCCGGTGCTGGGCCGAAGGCGGCACTAAACCACTGAGCCAACCAGGCTGCCCATATATTTCTTTCTTTAACCACTTTTTTGAGGTATGGTTGACATACAAAAACCTCTACATATTTAATTTATATAAATTTATGAGTTTGGAAATTAGTAAATCATCCACATTTCTTTTAGTATTCCTAGAGAGAGTTTATGTTTGGTTTCTAATTTGGCCAGAATATATCTTTATTTTATTTTCTAAGTAGTTATTGGATTCAAATGGGAGAATTCAGGTACTGATCTTCAGGAGAATATAGGAAAAGGAAACTTTGGGACGTCAGATATTGTTTGGAAGGGCATTTCTCTAAGAGTTATTAACGAATTCTCTCAGAGGGAAAAGGAACAAAGGTTTTAGCAAGGAGAAAATATAAGTTCAGTAGGAAAGAAAGGTGAAGCCTGTGTGGAATTGAAGAACTGCAACCAGGATAAATATCAAGGTCCTGGGCTGTAGTGAACCTAAAGGAGTCATATGAGTGTGGGTTGAAGTTAGACAAATCATGAAACAACTGCATGAATTCTGATCCTGTGCCAGAATGATCTTTGATTCAGAGTCCCATATATCCTGACAGAGTTGCATGATTCTTGAAACACGGTGAACTGTGCTACATACCACCTAGCTAACTGGCCACAGTCCTTAAATTAAACCCAGTAACCAACAAGGTGACCAAAGTAGTAGTCAAGTAGCCACCAACACATCCTTGACCTTCACTATAGATTACAACAGAGTTAACAGTCCACCCTGAAACAAAGATTCTAGATGATGATATAGTCCTTGACACTAACAGTGTGAGGAGAACACAGAATGTCAGCACTTTCATTAGTATGTAAGCTCAAAAAAAAAAATCATTTCTTCCAGAGAAACTCCCGATTTGCAAGTTGTCCTTATATTTAAACTTACAGATGATAAAATCGAGGCTGCACAAGGAAAAGTTACCATACACTGCTGTTATTTAGAATAACAAGGTATTTGCAATATGAATTCTAGTCTTTTTTGGAACAAGAAAAGATACAAAAATGAATACACTCATAATGAAATGAAATAGCTGATAGTACCATGAAAACTATAGGTGCGTGTATTCATGTGCATGTCTTATATGGAATTGCTGGAGGTTGATGAATGTGGCTAAACATGAAACAATGGTTTGCTGGGAAAACTTTCAAGAAAATAGTTCTTAGATTCCAAGTACATGTTTCAAAATCTTACCTAGGCTAATAACCTCCTGGTAGGAAGACTAAAGGAGTGAGTGGAGAGAAAGGAAATATGATAAAAAAAAAATATATATATATATATATATATATAGTGTGTAGATATGAAGGTAGTGAGTGAATGAAAGGCTCAAAAGCCAAGTAAGAGATCACGGATGAGGCATTCTCTGCCAGGCCAACTACCTGAGGACTTTTCACAGAGGTTTCTGTTATTTTTGAGGCCCTATATGTGAGTTCCCAGAGTGGGATTTTTTTAATTCACATATATTAAAAACATTTTTTTAAAAGAAATAGACTGAAATATTAGTGTGCCTCAAAAAGTTTGCAGCTGATGGGAACTTGAGAAGACAAAGCCTCCCAAAACAAGGATATTGAAATGAGCCTGAACTAAAGGGACTTGCATCCAGGTTATGGATTTGATAAGGCCTCCAAATTCCATCTGTTTGGGATGACACTTCAGTATGACTCCCAAACACCTCCAAGAAGAGAAATCTGCAAATTCCTCTAGGTGCCATCAACCCCTCTAAACATAAAACTGATTTTAGATATTTAGCTGCATTTAGAGATCACAGGACCAAAGCTAGCAATAAGTCGGGGAAAATGACAATATGTTGCTAAGTAGAGACCCTAAATCAGGTGGTGGTGAATGTGAAGTCTCAGAATGAGATGAACACTGAAAGTAATCAGGAAATGCCAAAACAAATTAACCTTTTGGGGCTCTTGTTATTAATGGAAAGTTGAAGCCCACAGCACTGTGTACACTTGTCAGGTCGGACAGGTGCCCTTTCATAAGTCATAATCAACAACAGCCTGGGAGGAATTCTTTGACTCAGATGCTCTGAGCTGAGCAATATTCTTGAGAAATAAGCAGCTGTGTGCCCTCATTCTCATTTTCTCTCCCTCTCCATAAAAAATAATTTAAAATATCCACTTTCTACTTTTCATGACAACCCTAGCTCAGAGCAAATAAAACAAGCAGAGCCAATTCCCCAAGTAGAGCTTCCAAATGTAGGTGAGCACTGATACTCTCTTCTCTCTCTAATGAGCAGGTTTTCCCAGCAGTCATTTGACAATTATTCAACGGCCCCTAGGACTGTCTAACCACAGCCCAGACTCCAATCTTGTTTCATCAGGAGCATAGGAAAAATTCAGAGCAACTAGGAATGGTACTTGATAAAAAGCAATCCATGATGTACACTGCATTGAGGTATCAGAAAAGAAAATGTTTCACAATATTCAGTCCCCTGTCTGTAAATCCAACACCATATATTTTCCACAATCTGCACTTTTCCAACACCTTTATCTTCATAGAAAGAGTCTAACTAGAAGTTATTTTAGTTTTAAAAAAAAGATTTAGAATCTGAACACCAAGGGTTATAAGAAAAAAAAGTTGTCACCTATTGATTGATTCATTTATTCATTCAGCTGCATGAACAAAACATTGTGCCCAGAAATACAACCTCTTCAATGCAACCTGGGTACTTCTCCTGAAGTGCAAATCATACCCATTCATGGGTTGTACACAGGATGAAGAACAAACTCAACATAGTTTACATTTTGCTACTAAAAAGGGGGGGGGAGGAGGGTTTATGGGAGTTTGTTACCATTGTAGAATTTGAAGTTCTACCCCACTCCCCCTGAATCAGATTCTTCATTTCTGGGGCACCTGGGTGGCTCAGCGGTTGAGCACCTGCTTACAGCTCAGGGTGTGATCCCGGTGCGGGGATCGAGTCCCACATTGGGCTCCCTGAGAGGAGCCTTCTTCTCCCTCTGTGTAAGTCTCTGCTTCTCTCTGTGTGTCTCTCATGAGTAAATAAATAAAATCTTAAAAAAAAAAAAAAAAGATTCTTCATTTCTACCCAGCTCCCAAGTGCCAGGCTGCTGACTATACCTTGAGAAGGTCTGGTTTAGCAAGTCCTCTGTGACAAATCTTGCTGCCTTTTGCCACATCCACCCGGCCCCCTTCCCGGATACTCTCCAAGCCACAGCCACACTAACTTACTTGAAGTTCACCCAAAGCAAGGACCTCCAGGACTTAATTTCTTCATATGAAAGGCTGATTCTACTTCCTTCCAGTGGCTTGGCTCTGCCCTGTATGAGCTACCCTATTCATTCATTCTCTGTTGTTTCAACTAGTTCTCTTCTTTCTGCTCTCACATTACATGACAGTTCTTTCCAGAAGCTTTTCTTGATATCCCCAAATTGTGTATGTTCCCTTCCCTTACGCTGCCATAACACCTTTTCCTACCTCCAGTGGAAAAAAGTAGCCCTCATTTCTTTCTGTATAACTACCGCAGCCTTTAGGTACCTTTGAGTTCTTCTTACTGTTTTTATCTTTATCACCAGGACTTGTAAGTTACCTGGCCAATAGAATATACTGAAATGGCCAAATATGTGATTGTTGAATGAATGCTTAAAAAGGAGTTCTCATACATCTTTTTTAGGGTTATTCGCAGATGAAGCATTTTTAAGTCTTAAAATAAAAAGATTTTACTTCTGTAAGGGAATTTAAAAAATTAAAAACCAGAAGAAGAAAGTGTACAAGAAGGGATGGATTTAGCAGGTCCCATTCAGAGGAAAATTCTCAGGCATGCCCATGCTCCACTGATACTCATTTTGATGAATTGCTACCCCAAGTCTCTGGAGCTAAGAGGTGCTTCATGGGATAAAACCACAACTACTTTAGAATATGCCGTATTTTATTTTTTGTACCAAACAGCAGGTTTTAAACTCACAGGCTTATTTTCTTCAGCTGCTTTATGGCTGCTTGACCAAGGACTGCTTAAAACTGGCAGTTTACTTTGGATACAAAAGTCTCAGCAAGGGGGATATTCCAACAGCAACATATTTTTCAGCCGATGATATAAATGCATTGAGCTCACAATTCCAGAAGTATTTAGATAGATGTGCATGTTTGCCTTATTTCTCATGGAGAAGGTTAATGTAGTGTGTCTTATCTTTTTCAGACCACATGAACTTCTATTATATTCTTGTGTATCTTTATTGAATCATTTATATAGATTTCAGTGGCAACCCGGGTGCCCTCATATAGCTCTACAAAAATATATTTCAAGGTAATAAGAAAGTAGTTTCCTTTATTGTTTAGAAACTCAAAAAAAAAAAAAAAAAAGCTGTGCCCAGGGTAGAGGGGGAGCCATCTCTTTTGAGATTTAATATATATTTGTGAGCCTGTTTATCTGGTATAAGGTTCTTTCAGAACGACAGTGGTACTTTAGCAACACAGAACAAAGGCTTGGATAAGTTTGAGAGAGTAGAAAAAGAAATGTATACATTTCCAAATAAAATAATTTCTCCATGTGCATTATGAACAATATACATCTCTTATTTTAATCTTCTTTTCCTTTGCCTCAGCCTATTGCCCAATTAAATTTAGAAAGATTCTCTTTCTATTTATAATTCCCTGTGCAAGTATTGGCTTGCTATTGTCATAGTTTCTGATTTGTTATTCTTATCAAATCAAATCTACTTTCCCTTTTATCTTAATTGTCATTCTTTCATAAACCATCATGGTTTATAATAGTCTCTAACAAAGCTATTAAAGGTAGTTTAGTGTATTTTCTTATAATACTATAGAATTGTCCATCTCCACTGAAACTAAGTTTCAGTTTAAAAGCTCTGTAGCTAAGGAGATGGTTTTTAGCTTCATTGACAACTTCAACACCACTGCAATTTATGGAGTTTTTACAATGTTCTAAGCATTGATCTAGTTGTTTTCACATGTTTACTCCGACATATAATTCACAGAATTACTGACATTTCTCACCTGAGAAAACTGAGATAATAAGCAATTTGCCTAATTTAAAAACTGAAACTAACAAAGCATCAATTTGAACTTGTTTTTGCCTGATATCAAACTTAATTCCTACCATAACATTATTTTGATGAAATATTTCAATATACTTAAGGAGACCCTTGATTTGAGCTATGTGTTTCACTTACCATATCACATTTATTTCCCATGAAGAAATAATGTGAGCCTGTATTTTACATCCAGAGAAAATATTGTTTAAAAGCAAAACTTTGTCTAATTGCAGAAAGAGAAAAATTATCAACAATTTTTCCCTAAGACCCATAAAACAGCAGGTGATTCAGAGATTTCCCATTTAGTGTAAATCTCATTAGCTCTGTAATTTGTTCAATAGCATAATAAAAAGAAAATTCCAAGGCATTAAAGCCTTCTCAATCTTCACTGCTAGAAGTGCCTGATGAAATAAGTAAACGATCCATCCTGCTCGGAAAGCAATTTTTTTTAAATTCAAAATCACAACTAATTTAACACATACAATGTCATGACCAATAATTGTGTGTCTTACTTTGAAGAAAAAAGGAAATGGGCCTACCAAGAGTCAGTAGTGTCTGAAGCACCGAGAATAAAGATATACTACACAGGAAAGGACAGAGCCTCAACGCCAAGGTGTGTGGCCAACTGTTACTCTGTAAATTGTAATGGGCCGAGAGGGAGATAAACTCTATAATCCCAAAGGGAAATGACTAAGCATTTCCCTTCATTATGGCAGGTCCATAGGGAGGCATTCTAAGATAATGAAGAGAGCATACTCTGCATCTGACTTCAAATATGACTTAGGGCAAATGATCATTTTCCTAGAAGCAATTTCCACATCTACCAAATAATTTGTGAGTGCACTCTCAGCTTCATGTTATTTTGAAACAATGGTAGCATATCCTGAGACTTGCAGCCAGTACTGAGATGGATTTTGGGTGGTTAAATACACTTAGTGGAATGAAAGAAGATAAAATAAGTCTTTAATTCATTTAGATACTGTTTGAGGGTATAATCTATAACACATCATACTACCGTGTAACATGGTTGTTTTCCACAATAACTGTCTATTTTATTCTCAAATTTATTAGGTATGCATGTTGACATAGGCTCAGGGTATAAAACCAGTGTACTGAGAGGAGATAACAAATTGTATTTTATTGTTGAATATGCAGTGTATTCTAAAGGTATTTGGTGTGATAACTTCCCTTGACTCTCATGCTGACAACTCAATATTCCTCATGTCCAGGCCTCATTAATAGGTCCCAAACTGGGAAACTCTGCTAGGTTGACTTTTAGGAAGTGAATAGGAGTAAGATATTAACTTAGAGCCATGAAGACAGCCAACAAAGCGATTGAGTAGATAGTGTCAGAGAAGGGAATTCAAGGTTATTACCAAAGGCAAATAATCAAATGCTAGGTCTATGTGGCGATGGTGAATCCTTCCTTCTTTAAACAAACCATTGTCTGTGGTTCCACTATGTGCCAGGTGCTCAGTTAGATATTAAGGTGCCCATCGGCAAGTAAAATGAATGTGATTCCTGCCTGCATGAACCTTAAAAGCCTAGTCGATATGTTTAACTGACTTCCTTAAGTAAGCTAAATATCAGTCCCAAAAGATCAATCCACCTCACTGGATCTATAAAAGGGAAGATAGTTTGAGGCTTAGGAGCCAGAAGGCCAGCAGGAGATCAGCATGAGTAGCACTAAATGAGAGTTACTGACAGAAATTGTTCAGCAGGACATGGGAATTAATGAAAGGAAAAGGTTTATTTTGACCCATTACCAGCTACAGCAGAGTAGAGGCAGCTGGTCCGCTCAAAAGCACTGGGCCAGGCTCTGTAGTCCTGCTGTAGCCTAATTCCACTCTAGCCCCTGGGAATAAGAGTGGTGTCTAACATTAGTGCTATTCTATATTGTGCCAGATGCTGCTGTGAGAACTGTACATTTATTATTATGTCATTTGATTCTAAAAGCCCACTTTTGAAGTAGGTGCCAATATTACCCCCAGTTTACAGATGAGGAAACTAATACAAAGAACAGGTTTAAAACTAGTAACACGTCCAAGGTCACAAAGATGATACATCATAGAGCCAGGATTTGAATCAGACTCTCTGGCACCAGAATCTGGCCCTTAATGGCTATGCTATTTTGTGTCCCAATGTCATTTTAATTAGGCTGGATTTTAAAAAGCAAATTCTACAGGATGAGTAAGCAAGAAGCAGAGTGTTTATGGTTTCTATTCTTACGCTTCCATTCTGTTGCATCCAGCGTGATAACTTGGCACGTGCCTCATGGCTGGAACCAAATGCTCACTTTAAACTACAGTTCTGGTGCTTGGAGCCCTGCCTCTTCTGCATTTGAACCACTGCCTTGAACCTCCTTGGCATCAAGTTGTCACAAAATCAAGGCCTTGTCTCATTCTTACAAGCCATCCAGAATCCCGTGTCCTGCCTCTGAATACAGAGTGACTGGTGGGACCTGCAATAATCATTTGTTTATTTACACACTCAATATTTTGTAATTGTTTACGATTTAGACATTGCCTACTTGCCTCGTTCTCCACTCACTAATATTCTTGCATTATCTCTTATGAGCCTCGACCTTATTACTGGGATAGTTTCAACCTCTTTGATATAACTATTCAGAATATTCAGGAATAAATGTCACCTAAATCTCAATTTATCAAATGTGTCTGCTAGGCTGAACCTCTGACCACTGCCTACAACTGGATCCGTCCTCTCGTGCACAAGTGGCAACAGTGGATATGTCGAGGGTCCAGGTTATGGTTCTTCTGTATTTTTCTTGCCTCATGTTCACCATAAGCTAGTATACAGTTTGTACCCCACACAAAGGCAACTACCATTGGAGGACAAGTACACACAAGTGGGCAGCTCACATTCATCTCTCAAACTGTGTGTCTCTGGAGCTGTGTTTCCTGATGTGGAAGTTTTCTCTCCTCTGCCAGATTACAGCACGAGGGTGCCTTTTTCAAACTCCTGTGAAAGTGCTGAATAAGGATAAGCTAATGTGCAGACAGTTTGGGTAGCTCTCTGCATTTCGCCACCAATATTGGGGACCATTGTACTGCCCTTAGGCCAAAATAGAGATGAAAGTTATTAGCTACTGATTTAGAATGTAATTTTTAAAAACCAAACCTCCTTAGAAGGGCCCCTATATCAGCTCCACTTATATTGCTTATTGAAAATGTGTAGGTCAATGATTTGCACCTGATTTATATGGTTGCACAGCTTGGATTAAGCTATGTTTACCGGTGCTTTGGGTCCCCTGAGATGAAAGTACCTTGCATGTTTCTTTCAGGTTCATGATCTGAAAATAAAATATTTCCTCTGTTACTACGAATGGTCCCTGGAGCTGTGCCTGGGCGTCTTGGACCTTTCTGATATTTGCCTATGCTCTTTTTTTGTCCTGTTGTACTGTATTCTTCATTTTTGTTAAAGCCTCATATGGAGTCTCATGGGTCCTTTCAATTATTTGACCTCATGTAATTGCCATAAGGCGCCATATGTGCAAGCTAGAGAGCTGAATGTGACGATTCTAATAATTACAAGTTGTTATTCTAGTTCTATTTCTTGACGTACATTAAGAAATTATAATAATGTCTCCCATTTATTAACCAAATATTACTTGGTAGGCATTGAAATATTTGCTTTACAATTATTTAATTACTTAATTAATTATTTAAATATGTATGGAACATAGTTTATGTGTCAGATTCTGTGGTAGATGTTTGGGAATTAATAATTAATATGAAAATTTCCCTGGCATCTGAAGAGCTTCCAATCCCCCAATAAACACAAATGATATTACTTTCAGACTCACTTTTCTTTATGGTACAGAAGTCACTCACAAATATTTTACTTTTAGACTCTAATTAGTTTCACAAATTTCTCTGTAGCAAATGCTTTTCCTTCTACTACACTGCATGAATATCAATAAATTTACTTCAGTATTTTCAGTGATGTCACTCTATGCCTCATATTGATGTATTTCTAATTACCCATTTAAAATACTGTCATTGGGTATTTAGATGAGTACCGATTTTTTTTGTCTAGCTTTTTATATGAATAGGCCAATCAGTGCATAGAGCACTGTTCCTGGTTGTATGTGGGAGGATATTTAGTGATACTATCACTGATAATACCACAACTGCCCTAGGCCGAGATTATTAGGTGTAAGTCTTAATAAAGCCAGCAGAAATAATAGACAAACTTGTTTTGGAGGTCACCCAAGAGTGGTAGTTATTGCCTTTCTATTGTCATCATCTCTTGAAATTTCCTGGTGGTTTATCTTTGAAAATTACTACATTGCAGTTATTAGATCACTTGCGGGGAGGAGCAAATAAATTTCCCACACATTACTTCTCAGCCTGACAAATGTCCAAGAGGATTCTACTAACTTGTTCCATATTTTCTGAGGTAAGTCTTTTATTTTTTTTATTTTATTTATTTATAAGAGAGAAAGAACACAGAGGGAGAGAGAGAAGCAGACTCCTCACTGAGCAGAGAGCCCAACATGGAGCTTGATCCCAGGACCCTGAGATCATGACCTGACCTGAAGGCAAGACATCTAACTGATTGAGCCACTCAGGCACCCCGTTTCCTGAGTTAAGTCTTAAACAATCCATGAAAGCTGAAGCAATCAAGGCAAAGTATTGCACTCTTCAAAGTAGTTCAAAAGAAGAGTAGAGAGAGTAAGACTGACTCCCTACCGTAATTCTGACTGTCGTCCCAGAGATTTTTCATCTTGATGACAAGAAGCAATTCTGAAAACAGACTTCTTTCGTGACCTTTTCTCTTTTCATATGCATCACCTATAAGCACATGGGCATATGAGTCTGCAAGTGTGCTTATGCACACACACACACACACCCTGTATCACCTTCCCAGTAATAAAATCTGAAACATTGGAATGAGTTTTGTGATCTCTACATAACTCCTAAAGTTGCTGAGAGGGGAAGAATTGGTTTAGATGATTAAAGAGATGAATAACTCCTATTTATGAAGGTCTGATCTAGGATCAGATCTAAGTAATTAGTCTAGGATTTGCTAAGTTGCCAAGTACTCCAAATTCTAATGATATATTTATCAAATGATGTAGTTCAACAATAGAAGACCAATGAAGCCCAAGCTATAAAACCACCAGGGAACAGACTAGGCTCTATGCCAGGAATAATATTTAGATCCAATCAGAACATCAGGTCTATGTCTATGTCTTTAACAAAAATAGTGGGTTTTTTTCTCCATCAATCATGAATACTTTCAAATTTTTACAAGGTAATAATAAACCTATTTCCAAATATTTCTGCAGACAAAAGAGCCTTTAGGTTTTACAGTTACATGACTGGATTATTTTCCTTTATGATGTTCAAATTTTTATCAAGTGCCTTGTAAACCTGATTTATTTCAACTAGTATACAATAAAATCCTCATTACCTCAAACTATTGGCAGATTAATAGTTCAGACTGTAACATTTGTAGTATAAGAAAATGCATATGATTGAAATCTTTGTAACATGTAACATCTTAAAAGAAATGAGTTGAAAACAATTCAGTGTTTTCTTTTCAATGGATGCTCACCAGGCATAATTATATTTCCCCCATATGCAAATGATGTGGACCATAAGGCAGAATGACAACTTGCTATCATACTGAATTGAACATAGAGACAACTCTACGAGAGTGCTGACATGTACCATTTGGTCAAACTTCAGTCTCGTACATTGATACCTTTAGAATCTGATGAAGCACAGGTGTCTAATTAATGAAAAAAAAAGTGTAAGAAAAAATATAAACTAATAAATCCTTATCTCTTTAAGGCTTTCAATGATTAAAAACCAAAAACAGCAAAAAAGATAGGTCTTGAAATGAACCTTCCTGAATTCATATCATGGCCATTCCACTCACGGGCTTGATAGCTACTCACCTAATAATTCAATTATCTGAATTGTAAATGAAGTAAACGCTTCTCCAGCCTGCTCTTGATATTTTTAATTTCACAAATAGAACACTAATATATCCTTCCTGAAAAACATGCACAGAAAAACATGAACATTTCTCATTACCTTTCTCCTTATTGCTTTTCTATCCTCTCAGAAACTTGTAAAGTTAAAAATTCAATGTCTAGACATTCAGTCTCTTTTCTAGACGTTTACATGAAGATATTATTTTTCCTGTAAATGCTATATGCATTTTTAGAACTTAATTTTCTCTTACTTAACCATATATCTTAGGAATGTATTCATGTCAGTACAGGTAGGTTTAGCTAATTATGAAAGTACCATAATTGTTTAAAGTATTCAAATATTTTCCTATCCATGGATGTTTATAGTTCTAAGTTTCTACTCTTACAATCGATGCTACAGTAGCATCTTCAAACAAACATGCAAATGTTCACTGGGATAGAATCATGAGATTGAAACTCCTATTCAGAAACTGAGTGTTTTTAATTTTGGTACAAACTGGCAAATTGCTTCTAAAAGGCTTTACTAATTATGGTCCCACTCTGTACAATGTTATTCTTTCTGTATCCTCAGCAACATTGGGTATTACTACATTTTTAAACATTTGATAATGAAGTTAAAACTTTTTAAAAATACATTTTCCTTGATGACTAATTCTTTTGTATATCTATTTAAATGTTTACTAGTTATTTTGTCTTTATGTCTTCAATGGTATATCTGTTTCTATCCTTTCTATATTGGGTTGTTTTTAGAAATTTTCTCTCTTTGAAGGAAAATACATGTTGTATCAGACTTTCTGCCTCTGTTAGCCACTTAGCATAGTTTCTTAATCTTAAAACTGCTGAGAGGGTTGTATTGGACTCTTCCTCAATGATTGTGATTTGTCAAATACTTTCATGTCTTACTATGTTTAAATTAAATTTTTTTTTATTTTTTAATTTTTATTTATTTTTATTTTTTTAAAATTAAATTTAAAACTATTAATATATCCTACACTATTTTTATTAGGTACATCAGTATTTGTGACTAAAATGTTCCTACTGGATGATAACATTTGTTATGACTAAATGCCTCTTTTTATCGCCCTTTAAAATCTCACTTAAACATTAGAATATTGAAGAATATTTTAGTTGTGTTTTTTTTTAATTACAACATTTTTCCCTTAGTGGTTTAAAATGTACATACAGAATTGTAGTGCAATGACTACTTTCATATTTCTGGCATATTTATTAAATAAGACATAATAAATATCTTTACTTTCTCTTTCCCTAATAAGAAAACTAGAATGCAAACATGCCTTCACTTATTGTTGCTTATTTTGAGTACACCTTAGATTTTGGTACAAGATTGCTATCATTTTTCAAGTTAAAGCAAAATAATTGTTTAGAATTAAATTTAAGATTTACTAAATTATTTGCTCACACATTGTTTTTGTAGCTCATGCTTTTCTTCATGGATTTATTTTTCATTTTTTTTAAAGATTCTATTTATTTATTCATGAGAGACACACAGAGAGAGAAGCAGAGACATAGGCAGAGGGAGAAGCAGGCTCCATGCAGGAAGCCCGATGTGGGACTCCATCCTGAGACCCTGGGATCATGACTTGAGCCAAAGGCAGATGCTCAACCACTGATCCATCTGGGCGTTCCTTTATGGATTTATTTTTTACCTTTCTGAGGTGTACAACTTTTTTGGAAATAACTCAACTATCTTTTGTATTAAAATGTCAGAATGACCAAGTATCAAATTCTCAATTCAATTCATTTGCTCTCACAAATTTGCTCCCACATCAAGTGATCCCAAGTGTAGGACACACTGATGGATGATCCAAGGATTAATTTCATTGTGCATAAGCAGGCACTGGATCCTCTGCCATTGTTTTCCCATTGGAGTGACAACCTCAATCCAAGCCTATGGTATAGGACAGATGAAAAATGCCATTGGTTCCTGTCAATCTCTTTATCTCTAAGATGGACTCCGAGTCTTATAAATACTTGTAACTCCTTTCAAACCACTCCTGGAAGAAACTCCAGTCTCATGTGGTGTCAAGAACTGTCTCCATTGAGAACTCTCCATACTACAAGCTTAACACTCCAAAACTTAGATTGTCAAGGATTTTGAAGATTTCTTCACCTTCTAAAAATGCTACTCAGCTCACATTGCTGTGGTTGTTCCCATGCCAAGGGAGCCAGACCCTGGCCTGCTCTTTGTCTTCTCCAGAGCAAAATATTGAGCTAAATGTTATGTTCATTTTTATAGTTAAGGAAAATGTAGTCTTTTTAGAGAAAGAATGGCTTGTCTCAAGTCAGTGTCTCTTTAAATCAACCATTAATGAACTTTATATTTTAATCAAAAGATATCTGTGTTCTATTAAAGTCCTATAGTTAGCTTAGAAGGACTCTGTCCTTCTTGATTTGTCTAAATATACCTTTTTTTCTTTGAAATTCAGCTCAAGTATCACCTTCTCTGAGAATGTCTACCCAGAGACAGGTAGATAGGTAGGTAGATAGATGATAGATGATAGATAGATACATAGATACATAGATGATAGGATGATAGATACATAGATAGATAAGAACCTGTATAGAGGGGTGTCTGGGTGATGCAGTTGGTTAAGTGTCAGTGTCAGACTCTTGGTTTCAGCTCAGGTAGTGGGTCTCAGGGCCTCAGGGTCATGAGATTGGGCTCTGCATAGGGGTCTGTGCTCAACTCAGAGTCTGCTTAAGACTCTCTCTCTCCCTCTCCTTCTGCTCCCAACCCTCTCTTTCTCTAAAATAAGTAAATAAATCTTTTTTAAAAACAGTCTATATAGAAAATGCATACATACATATATACGTATATACACAAGATGCTCTATTCAGGGTTTTTAAAAAATCATAATTCTATTAAGTCTGAAAAACAGATGAAAAGCAACAGTTTCCAGCCTCTTTTCCATTCTTCCTTCTGTTCCTAAAAATCAATGTTTCTTCAGGTTATTTATATTTTCAGTGCTTATGAGAACTTCCCCCATATTTTGAAATAATCAATAATCTCATTCAACATCCTTTATATATTTCCTCTCTTTTTCCTAGTGTTTGTTATAGTGTGTCTAGTTATTCTCTTTGTAATTTAATGTAACTTATTCTACTGATACCTTTGAGTCTAGTCAGCATTTTTATTCTACTATATATAAAATGAGCCACTCTATTTCTTCCAACACTTTTTTATCCCCTAAAAAATTTTTCCCTTTGAAACTATTAAAATTTGTTTAGGGATAATTTTTGTCTGCCATGGTAATTAAGTCTTTGTTATTTACCCATAGATCACCAATGAGGTAAAATAAAAAACATGTTTATGTTATTCTATTTTTATAACTGTGACTCAGCTCAAGACACTTCATGTTACAGAATTACACATCTCTTACAAAGTCACCAGTGTGGTACTTTTTAAGTCCTTTGTCAAGAATCCTAGAATTAATGGTAGATGGATTCTCTTGACATTCTATCAGCTGTTTAAATTATGGCACATTTTAGTTTATTTTACATTTGAAATATGATTTTATTGTGCAGCTTGTATCTAGCATACCTGCTTTTCTTTTTATTATGCAAATTTATATCCCCAATGCATAACACATTTTTAGAATAAGAGAAGATGCTTTCGAAGGGAATATAAAAGTATTGAATCAATGGGTGGAAACTAAAGAAAGCATTTACATAAATAATTAGGTTTGCCACTGTTTCCTAATGGACACAGCATAGTAGTGCTGTTACTCTTAAAGAATTACTGAATTTTACGTCATTACTTTACATTTAAGGAAATCAAGGAGTAGAACAAAGCTCTAGGCCAATATCAGTAGCTGTTAGTGGCAGGTTTGGGATCTGAATCCAACTTACTTCCTCCTAGTGAAATACCCTTTCTGCCTTCCCCCCACCCCCCCACACACACACATCTCAATGTACTCACATAGGATCCTCACTTATTCCACAGCCTGACATGCAGCCCTCACTTAGACTGGAAGGTCCCTTAGGGAGGTCCTTAGACAATGGAATGTTGGTCTCCAGAAAATAAATGGTACTCTAAAACTGGAGAAAAATCTCCAGTCAGGATATGCTTTGCAAGAAACCCATGTATATGGAGCATCTCACATGTGTTTTGATTATGGAGAGTTAATAGAGTATTATTTTTTTTTATCTCAAATATTGATATACTGAGGTTTCCATAGATGTTGTCTTACTAGTCAATTAAGTCTAATTAAGAGTTTTTTCAAAATCTATTTAAATTACATCTCTGTTTAATAAAGTTTGGGGTGAAGATCCAATCAATTCTTGTTTTCTCTCATTTTTCTTTTAGCAAATCAATAAATACTTTGTGTTGTCTTAATGGATATTAAATGAGTTGAAATTAGGTTGTTCTGCTTCATTATCCAGTTAAGACATTTTCAACATTTATATCACAAACTTCCGTTTAGAATGTAAAACTTATGGTTTGGGAATCAAAATTCTACATATAATTTAAAAATATAAAATTTATTAAATTCTTGTCATCATTTCTGTTGGCACAATATTGCTAGTACCTCCCACTCCTAAAAATAAGTCAAATTCCCATACCTGGGAAAATCCCATAAATTTTTATTATATGATGGTAGAAGAAATTCCCTCAAAGGATGTGATCATTTTAGGCCATAGCCATTTCTCTCTCAAGTCAGAAAAGACTTCTAAAAGATTTCTAAAGACATGTTGACCATGAAGGAACATCCCATCTCTATCCAATCTCTAGATACCATCTGTGTTAAGAGTGAGTTTAAAGCAGGAGCAGAATTGGATTGCCTGAGGTCTAGATAGAACCATAGTGGAGAAGGTACTTGGACAAAAATATGTTCAAACTGGGAAAAGTATGAAATAGATGTCCTCAGAGCCAAGACCCTAAGGCTTGGGGACTTTTAACATGTCAGGGCCATTGTGATAGGAAGTCTGGCTTTGATACTGTATATGTCTACTCAAAAAAAATGTCCTCCATTTTGTGGAAAACAGGAGTTCAGAATTAGGTGAACATGAGGAATCTTATATCCATTATATATGTAAAATATAAACACAAATATGGAGATACAAATAATATAAATATAATACAAATAAATTTATTTATATAAATATTATAAATATATAGGAATACTTAGCTAACAGAGACTTTGCCAAAAGAGGATTCCAAAGCTCTTAAGTGCTTAGAGCCAGTGATAGGTTCCAACATTAGATCAAAGAGGAAGAAAGATGAAAAATTAAGTCAGACTATTTATTACCTTATCTACTTCCTTTTAGAGTTGCCAAGGGTGAGTACATTCTCTAAACCACAAATGCAAATGATTTGATGTCAAGGAACCTTGTGCTGTGGACTAAAGGTTTGCATTTCACCAGAATCCACATGTAAACTCCTAAGCCCCAATGTGGTGATATCTGGAGATGGGACCTTTGGGGAACTAAACACATTTAGATGAGGTCATAAGGGTGATACCCTCTGTGATTAAATTAGTGACCTGATAATAAGAGAAAGGAACATTCTCTCTCTTTGTTCCATGTAAGGACATAGCAAGAAGGCAGCCATCTGTAAGACAGAAAGAGACCCTTTACTAGAAACTAAATACTGTTTAACCTTAATATTGAACTTTCCAATCTCCAGAATTGTAAGAAAGTAAATGTCTGCTGGCTAAGCCACCCCATCTATAATATTTTATTATGCCAACCTGAGCTAAGATATTTTGCTTCACCCATGAGTTGTGCCTGTTCAAACAAAAGCTAGAAACCATAAGAATTTGGCTGTTATGGTGGCTTCTGCAACCCTTCTAGTTCAATGTGAGTGTGTCAGTGGCGCAAGCTGTGGAAGGTGAGCCCAGTGGTAGCCTGTCCTTTAGCACCACTGCACCAGCTCTATGGCAGGATTTTGAGGCTTCATCACTGGTAACAAATGCCCTGAGCCTGGATTTCTGGCATTTTTCAGAACTTCCTTTGAATAAACCCAATTTTTGCTTAAGTCAGCAAAAGCCAATGTCTATTATTTTCAGCTAACTGTCCATATTTCAGTAGCTATTTTTAAATATAGTTGTCATGATTATGTAACTATTATAGATAGTGTGTATAATGTAGGTTATTTTTATTCTACACAGAGAAAAATAGTTGAATGCATTGGTTGATTCACTCCCTGCTTTTTAATACATAGTGGCAGATCACCTCTAATTTTCTGAAAAGAAAGAGAAAAAGAAAGAAAGAAAGAAAGAAAGAAAGAAAGAAAGAAAGAAAGAAAGAAAAGTAAAAACAACAACAACAACCCTGATATCTACATCTAAATTATAATTAAATCTGGTTGTGCATCCTTAGCTCTGAGGTGATTGGTCAGTTTGACTAAATTGGTCAATTCAATCCAACCACACAGATGCACCACAACATACAAAGCCTCTGCCTGCAGAGAACAAGGTTAATAAATGGCATCCCCTATGTTTTATCTGTTAAAACAAGTTAAAACATAAGTTGCCTGTTCTTAGAATAGGTTCACCTAAGGCCATACTGTAGTTTAGCTCATCGTTTACCTGACTCGGCTGGAAAATCACTCAATTTAAATTACAATATACTGCAGTTCAGTGAAAGCTATTTTCTAAGCTTTATTATGTTAGGGAACCAAAGATGGCCTAATCAATTTCAAGAAGTTTTAAAAAATCTTCTAGAATTGAATAAAGGAAGATGCTGTGTAAAAGCCATTTAGATGGGCTTATGTGATATTTAAGACATCCCTCATTATTCTTCAACAAAGCGTAATGCAGATCATTTTTATGCTTTCATATGCAAAAGAACTGTCATTTTTATATATTTACAGATCAAAATATCATAATTATACTTTTATTCTAGTTAGCACTTGAATTAAACTAAAACCTGTTAAATTCTTTCTGTTTTGTCCTCCAAAACAGAAACCTAAGAATTTTCCACAAAATTCATTTTCAACTTCTCTCTCTTGTACATGTAAATCATCCAGTGTCCATATGTTTCCTTCTATTTCTACCTCATTAATTCGATTTCCCATCTATGCCCACTCCGTAGCCACAAAGTATTTACATGTGTCTTCAATCTTTATAAGATTTCTTCCACCTTCCAAATGTATATACTTCATTTCCACAGAACCCTTGACTCATTGAGAAAACCTAGCCATCTAGTAAACTTACCTGGTGCTGTAATGTTGATATTTCCCAGGTTTCTTGTACATGTGGTAAGGGGAACTTTCTGAAGACAATGCATGGTCCAAGATGGGAGAAGGAACCCTTTAGATGTCAAAGTTCCATTATTTGCTATTGACTGTGCATTTAACACTTGAGTTTCCTTTTTTTTTTTTTCTCTTCTAGTTGTTGAAATGAGGGAATCAGGCAGAGATAAATTTTACCTCTAAAATTCAATGACTAAACTTTAGGTACTCTGGAGGGCTATTGTGAAAATTAATTTGAATGCAAGAAAAACTACACTGTATCGATGGCCACCTACTGAAGCTTTGCATATGGGCAGAAGCAAATTTATATTTTGAAATTCCAAATTTGGCACAACACCTCTGTGGTGCTTTAAGGAGGATGCCATTAAAAAAATGTTTTTTTTTTTTTGTTTTTTTTTTTTTTGAGAGAGATGAATAGAGTAAGAGAGAGAGATTACAAGTAGGGGTGGGACCAGAGGGAGAGGGACAAACAGACTCCTTGCTGAGCAGGGAGCCCTACATAGGGCTCAGGTGCCAATATCCTGAGATCATGACCTGAGCAGAAGGCAGATGCTAAACCAACTGAGCCACCCAGGTGCCCCAAGGAGGCCACAATTTTTTTCACACTTTCCCCAAAGAGAGGTAGAGTCAATGTACCTTTTCCTTGGACTCTAATTGCTCAACAATAAGACTATGGTAAAAGTTGACCTGTGCCAATTTCCAGATCTATGAGGGATGGCAGCTTCTACTTCCTATGCAATTGACCACTCACTTTTTAAACCTATATGTTGAAAAAGTAAAGTCAGCACTATGAAGGAGCCAGGTGGACAAGAAATAGCCCCCAGCCAATAACCCTGGCAGACCTCCCAATTGACCATCAGTGACAGCTTGCCAGCCTTGTGGGTCATTTTGGAAATGAATCCATTTCCAGCCATCATTGCCAACCATTTTGGAAATGAATCCTCTAGTCACGAGGAAGATGCTTAATGGAGCTGACATCAACATCTCCACAGAGACCTGTCCAAACTAAATTTTTGTAGCAAAACGTATGACCATTTTAAGCAACTAAATTTTGAGATAGTTTGTTATAGAATACATAACTGGAATAATGCATATTCTCCATAACTCTCATTCCTCTCAATTTCCTGTATTGTCTAAGGTGTATATTTATATGTATTTAAACACAAGAAATTAGCTTCCTTAGTGGGAGGTCCAAAAAAATACCAGAACTTGTGGAGCAAACAAACAAAAAAAGGCAAGGCGATCCAGTGGCATTTAGTCAGTAAAAGTATAATCTCAGGAAAGGGCATAGCAGATACACTATTAATTTTAATGTTATTTTTCATCTTCTATTCCATACTTATTATTTCTCATTCAACCAAAGTTGATAATGCATGGTTATACTAATGGAATAGTATATAATACATAAAACTGAAAAGTAAAGCCTAAGGAAAGTCAATACTCTGATTTTAAATACATAGAATTAGTTTTGAGTACAAATGGCTATTTCTACCTAGTATTTATCCAAATTATAAGATCTACAGTCTTTGGGCACCTTACTGTGCCCAATTTTCAGCAAAGCATAACATTTTAAATGATACTTCTCTCAAAACTGGTTAATAGCTGAAATGTTTAATAGAGTTTTAGAAGTCAAGTGCTCATACTAAAACAATACAACTGTTTAATGTTAAATGCTTTATTGTTGTTATTGTTTTAGTTTTCACTCAACTCAGCCCATCACTTTTGAGTCTGTTGGGGCAAAATCAGGCAAGAACACTCACCAGCTATTGTCTCTGGCAAAAAAAAAAAAAAAAAAAAAAAACCTTTTTTTGTGTTTCAGACTGCCAATGGTGATTCGAAAGGGGGGAGCCCATCAGTCCACACCTCCTCACTCTTCATTTTTCCCTCATCCCCCGCTCTCACTGACTACAGAATCCCCAAACCGGTCCTTCAGAAAAGCCAAGACCAGCGGCACTTGGGTGGCTCAGTCGGTTAAGTGTCTGCCTTTGGTTCAGGTCATGATCCCAAGGTCCTGAGACTGAGCCCTGCCACAGGCTCCCTGCTCAGAGAGGAGTCTGCTTTTCCCTCTCATTCTGCCCCACCCCCATCTCATACTCTCTCTCTCACTCTCTCTTAAATAAATAAAATATTTTTTTAAAATAAAAAGACCATAGTTCATTACAAGAAGATCAACAGTCCTCTGGATTGTGATATTTGCAAATGTAAATCCATTATAATTTTATTGGCCATTTTGAAGGCAAAATTCTAGTCTCAAGGCTGATTGGCTGTCAGTGAGTCAAGTTTCTATTCATATAGGAACATGCACTTTTTTTGGATTATGCACTTTGATCTCTCACATACACTAGTAGAATAAAAGTAAAGTTTGGATCAATTTTACTCAGTTGAATTTATTTTTCATTAAAAGGGTTGAAATTCAGATTTGGGACTTTTTGTTGTTTGCTTCAAAAATAAATTTTTAGCCTTCCTCTTTTATTTTTCAACATATATAATGTTACTGCTCAAGATATTAGAGTAGCAAAAAGAGGTGTTGATACACTCTTGCAAGACAGTAATCACTGCTGATTTAGTATCTGCCTGCAGAATTATTTCTTCCAAGAACTCATTTATTGTACAGTTGCTATTGTATTCACATTTATTGTTATTATTTGGCATGGCCTTCACTTATTAATGACTGGAATTTAAACTATTCAATCTTGTAAAAAAAACTCAACTGTTATTTATCATGCCAAGGTTGAGTTATACTTATTGTTCCTTCTATTCAGCACAGACCCAAAGAGATTTTTACAAAATGGCTTTCAAACTGATGAAAATTTATCTTTTCTCTCTCAGAGATTCAGAGATTTGTGTTTCAGTTTCAAATTCTAAAAATCAAAACTTTTTTCCTGATTTAGAGTTGGGAATTCTGTCTTTATCTTTCAAATAATTAAATATTTACATTTGAGCAATAACTTTAAAAGGTAATTATTTAGAAACAATAGCAAGAGTAGAGCCATTATTTAGAGTTATTTTTTCTTTATGTAATTTTTCAGAAAAATCCTATATCTTAAATAATTGCAAATGCTATTCATAAAACAACTGAATTTGTCTCATTCTTTGTATTTTTTATTTATTCTGTTCTTGAGAAAACTAATTTAAATGACAATTATGCTGTTCTGAACATAAAAATTACCTCTTAAATATATTTCTGGGAAACAATAAGTAACATTTGTAAAGAGATACAAGTCTCTTACCTACATTTAATCTAAAGCTTTCACTGTAAAATAACATAATTGAAGCATTATTTCCCTTAACTTGCATACAAATTTTCCGGTATTTTCAAACATCAGTTCTAATTGTTTTGGAAAATTTTTTCACACCTCTCTGGAAAAGTAGATTTTTCATAGGGCAACCTGGTGAGAAAGTATCATACACTATCAAAAGATGCTAGTCTTACACACATGGGTTCCCATATACTAAGATCATTAACAAATAATTGTGTTTTTTGTTTGTAATTGGATAGCTTATTAAGAATGAAGAAATTAGGAAATGATTTTCCAACACAATTTTGATACTACCAGGAAATTTGACTTCTGCAGATTTGAAGATCTGTCAAACAAATATAAAGTTACTTATATGAATTACATATGCTGCCTCTCAGGTGGAATCACCATGATAAGTGTATACTACTACATTAACCATAAATTATTGAGAACCTTGAATGTGGCATCACTTAGCATCCCTATTCAAATTAATGTAGAGTCCAAGGAGAAAATATTTTTCCTCAAAAATTTGGTTTTCTTTCTCATTTTTAAGGATAACCATAAAATCAATAATGTTTTCTATTTTCTTTAGTTATAAAAAGCACAGGGTCAAATTATCTTGTTCATCATGATAGGTATAATTGTATTCTTCTTTTCTTGGATCACAGTTTTTCCCTTTCATATTATTATGTTATTATTAATTATCAATGATCAGATAAATAAAAGAACTTTTATACTATGCAGCTTCTGATTATTCTTAAAATATGCTTTGAAGATTGCATCATACTCCACCCCTTTATTACTTTTAAATTTATTAAATTTATACTTAATTATAAATTTTACAATTTAATATCCTTGCATTAAACTTATGTAGAGTCCATACTGAAGGGTAAAGGAGTGCCCTGGAAAAGAAATTGTGTTCCTGAAATATAGAAGTAAAATAATCTGCCTTAATATGTCTAGGCAGTTTTTTTTTAATTGGCTTTTAATCTGACACCCTCAAGGCTGGCAATTGTAAATAGCACATTTCTCTTCATTCTGTGATACCGACTCTTTTTATCACCTTTCATGAGTCAATTTGGTTCGGGAATGCAACTCACATACAAAACCAATAAGAAACAGTACTATCTTTTCTAAATCCTTATACTTGATTGTATTGCAAGAAGAGTGTCAGAGTGAGAAATCATTTGGACAGAATCAAATAAGAAAAATGAACATACATTTATAATAAGGTCATTCATTCAGCATTTGTTTCTGTGGGTGTAAATCTATTTCCTTTTCCTTTTATAAGGTTCTTGTCATTATAACAGAGAGACAATTTATTTTTTGAAATATTATCTTTATCTTAACATATTATATTAGTTTTTGTATATAGTTATGTCAACCATTATTTTAGGAAAAGCAAACTGGTTGCCCTTGCAATATCTTCATGGACCTCCATACTACTCTTAAGATGTCACTGACTCACTGATCATTCTATTTTTTTTTACTTGGGATAAGAGAGATCACTCCTCCATCTTGAAGGGGTTGAGAAGCAATAAAAGTAATAATTCTTCCTGTTATACACGTGACTTTTATTTATTTATTTTTTTACATGTGACTTTTAGATGATAGAACAAAAGCTCATGAGTACTCCAAGGATCTGCCACTGTGAGCATAAGGGAAATATATGATTTGAAGATCACTGCCTATTGCCAGAAGAATCATGAGCTACTAATGTTTCAGAAAGCTGGTAGCCATTTCTGATACTGTTGTATTTGAAAAAAAAAAACAAAAACAACCTTAAATTGAAAGATCCCCTCTACGCAAGGATACTAGCAATGAAGAGTTTCCCGTAACATCTGTCCGGAAGTTAATATCCATGGGACAATTCTAAGTCACATAGATAGTTAGCAAGTCTTCACTCAAGTTAGGATAATTTGAGGTTCCCTTTAAATCTCTATATTTCATATATCTTGTGTATGAATTTACACTTGGTGTAAATTATCATACATCTTTACTCTGTTAAGGGTCTCCTTTGCTTCCAATGTACATAAAGGTAGCAAGGCAATCAGTACCAGCACTCTTGATATTTGTCCTGACTTGGTCTTCAACCTTATTCACAAATTGTCTTCTCTCCACTTGCCACTCTCTGTCTAAGACATGTTATCTACTTCATCTGGCTTTGACATCCTGACTGATCTACTGCTTGATTTTGTGTGGACCTGTTAGGTTTCTGATTAGTGGCTCATCTCCTCTTTTCTGAGATGCCTCTTATTTGGGCCATGTACATGTTGTCATTAACCTGAAACCTGACCTCAGCCACCTTCCTGGATTTTTCTCATCCATACAGCTTTTTTACTAGGTTCTAAAAACTGCATCCCAAATAAAATCCTATTGAACTTTTAAACAGAATCTCCTTTCTTATATCTTTTGTTTGTTGGCTCTTGACCATACAAAAGCATAACACCCAGTTTTACTTTATTGGCTTGCCATATATTTAGAGCATACCCTTCTTCTTTTACAAAAATAGTTACAGTCTCAGTGGCGTACAGGAGCCTCATGTACCTCTTGACTCACAAGAGGTAATTGTTAAATACTAAGAACTTTTATGAGATGATTGTTGATCCATCAGTAGCTTGAAATGGGCCATGATAAATTTATACCATAGAAATTGACAAATGCCATAAATCAAGGCTTCTTCATCCAATCCCCAAACCCACATCCAAGCCCACCCTTTCTTTGGCCACTTTGTCAGCACATCACTGATCCTGTTTGAGAATCATCCTGTGAGGCAGATCCTGTTTGAGAATCATCCTGTTTTAGAAAAATAAAACAAAACTTCAATCTAAGACATAGATTTATGATGATATCTCCTAGAAGCATCTGTATTTTGCATGAATCCACTGAAGAATCACTTGAACTTAGTGTTTTCCAAACTTAGTGTAAAAGTAGTAAGTGGATAAAATTGCAGAAATCAATGCTCTATCACAACTACTTGCAAAGATACTCCTGCATGTGAGCTTTGCCCATCTTTGTTGTTAAAAAGCTTCTCTGGGGATTCAGACTCCAGCAGAGTTAGAACCACTGAAAGATAATATCGCAAGTGGTGAAAATTATATTATCAAAATAAGTAAAAGGAGAGTCAACAGAAGAGCTTAGTGGTCATTAGGAGATGACCATCCATTCTATCCCAACCACACATAGGAGCACAAAAAGTAAACAATGATACCGAGCCTCTATTCAGCCAAATGATAGTCATGTTCTTTAGTGATTTATCTCATAACAAATTCCTATAGAATGACAAAAAAAGATCAATGCTGTAATTTTTAAACTCCAAGAACCTCCCTGTAGACTTTAATAGCTTTACTGAGTCTCTCTACAGAAGTGAGAAATTTCAAATGTTTCAAATGTTTGTTAAGCTTCCCCTACCTGAATAACAATATTTTGCAAAAATACTAACCATAAAGAAAATACTCCTAAGAATATAGATATTTCCATGTTGCCTTATTTAAACCTAGGCAAATAATAATTTTACTTTTTTTCCCTAAAAATTTGGGTTTAAATACTGCTTTTTAAAAGGTGCTTGCCCATTCTCTCCGTCTTATGATTCTCATTTAAAAGTGAATGAATAGAGAGAAAAATAGGAAAAAAAAAATGGTTAACACCAAAGAGAGAAAATGGATGCAGTGATCCCTGAAGTTTAAGTAACAAGGCTTTTTAAGTCAGTGCAATTTTTTTGCCCTCTTTTGACACTTTAAATAAGATGTATATGCTGGTGGATGTCTCAAGTTTTAAATGATGAACCAAGGAGGGTAATATATCAGAAGAGTGTTCCTCTACAGACATTTTTCTGAATGAGCAATGTGCCACCCAGAATGTGCTACAAAATGTTAATGGCTTTGAGACTATACAAATTTGAACTTTATTGAAATGTGCTAATAATGAGAAGGATTGTAAAATTATAGACTGGCTTGTAGGACAGTGGGATTATGGCAATGTAAGCACAGGAACAATGCATCATCCTGCCATACAGAAGGACCCCAGGCATTCAGCAATCAGGGGATGGGTACCACTAACCTTTCCCTTGCTGTGGCTTTTAACAAACTTTAGCAGCTAGGGAATTTAGCCTGACCGTGATAATTAGATTAATAGCTAAACCAAGAAGCAGGAATGGCCAAGGGGAGCAAGTAGTTTAAAAACTCATATTTTGTTGAGCTCTAAGTCTATACGAGTGAGTCACATTTAACCTCCCATGCTCCTCTCATCAGCACAAATCAACAGAATCACCACTGAAGAACAGGCAGGGATAAAAGATTTTATATTTCTCTCTATCAAAGTTTTCAAAGTCAATACCTGACATTTCATAGGAAACTAGAAAGATCCTTCCCCTCTCTTGATGGCACATGTATCTGAAGTGCTTATTGTGAGGCTTGCTCTTCAGCTTCCTACCCAGAAACCAGGTATGCTCTATATTTTCTGCAGCTTAACTATATTTCCATCACATTATATTTTTTTGGACTCCAACTTCCAGCTTCATCTGGAAAACACTCTTTTTAAGCTTTCATTCATATCTATATTCTTAGAATTCAGTTTTAAATTTTACTTTTGAGCTAGATGTAACCTTCTGACAAAATATATTAGGAGTTTATATGGCATGGTCTGTTCTCTACAGAAATCATACGTAATATACCTTCAGTTGGTTCTCATGTGTTTAGGTTTTGCCGAAAATAAGTTTAATGAATGAGGGTACCATTGAGATGACAATAATGCGTAAAAGATAGGGGATATTATTTTAGACAGTTGGAGGAAACTAAATCCCAGTCCCCATTCTTCTTTTGTTAAGATATCGTCATTGCTTTTAGCTATCCATTATTCACCCGCACAAAAGTGTTAAGCCAGAAAATGAAGCCTGCCATTTATCTCCAATGCTCACTTAACAGAAATAAATGCAGCCACCACCTTCCAACTCTAAATTGTATGAGATGGACTGTCTGAGTTACTGACTATAACCTTGACAAGGTGTCTCATCACTTGTCTGAGACACTCACTCAGTCAGCATCTAATCATACACTGGGATCAGAAACAAGTCTGGAACGCTTTGAATCCAGCATGGAGATTGGAGTTCGTATTTGGGGAACAATTTGGTTGGTTGGCAGCAGACCAGAGATTAACACGACAGAACTTTTGAGGACTGGAGGAAATTGCTGACTTGGAGTCCTCATCACCCGTTTCCATAAGGATAATCTGTTATTTTTACTGTTAATAATCACAATCCTTGACATCAAAGTGACTGCACATTTGCTCAGGCTTCTTCCTTTTTTCCTGCATGAACTCAGACAGGGGGGATACATGAAGTCAAACATTTTGGGGACTATATATTAAATTCAAATTTCATTTGCCTTATTTTACTTTAAATATACAAAAGACACCACAATTTCAATTTTAAAAAGTACAGATGTTGTGGACACATAAAAAAGGTAGCTTCAGACCTATATCGTGAAGCTGAATTAATCAGGCTTTTAAAATAGTATTTTATTTACTAAATGTCCAAAATCTTATACCTCTGATTACCTCTATAAGATATGGAACAGTTGTCTATTTGAATCGCTAATCAAAGAATGCCAGGAACTTTTGTGACTAAAAAAAAAAAAAAAAAAAAAAATCATCCAGGCTAATCCATTATTAAAGTTTAAATCAGAAATACATTGAAATGGCATTTTTCAATATTTGCAATACAAACACTTCTATGATGCTAATTACATGTAAGTCACTGCTCTAAGTTACTATTTATAAATAGTAACTTACTTCATCTTCTTAACAACCAATAAGGGTAGTATTATTGTGTACATTTTATAGATGAGCAAATTAAGATATAAGAATGTAAAGCAACTTGCCTACTAACCAACCCCTGGTAAGTGACAGATGAAGGATACAAACTCAGGCAGTTTGGCCACAGGGGACATCGTGTTCTGTAACTCAAAAGAGTCTTGACAGAACTTTTCATGCTATGCTCAGCAGATACATTGTTGGCTGACTTCAGAGATTTGGTGACAAATATTTAATTTCCCTAGTTGATCTTGTTCAAATAAGGGTAGTTGCTGCTATAAATGTTTTGTTTGTTTGTTTGTTTGTTTGTTTTTGTAAACTGGGAAACACAAGGGGCACCTGCCTCCCAGATCAGCTGTGATTAAATGGGCAAATATGATCAGGTGCTTGGCACCAGTAAGTGGCTTGAAAGCAGCAATTCCCTTCATCCTTGAGTCCCCGGCTTGGCCCACTACAGCTTCCGGGCCCTTCGAAGCCTGTGACTTCAGGGATCATCTTGTCTGGCTTCTTATTCTTTTTTTTAAGTAGTGCAACTTCTTCAGATAAAATCTTGAGTGAAGGAACATTCATAGCTGCTTCATTTGTAATAACTAAAAATGGAAACAATTCAAACTGCCCCGAAACAGGTCAACGGATGAACAAATTGTAGTGTTCCTATACACAGAATATACTGCTCAGCATTAAAAAGGAATGGACAACTGATACTTTGCCAACATAGATGAATCTCAAGATAATTATGCTGAGTAAAAGAAGCCGGACAAAGGGTACATATGGAGTGCTCCTGTTTACATAAAATTCTAGAAAATGCAACAAGGGAAGGCAGATCGGTGATTCCTGGATCAATGGTTCAAGGTGGATTTACCTGTCATGTCACTTAATCTGGACAGCAAGCTGCACAGGCAGTTTTATTTGCACTTTACAGTTATGAAACCAAGGATCAGAGAAGTCAGTTAACTTTCCCAAGGTCACAGTGCAAACAAGTACACATTCCAGTCTGCCTCACTCCAAATTTTTCTCTCTACCCTATACCACATTTTCTGAAAAATGTGTCATGAGATGATATGATCTGTGGATCATCATACTTCCTTCAGGAAAGTCACCTGAATTTAAACTTTTGTTTTTTGCCTAAAGACCCTCATTACTACCTTGCACTTCATATTTCTGTATGGTCTCAGGTATTCAAGTACAGATTGACCACGGCTAGTCACTAAGAAGGAAAAAACCATTAGGGCCTTAATAGAAATGTTAAGCTAATTATATATGCCTAAATAATATATCTTCACATGAGAATCTTTTAACAGAACAAATTGACATTTTTATCAGGCCAAATAAACATACATGAGCTTATTAAAAGTCTCCAATAATGTGGATTGAAACATTTATCTTTGTCCCTAAATTGAAACCCCATTTTGAAGCCTTGCTGCCTCTGTGCTTAGGCTAATTACCTCTTATTTTATGAGGTCTAAGGGAAATGAAACTTCTGGGATGTAGAGTGAGGAAGGTAAGTTCACACACTCTATTGTCGGGCTGTCTGGTTGTAAATCCTGACTTGCCCACTTACTTGGGCAAGCTACACAAGCTCTCAGTGTTTCACTTTCCTCACCTGCAAGTGCAGATAATAACAGTGTACCATTATAGGGCTATCACAGAGATTAAGTAAGTTATGGAACGAATAAAACTCCACACATGATCATTGATACTATCGTAACTATGATATTCTAGTATTTTTACCTTTTTGCTCTCACTTAGATGGATACAGTGGAAAACACTGTCTTTCAAATAGGGATTGAAATGTTTTACTAACATTACCTGACACACCTACACATATTAGTAAACAAGCAAAACCCAGCTACAATGGGGTATCTAGCTTTAATAGAGGTCACATGCACAAGTTTTTATCAAGCTAACGTAAAAACACTTATTGAGATAATATATAACTATTTACTCTTAATTTCAGTAAATAACTATATTTAATATTGGCTGTCTTCTTTTTGTTTGAAAGATTATCTAAAAAGAAAAATTGTACATAAATGAAATCTCTGTATGCCCACATTTGTTTCATGTTCTGTAGTCTTTTGTCAAGTATGGACTAACTTTATTTAACATTGTTATTAGTAAGAGGGTCATGTGTTTCTTACATTTTAGGATTTCTAACCTTTTGGTCCAGTGCTAAATAACATTTCAATGCTGCTGCTACTATAGAAAATTCTCAAAGGTTAGCATTTACTGAGTTGCAAGGGTGCCAAGACTCTCACTACAAGATCCTAAATTACGGGTAAAAGGAAAGTAATCTCTGTCTCTTAGCTTTTTTTTTTTTTTTAAGATTTTATTTATTCATGAGAGACACAAAGAGAGAGGGAGAGACACAAGCAGACTTCCTGCAGGGAGCCTGATGCGGGACTCGATCCCGAAGTCCGGAATCACACCCTGAACTGAAGGCAGATGCTCAACCACTGAGCCACCCAAGGATCCCTCTGTCTCCTTAGCTTTACCCAGCAGTATACTATTATAGCATTCACAGAATTTCAGAATTCAGTTTTCTGAGTGTCCATCAACAGGATCAGCTGGAGGTCTCACGTGGCACAGTAATTACCTATCTATGTATGTATCTATGTATCTATCTACTTATCTATATATCATATCTAACTATCTATTTATCATCTATCTATATCTTTTTTCTATAAATTCCTATTTTGCTTCTTTACTCACTTATTCTCCCCAAATTTAAAGTATTTAGACCTTTCTAGACTCTTTGCCCTAAGGGAGAGGATTTGATAGATTAGAAGTCAGGGAAAAATAATTATATTCTGATATTTTTATGTCCACACACCTTGGTCCTTAGTATAAGCTGAGGAGACACTAGGCTTATAAATTAGACAACTTACTAGGAAATTAAAAATGATACATTGTTATAATTATAAATTAGCAAATCTATTATTGGCCAGTCATCTGTTATCTCTGGTACTAGAATGGCCTCAAAAGATCCAGTTCAATCAATTTCTATTTGCCGAAGTGGTCCAAGTAAATAAGCTGGCCCCATGTTAGAGAAGAAAGGAGAGGAGAAAGAAAAATGAGAAGCTTTAAGATCTGAATGGGTCCTGCAGAGAAGGGACCTGCCCTGAGAAATCTAGGAAGAAACTTGGGAATGAGGAAGCCTTCTAGGAGCATTTCAAGATCCATTTACTCCCCAAGAAGTGGATCTATACTGAGTGTGAGACAGCCTCCTTCAGATGTCTGCCCTCCCAGGGAAGCAGAGCAAGGCAAGATAATTCCCATGATACTATGTATGTCACAAGTGTGTCACTTAGAACAAAAGACCTGGGTGAAGAGCATCAAGGAATGACTTGGCATTTACCTACAAGGTCTGTTGGCCAATGACTGGACAGGACAATGGACATCTCACCTGCGTGAAGAAATGACAAGAGGATCCTCTTACCCTTTGGCCCTCTATAAGGCTTCTGCGACATGGGTACCAATTTATGGATTGAGAATATCTCTGAAACATTTTAATTCAATTTCTTCCATTACACCTGAATAAAAATGTAAAAAAAAAAAAAAAGTCAAATTAAGAAACAGAAAAATAAAGTTATACTTCTTAATATACCTGAACTCTGTTATTTGTACCCTCTACACATATGATCAGAGGTCTTTGCTATCCCCACTACCTCTGCCATGGCAGATTTTCTAAATGCCGGTTACTCTCCTCCACATTTACAATCAGTTTTTTCTATGTCCCATTGCAAAGGATGTCCTGTTTGCAAAAGTGGATCGTAACGACATAATTCATTCCTGTATATCACAAGTCTGTCTTTCTGGAGTACACACCCTCAAGAGAAAGACTGGAAAAGGGAAGGAGGTGTGTGTGTCTCTCTGTGCGTGTCTTTAATGGCCAGATGGCCAGACACAGTCTCACACCTTACCATGCCCCAGTGCTTTCTCTGCTTGTAGGGCCCGATGTGCAATTTGGCCCCATCTCCCAGACTTCCACTTCACTCATGGCAATTTTCTTTCGGGGAGTCATGTTCTCTCCATTCAGTTCTACTCCTTGAGCAAAACCTTGTCCACTTGCCCAGTTTATATATTTCTAATTCACAATATTAATTTTTAATTCTCTCCCATGTGCATCTTTAGACACACACCAGAGGCAGAGCTGGGCACCTGTTTCAGAGTGGCAGGTCAGTTAGTTCAGGTTAGTTAATGAATATTCAGAGCAATATGGTAATGGATCTGCCTATGGAACAAAGAAGATCTCTTGGGGTTTTATGGCCTAACTCCAAAAACCAGCCTGACTCTTATAGCAGAACACCATATCCTCTGTTTCATGAAACACTTTAATTCCTTCATTAAGGTGGCTTCTGTCTTTGAGCCCCACATTCAAGAAATAGATGAGGGAATTGAAGATTTACTCTTATAGATATTTTTTTATCTTACAGTGTGGAAAGTTGCTGCTTTTCTCAAATGATTAATTCAAAAACAAAATCACTGGAAATGGCTATTTCATAATAAAGGAAAAAAATGTCCCTGTGTCAAGGTCATGGTCCAGGTTTGGAGATAAAGCACCCTTCAAACACCTTCTGTCTTCCCTGGTAGTGTTTTGATCAGTGAGCTGACCTTGCTTGTGTGGTTAACCAGGCTTATTTCTTACATGCAGGACAGAAGATTCTCATTTGTTAAGCTGGCAAAAGCTCCCCAATGAAACATAGTCTTTCTGAATATACAGTTTAAATGGATTGTAATCCATTAACTTTCATTATTAAGTTCTTTATTCTCTTGTGTTTAAGCCCTTCAAGATGTGAATTTATTATCATAACCATGATTTAGTTAAGAAGGGTTTACAATGTTGTGAAGAATTTGAGTCTTTATCGCTATAGAAGGGATAGATATTAATTCTCTAGTTGGTTGCTGACATACGCACACATGGATTAAATTAATGCACATTCATACAGATTTCAATATTACATTGTACTCAAAATGGTACTATAAATGCTTACTTTGGAAGAATTCCACTTTACAAAGATCAGCTTAAAATGAAGGTAAGATACTTATATTTCCCTATTTTTTCCTAGGTTTTACAGAGTTAGTTTGTAGGAAAAAAATACTTTCTAACCTAAATTATTTTCATTTTTAATGCATAACAGCCTAGTACTAAAAAAGGTAGTTATTTTTCTTTATATTATGACTGACCAAGTCCCTTGAATAAATGACCAGATTATCTAAGTTCTGAAATGTCTTCCTAGTGGCTTTCTATTATGCTGTTCATTATTCCTATAACCTATCAAAAAATAATCATAGTTACCAAGACTCTCCAAAGAAAACCTGATTTTTATTTTTCTCTCATAAAAGCTCATTGGAACTTTGTGATGTTTTTGAAAATTTGAAAACCATAGGAACCCACATAATAAAGTCTTTCCCAGTGGTTGATTAAGCACAAAATTCTTTAGGCTTTGAGGGATTTTCTCCTTCAAGATAAAATGTCATATTTATTGTTCTCTTTATGCATTTTTGACCACTTAACATGTATAAAACAGTTAATATTTTAATTAGGTGCCTATCTTTTTAGCATTACTGAGTTTTGCAGTGCTCTGTCTCAATCTAATTTTTCTCATAAACTCTGTTTTTGTTTTTTAATTAAGCTTCCAAGTTTGAAAGAATTGTAGATTGCAGTTGTAAGAAATAACATAGGCAGATCTGATGTTCCCTCCCTCTGTTTCTTCAACGGTAACATCTTGGAAAGTCTTCCACCACTTATTTAACCCCTGTCAATCACTAATCTGTTCACCATTTCTATATTTTTGCCATTTCAAAAAATGCTATAAAAATGCAATTATACAGCATGTGATCTTTTAAGAAGTTTTTTTTTATTTTCTATTTTATATATTTTTTAAAGATTTTTATTTATTTATTCATGAGAGACACACAGAGAGAGGCAGAGACACATGCAGAGGGAGAAGCAGGCTCCATGCAGGGAGTGCGATGTAGGACTTGATCCCAGGACCACTGGATCATGCCCTGAACCAAAGGCAGGTGCTTAACCGCTGAGCCAGCCAGGCATCCCTTCAGAAGGTTTTTTAACTCAGAGTAATGTGGAGATTTTTCCAGGCTGTTCTGTGTGTCAGTAGTTTGTTAATTCTTATTGTTGGGCGTTCCATGATAAGGACGCTACATTTGTTTAGTTCTTCACCCGCGGAAGGACATCTAGGTTGTTTTTTTCCTAGGAGAACGGTTAATTATTGAAAGTTTAGTGATGTTTCCAGAGTCACTTAAATTTATTTTTTCTCTTAGTAACTTTGGGGCATTTTTAAATTAATACATTTTAATTAAGATAGTATAATTTGGAATTCTAAGAGTATGTCCTGAAACTCCCTTACTCTCACTCTTACTCTCATTTGGTCTCTTCATCCTTATATACATATGTATGTTTGTGGAACAATTTTTATTAGGTGAGATGTTTTCCTAACATTTTCTTCATATTTTGGTACATTACTTAAATTATTTATAATTAATATATTTTTGTTTAAACAACATAGTGATATTTTAAAAATAGACTGCACCTAAACTTTATTTCCCCACAGATGAACTTTTTTACCTAGCATTTTAACTGTTTCAGATCAAAAATATCCTTAATGGAAATATTCCAACAGAAGTGGCCCAACAGGACAGAGACAAAGGAGAATCAGGATGTATCTATTGGTCATTCAGGCTTCTTGCCTCAAAGAACCCAGTAGGTTGGGGGAAAACATGGCAGATTTACAGTTTTTTGAGTTAGGTCTGATGATCAGTTATAATTAGATTCTTCTGGGTGAGTAGTCATATTATATCCCCCCCATTTTATTATGAAAACTTCTGCAAATAACAAAATATACTTCTTTCCTAATAAATGCTAGCAACCTGGAGCTTGAATTTAACTTATTTGTGATTATACAAGTTAATTAAGAATATGTTCCCTCTGAACCAATTAATTGAAATTTAGTGACTATATTACCTAAACCATCTCAACTTATTTTAATTTTCTCTAACTTACGTATCACCATGGTATGAACCTGCTTTTGCTGGTCAATGTTGCCATTATTTCTAATCACACTTTGAGATGAAGACTTCACTTACATCATTTCACCTTAACATGTTTCTTCAGACCATTTCACTATACCTAAGCTGAATTTTATGCCTCTCCCTCTAAATGTCTACACTTTCTTCTATCAAGAACCCATGTTTACTTTTTCATAGCACTTAGAATGAATGGTAGGATGGTTTTGTGATCCTCTTAAATGTCTCCTATCCAAAGACTGTAAGACCATTGAGGGTAGAATGTATGCATTGTTCACCCTTGCCTCTGCAGCTCTAAACACAATAATTAGAACATATGTTTAGGTAATGAGTAAGCAAGTATGTAAATAAAGCAACTATGAAGTCAAAGATTATGGAAAAAATAACATGAAAAGTTCCAATTTGGAGGTAATTAGAAGACTTCCCTAAAACCTTAAACTGGAAAATTGAACCATTAATATATTCCTATTAATGTGAACTAGAAGGCGTATGACTAAGAATATAAGTTATTCTCTTCCCTCTGGATAATTTTAGAAATGATTAGATAATACAAGGACAAAACAGTGTGTTAAGTTCAAACTTAACATGTGATAACCTGATGTTTGGAGACAGCCAAAAAGTTAAATTTTAAAATATTATGCCTATGATGTCAAAAAATTAGTAGCCAAACTATTTAATCCTGTAATGACACTCAATTTGGCAAAAATTGAAGTGGGCATTTTGTACAAAATAAAAACAGATACATGGATTTTATTTTTCCTTTTCAGTTACTGACAAAAGCTCAGGCTTTAATCCATTTCTTTTTGAAAATTTGCCTGATCTTTTCTAACATTTACTGTGTCACAGTGATCTTCAGAAAGCAGTCAAGTTGATCCTGAAGAGTAAACAATCGAGACATGACTCTACCTGTTACTGAAAGAATATTCTGGTACTTATGCTTAAAATAAGCCCAAATAGAAAAGAATCCTTTCTCTCTTCACTCTCCCTAGAATTTAGATAGTAGGTCAGGCTGCCCTAGATGGCAAGCTGGCATCTGTTTAGTAGTTTATATTTTATACAGTTCTAGGTAGAGAATAGATTAAATCTTAAAAGAAGGCAACTTCTTATCCCCAGAATTATTCCTAAGGGTCAGAGCAGAGTGGAGATGTAACCAGTCAGCTTTGAGAGAGTGATCTTTATTACAGTGGCCTTTATACAAATGTGAAATCGGCAGAAAGACACTCTAGGGTATGCAATCACCACTTTCTCCTTCTGTGATTCTCTTCAGCTATTTTTCCTTCTCCAACCCAATCCTTCTTTGGGAACCAAACAAACCCAACAATTCCTTCTTTGGAAAACAAATCCCTCAAAGGGATCTAATAGCACCCATTCACTTTCACATAAATTCAACTCTTCCAAAGTGTTTACCTTTCAAATTTCATCTATGATAAAGAAGTAGATAATTCCTTTGTCTTAGTGAAACTTCAATTACTAGTGTACAGAAACTGCTGTGGCAAGATTATATAAAATCCTACATTTACTACACTACTACAGTATTGCTTGCACTCATTTTATACACTCAGAATTTGGAAATCCAATATAAAGGTAAGAAAAATGATGGGTTACACTAAAAAAATAGCATAAGTTTGGTTTTCTCTTTCGTATGTTTGTTGTTGCATAGCATTTTAAATGAGTTAAATGTATTAGTCTGGGAGTTGGTTTGTAACCCTCCAGGAGGCTTTCCAGGTGTCATCTGAATCTGGCCCCTGTGCTCAGAGAGCAGAGAGAGACTGAAGGAAGAGGCAGGCCATTCCAGGTTGGCGGTAGCAGTTTTAATAAACAGAAGGAATTTACATACAATGTTTGTCATGGGCAGCAGCAAGACAAATGGGTCCCTGCACCCACCCACCAAATCTTGAAAATGTGTAAAGAGGCCTTAACTGGGTTTAGTCACATATACCACATGGGTGTTCTCAACACCATACAACTTTTTCAGGGCCACATTCTTAGAAAAGCTTCTGGCGGAGGGAAAGGCAAGCAGAGCCCACATTCCCAAAACAGGGGAGGAAATGAAGAGCCTCTGAGTGCCCTGGTCCAATCAAAGGTCAATCATTGGTCATAACGTGTTTTTTTTTTTCGTCATATCTTTTTAATGACCTTCCCCAACATGGGGTTCTCCAGATAATATAATAAATATAATATAAATAGTATTGGTCCTGTTTCTGGAGAACCTTAATACATTTAACTTTGTGTGTGTGTGTGTGTGTGTGTATGTCTCTGTGTGTGTGTGTGTTGTGTGTATGATAAACATAACTGGCGAAACATAATATATAATAGCACATATATATATAAATAAATTTATTATTAGGAATTGGCTCATGCAGTTATGGAAACTAGGAAATCTAGTTCCAGTTGATCTGACGATATAAACACAGTAGATGTGATGATATAGTTCCAAAGTGAGTCTGACCTGAGAATCAGGTGACCTAATGGTATAAGCTTCAGTCTAAGTCTAAAGGCAGAAGACCAATATCCAAAAACAAAGATAAAGAACTCTTCCTTATAAGCCTTTTTAGTCTATCCAGGCCTTCAGTGGATTACATGAAGCCCACCACATTGGAGACTACATTCTGCTTTACTCATTCACTAATAAGTGTTAACTTCATCCAAAAGCACTCTCACAGACAAACTAGAGACAATGTTTTACCAGATACCTGGGTACCCCATGGCCCAGTCAAGTCAATGTATAAAATTAAACCTCACTTTAACAAAGATTTTTTTTTTAAGTGTTATTGGTACCAAAGTTGAGGAGGGGAGACCTTCCAGATTTCTATGTAGCTACATGGCACACCATGTGTATTAGTAAGTTTTTATGACTCTGCATTATTGAGGAGGGGTGCATCAGGAGAAGGAGTTCTTTTTCTATAAATCAATTTTCAAATGGATTTTTAATTTTCTTCTAAATCAATAAGTTACTGACTAATAAGTAAGGTGTTTATACATCAGGCCTATTCAAACTAAATTAGAGATTATTTTACATGAACCCATCTCTTGACAGTGCCCTAGCAATTAAAAGTATAATCAAAATCAAAGATTTTTTTTGCCATTTGGCACCCATATGCACTTCGGAAAAAATAAATGATAAAAGAAGTTCCTATTCTAAGAGCTTCTAAAATTTCTAGTGAAGAACATGAACAGTAGAAATACCAATTCTAGACAAATCAAGACATTAAAAATACTGGCTTTGTCAAAAACACATTATTTTCTATTTTATCCTGCTTTTGTTAGTGAGGTTAACATTGGAAAAATCCCAAAACATAATACCTGGACACAGGGGATATACCTAGTATTCCTAATTTAAAAAAAGGGTGGGGAGGAAGATGGCAGAAACAACCAACACCTCGACCTCTGAAACCAACATCATGAAAATGGATGTATTTGTATGTGGACCTGTATGGTGTGTGTGTGTGTGTGTGTGTGTGTGTGTGTGTGTGTGTATTTCATAAATAAAATATTTCCATTGTGTAGAGTTCAATCTCAAGGTAGGATTGCAGGCAAGACTCAGTATGAGGTAAAATACTGAGTGGCTTCAAAATCTATTCAGCCTTCCAGGGATACCCTTGGCAAAGCATTGTTTAAGGTTGTCTTGTATTCTCCTAAGAGAAAGTCTTTTAAAAAAAAGTCACCCGCATTCCTGGTCATGTCTAATCACTCAGATTAGATCAAATATCCAATCTAATAAACTCTGTACGAACAGAATTAAAAGCGAACTTTTTGTTTTGTTTTTGTTTTTTTTGTCTTTTGTACTCAGACATTGATTTCACTTCAGCACCAAATCTAACTTGTAATGTTTTCAGAAAGAAGTACTTGGCTTAGGCATGGCGTTATGTGGACCAGCGCCAATTACTCATTTAAAAAGGCTTATTGCCTTTTTGTAAACTTTTCCTGCTAATGAACAAACAAGGAAAATGAAGTAGATAGAAAAAGCAAAATAAAATATCTTTGCACTTTTATTTCTGCTGGCCCTTTTGATTTTCTATATGGGCTTTCTTCGAAGGAAAACAGATGGGAAGCTTTGAAGGAAGTCACAAGATGGCAGAGAATTTACAAAATAAAATCTATGTGGAAAGGTTAAGAGAACTGTGTGTGCTCTGCCTGGAGGCTATAGGAAGACAGAGTGGAAACATCAGAGCTGTCAACATGTATATAAAAGGATATCAGAGTTACATGTTGCTGCCATTGACCAGAATCAAGAGGAATTGAGTTAAATGTGACAGCAGAGAAAAATTTGGGGAAAGGCAGGCCTCACTCCCACCCCAACCTCAACCCATCCTAAATCAATGCTGCCAAATTCTCATGTAAAAAAATAAGAAGAATCTAGCCATTATTCACATTCAGTAAGTTCTGAAATTGTTCAAGTCCAACCATGACAACAAAATGAAAATAGATTAGCCAATCCAAGGACTTGTTCTAAATGTCCGGCATCCATCTGTATGTACTCAGTCAAAAGTTGGGTTTAAAAGATGCTTGATATGAAGGAGTGGAGAAGCCAGGACTTTCTAGGTCTGTTATCATGCTAATGAGTCTGGGGTCATCAGGAAATTCTGCACAGTGGCCCCCAGAGAAGACAACTGGCAATCGAAAGAACAGAGTTCTGGTTCTGATACACAGTTAAAGTGAGAGTCCCATCAAGAAGTGCGGGAATCTCCAAGGTTCCTTCCAGCTCTGTTGTCCAGAGCAGGAGGTGTTTGTTTTGGAGAAAAACCTCTATTCTTTCTTTTATTTTATTATTTTCTAATTAAGCAACTGTGACTTGCTGTTTAACTACCAAATCTATTTTATAGCACTTTGAATTCTAGAAACGGTCCTCTTCCTATATGTTATTCACATCTTTCTGAAAACCACATGAGTATTCCTGTACTAAATGCTTAGGGAGTTTCATAATAGAACATTATCAGTAAGTTCAGATCCAAGTGGGATCACAGAGTGAAGTCTTGTGTGGCCATGTTAAACACGAGGGCACAGAAATCCAAGGGAAATGGAAAAAAACAAGCAGCAATAGATTTACAAGAGAAGTGTGGGTGACTGAGTTGGTGAAATAATAACACATTTACATTATCTAATTTAAACTAATTTCGTATTCTTACAACCATATCAGCTACTTCATGAAGATATCAGCACAGTTATTTTGTCCTTTAAGATCTCCTGTAATCACCTCAAACCCCATCCTGTTCACATGGAAAGTCCAGTGCCTTCCCCAACATTTCTGCCAATTCGTGCAGCATTGAATACCCCTTAAAATCCAGTTTTCATTTGACTCCATGTTTTCCTCCCCTTCAAACTGCCCTTTATAGGAGGTGATGAGTTTTCTATAGACTTTTACACGAGAGAGACTCAAGGCATAATGGAGACAAGCACTTCATGGCAAGCACCTCTATATAGCAGAGGACTTAAAATAAAACATTATACTTCCTTGTTGTACAAATAAACTTTGCCAGCAAATTTTACCAACTTACCAGAGCAGATAGACTGGCACTTTCTTTGTCTCTTACAAACTTATGTACTTGAAGGTACTATCTCTACCCCAATTAGAGTCGGTTGCTAAATAAAGACATTCATTCTTTAGGAGGAATCTTGGTGTCAAGCAGAGAAATAATTTTAACTAATCTTATTTCACAGATGAAGAATTTCACAGCAGGAGTAGTTAATTAACATGTTTGAGGTGTTCTCACTTACAAAGTACTAGAATCAACATGTGAACTCAAGTCTTTCCAAACTTTTATACTGCCAAGGGAAACATATTTCACCTTATGCATTGCTTACCCTAGACAGGATTGACTTAGATTTACGAAACATGTTGTGGCAGACTCTTTCTAGATTTATCTTCTGTGGAATACACTATGCATATGAAAAATCTTCTAATTCTTTTCCAACTATCCTGGCCTCCGCTCAATGACTCACTAGTTCCACACGGCTGAATGAGGATCTCCATTCAGTGCCCATATATTTAAAATTCCTTCTTGTCTGCTTGGAATACTCTTTAGAGATATCATATCTTGGACAAACTTGGGCCTCACTGCAACTGTTTGTGGAAAGATAGAATCTGACTTCCTGAAAACATCCTTAACTCCCTAGCTGACCTGTAGCACCTGAGCTTCACAGCTGTCACTTCTTTAAGAGCTTATCTTGCTCTTCAGGAGAACCTTCCCACTATTTTTTCTAGTGTTGGTGAGCAATCTTTGCATTTGGATTGAAACAAAGATCTTTGGAACTCATCAGCCATGTCCCAGAGTTCTGACAGAGTGCCCTGGAATATCTTGTCTTTGCCTGTACCCATAAGTCCTGACCTTAACAAAGGTCTATGGAATTGTTTTTATTTTTTGTTTCATTTTCCCAGTCTCCAGATACATCCATGTAATACAAGGGAGAAAGTAGACACCAGATCAAAACTACTTCGGCAATTGCCAGGATGCCCTCACGTTTTTTAAGGCCCTTTCAACCCTAACCTCCTGAAGCACTAAATCAATGATCTGTAAGAATCTTGATCTCATTTTTTTTCATAACTTAACTAACAACTCCAATTATCCTACCCAAGAAGAAGGAACATGTGCTAAATATCCTTGTAAAAAAGGAAGGGCAGAGGCAGGGCCCAGTAGGAAAGGGTTTATTATCAGAAATGAGGGTGAATTAAGCAGGCTTTAAATTATTTCCCTTTTCTAATTTCTCTTTAAATTATAATGAAAATTATTCATTAGATTTCCAATGGAAAAAAATGCCTATTTTAAGACATTTACTAGATATCATCTACATCATTATACAGTGGGGAGAATCTTGAAATATGCCATGCACAGTCACTAAAATCTTTCTTGGAATATTTTAACAGCATCTCTAGAGTCTTCAGGATGATGACATTCTGCAAAATGATTATGAACTGGAATAACAATCCTGAAAAACAGCTCTGATAATAAAGTATCTTGGAGTCTAATTTCCTTCCTCAGCTCTTACTTCTACTTTGTTAAGGTCAGATAGGACTTTATAAATGATGTGAGTAGAACAAAGTTGTTGTTTGCCTTGTGTAGTACTCGTCCTTTTATAGGAATGGCAGCCTCGGGTAGCCCAGGTGGCTCAGCAGTTTAGTGCCTGCTTTGGCCCTGGGTGTGATCCTGGAGACCTGGGATCGAGTCCCATGTCGGGGTCCCTGCATGGAGCCTGCTTCTCCTTCTGCCTGTGTCTGTGCTTCTATCGTGTGTGTGTGTGTGTCTCATGAATAAATAAATAAAATATTTTAAAAAGAAAGAGAAAGAAAGAAAGAAAGAAAGAAAGAAAGAAAGAAAGAAAGAAAGGGCAGCCTCTGCCCTTCTTTGTGACATTCTGATGCTCACTGAACAAACAAGGACCCAAAAAACCAGGGCTTTACAAGAAAACATGAAGGGGTATCTAATATTTCCACTCAGACCTAAGGAAGGACTCCTGCATTGCTCTACAGTATGCGCACACCCTTCCTTCCTTCCCTAGTCTTAAAAGTACAAGATAATTCAAAGAACCTCATGAGAGATAAAAAGGTGACCACTACCATGTCAAATAATAATACATAATTCATATTTTACTTTCAAGAATTTTGAGTTTAAAATAGAATCCTGAAATACGCTGCTCACAGTCACTAAAAAATCTCTTTGAATATTTTAATAACATCTCTAGAGTCTTTCTACATGACAGTCTTCTGTAGAATGATTAGAAACTGGAAGGCAAGTTTGTAAAGCCACTCTGATGGTAAGATACCTTTGAGTCTACTCTTTCTATTACACTATTCAGTTCTGCTGAGTTAAGGTCATTCAGAACCCTTCGAGTATGTTCATGTCGGCTGATGAGTTAACTTAAAACAGATTGAAATCACTGTAACATGTGGAAAAAAAGGAAAGATAATATATATTAAGGTGGAAAAATGTAAAATAAGGTCTTTCTCCCCAGGAAGTGGCAACCTCCCTGGAAGAGTTGAAACTAGAAACCAAAAGTGCTTGTTTCTAAAAATTTTACCTTTCTAAAACTGGGACATCAAGAAAGCCCTGAACTTTTTTTGTTGTTGTTTTAAATCATTCCTCTCAGCCCTTCCTCATCTTGCACTTTTGTATTCCTTTTTGAATATTCTATATTTGTAAAGGAATCTGGCAAGTTTTATATTCGTATGTGTCTCTCATTAGTAAATTCATTAATGAATTAAGCTCTCATTAGTAAATTAGAACTTTTTAGGAATTTAATTTGCAGACTTTCACCTATTTCAGAGCTGCCCATAACGTGAAGTTCCAAATATCAAAGCAAAAGCTTTAGAAATTCTAATATAGTTTGCCGCCGATGATCAAAGACTACACAAAGTCATCCAGGGGTTAAATAACATTTTACTGTAGATGGGAAATCCTCCACTTTTCTTAACACAAATACTAGAAATAGGGATCCTGCCAAGTAACCTGTTGGAAATTATCAATTATGAAAATGTACTGCTGAGCAGACAGCCCTGAAGAAGAGGAATTAATGACTCTTTGGTGAACTTTGTATGATCTTCTCCTCTAAGATGGGAGAAAAGCCATATGCTATCTCCAGCAATTGGAATCATACCCCAATGGCCTTACTCTGATGGCAAGAAAAATTAGTCCCAGAATTGATTTAACTGTGTATTGCGTGCAATTTATTAGGCATGTATTACTAATGATACAACTCAGCAATACCTTACTTTGAAAAAATGTCCAAATATGAATATATCTCTATAAACAATAACCACTCAGGATCATATTTTCATCAATTAATAGGTCTTATCAGCTTTCGTAATGAAGGAAAAAGGTAAATACATCCATCAATACCCCTAATAAAGCCTTGATTCCCAGCAGCTCACTCTTGGTGTGCACAGAATGTGATACATATATAGTATGCTGCAGCAAGCAGAGGAGAGTGCTCGTGGCCAGAGGCCCTCAGCCCTGAAGTCACCACACTGAGGACTGAACACTGGGATTATCCTGAACATCCCTGGCTGCAGTGTGACACTTATCCAAGACAATATACTTAGTCCTAAAGAAGAATTGGGCTTACAGAGAAAAAATGGCTATATTTACAGGCCCCATCACTTTACAGTCATTTTTTATAATTAACAAAGCAGTTTACAAAGTAAGATTTTCACTTTCACATTCTTGTAGAACACACGGGAGATAAATGCTTCTTCCATGATGAGACTTCTTAATGGCAGAAATCCCTTATGTCTACAAATCCTCAAGGGCTTTAGAAATAGTAGATTCCCCATAAATTTGAGTAGAATCAATAAAAAACAATTACTATAATATGCTGTGATATAACAATAGCACTTCATCAACATTCAGTGTGAACCAGAGCTTTTTTCTCTTGCATCATGGATGCCTCTGCTCTCATGTCTACATCCTCTTCTTGTTACTCCAGCACCACTTCTCTTCAGCTCCCTTTGGCCTGATCTGCTATTTCCCTTCTCTTCTGATTTTTGTCTTGCTCACTTCTATTTGTCCTCAATTTTATTTATTTTTTTTCCTATTTCCAATAATTTCTTATGAAATAAATAGATGATAAGTGATAAATGGATAAACAGACAGATAGAATGAGAGACAGTTAGACGATAGATAGGCTAACGATATCCTCTAGGCACTGTGAACAACTTTTTTATCTTGTTCATTTAAAAGCCTGCTCCCCTGAAATCATTAGTGGGCTACAGTAGTACAACAAGAAATAAATCTACAGTTAACATTGTTAAATGCTTATGGTGGTACCAGGTGCCTTTCTAGTGTTTTTCATGAATTAACTCATTTAATCTTGCCAATAAATCTATAAAGGAGGTAATATTATTCTCTCATTTTATAAATTAGGCAAATGAAGCACAGTGAATCTCTACAACTTACCCACAGCTATGCAGTTAGTGGCAGAGTCCCGATTCCAAATGTAGAAATGGGCAACTGTAATTTAGCAAGATTATTTTATGTAAATTAGACTCTTGAGTGCTAACATTTGCCTCCCCACTTTAAGGGCGCTGGAAGAGAGTATTCAGGATGGTGAACCTGTGGTTTTAGACCCCACCAACCAGAAAGGTTTCTCCATCTAAATGGGCTTCTGGGGGCACCTGGGTGTCTCAGTGGTTGAGTGCCTGCCGTCAGCTCATGTCATGATCCTGGGGTCTCAGTATCCGTTGAGTCCTGCATCCAGCTCCCCGCAGGGAGCCTGCTTCTCCCTCTATCTATGTCTCTGCCTCTCTCTGTGTGTCTCTCATGAATAAATAAATAAAATGTTTAAATAATAATAATAAATGGGCTTCTGAAACTTCTCACATCAGGAGTACTGGCAATAAGAGACAAGGGAGGCACTGAGGATCCCTTGCTCCTCTCTGCACCATGTGCCTGAGATTTCATGAATGCCTTTCATTGTTTACATGCTAACCCTTGGGAAATCAAATTAATCTCAGCCAAGATCAACTGGTCACTATTAAACAATTCATAAATCAGGCTTTGTGGTCTGACCTAACTTAAAAAAATTAACCATAATTTAGATGTTTTATTTTTTCAACCATTATTTGAATTTTTAAGATTCATTTATTATTTGCTATATTTAGAGACCTTCGACTTGTGAGTTTTTAGAAGGCTGGATAAGGAATATAGGTACATAAAAGTTACTTGGCACATGTTCACAAAATCTTTATCTATACATCTAGCTGGCCAGTTAGCCAAAAGTACAATAATAGTTAATATTCATAATATTCTTTACCCTTGGAGAAAATGCTAGCAGTTAAATGAACTGGGAATCTTTTTACTGTTCAATAATCAAATCAACTATTTAGTAGGAGAGGGTACCTTCTGTCCTGATTAAAGATCATTACTGGTGAAAAGTAAACAAGACTATTTCAGTTTTAGAGCAAATATCTTATCTAGGCAAAGTAAGAAGCCTTACTGAAACTAAAAAGCAATTATTCTTCATATTAGACATGTAAGCTAATTTACGATTTGGGAAACTGACTGTTCTTCCTTCAGACAATCCAGACAGGGCCTTAGCTGTGATGTAGATTGCTACCATATCTCTAACGTGGGGTCCTTCCTCACCCAGTCCACAGTCATTATTTTTTTGCAGATCTTCAGTTTCTCAATGGGATTTTTGCAATCCCACTTAATCCCATTCTTTCTCTACTATTACACTAATTTTCTACATTTATTATTTTTCTGTTGCTAGAACTACCTTCTCTTTTCTCTAATTTGATCCCCTAACATTCCCACCTAAAATTCTGCAATGGTTCCTTAACATCTATACATTAAAACTTCTTATCCCTCTACTGGATATTCCCTATTTTCATCTAGATCTACTCTCTACCCTTCCCCTCCCTGCTCTGTGTGCCCTAGGGGCCTGATCTATACGGACATCATCAATTGCCTACCTTACCATCTGGCTTCTGGTTGTGTTTGGTAATGAGAAACAATGGCAGGGATATCTCAGGTGAAAGAAGAATGAATTTAGTGTACTAATTCTCCCAAGTGGTGATGTGTCTGTATTTCTCTACCGAAAAGGAGTCCTCTGCTAGAGCTACAATTACTCTCTGTGGTATTGTAATCACTTTCTCCCCATTTCCTTTCAGGTCTATGAGTGACAACAGCTCACCAATGCTGCTGGCTGAGGAATGCTTCATCATATCTTGTTGGTTTCCCTTAACCCTGCTCACACTTCTGTAGAGAGCCCCTGCATTAAATCACTCTCAAGTATATGATGTAAGTGCCCCTCTGCTCCCTGCTAAGACCATGATTAGTATACATGGCATCCAAGCTCCCTCATGTTCTGGTTTCCTTCCATTTCCTTCCAGCATGCCTGTTTCTGTCAAGTATTATGTCTATTTAATACTAAATTGTTGTGCTTTGTGTGCCTCAAATAAATCATACTTTTTTTTAAGTCACTTTATCCATTTGCTTATGTTTTTCATTCTGCCTGGAGATTTCTTTCCTTCTTTGTGCATCAGGAAAACCAAAACTCACACTTCAAGTTACTGTTTGAAGTGCATTTTCTGTCGAGCCTTCTCTAGATTCTACAGTGAGACTTGGAAAGCCCTTAACTATTTGCGCATACTTTTATTATATTACCATTTGCACTTGTTCATTCACTCACTCCTTCAATCATTATTCATAGACACAAACTTTGGAGTCAGAATGGCACTCAACTTTAAATAGCAGATCTGCTACTTATTGTGGTATTGCCTTGAACAAGTTTTTCAACTTTGTCCCCTACTTTTGAAAGAGATTAATAATTCCTACCTTATAGTATTATTTTAGGATTATTGAAAAAATGTATGTAAATATCTTGATATAGAATAAATGCTCAGTTGGTTGTGGCTATTGACGTAAAATCTCCCAAACACCCAGTGAAACAAAGAGCACAGAAAAATCAGTCAATAAATGCTTATTTAATGTTTGGATAATAAGTCAAAAGCACATTCTCAGCTCTGCAGAATGAGTAAAATGACTGTAAACAAACTAAGTAAGCTCATCATCTTCACAGGTACAATCTGTTTTGATTTCTGCAATTATTAATTTCTCTCCTCAAGTCCCACTTATTAATTAATGAAATGACTATATGTTAACTTTGACAGCATCCAACAATTCCCATGTCTGTATTCTTTCTCCATATTTCAAGGTTTTCCAGTGACACACACACACACACACACTCACTAGATTTTTACATGTAAAACACAAAATTCCAATAAATGTTGTAATAAATAGCAAATATTTTAAATTAATATGCTTAAGTTTGAATGTAAGCTGAATGCCAATAATTTCTGTCTATTATTATTATTATTGAAACATATTAGAATCGTATTTGTATTCTCAAAGGCATACTGTCCAGATGGGTGGTTGGATACCCAGTTCTGGGGTTTTTTAGATAAAGATGTTTTGCCCTTCCTACCAGGACCTCTGGACAGAGATTTGGCTGGGGCCAGTGAGCCTGCTGGCTCTCATTTAATGGATCTGTTCTAGGAGCTGAAACTGAGTGAAGTGAGAGGGGGTCAGTAGAAAAATAATTTACAATAATTGCATAGAACACTTTCCAATGAGGCATGTTCTAATTTTTTCTTTTGTTCTTGAAATTATGGTAAAATTTTGAATTGAAGCTTCTGCATGACTGAGATTGTTATAGAAATGCCCATCAAAATGAGGGAAAGGACACTGTTTCATTTTGTCATAGTCATCATGGCCAGTGTGTCTTCTCTTGCAGAGTTGCAAAATTAAAAAGATTTTTCTTTGGTGACATTTGCCTACCAGTTTATTACCCTCAAACCATTCTTCCAGTCCCCTGAGGCTACTTCTGATTGTTCAATCTGCTATTTTTCACTTGGTATAAAGCAGGACTCCCAACACCAGCTGACACACAGTGAGACCATCTTCATTAATGGACAACAATTTGGCAAGACACAGTAAACCTGAATATGAGCTTACTCTTCCACCACCAATTCTGTTTTGGGTTCCACAACTTTCACATAAGAGAAAGGAAATTATATTTAAATATGTCTTTGTAACATTTGCTGTAAAAATATAAAAATAGAAGCAACCAAATGTCCACTGGTAGTGAAATATATAAAATGGTGTGGTATATTCTACACAGCTATACAACAACTAAGGGACACAAACTAGATCTACATATATCAATGGGTATGAATTTTTTAAAACTCATATTAAGTAAGAAAATCAAATTGCAAGTGATATGAATAACATCCTGTCATTAGTGGAGAATCATAAACCCCCATTGTAAACTATTATTACTGTAGTATAGAAACTCAAATGGAAAGGACACAATCCCCTTGAACCTGGTACTCACCTCTAAAAATGGAAGAAGGAAACAGAATGCAAAGAAAGTTTCAATTTATTTGATAACAATTTGTTTATTACAACAGGTCTTCATTATATTATTCTCCATTCTGGTCTTTATCATTAAAAGAGCTATAACTCAATCCATAAAGAAAGAATAAAATTTATTTAAAAATCTTTCACAACTGCACACCAAAATAAATAAACTATTGAACACGAATGCTATGAGATTGGTAGTCTTAAAGATTATTCCATCAGACCAGGGGAACCTGTGGTGTTGACTCCTGATTCAACCCTACCAATATTTGAGAACTAATATGTCAGAATTGGCTAATCATAGCTTCAAAAGTGTGAAAAGGAATGAATATTCCCTGATTCAACTGATATATATTTTGCATTTGATTTCCCGGACAGGCAATTAAACTCAATTGTCAGAATGATCCCATTTGGTAATGTGTCATAGGGATATATATTAACTACCAAGGGATATATATTAACTACCACTCCATGCCCACATGGAACACACACACATCCACCTCCCCATCTCCCCCACCACACACACACTCCTTCTCCAAGAAGGTGTGATTCTCTAGCAGATTGGCACTCAGAGAGGTGGCAGGTCACATTCATGGAATGTGTAGATCAAGGAAGTTGGTCTCTCCAAAGGGCAAGGATGACAAAGTCTCAAATCTCAGGAGCCACCTTCATGTGCCAATTGTCCTACATCTTTTACCTACATTTGCATCATTCTGTCAATCACTGTCCTTTTTGTGACAGCTGCACAAATGTAAAAAATCATAAGTAAAATATTTGCAAATAAAATCTGGCGTTTTAGATATTAAATGCACTAAAAGAATAAAATGCCATACCAGCAAAGGTTCAACTCTAGGAAGTACTCTGATTTTATTTGCTGCATAAAAGTTTAAGAGTAAAGAAAAACACTTTTATTTCAATAGTATGCCACAATAGGATTTAATTAAACTTATCATATACTCCCCTTAAAAATCTTGGTAGTTATCATAAACACATTAAATATGTTTCTTATTGACAAATGTTGACTAAGCAAATGGAAACCAATAAAATTTTATTCAAAATATGAAAAACAGGTATTTCTATTAATATCAAACAAAAATACAATTACCTTCAATATGTGAGTATTATATATACACATACACAAACATAACCCAGGGATATCTAGAAGGGATGTACATAGGGAAGGATAGCCCTTGAAAAGGCTAGAGATTAAGTTACAATTGGTTAGGGTGCCTGATTTGCAACTTTATGCATCATCTTGCAAGATCTCCTGAGACTGACTTTTCTAACACATAAAATGGGGGATGCCAGTAATGATCTCATGGATTAAATATAGAGGTTAAATGAGATGGCAAATGTAAGTCACTTAGCTTTGTGTAACATATAGCAGGTGTCCAATAAATGGAGTTTCAATTTTGTAAATTCCACGTACATGCAGATAAATGTACATAATGAAACAAATGGACTCAGTTCATTCAAAGTCCATTTTCTCTCTTCTCTAGAATTTATAATTAATGAAGTTTTATAATATCCTTTTACTGCTCACCAAATCCATGTAAATTTGCATACATTTTCCCAAATAGATCCTGTAAAAGGAAATGTTCTGGAAAAGTGGCTTTAAATGTGATGATTTAATTAACCCTTTTCTTTCTGTGTATGTAAAAATATCCTGTGCTTAATTTTGCCTGAGAGATTTTTTTTTCTTTTAGCTACAATTTCTATTCAACAAAAATTCAAATGAATTTTTACAGTAATGAGTGATAGTCCCTAGGCAATATAGAACAAGAGTATCAAATAGACTTCTCTTCACTCTTTAACATTAATATCCTCTGATTACTTGAAGAATGAGCATGTGAGAATGGACACAATTTCTTGAGAGAAATATAATCATGAAAATATTACCCTAACAACTTTGCTATGCCTGTGACACCTATGTATTTGTTATTTAGTCTGTAGAGTCTGGAAACATAGAAGTTCTTTTTATTTTACAAGATGTGTTGGTATCCGTAATATATCTTTGGGAAGACAACATAACTCAAAAAAGTAAGGGACCAGAGTGACAGAAAATTTTAATTTATGAATCTACCATTAATCCCTGTGCAATCTTGGGCAAGTTGCCTAATCAGGCCCAATGTCAGGAACCATTAAGCACATAAGTGTTTTGGAGAAATAAGTTCCAAAGATCAAGCTCAACAGACCAAGTGGAATCAGGGCAGAATGATTAAAAACTTGAGTTTTTTTAAAAGATCTGTCCCGGTACTTGCCCTTAAAAAAGAAAAAAAATTTTTTTAAAAAGAATAAAAATATATAGAAGTTGAAACTAATGATGGAACTTTGAGAAATGTCTAGTTGATTCTTCAAATATAATCACACATAACCTTGGGCAGGTTATGTAACTTCTTTGAAACTCAGTTGCTTCATTTATAAAATGCTCTCAATAATGCTTCCTTCAGGACGATTCTTATAACAATTAAATGAATTAATTCATTTATGTAAAATATCTCAGGGACTCTCAACAGATATTTTCATTTTTATCATTAATAACTATTAAGACCCATATGGACTACACAAACAATTTTACCAAAACTTATCCACTAACACTTTGTCTTCTGGGAAAAAATAGCCAGAATCCTGAAATAGTCTATTCTTGACTAATTACTTGCCTATGTTTAGTTACTGACATAAATATGCACTTATATATTATGCACATATATATATATATGTGCTTATATATTCATCTACATATGGATATGAATACAGATTGTTATAAATTCATAAATATATCCTCTATTTGGCTGTAAGGAATCTTGGACCCAAATCCTTCTCCAGTGTCCTATATTGATAAACATAGCAAGGCTGTAAGTGACTCATAATGGCTTTTGTCATTTGTTTACTGTGTAGGCTAAGAAGAGACCAGGAATTTTGCTTTCTTGCTTTTTCTTCATCCTTCAACCTTGTAGGTTTTCACTTCTTATATTCAATCTATAAAGGGAGAAAATCAGAAAAGTAGAATTCCTTTTCTTAAGGCCTAGAGCAGAGCTGTCTTAATCTTGCCTTCCTATCTGGGTTTAGATTCCAAACACACAATAACTTTATATCTTATCTGAAAAATCATTTACAAGAACAAATTGTCAGAAGAGTGAACAAAACATCATATACAGGTAAGAATAATAGAAAAAGAATATATCCATATCAATGTGAGAATTCTGCAATATTTTTGACCATGTATAGATAATTTGTATATTAGAGTTCTCCAGAAACAGAACCAATAGAGTGTGTGTGTGTGTGAGGGAGAGAAAGAGAGAGAGAAAGAGAGATGGAGAAGAGAATGGAGAGAGATTCATTTTAAGCGATTGGCTCATACAGTTGTAGAGGCTGAAAATAGGGGCTAAAGATACAGAAAATGGCTGCAGCTCAAGTCCAAAGGCATTTTGCTATAAAAATCCCCTCTTTTGGGGGCGGTCAAAATTTTTCTTACAGCCTTCAACTGATTAGATGAGGTCCACCTCATTGCACAAGATGGATAACAATCCTTTTTACTCAAAGTCTACTGATTGAAGTTTAAATCCTGGGGTGCCTGGGTGACCAAGTTGGGTAAACCTCCGTCTCTTGATTTTGGCTCAGGTCAAGATCTGAGGGTTGTGAGGTTGAGCCCCACATGGGGCTCCATGTTCAGCAGGGAGTCTCCTTGAGATTCTCTCCCTCTCCCTCTGCCCCTTCCTCCACTCACATGTTTGCTATCTCTTTCTCCCTCTCACTCTCAAATAAATAAGTAAATCTTTTTTTAAAAAATGTAAATCCCATCAAAAAAACTTCATAGAAACATCTAGAATAGTATTCAACCAAGTATCTGGGTACTATTACCTAACCAAGTTGACACATAAAATTAAACATTGCAATTTGTTTAATGAAGATATGCAGATAAGAAAACTAAAACCTAAACTCAATAAAGAAACTATAGGAAGAATATTAGTTCTCTTTGACTATTGCCTATTTCAAGGATGATAATACAGTAGATTTCATATAAAACAAACACACTAAGATATCCACCTGGCAAGGGATCCTGTGAAGCTGCAGGAAACAACAGGATTCCAACATCTCAAATATAATCTCAGTTGCTTTAGGAGAAAGACCAAATGGCCTGGCTTGCTTGTAAAACTTTGTTTCATGGCATTTTGAAGACTGGCCTCATCAGCTCCACCAAACTCTGGTGACAAGGTTGAATTAGAGAATTGGTGAACCATCTCAGACCTGATATATTTCCTGGTGCAGAAAAACTTCTTAAAATTAAACCTACCTACTTGATTATTAATTATTGTGTGTATAGTTTGTGTACTTTAGTATAGTGGTAGAAATTATTGCAGTCATCCTTATTGCAAGTTTGAGATAGAATTTACACTGCATGATAAACAAAAGTGTAGTAGACCACAGCATTGATGTAAGTGTGTTGAAGATAGCGAGATCATTGCCAGCTAAAAATAGCCAGCAATTTAGAACAGTCTCCAGTAACATACTTCATAGAGTAAATATATCCTCAAGTAGGTTCAAAACTAAGGGAGCTTAGATAAAATTAGCAGCTTTAAAAGGAGCAAGAAGTCTAGATCCTCAAACTCCTTGAAACTGACCAGCCAAAGCTCTCTTCCAGAACAAGAATCTACACTAAGGAGAAAGTGGCTGTAAGAAGTCAAAATACAGCAGGAAAGAGACAGTGAGAGAAGGAACAAACATGCAGATAAAAGTGGGTGTGCAGAGAGAGGGGGCAGGGAAGAGAACCAGGAGACTGAGAAAGCAAGGCATCATAATTTTGACTTCCACACAGACCAACAGAGAAGGAGCTCTGTAAAGTGATCAAATCTTACCCTGAATCATGTTTTCCTCTAAAATTTGGGGAAAACTGAGTTCACATAAAAATGAACAACAGAAAAGTATCAAAATCAAGTCTGAACAGCATTTATATAGCAGAGAGAGAACAAGGAGCAGAATAAAATTCTTAAAAGAGACCATAATAGTGTATACCGTACCAGAAAGATAAATCCAAGGAACAGAACAAAACTAAAGCCTTTACAACCTATGTTTAATTGAACTAAAAATATAAATAAATGAAAAATAATTACTACAAAAATTAATAAAATGATACAACACATTAAAGAATAATGTAAATCAAAACTAAAAAAATCCAGAAACAATATGATTTAAACTGAATGTAAACATAATTTTTAACATAAGTACCAAATGAGAGGAAACACAGAAGAGTAAACACAGAATATGAGGCCTTAAGAAAATATAAAATGAAAGGGGTTTTCTTAACCAAAACAAAAAGAAAGAAAAAAACATATAAAAGATCTGACAAAGTGACAAACATTTACAATAGGCAAAATCTAACATATAAAAATAAGAATCTCTAAAGAAAACAAGCAAAGGAACAAAACAAAAGCTAAAATCACTAAAGCATTCCTGAAATTTAAAAAATTGAAATTTCATATTAGCAAATCACATCACATACCTGAGATGCATTTTATTAAAATTTTGAAATTTTTTTAAAAGGAAAGAAAAATTCTTTTCTCTGACAAAAACAGTGAATGACTTAGAATAGAAAGAAAATAAAATTATCTTTAGGCTATTCAACCACAATACTTTGTTAGAATAAGAGTTACAAAACTAAAATACTCAAAAAAAGAAAATATGAGTCATTGATTTTAATATTCAACACTTAAACTTCCAATATAATGAACACGAACTTACATCAACACACAAAGACTCATAGAATATTGTTTCCATGAGTCTTTCTTAAGGATTCCTACAGAGATCAAATTCCATACAACCAAAATGGCAACAGAATAGATGGTAACATAGTTACTTGTACAAACAAGACCAGATGAGGGGATCAAAAGAAAAGACTATAATATGACATGGCTCTGTGCTTAGACAGAGAGACTCTGGTAAAGCTATAAAAAAAAAAATGAGGCAAGAATGGAGAATACATAAGAATGTCATATTGATGGGGATAATGTCAGAATAGTTATTCTAAGACTAATGTGTGAAGTAGAGTAAAAGAATAATTGTGGGTTAGTCTGATTCTGTCATCCCCTGTGTTCTTGAAAAACAATTTTCTTAGTGTGTAAGAAAGGAGATAGAATACCAGAGATTAAGCAAAAACACTTCCCAGTTCTAAGTTTGGTATGTAACTAGCAGTTTGAACTCAAAGGAATTTAACATAAACATCTACAGATGTGCACACATATGTATAAGTGGATACATTTCCTAGCTGTAGCCACTGAAAAGGTATACAATCGATGACCAAATTCATTATCAATAAGGCTCCCTAGCGCCAGATATCCTGTGGTCTTAAAATATTGTTTTGCACAATACTATTTTCTTCTTTAGCAAATGGCTAATTCCATACCCAAAGAAGGAATGTACAAGACAAGCTTCAAACTTCTCATAACTACTAAAAAGGAACCTGTTGAAGACTACAAGTATCATGTCAAAAGAACTCGAGAACAAAGTTAAAGAGGTGCTTCCAGGAACGGTGTGAGCCTCAAAATAGATAATAAGTACAATTCATTGAAAACTATCAGATATATTTAAATCAATGGACTAAGAAAGATTAAAAATGGAAAACTAACTGGCACCCTTCAGAGATGATGGCAAACTGGTAAGTCAAGTTAAAGGATTAAGCATTTACGTTGCCTTTCCTATATGAAACTTGCTACTGGGTTACAAAATTATAAATGAGGGTAAACATCCCCGTATAAAACTAGTTCAAATGACACATGGAAAAGAAATGATGGAACTGGAATATCACCATGTTGCAACACCCAATGAATAAGTGAATTATTGACCATCACAACTTCTAACCACACAAACAGAGAGACACCCAGACATTATGTGCCCCTGATGGAAAACACCACCAGGGGTATCAAACCTGAGTCTCACAAGACCTCTCTTGATCCAGTTGCCAAATCTCAGGCTACACAGGGCACTGTGAAACATGGCAAACAGTATTAAGGAATCGGCAACATCTGGACTGCAAATATAAATTGACAAGACTGAAAAACTGTTCACACAAAGAAGTGATTGTGATTCCTGTAAGTCAGGATAGTGGTTATTTCTTGGTGAGAGAACAGGGATTGATTGACCTTGGGGTAGGCAATGAAAAGGCTTCTGATAGAGGGACAATGATCTATTTTTGACCCGGGTACTGGGTGTAAAGGTGTTTGCCCCATAAAAACTCATTAAAACACATATTTTTTGTGTAATTTTCTATATCCATTTTAGATTTTACCAAAAAAAGGTTAAACTTTTTACAATAAAATCTGCACTCCATTTTGCCATAAAAAGGTTTTTTTTTAATTCAACAAAGTTAATTATTCAGATTGTGACTATCAACCATCTTACTCAATTCACTTATAATAAAATTTTGAGTTATGATAATTAGATATGTAATTAAAAAATTAGGAAACAAGCAAAACTAAAAATTTAATTTTTTTCTTCAATGATTTTATTTACTACGTTATGATGTTGGTATCATTATTATGCCCATTTTACAGAAGGGGAAATTTAAATCTTAGTAAGTAGCAGAACTAGGATTTACACTTAGTCTATTTGGCTCCAGAGTTAGTTCTCTTTATTCTTTTAAAAAATTTATTTAGGGCGGCCGGGGGGAATCAGCGTTTTAGCGCCTGCCTTCGGCTCAGGGTGTGATACTGGAGACCCAGGATCAAGTCCCGCGTGGGGCTCCCTGCATGGAGCCTGCTTCTCCTTCTGCCTGTGTCTCTGCCTCTCTCTCTCTCTCTCTGTCTCTCATGAATAAATAAATAAATAAATAAATAAATAAATAAATAAATAAATAAATAAAAAACAAATCTTTAAAAAAAAGAATTTATTTATTTGAGAGAGAGAGTGCATGCATAAAGGCATGTGAGGGGGAAGAGGCAGAAGGAGAGGGAGAAGGTTCTCCATTGAGCAAGGAGCCTGATGCTAGACTCAATCCCAGGACCCTGAGATCATGACCTGAGCTGAAGGCAGACGCTTAACCAAATGAGCCACCCAGGCACCCCCAGAGTTAATACTTAAGCAATATTTCCTTTGTAAAATAAAAGTGGATCTGCTTATAACTTATTTTTAGATAAGTTAGTGATATTTTGCCCTATCTTTTCAAGATTTACTAAGTTTAAAACTGCCTAAAACAAAGAGGAGTAACTGGTTAAATTTAGGAAAGCTAATTCTTTTGAAGATAATTGAAACTAATTTGGCTTAACTTTTCATTCTATATAGTTGTATACTTGGATTAAACTTATTTGTGGTTGAGATAGCCTTAAATCTTTGCTCCTTTTCCTGTCAACTAGGATATAGGGAGAACAAATATTAACAGGAGAGAAAAAAATAAAAGACATGTGAAGAGTAAACTTTACTCTTGGTCCTAGTATCTTTTTTAAGACTCTGATTACACCTGGTTATTTAGGAAAATGTGTAATCAATTCTCACAATCAATCACAATTGATTACACAAAAATGTGTAATCAATTCCTAATCTCTTGGAAAAGAGATTTGACATAAAATAACACACATTTTTGGTGAAATATTTCTGATATATTTACAATTATGTCCATAGTGTTACATCCTAAATGCGAATTCAGGTTTAAAGTCACTACAGAAGATGAAAATAAAACTCATGGTCAAAATTAACTAAAGACCCTGTTGTGTGTTGTAAACACCCATCCCCCCAAAATATGCTGAAGTTCTTATCCCTGGTACCTTTGAATGTGATATTATTTAGAAATAGGGCTTAAGTTTTTACACGTTAAGATGAGGGCCCTAATCCAATATGACTATGCCTTCAACAATAGAGGAGACAAGATGCAGATAGACCCACAAACACAGAGACAACACCATGTGACAGTGGAAATAGAGACTGGAGATTGGAGTGATGCATCTAAAAAGCCAAAGATAGTCAAAGATGGTAGGAGAAAGGCATGGAGCATATTCCCTCCTAGAGCCTTCAGAAAGAGCAGGACCCTGCCAACACTTAGATTTCAGATTTCTAGCCTCCGGACTGTGAGAGAACTTATTTCTATTTTTTAAAGACACCAAGTTTGTGTTACTTGGTTATGACTAACATAGACCCGTTATAGAAGCACTATGTTAGAGAATAAGTGCTGCCTCACAATTACAAACATCCAACATGGGCATATGTTTTCCCTCCGGATTTGGGATAGATCACTATTTTTTCATTGGGCATTGGATCTAGTTGGCTTGTGTTTAGGAGCCAAGGTGGATGACCAATACGTAGATACCTGTAAGCACTAAAATCTCAGTACAGTGAGCTGTACGTACTCTGAGAGGAATCAGGGAACATAGACCAGCTGGGAAAGGACATTGATTTATGTTTCTTCTCATGCTTCCTCATGGTGACTAGAGAAAAGATAGGCTAAATCGTCTATACTCAAAATGTCCATGTCCTCTCTCTTTCTCTCTCTCTTTCTATCTCTCTCTCTCCCATCTAGGCTGTGTATTGAAATTTGTATAGGGGAGATCCACGATTCTGAAGTTTCCATGTTTTTTGTACTTTATTTTTGTACTAACATTTCCTTTATTTTAGTTGTCTCCCCAAAATGTGATTTATCACAATGGTTTAATTTTTCAGAGTTTCAAATAGATACATCTTATTGCCCTTTAATCTGACAAAAAATAATTTTAAATATACTGTACTCAATACATTTTTTTTTAGTCATTAAACTATTATAACTTTGTTTACGGAGTATAGATATATGGTACATTTGAAAAAATATCTACGAATTTAGCTTACTCTTAAATCTGCTTAAACTCAGTTATAAATGGAGCTATGAGCTATGCAACATTAAGGAACTTGCTATATTTTTATCTCATTTGAGAAAAGGCAAAACTTGCAGCAAAAACTACCTTCAACCTAAAAAAAAAATTATTTTAAAAAGTGCTTGTTGAACCAAAAGCCTCTGTTATGTCAAGCACTTACGGAAATTGCTCTTTTTACAAAAGTAAGTAGGAGTCCAGGAAATATTTTTAAAAGAGACCATTCATTAAATGCCACAGGAACAAGTGAATGTTGCTGCTAATGTCCCCTCCAGCATCAATCTTTCAAGATCGAGTCTATAGAACAGAAATACCTGCACCAAACTCTAGAACCAAAGTTCACACATAGAAGCCTATAAAGGAGGAGATCTCTTGATTCTTCATTTTCTTGTGAAACAGGCACTTCTCCACAGAGGCAAAAATGCATGTCCTGCAGGGGACAGATGGCTTTTGTCCTGTTTGTATAGGACCTCTTTGGGCAGGTTCTGGTGCAATTTCTCCATAAAAACTCCATATTCGTGATCTTACAAATAAATTCTATTTAAACTGGAAGCATGAATGGAATAGCTTGTTTTAAAAATGCATTCACCTTTCCAAACACAAGCTTAAAATATAAACTCTATTAGTTCTAAAGCAAAACAAGGGGGGGGGGGTAATTATTTTGTTTATTCATATATTTCCTTATTTTAAGCCCTGTTACCAATTGTGTGTTGCTGCCATGATGCTTCGACTTTCCCAGAAGGTTATTTTACAATAAACAAATCTTTTTAAAAAAGAATGTATTTTATTTATTTGAGAGAGAGAGTACATGCACAAAGGCATGTGAGGGGGAAGCGGCAGAGGGAGAGGGAGAAGGTTCTCCGTTGAGCAAGGAGCCTGATGCTGGACTCAATCCCAGGACCCTGAGATCATGACCTGAGCTGAAGGCAGACGCTTAACCAAATGAGCTGCATTTCATTTTGCCACATGCCTCTCTTCCCTTCCTCAACAAAGTAGATAGGAAAAGCTAAAGAAAAATGGGCAATTTTACTATTCAGTTACATCTTCCATACTTTTACTTGCAAATTAAGTCAGCCAAATTCAACTTTCCAACAAGGTGGAATTTAATTTACCACTTTGTTTATTTTGTTCTAAAGACCCTTCTGATGCAGCTAATAATTAACAGATTAATTTCAGATGTCCCCACTTTCCCAGTTTCTGAATTACACTTAATTTAATTGTTTAATAATCTGTGCATTCATGCATGGGAAGTTAATACTCAACTGCATTAGGAGAATTCATATGTGTGCTTTATAGTGCAGCTTATTTACAGAGGAAAGCAGTTCAAAATTTCTAAACAGTAAATCCCTTTATTTTACCATCTGACCATGCCTGTTGCCATATAAATATTGCCTATATTTTACCCCACTTTAACATATGACTCGTAGGTGCATATATCCAAAGGGATTTATTAGGGAGTGGGTAGGTAAGGTACATATTTAACCACTTCACCCCTTTGAGCTTTAATGAATTTCTGCAGAAATTAATTTTTAATGGACTATTGCCTGGTGGAGTAGTCTCCCCTTTTCCTAGCACGCCTGGAAATCCATAAAATATAGAACAAGTTCTCTCCTGCACTGTTATACTAAGAAGTTTAATTAACAGAAAATACTACATAACATATATATCCAGTATTAAGTGTCCAGGTCTTTATTACCTCTCTTCTGGAAGACTATAAAAGCCTCCTAATGTTCCCTCCACCTCTGGTGGCTCTTTTCCCCATGCCCTGACACAGCAATCACATTCATCTTTTTAAAGCACAAGCCTTTCAATGCCGTCCCATTGTTGAGGAGATTAAATAAAATTCTAATTAAGTGCTTGGATGTTGAGAAATCCTGTGAAAAAATTTACTCCAGGAAATTCATTTCTCTCACCACCTGGAGGCTTTTCTTCTGTTATTTCCTTTTTCATTTTTTTTTTCCATTTTTTTTTCCCCCTCCTATTGTAGAATTCCACCAGAGGAGATACCTTCATTTTACTCCAAGGCCCAAACTGGATGCATCTACATTAAAAAAAAAAAAAAAAAAAAAAAAAATCTTTCTTTTACTCTTTACTTCACAAACACTAAGGTCATTGAGCTCTGAAGGGAAGCAGAAAACTTGGCCTACCTCCTGCTACCTGCCATAAGAACCCAAGTGGTAATCAGCCACAGTGGCTGCTGTCTCGAGTGCTTTGGGTCAGGCCACCATGCAGACTCTCGGTCCTGCATATTTTGTCTTCTTTGTGAACCCCAAACACACATGACAATTCGACAAGGACTCCAGCATGGATATTTTCCTGGAAGTTGCCGTGTATCTCTACTTTCCCAGTTAGGATCTTATGTTATACAGGAAGGGCTTTCCATCTCCCACTGCTTACATTTTTAACTTGCTGAAATGCTTTTGTTCACCCAGTTTCCGGACTCACTCCTCTTCCCATGTATCCTTGCCTAGATGTGTGTGGTAAGAGAGTTACAAAGAAAGTGCACCTAAGATACTAATAAATACAGCAGCAGCAAACAAGTCTTAATTTAACACCAGACTTTAATTCATTAGCCCATTGACACAAAAATGGAAAGTAGGTAGAGATTGTTTTCTTTGCGTCTCTCATGTTCTCTTTATAGCAGTAAACTCTGTTAGAGTTTACAGCATCCGCACTTCCTAGGACTCTGGATGAGGCAGCTGGTGCAGGTCTGTTTCCTTCTAGCATTCCCTGTCATCCTTCACCTTAATTCAACTGAGCAGCCCTTTACAGAGATTCCATCTTGAAAGACATGTGGGTGTCTCTAAAAGGAGAATAACAAGCATAGCACTCCTGGAGGGAGAACTTTCTTGTAGAAGGGATTTTTAGTCATGGCATGCCTGACAAAAATTTGATTAGTAAACACTCAATACAACTTCATGTCAACACTAGAGTAGGCTGGGCACACAATGTACAAATGATCAGAGAACAAAACAGGCAGTGTCTTCTTTATTTAAGGGGGAAAAAAGATGAGAGAGACAAAATCAGTGATTTTTATGACTATCCAGAAGACTCAAAAAATAGTCTAAGTACTACTCAAACAGTAGTAAAGTGCTGAAGTAAACTCTACTATAAAAGGCTGATGTCATATTCTTGGGTTTAAGTCTCAACTTCACTACTCTTAGGATGCAGTGTTTACAGCATGCTGCTTAACTCACTGAGACTTAATTTCCTCTTTCATAAAAAATAATTTAAAAGTATCATACCCCATTTGTAAAATTTGTTTAGGATGGATTACTGAAAGCACGACATTGGTTGTCAGACTAGGCTCACTGAACTCTTGGGCACAACATAAATGCTTTAGGGATTCCACAAAAATCAGATTTCATGTTTTGTTTCATAATATATTTCACACTAGAAAAATAATAACAATAATGATGATGATGGTAATTAAAAATGTACATGCAAAATGCTGACATTAGAACCTAAGCCAAATGAATAATGTGATCCTATCTTTTCTACAAAACAGCCAACTACATGAACTGAACAGAAATATAGATATGATATCAAATTAATGTATTTTTATTTCTTACTATGCTCATAAAATAGACTTGGGCTGCGTCTGAGGGAGCAGGATACAAAATCATTTTTTGTCTTCCCTTTTTTTCTCTTCTAACTTTTCTCCATGAATCAGCCATCAGTTAATGAATAATCCATGCTACACATTTCCAGGAGCTCTTCCCCTTCCATTCATCCTGAAATAATACATTTCATTATCTGATTATGGTCCCACATCTTCAACAGGAGATTTTCTATCACTGCAGTCTTGTGGCTTCATCATTTTCTCAACTCCTTGAACTTTTTGTTTTTCCTTTAAGTCAGTTGCCCAGTCTTGGCTTTATACCTTGTATCTTCCCATCTCTTAGAATAATCCACTGCCAAAATCTTCAATTTTGAAATGATCATCATTGACCACACTTCTATCATTTATACTGAACCTCCTCTTTATCACCCTTCAATATGTCCTCTTCTGCCTCAGCATCTTCAGGCCTTTAGAGTATTATTTCCCATTCCCACCTTACTCGATCTTTACATGGCTATTTTTCCATCCTTAACAATTTCAGTAATGTTCTGTGACACTTCTTTGAATTTGTATTTCCTCGTTGGGATTACTTTGTCAATCTGAAACTCTGAAACCTCACCATTTTCTTTCTTTTTTTCTTCCAAATTTGTATTTAAATTGCAATTAGTTAGCATACAGTGTAATATTGGTTTCAGGGGTAGCATTTAGTGACTCATCATCCATTTAACCCATTCCCCTGCCTACCTTCCCTCCAACAACCCTCAGTTTGTTCTCTACAGTTAAGAGTCTGTTTTATGGTTTGCCTCTCTTTTATTCCCCTGAAGTTCATTAATTATTTCTTAAATTCCACATACGAGTGGAAACATGTGGTATTTCTTACTCAGACTGACTTATTTCATACAGCATAATGCTCGCTAGCTCTATCCATATCATTGTAAATAGCAAGACATATTCTTTTCAATGGCTGAGTAATATTCCATTGTGTGTGTGTGTGAGTGTGTGTGTGCGTGAATCAATTACAATGTTTTTAATTTTTTTAATTTAAATTTTAGTTAACATACAGTGTAATATTGGTTTCAGGAGTAGAATTTAGTTATTCATCACTTACATGTAACACCCAGTGCACAACATAAGTGCTTTCCTTAATGCCCATCATGCATTTAGCCCAATCTCTGCCCACCTCCCCTCCATCAACCTCAGTTTGTTCCCTATAATTAAGAGTCTCTTATGGATTGCTTCTCACTCCTTTTTTCTCTTCTCCTATGTTCATCTGTTTTATTTCTTAAATTCCACATATTAATGAGATCATGTGGTATTTGTCTTTCTCAGGCTGACTCGTTTCACTTAGAGGAATATATCCTCAATCCATCCACATTATTGCAAATCACAAGATTCCATTCTTTTTGCGTCCTTTGGACAAATACCTAGCAGTGCAATTACTGGATCATAGATTAGATCTATTCTGAACTTTTTGAGGAAGCTCCACACTGTTTCTCAAAGTGATTTCACTAGTTTGAATACCCACCAACAGAGTAAAAATGTTTCACTTTCTCCACATCCTACCCAACATCTGTTGCTTCCTGTTTTGTTAATTTTAGCCATTCTGCAGGTGTGGGGTAGTAACTTATCATGGTTTTGATTCATATTCCCTGATGATGAGTAATGTGAGCCTTTTCATGTGTCTATTAGCAATCTGGATGTCTTCTTTGGAAAAATGTCTATTCATGTCTTCTGCTCATTTCTTAACTGGATTATTTGGTTTTGGGGTGTTGAGTTTGATCAGTTCTTTATAGATTTCTGATACTAACCCTTTCTTTATTAGATATGTCACTTGCAGATATCTCCTCCCATTCCAGAAGCTGCCTTTCAGTTTTGCTGATTGTTCCCTTCATTGTGCAGAAACTCTTTATATTGGTGAAGTCCCAATAGTTCATTTTTGCTTTTGTTTCCCTTCCCTCTGGTGATATATCTAGTAAGAAGTTGCTATGGCTGAGGTCAAAGAGATTTCTGCTGCTGTTCTCTAGGATTTTGATGGTTTCCTCTCTCATATTAAGGTCTTTTATACATTTTGAATTTATTTTGTGTATGATGTAAGAAAGTGGTCCAGTTCCATTCTTCTGCATATTGCTGTCCAGTTTTCGCAAAACCATTTGCTGAAGAAACTGTCTTTCTTCCATTGGATATTCTTTCCTGCTTTGTCGAAGATTAGTTGACATTGAGTTATGCATCCATTTCTGGGTTTTCTATTCTGTTCCATTGATATATGTGTCTGTTTTTGTGCCAGTACCACACTATCTTGATGACTACAGCTTTGTAATACAACTTAAAGTCTGGAATTGTGATGCCTCCAGCTTTGTTTTTCTTTTTCAAGATTGCTTTGTGTATTTGGGGTCTTTTCTGGTTCCATACAAACTTTAGGGTTGTTTGCTCTAGCTCTATGAAAAATGCTGGTGGTGTTTTGTTAGCAATTGCATTAAATGTGTAGATTGCTTTGGGTAATATAGACATTTTAACAATATGTATTCTTCCAGTCCATGAACGTGGCATGTTTTTTTCCATTTCTTTATGTCACCTTCAATTTCTTTCGTAAGTGTTCTATACTTTTCAGAGTATAGATCTTTTACCTCTTTGGTTAGGCTAGATATCTTAATAGTTTTTGGTGCAATTGTAAATGGAATTGATCCCTTGATTTCTCTTTCTGCTGCTTCATTATTGGTATATGAAAATGCAACAGATTTCTGTACATTGATTTTTGCATTCTGCAACTTTACTGAATTTGTATATCAGATCTAGCAATTTTTTTTTGTGGGGGAGTCTTTCACGTTTTTTTATGGAGTATCATCTCATCAGCAAATAGTGAAAGTTTGACTTCTTCCTAGCTGATTTGGATGCCTTTTATTTCTTATTGATAAACCCCTGGCCAGACTTACCAAAAAGAAAAGAGAAGGACCCAAATATATAAAATCACAAATGAGAGAAGAGAGATGTGTCTTTTTTTCTACTCTTGGTCAGCCAAGTACACCAGGAAAAAATGGCAAAATAGCTAAACTACTGCTATTAAAAGTTATGGTATAAAATAGGAGTTGTAGATTCAAGTGCCTACATTGTTGAGAAGGTAACATAAGTAAAATATTTTTATTTAACACAACATTATGAAAGCAAAAATCTAAGCCTGATGATAAATAATAAAGGATTATCTAAGTGTAAATATATTTCTACTTCACTGTAAAGATAGAAACTATTTCCTTCATTTCTGCATTTCTACCACAAAAGCTCTGTATAATCCTCCTTTGTTCTAGGGGGTATGGGAGAGAACACTTCTATTATGCTCCAATTCTATCACTTATATTGGTATCTCAATTCTAGTTTTATAATATTGTTCTATTAATTATACCTTCTCACTAATTTGCAGTCATTTGTTGTTTATCTGATATAACTTTTCTTTCTGCCTATGAATTCATTCCTAAAAGACTCATCTTTATCTCACAACACATCCTGTTTGTTGACTGCATTGAGAAATGGTGAAGGAATGGTTCTCATTCATGTGTTAAAGATCCATATCCAGTACTGAATACAATACCTGATTAAGTTTAGGGTAGTCAGTTGATATTTACCACGATTCATCTGCCTTTTGCCAAAAATATATGGATGTATTAAATGGGAGATATGATGGGAATCGTTAGCCTGAATCCTTTAGTATTTAAGGATAACACTAATCTTTACGTTTCTACCCAGAGCAGAAGTATTGACTCTGATTTACTATCTTGATTTGAAATGTGGGCAGTTTTTAGAATTTTCCACTTTGCTTTTCCTAACATATCAGTTCTTACTCCACAGGTCAAGAAATCAAAGTAAGTATTTTGCCAACTGCTAAAAATATCCATCATTATGCATTTGAAAGTCTGGGGGGAAATCACCATGAAGTAGGGCTGTGTGATCACTGAAATCACTGTGAAATGCATTAGTCCTAAAGCCTTTCTGTGTGTTTTTGGGATTTTATAAGGCCTATGAGTTATGAGAGAATTTTGAAATTTCTGGTTTTAGTGTCAGTTGAGACCTTGTATTCCAGAGAACCTGAAATATCTAGGTATTCTTCTTTCTTCAGTCTATAATTATTTGGTAAATGACTGCAGATACCTTTTAGAAATGAGTAAATACTATTTTTGTGTATACTAATGTGATGGAGCAGAGTCTCTCCTTCAGGAGACCTAGATTCTCCTTCAATTGATGAGCTCTAAGAAATAGCATTGATCAGAAAATTAGGCAAAGGACCACAATTTTGTATTAATATACTGACACCAGCTTTCAGCTTAATAAATCTAGATTTTTGGCTTCTGGTTATACAAAGCGAGCAGTATCTTAATGACTGACTATCTGCCCACACCTAGGAATACCAGCATCTGTTGGCCTTTGTATGGATACCTATAATTTCAGGTAACCTGGTGGCTACTCAAGCCTAGAGCTCATTATGGTGGCCATATCCATCTTGCCTCTGATGGTTGAGTGCTCCCACCTGTTGTGCTATTTTGGAATCCTGTACTATAAACCTCACTGATACTAGGGAGTACAGGTCTATAACGGCATCTTTGAAGTTAACTCTGGCCAGCAGAGAACAATTGCTACGATTATTTCCAGTGATATTTGTACCTCTACATGAATTCATTCTTTACTGACTCAATGAAGGAAAAATGAGCCCTTCTGAGAAGAGTCAATGATAGGTTCTATGTTTTGTTTTGTTTTGTTTTGTTTTTTTAATGATAGGTTCTTTGATCTCACATAGTAAATCCATTCTAACATAACTACCTGTTGGTCTTCTGACTCCTTCCTCAATGCCCAGCCAAGGCAGTGTTGGTATCTCCAACACTCTGTAGGTTATCATTATGTCCACACTTTAGGAATTCATCTAGCCCTATATGAGGACCAGTTTCAGGTAACTTACCAGGAGAAAAAATGAGTGGGAAATATCAGAAAGGTGACAGAATGTGAGAGACTCCTACTCTGGGAAATGAACTAGGGGTGGTGGAAGGGGAGGTGGGTGGGTGGATGGGTTGACTGGGTGACAGAAACTGAGGGGGGCACTTGATGGGATGAGCACTGAGTGTTATACTATATGTTGGCAAATCGAATGCCAAAAAAAAAATATACAGAAAAAAAAGACATTTACAGAGACCGATGCAATAGAACAGAAAGCTAAGAAATAAACTATTGCATATGCTGAAAAAAACCAACAACAACGAGATACCACTACATAACTATTAGAATGGATAAATCAAAAGAAGTTTAATAACACCAATTGCTAGCAAGGATGGGAAGCAACAGGAACTCTGATTCTTTGCTGGTGGAAATGTAAAATGCTACATTTGCTTTGGAAGATAATTTGGAAGTTTCCTACAAAACTAAATGCATTTTTTAATCATATCATACAGCAATCATGTTCCTAGGTATTTGCCCAATCAAGTTAAAAATTTATGACCACACAAAAATCTGTTTATATTATTTTTTAAGTAAGTTTCTGTCAGTAACTAAAATTCTAAAAAGTTGAAAAAAAAAACCCCAAACTTACCAGGATGTTAAATCATGTTTTATGGGAGAACACCCATCAACAAAATATACCCTATCTATCCTTATATTTCACTGTCCTTAATCTATCACTATTTATATAAACATTCTCCTGTTTTCTGCAGGTATGTTTTAGCCAGGAAGTGAAGTGAGGTATTTCCTCCCATATAAAAGGCAGCATTTTCCTACTTTGGCTACTTTGAGAACTGAAGCAATGAAGACAAGCAAGAGTGATCATGAGAAAGATAAGCATTATCTTGAGAGGCAACCATATCAGATGAGGTCTTTTATTATCTCCAGGCCAAAGAAGGCTAATCGCATCTAGTAAGTGGAGAGGCAAGATCTATGTCTTTGCAGCTGGAAAGTTCATCGGTATCTGAAAGTTCAAGGTTCTCAGGGGCAGTAATTCATAATCCCCCAGCTTAGGTCATAAGGGAACAGTTTTTACTTACTAGGGATCCTGACTTTGGTACAGTGGGGACTGTGAAAGGTGATATAGTTCAATCTCCTTTGCAACCTCTGCCACCCTTATGAGTAAATTCTAGGCCTTATTTTAGCAGTCTGCAATCCAGTTGTAGAAGACATGGTTAGCTTTGAATACTGCCATGAGATTTTCAGTGTGCCCTGAGTAAATATTTGGCTGACCCAAATTGCCATTGTTTTTCTTCAAGACACTAAGGCAGTTAATAAAATCTAGGCAACTTGTAATTATCCTCGTAATTATCTTTGTACCCCATAGATGTCAAGGACTAAAGCTTTGGCCTATGTCAGTTCTTCTCTTCAGGTGACTGGATAAAGAAAATGTGAGACACACACACTTACACACACACACACACACACACACACACGCACTATTACTCACTCATAAAATAAAAGAAGGAAATCTTGCCATTTGTAACATGGATGAAACTAGAGGACATCATGCTAAGTGAAATAAGCCAGACGCAGAAAGACAAATATTGTATCATCTCACTTATACGTGCAATCTTAAAAAGTCAAATTTAGAACTGGAGAGTAGAACTATGTTTGCTAAAGAGTTAGGGGTGACGGGATGCCTGGGTGGCGCAGCGGTTTGGCGCCTGCCTTTGGCCCAGGGCGCGATCCTGGAGACCCAGGATCGAATCCCACGTCAGGCTCCCGGTGCATGGAGCCTGCTTCTCCCTCTGCCTATGTCTCTGCCTCTCTCTCTCTCTCTCTCTGTGTGTGTGACTATCATAAATAAAAAAAAATTAAAAATTAAAAAAAAAAGAGTTAGGGGTGAAGGAAATGGAGAGGTTAGTCAAAGAGTAGAAATTTTCAATTATAACATGAATAAGTTTTGGGGAGCTAATGCACAGCATTGTAGCTATAGTTAATTATACCGCCTTATATACTTGCAAATTGCTAAGAAAGTCAATCATCAGTGTTCTCAGCACACACATATAAAAGTGGTAACTATGTGAGGTGATGTATGTATTAATTAACTTGATTGTGGTAATCATTTTACAATGCACAGATGTATCAAATTACCACATTTGTGCACCATAAATATATATAATTTTATGTGTCAATTATATCTCAATAAAGCTAGAAAAAAATAAAATAAAAACAGTTCACTTTTCCTCCAACCTGCTAGATATATTTTTCACGTATAAGTTCCCTCAATCTTATTATGTTATGTCTCTAACCTCTCTTCCTTGTTATTCTCAAACTTCAACTATCACCTATTAATCTATATTTCAGTGCTCTGGCCTTGAGTCCATCATTTTCACCTTCTAGATGTCTCCAGTGAGAAGTGCCAAAAAACAACACAAGCATAGTACATCCAAAATATGTCCATCTCAGATCTGTTCATTTTTCTGATTTCTTATTTCTGTCTGAGACAACATAGCTCACTTCTCAGACTGAAAGTCTCAATATTGACATTCCTTTCACTGACCCTTTCCCCTTATCCAATAAGTTTCCAATTGCTCTCTCCTCTAAGGTGTATTTCTGTTAAATCTTCCATCACTTCTCATTTCTCCCTTTATCTATTCCTGTTCATGTCCTCACTTCCTCCAATTAGGAGGGTGGTTTCTACTGTGTCTCTCTTCCCAATTCATCTCACACAGGGCTAGTGTGTTGTTTTCTTCTCGGGCACATCTCTGATTCAGACACAATTTTCTAGAATGCTTTTGATGATTAGCCAATAGTAGTAGCTAAAATTTATATAATAGTTCTGAAATACACACATAATACTCCCAGGTATTGTTCTATGGTCTTTGCATTTATTAACTTATTTGATCTTCATAATCATTATTATTCCCTTTTATAGATGAAGAAATGAGGCACAGAAAGTATAAGTAAATCGCCTAAAATTATTTACTTAGGAGCAAACAAATCAGAATTCAGACACACAGCCTGGTTTCAAAGACGTACTTTAGTTTAACTGTACTAAAACAACTCATGGAGGCAACGGAGAACCAATGACAACAAAGTAAAACCACAAATACTTAGATCTTAGATAACTTTGTCCCCAAATACTTCTCAAAACTAATTCCCATTTAAAATAATTTATTTAGGATTTCCTATGCTAAAGTTTTAATAAATATTATTTTATTTACTTCTCCAATTGACCCCAAAAGTTCTTATATCATTCTTCTCATTTTTCTCAGAGAGACTGAGGCTTGAAGAGGTGCTATGATTTGCATCAAATCTCCATTGTCAGTGGATTGTAGAGCTAGGAACTACAATCATGGCTATCTGCCTCTTAAGACCACATTTGGGCCTTCTTACCATGCTGCATTCATTCACCTGTTATTTTAGTGAAATGATTAACTATTCACCATTCATATATGCCCCTCAATGCCCAGCTTCCATACCACTGGTTCCTTTTTTTTTCCTTCAGATAAACCACATTTCCTTGTTACGACACCTCTAGGCCCCAACCTTGCTTATTCTTCAGAGCTTATATTCAGTGCTTTCTCCTTCAAGAAGTCTTGCTCGAGTGTTATCTTAGTTAGAGATAATCAATCCATCATCTGGACTTGAAAAACTCTGTAATCTTTTGTACCAATGTCACTGTCTAACCAACATTTATATCACATACCTTCACCTCCCTACTTCTATATGCTCCTTGAGAAAAAGGCCTATCTGGATTACCTGTATAGTCTCCATAACTCCTAGCATGGCTGTAATATTTTTGGAGACTTAATTCATTTACTTTTATAGTAATTTCCCATAAAGGGGGAAAATTACTTCCATTACTTTTCAAAGTAAACATGCCTACCCGCAGAGATAAAATAATATTGGAAGAAAAAAAATGTATAACACAGGCCACAGAACTGTATTAATCAAACTTTTAATTGCCTAAACAAAATTGATTACCAAAAGGTGACCATAGGAAAAAATCTAAAAAGATACTCAGGTACTATGTTTTAGAGCTTATAAATATAGATGCTCCACTTTTTGTATAAATATTTGTTAAGTTTCGCTAGATGCCAGGTACCAAGCAAGACACTGTGTTTACTGAGCATCATTTGGACCTCATCCCTGAACTTAGGACCATTCTAGTGGAAAAGACAAATATTAATAAAAGGCCACCCAGAAATAGAAAACATTGCAATTACATTAACTCCCACAAATGAAATTTCGAATAGGAGTATTTGACAAAAGAGTATTTCAAAGGACACCTCTGTTGAGTTCTGACCCATGTGTTGCATTTAACTAGAAGACACTGGGGAAAAAGAGTATTCTATGCAAAGAATACGCAAAGGGTCAGTAGGGTGACTAATGCAAAGGATACAAAAAGGCGTGCTGTTTCAACGTATCCAGTTAGACTCCTAGGGATGGTGCAATGGATACAACTTAGTAATCAGGGGTGGTTACTTGGATAAAGAAATGTAAATGCAGTAGAATAAAATTGTGAGTCATAGCAAATTAAGCCATGGATAGTGATTAGATTACATAACCCCAGTTTAGTTATTAATGTTCATTGTAATGAAATAATATTTTATGTTTATTATTTTAGCACTTGAAAGTGCTCAGGTGTTCTGAGAGAATTAATTTGATTTTATTCATTGGATCATTCCAAGGTGATAGCTGCCAGAGAATCTTAAATATTTTCAATATTCAATTAATTTTAATTAGGAATAGTCACTTTAAATTAAATCACATCCCTTAAAACATTTTTTCTTGACCAGACAACCCAAAATTATTGTTATTTTAAGATACTTTTAACTTTTTGCTAAGTTTAGTAATTTTAATGAAAAACTATCCTAAATATATTGTGTTGTCACTGTGCTTTAGATTTTCATGGCATAGCAGAAATACATTGCTAAAAAAAAAAAAAAAAGTTATTCACATGGAGAACTTTGATTTTTCATACTGTAAATTAGAAATAAAACATTTTTGCAGAAAAAATATACTTACTAGGGATTATAAATCTATTAGTCTAAAAACATTTTGATGATACTCTCATATTTATGGAAATTTTTAATATCAGAGGAGAAGAGAAGTTTCAAGATATGTCTCTTCTTAGCCTGTGCTTTCCATTAGAAACATAATGCCAGTCACCAACAGGAGCTACATTTGAAGTTTGAAATTTTCTAGTAGCAAAATCATAACAGTTAAGACAGGTAACTAATTTAAAAGTCTGTTTTATTTAATACAATCAACAATATAAACATGTAAATGAGAGTAACATTTTGTTACTAAGCCCAGGATTTTCACATGTGTTTTACAGTTACTAACAGTACATTTCAAAGGACTAGTATGATTTCAAATGCTCAGATAACCACATGTGGAGAGTGCCAACTAGTAGATATTGTTAGTCTTAGACAAAACCAGTCACTGGACAGTTTTCTTAATCCTCTTCTACTAATTTATAACCTGAATTTCTTGAATTTTTAGTGATGACACTAACCTACTTCTGCCTATTTCACAGATATATAAATAGATGATATAGATATAGATAGATATAGATATAGATGATATAGATATAGATAGATAGATGATAGATATAGATAGATATAGATATAGATATAGATGATATAGATAGATAGATGATAAATATAGATGATATAGATATAGATAGATATAGATATAGAATGATGTGTGTGTGTTCTTCATTAAACAAATATTGGGATCAAGGTAAATAAATGATGATTAATACATACACGAACACTGCCCTGCAGGAACTTAAAGGCTATGTATGGCTCTCTGAGTTCCTGTGATTGCAGATGAATTCACCTCATATATCTCAGTAACTGGGAAGGAGCCTGAACACAAAGATCCTTTATTTGCTCCTACATTTGCTACCCATCACTTATGACCAATCATGTTGATTGTATAGACTCTTCTGATTGCCCAGGTTCAAGTTCTTGGATTCAACTTCAATTCCTTTCTAATTTTTCTCTCCACATTCATAAGTGTTTTATATTTCAAATTTAAAAATTCATTCAGGTCTGTTTCTCTAAGTTCACTGAAGTATCCTTTTTTTTTTTTTTTTTTTGAAGTATCCTTTATTCATGGTTTTCGTGCTCTTTCCTAAATACAATTAGATAATATTTCTGTCTTCCCTTTTCTCCTGAGAAAATGAAAATATCTTTTAATGTAAATTATAAAATCAGTCATGTTTATTATAAAAATGACAATTGAAATATAAAGGTACAGCAGCAAAATATCTCTGCATTTCCTTGAATTCAATTTGCTATGAAAACCTGCTCAAATTCAATACACAAATTGTTGATAATTTATGTCTCTTTTATGAACTGCAAAAATTATGACATTAAATTACAAAAAAGTAACAATGCTTTGATAACTTTTAGCATAATCTCAAGAAAATCACAGTGTAATGATTACTGATGTCAAACTATAACATTTTAAAAAATGGGTAAATCATAGTTGTAAGAAACCTGATATAGAGCCTGTTATGGGCAACTTCTATATTGTTATAAGCTTCACTTATAAAATAATACATTATAAATGTAATTAGATTAAGCACTAATACATCTACATTATACTTATTAGCTTCATTAATGAAGGAAAAATTCTTAATGTTCAGCTCTTGGTTTAATATCTTTGGTAATATGTCATTAACAGCAAATCTAGTGGTAGGAAAATTCAGCTTTTAGGACAGACACACAATATCTCTGAATATAAAAATCAATATTGATTGTATAAGTCCACTTTCTTAGACAAAATAACATGGGAAAGGATGAGGAACTGCAAAAATTCAATCTCTAAAAAATTTATAAAATGGAGAAAAGCCATTCAGTAAGCTATTTGTCACAATGAGTATCATTCATACTGAGCAATGCAACCACTTTTTATGTGCCTGGAAAAGGAAAAACAATAACAAATATAATAAAAATATAATAAAACTCCACAAATCCATTTCTTGAGCTAAAAGTAAAAGAACATTTCCTTATTAAAAATGTGATTATCTATGCATGCCACCAAAATATACTGATGGAAAAAAAGAATAAAATAAGTAGATGTTGTTGGCTGAATGATTATTTCTGATCCTCAGACTAGCTTCTCCATCATCAGATGAAATTAGTTTAGTCTGGCATGACTTACACTTAATAGTGATCACTGATTTCATTTCTAAGTGCACATAAATCATCCCTTTAATAATATTTGTTAGGATCTTTCCCAAAACTAATATCAAGAGTTACAAACTGAAATGTCTAGACGCTAGGAGGATGAAAGAAACAGAAGGGCAGGGGAGTGTATGCCTTTTTAAAGCTAACAGTGGTGACTAAGCTCTGGCCAATGTGGAGATGAAATCTGATTTCAGATGTCAGCAATGAATCCTATACTTTTGATTGTTTGTTTCTTTGTTTCAGACACTGGGAAAGCCTAATTGCTTGCATTAACCAGATTTAGTTGTCATCATACAACCTCAGAGTATTTTTTTTTAAAGATTTTATTTATGTATTCATGAGAGACAGAGAGAGAGAGAGGCAGAGACACAGGCGGAAGGAGAAGCAGGCTTCTGCTGGGAGCCTTGATGTGGGACTTGATCCCATTCCCTGAGCTAAAGGCAGACGCTCAATCTCTGAGCACCTGGGCATCCCTGACTTATGGTTTAAATCATTTGCTTTGAGGTAGGTGGAACTGGAGGGTATTATACTGAGTGAAGTAAGTCAATCAGAGGACAATCATACGGTTTCACTCATATGTAGAATATAAGAAATAGTGAAAGGGATTATAAGGGAAAGGAGGGGAACTGAATGGGAAAAATTAGAGAGGGAGGCAAACCATGAGAGACTCCTAACTCTGGGAAACAAACAAAGGGTTGTGGAAGGGGAGGTGGGCGGGAGGATCGGGTAACTGGGTGATGGGCACTGAGGAGGGCACTTGATGGGATGAGCACTGGGTGTTATATTCTGTTTGTAAATTGAATTTAAATTTTAAAAAATCAAGATTCTGTCATTGTCTTTTTAAACTCAGAAAACATTCTCATAAGTAACCCTGTGTCCCTCTCCCCTGTACACATACATATATATACCCACTGCCAATAGGCACGCCAATGTGAGCATAGTCAATGAAAATTACCTACAGATGACATCTGACATTTTGATTCCTCTGGAGCAATCTACATTTAGAATTCCTTTTGTCTATGGCCTTGCCACCCTGAACACGCCCGATCTCGTCTAGAATTCCTTTTAAGGTATAGGCCCTTGAGGTGTAGTCATTTAATTAGGAGATGAAAAATTACTTCCAAAAATGAGGACCTAAAACAATTTCTAAAAAACTTTTTATTTGGAATCTCTTTTCACAAACTCAGAATCATCAGCTAATGGATTTGTTCAAAGAATTGATTCTTCTTTAACAAGCATATAATTATTTCATACTTATACTTTATATTAATCATTGTGGTTAGGTGTTTCTCAGTGGAAAGATGAATCAAATAAATTACCTGTCTGAACTCACTGGCCAGTTGATTTAGTTGTTAAATGGAAAAACAACTAGCCTATTAAATAATCTTGATGTTTTATCACAAATGAACAACTTCTGTTGATTTTATTTCCATAAGCATCCTTCCTCTGAACAACTTTATATTTTGACCTACTCTATTTAGAAATCTTTAATTCTTTCACCCTGTGACATAAAAGAATGATCACTTTCCTTTTGAGCCATATTTTCTACATCAGGTGCTTACCCTCCTGAACATGAGAGAGCTTAGCTTATTAGGAATTTTTGCACACGACCATATGGATTCTAACTGTGAAACAGAAAGACAGAATGGAGTTTATATAAGACAATTTTATTGTTTGACCATGAGATATAATTTAGGTACTCAGGATAGAAACATAATGGATCTTTGCCTCTCCATTCTGCCTGTGATCACCCTTGATTTCAACCAGTCGAGCACTGCCATCTTTTTCCTCACTCAGGGTCAGACATCTGAGTTTCACTGACCATCGCCACAGACCATGACCTGAAATAAAAATGTTCTGACTCTGCTGAAGTGCCCCTTCTAGCATAATCTCAGCCCTATCCACTTCCTGCACCGTCCCCCATCTACTACCTTTAATAACATGGATATTTTTTTCCTTTATTTTTTAATATCTTAGTGTTTTATGCTTAACTTCGATTCTTTACAAGGCTGTATTGCAAAAATTGCTATTCCATCTGCACCATTTTTTAGTTTCATTCTGAATTCAATATTTATGTATTTATTTATTTTATTTTTTATTGAAGTATATAGTTAACACACAGCATTGAAGCTACACCATCTTCTCAATCACTCATTTTTCTCCTCCACTACAAGCTTCAACTTTTTATAATTTGGCAGGATTTTCTTTTTTTTAAGTAAGCTCTATGCCCAGTGGAAGGCTTGAACCCATGACTCTAAGATCATGAGTCACATGCTCTACCAACTGAACCAGGCAGGTACTTTTAAACCTTTTAAAAATATTTGTGATAACTGTGAATCTCAGAATGCCTGCACTCTGCCATAGTGTCTGCAGGGATGGTAGGACTTTATGGAGCCATTAATAATATTTTTCTCTGATTCCTTTTCACTTAAAACCCATGTTCATGTGGATGACAGGTAGGGTGAAAGAACTGGAGAGACCTATGTTAGCTGATCCATAAACATGTGGGAACAATAGCCTTGACATTGTAGTGCCAGTTTTCCTAAACAAGTTTGCTAACCAGCTATCTGTGGTAGCCAGAGCCATCTGTCTAAGAATACTCATCCAGGGAATCATTGATGGGCTCTTGATTTAGTTGCAAAGGTACTTAGTAAATATTTCTTGAGCAATGAATAAATAGTAATGTTTATTCATTGTCTGTCAGTGGATATTTTCACTTTCACTAACTGGTAATAGTGAAAGTAAAACTAAATGCATGTTTTCTTCCTTACTTCATTATTTACTAAATATCATAATTAAAGATAATTGGGCCACCAAAGCTTACCGTCTTTAAGATTATAAAGTGGCTAATCTATTTTTCAAGGTACTTTTCTTTCTACCACATATTTGTATTATGCAAAAATATGCACATTCTATTTCAACATTTGTAACTTAAAAGCACCCATGGTAGAAAGATGTCATTTGCAATAATGTTGGTAAGATTCAAAGTTGTGTGGGTGAATGCAATGATGCTAATTTAGAGAATGCAAACATAACCCACTGCCAGACCATTAAGATCCATGTTTGCATACAAAGAAAAGTGATCTTAATACATGTAGCATCAGAAGAAAAGATATAGCCTTCATCTGCTCTATATTAGTTGATTTCCAAAACATGCATTACAGTTTCATTACTGCAATGCTTTCTTCTACTTTAAATATAAGGTTGGTCATGACAGGAGAAAAATACCACTTCAGCTCTGCAAGTAAATAGTTTGAATATTTTAAAGTTTGTATTTTTCCTAGGGAATGATGTCAAAACTTGATAGACTAGGAACCCTTTTTAAAAATTCAGTAACCTTTTCATATTCCAGTTAGGAGTCCCAAGGTATTACATTTCTATTTTTCCAATATAGAGCAGTCAGAAGTATGACAATTACAACATGAGAAACAAAGTTAAAGTAGAATGTGACCCTTTCTAAGAAACAAATATTCAAGTGGATATTTATGTTTCATGCTGATCTTTCCATTTGGTGAAGACTTACAGTCATTGCTTCACATACTCTATGTTTTGATATCAGTAAATGTCTAATTTAGTACTTTAATGTTCACTCCAATGATTATCTTCTTTTTTACGTAAAATTGTTTTTTCTATGCATGAGAGCCCCACCCAACGTTTATAATTTATCTAAGAAAAGAGAATTGCACATAATTCATTTATATTGCCTTGTAGAAAATAACACATCTCTGGCCAAACAGTAGGTGTTTAATAAGTATTTTTTCACTAACTTGCTAAAAAATTGAATAATTTATTCATTTATTTCCTGAATAAAAAGTGAATTACTATGTATAAGGTACTATACTAAAGGTGTTTTTTTCTCCTTAATAATGTGAAATACATTTTTACAATTAGCTTCAGAGAATTCCTCTGAATTAAGAAACTTCTAGATAAAGGAAACTCTCAACAAATGATTATTTGTAAGGTAAAGTCTTTTGAACACTAATTTTTTACTTCGTAGGTATCTTTTTGTAGGCATAATGTTTTTAAAATAGGAATATACTATTTTCCAGACATTCATAACCTAATGGAGCTTTATTTTATGCTACTATTGCCGAATTATTCTCATAAATCAATCAATGGTTAATTTTAAGAATAAAAATGCATTTCCAAAATGAGTTTTAAAAATATAAATTTAATTGGCTGACTTTCACAATGCCATTGTCCTCTGGGATTAAAAAATAATCGGTATTCTTCCTAGATTCAAAGATCTGTACTAGATGAATTATAGATAAATTATTCTACTTCTCAAATATTTTACCAATCTCTGACTTAAATGGGGCACATATGACCCCCTTCTATAATGCCTTATATGTTTATCAGGTCACTCATAGAGGTGCTGGTATGTTAAGAAGTCATTTTTTACTAGTTGCAACTTCCTCCAGTCAAGACAACTACACTAAATGAGGTACTTGTCTCACAGAATATGATTATTTACAGTGTGTGTGTGTATGTGTGTGTTCACCCCCTCTCAGCCTTTCAAGCTTTTCCTGCTTTCTGTCACCTGCCACATTTGGGTGGAATCAGTCTTCCCAACAGACCCATCACACATGTACTGGATTTGAGCCAAGGCTGCATGTTCCCACACCAAGAGCTCAGTGTTATAGTCAAGATGAAATTGATCATAAAACATATGACTTAGACATGGCTGTTGCTAGGAATTAAATATGAAAGTATGGGTGTGCTTTGCAAAACAAGTATCTGAAAGTTTCAGGTTCTTTGAAGGATTGGTGGTAAAGGTAAGATAGATAGTAAGGATAAGTGAAAATATGGATTCAGAAAGCACAAAAAAGTAACAAATAGATGCAGACTGATCAGAGGACTATACAAAGAATTCTATGAGGCACAGAGGCACAATTAATATACCCATTTATATACTATAGTCCCCACTAGTCAACTAGCTCCCTAAAAGTATAGTAAGTTACAATATTTCTTATTTCCCGTTCCTTCAGCTGTTCTAAATTAGTCCTAGCCATCCAGGTTCATCGGAGACAGTTTAGAAAATCATTCAACATTGGAGCCAAATTTTTTAAGTTGAATTCAAATGCCAGTTTATTTCAAAAGTTATTATAAAACATAATCATTTTATTCTACTAGCATATCATTGAATTAGGCAAATCAAGGCCTACAGATAATATCAGTTTAGTCATTCAATCAAAAAAGTTAGTATGACATTTGAGGATTAGATGAGGTTCAGACTTGGATGTTTACTATTAACATATTACTTCCATTTATAACTTAGCTTACCATTGGTTAGAGCCAACCAACATTCCAGTTTCCAGATAGAAGTTATGAAATATATTTGTGAGTTGTGCAAATCAATCACAGTGCCTGCTGTACCTCAAATACTATTTATTGACTCATTCATTCATTCATTCATTACATATTTGTTCATTGCCTCATAAGTGCATATATTTAGAACAAACTGGGCAATTTAACCAAGATAGCTCATCCACAGTCTGGTAAAGGACAAAGTGTGGTTCAGTGCCAAGCTCAGCTTGAACCAGTACATTGTTTTCTTGGGAATTTAAACAAGAAAATTTGGAAAAATCAGTAAGCAGAAAACACTGACTTCTAAACCCAATTGTATGTGCACATTAATTGCAGAGAAGATATTATATCTAGGTACATAATTACATAAAACTTCTATTTTTTGACACTGTGGTCAAAGTCTGTGCACTCAGAATTTGAGTTCACAGTTTCTTCTAAATCACACTTGGTCACATGCATTAGTAAAAAGTGACATGGTGACACTGATTGTTACAATGCAAGCTTATGGTCTTTATCTCTTTATCATTCTTAAGATGACAGCATACACTTAAGGAACTTACTGTTTCATTAAGCTTATTTTTCTCCCAAAACTCATTCATTTCTTGAAAAAAAATTAGAACTTTTAATAAATACATATCTTTTGACGAGGGTCAAAAAATCATGACACACAAATTGGCTGTTTTATTCTTGAGATGTGAAATGTCTATATAATTATTGTTTGCCTTGCAAACACAGTAACTCTTTATGTCTTGCAATACTGTATTAAGGAGTAATCCTTTTTTCAAGGCATCTTAAGAAACAACTAGGGATCTAAATTCAGGTTAAATATAATCACTCTGTTTTTATCAAAGCAGAATGTAATAACCCAGGTGACAATGTAGAAACAGCTTTCCTCTCTGTATGGCTAAGATCCCACATGCACAGGTGGCCAGAAAGTTGTTTTCTCTTTTCTTTTGCCTTTTTGAATTTCTGCAAGATTTGAATTTCATGAGATTCTTTTAAGATTTCACTCTCTAGGAATATCTCTCACCTTACTTACTTAACATGAGTGTTCTTGGATCCAAGAGATTTTAACAAAATTCAGAGATAAAATGGAGTCCTTCATACAGTTTTCAATGCTGTGTTAAAAGATAGGATCGCATAATTGTAAAAATAATATGGTCCTGTTCTGTGCAATATGGTAGCCACTAGCTATGTGTGATTATTTAATGTTAATGAAAATTACACACACACACACACACACACACACATATACCCTAAAAACGCCATGTCTTCCTTTTCTGGTTTGCATGCAATAAGAAGTTCACATCCTATATGTAAACCAGGGACAAATTTCAGACTGTGTTTTTTATGACAGTAAGTCAAGAATAACAGTAGAGCCAGTGAAAGTGCAACTTTTCATCCAGAGATCAGTGGGAAGATGGACTGTTGATCAGTATTAGCCATAGAGAGCAGAAGAAAGCAAAGAATGTGCATGACTGATATTGTTAACAATTGTTAGCTTTTGGTATTCTGGGTTTTTTTCTTTCCAGAAAATTATTTTTGTCATAAACTCACACAGAAGAAGATTCTGTACTACTGATTATGTTTTATAAAGACTCTTGAAATTTTAAATCAATTTCAAACATACAAAAAAGTTGCAAGAATAGTACAAAGAACTCTTGTATATGCCTCACCCATATCAGTTTACTTTTCTTCCTCTTCCTATCTCTCTCTAAGTATCTTCTGTCTTCATCACTTTGTCTCTTCTTTTCCTCCCTCCTTCTCTTTAAATTTTTCCATTTGAAAATAAGTTGCATGAATCATAAATTATGCCCCTTTAACTAAATACTTTAGTTTGTGGCATTATCTTATATAATCACAGAAGAACTCTGAAGAGCAGTAAAAAGTAACCTAGAAACTAATAATGCTTATTATATTTTGGTACTTACTTTTAAACAGTAGACTCCATGAACTCCCCAAAGAAAGATATCTTTTAAAGTCTTAACTCAATGCTTCTATTCCCATATAGATCTTGTTTATATTAATAAAGTATTTGTCGATGTTTCCAGGGCCTTGTCACCATACTTACCTGATTTTAGAAGTAATCCCCAAGCTAAGCAAATATTTAGCCATTTAAGCCATTAGCATATTCAATAATCTTTTCCAAGGTCAATCACCATATATATCATCCTTTTAATGCCATCAAAACAAGACAATGGGTATTTAGAAATTAAATTAATTGACCCATCTAGTTTCAAAAGTTGAGAATTTCCAAATCTCCTTTTTTTTTGGATCTTTTCATTTGTGTGGTTCAAAGTTTTGTCAGATTGATGTGAAAAAAGTGGAAAAAATAAAGATCGAAGCAGGATATGTAAAAACAAAATGTCCTGTCATTTTACACTTAACATTCAGTGCATCTCCATTTGGTCAATACTCTTGTTCTGTTTTGTCCTGTTTTTTAAACTAGACATTGGTTTTATTTCTCTAACATGCATATTAAGTGGGACATTTAGATTGATTTAGGCTCTAATATTCTGGTTTTCTTCTGTGGCATATAAGTCAACCACCCTACAGAAAACAGAGCCTCCCTCCCATTCCGGAAGCTGTCCCTGTACTCTACCTATAGGTTAGTACGCATCCTCTTCTGCTAGCTCATGCAGGCCTGTGTGCTTTACCGGATTTAGAGTGAATAGTCTACCTACCTATCTCTCATAGTTTAGAAATTACTGTTACATTCATAAATTCATTGTGGGAAAATACAATTAAATATATGTCCTAAGTGATGACCCCAATATTTAAAAACATTAAGTCAGAAGTCTTTTATTAAAAAAAAAAAATCCCTATACTTTCATCATCTCTGTGTCTCGTCTTTTGGAATTATTGGTCTCATCTGCATTTGAAGTTCTGCAGTCTTGGCTTTGCCAACACATACAAGTGTGCATTTCGGTGTTGGACATCTTATGGTCTATAAAGTCCACTTTTTACCCAGGGGAAAATAAATTGGCTAATCTAGCTCAAATCTAGCAAAGGAGGTCTTCCCTTGGCAGAGAATAGCTATGCATTCTCATAGCTCTTTGTTTTTACTCCCTGCTCTACAAAAAGGCTTTTTTTTTAATTGCAGCAACAACATGCACATACACACACATACACATGTGCACAATAAGCAGATATATAGATCAAGCTTTATTCCCTTAACTTTTTCAAACAAATCCTCCACAGACTTCACATCCCGCTTTATCTTCCCTGCAGCTAAGTGTAGCATTCTGGGTCCCCATGGGGACCCTGTGAGACCTGGGGAAACTGACTGGAGGAGAAGAAACCAAACAAGTAGTAGGTTCCCAGTTTTGAGATTGTAGGGAAAATTGTTCTGAGCTCCAAACACTACCATGCTGAAAGAGAAAAATAGTGGCAGAGAAATTAATAATGGAAACAAACTTAAAAGGATTGGTCTCGGCCATCTTGCTGCTTCTCCTAAAGGGTCTTCTTTTTCTACATTTATTCCAATTTAATTGCACAGCTCATTTTCAACAAGTATAGAGCTTTCTCCCTTATATTACTGCTTTGCTAGAAATGAGAAATGACTCCAACGCAACGTGGGTATTCCCATGATGGCAGTGATGGCAATGTCTCTGTTCACACTTTCTCTAAATTCCCCCAAATTTGTCTACATTACCAATAGTCAACAGCATGTATTGTAGTTTCTTGTACAATGTTAGACCCTAGAAATGAGAAGCTTGAAGGGACTTATGAATTCATCTAATCTCCTTCAATAAGATTTTGAGCACTTCCAGGGATGTCATGCCTAGTTTCTCTTATTAATCTTAGCAACTACCATAGTGTCCAATTCATAGCAGGTACTAAAAAGTGCTGGTGTTGATGGTATGAGCCAATACCTTTACCACTATTATGAAAAAGTATATTGAGATTCAGATAAGTTGAGTAATTTCCCCATTGCCACAGAGCCTGTTAATGAAAGAAGAAGAAGTTGGAGGAAACATGTCAGTATTAAGTCACTGCATATCAATTCCATGCACAATAATATGCATAAGCAACTGCTATAATCACTCTCTTACAACTCAACAGTTATTGCTAAATATTACTGTTCACAGAACATATAGGTTTTTACCTCAAAAATGTATGTATGTATGTGGTGAAATAGCACTGAATTTGAGTCAAAATACAGTTTTACAGATCTGTGCCTTAAATAGCTATGTGACCTTCGGTTTCTCCATCTACAAAATAAAGGTAATTCTGGCAATAATTAGCAAAAGTCAGGAAATTTTTTTCGCATAAGACACTTTTTTCACATCGGATTTTTTTTCACATAGGACACTTAGATGCCCTACTATTTGAGCACTAGAATGCTCAAAAAACTAAAAAGGACATTATAACTTTTTCTAATAAAGACATTGCTATTTAATTTTATATGATGTTATATATTTAATGTAATATATTATCTATAAATTAGACAAATTAAATCACTTTTCAGACTAAGTCAAAAAGTGTCTCTCAGGTTTATAAGCATAAAGAAATCTTTGCTAAAAGTTTGAAATATAACTGATTATATGGGTGTACATTGGCTCACAGGCAATGTCATATAAGAATAATTAACACCAAATAGGAACCTCCTCACAATTTTCTTTCTGCTCCTCCTCTTCCATAGCATGCCCTACACAGCCTGATTCACCATGCTTCGTTACCTCTCCCAGGCCCAGCCCTCAAGAGCCAGGAGAATATTATATGCTATGTTCTGAGAGCAAAAGCTCCTGGTGTGCGACAAATTAACATAGCACCGGGAGCCATTTAACAAATTACCTCTTCCAGTGCCTATACTGGCACCATGGTACCCCCTAAAGCTCAACGTTCATATCAATTAGATGAGCAACTCAGTCCCAGAGGTCGTTTTCTTCATGCCTACTCAGGCTGTGAACTTCCTTTAGAGCCAGAAAATGAACAAATCCAAGATGGGTAGACAAATTTTCTAAATAATTTCTTGAGGGGAGAAAAATCATATACTTTAGAAACTCTCTAGCTGTTTCAATTTGGAAGTTTGTGCCTACTTTTAAGTATATATGTGTGTGCGTGTGTGTGTATATGTGTGTGTGTGTGTGTTGCAATGTAAATATATATATATATGTATATATATATATATATATAGAGAGAGAGAGAGAGAGAGACAGAGAGAGAGACAGAAACAGAGGTTCCTAGTATTTGCTCCTATGCTTCCAGCCCCTTTAGTAATTTCTTTCCAGTGTAAATTTAGAAATCTTTATTTCTAAATTTCTAAATTTCTAAAATTCATCCATTGCTTTTTCTCTTTTCTCTACTTTTGGTGACCTCTACTTTCTTTCCTAAGCCTAAGTTTGTCTGATTGACCTAGTTATTAAGCTGCAAACAGAGGAGAAATTTTTCATAATGAGAATTGTAAAGGAAGGAACTAAAATAGGCAAACTAGAAAGAAAAAGGAGAAAGAGAAAGAGAAAAAGAGGAGGTTTGAAGCATCTAAAAATATTCCTGGGGAGGTGTACAGAAATAACAAACACTTTTACTAAAGTCTTGGGATGTTTTATGGCAGCGTGAAGTGTTTTGCAAGGAAAAAAATTCATGACATAGTACTTTCTATAAATATAGCACTTTTCTTCAGCATCTCAAAGACTATTTTTTCATTTATTATTCAGTTGATCCTTTCACAATTTTTACAATGAGAATCTGAAATGATGAAAGATTTCCCCAAATTGTCCCCGCATTCTTCTGTAGGAGGATGGGGTGGATAAATACAGATAGGAGATGGGGAAACTGATGACAGGTCTGTGCCCGTAACATCCCCTAGGACAGAGGACAGCACAGTGTAATGGCAGGCTTCGTGGCATCTTGAATAACTCAAGACCAATGAGAGTACAATGCACAAGGGCTGCATCAAGTGAGGTCCCTGCAAACTTCCTAACCTCCATTTCAGGAGAAAGCCTTCTCTTCCACCATAACATTCATGCATCCAGTGTCCTTGGAATGACTGTTTCCCCTGTTTTTTTTCTCCCCCCATGCCCAAGGAATTCTTCTTCTTGGTAGAAAAGAAAGAATGAATCTTAAAAGGCATCAGTGAATTAAATAGACAAAGAACAAGAAAAACCTCCCATATCTTCCATAGCAAAGGAAAAAACTCTTCAAGACAAGTATGTGTTTCCCAGAGAGCACTTAGCTGGCCTGATGATGGAAGGGAGAAGGGGCAGGTCCTGGAATTGCACAGGGTTTGTGTGTGGGGAAAAGTGAGAGGGTATAGAAGAGACTTGAGGTAAAAAGAGGGTAGGCACTCACAAAGCATTGCTCTTCTTTTAGAATTCGGGCAGACTTTCTGGCCTCACAGACTTTGTTGCAGCTGACATCATGAAATACGTCAACTCTGTTAATGTGCTTCCCTTCCAATGCCTTATTTGTAGTTAAGGTGACATTGGGCTCAATTATAAGTGTGATACTCCGATCAAGTTTTATTTTCCAGTTTTAAGGGGATGGATTTACGCCTTAAAGGAATAGATTATTTCTTGCCCATTCTCTGTCCAACACTCTTCTATGTCCTTCTATGTCAAGGTCATACTCTCAAATATAGTAACTAAAAAGGGGGCAGAGGAAAAAATGAAAATAACAAATCTTACAGTATACTTCACATGAATGGCTTTGTACTATTTTCTGATCCTAAATCTAAGTCAATAATTTCTCTCAGACAATTGGATGTGGGGTTGAATATAAGAAGTCTATGGAACTCTAAGTGGGCATTTTAATTACTTTTGTGATTTATTACTTACTGGGATAATTCCTGAGAGTCAGCAGAGTTGCTTACCAGAGCTATGAGAAATTGCTGGTTGTGAGTTACAGGTGAACCACATTAATCATTTCTGGGGTTTTGTCAGTGTGGGTTTTCACCCCATGAAGCTTCTACCCCACATAGTAAACCAAAATATGCTAACCCTGCATCACATCACTATTCCTTCAATTAGAAATTAAGGTATCTTTATCATACCACCCCAGTTACACTTTGGAAATAAAACATACTGCTATGTGAGACTAATCTAACTAAAAGGCAATTAAATAGGCCAGATAATGTCTGTCCTAAATTTGATTTATTTATTCAATAAATAAGTTCTGTTTTGTTTTAGTGCTTGTTTTTTTTAAGCATACTATTTTAGGTGCTTGGACTATAATAGTAAATAAAATCTGAGTGCACACTCTCATGGAGCTTATATTCTAGTGATGGGAGACAGAGATAAATGAATTCATAAAGTCCATTAGGTGGTAGTAATTGGATAGAAGTTAAGAATAAGGGATGCTATTTTATGTGAAATGGCCAGGAAAGGTTTCTTTGTTAAGGGGATACTTGTGCAGAGATCTATAGAAACTGAGGAAGAGACAATGAGGGAACTTGAGGGAGCACAGTATGAAGTACTCCCCAGGGCTGAGTATGTTTAAGGGCAAATAAGGAAGATGATGTGGCTGGATTAGAGTGATCAAAATAGGGAGTGGAAAGATGAGATAGAAGGAAAGGTGGAAGGTGCAACATAAAGGGCCAAGAACTCAGTAAGTTGAAGGTTTGAGAAGGAAGAGGTATATTTTCATATATATTGTATTAGCATCATTGAAACAGAGGTGGAAAGAAGAGATAATAGGGGGCAAAGGATGGATTCAGGGAAACTATTGAGGGGATACTGATAATAACCATGTGAGAAATGAAGGTGATTGAAAGTGATGAAAATGGCCAAGTTTGTGTATAATTCAAAGGCATATTTAAGAAAATATCAGTCTCAAGTGAGAGATTGGTATGACACTAGACAATGATATCAAAGTGATATCAGGGTTTTCAACCCAACAAAATGGCAATATAGAGAAATATATTTTGACTATTTTGAGAGAGTCAACCAGAAGATTAGGTACATTTTTAATTAAAACTTTATTTTTCAACATATTAAATTTGAGCCTTTTAGATATTTAAGTAAAAAATTCAAATTGATAGTTAGATACACAAGTATGGAATACATTAAAGAGGTCCAAACTAGGAGGGAAAAAGCCTTTGGAAATGATATCTTCCAGTAGAGATGATATTCAAGCTATGGGACTTGGTGAGATCAATTAGCAATAAAGTATATAGAAAGAAGACCAGTGAACAAGACCAAGGCCTTGGGTGTACCTATATTATGGTCCAGGATGAAGAGGAATAAAACAGACAAACAAACAAGAAAACAAACAAAACATAAAAGAAGCTGGCAGACAGAGGAGGAAGGAAGTAAAGCAGGAGTGCTATGTAAACAAATTGTGATGATCACAAACGTGTTGTTGACAGATGGAATAAGATGAGAATGCAGAAAGGTCCACAGGATTTGACAATTGGATGCCATTCGAAGTGTTGGCAAAATCCAAAGTATCGTCTCCATCATTCATCTCCAGAGCAATCAGCTGCACACACCTCATTTCCTACGAAGAGGCCAGAGTATTTGTTAGAAAAAGTAGTATCTGAGATAGTGAACACCAACATAAAAAATTACACCTGGCAATGAAAACTGACACTAGGAGTGAAAATCATAAATCGGCATCTTTTTCTCTTTTACAGATAAGGTGATTTTAATTTTACAATCATATGAAAAGAATAGGTTTTTTTCTCCCCCCAGGTTTTCCTGTGAAGGGAAAATAAGCATTATTACAGAAAATTATTTTCAGTCTAGTGGAATTAGTCCCAAATCTAAACAAATGAGTAGGCAGTCAAGAAACTAATTTGTATGGTTGACCCTTCAAAGGAGTGATTTCTGAGTCAAATAGAGAAATATTCTTCTCTTATAATAATGCAGATTGTTTAATTCTGAATGTTCTTCTTCCTATTTTTCTTCTTAATGAGTGGCAATGCAGTCATTTGACCAATACAAAATATAGTAGAAATTTCATTGGTTACCTAGAATTTTTTTTTTTTTTAAATAGACTCCATATCCAGCGTGGAACCCAGAACAGGTCTTGAACTCACCACCCTGCGATCAAGACCTGAGCTGAGATAAAAAGTTGAGCCACCCAGATACCCCTAGAATCTACTTTTAATCATTACAGCCATTTTGTCAATAAAGTGGATGACATCCTTTGTCATATTTTAACTTTTAACTTACTCATTTGGTTCTATGTAAAGCAGTAGAGAATAATTACAGCACCTCATGTTACTCAATAAATACCCATGGAATGAAAAAAAAAAAAAAGAATAATTGACTAAATCTTTCCATAGTCCATCCCCCAAGTTTTGAGTGGACATGACAGACTTACCTGCCTACTCAGTTTTGATGCAAGAAAAAAGCATCTGGGTAAAATGAATATTTTAACTCTGCTTTTTCTCCAGAAAATAAAATATTAAACTGACTGATGCCAAAATTTTATTTAAAAATTAATTATGTGGAATAACATTCACAACATATTGCCTAAAATATGTGAAAGTCCATATGTTCTACTGGATTTTGTTATTGCAATTATTAAATGTTTCCTATTGATTACTTAAGACCCCACCCATACTTTCCAGAAATGTTTTGCTAATCTACTCTTAAGTCTCAATCTACTATCCTTCCTGTTTTCCATCTACCAGAATCCATTATACCTTAAATTATATCATTGAATCTAAAACACTTCATTGACATAATCTGTTATTTTGTCACCCAGACTGGAATTTCTGTTTTTGAATTTGGGATATTGAGTTAACCAGCATTGTATTTCCAAATCTGACCACTGTGTCTGGCATATGCTAGTTACTCATTAAATATTTATGGATAATAAATGAGTTAAGAGAAAGAAACCTACAGATTTAGCATTTTGTATATTGTACATGTTACAAGAAGCATATCTAACACATTATATGATATTTATTTTATGAGAATCCATGGTAGAAATTAAGAATAAATTCATACAATCAGAAAAAGTGAACAAAGAGATTAACAACCACAAACTCTCTTCCCAAGAAGCAATTTTGTTCGGTTCTTCTTTATAGACACTATGCATCCTTTTGGTGATATATGTCTTAATCTTTGTTTTCAACATGGGGAATCCAGAAATGAATAGTTAGCTTACCTCTAGAGTCTCTTGAGTAAAGTGTGGCATACACTGGCTTTATTTTCCTCTTTAGATCAGAATGATGCCAAAGTCCATTGTCAATCATATCATAAAGTTTGAATATGAAGCTAGACGATATTACTCCAATGACCAAAATGAGAGAATAAAGGAACTAAGGTGTTTAGTTGACCATCCAACTGGAAAGAAAAGAGGAAGATTAATTATTAGTTTAGTTTCTTTCAGTAACTCTTCTAAGGTAAGGCAGGGAAACTCAGACTGCCTTTAAAAAGTGGTTTTATTTATTTCCAGCAGTTGTAGATGCACACAAACATGCATATGCACACACACACACACACACACACCTCAAATGCAATAATTTGAAGATATGAGTTAATATGCTACATGGCTGGAGTCCAGTCAACATTTCCCATGAATTGCTTGCTGCTGAGTGAATTGAGCATGTTTATTACATACACTATCTTAAGTTTTCGACTGCTTCTCCTTTGAGACAGCACAGAGCTGTGCTTGTCCTAAAAGCTTGAGGCAAACTGATTTGTGAATGTGAGCACGTGCATTTCAGGAGAAAGCAGAATAATACAGTGAGAGTCATTTCTGTCACAGTGCTTGCCTTTTCTAGATTATGAACGTGCAATGGAATTTGCTGTCTTCTTGTTTCCTATGCGTTCACCCATTGCCAAGTAGCCTCCAGGTGCATGAACGATAACAACAAAGATGCAGTGAATAGCAATATTAAAAAAAAAGAAAACTACTTATTGTAGCATTACAATAAGCTCTATGTGTGAACAGTGGCTTGCAACTTTCACAATACTGCCCCTTTGAGAGAGACCAGTTTAAAAACATGATCTTAAACCACACCAGGAACTTACATTCAGAGGAGCTATGTTGGATTCAAAAACAAGGTTTTCAGCTTTCCGAAGAAAATGTTCATTTCCCCATTTCACAGTAGGTAACTCTAGGTGCCATCATGAGAAGTATAGGAACTAATATTAATTGCAAAGTGGTATCACAGAGAGATATATCATCACAAAGCTGGCCAGTAAGCAAACTTTAATTTGCTTTGATTTACAGATTTGTGGGAAAAGTAAAGTCTGGACCCTGAAATCAGACAAACAGTCTGATATAGGATTATATGCAGTTGGTATTTGAAAATGTAGGTTTGTATAATCACCACGTTTAGTTAACATTTACTGTGAACCCAAAATGTGTTGAATGTTATAAAGCATGTAACAGGGTGAAGTAAGAGCTACTTACAAAACATAGCTATGTAAAAATAAATGTGAGTTGGGTTCTATAACACCTGGAGTTTGGAGTGGGAGGCAAGTTAAGATCATTTCAGATCCAGAATACAGATGTCATCTAGAATTAAAAAAGAACGGGTGATCCTGACAATATCCACGTCAAAGAAGGCAAAAATTCTTATAAATTCTGTGCCTGGAGTAGACCATACATACTGTCAACCATACATCCAGATTGGCTGTGTAAACTGCAGTTCAGAGAGCCAATCACAGGGTACTTGGTGTTTAACTACAAAGTCTTGTTTTATTTTTTTCTCATAAAACTTTGAGTTTTCTTATTGAAGCATTAAAAAGAGACTAGATATATAAGTATCTAAGATGGTTTTGATATTCATTCGTAATTAAAAAATATATATTTGGGGTTCTTTCCCAGATGCATTATGCTAGAATATTCTTATTTCTTATGCTGATGGGAAGAAGTCCAAAGTTATAGTACAGTCAAGAGGAATGATTGTTTCAGGGAAGTCACTGGTTTTAGAATTGTTTGTAAGTAGCATTTAGCCACATAAGATTTTTCTTCTCAACCTATTCCATTGTATATGTTTTCCTAATCCTTTTAAAATCTGTAATTGTAGAAATAAAAGGAAATAAGTCTAAGTCTTCCATTTTGGCCAAGGGTACTTTTAAAATGCTGAAACACAAAGTGATGTCACCAAGATGGTGACATCAGTTGTTCCTGACTTTGCTCCCCCTCACAAGAACAGCTATATCCATGAAAGAACGAGACACCACTGAGAGTATCCTAGAACACAGGGGTGAGGCTGAAGCTCCCTAAACCCCGGCAACCAAGAGAGGCTCTGATAGAAGGATGAGAGAAGCCCAACACATTGAACACATAGTCCCTCCCCCCACCCAGGCCAAGGTAGCACTACTCAAAGACATCTTCCTGAGCCTCCAGTTCCTCCAGTGAGAAAGGACAGTCCAGGGAGAGGAGCAACAAGCCGTCTCTCTCAGCATTGTGGGTTGTTTCATGGGAGTCTTAACTCTGATCTTGGACCCCTGGGATAGCAGGGAAATCTGCAGGCTTAGCCACTGAGAATCTCACTGCGATTCATAGCCAAGGCTTAGAGTAACACCTGGCCCCTCTCAACCAGAGAGCCAGGTTGGGAAATTAAGAGTAGCCTGGAGTGGTCCCTCCTAATTTTAATTACTGAAAGATTTTCCCTTGTAGTTACCTTAAGGCTTATATAAAATATCTAAAACTTATATCACCATATTTTAAACGGATAACTTATTTAAAAGATTATTTACTTATTTGTTTAATTTATTTATTTGACAGAGAGACAGAACTCAATCAGGGGGAGTGGTAGGCAGTGGGAGATGGAAAAGCAGGCTCCCAGCTGAGCTGAGAACCCAAAGTGGGGCTTGATCCCAGGATGCCATCATCACGACCTGAGTTGAAAGCAGACACTTAACCAACTGAGCCACCCAGGTGCCCTTGACAACAATTTAACTTTAATAGAATTCGTATATTTTACAATTTTACTTCTCCTCCAAAATAAAAAATAAACAAGTGAAGCTACATCAATAAACCTTTGACAAATTGAAAAGACAACCTATGAAATGTGAAAAAAAACTATTTGTAAATGTATATCTGATATACTGTTGTTATCAGTATAGTTGTTATCCAAAGTGTACAAAGAATTCATAGAGCTTAATAGAAAAATGAAATAAGCCAATTTAAAAGGACTGGAAAAAAATATTTTTCCAAAAAAGATATACAAAATGCAAGAAGTACACGAAAAGATGCTCAACATCACTAATCATTAATGAAATGCAAAGTAAAACCACAATGAGATAATACCTTATGCCTTTTAGAATGGCCATCATCAGAAAGACAAGAGATAATGCTAATAGTGGATGTGGAGAAAAAGGAACATTTGTGTGCTCTTGGTGGAATTGTAAATTGGCATAGTCATTATGGAAAACAGTATGGAGGATCCTCTAGAAATTAAAAATAGAACTACCATATGATCCAGTGATGCCACTTCTGGGAATATATCCAAAGGAAACAAAAACACTAACTTAAAAAGATATATTCATTATAATGTTCATAGCAGCAATTTTGACAATAGTCAAGACATGGAAACAGCCTGTGTCCACTGAAGGATGAATGGCTAAAGAAGATTAGATAGATATAGGTATAGATGATATAGATATAAATGATATAGATATAGATATAGATGATATAGATATAGAGGATATAGATATAGATACAGATATAGATATAGACATAGACATAGACATAGACATAGACATAGACATAGATATAGATATAGATATAGATATAGATATAGATATATAGGTATAGATATAAGATATACATGGAATCTTAAAGAAATAAAGAAATAAAAACCAAACAGCCAAATAGCCTAACTCATAGAAAAAGAGATTAGACCATGGTTATTAGATGTGAAGTGTGGGGTGAGGAGGATTTGAGGGAGATTCCAGTTATAAGATAAATTAGCACAAGGGACATACTAAGAATGATGACTATTACCCACACTGCTGTATTTTATATAGGGAAGTTTTGTTTTGTTTTTAGAGAAGGGGAGAAGGGCAGAGAGAGAAGAGGAAGAAAAATAGTCTTAAGCAGGCTCCATGCCCAGTGCAGAGCCTGATGTGGGACTCAATCCCATGACCCTGAGATAATGACCTGAGCTGAAATCAAGAATCAGATGCTTAACAGACTGAACCACCCAGGTGCCCCTGTAGGAAAGTTGTTAAGAGTAAATCCTAAGAGCTTTCATCACGAGGAGACTTTTTTCCCTCTGTATTCTTTTCTTCTTTCTTTTCTTTTTATTTTTTTCTATTTGGGAAGATTAATGTCAGCTGAACCTATGGTAGTATTTATTTCAGAGTATATGTAAAATCAAATCATCATGCTGTACACCTTAAAGTTACATGGTGATATATGCCAATTATTTCTCAGAACCAAAGGGGACAGCTGAAATAAGAAACCAACCTCCCACTCTTCAACTCTAGTTTACTCTCCATTCATATGTGAATTTGCTCATATAAACCAATGAAATAAGTCCACATAGAATTGAAAAGGAATATAGCAAAGAGTAAACACTCCAGGGCATACAGAAGATTGAGGGACATTTTATACATGAAGTCAAAAATTGTAAATACGTACAGCTAATAAGCAGATCTGTAAAGATACCTCAATTGCCAAAGTAGGCTTGATATCTCAACTTACCTATAAGCTTATTTTTAACTATTTAGATTAACTTTACATTACAAACAAAACACACCACAGCTGCTGTATCATAGAGATCAGAGGAAGATGCAAAATCCACTGGTAAGCAGCATGTGTATTCAAAATTCCTAAGTACTCCACTTGTGATTATCACACCATGAGAGATAAAGGAGAATGAGCATCCAGTTACTTCTAGAATTGCAATTGTGATAAGAAAGCAATTGTAACAACCCTGCTGACCAGAAAATATGTTAGTTGCTCTAGCTCCTAAATTTTAGTATACTAAGAAAGGTAGAAGAATCAGATCAATGTGAAATAAAACCTTGCTTCAATGCAGCTGTTTTAGGGAAGATAAAGGGAGAACGAGGAAGCCCTTGCCTCTAGTGAATGGATCTGAAGGGAAACATCATGGCAGGATTGAAACTTGGCCATAGGCTGTGGTTGATGCTGTATATGCCTTTGTTGTTATCAGTGATGTCTTCATTAAGACCCAATTTGACTTCACTTTCCCTTAAACAAGGAACCAATTTGGGAGAAGTCCTAGCAATAATCAGTGCAAGATCCAAAAGTAATACTTATCAATATATCCTTTGCTAGCTAAATTCATGACTATGAGAATATATTGCTTTACATCCAGTAGTCACAATAATGGGAACCTCTGTTGTGTTTTTCTGCCCAAATCATTTTTAACCACCGGAAAACTACCTATCCTTCTTCCTATTATTTCGTACAAAATTGAAAATTTCCAAGTTTACACAAGTCCATTGGCCAGTAGGCACCTGACCTCACCTGGTTAACCGTAATACTCCCTCTCTCTATGCAAGGTGATTGATCCAGGAGTTAAACATGAGTCCCAGGGAGAGCTAATTAGAGTCTTTCTAGGTGATTTGATAGATGGTTGCTGGAAAGAAAATACTTCCCTCTCTTGGGGTTATCTGTTACAAGGTTTTGGGTTGGAAAATATTCATGACCAAGCCTGTCTGTAACAGAGTTAAAATGAGATCAACATACAAAGAGAAACAGAAATAACCAAAGCTGAAAATAAGAGAAAAAGAAAGACTGGACAGAGAAAGAGAGGGAGGGAGGGGCAGGGAGAGAGAAAGAGAGACACAGATAGAGAATCCCAACATTATTTTGGCCCTAAAATCCAACACAGAATATGATCAACCTCTGGATTTCCTGGACATGTTGGCACACAAATATCTCCCACTGTTTTTAATCTGAAGTCAATTTGAGTTGGCTTTCTGAGATTTCCAAAGAATCAAATTTGTAGTGCCACTACTTTCCACTTATGAATTTTATCCCTAATAAATAAACCTTTGCATCTAAGCCTGGGTGTTTGAGGAGCTTAATTTCATTCTTCTAAGTGAGTAGCTTGGTTAGGACTCTGATAAATGATTCATTCCCTCCTTCATCTACTACATAAGTCAGTGCTATCCCAACCAGCTGGTCTAAGAAGATCCAAGTCCTTAATTCTATACATAATGAAATGTTGCTGAATCTAATGTTTTGTCTTCAATTTCTCTCGAATGGGCAAGAGTTCAGAACACCCTCAGGCAAATCTCTTCTGCTCTTCATTCTAGTGCCTAGAAAAGATTAGGCAGATGGGAATAACACAATTTCCCTGATAGTTTGACTAACCTTTGTTAATCCACACAGGAGAGGCTCCAACTTGTTCTGTTTTGGTAATTCCAGTCTGTTATGGTCATTCAGTAGAAAGCCAAATTTGGATAAGGAATAGGAAAAGTTAAAGTGATACTGCCAAGAATCATACTAATATTAGTTGGAATTGACTTGCCTTCAAAAGGAACCTCTACAAAAAATCAAATATGAACACCGATCTCCTGCTTAGGATTCAAATACTAAAAATCTTTTAGCAAGCCTACACTCTAAAAAGAACAAACTCAAGTTTACCTGTTCTGATTGTATGTGTTAAATTGAAACTTAAAATTATCAGGTAGCTTTTCCATAAACCAATAGTTCAAAAGTCAATGAGATGCATTCTATATGGTGACCATCCCAGAATAATCCCCATGTAAGACCTGAATTCTCAGCCATTGCCCTTTATCAGATAGATATGTAGTTCCAAAGACTGGTAATGTATGTCCTCAGGGACAAGATACCTAATCTTCAAAAAATAACAAAAACTCCACTTTAATCTACTTCCATTGCCATCAGTTTGTGTGTGTGCGCGTGTGTATGTGTTGAGTACATTGCAAAATTCTGAAACTCATCTCACCTAACACTGCTAATTATTCTTAGATTTTCCCAAAACCTGATTCTCAGGATGTGAATGTTCAAGATTTGTTGAAGAATTCTGCTCTCTTATATATCATCTGATTCACCCAATTCTTTCTCCATTTCATGATTTAACCTCTATCTTTGGAGTCACATTTTACATGATATCTGACTTTGTTCACTTTTTAGGGCTTTGATTTTCAATTTATGGTCTATCTGACTTGAATTAAAAATTCTTGAGAGGGATCCCTGGGTGGCGCAGCGGTTTGGCGCCTGCCTTTGGCCCAGGGCGCGATCCTGGAGACCCGGGATCGAATCCCACATCGGGCTCCCGGTGCATGGAGCCTGCTTCTCCCTCTGCCTGTGTCTCTGCCTCTCTCTCTCTCTCTGTGACTATCATAAGTAAATAAAAATTAAAAAAAATAATAAAAAAAAATTCTTGAGAAAGTTATCCATTTGAATGTATTTATATATAAATATTTTATTCATATATCTATTTAATAAATTTCTATTTTTGATATGAGAGTCCAAGTTCTGATACAGCTTATAATAATCACAATATCTAGTGTAATTCAAGCATATGTACTTTTTAGTAACCCTTTAGATCAACACAAACACACATTTTTAAGTAGAATGCAAGGAATTTCTAGGAGTGGTAGAATAAAATAGCTTAAAATTGTTATCTTCTATATATAGAGAAAAATGTCTGTCCTGGGTATGAGTTTCTTTATTAAGGCCATAAGAAAACACTGGCATATTCAACATACATCTCATGATTCGGGTCTAACACATTAATAGTAGCAATCATCTTCACAACATTAATCTCTGATTGGATATCATATAATCATCATGCTTCATTACTAGTCATAAACCATTTGATTGAACAAAATCTAATTTTTTTCTCTTTATTAGGAGATATCAAAGTTATTGGCAATTAAAATATACTTATGCTACAGATACCACGTTGGCATTTGTGCACCAGTTATTTGTCACCTACTATCAACAGTTGACAACAACTCAAAATCACTGACTTGCCCCTTCATCATTTTTTTCACAGCTATTAGCCTCTCTCTACTCAATTGCAATCATCATTACAGATTTGTGCACTTATCTTCTGCACCCTTAACCCCTCATTTGGTTGTAGAGTCTTCAAGGGCAGAGGCTACATTTGTGAACAAAGCCTAACACGTTGACTTTGACTTGGTAGGCACTGGATACATCTTTCTTTAAGTAGGGAATCATTGACCAACAACATAAGAAAATGAAGGTCCTTCGGTTGATACTATAAAGAGAATTTTTATCAATTATACTGGGGAAATGCTGGAAGTCTAAAAAAGTATAATACATTTGTTAACTTCAGAACTGTTGGTTCTTTAGTTAGTTCTTTAGTTAAATATCCCATGTGATTCACCAAAGTGAGAGGTTATACAGGTTATACAGGTTATAGCTTAAGATGATTCTTTAATTCATTAGAGATATTTCTGCAGACTGCTTCTAAGGACTTAGTTCTGCAGATCCCATTTTGGGGAAGAATAGTGCACTGATCAAGAGTATGGGCATTTCAGTATGGGCTGTGGCCAACCTTTATCTCTGCCATTTATTAGCTGTGGAATCTTCTATAAATTATTGAATTAAGATCTAATATAGCCCTAATCTGACGCCTAACATGTACAATGAGAACAATAGCAGCTACGTGTGATTATGTTGTAAGGACCAGATACAATAATCTATGTGCAATGTTTACCATAATGACAAATCCTTAAGGCATTACTGATTTTTAAAAAAATTAATTGGAATGACTGAATCAGAGGGTCTTCTTCATATTATTTATTACTAGCTCTTAGATTTCCTTCCTACTCAGTCTCAATTTATCCTCCTCTGGCAATCTCTTTCTTTTTCTATAAGTCTAGACCTGTTTTAAAGGACCTTGCAAAATGTCTAAGCTCCAAAGGCATATATGAATCAAGTACAAGCCAAAAGGCTTTACCATGCAGAATTTAAAAATATCCTTTGGGACGAGTGGCAGAGCTTCTCGTGGTATTTCAATTCTTTAAGTTGCTAACCAAGCAAACACCTTTTTTCCCTTATAAAACAGTGTTTTGTTTCCCTGATGGAACATTATTTCCATTGTTTGACCAAAGTTTACTTCATTAAGTTATCCTTGGTCAAAGAATAAATCTATTTCAAATATACATTCCAATGACTCTGCAAGCTCTTTTGAGAGCTGTTCTCCCCATTGCAGAAGGTTTTTGGAGAAAAATGTGCCCTTTCTCTAGCTATTTTCAGAAACTCTCTCTTTGTTTCAGAGACAATTCTGTTTAATTTTGGCCTTTTGTGCATGTGCAATAGCAGGTTTAATCCAATCAAGCGACAGCCTTCCTTCACTAGGTTATCAACTACAGCCAGAGTGAAGGACTATTGTCTGCCCATGGACCTGACTTACACAATTTGCATGCTCCTTAATTCCAATTCTGTTCTATTGTGCTGCTGTGCTTTACCGTCTCAGCTGGAAGAAAAGTCAACCCAACACAGCAGTGTCTCAATCAACACAGAACCACAAAAACATGCCTAAATCAGAGGTCACAATGTGAGCTCAGAGGCTTTGAAAGTAATCAGCAGAGAAAACGAAAACATACATAGAAAGCATTTTTCCCTCTTGTTGCCGCATTCTCTTTACTCTATCCTCCCCACACAGTAACCCTATTCACGAACAAAGTAATACCTACCTGGCAGCATGATGACTTCCCATTCGTGGCAAACTGAAAACAAGAACTACGATAAAGAGAATAGTCACCTAAGAATACACTTCAGCAGGACAATAAACGTCTTTGGCAAAATGAACAAGAGGTGCCAGAGAAAGGGATATATCCTGTACAAAGGAAAGAAATATGTCGTGAGTTCTATTTCTTATTCCTGGTATTATTTGACACTGAGATTTTTCTATTACAATCAACATGTAAAGCATACAAAAATAGATAGACGCAATGCCCTAGAAATGGAGCATTTATTTGCAAAGAAATAGATTTTAACCCCAGCGGCAGCAGCTGAGGAATCATTTAATAGGGAGGAATAGAGACATCGTCCAGCTAACACTCAGCCTAGGAAATGACAACAATCAATTTTCTCCTCTGCAACGACATCAATCATTTACAGGTGTTCATAGGCAGAGGGCCTTTTGCACATCATTATCACATTCAAGGAAAGTGAAATAACCGACCTGTTCTATGTTGCCCAGAATCTGATATAGCAAAAAGGAGTGGAAAAACCTAGCTAGGGCATTAGGAATAATTCAAGAATATGATTTGGGGGGTCATAAAACTGTATTTTAAAGCCTGAATTTTGAACAACACATCCACATGGTGGTTGTTAAAAATGCTTTGTGATTGATATATCTGTTCCAGTGCAAAGGAATAAAATGTAAAATGATTAGTCTGAAGTGTGGATGTAGACCAAGGTAAGATATTGATTCCAGAAATACAAATTGAGTTCTTATCACCATACTATGTGCTAGAAAGTCAATGTATGGTCAGCAAGGTTCAAATCAGTATTTGGAGAGTTCAGAAGATTTTTTTTTTTACTTATCCCACTTGACTGTAAATTCTGTTCCATGTTAGTGGATGATGCTGATTACAGAGTGCACAATAGTACCTGAATGGAGGTAAAATTTTACTGATAGCCTAGTGTTGCCGATTTGGTCTTCAGCCTTAGACAGAAGATAGTTACATCATCCATATTTTAAGGGAGAATTATTATTATTATTATTAAGCTAATCTTTAATATTTTGGTATTAATTATTCATTAATAATATAGGAAGTGAAAGATAATTCTTCCTTATTGTCAATACCCCTTGTGGTATCTTGTTTCCAGACTGGCCACTATCCATTTCTTCGGCCCATGTATGAGCATCACAGTCTCAAAACAGAGAAGAGGTCATCCCCTTAAACAAAGAAGAGCTGAATCCCCATTTCTGACACACAAAATCTGAAGGATTAGAGTTTGTGATTTCTGAAGAATGTTACACACATCCTGTTGATGCATGCATACCATCTCAAGAAAAGCATCACTTAGATTTAACCCAGTCCTTCCTTCCAATTGCAGCTTTTAGCCATTTGATTTTATAGACATAAAAATCTAGTGTTGAACCAAAGAAATATTTTTCTTCTCTTCCATCTTACTCAGTAAATGCCTGCTATAGTCACCATCTTATTTTCAGACCACTTAATTGCTTGTATTCTGGTAATTTCTAGGTTATGGTTTTATTGTATCTCTAGCATACAATAAAAATGCATACAGCTCTTCAAGAAGCCAATATGAATTCTGATCAAGTTGTATACTTTTGTCAAGTTTCAACCACATAGATACTTTACAGATGGTAATTAATTTGGCACAGAAGTTCATTTTACTTTGGCAGCACTATCTATATTCCATCCTTCTGAAAATATGCTGATCTTCTGAACCCACTAGTTTGTAGTTTCACTAGTCAATGTTTGTGGAAGAAAAGTGTGATTGGATCATTTACCTACCTGGCTGTATCAGGGCCACTCCAACAGCTTCCTAGGATCTGAAGCTTCACAACCTAATTCTTTTGGTTCATTTATTATACTGATACATTCCATATCAGTTCAATGCAAAACAAAGTCATATCAAGATTAGATGAAGGCCCAAATACAAAACCAGATAGACACATGATGGAAAACAAGCCCTGAGATGGCTCTCTCTTCTTTGTAACCATATCTCAATTCGTGTGTTCACATGCTTTCTTTTATTTATTCTTCTAAAGACACAAATTCAAAACAATCCCCTATAAATCCCATCTCCTTGTAACTTATTGCAAATCCTTTTTACAAAGGGACTATCATTTAGTATGATAAACAGGTTTTATATCTAGTCTCCTGTCTAGGTAGCTGATGTCTATTCAGAACCTAAATTTTTATGTCATCTTGAACAAAGACCTAGTATGGTGTGAGAGGGACTTGAGCAAGGGATGTGAGGTCCCAGGAGGGCTAAAAATACACCATAGAACAAATAAATAAGTGGGTAAATAAATATATGAATGAACACACATAAATATAGTTAGCTAGTTGTATATTAAATTATTTCACAACTACTTATAAAAATGATCCACCTTAACTTTTTAATTTTTAATAAAAAGTAAAGGGACACCTGGGTGGCTCAGTGGTTGAGCATCAGCCTTTGGCTCAGAGCATGATCCTGGATTCTAGGATTGAGTCCCACATCGTGCTCCCTGCATGGAGTCTGCTTCTCCCTCTGCCTGTGTCTGCCTGTCTCTCTCTCTGTATCTCTCATGAATAAATAAATAAAAATCTTTAAAATAAATAAATAAATAAAAAGTAAATATATCTAAATGGCAAAACAACAAGACAACCCAACAATGTAGGTCTCCTTGTTATTTCTGCCCTTACTGTTTGCCAGGAAGTGATGTGCATCCTCCCTGCCATTATTGTCACATTATAGCTTGCATAGTGTTTTAGAGATCAAAATATGATTTCACTTAGAATATTTCATTTATACTCAGCAGCCAACTTCCAAAACAGACAAAAGATTACACTTCACCTTTTCTAAATAAAGAAACTGAGAGAAGTGATCTTTTTTCTTTTTCTTTTTCTTTTTCTTTTTCTTTCTTTTTCTTTTTCTTTTTCTTTTTCTTTCTTTTTCTTTTTCTTTCTTTCTTTCTTTCTTTCTTTCTTTCTTTCTTTCTTTCTTTCTTCTTTCTTTCTTCTTTTTATTTCTCTTTTTCTCATTCTATTAAGATGGAAAAGCATATCCTAAAATCAAGTCTTCTGATTCTTGGGTTAGAGCCTTTTACCTAATTCATGTCACAAGGGTAAGTTCCGTGGGCTTCGATAGCCCTCAATATCCCCAAAACCTTCTGTTTGCAATAGTGATATCTTTTAAAAGGAAATGTACTCAAGAACAAAAATTGGACCTAGAGTTGAGCCATGATAATGGCCAAAGATGTCTAAGGAGTGAGATATAGCTCTCCAAGAAATCTTTCAGCTTCCTCACTAGGCAACTGGACTGGCAATCTAGAGGGGAAAACAGAATGCCACGCAGAGTCCCTAAATCCAAAGGAAAACTGGCCATTACAAAAGAAGATAATTTGCACAAGTCAATAAATAAAACTGACACAACTGAAGAGATTTACACTTTTTTTCAAAAAATAAAAAAACTCAGTGCAAAAAAAAAAAAAAAACCTCAGTGCATTTAAATATAGAAGGGGCTCTGATTTCTTAGCAGTTCCGTCAAGCCCGTCTGACACTTTCTTTTGACCCTGGAACATGCATGCTATTGCTTGGGGCCACTTAACTGCTTTATCTATCCGGGGACTGTGTCAGCGGGCACAGCTCCCCACACAGCATCGTCAGGATGAGCAAGCCCCAGGCATGTCCCCAATTTTTATCTCTCAGTCAGCACTGCGCTGCCAGGCGTGCAGCTCCCTCGTCTCCAGCCAGTCCCTGGAAGCATGGTGACAGGTAATTATGAGAGTTAAATAGGCCTGGCATTGTCATTTTCAGAAACTGCTGGCAAAGCACACAAACTCCTCTAGCTGTATTCCCCCCACCCACCCACTTCAACATCCAAGACAAATTAAAAGGATTTTTATTTAGGATTTTATGTTCTACAACCACTTTGTGATTTTTTTTCACCCCAGGGAGAACTTTCATTTGCTTTGAGTAATAGTTGTTTGTTTGTTGCTTTTTGTTTTCAAACCAAGAATTTATTGTGGCTGGCCAACAGTCCAGGTTATTAAATGGCCAATTAAGAATAAAAGATAGATCTGAAAAAAAAAAAAAAAAAAAAGAATAAAAGATAGAGAGACTTCAATTCCAGCGATGCAACAGATAGTGGAAAACTCTCCATTCATCATGTTTCCAAAGTTTTCCCACACAGGAATTTGTTAGGTTGCTGTGTTAGATTTGAAAGGCTTTTCCATTTCTTGAGGTCTATTCACTTCTATAGCAATTCAACACAGGTTGCTCTAATCTAATGTTGGAGGAGTGGGGAATATTATCTTTTTTTTTTTTTAATTTTTTTTTATTTATTTATGATAGTCACAGAGAGAGAGAGAGAGACAGAGACACAGGCGGAGGGAGAAGCAGGCTCCATGCACCGGGAGCCTGATGTGGGATTCGATCCCGGGTCTCCAGGATCGCGCCCTGGGCCAAAGGCAGGCGCCAAACCGCTGCGCCACCCAGGGATCCCCGGGAATATTATCTTTATAAAGTGTTTGGAAACATATGGTTCGGTCTAAAAGAGCAGAAGTATTCTGTTTTAGGCTTAAGTCCGTCTGTTCTCACTAAGGGAAAGCATGCTGATGACTTACATGCATTGGTCCCGTTAGGATTCTTCTCTTCTATTTGCTGGCTTTACAATTTTAACTTGTATTATGAAGGAAGTGTTTTCTTGTGCCCTCCACATCTTAATCAACCTTTGAAATGTACATATCTCACAGTTGTCAGGAAACACAGATTTTTATTTGTTTTCCAAGAGAGAGTCATGCCCTTCCATACATAAACCTTGCCCTTTGCTCCATCTCAATTGTTTTCATCTTTTTACCTTCTCAATAATTCCATCATATAACTCAGTGCTCCAAAGTGGTAAACTCGAATACAGCCGTGAAGACACTGTCAATTCTAATCCGGGGAAAGCTGCTGATCTTAACTCCTGAGGGTGTCTGCATAGCACTTAAACTTGTAATTGAGTGATGAAAGCCGTCTTTCATGTTCCCTGGTAGTCCAGGTCTGGGACTTCCAGGTATAATGACCTATCCCGGCTCTGTGTGAAAAGACTTATAAATTTGACTTGGTGTCCAGAGGTCAGTTCAACAGGAAAGTCAGAAGAATAGGAAGATTATCAAAGCCAGACATGTGCCTAAGAGGATTCTGATAATTTAGTTTGCTGCCTGAGCATCTGATCATTTATTTAGCTTCCCTGAGAGATTTGGTAACGGTTATTTGCTATTTTGCAATTGGAGTTTTCCTACAGAGCTCGTGGAGGGGGACCGGAGAGATCAGAACCGGTTAGTATCAACCTGAAGCATCTCTTCAGAGTACTTAAAATAAATTGCATACAACGACAGAATGGGGAGGAGAAGAGACCTGGGATGCTGAGTGGGTGAACTGAGAGATAAGGCCACATCCATTTGCATGAAAGCACCCACTTTCCATGTAAGCATCAGCATTGTAACAGGGAAGGCAGAGCGAGACAATTAACGTAATAGGGTTTCAGGGACTCTCAAAGACCAACGCCTAAATCTTCTGGAGTGGAAGTGGACCAGAGTATGCATTCTCCAGCAGACTAAAATAATAATTTATTGATGCCAGATCTAGAAAGATAGTGTTAATGGGGTCAGATAGAAGAACTTCCTTTGAAAACATGACCTGCCCTGGTGGAAGCAGAGAACAGAGTGCAGAAGGGTGACTGCCCGCCTTGGAGGCTCCAGGGTGGGACTCTATGGGTTGTATGTACTCTACACTGAAATGCTTAATTAAAAGGAAATCTCCAAATCAGCATGGGATGGGCTGCCAAAAGGTATATATGCATGTATATATGCATATTGGCATTTCTTTCTGCCAAATATTAGGTTTTGTGAGAAGTGTCAGATGGCAGGCTCCATTGTGATGCAAATGGAGTCTTGGTGACCCCATTCTACTCAGCCAGCCCTCTCCTTTTTATGAGCAGAAATGGCAGCTGCCTATGCAGGGGGTTTGAAGGACATGAAACATTTTAAAAACACTCTTTTATGACATTGCCAGAGCCTCTCACACAGTCATCCCTTGTTCTGTCCATTTTCTTTTTCTTCATACATGTGGTACTGGTGGGAATCTGACTCACTCTGAAGTTGCCTTTATCACCTTGAAACTGGTGGTGCACCCTTCCTAACCCACACTTCTAAGTATTTGTACCAACTGTCTCCTGGACATCTTTCTTGACAACCATCAGAACCTCATTGTACTGGAATCCAAGGCATCACATGCCACAAAGATCCTTTCATCTTCTGACATCCATACTAGAATCACTGGATCCCATTGGCTGTGGACAAATTCAAGAAAATGAGAATTATCTTTTGACTTTTTTTTCTCTTCTGCAAATCATATCCAATAAATTCTCAAGGTCTTCCACCTTTGGTCTTCAGAGAGAATTACCTTATCATTCTCACCTCTACTACTCTCCTGTTGTGTAAGGGAGGAAAAATTATTTTATCTCTATCCATCTAGGTTCTTGGCTAGGACACTCATATATTTATATATGGGGTCTTATATATATATATACATATATATATAAAAGACAGATTTACATATAAATATATATAAATATTTTAATATATATTTTAATATATAATATATATATTTTTAATATATAAAAATATATATAGACAGATTTTCAAAAAGACAGATATATATATAATACATATATATCTGTCATATATATTTTATGTATTTTATATTATTATATATATATATAATATATATATATATAGAAAGATTAACAGGAGCAAAATAGAAGTTTAATAACATATATACCTTTTGTATTCAAGAGGGATACCTAGAAAAGCTAATTCCTTGAAGTAGCCCAAGCCACCACCTTAAGTATCATCTTTAACAGACAAAAGAAAGATATTGGGGGCTGAGGGTGACAAGAGCCACTTATGGGAAGTTACCAGGAAAACACAGCAAACAAAGACACGGTTATAATGCAGATTTGTTGATGTCTTCTCTACTCCTAAGAGTTTCTAGAAGTTTGGTTATCTCCCTCTCCTGCTACAAAGAGAGAGACACACCTTACAAATGGAATTTTCCTTATGCCTATAAATGTCTTTTATAAAAGGATAATTTCTCAATATTCAGATCATCTCCTGTATCTGCTGTTTCTTAAAAATACTCAGCTTAAAATAATTTTAATGCCAAAGAGACATATATTGGGCTGACATATTCTGTTTCCTTTCACCCGATTTAACTTTCTAAAGTAGAGCTCATTGATAGGAAGAGGTTTTTCTAAATCCTTGAATGGGACCTACAGAGAAAGGCCAGTCTACTTAAATGGTATGACACTTCTATCTAAACAATTTCCCACCATAGGTCTCACTTCAAGCCTTACACATTGTTATGGTCTGGATTGTGTGCCCCCAAAATTCTTATGTTGAAACCCTAACTCCCAATACATCATAATCTGATTGTTTTTGGAGATAGAGACTTTAAAGAGGTGATTGTTAAAATGAGGTCATTAGGGTGGGCCCTATACCAATCTGACTTGTATTCTTATAAGAAGAGATATTTCTGGTACAAAGACGTATGCACACAGAGAAAAGGCCATATGAGGACACAGGAAGAAGGTGGCTGTCTATAAGCCAAGAAGAGAAGACACTAAACCTGCCAATACTTTGATCTTGGACTTCTAGCCTCCAGAATGGAAGAAAATAAATGTCTATACTTCAGGTCACCCGAACTATGGTACTTTGTTGGCAACTCTAATAAGCTAATGCACACATGTTAAAACTTAGTACAACTGTAGCTATTCTCCAGTTACAGAACCATGATTCCAATATTTCTTCTCAACATTTTATATAACCTTTATGGTATTTAATGTCTTTCCCTAACCCTATGCTTGTTATCTATCATCAATGCTTAGCTCAAATGTTGCCATTTTTTCTAGAAGATATCCTAGATTTCTGAACTTGGAGATTTTCCTTCTTTTGATCACCAATAACACTTTATTTGCAACTCTCATCAGGTACCTATGATAGTGTGACATGCACTATGCTCAACTTCCAGTTTTCTAGTTAATTAGCTGTCTAACTAGGGCTACAATCTCAATTCACAGCTGTTTTCATAACTCAGTTGCCTTTTTGGAATAATAGGATCCTGTTAAAAGTTAGTTCATTCAGGGCAGAATAACATAAAGTCATTAATATGTATTATATTTTGTTTATTGTGTTACCAGCTTATTGGAGCACAAGGCTTTGAGAGAATGAGACCTGGATAATCAGATGCATAAGGAGTGGCATATCAGATGATAAAAAGTATAGATTGATGCCTGACCATTTTTCCAAGTATGATTTTGCCCTGAGATGCCAGTTGGTCAGAAGTCAGGCAACATGAAAACATTAAACACCAAACATTTCTGTGTATGTGTGCACAGGTGAAAAGAAGCATTGTAAATGGAGTTCAAGAAAATAGGGAGATGGAAAGTTCTCTGATGACAAACTCAAATTACTTAAGTTTTATTTAGCAACTGTTTGTTATTGTTCTTAGAGAGGGAGAGAGGGTTAGGAAGAGGGAGAGAGAGAATCTTGAACAGGCTCCACACCCAGCACTGAGCCTGACATGGGGCCCACTCTCAGGACTCTGAGATCAAGACCTGTGTCCAAATCAAGAGTCCAACACCCCATCAATTGTTACAGTATGATATCAATATCCCCATTAGAGAGTTAAATTAGGTTAAGGGAAACAGAATGTTACCCCAATAGATACCTCTTTGGCATAAAAGATATTTTAGGCTGATTATTTATAAGAAGCAGCAAACACAAGAGAGGTTCAAAATACCAAGAAGTTACCCTTTTGTAAGAAGCATTTGCAAGTATAAGGAAAATCTACATTTATAGGGGTATCACTTTGTAGCAGGAAATGGAGATGACCAAATTTCTAGAAACTCCTCTGAATAAAAAAGGCACCAACAAATCTGTATAACAGCCATACCCTGTTTACTCTGCTTTCCTGGTAATTTCCATAAGTGGTACTGCCACCCCCTGAATGTTCTAATACTTCAAATTCTATTAGGTCGGGATCATTAATTACTAATATAGTCTAGTTGCAATAGAACTCATGTTATATTTGCAATGAAACCCATGTTAAGATAAAGACAATGTGTTTTTCAACTATTCACAATAGTTAATAAGGTTCATCACCCTTGGCACCATTCACACTATGGGCTAGATCATCCTTTGCTGTGGGAGCCATCCTGTGTATCATAGGATGTAGCAGCATCCTTGGTCTATACTCATGACATTCCCATAGCATCCTTCTACCAAGTTGTAACAATCAAAAATGTCTCCAGATATTACCAAATGATCTTTGGTTAATAAAATTATCCTGGGTTGAGACTCACTGTTCATAAAAGAAAAGCTTTTTAGAGAGTCTTTTATTTAAGGCAGGCTAACTCCTGTTCAAACAAACAAACAGAAGCAAAAAAAAAAACCCCACGATTTCCATGGCTAAACATAGCAGTTTATTTCTTGCTTTGAAACATCCTTATGTGAGTCTGGATTGGGAGGGAGGGAGGTGTGGGGTTTGTCTCCTGCAGTGACCCGGGCTACTGGTGAGTCCATCATCTTCAAGTATGCCCTGACTTGATACACAGTCAACAGATGGGGAAGGAGCTGGAAGGACCCTGTGTGGTGGATTTCCAATGGCTTGACCTGAAATTGGAACATTTCATTAGTTGGAACTCAATCAGAAGGCCTCACCTAATTGCAAAGGAATCAGAAATGGAGTATAGCTCTGTGTACAAAAAAAACAAACAAACAACAACAACAAAAAAAAAAACAAGGAAACAATTTTAGTAACATGGTTTTTTCTGTATATCTAATAACACTAAAGCAGGGGGAGTTGTGTTTCTACTGAATGTGTCATAGATGAGGATGCTTCTGGCATGTGTTGGGCCCAGGAAATAATTTATTAGGATTTATCCCTCAGAGTTAGTTTTCCAGTTCCTGAACTAAAGACGACCTAAAACAGAAAGTGTCTGTCCTGAATCACCTTTTGGTCCATGAGTAGAGTGGACTACATGGGACTTCATAGATACTTATGTGTGTGATTAATGGAAATTCTTCTGTGGCCTCTCTGAGATGACATGTGGTTTTGTTTGTTTGTTTTGTTTTGTTTTGTTGTTTTAAATCATCCAACTTTTAAATCATCCCAAAAATCCAAAGTTAAAAACAAACTGCATTCCCAATCACAGAATAAAAGTTCTAACCAGAACTGAGCAATTGGGTATAAATTTATATATATAATATATCAATATATCAAAATTGAACCTCTTTTCTTTTTTTTCGTTTTCATTCATAGGACCTGTGTCTCCACTCTTCCATTGAGAACAAATGCATAAAAGGGCTGGCCGCAATGGAGAGAGTCCGGTCTGTAACCGTGGAGCAGAGAAAAGCTAATAGATCACACAAAGATCAAGTCTGTGATCCCAGGCCCGTGATGCCTGTACCATGTTACAAGAATGAGCTGACCCTAGATGAAATGTCTTCCTTCCTCTTTATGTTTGGATATGTTCTACCTTCAGGAGCTTTACATCTCATCCCAGAGCTCTTTTCAAACTGCTTCCTCTCAGTCCAGCATACGTTACCAAGAAAAATCTATTCAAAAGCACATGCCTGTGCTGTGGAGTGTGGCAAACACACACCACCTCTGCTCTCCCTCCAAAGAGAGAGTCGTGCAAACAGCTAACAACGTTCAGCATGACAGAGAGCCTGACTCTAGCAGCGTTCGCAGACTGCAGAGTGCAGGTGATGGAATAATTAAGCTTAATTGGGGAACTATTAGCAAATGACTCAGAGAGAAGAGTGTAAGTGGAAACTTGAAGGGTATATGACTTTTAATAGGCTGGGGGAAGAGAAGAGATAATTGTGGGCTAAAGGAATAGTTTGATCAAAGGTGCAGAGGTATTTTTGTGTCTCTGGTGTGTTCAGGGAAGGCTGAGTAGTAGGCCACAGAATAATTAGCAAAGCCAAAGGTCCTGAGCTAGAGACGATCTATGGATTCACCTCACCCTCGCTCGCTCCACCACTCCTGTTTGGTCTCACATTCTCTATTTCCTTAAATGTGCCCTACAGGGAACCAGGCTCACTCCCATTTCCACTGCTTCTCTCATGCCTTGTCACACCAACAAAATATGCACTGCTTTCTAAATCTACACTTAGCCAATGTCAGTCCTCCTCCTGGAAGTCGTTGCCTTTGATGCCAACTCACTTCCACACACCACCTCACATTCACATCTATTCATATCCTTCTTCCTAGACCCATTTTTTGCACTTAGAGACAAATTCATGCTATATAGTCTCATTTCTGTAGACACGGTATGCTTCATTCTTTAACTCAACAATAAGATGCATGTGGGCAACAAGCATGATTTGGAATTCTTGACAACATCCTTCACCTCCGTGAATGCAATTGCAACATGACTTGTTCCCAGCAAACTTTCTAAGTAAGTCAGAACCTTTAGGTGATAGTGCAATAAGCTTTGGCATTTAACTGAAACTTTAAAATTGTAGTCTGAGAATGGTAGGCAAAGATTCATCTTGCATTTGGTAGTTAGGATGATTTAAATTTAAATGTCCCTCTATCTATCGGGTATCTTTTGTTGACCAACAAAGATAATGTATCTTTGGCAGAAGGTTTAGCATATTTAATCTGCTTTCTTGTTCTGGACAGCTGCACTGTCACCAGGAAGATATTCTGAGAGGAATGTTTCTGTGTCATCTAACAGGGGAAGGGAATATCATGTTCTTCAAATCATAGAATGTATCTTGAAACTCTGAAATTATGCCAAGTAAAGATGTTGCTTTTTTTTTTTTTAATAGTGGAATCAAGACTGAAAAGAAGTAAGAGAACAAATACGATTTTTCTAGTTTTTTGCACAGTATGTCAAATTTTACATGTCAAGAAAGATTTATGGTGGCCAGTATAGATAAGCAGATAAAATTATATTAAATCCATAGACTTGGGAGGTGGTCTGCTGGAATCTGAATTCTGGTTTTATCTTTAGCAAGTTTCCTATAATCTCTGTGCTCAGTTTGCTCACTTGCAAGATGGATTATGATAGATGGTGGAAGTATACTAATGAACTCTAATTCCTAGAGCCCTAAACTGAGTTAATATTTTCAAAATGCTTAGAGCAAAGGACAGCACAAAACAAACCCTTCTCAAGCATTAGAGAAATTCCTAGCCCTAGAGGCTTCCTTCACTCAGTTTTCACAATTCTAAAACTTAGAACCTTTCCTCATATGTCCATTTTCTGCTTGGTTCCCTTGTTAATAGGAGATAAACCGTGCTGATGTTTGATGTGTGAGTAAAGAGTTGACACAAATAAATGGTTAATGTGGATGAGAGTTTTGGGCAGACATCACAAAATTGCACAATTCTGGAATGGCAAAAGATCTTTGGAAAGAAACGTGGAATGAATTCACTACAATTAAAATTGTTCAGAATCAGACAGACTAGAGGTTTGGCATGTTTGATGTCATTCTCCTATTTTTAAAACTGCAACTATAAATTTCCCCATTTGGGGCATATTTGATTGATAAAATAATCAAATTTCTCTAAAAGTTTCTGGCCAACATCTATTCTCAGAAGTTTTTTGTACTGTATACCAGTCCATGTGTAGAGCTGTGTTTCCCAATCACAGAATAAAAGTTCTAACCAGAATTGAGCAATTGGGTAATACATGGGATTAGTCCACTCTGTGCTGCCTCTGAAGACATCTTGTTTGCATCTGTGAGTGAAAGTGATTGTAAATAATGTCTCTTTTAGTTCTCTAGTGAGAAGGCTTTTACTGAATGATCCTTACAAAGTACCTGAAGGACTTTGCTCAGCATATTCTCAAAAGACTTATTGACATCCTCATGATTCAGGGATTTAAAAAAATATTATCCAGTTCCTTTACTTCTCCCAAAAGAATTTAATAAAGAAATAGGTAAGAAGGTAATTTTCCCTGTGCTTACAAGTGTTCAATTCTTAACTAGAAGAAAGAAAGACTAACTCTACATTCTCAAGCTGTTTCAGAAAACAAAACTGAACGGAGGATTTACTGAAAAGCTTCTGTCCACAGAAAATGGTATAGATCGATGGACTATGTAATGTGATTTTAAAACTTCCAGTTGTTTATGTGAATTTGATTGTTGATGAGCTTTTCTTCCGACATGAGCATCTACATGACTATGTGAACATGGATAGGCCTAGAACCTGTGACTTTCTTGACATGGGAAAAAAACGATTGTAATTAATTAATTTACTTATGACAAAAGATTTGCTCAGTTTATTTGCCAAGACTCTCTACAATGTTGTCATTACTTTCAAAATTAGAAAATAGTAATGAGAATTGAAAAAAAGCTCCCTCATCAGTTTTAGAAGGAAAGGGGCAAAAAAAAAAAAAAAAAAAACCACCAGAATGATGTAAGCATTTTATATTTTACCAAAAAAAATGATCTGCTTTCCATCTTCAGCATCCGTATCTCTGTTATGCATATTTTATGGAAATTCATTTTTTATGGTATTAAACTTGAAGCATTGATTTTAAGTTTTTAATAGCCACACATATTTTGTTATATTTTACACAGAAACATAATATATTTAAAAATATAGACCTATTTAAGAGTGGCACTAAACCCTTCCAAATAGATATACTTTCAAGGTTATCAGATGCATCTTGATGCATAATTTGGAGATGAATGTGTTCTCTAACTGCAATTCGACTATATTTGGGCTGCAGTTTACATAAAAATACAATTTTTAGAGAAAAATCATCATCTTATCTGAAAATGTTTCTGGGAATAGCTTGTTGTCCAGCGATCCATTCCCACAGATGATGACAGATAAACTGCATATATTTAAAGGCAAGGAATGGCACTCTCTGCTACAAGATGAATTAATTTATCGTTTTCACCTTAGGTGGTCCACTGGTGACTGGGGCTTAGGAACTGGATATCTTCATTGCAGTTCTGCTCCAGGAGAGCAATCTTCATCATTTCTCTGCTACTGCTTTCAAATTACATAGAGCTCTGTGCAGAAATAAACTGTAATGTATGGGTACGGCCCTAAACATGCGTATACGGCTTTACAGTATCATAAAATGAGAATCCTATGCAGGCAATTATTATTTAAACTGCTTTACTGTTGAGGAAGACCACATGCTACATTTACATTTTTACCTCTTTTTCATAAAGATTCATCAAAACATTACTAAGAATTAACATGTTTCTATACTGGGGAGAGAAACAGGTATAGATTAGTTATTGAGGGGAAGATGCTGTACTGAATATCTGGTAAACTGGCTTTCAATACAAATAACTTTATTATCTCACATAACAGGAAGCTCAGGGAAAGAGCGTGCTCAAAGGCTAGTTATTTCAGCAGCCCAATGGTGATATCAAGAATCATATTTCTCTCTGGTTCTTTTCTTACAATCATCCTTGGAGTGTTGTTGTCATTCTCAAACTAGTTTTGCTTATTGTCACAAGATGTCTGCCCCAGAACAATAAAAGCAGAATCTTCCTTATTTATGACCACTTCCTGGTTTATAATCAATCACTTGCTTATATTCAAGCAATACACTGAATATTCATCTTTTTCTTTGACCTGGTTGAGACTATCTTAATCATATGTTGACTCCCCAGCCAATACAGGTTTGTGCTTCTAATGCTTTAAAGTCACTGGACTCTGTTACTGGAGTGTTATCATTTGAGGAAGACTGAATAACTGGAAATTTCAGGGTACCTGTCAGTAAACATGAAGAGTAAAATGATTGCTCTTATATGAAATCAACAGTGTCCCCAGAAATAACCAAGACAGATATGAGTACCCAAGTCAGACAAATCATGTACTATGAACTTGACTCATCTGTGGCAAATTATCAACCCTTGGAATTCATTTTTCATCTGCAAAGTAAGGATTACACTTCCTTTTTTCTAGCATGGCTGTGATGACTAAAGATAATATGGGAATAATTTAGCACAAAGCCCAACACATATAAAGGAATAAAAATACCTGCTCAAAAAAGGTAGCGAGGAGAAATCATCGTTGTTTTTGTGACTAGTGTCATAATCTGTAATATGGATGACCTGACTACTGGCATACAGCTAGAGAACAAATTTATTTTAAGGAAAAGCAAATGTCACTCCTTAGAATACAACTAATCATCTTGTAAAGATGTTCATCAGGATCTACCAAGACTCAACCATTTAGAAAATAACTATATAGATCCAGTGACAGCAGACGTCACTTCAGAAATAAGTCAGGGACTCCAGGGTCCTGGTTGTTACAATGCTAGCCATCACCCTGGTTCTCCATCCTGCCTGGGATAGGAGGGAGTACCGAACTGTACTATCTTCCATGGGCCCTAAAATTGAATAGGATAATATGACTATTTCCTAAGGAATTCTTCTGAGTTAACAGTATATATATATTAGGAATATTTAGGAAACTAGGGATTGATGAAAATATTTTATGTATTAATTGTGCTGGTGGTTATCTGACTATAAAAATTTTTCAAAATTCATGTACATCTATTCTCTCTCTCTCTCTTTCTATATATATATATATATATATATATATATATATATATATATATATTCCAATTGATAAATTGAGTTTTTCTCTTATTTTAGGGCAAGGAGAATCTTGACTATATCTTAATAGATACATTTATTATTGTTATTTAATGCAGTTTTAAACCTGTGAAATGTATTCTAATGGTATCTGTTACTCTTTCGTTCTGCAAAGTGCTACCTACCTTTCTTTATGGAATATAATTATCCTCTAAAAAACTTTCTGTTTGGATTGCTATAGGATGCATTGTATAAATTATTCCTATGCCAAGAAGGTACAAGTAAATACTTTAATATAAATATAAATTATTTTCCAGACAATGACTCATTCGTGGTTTAATTCAATAGATCTAAAATATATTTAAAGCCTGTCTGGCTACCTTCCTGCAAAATGCTGTAATCATCCTTGTAACTCCCTTTTTTTCTCTCTTGTTTTTATCTCTTTATTCATATTTCAAGGTGCAATAGTGATGTGCCTCCTCCATACATGATATATGATATACACATTTAAAAGGCAGCAATCAACTGCAGGTGTATTGATTAAATTAGGCCGTCATGAGGAAAAGCTGAATGAATTTTACATTTATTTAAGTCTTTCCATCAAGTCATTCTGCCTGCCATTGTCCTTCACAGAATGTTTATTTTGGTTTTGGTGCATAAAGCATAAGCTTCAATTTACAAATTAAATATTTTAGAAAAAACAAGTTCACAATTGTTTCTTTCAAGATGGAATGGATCACATATTTGGCTATGTGGCAGAGCAAACATCTGAGTTTAAAGAGTTGTTTTTGAGCATTAATAAATAAGGAAGGAAATTAAAAGATAATAAAAAGTATTTTTGGCTTACTTTTAAAACGATGTAAAATTTAAAGTACAAATAAGTCATAATTGGTAAAGCAGAAAAATTAAAAGTTAAAAGGTAAGAAAAATTAAAAGGTAACTATGGCAAAAACCTAGGCAAAATATGTACTTACCATATGTCTTAGTAAGCTTGGGGTGCTATAACAAAACACCATGGACAGAATGGCTTAAGAAACAGACATGTCATTTCTCACAGTTCTGGAGGCTGGGAAGTCCAAGATTAAGGTGTTGGCAGATTCAGCCCACTTCCTAGCTTGCAGATGGCCGCCTTCTGGCTTTATCTTCACATGAAGGAGAGAAGCTCTGGTGTCTTTTACCCTTATCATAAGGCCAGCAATTCCATCATGGGGATTCTATCCTTATCTAAACCTAATTACCTCCCGAAGAAGACCCCCACCTCCTAATACCACTATATTAGGGGTTAGGGCTTCTACATATGGATTTGGGTGACACAAACATTCAGTCCATACCTTATGTGATTCAGCAATCTCATGGCTAGGTATTTATGCAGAAGAAAAAGAAAAAAACTTATGTCCATACAAAGATCTGTACATGAATGTTATAGCAGCTTTACCCGTAATTGCCAAAAACTGGAAACAACTCAAGTGTCTTCAACAGTAGAACAGATGAACAACTTGTGATACAATCATAAAATGAAATACTAATCAGCAAACTACTGATTTATATAATAATGTAGGTGCATTTCAAAAGCATTGTGCTAAGTAAGAAGGCAGACAGAGAAAGCAAGTATGTGCCTCTGACCTTCCAAAATAGGAAAAAATATGGGGACAGAAATCAGATCAATGGTTGCCAAAAGCTGGGGTGAGAAGAGGGAATTGACTACGAAGGAACATTTAGGAAACTAGGGATTGATGAAAATATTTTATGTATTAATTGTGCTGGTGGTTATCTGACTATAAAAATTTGTCAAAATTCATGTACATCTATATAAAAATAATTCTTCAAAACACACAACAGTAGCAAAAATCCCAGGCTAACATAATCAAAGGATGCCCTTGGAAAACTCTGTTGAGCAGATATAACTATCACCCCAGTAATATGGTTACTCATTAAAAAGTAAATAGAACATGAATTTTTGAGTGCTGAAATGACCTATGCAATATACTATTTTCCACTCGTGAGAAATGTCACTATTAAGACCGGGTTGTCTCAAAGCTCCAGAATTACCTTAATGAACACCAGTGCCTTGAGCACAGATAGACTAGTTCTAACTGTGTGACTGTGTATTAAAGAACCTCGAGCTCAGCCTGTTCAAAAGTCTTCACCCCTGGCTTGTCAGTGGGCATGAAATTCTCATCAGTATCTCTCTTTTGGATTAAGGAACTGGAACAAGAAACTGGGTTGGGAACTTTGAAGATGATATCAAGGTTAACATGACTCATTAAGAAGCCACAGGAATTAATGAGACACCCTATGAGAAGCACATTAAAGGAGCATTCTAACACACATCTGCCCTGGTTCTGATTTACTCTTTTCATTGAAAGGCAATATAACATAGAATCAAGACAGAAGTGATTAGGAAGAAAGATTTTAAATGCTGGCTTTGTCCCTTAGAGCTCTGCCCCTATTGGTCTGATTCCTTAGCTACTTTAGGTCTCAGTTTCCTTACCTGTAAAAAGGAGAATATTTACCACTCAGAGTGGTTTACAGAGCACACACACTACACACCTTTTATGATAAACATTCAGTATATACACACATAGAAATTCACACATAGTAAGTGCTTAGTGAATGTGAGCTACTAGTAGCAATTACTATTGCATCATCCCTCCCCACTTTAAGTCTTCTTAACCACCAATCAACTGTATAAGTCAGTGTTCAGTGTTTGTGGAAGAAGACACTACCTTTAGGCTTAGTAACTTAAATAAAAAATGCTTTATTGTTATATTAATATTAACATAAGTATTAATTTCAAATTATTATATAATTTATTATTATTATTGATAATTAGTTGGGCAGTTCTGTGGCTATGTGCCAGGCTTCACTAGTCTAAGTTGGGCTTGCTCTTATATCTTTGGTCATTTGGTAGGGTGTCTGGGGATTGACTCTCACCAAGGATGACAGTTATTGGACTTCCCGTCTCTTATCCAGCAGGCTAGTTTGGGTCTGTTTGCACAATGGAGGCAGATTCCAAGGGGGCTGATGAAAATGAGAAAAGCCTCTTGACTTCTAAATTCAAAACTGGCACAGGACTGGTTCCACATGTACTAGCCCCTTCTCTCCTGATGCTTATTCTTAATATTCTTTAGTCTTCAGACATCCTCTGATTTTTTGTTGTTGTTATTGTTCTTTTTCTGGTTCTCAATAGCTTCATAATAGATTTCTAAGCATGTCTAAGAAAGTGTAGCTTATGGTCCTCACACATAGCAACACTAAAAAAAAAAAAACAAAAAACAAAACCCACAACTGTGCATACCAAATACCTAAGACAGCAAAGTCATATATACTTTACATGTTAATTGATCAGTAAAGATTACACTTCACTGAATGTAACAATTATCTATCATACCTTCTGTCATTATATTATAATTGTTTATTTATACTCATGACATGACACATTATTTCTGGAAGAAAGGAATTTGATTTTATTCTCTTGGTATCCCCACTGCCTGGAACATTTTATTTGCACAGCATATATTTGTTGAATAAACACTATTAGAACAATCATGTAGCAAGAGAGGGAGAGATGACTTTGATCAGGGATTACCAAGGGATAGTCTAAGAATGAAGGTGAACCATAAAGTTTGGGAAAGAATTATATTTGGAGAAAAGTTTTAGTGAGCATTCCAGCCAACGTGAAGAAAGCCTGGAGTCAGAAACAGATGATGAGGATAAAATGAGCAGGAAAGACTCATTTATTTAGCTGGAGCAAAATATGTGCCTAGAGCATTAATGGGAGCTGGGAGTGGAAACAAAGTCAGAAAAAGAATCCAAAGAGCCCCAGGTTAAAGAATTTACTTTAAATGCATTCATTATTTAATTAATGAGAGAAATTAACATATTAATTAAATAATGAGAGATAATTAAGCCATTAACTCTCAATGCCCATTAAACTTATCAGACTAGTTAGCCTTTACCTTGATAAACAAGGACATGGACAAATTTAACTAAGGTAATTACACTCTGAAGGGGGTGACATTGATGCAAAGGGTCAGAGAATAACTACTGGATGGAAAAGTCAAGTTTCTGTGTATTATGGGGGTCATTAGGAATACCTGAAAAACTTCAAAGACTTGAAGAAAGGATAGATGCTGTGAGATAGGTTAAGTCACAGAAATGTAGAGGCAGAGTTATGAGGACATTTTTTGAACTAACATTAAACATGGCACACCTAAATTTCTCCTCTATTCCATTGACCAGAACTTAGTTGCAAGGCCTCAATCTCCTGCAGGGAAGCTTGGGAATGTAATCCTTATTTAGCTTATCCAGTTTTGATTGCTGAAAACCTTACACAAAAAGTTGTGCAATACAGTTCAAACTGTTGTGGATGGCACAATGTAGCAGTTAACAAGGTAAGTTCCATACACTTAATATGCCCACATGTACACATAAGCACACAAACACATAATTTGGCATTTACAATTTTTCTTAACAAAGATTTTATTTATTTATTCATGAGAGACACACAGAAAGAGAGAGAGAGACAGAGGGAGAAGCAGGCTCCCTGCAAGGAGCCTGACGTGGGACTCGATCCCAGACCCTAGGATCATATCCTGAGCCAAAGGCAGATGCTCAATCACTGAGCCATCCAGGTGTCCCTAGCATTTACAGTTTTGAGTGTCTCAGATGAGCTTCCACTCTAGTGAGTCATTATTTTTACCTGGGGAAAAAAAATCAACATTGGTGAGTAGGAAAAAAGGAGGATGTATGTCAGAAAACAATAAACTAATAATGTTTAAATTTAAGCCTGGATTCAAATCATTTGAGGATCTTATTATAAATTCAGGTGCCAACAGGGCCCAACCCAAAAGAGTATAACTTATCCTAAGAAGCTTTCTGAGGTACGCTTTGAGAAACACTGCCCTAAACCCTTTCATTATTGGATGATTCATGAAATGCAACTTTCTTATTTCTTCCATGTCTGCTGCTAATACCCATCATCACAGTAATGACAATGGCAATGGGAATGACAATGACCAATCTAAAATCTTGTCCTGTTGCTTGAAAGAAAACTGATTACTGGCTTCATAGCCCCATAACTTACTTCCCAATTTTTTCCCTTTACTCTGGAGGTCAAGAACATATTTCCCTCAGGGAAGCTGTTGCAAAAGCAGCTGACATTCTATAAAGACTAAAATGAAAAACCACTCTTTATCTGAAACATGGCATCTTCTTATTATATTTTTTTCTTTTCTGCCAAAAGTAATAAATACTTTTTTTCAAGGTATTTCGGATTATTGGGTTTGCTTTTGGCAAATGCCAAAAGAAGGGGGAGAGAACCATCATACAATGTTACCAAAAAAAAAAAAAAAAAAAAAACGGTTTCTTCTAGCTGTCATGCAGGAGTTAGAAATGGACAGGCATGCCATTGGGTATCCTATTATCTATGAGTTACCAAGAGACTCAAGAGCATACAGAGTCCTGCCTCACAGTGTATCATAACAACTCATAACAGCTTAGTGTATCATAACTTTCACCTTTTCTCTACCCATGCTGCCTGTTGACCATTACACAAAACACAAACTTTTGGTTTTATATTTTAGCATAAGAGTTATTTGTTTGGTTTGGTTTGGTTATATATTTTAGCATAAGAGTTATTTGTAAACTTAGACAATCCCCAAAGAACTGGATTTATTTACCTTTAGAGGACTTCTTTATTAGTGAAAACTAACAGAGGTGTGTTTTGGTTATCTTTTCATATTAACAAATCTTGAATATTAGCTACTTCCACAACCCAACACAGACTTTTCCTCATACCTGTTCTACTGACAGAATTATCACAGTTCCTTCACACCTTTAATATATGCTACTTATTCAAACAAAACAGCATTCCTAAACCCTGCCTGCCTCATGCCACCCCTCTACTCAAAATTGTAATCACTTCCTTCTTCCTAAAAGAGACATACTAAGCTCTTAGCCTTACATTTAACGCTCTCCAAATTCAGACTGTAAATGTATCATTGCCTAAGCCTTTTTAGCTGGACAGGTTGATGTATCCCCAGACATATCTCACTCAGCCTTTCCCTTTTGGTTTTACAGATGATGCAGTTCTTCCATCTTCTTCTGTCTTAGTCCTACCAAATCTAGAGGCCTCTATAGATAGTAGGTTTCACCCTAAATCAGGGCAACCTCATGAATCACCTTTCAATAAATGGGAATTCAGCCTCTCTCTGTTTCTGTCTTGTTGCTAGTTCTGGAAAGCAAGCTTCCTGATTTCCACATTGTATCCCAGTTCCCATTAATCTTTCCAAAAGAAGAGAGTGGTTTTTTCCTGTAGATTTCTCCCCAGGCAGGAACTGAAGTCCTAATGCCGAGCCTCAATGCCTTACCTAAGGCTATTTTACCTACTATTTTCAGACTTTCCTGCCATTGACTTCCAGCTGGCTAGTCTAGGATGATGAATGTTCCTGGACTGTCATGAGTGTATCCCACCGAACTGCTGGGTCATCCATTATTACAAGTGGGAACCCTTGATGTCAGCAACTTTTCTGATTGATCTTTCATTACTGTAGCTTGCTATTTGGGTAGAAACAGAGTTGTGGTGGGCTCCATCTTGAGGCTAGCATCTGGGCGGGGGGCTGGGGGCAGGGGGGTAAGGCTATCTTAGAAATGTAAGCATGAGGTAAGATATAGGTGCTCAGATCTAGATAGCACTCCGTGGGAGGAGAGGACTCAGGAAATTGGATGGGATGAGCATGATATTAAAAAAGAGAATATCAGAAAACTGGATTCAAGAAGTAAAGCTTATAGAAAGAAGCAGTAAAAAAAAAAAAAATAATAATATCTCAACATTTACCGAGGGCATTGCCTTCGAACAGGCCCTTCTAAGCTTTTTATTTGCATTAATTTACTAACTAATCACAAACATCCAATTATTATGCACACTTTAGAGATAAGGGAGATGATGCACAGAGGTTAAATAAGCTGCCCAAGGCCACAGTTTGTAAGCAGCAGAGCTTGGGTTTCAAGCAAAGGTAGTTTGATCCCAGAAACTTCATTCTTGAACATTATGAAATATTGCCAATATGTGAAGTGCAACTTCCCAATTTTGTTAAGTACAAAACTTGGCAATATTATGCCTATAATAAAGACTCCTATGATGCCTGTTACTACTGTTGCCTATTATGTTGTAAATAACAATTACGCGACGGATCAGTTAACATTTTAAAGCAAAGTTTCACTTTAGCTTCATTAAGTTTATTTTGAGGAAGACATACTGAGTACTCTTTCTTAAGAAATCCTGCTGATTATCCTAATCCACAATTTTATGACAAGAAGCAATTGAGCATTAGAGAAGGGAACCAGAATTTATTGCAAATTTATGCTCTATATAATCTTGAGTTTACAGACAAAACTGATGCTGCCAAAGCATTACCTGAGGCCTCTGAGCTTGGAGAGAACTGCACAACCATGTCCACTCTGACAAATTTGCAGCCAAAGGTGATAGGTAATGGAACCCATATTGGAACAAGCACCCCTGCATTTGTTTCTCTCCCATGTTCAGCCTTGGTTGTATCTTGCTGAACAACTAATGAGAAATGCTGCAAGAAAAAAAAACAAAACAAAAAAAAAAAAACAAAAAAACAAAACAAAACAAAAAAACAGGAGAGGAAAAGGGTCACAGATGAGTCGGGGCTTGGATTGGGGCTCTTGGTCCTAACATGACCCTGTTTGAGTCATATTCAAGTACATTCTGAGCTTCATCCTGCAGCTGCCCTGAGAATCTCTGGGAGCCTGTTAAGCAACTATAGGAAATTACCCATCTTTGATGGTTCACAACAGCTAAAGAAAGAAGGTATTTTTGTTATGTGAGCAGATGCCTTTATCATGAGATTCAGCTGAAGCCGATTTAGATTGTTATGTCACTGATACAATGTCAGGAGCTTTACATAAGATATCTCATTTAATTCAATAACTCAACAAAGCTGAACTTATCATTTCCCTGTTTTTAGTGGGAAGAAAAAAAGAACAAGTCTCAAAAGGTCTATTTTTTTTTAAATTTATTCTAACATTTCACATCCGATTTAAGTGGCCACGCAAAACTTTGAACTCAAGACTGTCCAAATCTTGTACTCTTTCTGTGAAACTCTGCTGCTTTTTACTTAGAGAAAGGAAGTATCATTGTTTTCTGTATGCAAATCGAGCTTCTCCACTCTGCAAAGAAGTTAAATTGCTGCAGGGGAAAAAGAATAAACAGAAAGTACACTCCTCTGATTAAGGGTGGAAAAGTTGTAGGAAGAAGTTACCTCCTCAGTGAAAAGACCTTCTAGTTATCAGTTCCTACTGCCTTGGGGAGAAAAACAAAACAGTCATAACCTATCTGTGAACGCATTCCTTGTTGCAAATGCAAATAGTTTTGCTCGTATCCATGAATAATAAGTGTCCAGGGCCTGTGTGTGTGTGTGTGTGTGTGTGTACTTCCCTGAGAGGGAAGGATAATATATGTGTATATATATTTACACAGATATATACAGATATAGAGAAAGAATATAAAACTGTAAAAGCAAATCATCACTTGTATACTGTACTAGCTCTTTTTAATTATTATTACATGCAGAGTTCACTTCAGAGCTTTCTGTCCATTGAATCTTTGGTAAGAGTCAAATTCTGCGCAAAAAGGGCTGGGATTTATGGTTAAGTGAAGGGAGGACAGTTGACAATTACTGAGCATTGACTCTGCTCTGTAGTATGTTAGCCATTTTACAATGTAGGCATTTTATGTCCCTTTACAGATGAAAAAAGTGAGGCTTAGAACAATTAGATTATTTTCCCAAAGTTATAAAGCCAGAAAGTGGCAGAGCCAGGATTTAAATCTATGTCTAGAAAAAAGAAAAACCCGTATCAATCTGCCTCCAAAGTTCATCCTCTTTCTGCTAAAGATATTTTGCAGGTCCTTACACATTTATCATTTCAGGTGGACCAAAATATTTAATCAACTCATACTAAATTATTGAAGCAATCTCCTATTTTCTGGTTTTGCTCCTAGTATTCTTATGTTTCAATCCATCAATTATGATGTTTCTAAATTTCAGTGCTCCTACTTGTCCAAAAAATGAGATCCAAAGTTCTGGATCTGGTCCCACTGAGGATGTCTAATGGTATCTACCATTTCTTACCATTTTGGATCTTCCATTCCAGCTGATCTCTTGAACTGTCTGTCCATTGAGAACAAACTACATTTTTTTTTCATTTGAACATTTGTTCTTGCTATACCAACAGGGCCTGTACCTTAATCTCACCCTTGCGTTCGGATGACTGTTCCTAACCTTTGTACTTATTGTTTTCACCTTTTATGAGCACTTGTTTTTTTTTTTTTTTTTTTGCTTCTTCTTACATATATTTATGTTTTGTTCTGCCATCAGAGTGCCCACTCATAGAGACAGTAACTCTATTTTACATTTTAAGTGAATTTAACAACAGCTTTTGAGAATGAATTAGGAATCATGCCATATGCTTGGGTGTTTTAGGAAATGATACAAAGATATGGCATCTTACTAAAAGACTTACCCATATGCTTATCCCACGTAGAGTCTAGGACCATGGTTATCATACAGAAAGTGCTCAGTAAACACACATAGGAGGGAAAAGCTGAAATGAAACTAAAAATGATCTTCCATTCTCAATTGTCTCCAAGTTGATTTAAGTTTGCATATACACCATCAATGCCACTGGGCTAATTGCATCTTCAGCTCATTGGCTCCTCTGCGTAGCACTCCTTTGTGTGACACAGGTTTTTATCAAGCTTGATAGACTCACAACAGTAAGTTCTTCCATCATATGCTTCTCTGCTCAGGTAGTTTCAAGGGCAGTCTGCTCTCTAAATGTGAGTGTAGCTCCAGCAAACTTCTCTCCTTTTTTCCTTCCCTTTTTCCTGTTATTTTTGCCACTAAGGAGAGGCATTTGCCTAAAGAGAGCATCAAACTTCCAGAAAGAATATAAGTAACAAAAATAAAAAGACTGGTTTGTCCTGAGCGCTGTCATTTTTCACCATCATGAAGGTTACTATTATGGCTATTACGGCCTGCATGGCATTCGTGAATATTAATGAATTATTAATACTTAAGCTATTAAGGCCTCAGAGCTTAGATACTCAAGGCTCATTGACTCTCTTTGCAGTTGTGAAGACTCAAATTAATAGCCTTGTAATTATTGATCAAGTTCTTTCACTTCAACTATTGAACACAGACTTGATTCTAGTGGTCTTCTATATGACTTCCAGATACTGTTATCACCAAATATTTTAGAAAAGAATGTTTTTTTCTCCTTCTACATTTCAGGTAAGTAAAAGTTCTTTGGAAGAAATGTATGAGAGTCATTTCAAAGAATCCTAGCTTAATAAATAGACTTGTTAGTAAATCACAAATTTACTAAATTTATGATTTAAGTAAAGCATAGTGACAATATCTAACATGTAGATTTAGTGGTTTGGAGCTTCATTTGGGGAAGAAAGAGTGTTTGCTTACATATATACATGCACATACATACCCACACTTACATGGGTATGTACACATTGCATACATACACACATGAGCACAAACATATACATGGGTACATATATGTTTACAGCAGGGTGGGGAATCATCCTCTATTGTATATGGTGTGGTGTATTCAACTTCACTATCTTTCTGCGATATTAACAATAATTATTTATTACCAGACTCTGTACTTGAGATTTTACAAACACTATCTTAGTATATCCTGTCAGCAACAAGAGTTTTTTACTCCCCATTTTGCAAATCAGGAAACTGAGGTTTACAGCAGCTAAGGATAATTTACCTAAGATAAAATTAAGCCTTGGTCTTGCATACAGCCTCTCCAATGATTTCTTATTTTCTTCTCTCTCCCGATCTGATTACTTGATCGTGCTTTAGCTGTCTCTCAGTTTCCTCTTGTCTCTCAATCTGCCTATCCTTTAGTGACTTCCCAAAATCAACTGCAATCATCTCCTGAGAATAAATTTCTAGGAATAGAGGGTAGATACTGGGGTAGGAAAGAGGGAAACATACAATTCAGTAGAATTGGAGGCTTTTTAATAGAAAAGATACCTACTGTCTCACAGAGCTTCAGATCCCAAGGGTACAAAAGTATTTAATACTCAAACACCTACTCTCTGTTCTACTTTGCACTGAATGTACAAAAGTGACAAAGGTCTCTAGTGTCAGCTGTGAATATGATGTCAGCAGAAAACTAAATCCACAGGCAGGCAAAAGGTGCATAAAGTTTATTCATTTTCTTTGTAAAATGAAAAAAAAAAAAAACCACTTGGTGTTTTAACTGAGTTCTTTGTGGATATTTTATTGAGTCCCACAGCTCCTTCCTAATATTAAAGTTAATTTTATTTTGCCATACATTTCAACTAACTTTTGAATTCCTTCCGTGTGATTTCATCTATTCATATAATCTTTCAATGGGTACATGGCTTTCTCTATGTCTGTGTCATATATTTTAGACTGCAACCTAGAAACCCTATCAAACACAGAGAGTCAAAGTATTATGACATGTGAAATAATTCTCTCCTAAGCTTTAATTCGGAAAGAACTCACTACAGTTTGAAAGAATGTCTGACAAGTTAAGGATATTAGCAACAACAACTATAATATCCAATAGTTTGCCAGCCTACTTGGCTAATGCATGGACTTGCTTTGGTGAAGACCTGGTCTTCCAGGAATGTGCATCAGCATTAAGTCACAAATGCAATGTTAGCATCAGAGGTTTCAGAGCAGGGCCAGATTAAGATTCCCAACTCCCTTGAGGGGCAAAATTAAGGGATCACCAGGAAGCCAGCGTACACGGTAAATGATACTCCAATACGATGTCTTAAAATATCACAATTCACGCAAAAATTCACGATGAACAAAATAGCCAAATGTTAAGTAGAGATAGGATAAGTTACAAGAGACCTTTCGAAGCCTGAGGCAAAGGGAAACGGCAGCAATATGGATTTTATCTTGATTTAAAATTCTGACTTTCTTTGTGCCCTAGACCTCATTTGCTTCACCCTCATCCTGGCCCTGTTTCAAAGGGATAAACTTGTGTTTACCCAGCTTAGGGAAGGCCAGTGCATTAACCAAAACCAAACCAAAACCAAATGACACAGTAATTGATCACGAGAAACGACCTAAGATGATTGGCCACTCTTATTTTCAGGTAGTAACATTATTTACTGATAGACGAACCTACTAAAGTAAATCAAATTTCAGTAAGATTGTAAATCAAAACTAGAAGTTATATAATGTGAGTACATTCCTGCAGCTTGATGCGCCCTGCTGCTCCGGACTGAGCAAGGACCATTCATCCTCTGGTAGGGAGCAATGCAATCTCGCTAGGGAGTGGGTGCTGAGTCCTGCCCACACTGTCTCTGATTCCTGCTGAACATAGCCCACTGATGACTGCTTGATCTTGCTGGCTTTTTTTGTTCATGAACCAGAAGACTGACACTAAAAGACTCTATCAGGGAAAAAAATTACTTTTCAAAATCCCAGAAACTAGTACAATGCACACATATAAGTGCTTAATAAATGCTTTCAGTTCTGTCTTATGTTCACCAATGCCCTCTTTTTATGTTTAAATGTAAATTTCAGTTAGTTAACATACAGTGTAATATTGATTTGGGTGTACAAGTTTGCACATGTCTGATCATATCTCTTAGGTATTGATTTTGTAGTTTTGTTCTCAACATTTTAGAGCTGCTTTAAAATTTTGCCTACAAAACCTTTTTCTAAATTCACTTGCTTCCTATATGCTTACCTCACTTTTTATTTCCCACTATCCCATTATTTTCTTCCATATTTTCCTTCTTTTAGAATTTATATCACATGGCTTCTTTTCATCTTCAGAAACTCACTTCACCTTCTACCATTGTCAAGTTGGTATCTGAATGAACAATATCACTTGTTTTGCAAATAGGTGACCAAAGTTTAAAGTTCATAGTGTTAAAACTAAGAATATAATAAAATGCTTATGTGACATGCTTTTAAGAATCTGGCATCAGTGAGTCAACATTATATCTATTTATGTAGCTGGCCCTGATGGTTTTCATTGTTATTCACCTTAAGGAGACTAAAAAAATTATTTCAGATTTCTAGTCAACAGCTTTTTTCTTACTATTCAAATATCGATTTTGCATAATTAATAATGTATCAAGAAAAGAAAAAGGATTTTTAATTTTGTGAGTAAAGAAGTTTTTTGAGGATAAATAGGTAAATTTGCAAATGTTAATCAAGTGCCTCCTATAATGTGGGACGAAGGATGCAATAGAAGAGAGGGCAAAAATACAACAAGGCCCCTGCCCTAAAAAGCTTACAATAAGCTAGAAATAGGGGGAAAAGACATTGTGATCGCTAGACAGAAAAAACTTTAAAGGATAGGTGGGATTTACATGGGATCCTTACCTCATTATATAAATTAAAATAAATAAGGGCAAGAGAAATTTTTCCCAGAAGACTATTAAATGTAGATTAACGTTTGAAATGGGCTAGGAGAGTTCAAGAAATAATAGATTTGTCTAGTTAGAGCATATATTATGTAAATGCTAACAGCAAAATTTGGAAATTCATACAGTCTATTGCTACGGAAGATGCGCTAAGGAGTTTGCTTTAAGTCAGGGGAAAATAGAAGAATCCAATTAAGAAATTTTCATATTTCTTATATAAACATTCATATTTCCTTTCAAAAGAAACCAAGACTCTTTAAAGAAATGGCAGAAAGTGTACAGTATGAAATGTACAGCATATCCTGACATAAGAAGAAGCAAGGCATTGAGTTAGAAAGGCCCACTGTCTTCATGTCAGAATTGAGAAACCATCTTGAATGAGCTCCGTTGTGAAACATGTGACATTTAAACACTGATGAAGATAATGCACTAAAATAGATCAAATATTTTAAAATGTCTGTATATATAATAATACTAAACATTTTATTGATCACCTTTAGAGGATTCTAGAGAACTAACTTATTATTCTGAAAATAATAAAGGGAAATAATCAATTTTGATCTTTATTCCATGGTAATTTGATAGTAAATAAGGGAGGATTTCTTTAAAGTGTCATAGATAACAAATGGAGGACTAGAATATCAACATTTTGCAACCCTAACATAATTAATGGAAGCAAAGTTTCTAAAGTCATTAAAAGAAAAGTTACCAGAAGTGATATGCCTCCTAATTAGACTATACAATGCCTATGAAGTGAGTTTGCTAAATAAGTTGATTTTATTTCCAAATTTAGGTTTCATAAAAATCACCTAGGGATCTTGTCAAAATGTAGATGCTGATTCTGTAGGCCTGGGATGTGGGAGGGTATTCTGGAGGTCATAAAAGGGGCTGTGGGTCCTTGGACCACAGCTGGAGTGGCAAAGCCTTATGTCTCAGGACCATCACTGCCCTGACTCACTCATATTATCCCTCATGGACACTCTAGCACAGCATAACAGAGAAATTAGAAGCGTGGACCCCAGAGCCAAACTGCTGGCCCTAAGTCCTGTCTACCAATTCTGTATGGCTTGGAGCAAATTATTTTTCTTCTCTGTGACACAGTTTCCTTATCTGTGAAATTAAATATAATAAAGATTATTATCTTGGGAAAAATTAAGATAATAAAGTTAAGATCAAATATGCTGATATTCAGAAGACACTTAGAACAATAAACTGTTTGTTAGATAAATAGGCTTTTCTTCTTGCCTCCAGTCTTACCATCTACATTTTCACCAGGGCAATTTATCTAAAATGGAAATCTTATCACGTCCCTTCCCAGTATGAACCCCTCATACCTTTACAATGACAACCTTTACGAGGCAAAGCTATCTTTTTCTAATTCACATCCCTGCCACTCAAAGCACAGTCCGCGTGCCAACAACATTGGCAGCCAACATTCGGGAGCTTGTTAAACATGCAGAATCTCAGGCCCCACCCTGAACCTACAGAATCACTACCTGCATTTTAACAAGATCCCCTGTGATCTGAATACACTGAAAGCACTGCTTGAGTTCAATTTTCTATCACATCACGTCCTACATTTGCTGTACCAGAAACACCATGGATTCTGCTTCATGGAATACATCACATTTTCTTTCCAATTCCTCAACCCATGAATCCTGTATCCTTTGCTTGGAATGCCCCTGTCATCTCATCTTTTCTCCTGGCTCACTCCTGCTCAGGAAGTGACACAGGAATCAGATCCCCTAAGAAACTTTCCCTGTCCACTACCACTGGATTTCCCTCTTCTAAGCTCTCCTAACATCTTCCTGTAGCCTAAATTTTAGCACACTATTTATTTTTCCCAACTGGCTGTGATCTCCCTCAGGTTAGCTTCATAAGTATGTCACTCCAAGATCCTAAACAATTCTGGAAAAATGAAGTACTTTTGATAAATGTTTTTGAATAATGATATACCTTGTTGACACATAATCAGTTGTTCTTGAAGAAAGTCAATAAATATAAATAAATAAAAATATTCCCTAACACCCCCGCCCCTCCCCCCCCACACACACACTCCTTTTCTCATCAGTAGCTGTGGCTTTCTTAAAGTCACTGAGTTACTTAAGAGAAGCCAGATATGACTGTTGCTTCCAGAATCTAAGAAAATGATAACTTTCTCTTCATGCCAGCCAGTACTGTGACAGGAAGTCATGGAAATAGCTAAGGAAAGAACACACTTGAGCAAAGCTTGGCTAGATTAGATTGTTGGACAGAAATATTAAGTCTCACTTCCATGAGTAGAGTGTTTTATATGCATTAGTAGCATATTCAGTTCAGTATTACCTCCGTGTTACGTGTGTGTGATCTTTTCCCCCGCCCCCATCCCATCAGCTACTCTGTTCATCAGCGTGATAAATAGTAAACTAATTCAAAGAAAGGTAGGGGAACTACTGTCTTTTACCCTCAATTGGAAATGCCTGTCCTTAGTGGTATCCTAAGGCAATCTTGCCTTTCCTTTCACAGGTTCTTGAGCTGAGATAAATCTGAGTTCTGCTCATATTTTGGTGCCAGTTGAATCAATTAAATGCATATAGAAAATAAAACATAAAATAAATCTCAAAAACTTCAGCTCAGACTTCTTATCTATATCCCAGTCACAAAAGTAACTATAAAATACTGAATGATAAAAGACAATTCAGAGTGATAGAATGATAAAGTAATATCTTTGAAATCAAATGGAAGTAGAATTCTAATCAAGGAAGACAAGTTACCATCTTAAACTGCAGCAAGGCTTATCTGGTTCCATTTATTTATCTATTTTTATTCTTCCCTTATAATGGACATTGATTTTTGAATAACAGGGTTGCAATGAAATGGAAAATAGTAGTGAAAAAATTAGGTACTAATATGGAATGACCTATAATACATGTCAGAATACAGTTATAAAATTGTTTAGATCTTTACTTCTGAGATAAGTAAGGAAGACTCCCTTTAGTCACAAGCATACAACTAATTTAAAAAATTATCTTCGATGTTAAGTCTGAATCTGTGAATAAAGAAAGCTAGTACTGAAATATGAACTGTAGTTTGACATACAATTGATATTTATATTATAAAAATAAGTACATTTGTCACACATGTCCCTACTTATTATAAAATCCTTGGGCAGCCCAGGTGGCTCAGCGGTTTAGCACCACCTTCAGCCCAGGGTATGATCCTGGAGACCTGGGATCGAGACCCACGTCGGGCTCCCTGCGTGGAGCCTGCTTCTCCCTCTGCCTATGTCTCTGCCCCTCTCTCTGTGTGTGTCTCTCGTGAATAAAATAAATTAAATCTTTAAATAAATAAATAAATAAATAAATAAATAAATAAATAAAATCCTCTTAGATTATAAAATCCTCCTAGATTATGCTAATAGGTACAGATTAACCACTTCAGTGTCTATAATGGTTTTCATTTCCAAATACATCAAAATTCCATGTTTTCCCTTTTTTCTTAGCTTGAATTCTTTAGGTGACCTAAGAAGAATTTATGCTTTTTCCAGTGTGTAAAACTGTTGCTTCCAGATTACCTAGTCCATAATTAGACACTTCCTTTAATTTTCCCCATTTTGATAACTATATGTTATGTTGCTAACCTCTGCTTATGTTCATGGTTAATTTCTATGCACCTTAAACATTTTACCAAAGGGCAAGTTCTGTAGCTAGGCTCTGTCCAAGGCTTTGTCAAACAGTACTTTGAAAATATCTTTTAAAAGTTACTCCTGCCTCATCAAATCTGGTGTAGAAGTCATTCGTCTGTCTCTTAATCACTCCTGGGAAGAGGAGAAATGTTTTGACAATAAGCTATTCAGGAAGTTCAGCTCATGAGAGCTAATTAAAATAATAACCTGACATGCATGTTCCTCTTGGATTAGTGTCTTATGAATCAGTTGTTCACGATTTTCCAATGACAAATCAAATCAGAGCACAACTACTAATTAGAGTGAGAAACTGGCTAATTCATAATCAGAAAACTGTTGACTTAAAAGCACAAATGTCAAGTGTCAAGTGCAGTGATTCACTAAAACATAAAGTAGCATTAGCTCCTAAAATATTGGAAAGAATATTTTACCATTATCTAAAAAGAATAATGAAGAAGAAAGAGAAAAGAAGAAGAAGAAGAAAAAGAAGAAGAAGAAGAAGAAGAAGAAGAAGAAGAAGAAGGAAGAAAGAGGAAGAGGAGGAGGAGGAAGAAGAGGAGGAGGAGGGGGAGAAGGAGAAGGGCAAGGAAAAAGATGTGAAGGAGAAAAAGAAAAGAAGAACAAGGGAGAGGAAGAGGAGGAGAGGAGGGGTAAGCAGGAGGTCACATTTTAAATACAAGTAAATGATATTCAAAATCAATATTTCAATGTCCTTATGTGGAAACTCTCACTAAACTGTATGAGAAAAGAGCCTTAGAAAGGCTGTAGGACTCGCTGGGTGATGCACAGAGAGTGGCAGGATCAAGACTAGACCTTGTGGTTACTGACATCATTACTTGATGTTTCAATGTTGGTTTCTCTATACACAATTATAAAGGGAGTCATACACCTAAATAACTAAAAGGTTGTTGTCAGGAAGAACATTAAAATAAATTTTCACTTCATTTCCTGCATATTGAATGTCTATAATGTAATTTCTACTATGGAATGAATCACAGAGACTGGGTGGAGGGGAGAATGTGTTTTGGAGTCAGACCAGTTCCTAGATCTAAATATCAGAGCTGCTGCTTATTGAAAAGGGAAGTCTGTAACATTCTTAAGTCTCAGGTTTTTTGGCTGCTAAAAAAGGAAAATACCAATCTCCAGAAATTTTTTCAGTGGTGAATGTCTTTATTATTACTCCAGACTATTATATCTATACTATTATATGTCTTTATTATCACTCCAGACACTATTTTTGAATCTTATCTATTAAAGACATTCTGTATTAGCTTTGCTACGTGTCTTTACTGTCTTAACTACAGTTGTACAGGCTTACATTTTTAGCGTTTGGTTACATCATGGTGTAACAAATTTTATGGCCTGAGTTCATGTGGCTGATTTTTATTTCAATAGCCAGTCTATCCATAACACATACTGATGGATAATATGTGTAAAGAACTTACATATCAGAGATTTATAGAAAAAAAAATAGTCATGACTCACGTCTTTGAAGAAACTTCAAAACAATACATATACACAATTTTCTACACATGCATACACATGCACAATCATTAGTAGTTAAATAAATTACAAAAATAATAGCATAGATCAGTGTCCAGGGAATCTTGTTGACAGAAAATTTAAATAATATCAGAGTCTCAACATAACTACCAAAAATATTTAGAATTTTCAACAATTCTTCGTCACACCAAGGACTAGGAATATGTTGACTTGAATGAGAAAAGGCAATCAACAAAGCCAATACTAAGATGGCACTAAAGTTAGAATTTTCTATCCAGGAGTTTAGAGCATCCATCACAGGATGTTTCAATAAGCAATTTTAAACACGCTTAAATTTTAAAAAGTCTAAGTAGAGAAATTGAAAATATAAAGGAAATCAAATGGAAATTTTAGAAATGAAAAGGACAATAACTAAAGTAAAACATCCAGTGGTTGGGCTCAACAGCAAATGGAGAACATAGAAGAAAAAGTCATTGCATCTGAATTAGAACAGCAGAGATTACCCTTATATGACTCACAAAGAGAAAATAGACATAAAAGAATTAACCAACATCTTAGGTGCATGTGGGCTTATAACAAAAGATCTGCCGTGTTTTTGGCACTTAGAATCCTAGGAAGAGATAGAAGGTAGGAACACAGAAAGTATTTATAAAAATAATTGCAGGAAATATTCCAAATTTGTTAAAAGACACAGACCTGCTGATTTAAGAAGCTGAGAGAGGGGCAGCCCAGGTGGCTCAGCGGTTTAGCACCAACTTCAGCCCAGGGCATGATCCTGGAGACCTGGGATCGAGTCCCACATGGGGCTTCCTACATAAGGCCTGCTTCTCCCTCTGCCTGTGTCTCTACCTCTCTCTGTGTGTATCTCTCATGAATAAATAAATAAAATCTTAAAAAAAAAAAAAAAGGAAGAAGTTGAGAGAAACACAGGATTAACCCAAGGCACATCATAATCAAGCTTCTGAAAATTAAGACAAAGAAAAAATCGTAAAAGTGATGGGAAAAAAATGACATCTTACCTGTAACAAAAAAGCAATTAAACTGACAATAGAATCTCATCATGATCATGGAGGCCAGAAAGGAACAGCACAACACTTTTTAAGTGCTAAAAGAGAAGAATTATCAATCCTCAATTTTATATCCGGTCAAATTCACCTTTAGGAATGAAAAAGAAATAAAGACATTTTCAAATATAGGAAAACTAAGAAAAGTTGTAAGTAGCAGACTAATCTAAAACAATGCTAAATTAAGTCTGAAGTCAAAAGGAAATGATAAGAAGTCTTAGAATATCAGGAAGGAAGAAAGAACAATGGATAGAACAAAAATATAATTAAATAAATAGGGTCTTATCTTGTGCTTCCTAAAATAATATCAGAGTCTCAACATAATTACCAAATATCTAGCCAGATATGGCTCCTCAATGTACAGAGAGGGAACATTTAGTACCATAAATTATACATGAGTGAAGGCAAAGGGATTTGAAGGAGGTAAAGTGTCTATCTATACTGGATCTGGTAAAGTATTAGCCTCAGTAGATTGCAATAAACTATGTCTGTATAATGTAACCTATAGAGCAACTACTAAAAATGTATGCTAACAGGTATACTCCCAAAATACTACAGATAAATCAAAATGGAATTTTTTAATTTTTAATTTTTTGGAATTTTTTTTAAAGTTCAGGCAACCCACAGGAAGTATAGAGAATTGAAAAACAGAGGTAATAGACAACAACAACAAAAAAAAAATAAAATGTCAGACTTAAGATCTAATATGTAAGTAATTACTTTAATTGTAAATTATCTAATACATGAAATGAAATTCAGAAATTGGCAGAATGGATTAAAAAAACAAGTCTATGTAGGGGCACTAGTAAACAAACAAACAAAAAACAATCTGTGAAGGTCACATATTTTATGATTCTATTTATATATCATTCTTTCTTGAAATAACAAATTTATAGAGTGGTAGTGGTTGCCAGTGGTTAGGGATGATTGTGAGAAGGAACAGTGGGTGTAACTATAAAGGGAGAGCATGAGAGTTATCTCTGTGGTGATAGAATAATTATGTATCTTGATTGGTGTGATAGTTACTTGACTCTACACATGTAATAAAGTGGCATAGCAGTGCTCTACACATATTTTGTATCAATGTTAATTTCCTGGTTTTAATATTGTACTATAATTATGCAAAATGTAACCATTAGAGGGATCTGGACCAATAGTACCTAGGACCTCTCAAATATTTTTGCTGATCTCTGTCGATCTATAATTATTTCAAAATAAAAAGTATTTAAAAAGAAAAAAAGTGCAAACAATTAGAGAGGAAAACATGTAATTATTATTATTTCGAGGAATTTGGGGAAAGGATCACATAGCACAGTGATGCTGGGAGAAAAATGAAAGTTCAAGATCAATAGTGAGAAAAATGATTGGTTTGAAAGGGCCCTGTTGTGAGTTGTGAAGAAAGATAATTACAGTGGCAACAAAAATTATATTTAAAAATTTGTAAAGAGAAATGTATTGTGTAGTTGTGTATGTGTGTCTATGTATGTGTATCAGGCTGTAGCTAAGCACAAAATGGAAATAGTATAGTGACTAATTCTTAAAGAAAGATAAAAAAATAATTTGTGTTTTGAAGTTTTATTTTTATATAGGAAAATATACTGAAATTTATCAACTGAATGACCTATTCACCCCCTAAGAATAAACAAACATTTTCTTCTTGAAGGGCTTTGAAAATATTTTATGATCCATATCAAAGAGCTCAGGACAATTAAGAGGATTTTTGTAGCATCTCTTAGTTTATCCCTTGTGATAACTAAATCTGTAATATAGCCTACTTCTAAAAGATACTTGGCCTTTGAATTTTAATTTCCATCTATCTTCACTCTGCCTTGGCAATTAAGTATCCTTGTAATACTGAGCTCACTTTATTGGTGGTAAAAAATAGTAGACTTCTAGAAGAAGCTCAAGGGTCATGGTAATTTTCTGCTTGCATGAAGATCTATTATAACAAGTGAACTGAATTAAGGAAATAACTATAGCATTACTTCAGAGAATATTAGAGTGTAGCTTGGCTTCATAAACAAGAAAGATTTGTTGCAATTCTATTGAAATAATTTTCAAAAAACCACTCTTGGAGAAAACAAAATACCCCTTCAAAGGAAAAAATATAATCAGCACCCATTCGAGAGGATCTCTGGCTATATAAGGAAAAGAAAACTATTAAGAACATAGTTTCGACCATAGAGAAGTTTGGCACATCAAATAAACCTAGACCCAAGTCAGCTCAAAAAAGACAGATGGGCAACCAAATAAAGTTGATGGGTTACAGATGTCACTTAATTTAGTGATGGGGAAAAAAATTTTTTTTAAATGTTGAGGGAGGAGAGAACAGCAATATCCACTAAAATTCTACAAAATAGAAACGATGGATGTTCTGAGGCAAAATTTTATTGCTTGGACTCTCAATTAAAAATTATAGAACTATTTGTCTAGACTTCTGGTTTCATTATGAGTCACATCCCCACAGGAAGGCAGACACAATATTGCTAATCATCAAGGAAATGCAAATCAAAACAATAGTAAGATATCACCTCACACATGTCAAGTGACTGCTGTAATAAAAGAAAAGATGACATTGCAAGATTTTGGAGAAATTGGAACTCTTGTATACTTATTGGTGCAAAGGAAAATGGTACCATGGCTATGGGAAACAGTATGGCCTTTCCTTTAAAAATGGATGTAGCAATTCCACTTCTTTTTTTTCCTTTCTTTCTTTCTTTTTTTTTTTTTTTGCGATTCCACTTCTGAGTATGTATCTAAAAGAATTGAAATCATGGGAGATATTTGCATTCTCGTATTCTCGTATTCACAATGGCCAGTGTATGGAAACAACATAAATGTTCATCAGCAGATGAATGGATATAAAAACGGTTATTCAGCTCTTAAAAAGAAGGAAATCCTACCACTTTCTACAACATGAATGGACCTGGAAAACATTATGCTAAGCAAAATTAGCCAGTCTCAGAAGGACAAATGCTGCATGATTCCTCTTACATGAGGCATCTAAAATAGTTGGAGCTATAGAAGCAGATGACAGAAGGATCGCCAGAGAGGGATCCAGAGAACGATTTTTCCATGAGTATGGTTACAGTTACACAAGTTAAGTTTCAAAGATCTGGTGTACAACATAGGCCTATAGTGAACAAGAAGATACTGTGTGTTTTAAAGTTTGTTAAGATGTTGGATCTCTTATTAAGATGTTAGATCTCCTTGAACACACACGCACAAAAGGCAGGGGAGGCGAGGAACATAAGGAAACTTTTAAGGATCCCTGGGTGGTTCAGCGGTTTGGTGCCTGCCTTTGGCCCAGGGCCTGATCCTGGAGTCCCACATCGGGTTCTGGCATGGAACCTGCTTCTTCCTCTGCCTGTGTCTCTGCCTCTCTCTCTCTCTCTCTCTCTCTCTCTCTGTCTATCATGAATAAGTAAATATCCATATATATCCATTACCTGGATTGTTATGATGGTTATGATGGTAACACTATTTATTGTATACACATGTCCCAAATCGCCAAATTGTGTATATTACCTGCAGTTTTAATGTGTACTAAGCATTACTTAAGGAAGCTGGGGAAAAAATTCTTTAAATGACATATAAAATAGCATTAGAAAGATTAGTGATATCACAAATATGTATTCTCAAATTCAGTAATTCACGGAGTTGGGAAATCAGAGTAATTTATCTTAAAGAGCAAAATGCTATGAATGTGGGCTGATCATTTTGAGGTTGCATTGACTTTCATATTTATACCGCAAATTCTTTGAGAGTAGGTACTATATGTACCTCACATCTTCACATAACTCACTTAGTACTTTGTACCTTAGTCAAGGAATCTGCTCAATCTGCTTTTATTTATAGTTAAATGTGCGCATTTAGGTATCAGTTAAGATTTTTCTTGTTCCTTTTGTAAAAGAACTAAGCTGTTTAAGTTTGCTTTTGTTATGTAAAATCATGGAGAGTGGAAAAATAATAGTGAAAAAAATTGAGGAATATCACCAAGTAAAAGATAAGTCAACAGCAAATTATTTTTTTCTTCAAGTTTTTCCTTAAATTTCAGTTATTTAACATACAGTGTAATATTAGTTTAAGGTGTAGAATTTACTGATTTATCGCTTACATACAACACTCAGTACTAATACCAAATTATTATATATATATATAAGCATATATATATATATACATATATATATGTACCTTTTACTTTATTTTTTAAACTTATAGAAAAAAAAAGAAAAATTAAGGTAGGAAACATTTTTAAGTTTTACTTGAATTGCTTTAAATACATGTTTTTACCTTAATTCAGACTGATCTGAATCAGTCTTATTAGATTTTTAAAACATTTTAACAGCAGGTAATCTGATTTTCTTCTAGAATTTATGTGTTTTATTTTTTGGCATTTGGATCTATACATTTGGAGCTTAACCTTATGTATGGTATAAGGTATGGATCTAATGTTATCTTTTTTCTAAATTTCCAATTGTGCCAGACTATTAATTAAAAAGTCTATTGTGGCAGTGAAGACACCTTTATCCTATACTAATTTTCCTTACATATTTGAGTCTATATGTGGATATGTTTATTTGATGCCACTATTATACTAGCCCATCATGTGCTGATACCATACTGTTTTAATTATAGAGGCTTCATGGTATACTTTAGGACTTAGTTGGGATAACCTCCCTTAAAGTTTTTACTTTTCAATGTTTTATGGTTGTTTTGTTTTGTTTTGTTTTGTTTTGTTTTGTTTTGTTTCCCCTGGCTATTCTGGTGTGCTTCTTTTTCCTGTATGAACTTGAGTACCAAGTTGTCTGACCCATTAGAAATTTATTGGATTTATCTTTGGGAGTGGTGATTGTTGCACAACATTGTGAATCCATTTAATGTCATGCCATTGAACACTTAAAAATGGTTAAAATGGTAAGTTTTATGTTATGTATATTTTACTACAATAAAAAATTTATTCTTTCACAAAATGCAAATTTTCCAGAACTGACATCTTTATAATATTGAATTGTATTATGAAAGATCAGTAGACCTTTTTCTATTTGTTCAAATCTAGCTTTGGATCTTTGAAGAATGTTCTAAAGATTCCTTCCTACATATTTTACACGTAATTGTTAAATTGAATCATGAGTGTGTAATACTTTTATTGCTATTATAAATGATGATTTTCTTTACCATTATGTTCTCTAACTAGTTATTGTCTGTGTATGAAGACTATTGACTTTTATATTGTAATTTTATACCTTGGTATTTCACTGAACTTTTTTTATTGTTTAAAGCTAGTTTCATTGTTAATTTTATGTGGAGTTTTGTAGGTGTACATTCATATCATATGAAAATAGAGATACTTTAACTTTCTTGCTCATTGCTATGCTTCAATTGATTTCTCTTACTTAACTGTATTGGCTGATACCAATAGCACAATGTTGAATGGTAAAGGAGAAAAATGGATATACTTGCCTTGCTCCTGTCTTGTGAAAATGTTTCCCAGTTGCCAAAGAATTCCAGTCTCTTTTTGTTCATTTTTCTCCCATAGAAGCTATGAATTTAAAAAATTCTCCTTCGAATCAATATCATAAAGTGTCTTTTTATAGGCCATGCTCTAATCTGCCAGGACACTCTTTTCATATTTTTAGACTTACGGTGTCCTTATACCTTTTGGGAGTGTTTTTTAGGCTAGCAACTCTCTTCTCTTTTTCATTAGTTTTTCTTGGCCTACGTTTTCTGCCAAGAAGTCATGGGGTAGAAAGGTATTTAAGAGATCAGTCACGGTGATTTGGTGTTTCCTATTGGCTTTACTTAATTTGAAGTTTGGGTCCCTTGATTTCATATTTTGCTGGAGGCATGATTTTGTGTAGTTTTATTTTTGCTTCTTGTTTTTCTCCATAGTTTTTGAAGCAAACATTATGAGACCCTTATCTCAGAGCTACCATTGCTTTTAGCTACATGAATATTCTGAAAGGTACTTTTTGTTCTACTTTGCTGGACACTATCAAATTGACCTTCAGCGTTCTAGTATCTATTCACATTCCTACCAACTATGTAAAAGATTAGTCTCACTAGAATATCTCATTTTAAAAAATGAAAATTGGTAGACTATTTTTTGTTTTAATTTGTCTTTCCATGGTCACTAGTAATGTAATTGGAATGAATATGCACCTCAGGATTTTGCATCTCTTCTGTGAGTTGTCTGTACATAGATTTCACTAGTATTCTCTTAGATTTCTTTCTTTCTTTCTTTCTTTCTTTCTTACTTTCTTCTTTCTTTCTTTCTTTTTTTCATCTTTCTTTCTCATATTTTCTTTTTGTAGAAGTACACTGAATAATAGCAATTAATCCTGTTTGTATGTTGCAAATGCATTCTCATTTAAAATATATTTACCCTCAAAATTAGAAATAATGCAGTATTCAGTATCTCAGACATCTTTTTTCTGATATTTTATACCTTGTTTAAAAGACCTACCTAACCCAAGCTAATAAAAATACTTCCTATTATTTCCCTCTATTAAGTTTCTTTTTTTTTCTATTTATTTTTTTACTTATATGTCACTTTAACTCCTCCAAAGTTTATATCTTTTTTTTTAAGATTGTATTTATTTATTCATGAAAGACACACACACACACACAGAGAGAAAGATAGAGAGAGAGAGGGAGAGAGAGGCAGAGACAAGGCAGAGGGAGAAGCAGGCTCCATGCTGGGAGCCCGACATGGGACTCGATCCGGGACTCCAGGATCAGATCCTGGGCTGAAGGCAACGCTAAACCGCTGAGCCACCTGGGCTGCCCTGGAGTTTATATCGTATTGTAGTATAAGGTAAGGTATATACAACTAAATATTTTTCTTCTATCCAAAGATTAGAGAGATATCCAAAAATTCCTTCACCTGTATGCATCCTACAGTAATAGATAAGTAATGCCCATTTGAGAAAAATATCATATGATGAACACTCTGTAGACAAGCTATTAAACAAAATTATTCAGTCAAGTCTTTGTAGTATTTATCTATGGCCATATAATTAATAACTGGAAGGAGGTCATTATAAATTCAATCTATGGCACCATAGTAATCTGAAATGATATAGGAAAGATTATAATAATTTTAAAAGAATTTGAATAGGTTTTGAAATTTATTTTATTATATTTGAAATCTTTAAAAATAGTGACACTTTAAAATAGTGATTAATATTTATTAAATTTCTCAGTCAGGCAGTATCTCCATTAACTGATCATGCTAAATAAAGTCAAGTTTAGAACCTCATAATCCAACCACAGTAAAGCACCTTTCCATCTAAGAAGCAGAGTTTAAGTGTCCCATTGTTTCGTTATTTAAACTTATCTCTATATGATCTACTTCTTATGGCAACAATAAGCAATTGCATAATGTAACTTTTGGGAGGGAACCAAAGATTCCAAAACTTTCCCCTCACTAATTTGGAGAATTGACTTCCAGGTTTTGAGAATTTAAGATGAAAAGAGAAATTGGCTTACCATTCCTAAAAATAATTAATTAGAAAAACAAATAAGTAGGGGTATCTGGGAGGCTCAGTCTCTTAAGCGACCAACTATTGATTTGGGCTAAGATCATGATATCAGAGTCATGAGATCCAGCCCTGGATAGCGCTACTGTTGGGTGTGGAGTCTGCTTAAGATTCTCTCTCTCTCTCTCTCTCTCTCTCTCTCTCTCGCTGTCCCTCCCCATTCCCCACTGCTTACACCAGTAGGAGCACATTTTCTCTCAAAAAAAAAAAAAAATTAAGAAAAAAAGAAAACCAGATAAATAAAAATAATTAGGATATGGAATGTTAGTAATAAAATTTATTTACAAATCTCAATTTTTTTTCTGGATAATCTGATCTTCAAATAAAGCAGATAATAAAATCATACTTTTTACAGTGGTAATATTTTTAAAATTCTCATTCTAGAATTTCTTCCAATATTAGAATCCTTAGTAATTTGACAATATAAATCATAAACTGCCAAAATATAGCAGTGAAAAGAAATATTACAAATAATCTGTCTTTTCCTCAGTTAATTGAATCTCATAGTTTTGCTTTTTCTCCTTCTGTTCTCTTAGGAAAATCTATGTCACTTCTTTCCCAGAATAACAGGATAAATGACTTATTTAAAACTAATTGCCAATTTCATTGTCCTTCTCTCTTCATTAGAAATATTCCTTGAAAATCACATGTAGCAGTGCATTCTAAGTAGCTCTTTTTGCCAAAACTTAGAAAATAAACTAGCTTGAACAAGAAGGAATGTAAAGCCTACTATAACTTAATATTTAATATCCTTTATGGTTGTAGGAAAATGTGCAGAATCGATGTAATTTTAGGCAAAGAAAATACATCTAGAGTTTAATTTGATGAGAGTCTCTTTGAAAGAATATCATATAACATTTTGCAGTTGAATATTGTCCTAATTCCATTAGGATAAATTCCCATTTTACATTTATTATACATTTAGAGGGTCCAGAAATGTCACCTCAAGATAATAAAACAATTTCTACAATTTCAGAAATAGATGTCTTCATAGTTGAATATTGTTCAGCAATTTTCCTGAGGGACAGATTTTACAGGTCTAGATGGGCTACTCCTATATTCTTGTTGGAATTCCCTTTCTTTTTAAACTCACTGCAACTTTTCATTTCTCCTGCTTCCAACCACATTAGAAAAGATATAGGTTGGGTACATAACAGGGAGAGTGACCTTGGAAGTTCAGAAGTAGGGCCCTGAGACCTAAAGGAGACCTAAGCAGTTAAAGGTAACCTGTAACAGAAGTCTGCTGTTACTTCCCACTGGCACTAGCCACATACCTTATAACTTGAGCTCAAACAAACACAAGTGAATGGAAAGATGCTGTTCTGGAGTTAAGAAATGATGGTAGGGAGGAGGCAGATTGATGCAGGTTATTCAAAGGACGTGTGCTTTTCTATTTTGCTTCTTGTTAGATCTGTCTCTTCTTTCCTATACTTGGAGACCTAAGGTAGCCAGTCATTTGTGCAGAGCTCAAAGAGCTTTATAGATATCCATGTGCCTGAACACAAAGGATTTTTTTTCAATTTTAATAATACGGTTTATTTAACCAGGATAGCAGAAAGATTATCACTTGAACATATAATCTATGCAAAAATTATTTTTTGTATGCTTTTTTATTGGAGTTCAATTTGTCAACATATAGCATAACACCCAGTGCTCATCCCATCAAGTGCCTCCCTCAGTGCCTGTCATCCAGTCACCCCATCCCCCCCCCACCTCCCCTTCTACTACCCCTTGTTCATTTCCCAGAGTTAGGAGTCTCTCATGTTCTGTCTCCCTCTCTGATATTTCCCACTCATTTTCTCTCCTTTCCCCTTTATTCTCTTTCACTATTTTTTATACTCCCTGAATGAATGAAACCATATAATATTTGTCCTTCTCCAATTGACTTACTTCACTCAGCATAATACCCTCCAGTTCCATCCACGTTGAAACAAATGGTGGGTATTTGTCCTTCCTAATGGCTGAGTAATATTCCATTGTATATATAGACCACATCTTCTTTATCCATTCATCTATTGATGGACACCGAGGCTCCTTCCACAGTTGGGCTATTGTGGACATTGCTGCTATAAACATTGGGGTGCAGGTGTTCCCTCATTTCACTGCATCTGTATCTTTGGGGTAGATCCCCAGCAGTGCAATTGCTGGGTCATAGGGCAGATCTATTTTTAACTCTTTGAGGAACCTCCACTCAGTTTTCCAGAGTGGCTGTACCAGTTCACATTCCCACCAACAGTGCAAGGGGGTTCCACCTCTCCACATCTTCTCCGTTTGTTGTTTCCTGTCTTGTAAATTTTCACCATTCTTACTCGTGTGAGGTGGTATCTCACTGTGGTTTTGATTTAACACAAAGGATTTTAAGCACAGACATTTACTTCTTCTTTTTTTCTTTTTAGGTTTTGAATAATTTGTTCTAACTTTAGTTATGGCTCTGAACAAATTTAGAAAAATAACAGTGTTCACTGGCTTACAATTTTGGAATAACAGTGTTCCCTCGCTTATAGTTTTGGGATTTTCTTCCATTCGCCCAGATCAACACCATCACCACACCACCATTGCTGTGTTTATTGTAACTGATCTGAACTGAATACATTTCCTAGGACCCTTTCTGCTGCCTCCTCTATCAGAGCTAAGTTATCTGCCCCTCTCCCAATCATTTAGATATGAAATAATAGATAATAAGACAGTTTGAATAAAGGTATAAATTGCTGAGTAACCAAGGGAACAAACCAGTTAATATTTATTATTACGGGCAAATGAGAAAATACTGTTACCCAGCCCAGATTTCATATGTGATATTCTATTTTAAAACTGAAGAAAAAATGATAGGTGATTATGTTCAAATGGTAAAACATCTCTCCCAATGGGATTTCTTATATTTGGTTAGTAGTTAGAGTCACCTGGAGAGTTTTACAACCATAAATAAGCCCCCCCCCCCCAAAAAAAATAAGTGCCCCAAGATTTACTAAATCACATCTGTGATTTTTTTTTTTTTAAGCCACACACATGATTCTGATGTCTACACAGGGTTGATAACCAGTGTTCCAGACTCTTGCCTAGTTAGGCCAGACACCACCTAGCTAGGCTCTCTGTTCACATCTCACAGGCAAACTTTTAATACAGCAGCAGCTGAAGTATCACCTAAAAGTCTGTTAGAATTTTAGGATATCAGGCTCTAGCCCAGACCTACTGAGTCAGCATGTGCCTTTTCACAAGACTTCTGGTGATTTGTATGTGCTTGGAGTTTGAGAAAGTAAGGCATAATCAGTTACAGCAGGCAGGGTTTAAAAAAAAAAAAAAACCTTAAAAATCAAAGTGGAATGGAAGCTGGGGTAAAAAAACAATGTAGAGCAAGTAAGGTCAGAATAGGTTGTGTGCATAGTTGCTGGCCAGTTGGAGTCATTTACAGTGCCTGACCCTGATCATCATCTTTCCCCTAAATCCATTCCTGTTGGTTTGGGGGCTGTCCTGCAAGATGGTCAAATCATCCTAAGCACCCATCTTTATTTGCCTTTCCCCTGGCTGTGTAGAGTTTCTATGCCAGCCCGCTTATGGAAAGCTGTCAAGTAAGTGAAATCATGCTTGAAGTGAGTGAAGTTTCTTTAAAAAAATAAAAAAAAATTATTCATGATAGACATGCAGAGAGGCAAAGACACAGGCAGAGGGAGAAGCAGGCTCCTCTTGGGAGCCCAATGTGGAACTCGATCCGAGGACCCAGGGATCACGACCTGAGTCAAAGGTAGATGCTCAACCACTGAGCCACCCAGGCATCCCGAATTGAGTGTTTCACAGAACTCATCCAGGTCAGGACTTAGTGGTTAGCTAGAAAAGTAGATTACCTCATAAGTAGTATATACGATAAATAATTTTATAGCTAGACTTGATGGAGTAAGCTGCTTTGACTTAAAACAAGCAGACTGTCATGAAAATAAAACTACACACTAAACTCTTACAATGCAATTGAACCACCTTATCTCCATTCTGAGTGAGTTCTAAATGGAAGTCTTCTCTCACTCTATTGTGTGTTCTCCCCAATCAGAGAGTTTCATTGGGCATGTTCTCACATGAATAAATGTATTCCATTGAGCTAATCACCTCATTTAAACAACTCATCTAAGGGGAGAGAGGGCCTCTTGATTGACAGTTTCAACTTAATTTTTGAACTTTTCTATATTCACTCAAGTTTAAGCTTCAAAAAGTTTTCTTTAATATGCAATGTTGACTAAGTCACACAGGAATGCAGAAAATTAAAATATTCAACACATTAGTATGTGTGGCACATTGTACTATTAAATATTTATTGAGTACTAACAAGTGCTAACTCTACAAAACATAGAGTTAGATTCTGCTGCTTCCCAGGACAGTACTAAAGACAATGCAAAACAGTAGCACCTGTGATAGCACACTCCATTCCAGTTCATCAGACCCACAAATTCAGAATAAAATATATCATTTGGATCAGGGCATCCTTAAGCAATTGATTTAGTCTCCCTGAGAGTTTATGTTCCTACATGAGGATCCTTTCTCTCTATAATCAGCACCCTTGCACACTGGATATTTCTGAAAATAATCAAGTGATCAAAGATTGTGTTTCCTAATCCTAGAATAATTTCCAATCCTTCTTTAGACCTTAAACATGTGTTGTTGTCTGACTCAAAGAAATCTCAGAAAAACTCCTATGCTATAACAAAATTCTTCAAGGACCATTAAGCCAGGAGTCCTTATTTAATTCTAAATTAAGGCATAATAGTATTTTTTGAGATATAGATAACTTTGCAAGGCCCTACTTTCTTTAAAAAAAAAAAAAGTCTCTTCTGGAAGTCTGATCAAGAAGAAATAACACAAGGTAAGGTGGTATTTGTAATAAGTCTCATATTTCTATAGATATTTTCATGGTTTGAAAATATTAACTACAACAATACAACCATGAAAGTTGTATTAAAATGAAACATTTGCTTTTCCAAGCAAACAAGAAATTCCCTTCTGGGCTGACTGGTCCATCTGTACCTTCTCTGTGGAATCCCATCTGTCTGCCAGTCTTGGTGTTTGCCAACACTCATTAAGAATATGATGAATCAATTGATTTCATTTGCTCTGACTCTACATGGTGGTATTTCATCTTGGAACATGGCTGGGCCTGGAGACAGTATATTTCAAGAGAAGGTGGACAGGTGTGAGGAGATCAGGGTGAGGCTTGCACCCCCTAAATTCAACCATCTGCTGAAACGCATACATGATTAAATAAACCAGATTGCCATTCATTCATTCATTCATCATTCATTTGGTAATCCATTTTGCAAAGCCATACTCATTGTCCTCTCTACTGAAAATCCTAACTCAAATCATAACTACTCCTTTGAGGAACTTAAGCCGTCATAAGGAATCATATTAAACTTCAACACTATTTTTAAAAACTAAAACTCTACATTTTCGAATTTTCTGGAATGCACTTATTCATTCACTAGCGTGAATCCATGGTATTTCACATGTATATTTAGGACAATATCTTTAGTGTTTGTGGATGAAATAAGATTATCGTTATTTGTTTTTCGGGGTAGAAGACTGGGGAGGGGATCAAAATAGAAGAATCATTCCACACCATGCCTGGTGTAAAAAGAAATGAAGAAAGTTGGCAACATCTTCTAGTGGCACTTCCATCTCTAAATCTGATGCTGCTATCAGAATACTGGGCTTCCTTACTCAGTTGTTGACCACTTTCTGTAATGCTTTCCAAAGCTCCTATGTTTCCTTCACTTCTACCGCACTCATTGAAGCTACTTTCTCCATAAATGTTTCCTTGGTTCTCGCAGTCTGCATTGTTTTCTACTTCTGTTGTTCTTCAACCTGTGGCCACACTACATAAGAAGCTAGGCCTTATATGCATGTGGTCTTATAAATAATTACTGCACTTGTTTTCTCTGCCCAAATGAGTTTAAACTCTTAAGAAAAGTGGGACGCCTGGGTGGCATGGCGGTCCAGCATCTACCTTCAATGCAGGGCATAATCCTAGGGTCTGGGGATCAAGTCCCGTGTGGGGCTCCCTGCGAGGAGCCTTCTTCTCCCTCTTGCCTAGGTCTCTGCCTCTCTCCCTTTGTCTCTCATGAATAAATAAATAAAATCTTTTAAAAAAAGAAAAAAGAAAAGCCAATGTCCTTACATCTGTGGTATCTCCTGTTAGCACAAGTGAATGCTTACTGCACATGCAGCAAAGTCTCCACAATTACTATTTCATTGATGAATGGGAATTTTGATATTTACTTCAGCATTTTATTCAAATTATCAAAATCTTGAAATGGTTCCCCATTCACTCTTCACCTTTTGACTCATATCTTGCCTTTATAAAGAAGCCTTCTCTGGGTGGAGGGATGGGCTAATTGGGAACGGGCATTAAGGAAGGCACTTGATATAATGAGCTGTTGTGTTATATGCAAATAACAAATAACTAAATTCTACCTCTGAAACTAATAATACACTATAAGTTAAGTACTTGAATTTAAATAAAATCTAAAGAAAGAAAGTCTTCTCTGGCCCAATCCCCCCTATATTAGTGTTTTATTGTAGTATAACAAATCACCACAAACTTAGCAGCTTAAAGCACACATTTATTATCTCACAATTCTCCTGGGTTGGAGGCCAGGGACCACCTAACTAGGTCCTCTGTTCACATCTCACAGACAACAGTGAGATGTGAGATGGCTGGTAGTGAAGGTCTCACCTGGGGTCCACGGTCCTCTTTCAAGCTCATGGTAATTGGTAGAATTCATCTCTTTGTGGTTGAAGGGCTAAGCAACCCCATTTTTTTATTGGCTGCCAACCATTGCCTGCAATCCACTCATGGAGATTGCCCTCAATTTCATGCCACGTGGCCTTTTCCTCTCTAAATCTGGTAATTGACTTAATCTCCTGGGCCAGAAGAATATCTCTTTTATGTTTCACTATCTTTTAGAGGCCTCATGTGATTATACCAGGCCCACCTAGGATAATCTCCCTTTTGATTAACTCCAAGTCAACTGATGAAGGAACTTTACTAGTCTATAAAATCCCTCTTGGTATATCATTAAACTCACAGATCTTCCCCATACTCAAGGGGAGGGTATTATACAAACACAAGGGTAACTAAGCAGTCTTTTTAGAATTCTGTCCACCACACTTCCTTATCCTGTTCCTTTTTCTTCCTTTTCCTCTACAATATTTCTCACATAGTATATCATACATTTATTTATTTAATGATATTATTTATCTTCCCCCACTAGAATATAAACCTCCCAACAATACAGACCTTAGCATTTTCCTTTGACTCAGGTACTCCAAGACCTAGAACAGAGCTTGTTCCATTTTACATGTTCAATGAATAAGTGATTGAAGAATAATTGTAGTAACTTCTTCAGTTTTTAGACTACTTAAAGAAGTTAAAGATATTTATATACTGTTGACAGGTGATATATCTAATATTTAAGGCCAGGGAGATTAGAATGAAAATGATTGAAAAAAATAAGGGAAATCCTACCCACAAATAGAGATTTGAAGGTAAAAAAGAATGATTAAATTAGCAAAGGTCACCATACATTTTAAAAGGATACAATTTACCTAGAAGATATAGAACTTCTAAGTTTGTATTACCTATTAACTTGCCCAAAAACTATATAAAGAAAAATTAACATGCAAGTAGGAGGTAAATTCTTCATCAAAATCAGGCATTAAAATTAAAATTTGGTAGCATCTAATAAATGTGCACATGTCCTATGTCCCATCAACATTATTGTTAGGCAGTACTTTTTAGCATTTTTAAAGTCCACAAAAGGAGATAATATTTGCACAGCATACTAGGGTAATGAGTGAGGCTGCCTACTGCCCAAGGGCTGAGGCAGGGGTGTAGGGTCGGGGTGGCAGGGGTTTGTTGATAAGCCCACACATCTGTAATCCAGATACAGCAGAGACTAGGTGAAAATACTGCCCTAGATAGTTCCAGGCAATATGCTTCTGGAGACTTGTATAGGAATAGCCATGGCAGCATTTCTTAGAGTAAAAACTTAAAATTAAACCAATCCACATATCTACTGATAATATAATGCATAAATAAATAAATCATTGTATATTTATAAAACAGAAGAAATATGATACAAGTATTAACAAAGATAAATCTCAGGAACAGAATATTATGCAAAGAATCAAGTCACCAAAGACGTACGCAAGATGATTACAAAATTTTAAAATAGGCAAGATGAAATCATAATTTTAGGGCTACATGCATTTGTTATTGTTATGAGTTGAATTGTTCCCCACAGAGTTCCTCTGCTGAAATCCTAGCCCCTAGTACCTCAGAATGTGACCTAACTTGGAAATAGTTATTGCAGATGCAATTATTTGAGGTGAGGTCATACTACAGTAGGGTGGGCCCCTAATCCAGTATAACCGGTGTCCTTATAATAAAGGAAAATTTAGACATAAACATATAAGGGAAATGTCATGTGAACATGAAGGTAGAGATCAGGGTGCCATAGCTACATGCCCAAGAACTCTAACGATTCCAACAAACCACCAAAAGCTAAGGCAGAACCATGGGACAGATTCATTTCTCATAGGCCTAGAAAGAATCAACCTGGCTGGCATCTTGATCTAACACTTCTAAGACAATGGTATGAAAGCAATATGCGTTCAACGGGAAACTATACTTCATATTTTGAATATTGATTTTTTTCCAGGGCTAGTGGCATGTGATTCATACTTTCTTGTGAGGCAGTGGCAGTGAGCCATAGCTGTCAGTCAATCATGCAATCATAAGGGAGAACAACTGATACACTATAACCATTCTGTATCCATATAACCATTCTGTTGTGCACCTTCAGCACAGTTTTCAATAAATTATATGAGATGTTAAATGTTCTATCATAAAATAGGCTTTGCATTAGACTATTTTGCCCAACTGTAGAATAATGTGTTGGGCACATTCTGAGCACAGTTAAGATAGGCTAGGCTAAGCTATGATGTTCAGTAGGTTAGGTGTAGTAAATACATTTTTGACTCTTGGTATTTTTTAATTATGATGGGTTTATTGGACATAATGTCATAGTAAGTTGAGCAAGGTTTGTATGTACATTTTTATATGTATAAAATTCTAATATATTTGTAATACTATTTTTTAATTCAATGACTTTTGGGAATTTTATTGTGATAAATTATTTATAAATGATTTTGAAACACTTGTGATATTATGAAAAATTTTTGCTCTATACCAGAAGAAAAAGTTGAAAAGTAATATAGATGTCTATGTAATTGAGATAATAATTATAACCGTCTCAGAGTTTTTTCATGATTAAATTAGTTGATGTAGGTAAAATGCTCAAAAAGTGTTTGAAATACAGTGACAGAAATACCTATTAATATTATGTCTAACAACCATAACGATTATTATATCAGAAGAGAAAAAACACAAAATATTTTCAACTCTCAAATTCGTAATTGATTCCATGATATCATATAATATAAAAGCCATATTCAAATATACCTACTCATGAAAGGATATCCTTTGAGCCTAAGGATAAGGGGGGACCTTTTCAAGCAGGGGGTTTCCTGTGTTCTTTTGAATACCTGAACAGTTTTTGAGTACTTCTTTGCTTTTGGCATAAAAAAAGGTCCCAGGATCAACTTCTGTTCAGGTACACACCTGGAATCCATTATCTCTCTGTGAAGCTCTGGTTTGTTTTTTTGAGGAAAGCACTTAAAAACAGTGATATGGAGACTAAATTTGCTCATTGCTACTGGACTATCATTACTTCTAGACCCTTTTGTGGACAGAATAGACAAATATACATATATTTTAAAGTCCTGATTGAATTACATTTCCACCCACAATGAAGTAACAGTATTGGATGTAACCTCTACGTTAAACAACTATAAAACCGAGCAAAGTATATGACATAACTGCTTTTAAGCTTTGGATAACAAACAGCATTCATTTGTGATTCCATGTGACAAGGGAAAAGCCTGAAGTGAGCTCTTTACCCAAGGGCACTTTCCAAATCGCAACAGGGATAATGAAACTCAAAGAACAGAATTTTTCTGGACAGAAGAAGCAAAGCCTAGTGCTTGCCAAAAAGAGAATGGATGAATCCTCAAATTAATATAATGAAACTCTACGAGTAAAAATGATTAAACCTCTGATACAGACAATATAGGTATCTCTCACTGGCATATACTGAATATAAGAAGCCAGACATAAAATAGCACATATGCATAATTCAATTCATTTGAAGATCTGGAACATACAACAGTAATCTATGATCATTGAAATCAGAATGATTGTTGCCTATGTTGAGAGAGAATTGAATAGTAAGATCCACAAGGAATAAGGAAGATCCATGCTTTTCTCACTGTAAGAATTACATGTTGCAAAAAAAAAAAAAAAAATGAAAGCAAAAATAAAATCCTGAGTTCATGTTGAAATCTCCAATTCAATCTAATCATCTAGAGTTTGTTGCTAATTTTTCTTTTCCTTCACTTCATATCTTCTACGCTGAAAACCCTATTTCCCTAAATCACAAATATATATATTCATTTTCTTTCTTCTTCAAACACAGATAATACTTTCAGAATTACCAGTTTCATTAACAACATTAAACTTACTAAATTAAGTTTGCCATTTTATTGAGATTCTTTTTGTCCTTGGAAGATATCTTTAAAGGATTTTTTTAGACTGTAGGATACACAATTTACTTAAATTAATAGTTGGGTGATTTTGTGTTTTTATTCTAAACTTTGAAGTTAGTATTTATTAAAAGTTGGCTGTGTTTATATCTATTCATTTTATCTTTTCTCATTTAATTTTGTTCTTTTAATATGTGATAGATTTATTTCAAGTCAACCTGTAAAAAATATGTACTCAGAAATGTCTCACTACTGTCCCTCTCTTCTCTAAACTACAACCCCAACTACTCTCTTTATTATACTTTTTTCATCCTGTTCCAATTTATCTTTGCTGTGTTCTTTTTTCAAAAAAAAATATTTTAACATATTTATAAATAGTTACATGTTTCCTACAAGGTATATTCTCACAAAGTCCTATAATTAATTTAACAATTTATTTTCAAATTTATACTGGACTAGTTTATACTGATCTCCCACAGCTTTTTCTTTTTTCCAGCTGATTGCAATCTATTGGATGGATGTGTCTTGGTTTAATCAACCAGTCTTTCCTAGATGGACATTTAGGTTGCATCAACTTTTTGCTAAAGAAAATCATGTTATAATAATTATCCTCATGGATATATTATTTTGTATGTGTTGATTATATTATCAGGAAAATTCCTTAAAATGGGATATAGATTGTAAAAGTAATTGCATATGTAATTTGGTTAGATATTTTAACGTTCCTTCAAGGAGCTGGAACATTTTGTAATCTTATCTGCAATGTATGAGAATGCCCATTTCTTCTACAAAGTACATTGTCAAGCTTTTTAATTTCTCCACAGCCAGATTGTAAGGGGAGGATTTTTTGTGGGTTTTTTATTGTTGTTGTTCTTGTTGTTGTTTTTTCTTTCTAGCACTTGCACATCTTTATTTCCTACTCATTTAGAGTTTATTCTGATGTCTTGTTTAAGAAAAGGATCTAGATTCTTATTTTCTAAAATGGCTATCTTCTAGTCTCAATACATCTGTCATTTTCTTAGTCATTTTAGATTCAAATTTTATCATATATTAAATATATGTACTAGAGTGTATTTCTGGGCTTTTCATTCTATTCCCTAATTTATGTCCCCCTAATACACATTTTGCTTACAATCAGTTGATACACAACTTTACTCTCTGGGGGAGTGATTTGTCTCCACACTCCACCACTGTTCCTCTTTCTAGATTTTCCTAGCTCTTCTTGGTATTTTAATCCCCATATGAACTTTAGAATCAACTTACTCAGTTCCACTAAAAGTTACTGACATTTTATTGATATCTTATATCATATATTAACCTTAGGGAATTGGCATCTTTATGATATTGAGTGGAACTGTTCAAGAAAAAAATATGGGGCAACCCTGGTGGCTCAGCGGTTTAGCGCCGCCTTCAGCCCAGGACCTGATCCTGGAGACCCAGGATTGAGTCCCACGTCAGGCTCCTGCAGGGAGCCTGCTTCTCCCTCTGCCTGTGTCTCTGACTCTCTCCGTGTGTCTCTCATGAATAAATAAATAAATAAATAATCTTTAAAAAAAAGAAAAAAATGTGTCTTTGTATCTGTTGAAAACTATTTGTGTGCTTTATGGAAGTGTTTTAGATTTTCTTCACACAGATTTTTCATATTTATTCCAATATGTTTTGTTGCTATTATAAATTATTTTCCTGTTATATTTTCTAAACAATTATTATTTGTATATGACCAAAGAATTTGCATATTAATTTTAACATCAACTTAGTGATTTTTCATTGTGTTCTTATCCTACAATTTCCAGATACATAATCACACCATCTGTAAACAGTAGTTTTCTAAACCATCTTATTCTTTTCCAATTCTTATGTTGTTATGTTTTTATCTGATCCAATTTCATTGGTTAAAGCTACTAATCTAGTGCTTATTAACCAGAAGTGGTTTCATTCCCCAAGGAATATTTGGAAATTTCTGGCGACATTTTTGATTGCAGGGTGCTGGTGCTAATAGCATCTTGTGGGGAGAATCCAGAAATGCTATTTAACATCTTAAAATGTACAAGAAAGCCCTCATAACAAGGAATTATCCAGCCAAAACTTTAGTAGCATAAACTAAGAATTTCTGCTCTAATATAATGTTAAACAGTAGTGAAAATATTGAATATTCTTATCTTGTCCCTGACTCCATGGGAATGCCTTTGCGTTTTTCTATTAAGTAGAAATTCTGACTTCATTGGTGCTATTGTTGTCGTAGAAAGTTTCTTTTTTTCTATTCTCTGGAAGAATATAAATATCATTTGAGATTATCTGGAAAATGAAAGTTTAGTAGAGTTGCCCAGTGAAACCCTCTGGACCCATATGAACCAAATATTAATATCTCTTGGAAATCCTCTCCCTAGAAAGTAAAATTGTAGGGTAAAAATTGAGAACAACTTAAGATTTTCAACATTTAAAAAAATAATTTTAAGTAAGAAACTATGACCCGGAGTTTTACTAGGCCCATTAATCAAAGGATATGTGTATGTGTGTGTTATACATAATACCTGTATTACATATATATGTAATTTAACTCTGCATATAGAACTAGCGTAGCCAATGATGCAGAGCTGGAGAGACATGTGTCTTCTGTGATTCATGGATACTAAGAAACTTTTCTTGTTTACAATAACACTTGACTAAACTGTTCATTTTATGCCTGAAATATAACCCAAGAAAAGACTGGTCTATTAAACTAAGACACATCCATCCAATAGATTGCAATCAGCCAGAGAACCCAAGAGTCCCTAGTATCTTCACACATCAGAGGATTACCTCTTATAATCATAAGGCATAGTCCGCATCATTATTCAGCCTAATTAGAGAAAGTCTAATCCTTTTACCAAGTATTTCTGAGAATCCTCAGGATGTCTATTTATATCAAACTGTTGTTCTGAAGATTACACATATTTTTGAAGATCAAACTACTTAAACCCCATGAGTCTGTTCCAGATGTTATTAATGTAAATTCAACCATAGAAAGTCATTGCTATGAAAACATTAAAAATCTAAAATTAATTTCTTCTGAATTTTGTATATTACACTCAATATTGATAGAATGAAGACAATGGGGTATCCTAAACATCCACTGAGATATCAAATAAAGACTTGATAGTGCTCGAAATAGTTTACATTGTAAAACATTTTATATTAATTATTTTAATTATTGGACATGGTAAATTATATGTGAGAACTCCATATAACTGATGAACATCAGTTATATGCATCAGTTAAATCAGGCAGAAAAGCTAAGAATTTCGTTCAGTTTTTAAGGCATGAGATGCATTTACAACCAATATTTTCCATGATTTTTCAGTAGTCATGTACTTCAAAAGTTAGTAGAAAAAATGATGTGCAGCAATAATATGAATGCATAATATATGCTATCCTGTTTTATTTTTGAACCTCTTTCTTTAGCAGTTATTTGCCATGTCTTGATAATGATGCAATAGAGTGAGTCTAGAAAAATCTCCATCTACATTTCATGTATTATTCATATTAATTTAAAAAGCAACTAACTTTCAAAGGGTTAGCTCCAGAGAACAAAATTTTATGGTCACCTTTAAATTATATTAACATAGCCAGGAGCTAAGGACTTTAGTTGTATTAAACACAACCTAAAGCAAATTCAAATCTGTTTGATAAATGCCTCATTTCCTCGGTAAAAGCCTTTTCTAAATCTCTTATGATATTTCAGAATGCAGATAGGGTGACTATGACTTCAAAATGGATAGAATGATGCTAATGTCCTTTCATAATTTTCCTCTGCACACCCAAAGAAAGAATGAGATCCTAACCTAGTAATATTTTAAGCGATCATATGATATAACAAATTACTAAATTGCAACTATTTAACTTACTTGAGAGAGACTATCTTGAAAAATGTTCTGTATAAAATGTTTTAAGGAACTTTCTTCATCTTGAGTGGCAAGTCAACACTGGATTGGTAATATTTCATTTGGTTGAGTCCTAATTTCTTAAAGCTAATAGTAGTTTATCCAACTGGAGATTCAACATTGCTGTGCATGCCAGAGTCACTTAATGAATATTTGCTAGTTTATTAATGACAATATTTTAGGGTGAAATGTTTTATATATGGGTTTAAAACCAGGCATTAATAGATCATTTAAGACCCTTGGCTGCAGATAATAGAAAACTTTACCAAAGAACAAGCCCTAAACCAGTGAACAAGGCTGGCTTCGGCAAGCTCCATTTGGTTTAAAACTCTATTTTTGCTATTGTTTCTCCTTCTGGGTGATCTGTTTTCTCTGTGCTGGCCCAATTTTGAAAAACTTTTTACTGTCAGGCTGCCATGCTACTTTCTACTGTCATGCTACGGTCATGCTACCAAGACATCCAGAGTAATATCCTTTCATTTTTACATCCCTTCATTTATTAATCAGAAGTGAGTCAGTAGGTCCAACTGCACAGAAGGGACAAACATTACAACAGGGCATGAGTAAGAGGAGGAAGGAGATTTGAGAGCCTTTAAGAAGCTAGACAGCCATTAAGCCACAGGAACTCAGACCAAACAGGAGCAGCCAGAGAACTCTCTGTGTTGATGGAGGTATGTGAAGATGATTGCTGTGTGCTGCGCAATAAAGTCTTCCCCTTTGCACTGAAGTGTTAGGAAGAAAGAAAAAAAATTATTTAAAAAAACCTTTAAATTCTTTAATTGCACATTATTCTGGCAATTCAAGTAATGGCTTCTGGGTGGAATACTGGTGATTCTTCTTTTCAGGTATTTATACTTTTCAAATACCACATAATATGTATGTCTTATGCTTTCTTTTGTTTTTCAGGAAAAAAACTACATAAAACTCTGAAAATAACATTTAAAGTCAAAGAAATTACTTTGTGTCTCATACTTTGGCAGGTGCTAATTTATCTTTCATATTCTTTATGTGTATATGCAGGCTATACACTTTGCTTTTCCATATGTTTTCACATTCAATGCACACAACCAATTTTTTTCATCCTTGGGTGAGGAAACTGAGACCTAGAATGTTTAAAGTTGCCTAAGGCCACACAGGTAGTAAATTGGAATTTAGGGTAATGGATTTCCATCCTTCCTATACCCACTCTTCCCATCATTTTAGGCAGTAAAGCACAATATTAAGGCATAAGTTCTAGACTCACAACTTAAAGGTCTAAACTTTGTTCCAATATTTATTATCTTTAACAAATCTGGGCAACTTACATGACTCTCTATGTTTAAGTTTCTCCATCTATAAAATGCCGGTAATAATAGTACCCATTACATTAATTACATTAAAAACAAAACAAGATGGTACTTATGAAACATACAGAACACTACCTACATAATAAAATGTGGATTTATTATGTATTTATAACACTAAATAAATCTAAATCTCTTATGATTTAGAACACTAAATACATAATAAATGCAAGCTCATTTTAGGATATTATACTAAGGGCATTTATTTTTCTCATTTAAAAATTAAAAGAAAAACAAAGGCAGGTAAAACTATTATTAACATATTAGAGATAAGAAAAGAGAGAGATAAATCACACAAATAGCCTTAAGTTGTATCACTGGTAACCAGTTAGCCAGGATTTGAACCCAGGCAGTCTGAATCAGGAACCTCTAGGCTAAACTAAACTATTAGCTAAGTAATAGCTAATTCTATTAGCTCTACTTGCCTGGTGTCAAAATCCTTCTTCTTTTCATTCTATTACATTGCCTTATCATCTACATGACTTTCACTTGTTCAAGTAGTCCATGACTTATTTCATCTTTAAGGTATCTTATTATTATTTTTGTCCTCATTTTGTAGGCCCATTTTGTAGGTAGCGAAACTGAGATTCAGTTAAATTAAGTTTCCTCAGCTAATCTAGTTCAATTGTAGCAGAACCCCAGGCTTCTGAAACTTTGCAGAATGACATCCTTGCCTTGCACCCTCATGTTCAAATGTTGGCTGAGGTGTCACCTGCCTCGTAACATGGAACCTCTGGCTTCTTCCAGGGGGATCAGCTTGAGTGAGAAACAGATGGAAAGAGACAAAAACAGATTGACATATAAAACAAAGTGGCTGTGTAACTAAACTCAGTATCCGGAAATTGCTCTTTCAAACGTCTGCTGGAATTTATTACATTACAGCTTAATTGAGTCTCATACTACATGGCTGAGTTTTATGACTGAACAATCACAGGACACAGAGGAAGAGCATTGAAAAGGCTAAAAGAGATAACACGTGACTGAAGATCATGTTGAAAATGGAGAAAGAGCTTCCATCTCTCAGGAGGTAAAATTATTTGATCTTACCACATTTTTATTAAAATAATCTACAGTGATGGCTTTCATTTAGGAAAACATTGGTGCAGGTGGATATTACACAAACCCTCTTCTAGAGCCTACAGGATATAAGGAAGAGGCCTCTGTCTGTCCATCTCATTTCTCTCTGTAAATGCTGATGTCTTGAACAATTCCTACCACATAGTAGGTACCCAAATAACTATTCATTTAATAAGATAATTAATTCATCTGAAAGTTGTGTGCAGGCCTTTTCCAATTGTCTTGTGGTTAGAGAAGATTTCCAAATACTAACGCATCCTTGTCAAGCTGGGAGACTGTAATTTACTCTAATGGATTATGTATTCTCTACCAAATCAAAACCATGTAGAACAATTCCTTACATGTCTATTTTCATTACTTTATGTAATTATGAAATCTTGGTTAAATCACTTGATTTGTCTTAGTTTCCCACTTTAAAAAATACTAAATATTTGTATTAAATCTAAGAGTAAGCATATTATGAAATGAAACTAATGATAGCACCATTTCACAGAGTGATCCTGAGGATTAAACAAACTAATGCAGGTAGAAGCAATTAGAGCATTGCCTGGCAGACAGCAGGCACTCAATCCACGTGGATTATAATAATATGATAATCAGTATGCATTAAAATAAATTATTATATCCATTAAAATGAACTTTTAACATGCAAAGAATTAAAAACAGCAGGATCCAGATAAGGATTTGACAGCATGGATATTATTTTGTCTTATTCTTTGTCCTACATGTGTAGGACATAGAATGTGTAGGAATATATTCTAATATATATCTTAGAATATTATAATATATTCCCCTCAGAGACATACATGCTTTTGCTATACTTTTAAACCATTTAGCAAAGTATCTTGCAAGTAGATATTCAGTACATATTTCCTGTTTAGACCCTTAACTAGGAAATACATCTAAAAGTAAGTGATCAAAAAAACCTTTTTAATATCTGAAATACTCACTAGCACAATGTTAGGCACATGACACGTTCTCAATATATTCAAGCTCACTTTCTTGAACAATTATCTCTATTTATATATAATATGAATTGACTTAGTTACATGAGAAAATGAAAGAGGCCTAAAAGCATATTTATATTAAGTAATGAAAGGACTCTAAGTTATAATGAAGGTCTACTAAATGTCAGTGACCATACAGTTGGAAGTATGAGGGGAAAGAAAGTGAGCAGCCAATGACATAGAACCATAACTTGTTACTGCTTGTTTAAAATTAGCTTCCATGATCTCTTTGTACTCAGTAGAAGAAAAACATTAGAGCTGGGGGTGGCAATGAGCACCAGGCAAGTTTTGAAAAATTAAAGGTACAGTGGCAATTGTGTCTTTCTTCAACTTATAATCCATAACACAAGGATTCTCATTACTGTATGCCATGATGTTGATGAGAGTCAATACTGGTGAACCTAAAGCCCTTGAAAATCCAGACTTTGATACTGGAAAATAACTGGTAACTCACAATGCAATGCAATTTATTTGGAAGAAGAGGTGGTAAAGAATACTAGACTATGTTATAAGAGCCTGGGCAAAGAAAACCTATGTAAAACCATAGACACCTACGCAAATTTTATTTCCACCAAGTCTGAGTCTAACATCTTGTGAGTTCTTGTTTCAGGGTCTGTCAATATAGTGCAACTCAAAACTATCTGTGGTAAAAGATCTTGTGTGTATGTGCTTCATTCTCAATCCATATGGACCTATATATATTGTCCAAATGTCCATGACTTCTTCATAGTTTGTAATATGTAACTCATTATGCACACTGAAAGTAGTCTATATCTAGATCAATGAGATAGGGGTAAAGATCATATATTTGTATGTCCACGAAATACCAAATTGTTATAAAAGTTTTTATGTGTTTTATCTGAATTTCTGTAATTATCTCATCATGGACCAGTGAGTAACATGGAATTTGTGGATCAGGACTGTTTCATGAAGCACATTTTCAGTGGCACTGTAGTAGAGGACCTCTAGTGCTATGACCTGGGCAAGAGAATTGTGAGACAGAAATTAAAACAGGAAAGTCAGAAATGTTTGCAGGTTACCATGAATGCAACAATGGAGAACACACTATGATAGAAATTCTTGAGTTTAACTTCAGTCTTGGGGTAAAGTTTGTTAAAGCAATGACAAAAAAATCTAATATTCAGGGTTTAAGCTAAGGAAATTATGCCATGAGTAAGTATGCTTAGTCCATTTATTTATGCACAAACGCATTTTGGATGTCCATTCCATGGATAGCATTGATCAATTGTTAAGAGAGCTATAAAGAACTGTGGTAATCAGCAGTGGTCCTCAAGGTACTTAAAAGTAGAGCTAGAAGATAGAAAATGAGTGTTTAAATAATAATATAAGAGCTAAACACTGCTCCTCATCAGGCTCCCTGTTCTGAGGGAAGCATGTCCCCCTCCCCCTCGCCTGCCCTGCTTGTGCTCACTCACTCTCTCTCTCTCTCTCTGTCAAATAAATAAATAAAATCTTTTTTTAAAAAGTTAAGTACTAATATCAAATTAATAAAATATATAAGAAAAGACTTTTGCATATGACATTTGAGATTACTATCTACTGGAGCAATTAGATGTTTAAAGCAGAGATTGAAAGAGGAAGCATAACCAAAGGAGCAGAAGTGTGTGTAAAATGATGGCCAGACTATAGCAATAATCACAGTAATCATTATTTATTGAAATAATGTTATATACATTCTTTCTTTTTCCATATTTCCTCTGATTTTATTCAACATTTTTAATACAAGGTACCAAGCTATCTCACATGGTGAAGGGACTACAAACACAGACTATTGACAAAGAACTAAAAAGCCCTACTGGATGGAACATAAGTGTGAGCCAGTCACCAGATGCCCAGCCTTCATTGTTAATGTGACAAGTAATATATCAAGATATTAATATTACTTTTTATCTCTAGTTTTTTTTCCTTAAGTATAATTGACACACGATGTTACATTAGTTTGAGGTATATATGTTATATATATACACACACATATACATATGTGTGTGTTTCCCACTAAGACTATTACACAAGTATTGTTATAAATACTTTAGAAGGGATCCCTGGGTGGCGCAGTGGTTTGGCGCCTGCCTTTGGCCCAGGGCGCGATCCTGGAGACCCGGGATCGAATCCCACATCGGGCTCCCGGTGCATGGAGCCTGCTTCTCCCTCCGCCTGTGTCTCTGCCTCTCTCTCTCTCTCTCTCTCTGTGACTATCATAAATAAATAAAAAAAATTTAAAAAAAATTTTTTTAAAATAAATACTTTAGAAGTATATTTTATTTAAATTTATAATAATGTAGAGAATTAAATGTTATAAGCCTCATTTTAAAACTGATGCTTAAAGAACTTAAGTTGAAGGCCATGCAGCTGGTAAATTGTATAGACAAGAATTGAACCCAGATATGTTTGACTCACAGCTATTATTATCATAGTCATGAAAAAAATTATATAGGAATCAAAATATATATTCTAAGGGTAAAATAAAAATTGAGCTGTTAATTCCAGGAGCACTTGTATTTTTGAATTTATATGTGGATACAAGTAGTTATACTTGCAAATTGAAAACAGCAACCAATTATAAGATCATGCTGTAAAACTTAACTCAAATGAAAATAGAAAGTTGAAGAACTTAATCACACTTTCCTTTCTTCTGATTTTCTTTCAGTTAGAATAAGTCTTAGACATTATTCAAATGTCACATAAAAGAAGTCTGGGAGCAGAAATCTCAGTGGTATTGTGGTTCTATGGCTATTAAAGATCTATTTATTCCCAAGTTCTAGCTGCTAGAACTCCAGCCATCATGTATGAATTCCAGAAAGCATAAAGAAACTTAGTTAACTCTTTTTTAGATGCTTTCCTCAAAGTCCCACCCATTGATTTCACTTTTTTCATTTCATTGAGTCAGGAACACAGACTTGCATAGCTACAAAGAGATTGAAAATGTATCTTAGGTGAACATGTTTGCTGTCCTGAATAAAATCAGGATGACTAAGAAGAAAAAAAAATGCTATGAGTAAGCAACTAGCATTTTCTGCTATAAACCTGCCTTTGTTTTCTATTTCATTGAGAGAGGAATAACATTCTAAAGTATCCAGACTCATGTATTCACTAGCATATTAGTTATCTATATATTTGTGGGATTTAGACCACAATGTTGTTCTCTTATTTAAGTGTTGGGTTTCAGTTATTTAATACTAAGTGAAAATGTCAAATTTTAAAAAGATGGTATCCATAGAGATATGATTCAACAGCCTAATTATGACTACCCAAAAGTAAAAAGTAAGAATAGCACCGGCTTGTTATCATTCAGGCTTTTCCTAGATGATTGAAAGTTATCTGTCCTACCCTTCACCCATGAGAAAAATTAAAATGATAAGCTTTGCAGGCTTCATTAGAAGGAATATCTGAGTATTAATTCTGCAACATTTTAGTTACATAGAAATATTTTTATTAAGAAAAGGAGAGGAATTTATTTGTAAGTTTAAGAAGATCAAAGAAGAGGTGGCTAATTTACCAGTCAAAGACAGAGAGGAATTGGTTATTATTATACATGCCATGTATGTTGACATGATAGAAAAAAAAAAGATTTGAGGCTTTGAAACAGTGCCTATGAATTGTAAAAAAGGATTTTGGATTAAAAATGGTTGGAGACCCAGATAGTCCAAGATCTATGGCAAAGACTTTCTCTGAGCTGTCACAAACAAATATTAGAGAAGAAAAAGCATAGTGTGTGAATACAAGCATACTACAACATCAAAACAGATCCATAGAGAGCTTTTTCCACAAATGACAGGTGATTTATGTTGCTATATATCGAGAAAAAATAAAATTGTTGAAAATGGTGAAGAATAATGCTGAGGGAAGAAATAATCTAGAACGAACTTGTCCTTTGCCTCCTTTATTATTCATTATTACTTGTATTAAATGTTTAGGAAAGTAGAACTTCATCCCCTACTGCCATAAAAATCTAGGAAATATACTCACGTTTTTAGAAAAATAAGTAGGAAAGGGAGTAAAATAATACATTAAAGGGTCAAAAATATTAAAGTATAAAATTAGTAGGTTCATTATGGAAAGTGCTAGATGAGAAACAAGGTAGGGAGGTAGTTCAAAAATAGTAAGAACAAATAATTATTCACTTTCTAGGGGAAATTAGCAGGTCAATCAAAAAGAAATTTTAAATTTTAAGATATGGCTCTATAATGATTAAAATGTGATTCATGAACAACCATTACCTACTTGATGAACTGGACATAAAAGATAAAATTATATCCTTATTGAATTTGTTTAAAGTGCAATACAAAGCCAGGTAGTTTACAAAATGAAGAAGCTGAGACTTTCTACATGGTATTCTTAATGAGCAAATTATCTAGAAGGGTTCTAAATTTGTCACAATTATGTATAAGTAAGAACATATTAAAAAAAATTCACATTCCAAAATTTAACATGAATTAGAATTTATTTTTTTAATGATGTGTTAACTTTAGGAGGAAAAAAAATTACAGAATAGTGGTAAAACCCAGGTCCAAAAAGAAATACCATAAATTCATACCATTTTAAAAGATGAAGCACACAATGCCTGTCATGACTTGAAACTACTATAGGAATAAAAAAGAAAAGTAGAAAACAAAGATAATTGAGAGAAGAAAAAGAGAAAGACAAGTATCAAAGTTAAAACAATTGTGGAAGCAGACTGTTTTACTAGCTAATGAAAGCAGGACATTGTGCAGTGAAATCTGATAGAAATTGGGAAACCAATGATTGGTATTTTGCGCTGATTCTGAATTTGCTACAAAGCAAATAGCAACCACTGAGTTTGAATTCAACAATAAATTCAACAATATGGTTGAAGTTCAACTACCTGTGAACATGGTCCTGTCAGGTTGGAGACTCATATGGAAAAGTTATCCATGCTAACTAAGGTGCTCACAGTCACTGAAGGAAAAAAATGACAGGTTGTTTTCTCTTCTTGTTGAGGAAAGGGAGACCTTTCATATGTGAGCATGTATTATTTAGTAATTTTGAAATTTAAATCTTTGATTTATCTGAAGAAAATAATTCACTTTCACCATCAACTAAAGATATTTTCTTTTGACTAATGAACCCTGAAGCCTATGTTGCCAAAGTGAAAAACTAAACGATATAGACGTTTAACATACCTGTAAAGTGTCTTGATCCTTGCTGACCATTTGACTTCACCTTTACCTTTCACTTAGATGTATAAAATCACGTATCCATGGTCTCTTCCTTTCAGAGATTTAGTAGTGTCTAGAGGAAGTCTTTAATGCCCCCATTCTGCTCTATTAATTTCTTGATTTGTCATGCCTTTGTTTTCTCTTCCTGTATCCATATTCTCTTTTCAATATTTCTTTAAGTAGTGCCCACTACTTAAAGCCATTCATCGACTGGCTAATCTCTTCCACTGGCCCTTCAGTCATTATACCTCTTGTTCTGCAATTCAACCAGTTACATCTGTTCTGGTCCTGGTATCTTGGACTTTTTTCCAGGTTTAGGAACTCTTTGGCTTCTACTCTTGCTGCTATGCAAGGACCACAGCTTTTATAGACAAGCTCCTTGAATTTTGCAAGAAAGGGTTCTTAGAGTAAAATACGTGTAGAGAGAATCTCTGGATGTCCAGCCTCTTTTCAATCACCTGCGTTTATTTACATTTCTCATTTTGTCTATTTTGTCTATTTCCTTAAAGTACTACACTGACTCAATGACTGTTTAATAGTACAACTTTATAAAGATACCCTAAGTGCAAAATAATTTGAATGCAGAGCATTGTTTTTTTCATGGGAACATTTGGCATTAACAACACTTTACTGTAAGATAACTAATACTTATAGAAGATAATGAGAGAAACTGTTAGGAAAAGAAGATCAAGAAATCCTTCCTAAAAATAATAAATATTTCATTCTTTTAATGATGTAATCATATGCTTATTTCTCTAGCAGGCTACCAGCATTCAATTAATTATGAGAAACACTGATAATACCTGGTCTCAAATCTACTATCGCTTTTAGAGATAAAATAAGCATAACACATGAGGTATAGATTGTTCTAACAATTGGAATGCTTTGATGTGAATATATAATCTTGGCATCAGAATTTTTTTCAGTTACTTTTCACATCAAGCATACATTATTCTCTAAAAGATAATGTACTAAAACAAAGCAAAACAAAACCCTAAAGCCCTTAATTTAAAAATCCAAACAGGTATTGGACAATGTTAACAGAAATAGGTTTGGAGAAGGATCAATGGGCTAGGTAGTTGTCAGGAGAACCTGGTTCTAAGACTGAGCATTGCCCACTACACACTAGTTCTATAATTTTAGGCAAGTCATAGCTCTCCACCCTCAACTTTCTCATCTATAAATATTTTAAGGGTCCAATGACAAGATAAACATGAAAATATATGAACTAAAATGTATGACTTACAGATGATATTGAATGGTAGGCAATCAGAGGGAAGAGAATCTACCTGTCTCATCTGTGAATCCTCTGCAATGCTGATTATAATGCCTTCTACGTGGCTGGAATTTTAACAGTAATCGTTGAGTTTAATTGTTCCAGCTATCTCTTAAAGCTGTCATTTCTCATGTGTTGCAAAAGCAGTTGCTTATCAATGTACATTTTCTAAAGGCATGAGAGAGCAATAATAAATGCAGAAGTCTGAGTCATGGGCCACTGTACAATACCAAGAAGACCTCGGTTGACCTCTCTGCAGGCCAGCCAGCTAAATTACAATGTTAGGCTGGCATAAAGGTATCCTTTCTGGGCCTACGTCTCACTCTAGATAAAGCAGGTATGACTCAGAGGACAGCTTCCGAAGAAGCCTCAAGCCATGCATAAGCGAGTATCTATTCATCAAATGTGCCTTCTATGAAGAAATCCTACAACTATAGGATATTGTATCGGGTTATTTTAGCCACGCTAATGAGGGTGACTTAGGAATTGTCAGGAAAAAAAAAGCATCTAGTGTCAGTGCCACAGTGGTTGTAAGATTGTACTGGGGAGGTAAAATTTTTCCCTTCTTCCTTTCTAAGTTAGTGGGCTGACCTGATAATAAAATTGACATAAGACCAATTAACAGGAGTAAACAAATGTAATTACATATATAGGAGAGCCTCTCATCAACGAGACACTCAAGCATAGGCAATTGAGGTTTATATAGCATCTTGAGCTAAGGAGAAGGTGTAGGGGTCTAGGGCTTCAAAAGGGAGGAAGACAATCCTGGGAAGATGAGAAGACCAAATGTTTGGTAAACAAATGTGTGCCATATCATACGGATAAGTCTTTCTGACATAAGGTTATTTCTGGAAATAGCCTTTTTCCTGGTATAGATGCACCATCTAAATTCTTTTAGGCAGTTAAGGAAAAGTTAAAAGGCTTTTCTGAGTCTGCTATGTCTTAATGCCTTCAGCTCAAAACACTCCACGTGCTGAGGTGGCACATTTTGGCATGGCCGACTTTGCTCCCCTTCAACCGTGATTTTCTGGATGCGAGAAATAATTATTTTTTAAAGGTGATAATGAAGCTCCAAAAACTAGGCCCAGTGACTTTTAAAAGCCTAATGGAAACTGGACAATTGGTATTCAATACTTGTGTTGCATACTCAGTAATAAATGGCTCTAAAGATTACATATGCAGAACTAAACAGTTTAATATATGAGGTCAAAGGGGAAAATAACAAAAGGGGAAAGATTAAGAACAATTGAACTAGACACTATTTCCAATAGCTAAAAATTCAGGCTTATATTCAAAATACTGAAAAAGAGTCAAGCTCGTATTACATTATTTAGCAGAAGCTAATAAAGGCTTCCAAATCCCTTGACATAAGGAAGGAAAAATAATGGTCAAAAATTATGTGATACAAATCCAGAAAATGTACCTCATATTTAGGTTAGATATCCCAAGACAGCTCAAAATCCAACTTTTCTTATCCAACCCTGGTTCTGCAGCTGGTAGTTCCACACCAGTTACTAGCAATACATAGATTGTCAGTCTAATTTATGGCTAAGGGGCTGCATTTACCTCAATTGAGCATAAGTAATTTGTGGGCAGGAATTTTTCTGGGCTTGAACCATTTGCTTCTTCGTCTTCAAGGTCATGGTCATTCTAAAGGGATGGAGCAGATTGCCAAAGATGCTCTGAAGCAGATGCTGAGGGAAAGCTGACTTATTCAGACTTACCATGTTCCTCATCACCTGTGTGGCTCCACTTTCAAATATATTCAGCACAGTGGAATTATTTTACTACGGTGAACACTTAAAATCCATGAGCCAGATTATGCAAATATGTATGTAATCTCTAGTTTTTAAAACTGAATTAAACTTTGCTCTGGTTAACACCTATCTAAAATGGCTAACTTGCACTATTCCATTCCTGGCTACCCAGTCTAACCCAATTATATTTTAGCCAGATTCAGGTAGCAGTATTTTAGATAGTGTCCATGTGACTGTTCAGGCCCTTCTAGGAAAGGAGTCTTTCAGGATTCTTTCAGTCTTTCAGTTTCTGCACTTTTCTAGGGTGGTGCTTCCTTCTGGCAAAGATCTGAGTTTTGGAACTGGTGGGGAAAGAGGCTTTGCCCATATGTCAGGGAAGGAGCACATATCTGGTCCTTCCTGGTCTCATTCAATCGTCTCTTGCTGATTGATCTGGTCTGTTCACCCTGTGCTGGTAGATGTGGAGGTAAAACTGCCCCTGCCTGCACTTTGGATTATTGTGCTGCCACCTACTACCGATGATAGAGAGGGCTGCCACAGTCTATGATCTTGGGAGATCCCTACATTTCACAGGACTTTTTTTTTTCCTCAAAAAAACCTCTTTGTGGAAATAGTTTATCAACAATGACTGTTAAAGTCTCAGAATATGGGATCCCTGGGTGGCACCGCGGTTTGGTGCCTGCCTTTGGCCCAGGGCGCGATCCTGGAGACCCGGGATCGAATCCCACGTCAGGCTCCTGGTGCATGGAGCCTGCTTCTCCCTCTGCCTGTGTCTCTGCCTCTCTCTCTCTCTCTGTGACTATCATAAATAAATAAAAATTAAAAAAAATTAAAAAAAAGTCTCAGAATATTTTTAATTAAAATTTTGGAGAAATGATTGAAGGTGCACATACACTTGTAAAAAATAACTCGAAGAGATTATTTGTATACTTTTCCTAGTTTTCCCTAGGGGAACATTTGCAAAACTATAGTTTAATATCATAATCAGAATGTTGATATGGAAAAAAAAAGAATGTTGATATGGATATAATGCACCAATCTTACTCAGATTTACCCAGTTTTACTTATATACATACGTGTGTGTATATTATGTTCTATATAATTTTATCACCTGTGTGGGTTCATTTATCTACCACCAGTCAAGATGCTAAGTAGCTCCAAAATCATAAGGACCCTTGTATGTCCTTTTACACTACACCCATTTTCTTCTTGTCCCCATCTTCCCATCTCCAATCCCAGGTAACCACTAATCAGTCCACCATTTCTAAAACTCATAATTTCAAATGTTATAAAAATGGAATCATAGATAATATTTTCAGGTTTTAGGGTTGTTTTATTATTTCGGTCAATAATATTCCCTGGAGAGCGATGATTCAAATTGTTACATGTGTCAATATTTTGTTTCTTTTTGCTGCTAAGTAATATGCCATTGTGTGTGTACAACATAGTTTGTTAAACCATTCATCAGTTGAAGGATAGCCGGGTTGATTGCAGTTTTTGATTATTACAAATAAAGCTGCTAACAATATTTACATAAAGTTTTCATGTAAACGTAAGTTTTTATTTTCCTGGGATTCATGCCAAGAGTACAATTTCTGGGTCTTACCCTACTTCCACGTTTAGTTTTTTTTCTAAGAAACCGTTTTCGAAGTGATTGTACTATTTTACACTTCCACCAGAAATGTGTGAGTAATCCAATGTTTCTCTTGCCAGCATTTCTACTTACAAGCTATTTTATATTTTAGCCATTTGATAGATACGTAGACCTAGATCACTGTGGTTTTAATTTACATTTGCCTAGTGACTAACGATGATGAACATCTTTCTAAATGCTTATTTGCCATCTATATATCTTCTTCAGTGAAATTTCTATCCATGTTTTTTGTCCATTTATAGCCAGATTTGTTCTTTTTCCTTTACTATTGAGTTTTGAGAGTTTTGTATATTCAAGATCCCACCCCTTTGTCACAGAGGTGATTGTCCTATACTATATCTTGCCATTCATTTTCCTCACACGGGCTTCCATATAGCAAGGTTTTTAATTTTGTTAAGGTCAAATTTGCTGACTTTTCCTTTTATGGGTCACAGTTTTGGTGATATGTCTAAGAACTTCGCCTAGAGTTGATTCTGAAGATTTTCTCCTATTTTCTAAATTTTTACTTAGGGAATTTTACTATATTTTTATAGGCTTACATTTTGCACTTAAGTTAACAATCCATTTTGAGTTAATTTTGTATAAGGGTGAGGTTTCAGCTTTCTGGCCAATGGATTCCCAGCACCATTTGTTGAAAAGTTGATCCTTCTTACACTTAATTGCTTTTGCACACTTATCAAAATCAGGCATATTTTACTGATCAATTTCTAGGTTCTCTGTTATGTTGCATTGATGAATGTGTCTATCCTCCTGCCAAAGCTATGCAGTTTTGGTTACTGTAGCTATATATGAAGTATTTTTTATATGAAGTATTTATATCAGAGCAGTATTTGATCCCACCTTATTCTTTGTCAATATTGTTGTTTTAACTATCCTAGGGCCTGTACCTTTCTGCCTATATTTTAGAGCAAGTTTGTCTATACCTTTAAAAAATAAAAAAATTCTGGGATTTTGATAGGAATTGCTTTGAAACCATAGGTCACTTTGGTGAGTTGACATTTTCACTGTGTTGAGTGGTCCAATCTATGATTCTTTCCATTTATTTAGATCTTCTTTAATTTTTATCAGAATCTTTTATTTTCAGCAAACATATTTTGTATATGTTTTGTTAAGTTTTGTTAAGACTCTCATAAGTCTCATTTGGCTGAAGTATATAATTATTTTTATATAATGTGTGATTCAGTTTAATAATATTTTAATGAGATTTTTTGCATCTAATTTCATGAACAATAATGTCCATAATTCTATTTATTTTTTTATACTGTTTTTGTTTGGTTCTTTGAATCAAGGTAACAGTAGCCTCATGCAGAGTTGACAAGTTTTGCCCCTTCCTCTTTCCGGAAAACAATGAGTAAATTGGTGTTATTTTTCCTTTAAATGTTTAGTAGAGGGGATCCCTGGGTGGCTCAGCGGTTTAGCACCTGCCTTCGCCCCAGGCGTGATTCTGGAGACCTGAGATCGAGTCTCATGTCGGGCTCCTTGCACGGAGCCTGCTTCTCCCTCTGCCTGTGTCTCTGCCTCTCTCTCTCTCTCTCTCTCTCTCTCTCTCTCTGTCTCTCATGAATAAATGAATAAAATCTTAAAGAAAAAAATGCTTACTAGAATTCTTCACTGAAACAATCTAAACTGAAAATGTCTTTTTTTTTTTTTAAGTTTTATTTATTTATTTATTCATGAGAGATACAGAGAGAGAGAGAGAGAGAGAGAGAGAGGCAGAGACACAGGCAGAGGGAGAAGCAGGCTCCATGCAGGGAGCCCGACCTGAGACTCGATCCTGGGACTCCAGGATCACGGTCTGGGCAGAAGGCGGTGCTAAACTTGCTGAGCCCCCGGGGCTGCCCTGAAAATGTCTTTTTGGAGGGAACTTTTAGTTATAAATTCAGATTACTTATTTCACGTTTGTTGAATTTCCAAGGAATTGGTCCATTTCTTTTATTGTCAAATTTATGAGCATGAAGTTGTTCATAGTATGTCTTTATTACCTTCTCAATGGCAGCAGCATCTGTAGTACTAGATCCTATTTCATTCCTAATATTGGTGATAAGTATCTTCTCTCATTTTATTTTTTTGTCATTCTCACTGTAGGTTTATCAAATATATTGAATTTTTAAGACTTTCTTCTTTGTCTTATATTTTGTTTTCCTATTCGATGTCCTTGATTTCTGCTGTTATCTCTATTATTTCTTCCTTCTGCTTGAATGGGTTTATTTTGCTCTTCTTTTGTTGAGGTAGGGACTTAGGTAATTGATGTGAAAATTTTCCTTGTTTCTAAAGTATTTAGTGCTATAAATTTCCTTCTTGGCGCTGCTTTAGTTGTGTTCTATAAATTTTGATATGTTGTATATTCAATTTTATTCAATTCTATTTATTTATCTCTATTGAGGTTTATTCTTTGATCTCTGGATAATTTATAAGTGTATTGTTTAACTTCCACATGTTTAGAGATTTTCCTATTGTCTTATATTCTTAATTACTAGTTTGATTCCCTTATGATCAGAGACCACATTTTGCAGTTTCAAACCTTTTAAATTTTTCAAGGTTTGTTTTATAGCACAGCATATTTTCTGTTGTGAAAAATGTTCTATGAGCACTTGAAAATATATATATTCTAGGTCCTGAATGAAGTGTTCAATGTATATTAGTTTCCATTGGTTGATTATGTCATTCATATTATTTATACCTTTGTGGATTTTGCCTTGTAGTTCCCTCAATTTTTTAGGGACAAGTGCTAAAGTCCTCAAGTATATATACATTTTTTTGCCTCCTTTTAGCTCTATTAGTTTTTGTTTCACATATTTTGAAATGTTTCAATGTTTCACATTGAAATATATTTTTTTTTGTTTTAGAGTCTACCAGATATTACTATACTGCTTGTGCTTTTTTAAAAAATTTGTATGTGCATATTGTACCTTTTTCCATTCTTTGGCTTTCAATCTATCTGTATCTTTATATTTGTAATGAGTTTCACAAAGATCTCATTCGGGTCTACTTTGTAATCTTAGTCTTTTGTATTTTAGATAATTTCCATTTAATAATTGATATGCAAGCAGTTAATATATTATATGTTATTTTTTGTTTTCTATTTATTTCTGATGGTTCATGTCCCTGATTCTCTTTTCTTACCTTTCCGAAGAGTATTAGAACTAGTTCTGGCATCTGATCTTGATTTATTCTTCATGTTCTGTATAGTTTTTGTAGTGGCAGTTTTGGGTACTACAGTATTTTTTCTGACTTAAAACTGTCTGCTAGCGTTAGCATTTTACCGCTTTGAGTGAAGTATGGAAATCACACTTGCTTTTTGCTCCCTTTCTTACACATTTTTACATATTTTCACCCTAAGTATTGTCTGATGTTATAATATTTGCTTCAATCATCAAGTGCAATTTATTAAACTCATTAGAAAAAAGGCAGTCTATTGTATATTTTCATAATTCTGATCTTTCTGTTGGTTTCTTCTTCCCTGATGCTCCAAAACTTATTTTGTTATTTCATTTATGTTTGAAAAATTTCCATTAGCCAATCTTGAGGGTAGGTCTGTTAGAGATATATTTTTTTAATTTTATGTAATTAGAAATCATCTTTATTTTATTTCATTTCTAAATGATTAGTTGCATAAGTTATAGGATTTGTTTTGACATTTCTTTCAGCACTTGGAAAAAATATTACACCTTTTCCTTCTGGCCTTCGTTGATTCAAATGAAAAATACACTGTCGTTTGATTTAGCATTTGTCTACAAGTAATGTACTGTTTAATTCTGGTTGCTTCCAATATTTTTTCCTTATTTTTAATTTTCAAAAATTTACTGATGATGTATCTTGACGTGAATTTCTTTGAGCTTAACCTGTTTGGGGTTCACACAGCTTCTTGGATATGTAGTTTTGTGTGCTTCACCATATTTGGGGAGGTAGTACCCATATTTATTCAAATGCTCTTTCAATCCCACCCTCTTTCTCCTGTCTTTCTGAGACTGTGATGATATAATTTTTGGATCTTTTATTATTGTTCCACAAGGGCTTGAGTCCCTCTTCAGGTTTTTGTTTTTGTATTTGCTTTTATCATCCATTTTCTCTCTGTTGTTCATATTAGTTTATCTGTGTCGTTTTGTCCTCATATTCATTATTCGGTTGTAGCCTCACCAGCCACACCAATAAGAGTGAGTCCCACTTAGATAACTTTCTGAGGAGTTACTACCTGCTTGAGCAGGTCAACTTCATCAAAGAGTAGGTGGCCATCTAACCAATCTGCACAAGATAAGGACCCCCAAAGCTGGCATCACAGAGTACTTCTTTGACATGTTCACTCTGGATGACAGCAGTGAGAACTGAGACTGGACCACTTTCCCTGTAGCCACCGAGCAACATCATGGTCACCATGCCAGGCGTGTATATTGCAATACTTCCTTGCAAAGTGTTTACTTAAGTTTTTTTTTTAATATTTTTTCCAATTAAGTTATGTGGCTCCAAGATTTGAAAAACAAAAGTCTTCTACTGAGCTCATCCAGTAATTCTTTTTATTTTTGTTATTTTATTTTTCAGTTCTATAATTTTCCTTAGGTGATATTTTTATTACTTTTCTGAGATTTTAATTTTTTCATCATTCAAGAGATTTTATAATGTATTCTTAAAGCAACATTTTAATAGCTGCTTCACAATCCTTGTCAGATACTTCTAACATCTGATTCATCTCAGTGGTGCTGTCAGTTGATTCTCTTTTTCAAGTTTTTGTTTCCTGGGCTCTTAATACGTTAAGTGATTTTTATGGCATCCAGAACATATTGTCTATTACTCTATGAGGGCCTATGTCCTATTAAAATGTTTGATTTTAGCAGGAAGTCACTCTGTTTAGGTGTCACATGGGACTCGAGGTCTTGACCTACTTTTGTTCCAGGTTCCAATAGCAATTTAATTTTCAGAGTTCTTACAGTATAATTTTGGTCTGCTTATTTTATCTGAAACTGCTAGAGCCCTTATTGGTCCCTGCATAACGGAGCAGAAAGGTTTTCCCAGGCTGGGCCACCACTCACCGTCCTTGGGTGCAGAGACTGCTTGGATGTGTGGATTCAGCCATATTGAACATGTTGTTATGAGATTCCAGGTATTCCAAGGTTTGCTGAAGGACTGAGGAGAGAGACTCCTGCTCTTTCGCGTCCCTAAACTTAACTGAATATTTCCATCACCTAACTATTGGTTAAAACTTAGAGGAGGAGGTAAGGAATACAACAAAGATATTGCCAGATGCTGTGCATTCCTGCCTTTCTTTCCTCCTACTTACTTCTCCCCCTTCTCCTAGTTCTTACTTTCCTAGCAAACTGGGGATTATAATACAGCCTTCTCCTTGAATAATAGCAGAAAGGTCAAAAAATGAGGCTTGACTCTATTTTTACCTTATTGGGGCTCAGACATTTGATTGTTTTATAAAACCTTTTCTCCCAACAAAATCTCATTTTTGCAAACCCAAAGCTTCAATCCTCATAGATGCTTAAATATGAGAGACCATTTTGTAAGGCAAAGCCAAATATTTAATTTCTTGTTCTAGTCTATAGCTACCTTTTTCTTGGAGTCATAAAAACAAGTGTATTTCAATGGGTGCAGAGCTGGATGACAACTAGGAATAATTAGTGGATTACTGTAAATGAAAATACTTTGGTTTAATAAATTCATCTTATCTCTGTGACACATCACTGAGTCTTGTAGGAATATTTTCCATTCTTCCTTATTTATTAAAATGTGCTGGACAAACAAGAATAGAGGTTACATTTTAACCCTGTTTATTTTTATGACACAAGCTAGATTTATCAGGAACTCTAGAACTGAATCTCATTGATTTCTCATATAACCATGTGAGAACCTGAACACAGACTGTCCGGTGTAACAAGGAAGTGTTGATTGATTGTACACATCTCCCAAGATAAATGGACATGGAAGACGCACTAGAAGCTTGTCTTTTAGAGGACACATTGGCAAACTTTCTTTAACAGGTCAGATAATAAATATTTTACAGTCGTGGGCCATAATGCCTCTGTGGAAACTACTCAACTCTGCCACTGTGGCACAACAGCAAACCACAGACAAGATATAAGTGAATAGCTATGGCTCAATGCCTATATAACTTCATTTATAGACACTAGAGTTTAAATTTTATATAATTTCCACAAGATGTGAAACATAATTCTTCTTTTGAGTTTTTTCAATGATTTTAAATTTTTTAAGTCATCCTTAACTCCTACGCTGCATAAAAATAGATGATGGATTTGGTTTGACCCATAAGCCCTAGCATGCCAACTCCCAGTCTAGAGCCATCTAGCGCTGGCTTTGTACTCTATCTCTGTAAGAACTATTAAAGTTGTATTTTGAAGGAAGTAATATGTCTTCCATGAGTACTTTAGCAAAGTTTCTTTATCTCATTAGAATACAAAGACACATATACAAGAAAAAAGATGTCTCTTGCTAGTTAAAACATTTTCTAACTGACTGGCTAAGAATAATGCCTATGTCAAGGGATACTGAAATTCAGTTTTAATGGTTTTATTATTTATATGCTATCTTAGTGATTCTTTCCTTTTAAGTTCTTAAAATAATAAGCTATAAACTTTTGTTATTAAGAAGTAGACAATGAAAATTAGATTTTGCCTTAACAAAAAATGGTTGCAAAATTTCTTCACTGTTTCAGCTATCCCAATAAAACACTGATGTTCAGTAATCAGCTTCCTTGAGAAATACATCTTTCTCTTTAGTGAAACCCACCAGAATCTCATAAACCAACCCATAATATAATTCTGAAATTTAGAGTGCTTCATTTTAATTGGTAAACTTATCTAGTGACTACTAAGTGCTATACACTGTGCCAGCTTCTTGGATTCAGAGGGGAAGAAAGAGCTTCTGCTTATACTGAGGTGTGTCAAGCTAATTTGCCATATAGATTCATAAATACATACATTCAGAAATACAGAGATTCACAGTCAGATGCAGATAGAATACAAAACAGATATAGGACTAAGAAAGTGAGAGAGTGTTAGGGAAGCATGCATATACAGAACTGTAAAGAAGGACTAAATATTCTTCAGAATGAACTAGGGGAAGAGCCTTTGGGGCCCAGCAAAACAGACTGATCAAGTCCTGGGAATAAGGAAGTTTGATATCCTCAGGGAATACTGAAGGTGCTATCATGGTTAAACCTAAGTACACTAGTGCACTTTTAACATACTCCAAAGACAAATCCAAATCTGCCCAATGTTTTTGTAAACAATGTTTAAAAATAGTTTTAGAGAATGAAATAATATGGTATCTGTCTTTCTCTGACTGAACTTATTTCACTTAGCATTATATCTTTTAGGTCCATTCACGTTGTTACAAATGGCAAGATTTCATTCTTTTTTTTTTTTTTTTTTTTTGCGGCTTAATAATATATATCACATCTTTATCCATTCCTCTAAATTTCTCCTCTCTCCTCACATTATAGAACTAGTATCCTAGGGTAGATATGAAGATGACTCAGAGAACTTCATCCCCCATTCTGGTACAAGAAATCTTAGCACTGATAAAAGGACTCAATTTAGGATGTAAAATTTAAAATGTTAGTGTACACAGGTTCTGGGTTTCACTGTATTAAATTGGAGGTATTAAACTAGCTTAAGCTCTAGAAGAGAATGCAGGAATGAGGCATTGTATGTAAATATCTACTTAGACTTCAAAAACATCAGCAAAGATAGAAAATATGGTCTTTTAAACTCTGAGCAGCAAACAGTTATATGTTGCTTTAGGGGATGCATGGGTGGCTCAGCGGTTAAGCATCTGCCTTTGGCTCAGGGCATGATACTGGGGTCCCAGGGATCAAGTCCCACATCAAGCTCCCTGCAAAGAACCTACTTCTCCCTCTGCCTGGGTCTCTACCTCTCTCTCTGTGTCTCTCATGAATAAATAAATAAATAATCTAAAAAAAAGTTATATATGTTGCTTTAATCAAGAAGAAAAAGATAAGAAAATTATGGGAGAAAAAAAATTTGTTTTCTTCAAACAGCATGGTATGATCTAATAAGAGTATTATCTTTCCAATGAGACAAACCTGGGCTGGAAACCCAACTCCACAACTTATTAAATATGATAACCAATAAACATGATAGTTATTTATCTCTGTGCCTTATCTGTAAAAATATCTACCTCATAAACGTGTACAACTTAAATGTGTTTATTGTGCTTATGAAATAATTAGCACAGTAGATGCTTAATAAATAACATTTCCTACCACTCAAATTCCTAAAAATGTACAACCCACAAAATCCAGGGATTAATTAGAAGAAGAGCTCAGACTCTGGCTTTGTCCTAGTCATGCAGGGCTGAATTGAAAATAGGGGATATTCTCTTAGCTCATTAGGAGGGTCTATATTAAAAATATGGTGGAAAATCACTTAGAAAACCTTACAATGTTCCCTTGCAACCCAAGATTCCACAATATTCCAGAGCCAGAAAATGAGGGAGCCTTTCACATTATGTTCTCACAGTTATGTCTTTGCTGTATTCATGGTTTGTTGCATCAAAGATGGAGAGGTTAAAGGCCTGACAGCACAGTTCAGATTGATGGCCAGCCCTGGGGCAGAAGTCTGACTTGTCAGAGACGATGTTCTCACCTAAGTTTGGAGATCAAATTCAAGTGTCGATGTCTTGGTTTAAAAAAGATCAATAGTACCTGAGAGGAGGAAGGGAAATATAGTTCTCCTCAAGATTCTTCTTCCTCTCTTAGAATTACTGAATTTTCATCTTGTGTATATTTTCCACTTGTCAAAGTGTTCATACAAAAGGCAAAGCAGGTGAGTTAAAACAACCACTGCCTGGAGGTTTTTCCAGAGAGACAGCCTCTGAAACAAGCTGTTCATAGTTGAATAAAAGATTATTCAAATAGTTCCATCCCCACCTCTCAACACTAACCAGCACTGCATAGGGGCCTGACTGCATGGTTATGATGCCTGCATGGATAAGGAGAGTCACATGTCTTTGCTCTCAGCAAGGGTCAGATGACTGCTTCACTCATGTCTCAAAGAAATTCCAAAAACATTTAAAGATGTATTTATTTATTTGAGTGAGAGAGAGTGTGCAGAGGAGATGGGCAATGGGAGAGAGAGAGAGAGAGAGATAATCTCAACCAGACTCTCCACTGACTATGGAGCCCAACCTGGGGCTCAATGTCACAACCCTGAGATCATGACCTAAGATGAAATCAAGAGTCAGATGCTTAACTGACTGAGCCACCCAGGTGCCCCTCCAAAAACATTTAAAAACTCAACAGTCAAAACTATGAAATGTAGGACTGAGGGGGTATAATAATGCTTCTGAGTAAACCAAGTATTATCATCAGAGTCTAGTGGAAAAGCCTTGGTTCACTTCTAGGCTTTACCAGCTAAAGGACCTTGACCAAACAAATGAAAAATTGAAGTGTCGATTTCCTTACCTGCGAAACACACAACCACAATTTTCCTACAAAGTTAATACAAGCTACAAACTATAAAAAAAAAAGATTTTGAGTGGCACTGACTCATGAAATATAAAAGGCAGTAAAGCAAGAATTTGTAATAAGCAGAAAACTCATGTCTATTTCTTCATTGTAACACACATACTTGCCATACCAAATCAAGTGGTATCAAGCTCAGCCAAGTTGCAAAGAAAGACATGCATCCTACAACAGATGAAATCAGTCATCTCTTTTTTTTTCTTAAGCGATTCTTGGTAAATCAGTATTTCCATCTACATGGCTAGTGGAGGGTATTTCTCATATAGGCTTTGAGTGAAACAATGAAAAATTCTAGTGAAGTAAAATGCTATCTCCCTGAACTGATAGGGTCCCCAAAGGAAGTTGCGTCTGCATTATAATAAAATGTATCCAAATGAGAAATTAAAACTATTAATCATCTAGACTTTCCCTAAATGACATGTGATCTCTGAATAATACCACTGAAAAATATTCAGATTTTTGCAACTATTTGTAGAGTGGAAATATAGTGAAGAATGTATCAAAATGAAACCAATAGCCAGAAAAGTGCAGTCATGTTCCAAAATGTTTCATATACTAGATATACTGCATGAGTGGCAACAATGCAGCACTCTTGATCATCTAGTAAAACCAATAGTGTCATGGGTTTGTCAAATAACCAGTTGGCCAATCTATATCTTCCAACTGTCTGCTGCATTCCTAGTACACGAAGTGAGATAAAGAATTAATATATTAAATCTTGCTAACAAATATGTAAGTTCCAGAGAACAAAGAAATGTCTAACATGTTTCATATGATGCTAAAGAAAAACCTAAAGAGCTGATAATTTTGATAACTCTCATGTCACCAAAGTAAAATGAGTACTGTGAAATATTTATCCACACCTCTAGTGACAAATGCAGCAAATAGGACTAACTTTCTTATTCGGGCCAAAGTAGGGAATTGTTTGGTGGCCAACTAAACTTGAACCTAAAATATATTATTCTTATTTTCCTACAAAATAGCCAGGGCAGGCTCCTGTGACCTTGTCAAAATTTCTTGGTTAAATTAATGGAATCATTCTTCCCAGGGAAATCCCCATGATATGTGCTTGAGAGGGAAGAGAATTCTGATCCACCAAGCTGCCTATCATGTCTCCTCCTGATGCTGAGTAAGCAAATGAAAGGAGATGGCCCTTGTGTCTGACACAAGTGACAAAGCTCAGACCCCTGATGTCATGTCAGACTGCTTAGATTTATCCATCTCAAGCAGTGAGACTGAGTCAGAGTGAGACCTCTTCTCCACAGTTAGACAAACATCCCAGTTTGTTAGACACCAGGGTGTGTTGGGGAGGTAGCTACAGGGAAGAGAGGTCAGGAAATTATCGTTTGGGCGGGGAGGACAAAGAATGATAATTATGACCTGAGTGCCCTACACATCCTGAAAACACTAACAAATTGAGGGCTGCCTGGGTGTCTCAGTCAGTTGAGCATCAGATTCTTGGTTTCAGCTCAAGTCATGATCTCAGGGTCATGAGATCAAGACCTGCATTGGGCTCTGCACTCAGCGCAGAGTCTGCTTCAGACTCTCTCTCCCTCTCCCTCTGCCCCTCCTGCTCATGCATATTCTCTCTCACTCTCTTTTTTTCTTTCCCCCTATCTAATAAATAAATATATCTTTTAAAAAACCACTTTCAACTTGAAAGATTGCATATATAAATCCTAGAGAAGGAATATAGAGGAGACTTAACAGAGGCACCAGAGGCAGGGAGCTTCACTTTAATGAAAGATTGTCTGCAAAACGACACACCCTAGGTTTCCATTCAAAACAGAAAACAGGGATCCCTGGGTGGCGCAGCGGTTTGGCGCCTGCCTTTGGCCCAGGGCGCGATCCTGGAGACCCGGGATCGAATCCCACGTCAGGCTCCCGGTGCATGGAGCCTGCTTCTCTCCCTCTGCCTATGTCTCTGCCTCTCTCTCTCTCTCTCTGTGACTGTAATAAAATAAATAAAAAAAAAATTCAAAACAGAAAACAGATCCGTGTAATCCACTGCCATTGTCAGAGTAGCAGAACTCTGTCCATTTCCCCTTTGCATTTTAAGTACTGCTGTCAGACATGCCCCAACTGGGCTTGTTAGCTTTTAATTTGCTTTAGAGACCATCTGCTATCTTGACCACTTTAAAGACATGCTATATCACAAGCATCGTTTTCCAATTAGCTGGGATGCTGGATCAGATTCAACACCCCCCCCCAAAAAAAAATCAATTTTACATCTGCCAAAGCCAATTGCCAGGGACAAGAGGAATCTGTATGATTTAAGAATTTTATAGTAGGGATCCCTGGGTGGCGCAGGCGGTTTAGCACCTGCCTTTGGCCCAAGGCGCGATCCTGGAGACCCGGGATCGAATCCTACGTCCGGCTCCCGGTGCATGGAGCCTGCTTTTCCCTCTGCCTATGTCTCTGCCTCTCTCTCTCTCTCTCTTTCTCTCTCTCTCTCTGTGTGACTATCATAAATTAAAAAAAAAATTTAAAAAAAAAGAATTTTATAGTATTTGTAAACCCTGGAAAGTTTACAGCTCCCTTTAATTGGCCAACCTTCACTCTTCACCAAAGTGAAAATGAAACATTTAAAACATGACATGGAGGGCCACCCAGGTGGCTCAGTCAAGTTAACATCCAACTCTTGATCTCGGCTCTGGTCACAACCTCAGAGTTGTGAGATCGAGCCCCAAGTGGGGCTCTGCAAGAGGCCTGGTTGAAATTCTTTTTCTCTCCCTCTGTCCCTCCCCCATTTCTCTCTCCCACTCTAAAAAAAAAGGAAAGAAAAAACATGAAAAGGAGTATTTTCCTTCTAAAATATCATATAAAAATTAGTTGAATAGATTTATCAATATACATATTTTTCTGAACACCTTTAGATTAACACACAGTAGCTGAAAACTGGTTGGCGTGATAGCACTAACATGAACCAAATATGTGATAAGTTCTAGGATTAAAATTCACTAATGTTTATTATTGGATTTCCAGAGACTACAGCATCTATACAATATTAGTATATTTTAAAATCTATAGTATGATTATATTGAGTTTGATATTTTTACTCAAATTTATAATCCTCAAAGTAGGGGCACCTGGGTGGCTCAGTGGTTGAGCGTCTGCCTTCAGCTCAGGTCATGATCCTGGAGACCCGGGATCGAGTCCCACATCGGGCTCCCTGCATGGAGCCTGCCTCTCCCTCTGCCTGTGTCTCTGCCTCTCTATGTCTCTCATGAATAAATAAATAAAATCTTTAAAAAAATAAATAATCCTCAAAGTATCTCCATTGCATAGAAAAGTAAAATAACACTTTTGTATCACTTTTTTTTTTCATTTAGTGATACAAGTGGCCTAATTAGGACTTTAAAGGATTTTAACTAACTTTTTTCCTCTATCCCCTGACTTGCAGCATTTCCCCTAAATTTGAGGTGCCTTTCCCACTACAACAAATTTCATTTTGACTTGTGGAAACTCTACTGAACTTCAATGATTAACTTAAAAATTTTTAAGTTTTTTTTTTTTTTCATTAAAAGCTATCAGAGTAACTACCATAGTTTTGCCTATGTGGTATTATTATTATTTTATTAATAATAGCACCATTTTCCATTTAGAAAGGAAATTTTAAATCTATAATATCAACGTAATATTTTCTTTCTACAAGAGACTCACTTTATTATTTTCTGTGTGAAGTTTAAGATGTATGTGCGATTATTTGATACACGTATATATTGTGAAATGATTACTGCATGGAGTTAGTTAACCCCTCCATCACCTCACATAATTACCTTTTTAAAATAAAAACATTTAATATATACTCTATTAGCAACTTTTAAATATATAGTACAGTACTGTTAACTATAGAGACCATGGTGGACATAAGATCTCCAGAATACATTCCTCTGAAAATTGGATATTTGTACTCTTTGGCCAACATTTCCTCATTTCTTCCACCTGTAACTCCTGGCAACTACCATTCTACTGTCTCTATAAGTTTGATGTTTTTGGATTCCACAAATAAGTGATAACATACAGTATTTGTCTCTCTCTCTCTGGCTTATTTCTTAGCATATGCCTTCCAGTTCCACCTATGTTGTTGCAAACGTCATATTTCTTATTTCTCATGCCTGAATAATATTTTATATATATGATTGTTGAATTAAATGTATTTACACATAAAATAATTCTGACTGGTAAGGACCTTTAATTCCATTTAATTAATTGTTTTCTGGATGTTTTATAGTTCTTTTATTGCTGTTCCTTTATGACTTAATAATTTTTTGTAGTGGTATGTTTTGATTCTCTTTTCTTTATCTTTTGTGTATTACTGTTGGTTTTTGCTTTGTGATTGCAGTGAGGCTTACATAACACATCCAATAGATAAAACAGTCTATTTCATACTGATAACAGCTTAACTTTGATGGCAAATGAAAACTCTATACTTTACTCCCCTCCTTCATGTTTTTTTGATATCATAATTTACCTCTACTTTACTTATATTATGTATTTATTAAAAAATTATGTAACTATACTTATTTTTAACACTTTTGTCTCTTAACCTTTATACTAGAGTCACGGGTTAACACACAATTGTATTATAGTATTAGAGTATTATTGAATTTGACTATACACTTACTTTTGCCAGTGTGCTGTATACTTTCTTATATTTTCATGTTACTAACATCCTTTTCTTTTGGCTTGATGAACTTCTTTCACTGTTTCTTGCCAGCAAGGTCTAGTGGTGATAAACTCCCTTACTTCTGAAGGACATCTTTGGCAGGTGAAGTATTCCTGGTTGGCAGTTTTTTGTTTTGTTTTATTTTTCAAGCACTTTGAATATATTATCCTACTCTCTCTTTGCATGGTTTCTGCTGAGAAATCCATTAAAATTAACTTTTTTGGGGGGGGGGCTTTCCCCTTCTGTGAGAGAAATCTCTTTTTTGATGCTTTAAAAAATTATCTTTCTGTTGGTTTTAGGCACAAAAATTATCTTTCGGCAGGTTTTTATTATAATGTGTCTTGGAGAACACAATTAATTGAAATTTTGGAATGATCTGTTGTTAGCTTTGTGAATTTGGCTTTACAACACTTTCCCCAGATCTGGGACATTCTCTCAGACATTGTTTCTTTAATCTTTCTGATCTTTTCTCCTGGACTCTTCTTCCTGGACTCCAGGAATTCACAGATTGTTTCTCTCACTGGTATCCCATAGTTCATGTAGGCTTAAAAAAATATATATTTTATCTTTTTTCTCCTCTAACTGATATTTCAGAGATCCTGTCTAGTATTTCATAGCTTCTTTCTTTTGCTAACCCGTTATACTGTCAATGCCTTCTATTGCAGTTTTCATTACGTTCATTGTATTCTTCTGCTCCAGAATCTGTTTGATGTTTTCTGATGATTTCTATCTCTTTGTTAAACTTCTCATATTGCGTATGCATTGTTTTCTTGATTTAATTGAATTGTCTTTCTGTATTTTCTTGTATGTCACTGGAGCCACCATAAAACAGCTACTTTGAATTCCTTATCAGGTAAATTGTAGATCTCCGTGGTTTGGGGCTTGGTTTCTGGAAAATTATCGTTCCCTTGGTGGTGTCACATTTCTTTGATTGTTCATGTGCCTTGAGGTCTTGCATTACTGTTTTCAAATTTGACATAGCACTCATCTCCTCTAGCATTTGACATAGCACTCCTCCTCCTCCTCTCACTCATCTCCTTTACCAACTTTGTTAAAACATTTGATCTTGGATTATTTTTGCTCCAACAGTGTGCTGGAACTTCCACCAGACTCCTGGATCTTCACAAAGCCTCTCTCATCCATAGTGGTTGTCTAATTCAGTGTTCTTCAGGGGCTTCTGGACCACGGCTAAGGGGACTGGAGACAGTTTATGGGCCACTTCAGGATCTACTGTCAGGATAGAGGTCTGTATGCCTATTACTCAACATACAGGTGGGCAAGACTCTTCCTGGGTCCCTTTGTATATAGTGCTGGCAATAGACCAAAGCCAAATGGGGCTGTAGACCAAAGCCAAATGGCGCCTCAAGGGTGTAGAATTGTCTTTAAGTTTATCCCTGGGACAGTGGTTGGAAAGTCAGCAACCTAGATGCAGATTTCTCTTCTCAATATTGCTCTCCTCATTCTTGGACCATACTGGGGGTTCCTATCTGAATCCCACAACTCTCACAAAAGCACTTTTGTCTGTAGGCGGATGTCAAATTATTGTTAAGGGGAGCATATGAGCAAAGGAGACCTCTTTCAGCTATCTTGTTGACATCCCTCCTCAGATGTAATGCTTTTAAATTCAACCTCCAATGATATAAAACTGAGTTAATACCATCCCAGGGACTTGGTGCTGAATTGGCTATTGAGACAAAGAAATCTGAAATGTTAGTGAAGATCATGGGTAAAATCAAGTCAAAGGGCCTATAGGGGCCACGTATTGCCCCCCAGTCTTCCCATTAGATTATTCTGTGTGGTGTTAAAAATATGAAATTGAGAGTATTGGAAATAGCACACTCTGCCACTGTCATAACTACCACCACTACTTATGTTAGTTTAACCCACCGTGGTTTGTCTATAAATATTAAACAGATTTTCTTATCAAACTGAATTATCATGTATTGCCAGAGACATGACTGTATAGATTGAGAAGAGTCATCAGAGTTTTCAAATGACTAAATCAATCATATGGTGAATTATGAAAAAATTGACTATGAAGTATTGTACAGCTTAGCTACACACGAGACAGCAGCCCTTCAAAGACTAACCTTGCAAAGTGATGTTCTTATTCCAATGTAATTTTTATTGTTCAAACTACTTTACTCATTCTCCTTTTGGATTTGCCTCCAAAGGCCACTTCACATCCAGTCCTATTATAACTAAATCACATCGAGATATTCAGTCACCTGGCAACTTCCGAACCTGATCTCCCATCTTATAAGAGTGAATCTTTAAAGTTTTTGGCAATTTGCTGTAATCGTAGTCTCCCTTCCTTATTAATGTGTTTTGGCCTCACTGACTGTATGTACACTGCTCCTTGCTATGTATCTGCTCCCGTCCCAAACATGAGGCATGTGAAGTTAAGGTCAAAAGGATGGAGTAAGAAAAATATGTTATAATATATTGACTGAGCCTAAATGTGTCCCTTGGAATGCAAGAAAGAAAGATTCAAGCAACGCTTATTTCAGTATCAGAGACAGTACCAAAGGAAGCACCTTCTCTGACTTGTCATTTTGGAAAATAAAAACTAGAAGGAATTCCTTTTTCTCTCTCCCAGATCTGTTGTGATCCTGTTGCAATCAAGAGTCTGACTCAAAAATGCCTTGGGGAGAGTGTTCTTTGGAATTGCCATGAATGCAGCAAATGCTTATTCTATACTGAATCAAAGATCAAGGGTTTAAAATGAGAGGGGGACTCAGCGCCTCTGCTGTTTTCTATTATGACAGATAACAGGGTTTAAGAATTCCAACACACGTAGCTTCTGCTTCTCTCTTATCCAGTAGGCCTTTTATCCCAAGCTAATCAGGGCTTCCTCTATGGGTGAAAACTGATCCTTAATTATTTAGAAAAAAGAATGACTATCAGAGATAATTCCTCCACACAGAGCTTTTGAAGATTGTTCAAATTTAGCATAACATTTTGGTCTTATCACTGAACATTTTCAGACCAAAAAATAAAATCCCAACTTCTTCAAGTACACTATTGCGGAAGTAGAAACATCATCATGCTGTATTTGTGAAAAATATACGCTGTAAAGATATTTTCAAAATCTTTAGAATAATAGAAGCCCCACAGGACTAAATTTCTGAGGTGACTTTTAATGACAATGACCAACCTGAGGAACAATCATTAGAAGATATGTCATATGACCATATATTGTATTTTTAATATCACTCATTGGTTAAAGACACTCTTATAATCTCACTCAGTGGCAGGTAATCATTTTGAGACTTCTTCTTTGTCAGCAAACACAGTCACACTGTGGATGAAAGTGATCATTGTCCACTATCATCATTTGGGGGGAACACAAAACCAAAATAAACTACTTCTCCTGCTATGTTTATATAAATTCATAACATTGAGCTGCCAAAATTTCCTAAGGAGATACAAAATAAATTTTGAAGGAAATGAGTTTTGTTCTCATATTTTCCCTTACAAGCAAAATAGAGAGACAAACAGATAATCCATCCATACCAGCATTCCACCTCATTTATATCATCAAGTGTCTCCAGATTGCCCCCACTCCTTAAGTTTTTTTTCTTCTTCATCACTTATTAGCTGTTTGTGATCCGTGCACATGCTAGAAAAAGTTTTATTGTATAAAATATACAGAAGCACATTAGACCAAGAATGTTATTGAACAATAATGTGAGTACGTACAAAATACTGGCAAGCACATCCATAAGAGCTTAAGATTTAAAGCCAAGAGGATGAGTACCAAAGGTGAGTTTACTCATAAGAAGGAGGAGATGGTTTCTGTGCAACTGCCATTGTCTCACTACAGAGAACATGTCAAAACTGGGGGCTGTCGTTTCCACTTTCATCTTAACCATCTCGATTCCCTATGTCCACATGGAGTCTAAGGATGGCATCTAATCATTCAGATATGTTTATTGCCCCCCCCTCCCACCACTATCTACTAGACTTGACCCAAGCCCCAAGCCCCAAGATAGAAAGCCAGAGTAGAATTTGGAAAGCCTTGGTTATACTGTAAAAAAAAAAAAAAAAATGTTAATAGCTAACTCTGTTGCCATATTCCTCTCTCTCCTTAGGGATATTTGTATATGAAGAGAAAACCATGCTCAGTCCTACCTAATAGGTAGTACTTATTAGGTACCTAAGAGGAGTGGGTTCTATACAATAAAAAGAACCTAGAGAGAGAATACTTGGAAGAAGAGTGTCTCTGAACTTTCAATAGTATCTTAATTTCACAAACACAAATTGAAAAGTGAAAAATAAAAATTCAGAAAAGAGCACCTACCCATATAAGGATCATAAAAAGAATAGAGTACATTTCTGGGCTCATGTCTAAAACAGAGACACAAGCACAAAATCATCGTGAATTTACAGCACTTGTGCCTGCTGCTAAACTTGTCTGACCATCCCTGTCTTTCTTGCAAAACAGAAGTAATATTATCTAAAGCATATGTTTGTGTTGAGGATTCAGTAAGAGAGTCCACGTAGGGCACTTTGTGACATAGTAAGGACGCCGTATATGGTAGGGAAGAGAAAAAGAGGAGGAAGATACCAGCAGGCAGGGAAGGAGGCGGAGGAACAGGTGACTGGCAATTCAGAATGAGGCCATTCATGTCTGCACAAGATCTCTGTCTGTCCCACTCTTGAACATAAGCTTTTTTTCCTCAATTCTGATTCCAGAGATTCACAGCGCTTAGCTGTCTATCAGAATCACCTGGGAAGGCTTAAAATTCTGGTGCCCCAGTTGCACTCCAAACCGGTTAAATCAGAAATGCTAGGAATGCAACCCAGGCAGCAGGAGTTTGTGAATCTCTGCGGGTGATTTCAATATGAGCTAAGGGTGAGAACAATGACTCTGTTCCATTCTTCATCTTCATATTCATAGCCACTGCCAGCTGTGTGTCTGCTGGCTCTGGCATAGCACTTTAAGCCCAGTAAATCTAAAACATGCTGGAAATGAGTTTTTAAAAATGAGTATATTCATTTGGCAAAGGAGAATAGGGTGTATTAAAACGCATACTCTTAAAACTCTCTGGCGTTGTTCTTATGTTAGGCTTATTTTTAAAAAGAGGAATGAAGTTATCCCATAACATACTCACAAATAAAAATGCCCTACCCTATTTGGAGAAGAATATATAATGTGTTGTCAAGCCCAATGCTGGCCTCCTCTTTAATGCTCATATGCATTTCCAGAAGGAAAAGTTTCAAAGTCTGGACCGATAGGGATTTTTCCTAATGCTCCTTCAATAAAGCCTTGCTCTGAATGACTCAAATGCTTGAATGGAAAGTGGCTGTTTATGGTAAAATTATGTGCCATAAAATGTACTTGTAAAATTACACGACCAGGCAAGAGTTCTCAGAATCTCCTCTCAGAAATACCGTATGCAAATTTTTGTTTCGCTTGATGCTGATTTGAGTAAAATTTATTTCTCTCATCAATTAGAAAAATGCAAATAGATCTGTTTTGAAAGGATGTTAAAAAGGAGAAAAGAAAAAAAAATCACCTACCTGAGCATGAAGGAAAAAAAAAAGATTTATGTTTTCTTACTACAATGGGAAAATGGTTACAATTATGAACAAGCCATTTAAGGTAATAAATGAATTTTTCATAAGACGTCATTTTTCCTAACTGTTATAATCATCTTCTCCTTATTGTGTTCTCAAACTTGCCAATAACATCATTTTAACATTCTTATGCAACAAGCCATGCTCCACTATGTGGCCTAATATTTCACTTTAATATCCATTCCTTTTCAACAGCTCAGGCTCTCGAAGGCCTTCCAGAAGCATTCTGTCTCTGGTGAGATGTCAGTTTAAGTGTGATGTATTATTCAGCTTGGTAAAGGAGGTGTAACCACTCAGTGGCAATCATGGGAATCACGGGGAAAAAAGTGTACAAACATCTGGAACCCGAAAGTCATTTCACCGGCTAATAGTGTCTGGGCCTTGCTAATGGATCCTATTTAAAGTGCAGGACACTATTTATACATTTTTTAAAACCCTATATAGCACAACTAAAACGGCATTCTGTTTCAATTACAGTATTGTACATAGTGAAGAAAGCAAGGCCCCCAAAGAGAACTATTGGTATTTCTGAAGCTGGTATCTCAGGGAGGTTGCCAGGATCCTCTCTGATTACAATCCAGATGCTCAGTGTGTGTGCTAACAGGTATAGGTGACTGTCCAGGCTATTGTCCCCACATAGCAAGAAGACAGTAGAGTGTTAAAAACACAGGCTATGGACTCAGAATGCCCAAGTCAAAACCTAACCATATGACAGTGGGTGAATCTCTTAAGTGTTCAGTGCCTCATCTTTCTCACAGGGCTCATGGTACTGTTGCTTAAAATATTTGCTGCTCTAAAAAAATAAAAATAAAAATAAATTTGCTGCTCTATCTGGCAAAGAATTATATCCTCCTGCCTCATTGTCTCAAGTTCGCATGTGTGTCTTGCTATACAGTTATTATAAAGTCTGGCACATGGAGAGCATTTAGTGTTAGCCTTTGTTATTAATATCACAAATATATCTAAGTCCAGGATGAGGTTGTAATGACAATACCTCCCCTTTACAAATCTGACACTTTTATCTCTCTTCAAAAAACTCACAAACCTGGGTTAGATCTTATCCTATCTGTCCATACAGAAATTGTTAATCCATTTAAAGGTGATAAAACCACCTTTGGGGACTAGATAGTGTTGGCATATTTAGCAAATTACAATACAGGATCACTGGTTGTGTTTTAACTTCGGATAAACATTTTTTTTCAGATAAGTATGTCACCGCCAAATATTATAAAGGGCCGTATTTATTAAAAAGAAATTTTCTATTTATCTGAAACCCAACACAACTGGCATCCTCAATCATATTTGGCAACTATAAACTGGAAGAATGTGCATTCCTGATTTGAAGAGTCACAATATGCCCTTTTTCACTCTTTTTCTTTACACATTTAGATCCTGAAATATGTAGAAAAATTCTTTGAAGCCATAGATACATTTGTTTGTTAAAATTTAACTGAGTCAGAAGGGTGCCCTGAAAAGAAACACTGAATCAAGGACTAGAATATTTTGGTTGTAATCTGAGCTGTCACTAAGTAGTTTTGTGTTCTTAGGTAAATCATTATACTTCTCTAGGCTTCAATTTCTCATTAATTAAATTAGGTAAGTTGGATTATAACATTTCTAGGATTTCTTTTAATTTAAAATTTTAATAATCTTCATATTTACAATGAAAATTTTCCTCTTAAATTATAGGAGTTCTCCTTAAATTATAGGAATATACTAAAGTCCATATCAAATTGGAGTTCTTATAAGGTTTTCTATGTTTTAAAGGCATTTATTTATTTATTATTCCTTTCTTTATTTTGACAGAGAGAGTGTGTGTAAGAGCCAGAGGAGGTGAAGAGGGAGAGACAGAATCTCAAGCAGACTCCTTGCTGGTCAGGGAGCCCAACACGGGGCTTGATCTTGATCTCACAACCCTGAGATCACGATCTGAGCTGAAAGCAATAGTTAGATGCTTCATTGACTGAGCCACCTATGTGTTCCATCTTATAAAGTTTTCTAAATAAAAGTTACACAATAATGCCAATTAAGTCTTAGACTACTATGATCTGTTCTCTTTACCTATGTACTATAATTAACAACTGCTCCAATGGGGTCTTTCCATGCCAGGCATTATATAAATATTAACTGATTTAAACCTTCTTATAAGTCTATAAAATAGATATTGTCGCCATTTTACAGATGAAACTAAGACCAGAAAAATTAAATAACTTATCTAGGATCTCCATACATATGGAAACTCCAGAATTTGAACTTGAATCCAAGTTATCCAGCTTTAGCTTCTCTGTAGGATATTACACAATCTTTTCACCTAAGCATAAAAACAGACAAATAAATAATAAGGGCAAGCCTTTGATAATAATTAAGTTTGATGGCAAGAAGAGCGGATACTTTTTAATTTGAACAACTGACCTTCAGTATAATTGAATCACACCAAGTGACAAAGAAAGATCTGGAGTTGTGCTTTGTTCTGGGCATTAAACTAATGTTGACAGATGAACATTTCAATCAGTTAACAAGGCAGTTATAACTTGGGCTGATTCCACCCCCCCTCAGAGTCTTTAATCTTTTTACTAAGTTGTGTAGAAACCTTGAAATTTTGTAGAACAACTTTACATGGCAATTATGGCGTATCATATGCAACGGTGCTAAAAATGAGTTTTTGAAAATTCTCAAAGGGACACCTATTCAGAATCAGTGCCCATCTTTAATTGCATTTGAGCCATGAGCATCTGAAACCATGGCCACTAGTGAATAGTTTTGTTTTCTGCTTCCGCACCTATGAGGCCAGTGATAGAGACACTTAGTATCAATGCGTATTTATGCTAGCTTGCAAAAGGCCAAAGCTCACAGTGAGATTGTGATACGATACACATGGAAGAACGAGGACACTATCAAAAACTGAAGGAGGATTATGGAATTTAGGGACACTCCTGGAGGATACATGGTGGCAGCAAATGAGGGTGCCTTAGTGTAAGTCAGTATTATTACTGTGGAAATGAAATTAACTCTACATTTCTCATGAATTCATCTCATGGGATGGGTATTATGCTCTAAGGTGGTGCATATGTGCATCCTGAGCACTGTTAGATCTTGCGGAGTCTGTGATCCAGGCATCAAAGATTATCTGTATCCTAAATAATCACCTGTCTCATACACATTGTTACAAATACTTGCATTCTGTTCATTTGCATGCTATTGTGGTAAATGAAAGAAATATTAAAATTAAGTTATTTAGAGAAAATATTAAAATTAAACTATCTAATATTAAAAATAAAATTTTTAGAGAGTTTAGGGAGTCATTTTCCATTCAGTTTTTTTTTCCCCTTCCACCCATGATTACTAGTGCCATGTGGAGATCTGATAATTCTCTCACTCCTAAAAAGACAGAAGCAAGACTCAAAAGCACCCAATATTAAAGATCTTTACTGCGTGGTCTGTTGTGAGACATTTCAAATAGGACCGTTGCTCAAAGATGGTCCCCAACCCAGGTGTTTGAAATTTCACCATCAGAGAACTTCTTACTGCTTCTTGGTGACATTTTGGGGGCAATCAGATTTAAGGGATTGCACATTTTCTTTATAGGGTCAGGACACATGTATTATAAAGTGCAAATTTTGTTGTTTTCTAACAATTTAGGCTGTTATTATACAACCCATTTCATGCCCCCCCCTTTTTATAAGGAACTCATGTGTGTGCATGTATAATGTATTGTTGCAAAAGATGTGCTTTCTAAATACCCTAGTCTTTTTTTACTATCTCACATTTGCCAAGTGGTTTCCGAACCAATTCTATCAAATCTCGCTAAATTCCATGAAGGGGTAGATGTTAACACCTTCATTTTACAAACAAAGATAAAGAAACAGAAACCAAGTCTGGCCCAAGGCCTTTCTGGCTCAGTGATAGAATCAACATTGACCCCAGAGCTCTGAACTCCTTCATCTTTCCACAATTTACTAAGGCAGAAATGGGCTGAGGGCCATTCCCAGCCCACTATCTTTTTTTTTTTTTTTTTTTTTTTTAAGATTTATTTAGTTGAGAAAGAAAGTGTGAGTGCACACAAGTGGGGGGAAGGGCAGAGGCAGACTCCCTGAGCATGGAGCCCTGCATGACTTGAGGCTGGATCCCAGGACTCTGAAATCATGCCCTGAGTGGAAATCAGGAGTCTGACGCTCAATCAACTGAGCCACCCAGGTGCTCCCCACTATCTATTTTTGTGTCACCTTCAATCTAAGTATGACGTTTGCATTTTTACATAGTTGTACTTGAAATGGCTACCGAACTACATATAACATATCTGCCATTTTTTTCTCTTGGTCAGTAAATATCTACTGGCTGGCTCCTTACAGAAAAATTTTGCTTATTCCTTATTTAAGGCTGGAGTGTTTCAAACAGCACTGTTCCTTAGAAATACAATCTGAGCCACATAAGCAATGCTTAATTTTCTGGTAGCCATATGTTTAAAGGTAAAAAGAAACAGATGAAACTAATTTTAATCCAGTATACACAACATGCCATGATGTCAACATGCAATCAATATAAAAACAATTAATGAGCTATTTTACGATTTTTTTTTTTGCATAGTAAATCTTCGAAATTCAGGGGTGCATTTTACTCTCATAGCACATGGCAGTTTGGGCCAACCACATTTTCAAGTGTTCAGTGTCCATGCCTGTCAGTGACAACTATATTGGACGGAGGAGTTTTAGACGTTATTACCACTTTGTCCTCACTATTCCTCTTTTTATCAGTAAGGATATTTTCTCAGTTTCTCCATTAAAATTTTGATGCCAATAGGGAGCCAAATATAACACTAGCATTTCCCTGGTGTCATGCTATTGTCACATTCTCTAAAGTGGGAAATATTTTTGTTACCATTTCTTTTGTGTCAGCTTGAATAGAAATTAAATGATTTTACTAACGTTCTTTAAGTTGGTGTTTAAGTTCTTTAAATAATGAACCCAGATTATCGTCTGATTTTGGTTTTGGGGACAAGACTTATAAAGCCCATTAGCCACTCTCTATTCCTTTACCCTGTTTTAATTTCTTCTCAGCACCTTCCATTTGGCCATATGTGTGTATATTATGAAATCTGAGTGCTGTTGTCTGACTTCCATTGGAATGTAAACTCCTTAACAGCAGGGATCTTTAAGGTGTTGTTTGCTTCTATATTTCTAGAACTATACAGGCATAGTTCCTGTTCAAAAATTTTATTTTTTGACAAATAAATGATAAAAAGGATCACATATATAAAGGAAGATAAACAGAAGATATCTCTGAAAAGAGGGACATGGTAAGGGATTAGCACCCTAGTGTGAATTGGTTTACTTCGTCAGTTTGAGTAAAACACGGACTCACTGGGCAAGAAAGGAGAGAATTTTTAAAGGAGAGGAAAAACTGACATTAGCAGTAATTTGGGGGTAAATCGGTTTGGTAATCTTCTTTTTTAAATTTTCATTTTATTTATTTATTCATGAGCAACACAGAGAGAGGCAGAGACGTAGGCAGAGGGAGAAGCAGGCTCGCTGTGCAGAGCCTGATGCAGGGCTCGATCCCACGACCCCGGGATCACTACCTGAGCGGTAGGCAAATGCTCAACCACTGAGCCACCCAGGTGCCCCAAAATCTTCTTCTAGAGCTAACCAGCCAGTACGTCACAAAAGTAAAAGATTCTAAAAATAATACTGGTCTCTCATGTTTATGGACCGCTGGCATCTATTTTTAATTAGATTAACAAAATTTCTACCATCAGGTCCTTCCATAGAACAGCAGGTGGGGAGAGAGCTCTATTTTTTTATTATGTTCACCAGCTATTTCTTTTCCTATAATTTCTGCTCGCACTACATGGTGAAGTTAGACTAGCAAAATGGAAGTTACATTTCAATACCCAGGAGAAAAGCCTTGAGAAAACTTCACAAAACAAAAAGTTTAGTTTTCATTATATCCACCAGGCCTGCAGGTTCACCTAAGATTCCCCAACATCCTTGGAGACCTTTTAAATGCAGTAAAATGCCTGCCTCAGGTAAAATTGGCAACACTTTAGAACAAAGGTTTCGTAAGTGGTGGTTTATAACGCATGTAGGATTTGGAAAGTACATTTTTCCTTGTCTTGAAGATATGTCTTATTAAGATGGCGTACCCCCTTGGAGGCAATATTACTTTTTCAATAGTTCAAGCTTGCAATAACACTATTTCTTGCGAGGAAGCTGGAGTATTTTTATCTAGAATAGAATGATGCTATTTGAACAAATATTATTTCAGGAGATTGCAGATTTGCAGGTAAAAATTGCTGGTCAGATTTTCAGCACAGGGCTGTGCTAAAAAGTAGAGAAAAAGGAAGGAATCTGTTAGACCACTGACAGCAACACTCTATGATGAAAGTCAATTAAAAACGATGCCCACATCAGAACTAAACCTCCTTAATGCTAACATTTCCTTCAGGATTCTCCTCACTGAAGCTCTTATGGATGTGTTTGAATTTTTCTTAAACAGCAGGTATGAATCACATAATAAGTAAAAACTACCTCCCAAGTGTGTTGGCAGTTCATTCAGACTGCCAAAGGCTCATTTACTTATTTATTTGAAAGAAAAAAAAAAAAAAAACAGGATGAGGGGTAGAGGGAGAGAGAGAGAGAGAGAAATCTCAAGCAGACACTGCACTGAGCGAGGAGCCTGATGCAGGACTCGATCTCAGGACCCTGAGACCATGACTCGAGCCTAAATCAAGAGTCATATGCCTAACCAACTGAGCCACCCAAGTGCCCCTCATTCTAGAGAAGCATAGCCATTTTTAAGAATCTGTGAATCCAGATTTTATATATGTTTTATATCATATATTTATGATAATATATCATGTATATTTATATATATGAAAGTATTTATGCATCCGATGCCTCTGTCTCAATGAAGTAAAACTTTGAATATTGCATTATAGTCATTTGATGTACATGTATGTACATATATATTATATCTCCACTCCACTTCAGCAATTCCTTGGATCTTGTCAAGTGCTGGTAATAATCCATCTTAGAAACCTTAATTTCAAATTTTTAATATCATAATAACATAATTAAGATATATGTATCCCTTAGGAAACTGTGCAGTTAATTTTTCTATCTAATTACCACTAAATCTTTCAATAAACTTCTGGTTTTATTTTATTCTTTCTCAAGTAAAGATCCTATATATGGTAAACCTGTCTTGCCAGCACCGTCCATTCCTTTCTGCCTTTGTCCTTCCATTGATCCAAACCTAAAAACCCTAGGAAATCACCAATCCACTCACCTTCTTTCTGCATCTATTCTTGTATTGAAGTACATAGCTGGAGAAATGCACAAGAAAATGAACAATTTGCCCCACCAGACTTTTGATATGTAAAGCCATCTGGGTTCTCTGTTTTGTTGGTCAGTCCCAGTTGTCCATGACCAGTTCCAATTATCATTATCCCCAAAATCATTATAATCATTCTTCTCATTTCTTTCAGCCCCATGCCTGTGTTTCCTAATTTATAGAGAGAATGGGCACTATCATACAAATGCTCTCAACCTCCTGCCTCCATTTACAAATATGTTAACACTTGAGTGTCTGTTTAGATCTTTACTCCTATTTTCTATGCAAAGTGAATTATTTTGTCTATGTCCTGAACATTCCTTTTGTTTACTCTCCCTTCATTATTTTATATTACTTTCTTTTTTCATTTTTCTTTGGCTCCATATCTTTCAACATGAAAACATGTTTATGTCTCTTTCATCATTTAATAACCATGTTGCCTGGAACTACTCAGAGCCTAGGTACTCATTTATTTCTTCAACAAACATTTTTTGAGCATCTATTATGTGCTAAACATGGATATGTATCAACCTTTCCTTCAACCATGCTTTCAAAGAGTGGTTTATCTCTACCTTGCCTATCTTGCCTTGTATCCAGGCATTCATACCACCTAAAACTATGCTTTGGTCCCCATCATGGTACTGAAACTATTCTGACAATGCTCAATACACTAAATACCTTTTAATTTGTTGACTTTATCAATTACTTATTTTTAATTTGTTGACTTTATCAATTTCTCATTTGTCAACATAAAGAATAATCTTTCTCTTCATTCTAATTCTCTGTTCACTCCTTCTCAAATTTCTTTAAAACCACTTCTCCTGCACTCCTTAGATATTATTACCCTGATCTTTGTCTTCCATACTTTTCATCCTCATTTTGCTACTCATCATAAGCAACATTTTCAAATACTGTGCCATATTGATTAGGATTTTCAAAGCTAAGACTGCCTATTTCCTGAGCTCCAGGTGTGTATGCACACTGTCACAACACTCAAACTTAAAACCAACATCTTCCACCTCTTTCTCCTATTTAGTTCAATGGAAATCTCATCCACTGAATGCCCAAGCCAGAAATTTAGGACTTTACTTTAGCCCAACATTTACTCTAGTTCTTAAAAAAATAAATAAATAAATAAAATCAACCAGCAAGTTATGTGGATTCTACTAGCTAAACTGCCTCTCAAATTGTTTCTCCCACCTATATTCAAGTCCTAGCTTCAGACTTTCCCATCATTTGGCTCCTGAGTTACTGAAACATCCTCTTCATTAGTCTACGTCCCATTTAGCCCCTCATAATGCACTTTGTCTACTAATACAACTGAAATACTTTTAAAGTGTTAATCTAAGCATAGTACTTCTCTATTCACAGACTTTCAATAGAAAACAAAAATCTCTTACCATTCCTTTATTCATTCAGTCACTGACTATGTATGAACAGTTAGGAACCAGAAACTGAACCAGGCACTGCATATGCAGTGGTCATAAAATTGTACTGGTCCTCACCTCAGGAAAGTATGCATACTGGACCCTGCAAAATTCTCCACTGTTTTTTGTTTGTTTGTTTTTGTTTTTAAGATTTTATTTTTTTATTCATGAAAGACACAGAGAGAGAGAGAGAGGTAGAGACACAAGCAGAGGGAGAAGCAGGCTCCATGCAGGGAGCCTGACATGGGACTCAATCCCCGGTCTCCAGGATCAAACCTGGGGTGAAGGTGGCATTAAACCGCTGAGCCACCCGGGCTGCCCAAAACTCTCCACTGTTAATGCCTGACATTCTCTTCCACCTAATTAACACTCCAGCTATACCTCAGGCAAAGCTCTTAATGCATTTTAATGTGTGTGTATGTGTGTGTAACTTCTCACAGACTACAGCTCCTTGAGAGCAGTGAGAAGTTTATCTTTTAATTATTTGTCAAGTAAGTCTTTCTTTCGTTCTCTGAGTCCTAAAAGTTCTGTACCCTTAAGTTCTCTTAAAGCCAACATAAGCTATAATTAGCATAGTGCCTGGATAAATAAAAACACTGGTTAGTCCAGTGATCTTTCTCAGTAATCTTTAAAAGTATTTTGCCTATTGAAAGGAAGACCCACAGTTCTTACTTCAGATACTGATGCTTCAAAGATGGAATTTCTATTATTTGGTCCCCTCAACCAGGTGCCATAAGGAAACCAAAGGAAGTATTAGATATGTAATCAACAACAGGGAAATTGACAAGTGGGGGAAAAAAGAAAGCCCAGTTTATCAGAAAGAAACATGAAAGCAGGTTCATTGTTCTTTGATGGCTTTGATTTTTATGGTAATCAGGGCCATTTGATTCTTACACTAGGCTTCTCCTGTCTTAGATCTGAGTTCTACCTTGTAGACAGAATCAATCGTGCATCTCCTCTGTCTTGAGATCCTACCAGACTAACTAATTGGAGAAAAATATTGTAAAGGAAACAAGGAAAACGATTAAAATGTACGCATGCAAAATCTTTTATAAGAACCTAAAATATGATAAAAACAAAAAATTAATTGAAGAAAGAAAAGGCAAAGATTTGGATAGGCAATTCATAGTAGAAGCTATCCAACATTCTTAGGGAAATTAATATTAAAATTGAAAGTGCAACTACTCTATCATGGTAGTTTCATTCTTGGATTATCTACTCCACCTTAGAAAAGAGTAAGTCAATACAGATGTACGTATAGAATGTATATTATATTGTTTTTAAGGGCAAAAATATAAGCAAACTAAATGCTCATTAATAAGAAAATGAATAAACCATATATCCATTGAAAATAAAAGGCAAATTTTAAAAATGAATTAGGTCTCAGGGCCATTTGTGTGGCTCAATTGGTTAAGCATCTGACTCTTAATTTTGGTTCAGGTTATGATCTCAGGGTTGTGAGACTGAGCCCGGCATTGGGCTCCACACTCAGAGTGAACCCTGCTTTAAGATTCTCTCCCTCTCTGTTCCTCCCTCTGCTCCTCTCTCTCTCATAAATAAATAAATCTCTTTTTTAATATTTTGTTTATTTATTTGAGAGAAAGAGAGAGAGCAAGCATGTGTGTGCACAGGTCAGGAGAATAGCGACTCCCCACTAAACACAGAGTCAGAGGCAGGGCTGGATCCCTGGACACTGAGATCATGACCTGAGCTGAAACCAAAAGCCAGATGCTTAACCGACTGAGCCACTCAGGTGCCCCAAATAAATCTTAAAACAAACAAACAAACACACACACAAACAAAAACTAGCAATGAATTTTGGTGCATCCGTTGACTCTTCTTTTCACAATCTCTCTGTAATGACATTGCTGTTAAAAGCATTTTCCCACAGTAGAACCCTTTCAAAATTGGAGCCGATCCCCTCAAACCCTGTCACTGCTTAATCACCTAAATGTATGTGATATTCTAAATGCTTTATTGTCACTTCAATAATCTTTACAGCATCTTCATCAGGAGTAGATTCCATTTCAAGAAACCACTTTTTTTTTTTTTGCTCATCCATAAGAAGCAATGCCTCATCCATTAAAGTTTTATCATGAGATCGCAGCAACTCAAATGTAATAATGGAAAAGTTTGATATATTGCAAAAATTACCAAAATGTGACACAAAGACACTAAGTGAGCAAATGCTGTTAGAAAAATGGTGTGAACAGACTTGCTCAGTGCTGGGTTGCCACAAGCTTTCAATCTGTAAAGACATAGTATCTGCAAAGTACAACAAAGTAAAATGTATGAAAGTGAGACCACCTAGATGCCTAGATTTATTGTTAAGTGAGAAAAGCAAGTTACAGACAAATGTATAGAATGAGATCCAATTTTTATAAACAAAACTAAATATGCAAAATGAGAACAAAATGAGAAAACAAATCTGTACAGGTATGATTGTATGTATGACTAAGTCAGCCTAGAAAGAAAAATAGGAAGGATACACATCAGGTAGTCTCAGATGTGAGTGGTAGTGAACCCAATGAAGTGGAAAAGGATGCAGGGCTGAAGGGCCCACCAGAAAATCATGTTATAGATTTAATCTCATTTAATAATAAGAATAACAAATAAACTAATAAATAAATATAATCCCATTAATATAAAATTGTGTGTGCTCAAAGAGAAATGTATGGAGAGTGCTAAAGAATGTGTTCATGCTGCTATATTTAATTAGTGAGCTTTCAAGGAACTTTGATTTCTTCTTTATATTTTTCTGTATTGGCCTGCACTGTTTTCACTTCTGTTTTTGGTTTTTACATTAAATATGTATACAATTAAACAAATCAAAACAGAATGTGAGTGAACCTATAAGTGGACACCTAAAAATCATTACTGTCAGTCTATGTTTGGTAAGTCAAAACAAGACAACATATGGGAAACATTCTCTCCATTGCCTAGAGATGGTCTGCCCTTCTTGATACTGATAAAATGGTACCAAATGTTTTATTCATGGTAGAGTAGAAAATAAATCCATCTAACCATTAGAGAAAATCCAACATGAGTTAAGTCATTGAATTTCATGGCATAGAAGCAAATATCCAGAGGAATAAATTATATTTACCAAGGGCAAAATGTAGAATGTTCACAAAAGAGATGGAAGTATGTGAAGGTGAGGATCTTAAGGCCACATTCTGTGAGGTTTTTTTGTTCTAAAATTTGCTAAGATTTGGAATTTCTATTCGAATTCTTCAAAATTAATGGCATATTTTTGTATAAGAATATGTAATTATATGTACACTTTCCTGCCTAGAATGCAGATCACAAAATTGAACCCCCCCCCCATATATATTACCATATATTTAATCATTCTTTATTCATGAGGGTGAAAAACTAACTTGAATAAAACATTAAACTGATAAGTCTTTGAAGGAGCTCTTCATTTAAATCCTCTTTCAAAAATTGCAAGACCTACTCACCATCACAAAATCCAAGATAGAACAAATAAATACCTAGGGAGCAGTCTTTCCAGCCTTAAAAAACTATGTTTGTATCAATTACTGACATAAGTCACCTTCAACACTTCATTACAGGAAGTATTCATTTCTGTGCATACTGATCTCTGTCAAAGGGTTCAGTTCTTCCTTTAGGATAAAATACAAATGATACTGAATCTCTTGCAAGTCTCTAAGCTCATTCATTATGTCTGAAGGACCCGGGGATTGGTCTAGGGGGAAAAAACAGCCTTGGAAAGAAGTGCAGGCTGTTATGGCTGGAATACACTATATTCATCTTCCCCTTGTGGTGTATCCAATGACAGGGAGCGGCTCCTTCTCTGGGATGTCCACATTAAAGGAAGGATACCATCTTTTATTATAGAGAAAGAGAATGGCTAGACACATAGTCAGATTATAGATAAATGATAGATGATAGATGATGATGATGATAGATAGATAGATGATAGATAGATAGATAGATGATAGATAGATAGATAGATAGATAGATAGATAGATGATAGACAGATAACAGATGGAAGGAAGGAAGGCAGGCAGGAAGGAAGGAAGGAAGAGTAAAATCAAGAAACAGCATTTTTTTTCTCCTGTGGGAGCTTATAATAGCATTATCACTTTTTGTAACCTTTATTTACATATTCAAAGCAATCTTGCAATTTTCAATAAGGCTATAAACTTCCTGCTCAGTTTTTCAAGTGTCTTTGGTTTTAAATGGGTCATTAAAAAGTTACTTTTGCTTTAATTAAATAAACAAAGTACTCATTTCATTCTTACATGAACCTCCAGGATTTTCAATTAGTTATTTCTGCATTAAGCTTGACTGAGTTGCTATGCTAATGTGCTTTTATCATTTTGCCAAAAATAAACATGTGACTGGTTTACAGGAGGACGGGATGCCTCCGACTTTCATGTCTCCTGTCATTGGCATTCTGAATATAAGTACGACTTCCACTGCTCAGTAAACACCATTAATCTGCAGCTTATGCAAATCAGAAACCTATTATTTTAACTGTTTTAATAAGCAGTGAAATCAGAGCTATTGTTATCCCACTTATCTTGAAGAGAAGTGTTCTGTAACTGTAAAATATTATTCCACTATTATCAATGGCATTGTTGTTATTATATTAATAAAATATTACATGATATAGAGAGATTTCTGTATGAAGTAAGATTACACCCAAGATAATGTTCTCTTTCAAGAGCAAAGGTAAAGAGGCTACAGTGATAATGTCACAAACACTTTGTTTGTGCCTTGTTGTTAATTTAATGCCTTGTTGTTTGTGGCTTATTAAGACATTTTATTTGTCTTTCTTTCCCCCTCATTATTTCTGATTCATTCCATTTTTTGGAGTGGACAGGAATTAGTTAATTATTATGTAGAGTCTGGTAGAAGAAAAATATTGCTTACAATGAAATCATTGGACCATCAAGAGATTTCAACTGCTATATTGCAATAATTGAATATTGCCTGAGCACTGAAACATTGCTATCCTTTCATTTATGAAAAATGTAACAGCAAGCAATATGCTGAAGATGCCCATGTGTGGCCCATAGATCCATAGATCCTTAGGACATTAAGAAATACATCATTGCCATTGAAAACAAAATCATTTCTCTACTCAGAATAACATGGTAGATATATATTTGACTGATAAAGTCCATGACTATGTGCATTTCAGCCCTGGTTTTACATAAGATATTCAGTCTCTCTCCATATTATCTACTGTGTCTGGCTCAGTACCTGGAATGCAGGCACTCAACAAGAGGTGAACTTAGGGAACAGCTAATCCAAATTTAGCTTCAGGTCCTCTGAATTGCATGAACTCTTCCAAGGGCCTTACCTACCCATATACTTATAACTATATATTTTATATTTGGTATTCTTTTTTTTAAGATTTTATTTACTTATTCATGAGAGAGGCAGAGACATAGGCAGAGGAAGAAGCAGGCTTCCCGCGGGGAAACCGATACAGGACTTGATCCCAGGACCCCAGGATCATGCCCTGAACTGAAGGCAGATGCTCAACCACAGAGCCACCCAGGAGTCCAGAAATTTTGTATTCTTAAGGACACCAAAAATGTATGCTCTTCAGATCCACAAAATCTGGGTCCATTTCTAGACTTAATATTCTTCAGTGCCTAATTAAAATGATGGATGAATGGATCAAGATGTCAAGCAATGAAGATAATATTTCATCTCTCCACCATCTCATTTGGAGTCATTCTTTTTTCTCTGAAAATTTTGGATAGCTAAAATTTCCTAGTGCTAACCTTCTCCTGCTAATCTATAACTTCCTGGACATCACTTCTATCATTTTTCACTCTATCTGATAAATCCACTTTCCCCTCATCTCCTGGAAAGCAATAGGCTGAAAATCTTTCCTATGTTCCTAACGATCTGTTGCCTTTTTAATTCATTTTAGCAATCTTAGGAACATAGAGACACTCTTTGATCCTCCACTTAGTCAATCTTAGGTCTCTGATTCCTCCTGAAGAAACCTATTAAATGATATTGAGAGTCAGACTTAAATTTTAATATATCCTTTTATCCATAACTTGTTCACCCCCTAGCTAATCCCTCATGGTACTATTTTAAATCTTGTCCAAATGCTTGAGACTCTAACATTTCTAATGACCCCTCACTCTTAGCTATTGATTGCTTCTCTCAGTTTACAACAGGTATCATATTACTTTGAATAGAGGAGGATCCAGCATCTGCAGGTGAAGTTGAAATTACTGAATCTGCTTCCACTTGATGGGAAAGCCTTCAATACAGAAATTTTCAGATGGCATAGGCTGTGGGGGAAAAAAAAAGAAAAGCAGAAATACTATTTCCATCTTATTAGGATTAATGCCATCCCCATGAAGAAAGGTCTTTAGTTAAATGAAAAAGAAACGTTAAGGAGACAGGTCACTGAAATGTTATCAGAAATTACTTATTAAGAACTTAATATCAGTGAAGATTTAAATACTCCAGAGAGACACATAAATTATTACTAACTTCTATGATTTCCAATTTCAGAGTACATTCCATATAGTGTTGTTATGAGGCATATTTATGTGTTCATGGCATTCCAACATATAAATTAAACTTCACAGTAAAAGGTTCAGTGCTGATGTCAGTGATAGTTTGAAAAAGAGTAAAACACAGGCATTAAAATTCTAATGAGAACTTTAAGTTTAGAAAAATTGTGGAAGAATTTTTATTTCATGTAAGCAGACAGGAGCCTCATTAAAATTGTCATATGCTTCTTAGCTTCTCACAAATTGAAAGTATAAAAAAAAAGTTTTGCTATGAAAAAGGCACAGCTGCTAATGAGAAAGGACTTTAATTAACAGATCCACTTGGAAAAAGGTAAACACGTTGCATTTCACGAATTTAAGAATTTTGTTGCCATATTTGATGCATACTAAATATTTTGTCAATTATAGACTAACTGATGCAAGATATTTCCATATGGATCATTTGAATAATAATAACTAACATGTATTAAACTCTTTACTAAGTGTCCAGTACTATTTTAAGTGCTATTTATATATTTGTTGTTTATGTCACCAAAACTAATAAGGGAAATACTACTTGATCTTCACCTCGTGGATAAGCAAACTAAGCTCAGAGAGGTTAAATAACTTATTCATGGTCACACAGGGTTAGGATTTGAACTGCAGACATATGATTCAAGAGTTAGTTCTCTTAACTACCTCTCTGAAGGCAAATATGCAGAATTTTTTTTAATCCTTTCACTTTATTGGAGTTCAATTTGCCAACATATAGCATATCACCCAGTGCTCATCCGGTCAAGTGCCCCCCTCAGTGCCTGTCACCCAGTCCCCCACCCACCATCCACCTCTCTTTCCACCACCCCTTGTTCGTTTCCCAGAGTTAGGAGTCTCTCATGTTCTGTCTCCCTCTCTGATATTTCCCACTCATTTTCTCTCCTTTCCCCTTTAATCCCTTTCACTATTTTTTATAATCCCCAAAGGAATGAGGCCATATAATGTTTGTCCTTCTCCGATTGACTTACTTCATTCAGCATCATACCCTCCAGTTCCAACCACCTTGAAGCAAATGGTGGGTATTTGTCCTTTCTAATGGCTGAGTAACATTCCATTGTGTATACAGACCACGCTTCTTTATCCATTCACCTGTGTAAGACCACCGAGGCTCCTTCCACAGTTTGGCTATTGTGGACATTGCTGCTAGAAACATCAGGGTGCAGGTGTCCTGCTGTTTCACTGCATCTATATCTTTGGGGTAAATCCCCAGCAGTGCAATTGCTGGGTCGTAGGGCAGGTCTATTTTTAACTCTTTGAGGAACCTCCACACAGTTTTCCAGAGTGGCTGCATGAGTTCACATTCCTAAAAACAGTGCAAGAGGGTTCCCCTTTCTCCACATCCTCTCCAGCATTCGTTGTTTCCTGTCTTGTCAATTTTCACCATCCTCACAGGTGTGAGGTGGTATCTCATTGTGGTCTTGATTTGTATTTCCCTGATGGCCAGTGATGCAGAGCATTTTCTCATGTGCGTGTTGGCCATGTCTATGTCTTCTTTGGTGAAATTTCTGTTCATGTCTTTGCCCATTTCATGACTGGATTGTTTGTTTCTTTGCTGTTGAGTTTAATAAGTTCTTTATAGATCTTGGATGCTAGCCCTTTATCTGATAGGTCATTTGCAAATATCTTCTCCCATTCTGTAGGTTGTCTTTTAGTTTTGTGGACTGTTTCTTTTGCTGTGCAGAAGCTTTTTATCTTGATGAAGTCCCAATAGTTCATTTTTGCTTTTGTTTCTCTTGCCTTCACATATGTATCTTGCAAGAAGTTGCTGTGGCCAAGTTCAAAAAGGATGTTGCCTGTGTTCTCCTCTAGGATTTTGACGGAATCTTGTCTCACATTTAAATCTCTCATCCATTTTGAGTTTATCTTTGTGTGTGGTGAAAGAGAGTGGTCCAGTTTCATTCTTCTGCATGTGGATGTACAATTTTCCCAGCACCATTTATTGAAGAGACTGTCTTTCTTCCAATGGATAGTCTTTCCTCCTTTATCGAATATTAGTTGACCATAAAGTTCAGGGTCCACTTCTGGATTCTCTATTCTGTTCCATTGATCTATGTGTCTGTTTTTGTGCCAGTCCCACACTGTCTTGATGACCACAGCTTTGTAGTACAACCTGAAATCTGGCATTGTGATGCCCCCAGATATGGTTTTCTTTTTAAAAATTCCCCTGGCTATTCGGGGTCTTTTTTGATTCCACACAAATCTTAAAACAATTTGTTCCAACTCTCTGAAGAAAGTCCATGGTATTTTGATAGGGATTGCATTAAATGTGTACATTGCCTGGGTAGCATTGACATTTTCACAATATTAATTCTTCCAATCCATGAGCATGGAGTATTTTTCCATCTCTTTGTGTCTTCCTCAATTTCTTTCAGAAGTGTTCTGTAGTTTTTAGGGTATAGATCCTTTACCTCTTTGGTTAGGTTTATTCCTAGGTATCTTATGCTTTTGGGTGAAATTGTAAATGGGATTAACTCCTTAATTTCTCTTTCTTCAGTCTCATTGTTAGTGTATAGAAATGCCACTGACTTCTGGGCATTGATTTTGTATCCTGCCACACTGCTGAATTGCTGTATGAGTTCTAGCAATCTTGGGGTGGAGGCTTTTGGGTTTTCTACGTGCAATATCATGTCATCTGCAAAGAGGGAGAGTTCAACTTCTTCTTTGCCAATTTGAAGGCCTTTTATTTCTTTTTGTTGCCTGATTGCTGAGGCTAGGACTCCTAGTACTATGTTGAATAGCAGTGGTGAGAGTGGACATCCCTGTCATGTTCCTGATTTTAGGGGAAAGGCTCCCAGTGTTTCCCCATTGAGAATGATATTTGCTGTGGGCTTTTAAGATGCTGAGGAATGTTCTCTCTATCCCTTTACTCTGAAGAGTTTTGATCAGGAATGGATGCTGTATTTTGTCAAATGCTTTCTCTGCATCTATTGAGAGGATCATATGGTTCTTGTTTTTTCTCTTGCTGATATGATCTATCACATTGATTACTTTGTGAGTGTTGAACCAGCCTTGCATCCTGGGGATAAATCCCACTTGGTCATGGTGAATAATCTTCTTAATGTATTGTTGGATCCTATTGGCTAGTATCTCATTTAGAATTTTTGCATCTGTGTTCATCAGGGATATCGGTCTATAATTCTTCTTTTTGGTGAGATCTTCGTCTGGTTTTAGAATTAAGGTGATGCTGGCCTCGTAGAATGAGTTTGGAAGTATTCCATCTCTTTCTTTCAGAACAGCTTTAGCAGAATAGGTATTATTTCTTCTTTATACGTTTAATAGAATTCCCCTGGGAAGCCATCTGGCCCTGGACTTTTGTGTCTTGGGAGGTTTTTGATGACTGCTTCAATTTTCTCCCTGGTTATCAGCCTGTTCAGGTTTTCTATTTCTTCCTCTTCCAGTTTCGGTAGTTTGTGGTTTTCCAGAAATGCATCCATTTCTTCTAGACTGCCTAATTTATTGGCGTATAGCTGCTCATAATATGTTTTTAAAATCGTTTGTATATCCTTGGTATTGGTGGTGATCTTTCCTTTTCTATTTGTGATTTTATTAATTTGAGTCTTTTGTCTTTTGTTTATAATAATCCTGGCTAATGGTTTATCTATCTTATTAATTCTTTCAAAGAACCAACTCCTGGTTTTGTTGATCTATTCCATAGTTCTTCTGGTCTCTATTTCATTTAGTTCTGCTTGAATCTTTACTAACTCTCTTCTTCTGCTGGGTGTAGGTTTTATTTGCTGTTCTTCCTCCAGTTCCTTTAGGTGCAAGGTTAGCTTTTGTATTTGAGTTTTTTCCAGTTTTTTGAGGGATGCTTGTATTGCAAGCATGTATTTCCCTCTCAGGACTGCTTTTGCTGTATCCCAATGATTTTGAATGGTTGTATCTTCATTCTCATTAGTTTCCATGAATCTATTTAATTTTTCTCTAATTTCCTGGTTGACCCTTCATTTTTTAGCAGGATGGTCTTTAACCTCCATGTATTTGAATTTCTTCCAAATTTCTTCTTGTGATTGAGTTCTAGTTTCAAAGCATTATGGTCTGAAAATATGCAGGGGACAATCCCAATCTTTTGGTATTGGTTAAGACCTGATTTGTGACCCAGTATGTGGTCTATTCTGGAGAAAGTTCCATATGCACTTGAGAAGAATGTGTATTCAGTTGCGTTCAGATGTAAAGTTCTATAAATATCTGTGAAATCCATCTGGTCCAGTTGTTTCTTTGGAGATGTTGTGCTTAGAAAATCTGTCATTTGCAGAAAATGCCGTGTTGAAGTCTCCCAGTAGAAGTGTATTATTATCTAAGTATGTATGTCTTAGCTTTGGTTATTAATTGATTGATATACTTGGCAGCTCCCACATTAGGGACACAAATATTCATGATTGTTAAGTCCTCTTGTTGGATCCTTTAAGTATGATATAGTGTCCCTCTTCATCTCTTGCTATAGTCTTTGGGATACACTTTAACTTATCTAATATGAGGATAGCTACCCCTGCTTTCTTTTGAGGACCATTTGAATGGTAAATGGTTTTCCAACCTTTTATTTTCAGGCTGTAGGTGTCCTTAGGTCTAAAATGAGTCTCTTGTAGACAGAAAATAGATGGGTCTTTCTTTTTTATCCAGTCTGAAACCCTGCGTCTTTTGATGGGATCATTAAGCCCATTCACATTCAGACTTACTATTGAAAGATATAAATTTAGTGTCATCATAATATCTATTCAGTCCCTGTTTTTATAGATTGTTTCTTTGGACTTCCTCTTTCTTCTACAGAGTCCTCCTTAATATTTCTTGCAAAGCTGGTTCGGTGGCCACATATTCTTTCAGTTTCTGCCTATCTTGGAAGCTCTTTATCTCTCCTTCTATTCTGAATGAGAGCCTTGCGGATAGAGTATTCTTGGCTGCATGTTCTTCTCATTTAGGACCTTGAATATATCCTGCCAGCCCTTTCTGGCCTGCCAGGTCTCTGTGGAGAGGTCTTCTGTTAACCTAATACTTTTCCCCATATAAGTTAGGGATCTCTTTTCTCTTGCTGCTTTAAGGATTTTCTCTATATCTTTGGAATTTGCAAGTTTCAGTATTAAATGTCGGGATGTTGGTTTTCATTGATTTTAGGGAGGTCTCTCTATCTCCTGGATCTGAATGCCTGTTTCCCTCCCCAAGTTAGGGAAGTTCTTAGCTATGATTTGTTCAAATACACTTTCTGGCCCTCTGGCCCTCTTGGCACCCTCTGGAACCCCAATTATATGTAGATTTTTCCTTCTGATGCTGTCATTTATTTCCCTTAACCTTTCTTCATGACCTTTTAATTGTTTTTCTCTTTTTTCCTCAGCTTCTTTCCTTTGCCATCAACTTGTCTTCTATGTCAGTCACTCGTTCTTCTACCTCATTAACCCTCATCATTAGGAGCTCCAGTGGATTGCATCTCATTTAATTGATTTTTAATTTTGGCCTGATTAGATCTAAATTCTGCAGTCATGAAGTTTCTTGAATCCTTTATGCTTTTTTCCAGAGACTCCAGTAGCTTTATTATTGTGCTTCTGAATTGGCTTTCTGACTTGAATTGTAATCCAAATTCTGTAACTCTGTGGGAGAGAGTACTGTTTCTGATTCTTTCTTTTGTGATGAGTTCTTCTTTCTAGTCATTTTGCTCAGTGCAGAGTGCCTAAAAACAAGTTGTGCTGGAAAAAGGAAGAGAAAAAAAGAGAACAAACATACAAACAAACAAAAACAAAAACAAAAAAAAAAACAAGGTAGGGTATCCTCTGGTTCTATAGTCTGTAAATCCCTCGACTTCCCTTGGAGCTTCCCAGTGCTGCTGGGTCAAGAACTTGCTCTTCCCCTGTCCTCCCAGCTGGTCTTCTGGGGGCGGGGCCTGAGGTGCTGTGTCTCAGGTGGGTGCACCTGAGGGAGCTGCCCTGCCCCCTGCCAGGTGCACGACTCAGTGGGAGCTGTTTATCCCAGTGGGGCCTCTGCTCCTTGGCAGCCCAGCTCCATCCCAGGCACAGAGTGACACCAGGAGGAACAGCAACAGTGGTGGCGGCCAGCTCTCCAGCCCTGGAGTCAGCTCCTGCAGTAACTGCTGCAGCTCCCCATCCTCAGGGGCCTGGATGCTCCCAGGGCGGGGGCGCCCATCTGCACAGCTCAGGGGCCGCCAGGGGCAGGAGCGTCCTCATGGTCCTGGGCCCTCCCCGCTTCCACCTGCCCAGGGGGAGTGCAGGATGGGGGCTGTGTCCCCCGGTGCCTTGGGCTCGGGGGCCTGTGCCCCTGGAATTGCTCCTGGCCGGGCAGCCGCCCCAGCCCGAGCTGCTCCCGAGGCCCCACCAGGTGCTCCAGCCCTTTAGGTAGCTCGGCGGCAGTGTGGGGCGCACTCCTCTGGGCCACACCTCCTCTGTTAGTGACCCCGGGACCTGGGGCCTCCACTGCCCCTCTGGGCATCCTGCCCGAGCTCCCTGTGAGCGCCTTTCCCTCCGGGAAGATTGCTAAAGTTCCCGCTTCTCCAGGCTTGGGCTTTCCTGTCCTGGAGGCTCTGGGGCCGTGGGGGGGGAGGGGAGGCCCGGCTCCTCGTGGGGGCCCTTCCCCCTTGGATGCTCCTTTATTTTTATTTTTTTGTCTTCCTACCTTGTTGGAAGCACGAACTCTTCTCACTGTAGTAGCGTCCCAGCTGTTCTCTCTTTAAATCTCAGGCCGAATTCATAGGTTTTCAGGATGATTTGAAAATTATCCAGGTAAGTTGGTGGGGACAGGTGACTTGGGGAACCTACTCCTCTGCCATCCTGCCCCGCCCCTGAAATATGCAGAATGTGTTCTGAAGTGTGTACTGTCCTAAGTGAACAATGTTATTGGAGTACCTTACATTGTATCTGATATAGAAAAGTCACTGTGACCAGTGGCCTTATCATAGACAGCTCAGTGGTTGGATTGATTTTATTGGCAGCTACAAGACCTTCCCGAAAGCTAAAGATTATTTGAAATCAGACAATTTCAGATTCCAAACTTCTCTTGCCAGTTACTAGCTGAGTGGCTGTGGGCAAGTTTCTTAGCTTTTCTGAACTTCTCTTTACTCGTTTGTGAAGTTTGGGTAACAATGCCCAACTTTTAGATCTTGCATAATTATAAAAGTAAGCTACGTGAATGAAATGAAGTTATTTGTTCCCTTATAACCAGAAAACAGATAAAGAATTATTTACCACTATTGGAGGAAATGGTTAGAGTTTTAGAATGTAAATATTTCTAGTGTACACTGTATACTTGAAATTCATTTTGATGCTTCCAACTCATTTTAATGCAGATAAATAAAGACTTTCCTTCTTTTCTCTAAAAGAGGATGAATCCTAGAAAAAAAATTTAAAACAATAATACAAATATAAATATTAATTCAAGTTCTATAACAAAAAAGAAAAGAAATACCTTCATGCAAGAAGTAGCAGTCCCTGAGAAGTCAGGCCTTATCTTAATATATGGACTCTAAGATCTTGCTTGTTTTGCTCAGGAAACTGGCAGGGAATTTAGATCTGAAATCTATACAATAATGGTTGTGGAGTTAAATATTTCCTACTAACATGGGGAAAGATTCCCACATTGAGAAATTAAGAAATTTTAGTTTCATGTGGCCTGAAATATGAAATACTGGGTCCCAGAATAGAAGCAAGAGTTGCATTTGGCAAGGAGGGTTCTACAAAGTAGACCACACAACAGTCCCATAAGGAAAAATAGGCCTAATGCACAATCACAATAGATGATTGTGCATAATCAAAATCTAAAATGCAAGTAAGAAAAATCCTCCCGAAGGAAAGAAAGTAGACACTACTTAATATTTCTGAGTTTTATCTATGAAAATAATTTTTTAAATAATGCATCATGATTTTTGGTAATTATTTAGTATTTGATTGTATTCATATGTTTATAGCAGTCAGAGCTTTCCAGAGAAAGAGAACCAACAGAAGATTAACACCTCAGTTCAACCAGATAGCAAGAAAGGAATCTTACCTTCCTCCACCTTTTTGTTCTATTCAGGCCCTCAAAAGATTGAATTGTGCCCACCCATACTGGAGAGAGCAATACACTCTCATCAGCCTACCAACTGAAATGTTCTCTCTTCTGGAAATATCCTCAGAAATATATCCTAAAATAATGTTTAACCAGCCATCCCCTTAATCCATTCATGTTGATAACATAAAATTATCTATCAACATGTCAAAAGTATTGAAATAATCTGAATGTTCCTTGATTTTCAGGACTAATGGCTTCTGTAAAAAGAAATTATTATTTCAAAGATATAATTAAAAATAAGACACTGTATGAGAGAAATACTAAGGTTCTTTTGTGGTCAATATAATTAATAATACTTATAAACATTTTCCTAATCATAGAGTTCAAACAACCATAACTCAGGTTTTCCTAAGCCACATTCACAAGAAAGTACAATTTAATTCCATATGAAAAAGTATATTTATACATAATATACATTTACAGCACAGTGTGGACTTTATCATTGACATTTCAAAAAGCTAAAGCATTCTGATCTGTGTTAAATTCATAATTTAGAATACACTCACTTTCAGAATTATCAGAATGCTTTTTTTAAGAGATTTTATTTATTTATTCATGAGAGATGCAGAGAGAGAGAGAGGTAGAGACATAGACAGAAAGAAGCAGGCTCCCCATAGGGAACCTGATGTGGGGATTTCTAGACCCAGGATCACGCCCTGAGAGGAAGGCAGGCACTCAACTGCTGAGCCACCCAGGTGCCCCCAGAATTATCAGAATGTTTAAACATGAACTGATGACCCAACAATGACCAAAATTTACCTGGGACACGTGAGTGGGAGGGACTGTGGGATACACTATCCTGTAGTGTTCTAATTTCTCTTCATATTGTGTTAACTCTGAAGAACAGTGTATCTAAGTTACAAAATGACTTTACAAAAACATCAGTGACAGATTGTCTGTTTTTTACAACGTAACAACAATATAAATGGTCACTCTAAGAAATGCTGGATATTTTGAAAACTAATAGTTCAACATTTTGTTCTCTACATTGGTTACATTTTGTTATTTAAAGATACACATGAAGAAGCTAGAGAGACATGACAGGAAAGAGTCCATCCCTTCAGATAAAGCAAGGTGCTTGTTTTCTGAATTTGGGTATATTTACTTTATTTCCATTTTCCAGTTTCACTTTTTAAATTTTCACACCTAATTATTCTTAACTCATAAGTAATTAATATTTGATATAATAGCCTTCCCATTGAAAGCTGGTGGTGATTGTGTGTCTACGCCTTTGTCATCACCCTTTCCTATTAAAAAGAGAATTAGATTATTTCACAATGAACAAGGAAGCACACAGAGTGTCATTAAACAAAGTCAAGCTTTTTAGAAAAATAATACCTCATTGCTACCAGCACCATGAATCTTAAAGTAGCTACATATTCCTTTTGCTAGCACAAATTTGCATATGTGGTATACAGTTAGAATGTGGAAATTCAAAATGTGGAACTCAAATCTTTCAAAACAGAAATAAAATACAATGCATGAATGATGTCTATAGGTTTTCCCCCTCTTATGTGTTGTCAGCATGCCAATATCTCTCATCAGTCTATGATTCAACTGGGATGCAGAAGGAGGCGGACACAGGTAGATTAAATCTTTGACAGTTCCCGTCCAGTGTTATACTCTTTTAATAGAGCTTCAAGAGGCAGCAGGCACACACAATGCATGCCACGTATGATTGATAGAAAGTGTAGTTTGCTTACTCTAATACTTGACAATGAGAAGCAACACCTACTCTGGCGTTACAAATTTAAGCACTGACAACCGAACAGGTGCAGCCTGCCTGCAGACCTTCAAGCCACACACAGATTTAATTCTCATCCATCAACAAAAATATAGATTTCTCTGAAAAACTTTAATGTATCTCATTTTATTAACAAATGATGATTTTAATAGAATCTGGGAGTTTTTTCTTTCTCAAATATAAAAAGGTTAATTCAACAACCACTTGAGCATGCCTCTGATTTATTAATGTTTGGAGCACTAAAGAGATACAAGTCCCCCATTCTTAAATTGTAGGCAAAGAGTGGGTTCAGGGTGGAGATAAAAGAAGTGTAAATTTATTAAAATACAAGATAAAATATATTCATGTTTCAAAAGAATGTTGGTTCATCTCTAGTATAACAAGATGAAAATTTTCATAGTTTAGCTTCATGTGGTACAAAACAATAGCTTTACATCTAAAAAGCAGTAATCATTTTATCTTCATGTATATGTATTCTTGAAAAAAAACACTGAAGGGAGGTAACTGATTCCATTTTACAAATGGGGAAAACATATTCCAAGAAATAAAACAAGAAACAAAGCTAGAAAACATACAATTTGGATCAAGGTTTGGACTCCCAACTTCTGTATTGCTTGAAGAAATGGCATTGGTTGATGTAGCATGGATTTGGAACCCCTGATCTTGGAGTTGATGACAGAAACTAGAATATGCATGGAAGAGTGATGGGGACTGGTTATTTAAATATGCTACAAAAATATTTCTCACTCTCCCCCACCTTTAGATAATGAGTATGAGATTCTTGCTGAAAAGCACTGCAAAGATGCTTTTATTTCTGATTCCAGATGATTGACCAGGCACACATATTTACCTTTCTGCTTTTCCAAAGACTCATTTATAAATAGCAAAAGTCATATCCAGAAGAAAAACACATCCCCAGTAAGCACTAGATAACTGAGCAGTTTTCAGCAGCATCACTAGAGCAGAAATGTTGAAAAGTGTCTGCAAGATACAAAATAAGTTTTATGACAACATAGCAGCCCCAGCCCTGCAAGACAGGAGATCACTGAAGAGCAGGAGAATAGCCCCTGGTCATGGAAAACTAGCTCAGGAAGAAAAAGGGGCCCCACATAGCCACCTTAGGGGAAATTAATTTAAAAACTGAAGAATAGTCGGACTTACTGTCAAAGCAGCTAAAAGTAGTATTTGCTCTCAGGCTAAAGACAGGAAAAAAAACTTTCTAAATCAGACATCTCTTCTACATAGGCCAGATAAGATGAGCCCTAGAGGACAGGAAAAAAAGGCAGGGAGATGGGATGGCAAAGTAGGTATCCTCCCAAGGAAATGGAATCTGGTACACAGAAAGCAGACTTGAATCTCCGAGTACCTCTGACCACAACTTCCCTGAATCCAGGGAAATGATAACTCCCAGTGTTCTGAAAATTGCAATCAACTTTTCAAAACTAATAAATTAGTTCCTCATTTATAAGCATGATATAAACACAAACAGTAACCAAGAATCATCAAGCATTAGGAGAAAATCATTAGTATAAATAAGATGAATAACACCAACCTAAAAGCAGAAAAATAAATACTGATGAAAACATTTAATTCATAAGTCATAAAAGAACTTAAAATTATGAAATTAATATCCTTGTAAATCTTTTATAAAATATTATATTCATAAGAGAAGATCCCATTTCTATGACAAAAGAATAATCACAGCACAAGAAAGAGTTCTTAAAAATTAACAGAAGTTATTAATGTTATTGATAGAAAGTCTAAATAAACAAAAGTGAAGAGTGAATTAATATACATGATTGAATTATTGAATTCTCAGAGAATATAATGTAAAGGGATAGAAAAAATGGCAGAGAAGATGAAATAAAAGACAAAAAGGGTAAATTCAGAAAATTCAACAATTATTCAATAGTAGGAGGGCACAGAAAAATATAAAAACATAATAAAAGGATATTTTTGGGCTAAAAAATGAATATTTAGATCAGAAACATATTAAGTTCCAGAACCATATTTTCATAAGCATTGGTGGAGATACTGCCACTTGACTATTTAACATACATTTTTCCTTTTTTACAACGTGGGTCCAGTTACTTTCCAGAGTGGTCCTATGCTCAACCAACAAACTGTTTTCCAGCATTCCTTGAAGCTGTATATGAAATAGTAGTGCCTAACGACACAAAAGCAGTAATTACTGGATGGGACATCTACAAAAACATCTTTAAAAAGGTATGTTTTGCCCTCTGCCATCCCTTTTCCTTTCTATCTGGGATAAAGATGCAGTGCTGGCACCGATACTAAGTGAGATTAAACATGAAGATAAAGTCATAGGATAGTAAAAGCTGAGCAGAAAAAGATAAAAGGGGCCTGAGTCATTACAGGTATTATAAATCTACGATACAATTCCTGAACAATCTATTTCAGACTTATTATATGTTATAAAATTAAGTGTCCTTTGGTTAAGCCACTGAGGTGAGGTTCCTATTGCACATATTAAATGCAAATCCCTAAGTCAGGGCAACAATTCTGAGAACAAAACCAGAGTGGTTAAAATAAATCACTTAGTACAGGAGTTTATGTAACAAATTGAAAACAGCTAAATAACAGAATAGTGAACAAAATAGGGAATTGGGCGATTTACTCAAAGATCTGCCTCGGAATTCATCAAGAAGGGATAAAAAGAAAGAAAGTATCAAAGGAAGAATTGAGAGCTATGAAAGCTAGAGATATATAGGTCAGTAGCCATGCACTAGGAGTCTAAAAGGAAATGAGGGGGGGAAAATGAGGTAATATTTAAAGGAATATTGACCAAGTTTTTTCCCAGAATTAAAAATTTCAAAAAACCTTAGGATTTAAAGATTAAATAACAAAAAGGATGGAGAAAATCACTATAAATGCACAGATAAATGATAACTACAAAATTTAAGAGCATCAGATGCAAAAGAAATTGTAAAAATTTCTTAAAGGATATTGGAAGGGAAAGTGTAGCACCAAAAAGAAATATGAATCAGATCAACATCAGCATGCTCAAAGCAACTTGATGTACAGGAAAATAATGAAATTATCATTGCAAGTCTTGAAGGAAAATAAGTTTTCAGGTATCCAAGGGCTCAAAGACTTACCACATGAAGAACTTTTTAATAATATTCTTAAAGAAAGCATCACAGCAAGAAGAAAAATCTTGGTGGAGTCTATAAGATATATAGGAAGTAAGGCTGCATGACTGACTTATCATGCATGTGGTTACCGAAATAAATAGAAACTAAAGACAACAAATCAAAACAAACAAAAGGATATATAATCAATTCAGAATGAAAATCCAGACTCTGTTGTGGCCTCATTAGTACACAAATTATTTTAGATGTCTATCTCAGTTATTGATGTGTCAAGCAGGAAAAAAATGAAAATACTTTACATTATCTAATGGACATAGATAGAACCCTACATCTAACAATTAAAGAATATACATTTTTTTCAAGTACACATGAAAATTTTATTTACATTAGCTACATTTTAAGGCAAAAAAAAACCCAAGTTATGACAGATTTCAAAAAAATATACTTTCCATATTTTGGACCACAAGGCGATTAAGTTAGAAACTAATAGAATAGATAACATAAAAATATATGTTTAGAAAATTTATACATTCTAAATATCTAAGGAACTAAAAATGAAATTAAAACATATCATAGGAGTTATTGAGACCTGAATGATCTTGAAAATGACCATATTGTCACTTACATATTAAAGCTAGACTATTCCTTATACGAAAATTTAGAACCTTAAATTCATTCACCAGGAAAGAAGAAAAACTGAAAATGTGTTAAATATCCAACATAGGAGTTAGAAAAATAATCATGAAGTAAACCCAAAGCAAAAAATAGAAGAGAAATAAAAATGCTCATATATGAGAGTAATGAATTATGAAATAATGAGGCAATGGAGAATAAAACAAGTCAAAAGCTGCCTCTTTAGTGTCTAGTAGAATGAACAGAAGACAGGCAAGAGCAATCAGAAGAAAAATAAAAATACACATAGGTGCCATGGTTTCTCATAATTATGACAGGGTCATTTTTTAAAGCGTAACAACATGAAAACAGAGAGGCATAAAGGAAAGGAGTATATCACTTTCCTAAATAAAAGCAATTGGTTTTGCTCATATAGAAAGAGGAGAAAGATATACTATTCAACATTTTTGGAAAATAAAGGCCAAAATTCAATTTTCAGATGATATACTTCCTTACATAAGAAATTCAAGTTGCTTAGCTAAAAAATATATATATATTTAATATAAATGTAATAAAATAATTTATAAAATAATATAAATAAGAGTTTTATCCATTTGCCAAAGAGTCTTTTTTTTAATCCTACAAAATATCTAGAAATAAATTTATAAGGTTAATATATACAGCTCAGTTTGGGGTCATATTATAATAATAGTCATAATCATTTCAATAGAAAGCTTCATTAATGTAAATATGATAGTTTCAAAAGAAAGATTCATTAATGTAAATATGGTCATTCTCTTAAATTTAGTGTATATAAATCTAATGAAATTCTAATCGGTGTTCCAAATTAAATTTTGTAAAAGATGAGTAATGCATAGTTTTTTGTGTCTGGCATCTTTCACTTAGCGTAATGAACACTTTGTATGATTTCTAGTGTTAAATGTGTTAGGTATATTTCATTAACCGGCACATGGTCTATTTTGGTGAATGTTCCACATAAGCCTGAAAAAAATATATATTCTGGGTGGAGTGTTCTATAAAAATGCCAGTCAGATCAAGTTGATGGAAATAGCTACTCAAGTCACCTATATCCAGATCTTCCAGTTTGATCTATCAATTATTAACACAAAGGTGCTGAGGTCTCTAACAATAATTTTTTCAGATATATGTTTCAGTTTTTGCCACATGTATTTTGCTGTTGTTGGGTGTACAACCATTAAGACTGTTATGTTCCTAGAGAATTGACCCTTTTATCATCAAATAATGTCCCTTTTTATCCTTGATAATTTCCCTTGTTCTGAAGTCTACTTTGACCAAAATTAATGTAGCTATACCAGCTTTCTTTTTCATCATTGTCATGATATATCTTTCTTCATCTCTTTAGGTTTTTTTTTAAGATTTTATTTATTTATTAGAGACACAGAGAGAGAGGCAGAGACACAGGTAAAAGGAGAAGCAGGCTCCATGCAGGGAGCCCAACATTGGACTCCTTCCTGGGTCTCCAGGATCACACCCTAGGCTGAAGGCGGCGCTAAACCTCTGAGCCACCAGGGCTGCCCACATCTTTTTAGTTTTAACTTAAGACTTTAAAGTGGGTTACTTACAGACAACCTATAGTTGTGCCTTATTTTTATCCTCTCTAACAATCTATCTTTTAATTGGTGTACTTGGACAATTCACATTTTAAGTGAGTATTGATACAGTTGGATTAATACCTACCAGGACTGTACCTATCTATTCCTGGCATTTATTCTTTATCTCTTTATTTCCACTTTTTTCTTCTCCCTTCTTTAATTTTAATAGAGCATTTTACATGATTCAATTTTATCTCCTCTCTTAGCATATCCATTATACTTCTTTATTATTTTTAGAGTTTACAATATCCATTTTTAACTAACCTAAGTGAAACCTCAAATAAACTATACCAATATATAGGGAACTTGTAACAGAGGAATTACATTTCTTCCTTCTTATCTCTTGTAACGTTACTGCCCATTTATTTCATTTATCCACATCCATACACTATAATCATGTAAAATATTGTAACTATTGTTTTTTAAAACAGCTGTTATATTTTTAAATTAAGAATGAGAAAAATAAAGTTTATTTTACCTTCATTTCAGTGATGCCTTTCCTTTCTTTATAAAATCTTTGCTTTCTCAGAGTGAGGTTTTCTTGTTTTTTAACATGTCTTATACTTTCTTGTTGAAAACTGTATATATTGTATCAGGTGATAGGAACTGAGTTAAATAGTCTCTTAGTGTGAGGACTCATGTTAATCTTTCTAGAAGTTAGACGACCTTACACTATCTCTTTTTCAGCTGTAGGTGCCAGAGACTTTAAGTTCCTCTAGTGTCCTCAATTTTGTGTCCTTTGGGGTTTCCTAAGAACTGCTCTTTGAATACAGTCTGTACTTTGAAGATCTTTAAACTGCAATCTACTATTATTCTAGAGCCCTGTTGGCATGGTGCTTTCTATAATCTTCCAATTAAATTCCAGTCTTTTACAGAGCCTGTGTCTCGGTTATGGGACCATCACAAGGTTTCTTTATTGGTATAAATTTACTCTCTGCCCCCTACTCCTTTCCTTGCCTGAAGGATTACTAACCTATTTCAATGAAGTAATGTCCTTTACTGAGTATTTTTCCCCTTTGGTAAGGTAGGAAAACCAGAGGGAGCTGGAATAAGGAGGGATTCCCTTTCTCCAGCTGAAATAATGTATCGGAATTGAATTTTGGCAGTCTTTTTATCTAGAGAGTGGGACTTCGTTATAAGGATGACTCTGGTTATTTTTCTCTTTCCCTTTCCAGAGCCATGAGAGACTTTTTCTCAGATTCTCACAGAAAGAATCTAGTAAAGTTCCTGGGAGGATAGCTCAGGAATGTTTTGTAGACTCTCCTAAGACATCAGCTCAGAAGAGATTCACTCTCAGGTTAGTCCACACTTGGGTCTAGGAATTCACCAAAGTTGTCTTTTAAATGTTCCAACCAGATTATGGCATCAGTACATTTTGACCCAGGTAAGAAGATCTTGATTTCTCTATCATCTATCTATCTATCTATCTATCTATCTATCTATCTATCTATCATCTATCTATCTATTATCTATCTATCTATCTATCTATCTATCTATCTATCTATCATCTATCTATCTAATCATCTATCATCTATCTATCTATCTTTCTTGCTTTAGCTCAGATTTCTGAATGGATCTCTCTCTCTCTCTCTCTCTCTCTCTCTCTCTCTTTCTCTCTCCAGATTTCAGGGTAGTAGACTGCTGTGTGACCCCAGTTCTTACCCAGGTCTTTAAAAAAATATATTATATTTATTTATTCATGAGAGACACAGAGAGAGGCAGAGACAGAGGCAGAGGGAGAAGCAGGTGACTCAATCCCAGGACCCAGGGATCACAACCTGAGCCAAAGGCAAATGCTCAACCACTGAGCCACCCAGGCGTCCCCTCACCCAGGTCTTGATTTTTAGTTTGTCCATCCTTTCCTTGTAAGATTAAGAGTAACAGCTTTCAAGATGTTTATGTCAGAGCTAAAGCTAGAAGTCCCAATAGTGATATTTTAACTATTCTGTTTTCATTTTTTATACTATTCTCCATTACTTTTATAATAAATTTTAAAAATCATACTTGAAAATGGAATTGGTGCTTGAGGAGGTAAGCAACAGTTGTCTAGAAAATTTATGTACACACAAATCCTTGTTCTCTAACAATGCTGGAATGAGTAATGAGGTGCTTAAAGTATAAAGATTTCAAGAATATAGCAGATTACCTTATACAAAATTATTTACCACCTGCACACTTAAGAGAGTCACTTCAATTGCAAAGTGCTTCTCTGGTCTCTTAGCTTCTGTTTTTACTCCTGCAATTAGAGAATTCAAACAGATCTAATTTGCATCATAGTTTGTGGTATTTGAGCCTATCTACTCCATGAGATAGTCTGAAATTGAATTTCTGTATTTCCTAGAGTGCAGTTCTTTGCACACAATTGGCATTTAATATATATTTTAAAAATGGAATTGAAGCCAAAGACAAGAAATTTAACATTTTGTTTTCCACATAAGTATACTTTATAAAATGTGACATAATTGGCACCATTTTTTTTATTCAAAATTTCCTACTCTTAGTATGAAGGATAAATTGTATAAATGGTCTAAGAGCTCGTTAGCCTGATTTTCAGAAATACCAAAGGTTGACCCCCATTTTGGTTCCATAGCACTCAGTTCAGCAATGACTCTAGATCCTGGAAGAGTTGAGACTGATGAAAAGTTTGTCCATATCACTTTTATTGTGATCTAACTCCTAAATATATTAAGCATTTGTGCAATTCTTAGATGGATGAAGCAGCCCTGGCCTGGCTGTGGTCCTTGTCATTTACCCAGAAAGCCTATGTGCCAAAGTCTTTGACTTCACTAAAAATCACCATTATTCTTCCAAAAGCCTAAAATCACCCCCAGCCAGTTAGATGTTATCATCTGCTTCATGTGGCCACTGAGATACTAGCACAAGGACACTTCATATGAATTTTAGAGGGACACAAACATTCAGTCCATAAAGTAGATGAAATCTTAGAAATTCTCTTAGAAGTGATATTTTATGATCTGCCAACTTTTCTTTCCTGTACATCTTTTCTTAAGAGTACATAAAATTAACAACCTCTAATACATGAAAAATCTAATTATTTATCCCTAAATCCTATACACAGACTATTGTTTCTCAGTATCAAAACAAGTTTGCATAACCACCTGCTTCTGAATCACCAAGGATGCTTGTTAAAAATGTAGATTTTCTGCTAAACTCTAACCCATTGGATCAGAATAAATGAGACTATATCACAATCCCCTCAAGAAAGCATTTTCACTTAGCCCCCTCTTTGATTCTTTCTTACACTAAATTTTGTAAAACACAGCTTAGCTTTTAGAAATAAATACAAACAAAATGCTCTTTAGAATAACTTTTTACAATATTCATTTTTATAATTTCATTTATTTTATTTTTTTCTATCCCCTCATACTTTTATCTATCCTCACAAATTTCTAACAGCCTTGAGCTCTGACTCCATTTAAATTTAAATGGAGTCATTTATTTATTTCATTTAAATTCTGTATAAACTAAAGATGTTGTTACTGCTAAAGGCAGCATCCTATGATGTGTCTCCTTTTCCTTCAGTTCTTAGTGGATCTCTTTTCTCTCATTTTGTATTAAAGGTGACTTAAGTGGAGATTTTTTGTTTTGTTTTGCATTTTACTTCAAAAAATATGTAGTGAGTGCTTACTAGGGACTATGCCAGGCACAGTTTCTTTACCATCATGGAAGTTTCTTGAAAATAAATCTGAAGGTAGGTGTCACGCCTCATATTGGGTGGGGCTCAGAGCAACTAAGGTCATCTCAAACAACTAGGAAAAAATAAACATCATTTTGACACACCATTTTTGTGGATTTACATAGAATGGTATACTTTGGGAGTATTCCAGCAATTTATATGCTTTTATATGCCAGAGCAGTCACTCTAGGGTACAATGTTTCAGAAGTTAAAAGGCCAGTATTTTAAAACAAATCTTCAGTATGACATTGTCCTGGGCCTATAAATTACTGGCAGTAGAATCATGACTTTATGTTACTCCTAGTTATCTTCTAAACACAATGGTGAAAATACTAATATGCCTCTCAAGATGATTTGATATGGGGCCCACAATATAATTTAGATGTTTATCACCAGAGACAAACATGTTATTATCTTGGCAATTTTGCCAAAGTCTGGCCCAAGGCTCTGCAATAGCAGCACTGGAAGCGTATCCCCATTTCTCCTCATTTTTTTTAAGATTTATTTATTTATTTATTCATGAGCGACATGGGGGTGGGGGGCAAACATAGGCAGACGGCTAAGTAGGCTCCATGCAGGGAGCCCAATGAAGGACTTGATCCTGGATCCTGGGATCACACCCTGAGCTGAAGGCAGATGCTCAACCACTGAGCCACCCAGGCATCCCCCCAACTCTCTCCTCATGATCACAGACTTCCTCCAGGCTTCCCTGGATTCCATTAAAATTGATATGAATCAAAACAGAAAGTTTAAGATTATCTGAAGAAAAGATCTGCATAAAGCCTTTTCAGAATAGAACCAAATACCTACTATGGTTTTCCCAAAGGATTGCACTGACTCTACAATATAGAGTAAAACTGAGTACCTGGTAGTATTTGGAGGATCCTCAACTGTAGGTCATAGTATATACATTCTCATATTTGGGTTAGAGAGATAACTACCAAATTTAACTGGGACCAAGTTCCTGTTTCTAAACTTTATGCTTTCCAAAATAATTAGCATCCTTTGTTTAATAAAAGAAGCAAGAATCACAGAATTACAAAGATTACAATAGATTTTTGAGGTGACATTCCAGATTTTTCAAAATTTCTGTAAAACTTGATAAAATTCCTAGTTACTTATCAAGGATCATTACTCTTTAGGTGTCCTATAAAACTGTTGATCCTTGAAAAATGAAGGTTATTTCTCTCCAGTTATATTTTGTTTTTCATACCAAAAATATACTTGCATTTTAATATACTTCATGAACTATTTTCTCTGAAAGAACACATTTGATCCCAAATGCAATCATGTTAATGAAATACATAGAGCATCTTCAGAAAGTAAGTAATAAAAGGAAGTAAACAGTGAAAGTGTTTTAACTTATGAATATGGAAATTATATTATGTATGTCTTGTGTATCTAGGGGGTCAAAACAGGAAAAAATAAGTTATGTGATAATATCTATTACATACTGTACCTTGCTCACAAATGCTTTATCATCATCATTTAATAAGGGATGCTTTTTAAAATACATCATCAGCCAAAAAGGTATCTAATTTTGTTCTTCACTATTAATTGCCTCTTGGATTACATAAATTGTGCTTCCCCTAATATAACCAGTTTAATCCTTTTTAATTAAAAACATTTCTTAAAAAAATTCAATCCATTTTGTTTCCCTACTACTAATAATATATTGGACACTATTATATTGAGTGGGCCCAATATCCATTTGACCCCCTTCTTCTTGCCTAATCAAATTCACAGAGCTCCCATCTCAACAAAGACATATAGCTCAGGGGAACATGATGCCATCTTGGAGAGTCCATGTTGTCTAAACTAATCATAATAATTCCATTCCCCCCCCCAAAAAAAATAAAAAAATAAAAAAATAATAATAATTCCATTCCCCTTGATTGGATTAGAAATGAGCATGTAACCCAATGCTGCTTAATGAAGCATTTAGGCTAGTCTTCTGGGTGACCTCTAGGAAAATGGTACAGAATGAGGTGACTTCTTCTAGGTATTGGTGTACCTAGATGAGTGATGTGGAACTGCTACAGCAATCTATATAGAAGTCTTGGATAAGGACATAACATGGATTAGGACATATTCCAGAGAATCTAGAAGCCACCCTACCTCTGTACTTCAGCTTAAGACAGTATAAAACAGGTTTCTTTGTTGTTTAAGAGGAATACAACTAAAACATCAATCATCCATAAAAATAGACAATAATTGTGCAATATTTGAAGACACCTAGATGAGATTCCATCATTTTCAGAGATTGAGAACCATTTACCTAAAACCAATTCTTCCTGGACTCTAACCCAATCTTGCCTAATGCTATAAGTCACTATGATTATTTTTTAAGATTTTTTATTTATTTTAGAGAGAGAATACAAATGAATAGGGATTGGGGCCAGGAAGGGGGCCAAGGGAGAAAGTGAGAATCCTCAATCCCACTCCCTGATGAGGGAAGAGCCCATGCAGGACTGGGTCCCAGGACCCTGAAATCATGACCTGAGCCAAAATCAAGAGCCCCAGACATAACCGACTGAACCACCCAGGACCCAGTCACTATAATTATTTTCGACAACCAGATAGAAAGAGACTAAAACTCTATTAGAGGCAATACTGTTTGATTTTCAAAACATGTTTATTGAGCATCAAACAAAAATAAAAACCCAGGAGGTAGCCACTTTTTTTAAGCTAAGCATGAAAAAATATATATTATTAGACTTAAATATGAAAAAGAATGTCTAGTTCCTTGGGGAGCAAGCACTCTTGCACAGAATCCTTTTGTACTGTTTGCAGCTTATTGATACAAAGAATCCTTTAGTAGATGTACAATAGTGTGAATTCAGTAATTTTTTAAAGAAGATATCATCACCCTGATGTGTCAGAGTAAATGAAAGCCCCTCAAAAAATATTGTTTTCACTAGTAATCTTATAATCAAGATATTTTGCTTCCACAGACTGTGCTGATATTAAATGTTGCAATGTGAGAGATTGAACAAGCATCTTTGCTAAAAATAAGTTAAGATAATGGAAAGGCAAAATTAATAGTGGACAGGCTTAGCCTCCCCTTAAACTTTTGACAGAGAGAAGATATATAATCACATTGTTCCATACCTTATTTCTCTGCCACTCCCCTCTGCTCTGTTCTGGTACTTAACTTTCACCTTCCAAATACTGATTTCAAAGTGAGTCCCATACTTATAAATACCATGAAGTAACACACTGGATTGTTAAAGAAGAAGAAGAAGAAGAAAAATCAATAAGAGGAGGGCAAAACAACAGAGAGCCATCAACAGAACAGAAATCTTTTGAAGGATTGTTGAAAGATATAATCCATGAAGAAATAAAAACTTCAGAAAAGCATGATTAAAATGTCTAAAAGTGTTTTATGAAAATAAGAGAGTATCGGGGACTTCTGGTCTCAGAGTATAGAAAATGAACACAAGAAAAAGAAAGGGTTACTAAGATATCTATGATGGTGATCAGTTTGGGAACTGCACTTGAAGCAGCCAGGCCAGGTGGCTGAATAGTGCAAGTGCAAGGACTTGTTCTATGCAGCAGGCACCACCAGCCTTTGCTCTTAGGCTGGACCTGTGAGTTGAAGATGGAGAGACAAGGTCATGTCTGTGGTAACAAGTGACCATAAAAAGATGGGAAATCTCCACACATTTTCATGAGCTGCTGGCCTGCCATTGACAATTGGCAGAGACATTGCTGGAAACAGAACAACCAGATCCACTAGGATCTGGAAATCAAAATAGATAGGAAGATAACAAGTCTTCCAAAACCATTACCTTGACATAGAAAGATCAAGCTTAACAAACAGAATCTCTATTCTCCAAAGAAGCAAAAATCCTGTGGTAAAATCTCAGAGCTTGAAAGATAAGAAGAAAACCCAAAAGATTTTTAGAGATTAAATAAAGAAAATCAAACTGGTATCCAACTTTTTTTTATTACAAACACAGGATGCTAGATCACAAGGGAGCAACACCTTTAATTGCTAACAAAAACAAAAATGAAAAGCCTCAAGTTCCTCAACTAAGTTAATGTACAAATGTGAGGAAAAAATAAGAACATTTAAGAAGTTGCAAAGACTATGTATGAAGAAATTGCTTAAGACTATACACAACATATAAATATGGATTCAGGGTAGATAAAAAATATAAAATACAACAACTATTAGTGAAAAACTAAATCCTCTAATAAATTAATGTTTAAATAATATGAAGAAGTAATAATTGGAAAGTAAAATTCCATGTGACCAAAATAAGCAGTAAGAGAGATAAGATGGAAAGAAAAGCAAATTATGGAAAATCTGGAGGGTTTCCCAAGTGTTTTCCATCATTTGACACTTGGAACTGCCACAGGTACTCACACATTGTCAAATCCAGATCAAATCAATGAATTCCTAGAAAAATGAAAATTACCAAAATTGCTTACTTAAAGAATAGAAAGAAAATATGAAACAGTACAACACACCTAGAGGCAACTGGAGATTCTAGATAAAAATCTATCCCTGAAATAGGCATCAGGCTGACTCACTTTTAGTGTCTAACAAAAAGATGATTCTTTTATTTTACAAACCATTTCAGAGAATAAGGAATAAAAAGGTGGAAAGCATCCCTGCACAATTTCTGAACCTAACTTCACCATGATCTCAAAAGCAGACAAGAATAGCACATAGATGATAGATGATAGATAGATGAGATAGATAGATAGATAGATAGATAGATAGATAGATGATAGATAGATGATATAGATATACTGCTTAGTTCTAAAATTATAAAAATTTAAACAAATATTGGAAATCATACTAATGAAATTCTTAAGAATGTCAAGGCTTATTTAACATTTTAAAAGGTTAATAAATTAACTCATTGCATCAAGATAGTAAAAGAAAAAAAAATCAACTTCAAGGATACAGAAAAGCTATTCTCAACCTGGATGCAAAAAAGCTATTTCTAACCATACTAAGACAGAAATAAATGGGAACATCTTTGAAGTTATTTAAGAAACACCTACCAAAAACAATGGTTGATATCATTCTTAACATTGACATATTAGAGACTTAATAATTAAAAAGGAAAAGTATAAGAAGATTATGATTAAAAAGAAGAAAAATATCAGAATATATGTTAGATACTATGACTATTTGATATTTCCACTCTATCTTTCATGTGCTAAATAAATGAAAAAGAAGAACATAAGAGCATCAATATTGGAAAAAGACTAGGCATCTTACTGTTCTAGGTGCTATTAATTTCTGCTTTGGAAGTTGAAGAAAGAGATTGAATGCAGTTTAAGTTAAAGGAGAGACTATATGACTGTAAACAGATACATGATTTACTATGTGGTTTTGTGCCAGCAGGATGCATTTTGAAAAATAAAAATAAAATATTAGACCTCTACTTCACAGCTGTTGTAAAAAAGATATCATAAAATTTAAAATAAGTGGCAAACTTAAAAAACATATTTGGAAACTAGTTAACACTAAATAACACCAAATTAGTTTTTAAAATTAAAAAAAAAAGCTAGCTGAAGAAAATGATTAAAGAATACAAATAGGCAATTCAAAGACAAGAATTTAAAATTGCCAACAAATATGCAACAGGATGGCAAACACAACTTTTCTGTCCCAAAGTTTCCAAGAAACTCAGGAAACTATGACAAAACAATAGACTTCAAGTATCCCTCATTCTAAACAGAGTGCTATGAAGAGATGCACAAAGGCGTCAGGCAAAAATGTGTTCCCCACGGGAGACAAACACCCTTCTCTGGTCTGTCCAGAAGTGAATTTGAAGAAGCCTCAGGGGAAATTTCTCTGGAAAGAATGGTTAGTGCAATTTGAGTAGCTTTTCAGCAAGTTAGGAGAGGCTGTCTTTTCTTTACCTCAGATAAGGTGAGGGGCTTCCAGAGGTCAGTAGTAGTGGATCATGGGAAGGAGAATCAGACTGGGATTACCACAAAAGGAAACCTACAAGCTTTCACTTAGGATAGGTTATTCTGAGGTAGACCATTGAAGTCATCAAAAATAACCTGAAAAGCTGGATCAAATACAAAAATCACCTGATTAAGGGCGTGAAAGAACTATAAAGGCAGCATAAATATGAGAGGCTGAGATTTCAGGTAGAAGGGAAATTCCCTGAGGCTGACCAGACATCCCATGATAATTTGTAAACAGCAGTAAGGGTAGAAAGACTAAGAAATGGAGAGAGAGAGAGGGACCCCTGGGTGGTCAGTGGTTGATCCTCTGCCTTTGGCCCAGGGCACGATCCTGGAGTCCCAGGATCGAGTCCCACATCAGGCTTCCTGCAGGGAGCCTACTTCCCCCTCTGCCTGTGTCTCTGCCTCTCTCTCTCTCTCTCTCTCTCATGAATAAATAAAATATGTAAAAAGAAAAAGAAAGAAATGGAGAAAGAGAGAGACAGAGAGGAGCAGCTGCTTTAGGGTAGAACATACTGACAAATCAGGACTTTATGTCCATGACCCAGGAGTGAGGCAAAGTGCAGAGAAGGAATCTGAAAATCTGATCATCTTTCTCCTCAAAGCATCATAATTCTTAGGCAGCTCAGGTGAGAGGGAAAGAAGCTGAAAAAGCAGCTGGTAAGAGGCAGAGAAGGTAAGCAGATTTATGGCAAAACTCTGCCATAAATGGAAGAGAATACCTGGTGGAAGAGAATAAAACTGAATAAGGATTCACCAAGATGGAGAGAACCTTGCGAAAATCTCAGATTTTCAGTTTGGATCACTTAAAGATGATCCTCTAAGAGTAAAAGCAATCCTGAAACAGAAAACTTCTGAAAATACTTAATCACTGCTTGTATTAATGAGATCTGACTGTGTTCTAACTACTTACCAGAAAATAAAAATAATATTCTATGATGGAATAAAGAATAATTTAGACTGTTTACAGTTAATTTATAATACTTGACATTCAATCAAAAACCAGCAAAAAAAAAAAAAACAGCAAGTATATCTAAAGACAACATGAGACAAAACCAGGAAATAGAGATCTTCAGGGTTATTCAGATATTTCAGTTATCAGATATAGATATCATTCAAGAATGATTACTTTGTTTAAGAAAAGAGATAATAATATAAATAATTTCTCAAAACAAATATAAACTATAAGAGAACTAAGATTACATTAGACATGAAAAATACTTGACTGGAATTAAGAATGTAATTGGTGGAATTAATTCGTGCAAGGAGGATTCGTGCCCCAAAGATAAAGCAACCGAACATATGCAGACTGAGTACAAAGAGGAGAAAACAAGAAAATATAATATAAAATATATAAATATAAAATATTTATATCAATATTATATATATAAATATATAAATATAAAAAAACAAGGAATATAGAAAAGGGTTAAAGATCTCAAAGTTACATAAGACAAGATGAAAAAAATCCTACATAGATATTACTCGAGTCTCAAAAAAATTCGAGAGAGAGTAGCAGAGAATTAATATTGAAAAATCTAATAGCTTAAGAATTTGTAGAATTGATGAAACATACCAAGTCACAGAGTAAAGAAGTATCATTTGCTCTGAAGAGGATGCAAACAAATAAACAACAACAACAACAAAAACTATACTAAGTATATCAGAGTAAAACTATACAAAACCAAGGAAAGATAGAAGAAAATCATTTGCCTTAAAAGGTGCAATTTTGCAACTAAAAGCTGACTTCTTAAAAGAAAAGACAGTAGAGGACAATAAAATGATTTTGCTAAAGGCTAATTGAAAGTCAAATATCAAATAAAAATATTCCCAGATAATAATGAGACATAAATCAATTATCTTGCCAATCGAACTTAAACAAGATGAAAGGATGAACAGGATTTCTTCATCCAGAAGGAATACAATGCTTGACAGACTGTGGAAATTCAGGAAAGAATGATGTAACTCCATAATTAAAATGGTGACTGGGGCACATGGGTGGTTTAGTGGTTGAGCATCTGCCTTTGGCTCAGGGCGTGATCCCTGGGTCCTGGAATTGGGTCCCACAACCGGCTCCCTGCGGGGAGCCTCCTTCTCCCTCTGCCTCTCTCTCTGTGTCTCTCATGTATAAATAAATAAAATCTTTAAAAAATGGTGACTATATGGGTAACTGAAGGTGAATACAAATTCTAAAATAATAATATACTGAGGGATTAAAGTAGAAATAAAATACATGAAACCAAAAATACAAAAGCAGGAGGGCTTGAATGGAATTAAAGTTTTTTGAGAATGAAGTGTTTTGCATTACTCAGAATGTGTAAGAGGTAGTAAATTCCTGAAGCACTTGAAAAAGTTTGTGCCTGTTGTAATCTCAAAAGTAACCAATTAAAAAATAGTAGTAGAAGAATATGAAACTGACAACATAATAGAAGAGGAAAATGGAATAACAAATATACTTGAGTAGCTGAAAAGAAAGAGAGAAGAAGAAACATAAAAGAGCTGGGATAGTTTTAAAGAAATCAGAAGCTGATAGATTTAAACTCAATATATGAACAATAAAATTACAAAAATAACATTCTGGATAACTGAAACGAATGGCAAGACTATTAAAAAATGACCAAACATGCTGCTTTAGGAAGATGTGGCACAGCGGTTGAAAGTTTGAGGGTAGAGAAGAGTGTGTGATGCAAACACTAACCAAAGGAGCGCTGCTGACCCCATACTAAATGAGATAAAGAGGGCTCTGACATCAGAAAAATTATTAGAGATAAACAGGTAAAACTATTTACAAACCAAGGCAATGACTATGTTAAGGACTGGCCGTCACTGGGAAAGGGCAGAGAGACATCTTCTTGTTCAGCTGGCAAGGTTCTATGTGTTCATCTGAGTGGTAAATACACAGATATGTTCACTTTGGGAAAAATCCTAAAGTTGTACATTTAAGGATCTACTTTCCTGTGTGGCCTGTGTGCTTTAATAAAATATTACTTTAAAAGGGGGGTTCTTCTTCTCAAAAACAGCCTGAGGATGCAAAAGGGAAGGAGACTCCCGAAACCCAGAGCATGGAAAACAGGTGTCACTCAGTTCAGGAAGCCGGAACAAGGCAGCTCGCTTCAGAGGGAAATACCAAGGACATGAAAAAAGCCTCCCACAGAGAAAAACAAAACAATTGTGGTTTTTATACCCATTGCCAAGAGAACAATAACCAGAGATTTTAAGTCTACCAAGATAATGGAACTGTGTCCTTCTTTCCTAATCCTTTTTCACACTAAACTCAACCTTTGAAGGGCTAGAAAAATTGATTGAGAATGGGGAAGACAGAAGAATGAAGAGATGAGTTAATAAAATATGGCCCCTTGGCCACTAAAGATCTCCAGCTGGGAGAGAGGAAGAGTTTTAAAATGAATAACAAGCATTGGTGTTGATCTTATACAACACAGAATTTCTGAAACTACTGAGATGAGAATGTTCTGAAAGAATAACCCAGAAAATCTATGTCACTTACTCCAGATTTCATCCAGAGGCAGAGAAGAATGATTCCAAGGACTGGTCTCAAAAAGTCGGCTGCAGGAAGAAGAAATAGAATTGGTTCTGCATTGCATCATCTTGACTACAGTTCATCAAATAAATGTTTTATGTTTGAAAAAATGTAGCCGAATATGAAGGAATCAGGGAAATATAAGTAAACACATTGACATCATTTTTCATACTTCAGGTTGGCAAATTTCAAAAGACTGATAAAATCCATTTTTGTAAGGAGTAAAGGAGATGAGAACTCTCCCACAATGTTGATAGGAATGTCAATTGGTAAAATAGTTTTAGGAGGTAATTTGGTATTTTTTATACATTTTAAATGCAAACCATTTGACTCCATACTTTCAGTCCTAAGAATTTATCTTAAAAGAGTCTCACAAGTTTGTATACAAATATTTACACAGAAATGTTTAAAAGCTGCATGCTTGAATCAGTCTAAATTTTCATCAGTAATTTTAAAGAGTATATGTATTTGTGAAATATTATGGAGCCATAAAGCAGAATAAAGTATGCACAGAGAAGATGCTAGGGAGAGAGACAAAAGACAGAATAAGATTCAGAGATACAAAGATAGGCAGATATGCCAAAGTCTTCAAAACAAGTCTTATTAACTTTTTAAAAAAGTGTGTTATTTATTTATTCATGAGAGACACAGGCAGAGATATAGGGAGAGGGAGAAGCAGGCTTTCTGTGCAGAGCCCAATGCAGGACTCAATTCTGGGATCTAGGAATCAGGACCTGAGCCAAAGGCAGATGCTTAACCACTGAGCCACCCATGTGCCCCAAGTCTTACTAATTTATAAACAAGATAAAAATACAATTTTTGAACAATACAAGAATGTACCATCCACAGGGCACCTGAGGGGCTCAGTTGATTAAGCATCTGCCTTGGGTGCAGGTCATGATCCAAGATCCTGGGACCAAGTCCTGAGCTGGGCTCCCAGCTCAGCAGAGAGGCTGCTTGTCCCTCTCCCTCTATCCTTCCCTGCAACCTATGCTCTTTCTCTCTCACTCTCTCTTTCTCTCAAATAAATAAATAATTTTTTTAAATAAAATCTTTTTTTTTTTAATTTTTATTTATTTATGATAGTCACAGAGAGATAGAGAGAGGCAGAGACACAGGCAGAGGGAGAAGCAGGCTCCATGCACCGGGAGCCCGACATGGGATTCGATCCCGGGTCTCCAGGATCGCACCCTGGGCCAAAGGCAGGCGCCAAACCGCTGCGCCACCCAGGGATCCCTAAATAAAATCTTTAAAAGGAAAAATCAAGTGTACTATCCACAAGATCAGAAATACCCTAAAAGAGAGTTTGGAACATGGTAGGCAGTCTCTAAATATTTGTTGAATGAATAATAATGTCCTATTTATGTAAAAAATTGAAAACAGAGGGGTATTTAAGTATATCACTTTATACAGTTTTATATTACATAAACTTTTGGAATAAAAATTTTAATCATGTCATACTCAAAATGTTCAAATTAAAAAGTACATGCTTCACATATGCTAGTTCTGACATTCTCTAGTTTACTGACCTTGGACAAGTGTACTAACCTACTAATTTACTGACATCCCCAGACATTTTTAAAACAAAGATAATAAAATACAATTAATGGGATTTTGTGAGAATAAACAACATGTGAATAACAATTAACCAACTGCTTGATGCATTGTGCAGTCATTAAATGGCAGCAGGATATTATTTATCACTCTCCTCACCTCCAATGTAACCTACTGTCCTATGCTGACCTTTTTTTAATCTAAGTTTCTCAATGGTGGACCCCAGCCAGGTCTGACATAACCAACCATCACTTTAAAATACCCTCTTATTCATTAGAGCTATTCATTAAAAATTTGTTTCATAGAGAAAAAATAAAAACAAATAAAACAAAAAATACTTGGATGCTTACCATTTACCTCAAGTTATACAACAAAATATATTACAGCAAGATCAAAGGCTAAATGTAAATATTTTAATAATAAAAATAAAAATATAGGTAATATTAATATGATCTCTAGTTCTGCAGACTTTTTAAAAAATTAACCATAGTTAGATCAATAACAAAGCAGTTAATAGATTTGACAAAAATGGGAAACAGTATTAATGCTATAAACAAAATTCAAAGCAAACATAAGGCCTAAAAATTTTTCAACAAAGATAGCAATCACAGATATAAAATGGTCTATTATATCTACTATAAAACAAAGGACCTTCTAAAGATACCAAGACAAAAGATAATATAATTCACTTCCCCTTAATTTCAGTGATAACTCAGTTTTTAAAAAATATATTAACTGCTTTTTTTATTGAAATAATTTTATCCACATTTTCCCAGTGAAATTAACCAATATATTAAAACAAAAATATACAATGCGCCCTCATTCATTATTAGTATTTTGTTACAATCTTTCCAATAAAAATTTGGCAATGTGTGTCAAGAACATTACAAATAGCTGTAATGTGTGATTTTATCATTTCACCTTTAGGAATTTATTCTACAAAAATCATCTTAAGGGCATCAAAGGATTCACAAAAAATATGAAGTATTATTTGTCACAGTGAAAACAGTGGTTAGAGCATAAATTTCAACCACTCATAGAGTGGTAAAATAATATTGCAAAGACATTATTAAAGATGTGGAGAAATATGATATAACCTTAAAAAATAAAAAGGCTGCAATATTAAATGCATAGTATATCTGAAATATTTATTACAAATGCAGATATCTCTTACATATGCATAGTAAGAGATTAGAAAGAAGTCAGTCAAAATATTTATCACTGGGTTGGGACTGAGACTCACTGACTAATGTGGGGAGGCTGTATTCCAGAATGAGAAAGCATGACATTTGGAGGTAGAGTCATGGGTTTTTAAGCCCAGTTCTGAATCCTTGAGGAAGTTGCTTAATATTTCTGAATATAAATCTCATCATCTGTTCAAAAAAAAAAAAGTACATATATGCAAAATTTGTAGTTTTTAGACCATTTGTGAACTAAAATACGTAAAAGAATCCAGTCTAATTCCTGGCTCATGGAAGGAGCTGAACAAATATTAAAACTTTTAACTTTACATATTTTTTTTATATTTTCCAAGTTTCCTACCAGAGAGCTCGTAATTGATTTTTGGAATTGGAAAATTTTCTGAATGCTAATTACCCTTTTCCCCTGTTTTCCATTGCACCTAACCTAAAACAAGCAAAACGTCACCTATACCTTGATTCCATTAATATTAGTTAACATCCCAGTAAGGGAAAACAACAACACACAAGTCAACTTATATTAGTGCTTATATGTTGGCTAAATCTATTAACTCTCTGGAAATATATAATTTAAAAGACTTTGCTTATGTCTGCCTTGCAAGCCTTGCAGAATGAAAACTGACTCTATTTTACCTCCCAACACATAGCACAGAACCAACATCTAGATATTCATAAAAATCTATGAACCTAATGGGTCTGCAGATATGAAACTCCAGGCATTTATAGCAGGTAATGGAAAATATTTCAAGGGCAAGAGTCCTTCTGGTATGCTATATTTTAAGTCAAGCAGGAAACCACTTAGTCAACTGTATCAGTCAAGATCCAATCAGGAGGCAAAAAAAAAGAGAGAGAGAGAGTGAGAGAGTGAGAGAGAGAGAGAGAGAGAGAGAGAATGGCACAACAGAGGGTTTCTCTAGTAGTGAGTAAAAAAAAACTAAAAAACACAATAGCATAGATACAGAGAATATCCATGGAAGGGGCACAGACATATCCCACCAACACTGTCAGGGCTTGAGATACAGATTGAAACATTCACTAAGTTAACACATTCTCAGAACTTGAAATGCCAGGAAAAGTCCCCCCACAGGGAAAGATTGTACCTCAGAACTGGGGGCAAAAGTGTCCAAGGGAGTGACAGCGAGACCACTTGCTGCTAGATACTGATGGTCACATGTGCAGGAGGCCCCCGGTCTTAGAGAACACCCCTGCAGGACAGGAGCTGATGATGCTCAACCCGCAGTTCAAGAGCCTGGTGATGGAGAAGTGGTGCCCACTTCGGGAGCCTGCCAAGAGAAGCACATCAGAGCACTCTTCTGCCTCAATGTGTGCCCTCTCATGATAGCTAGCAAATAAATAAATAAAAATAAATAAATAAATAAATAAATAAATAAATAAATATTTACAGGGCTCATCCTGTTAATCACAGAGGAATTAATGAAGGTGAATCGAAAAAGGACAGACAGTTCACAATTTGGCTACTCAGCCTCCATATTCTCATTTCTACACGTGTTTCTTTGCAATAACAAAATTCTTCTATATTTTCTAACAAGATAAAAATATTCTCTTTACAAGTAAAGAAGCTCTTGCTTGCTCCCCAAGATGAGGAGAAGCACAATTTCAATAGTCATTATATCCATTACAACCTTTAATAAATACTTCCCAAATTCTATCACAGTTCCAGGAAATACTCTGTTGCCTTAGACTAAATTTTAAAATTAACCTCCAACAACATGGATATATATTTTTTTTAATTTTTATTTATTTATGATAGTCACAGAGAGAGAGAGAGAGAGGCAGAGACATAGGCAGAGGGAGATGCAGGCTCCATGCATCGGGAACCTCATGTGGGATTCGATCCCGGGTCTCCAGGATCTCGCCCTGGGCCAAAGGCAAGCGCCAAACCACTGCGCCACCCAGGGATCCCAACAACATGGATATAAAATAAAAATTAAAAAGAGATGAGAGAAAAACATTATTAGAATATAACAATAAACACATATATATAATAAGCAAAAATATTTATATAAAGGTAAAATATTCCTCATCTCTGTAATTCCTCACAAGAATATAAAACATATATAATGCATCTCTTTTCCACTACTAATTTTATATTTCCCTTCCCTTAGTCAGAACTTCAGTTGGTCAAGATTCTTTACCTTGTGGAGTGATATAAACCTTTTTTTCCTGAAAGATCTGATTTCTTAATCATGCTGCCATTTAGAGGGGTGGGGTGCTACTGTAGTTTCTCATTAATCTTTATTTTGGGACATGGAAGTACTAAGAAACACCTTAAAAGATTCTTAGAAGAACCTCTGGATTTCAGATTTAGTCTTACTTATCCCATTTGGGTAACAACAACCCAATTTCTCTTCGGTAATTGGAGTAAATCATTCCATCAAACAGAATAACCCCTTTTTCTACCTGTTGGCTCTGTGGCATAAAAAGACTAAATTGGCCAGGTAGCAGTCTCATCTTCTAATTCAACAGAACCAACATTATGTCCCATAGTTGAAGCAAGCCCAGCCTAAGACTAAGGTTTCCAAGCCAACAGAGTTCAAGGTTGTTGAGTCAGGAAGCAAATATTCTGCAGGGAGATTACTGGCTATGTAGCGAGAAAAAAACACCCTCATTTCCATCCTTGATTCCCAGGTCCATGTCTTCTGGCTATGGCAGACTCAGCATCATGTAAAGGTCTCTGCTTCCAAATATATACTTATTCTGTATGTCAGAAGCACATCCTCCCAGGGTGTTGTCTCCCAATTGGCACTGGAACTGAGTCTTCAGTAAGCCATTCCACATATTTATTAATTCTGCAATTTCTGGTTGATGAAGTATGTGGAAAGACTAGTTAATTCCATGGGCATAAGCTATTGCTATGCTTCTTTTGCTATGAAGTCAGTTTTTTGATCAGAAGAAATGCTACAGAATGGCATGATTATGGATAAGGTATTCTCTGGCCCCACAGATGGGGATGCTCTCAAAAGCAGCAGGAGAGGAAAATCCATATCCAGAGTATGTGTCTATTAGAATGAGAACAAGTCTCTACTCCCTCCATGACAATGTTCCAATATAATCAATCTGTCTGGCTGATCCCCTTGAAGAATGTACCATGTTGGGGACCAAATGTTAATTTCTGCTATTGATATATTATGTAGTAAGCAGTTCATTAGTCAGGTCATCACTAGAAAGAAAAATTCCATGCTGTTAAGTCATGTGTAATCTATCCCCATCACCATGATACCTTTATTCATGAATTAGTTGATAAGCACTAGAGAACATACTGGAAAAGGTTATCCACAGAATGTATTGTTCTGTCCACCTGATTATTAAGATTCTCCTCTGTGGTGGATGAACTTTGATCTGTATTCACATGGATTTCACAAATATTTTCACAGTGTGTTCCCATTCTGAGAAGTCCATCCTTTTCTTCCATAGACTTCCTTATTGCCAATTATCAAATCTGATTTCTTTCAAGTCCCTGACCATCCAGCTATAACATTAGTAATTATTCATAAATCAGTGAAAATCCTTAGCTCTAGCCATCCCTCATTACAGGCATAGTGGACAGCCATAGGAATTGCGTTACGGCTTTTACAGTGGGAGGAATTTCTTTCACTCTGGCATACAGAGAGCACCCCTAAGGGGGGCCCAATTGAGCAGTATCATCATATGGGTAATTACTCATATGTTCAGGACTTGTCTTAGTTCAAACTCTTATAGATCATTTTCTTTTAATGACATATTACTGCTGAGCATGTGGAAATTTATGGTATGTCAGAAAACATCCAGCTTGTGATGGCACATGGTTACCTGATGTCTCTTGGTTAGGAACTCAATCTTTATGAAGGCCCAGTAGCAATCCAGTAGCTCTTTCTCAAAACAACTGCGGGAGGCAATACAGAATTTCTCTAAAATCTTAGGGCTTTGAATTAGGGCTTTCCAAAGATTCCATACAGCATTTCCATTTGCCAAAAACATGACAAATATGATTAGATCTGCTGGACCATAGGAAGGCTCAGGTGATAATGTGGCCTTTACTATAGCCTGGACTCGCTGCAGAGAAACTCTGGTTTTTCTTGAGACTTGAATTCAAAGTTAAAGGACTCGACCTTGTTTCATTTTATTTTATTTTATTTTAATTTATTTTATTTTATATATTTTTTTTTTGTGAATACTCAAGGAAACTCAAAAGGATTCATTTTATACCACAATTCTTATGGAGATTATTACTGCAATAATGGTTATAATTGGCATATTGGCTAAACACAAAACAAAATTTTAGCATATCTATTTTCTCCCAATAGGCAAATCTCCACTGTTAAACCTCAAAGCGTTCTTTCAAAGTCAATCCTTGATTTAACCCAGCTTTGTTTTTGATAAAGCTTAAATCAATTGAGAATGATCAGGGTGCCCTTGGCACTTTCATGTGGATTAAATATCAGTTAGGCTCATTAGTTATGATTTTATAACAGCCCCTATCCCACTTTTAGATCATAGGTTTTATAGAACGTGGATCCCAATGGCTATTGTAGTATTTGTACTTCAAAGCACCAGAGACCTGGAAGCCCAGGTGTGTTTTCAAAACGTTGGGAAAGTATTTGTTCTCAAATTCTGAATAGAAAAGAAAAAAAATATATTTATTAAAATGCCTCCAGTGCCTTTGCCTCTGTTCTCAGGAAACATTTCATTACTCAGTGAATGTGTAGTTTTTTCTCTCTATTCCTAACCATTTAATAAGGCAGAGTGATTGGCTTTACTCTGGACTAACATAATCCACAAAGAGAATATTTCTTTTCCTTCCTTTAGTCTTTAGATGAAAACAAAAATACTTCTATTTGACAGAGATAAATTGGGGCAGAGGATGAAGGTGAGACATTGCTACCAGTTTGAGGACAGATATATCCATTTTCACTCATCTTCTCACTGAAGCGAAGACCTACAGGAAGAAAATGATTATAACTTTATCTGGGCCACTGAGGAAATAGAATCATTAATAACTAGACAGTGTAGTAGTAGGCTCAGCTCTAAACTTGAATCCTGGGAAGCACTACAGGAAGAAGAAAACTATTGGAATTAAGAGAAACATCTTCTCTTCATCTGTTTTTATGGTATTTTAAAATATCTTACAACAACATAAAAAGTTCATAAGTTTTATCCCAAAATAACATGCTCCTATGCTGACACAACTATTCATGAAATGTTTCTCTTTATCTCAGTAACATTTCCTTTTCGGGTGTAGATTAAAAAAAAAAAAAAAAACCTTCAAAAATGTTTGAATTCTCCTACCTTTCTACATCCAAAGCAAGAAACTGTGAGTAACCTATGTTATCACTAACTCTGAGCCAAAAGAGACTTCAAAAGCAACACGTACCCGTGACATCTCAACAGCTTCTAGTTGGAATAGCTATGTAATCAGAATCACACCAGGAATGTATAGTTTAATAACAACAAAAGCAAGTCAATCATGAAAATGTAAACATGATTATCTTTTATGATTGTTATTTGGCAAGCAACTGTAAACCTCATTACTTAATAAGGATTACATTTAAATTTATTTTCCTCCAAAAAGTGAGAAAATTATTGCGTACAAGCATTATTTATTAAATGTTGCAAATGAGCTGAATTGCATGCAAGCACTGTTGGAAAAAAAGAAAAAGATTAAACAGTTGAAGATGACACAAACAAATGGAAAGATATTCCATGTTCATGGATTGGAAAATAAACATTATTGAAATGTCCATACTACCCAAAGCAATCTATGGATTTAATGCAATCCCTATCAAAATGCCAACATTTTTCTTTCTTTTTTTATTTAAATTCAATTTGCCAACATATAGTAGAACACCTAGTACTCATCACATCACATGCCTTCTTTAATGCCCATCACCCAGTTACCCCATCCCCCCACCGACCTCCCCTTCAGCAACCCTCCATTTGTTTCTCAGAGTTAAGAGTCTCTCATGGTTTGTCTTCCTCTCTAATTTTTCCCCATTAAGTTTCCTCTCCTTCCCTTATGGTCTCTTTCACTATTTCTTATATGCCACATATGAGTGAAACCATCTGATAATTGTCATTCTTCAGTTGACTCATTTCACTCAGCATAATACCCTCCAGTTCCATCCATATCAATATAAATGGTAGGTATTCACCTTTTCTGATGGCAGAGTAATATTCTATTGTATATATAGACCACATCTTCTTTATCCATTTATCTGTCGAAGGACATCGTGGCTCCTTCCACAGTTTGGCTATAGTGGACATTGCTGCTATGAATATTGATGGGGGAAAGGTGTATCATCGTTTCACTACAACCACATGTTTGGAGCAAATACTCAGTAAGTGCAATTGCTGGATCTTAGGATAGCTCTATTTTTAACTTCTTGAGGAACCTCCACACTGTTTTCCAGAGTGACTGCACCAGCTTGCATTCCTACTAACAGTGAAAGAGGTTCCCCTTTTTCCGCATCCTCGTTAACATCTGTTGTTTCTTGTCTTCTTAATTTTAGCCATTCTCACTGGTGTGAGGTGGTATCTCATTGTGGTTTTGATTTGTATTCCCTGGTGGCAAGTGATGTAGAGCATTTTTTCATGTGCTTGTTGGCCATGTCTATATCTTCTTTGGTGAAATGTCTGTTCATGTCTTCTGCCCATTTCTTGATTGGATTGTTTTTTGGATGTTGAATTTGATAAGTTCTTTATAGATCTTGGACACTAGCCTTTTATTTAATATGTTATTTGAAAATATCTTTTCCTATCCTGTAGGTTCCCTTTTAGCTTTGTTGGCTGTTTCCTTTGCAATGCAGAAGCTTTTTATCTTGATGAAGTCCCAATAGTTCATTTTTACTTTTGTTTCCCTTGCCTTTGACATGTGTCTTGGAAAAAGTTGCCATGGCCAAGTTCAAAAAATTTGCTGCCTGTGTTCTCCTCTAGGATTTTGATGGTTTCCTGTCTCACATTTAGGTCTTTCATCCATTTTGAGTTTATGTATGATGTAAGAAAATAGTCTAGTTTTATGCTTCTGCATGTACCTTTCCAATTTTCCCTACACCATTTGTTGAAGAGACTCTTTTTTCCATTGGATATTCTTTTCTGCTTAGTTGATCATAGAGTTGAGGATCCTTTTCTGGGTTCTCCATTCTGTTCCATTGATCTATGTGTCTGTTTTTGTGCCGGTATCATGCTGTATTGATGATCACAGCTTTGTAATAGAGTTTGGAGTCAGGCATTGTGATGCCCCCAGTCTTGGTTTTCTTTTTCAACATTCCTCTGGCTATTCAGGGGTCTTTTCTGGTTCTATACAAATCTTAGGATTATTAGTTTCAACTCTGTGAAAAAAGTCCATGGTATTTTGATAGGGATTGCATTGAATATGTAAATTGCTGTGGGTAGCATAGACATTTCACAGTGTTTATTCACCCAATCCATGAACGTGGAATGTTTTTTCATCTCCTTGTGTCTTCCTCAATTTCTTTCATAAATATTCTGTAGTTTTTAGAGTACAGGTCATTTACCTCTTTGGTTAGGTTTTCCTAGGTATCTTATGGTTTTTGGTACAATTGTAAATGGGATCATTTCCTTAATTTCTCTTTATTCAGTCTCATTGTTAGTGTATAAAGACACAGCTGATTTCTGTGCATTGATTTTGTGTCCTGCTGTGTTGCTGAATTGCTATATGAGTTCTAGCAATTTGGGGATGAAGTCTTTTGGGTTGTCCATATACAGTATCATGTCATCTGCAGAGAATAAGAGTTTGACTTCTTCTTTGCTAACTTAAATGCCTTTTATTTCTTTTTGTTGTCCGATTGCTAAGGATAGGATTTCTAGTATTATGTTAAATAACAGTGGTGAGAGTAGACATCCCTGTCGTGTTCCTGACCTTAGGGGAAAAGGACTCAGTTTTTCCCCATTGAGAATGATATTCCCTGTGGGCTTCTCATTGATGGTTTTTATGATACTAAGGTGTGTTCCCTCTATCCCTACACTTTGAAGAGTTTTAATCAAGAAAGGATGCTGTATTTTGTCCAATTTTTTTTCCACATCAATCAAAAGGATCATATGGCTCTTGTCTTTTATTAATGTGATCTATCAGATTGATTGATGTATGAGTACCACAAATATCCTTCACAGAACCTAAATCCTAAGTATGGAACCACAAAAGACTGCATAGCCAAAACAATCTTGAAAAAAATAAACAAAGTTAGAGGCATCAAAACTCCAGATTTCAAGCTATATTTTAAAAGCTATGTGAATTGAAATGGTATGGCACTGGCACAAAAATAAACACATAGATCAATGGCATAGGAGAGAAAGTCCAGAAACATGCCCATGATTATATGGTCAATTATTCTTCAACAAGGTAGGAAAGAATATTCAATGGGAAAAAGAAGGTCTCTTCAACAAATGGTGTCGGGAAGGTCTCTTCAACAAATGGTGTCGGGAAAACTGAACAGCTACGTGCAAAATAATATAACTACACTACACCACTTTCTTACATCATATGCAAAAATAAACTCAAAATGGATTAAAAACATAAACATAAGATCTGAAACTAGAAGAGAGTACAGGCAGTAATTTCTCTGACATCAGCCATAGTAACATTTTTCTAGATGTCTCTGAGGCAAGGGAAATAAAAGCAAAACTAAACTATTGAGATTACATCAAAATAAAAAATTTCTGCACAGTGAGGGAAACTATCAAAACTAAAAGACAACCTACTAAATTCAAGAAGATATATGCAGGTGACATATCTGAAGGGTTAGTATCCAAAATATATGAAGAACTTACGTAGCTCAACACCCCCCAAAAAAATAATTCAATTAAAATGGGCAAAAGATCATAGATATTATCTTTTTTAACATATATATATGTTAACATATATCATATATGTATGATACATATATATATATATAATGGACTATTAATCATAAAAAGTGAAATCTTGTTATTTGCAACAACATTGGTGGATCTAGAGTATTAGGCTAAGCAGAATAAGTTAGTTAGGGAAAGATAAATACTATATGATTTCACTCATGTGGACTCATGTCCACAGCAGATAAATCCATAGAGACAGGAAACAGATTAGCATTTGCCTAGGGCTACGGGTTGGTTGAGAGGAAATGAAAAATTATTATTAATAAGTACAGGGTTTATTTTTGGGTTGATGAAAGTGTTCTTAATTCAATTGTGGTGATGGTTGCACAACCATGTGATTATATAAAAAGCATTGCATTGTATACTTTAAATAGGTAAATTGCATGGTATATGAATTATATCTTAATATAGCTGTTATTAAAGAGAAGTGGGGGGGGGACGGAGGGAGAGAGAGAGAGAGAGAGACTTAACCAATTGCACTGTATAGACCTTCTTTAGATTCCTATTTGAACAAAGTTTAAATGAGGGAAAGTTGACCCTACTATTTAATAATATTGAAGAATGACTATTAAATTTTTGGAGTGGAGGGCAGCCCCAGTGGCTCAGCGGTTTAGCGCTGCCTTCTGCCCAGGGCATGATCCTGGAGACCTGGGATCGAGTCCCACATCAAGCTCCCTCATGGAGCCTGCTTCTCCCTCTGCCTGTGTCTCTGCTCCTCTCTCTCTGTGTCTCTCATGAATAAACAGATAAAATATTTAAAAAAAAAATTTGGGGGGGGGAGTGGAAGAAAGAAATCCCTAGGAAAACCAACACTTGCCCCATAATTAATTGGAACTGAATGAGATGGCTTCCAGACCCCTAATAGCTGAATCCTGTGCCTTTCTGTAGGCATTTCTCATCACTGTATACTCATAAGCCTTCCTTATTGGCCTCACCCCTAAACCTTCTTTTGGCCACAACGATCTTAGAAATTCTTTGCAAATGTCATGCCATTTTAATTCCTCAAGTCAAAAGATATACCAAAGGACCAATCAGTGTTTATATCTAAGAAGACTAAAGCCCCTAGATCACACTGGTAGATAGGGATGGAATTTAATCCCAATACAACTCCATTTCCATTGTCTGCTTATTTAAACTTAAATACCACATAATTTAGAGAAGTATTAACTTGATCTTTACTACCATGAATTTTCTAAAAAAAAAAAAATGTCATCACTTTGGAGACTATTTGAAATCATTTACTTTCAGGTATCAGCAGTCTGATGTTGTAGGTTGTATATGTAAAAAACCAGAGACAGACAGAGTTGAGAAAAAAAAAATTTAGACAGCCTCACATGGAAAAATGAATATAACCAAAGGTCAAGTAAAGTTTCAGTTTGTTTGTTCACACAGGCTCTAATCTAATTTAAAAGCAGAATCTCACATCTGAGGAAATGAGACAGACCAGAAAGCCTAAGATATACGTTTGTTTTGTTTGTAAGAGGGTTTTGGAGAAAAGAAAATATTGTGGTAGAATTGAATTTACCTTAATTTGATTTTGTCAAGATAAAAAAAAAATAGAAAGAACAAATCACCTTTACAACTCAGAGTTTAAATTACATGCTGAGCGTAGACATCTGTGCCCTTAATAATTTGTGTTAATCTCCACAGTGGCCCATCCTATTTCTGAATATCACATAGAAGTCCTCAGCATCCATGTACCTAGTTCCCAATACCAGCACATAGACCTCTTGTCTGGCATGGATAATTCCTCACTCCAGAAGACAATTTCAAAAATAACCCTTAACAGCATATCTATCAAAATGTCCTTTGTTCTCTTTCTTCTTAATGCTTCTAACTTTTTCTCTTCTTTTTTATTATACATATGAAAGTCATTTCCAGAGATGATGTCCCTGAAAATGACAGACTAGGGAATTTTAGAACAATTTCTTCCACCAAAGCAAAGAGTAACCTGGCAAAAACTGTCAAAATCAAATGTTTTGGGATCCTGAAATCTAATAAAAAAATTTAAAAGTACCAAGAATGTGCTTAATGAAGAAAGAAGCCACTGAAATTATATGAGAAACCATTTAAACTTACCTATCTACCATCCTTCCCTTCCCAGCTGGTTGGTGGGAATGAAGTGGCAACCCACACTTCTCATACAGTTTGTTGATGCCAGAGGGAACAATATAGAGCTTGTTCTCAAAGATTATTGTTGTATATTTTGACTGTATGATGGCTCCCTGAGAGCTCAGCTCTGGAATACGCCTTTATCTTACCCACCTCAGAGCTTGCAGGTACCCCTGAGAAGGGTTTTACTGAAAGCATGGAAAGCAAATATACTCCACAGATCCATGGAGCAACAGATAAAAGGCAGAGCAGAAGTAAGAAAACCAAAAAAAAAAAATGAGAAAGGAAAGGTTGTGAAAGAGGATAAAGAAAAACTGAATAAGATCTTCAAAAAATTATTGCATACACAGGAGAATCTAGAAAACCAAAGCTGGACATATGTCCAGGATAGACTCAGAAGAGACATGGGAAGATATGTTTTTACCTCTGACTGTTAGGCACATGTAAGAAGGAAGTGAAAGCTAAGGCAGAGACATAAACAGCCAGCCTAAGCATTGAAGGAGTGCCCTAAAGCAGAACCAATCTATACAGACCAGAAGATTGTTGTAGTTGTTTTTGTAGTAGTTGCTATTGTTTTGACTGCAGCAACTACTACAGTTTGACTTTCCATTTAAAGAAAGTCTCTGAATAACTGGCTGCTACTCTGCTGATAGAAAATAAAACTGAGTAGCTACACATGATAAAGAATGCAGTCTTCACAAACCATTTAGAAAAGTCACTATATAAACAAACTACATGGGATGCCTGAGTGGCTCAGTGGTTGAGCATCTGCCTTTAGTTCAGGGTGTGATCCTGGAATCCGGGATTGTGTCCCACATCAGGCTCATTGCAGGAATCCTGCTTCTCCCTCTGCCTGTGTCTCTGCCTCTCTCTCTCTCTCTCTCTGTGTATCTCTCATGAATAAATAAATAAAATCTTTAAAAAAATAAATAAATAAACAAATAAACTACAATCCACAACAAGTAGTAACAACAGGCTCTTGGGGGAGGGGGAAATTGAGTTCTAAAGTTACCACACTAAAATATTTAAAGTCACCAAATCTCAAAAAGAAAAAAATGCAATGAAATAAGAAAGTATGGCCCATGCATGCACATGCATACACATACAAACTAATTGACAGAAACTTTTGAAAGAAGCCCAGACACTGGATGTACTAAACAGACTGTAAATCAACTTCTTAAATATGTTCAAAGAAATAGAGTAAATCATGAAAAAATAACTAAAGAAAATAAGGAGAACAGTGTTTTACCAAATAGAAAATATCAATAAAGAGATAGAAAGTATGAAAAGGAACCGAATAGAAATTCTGGAGCTAGAAATCATATAATAATAAAAAAATTGCTAGAGAAGTTCAATATCAGATTGCAGCCGGCAGAAGAAAGAACCAATGAACTAAAAACAGATCAATTTAAATTATCCAGTTGGAGGAGGAGAGAGAAAATTGAATAATAAAAATGATCAGTGCCTAAGAAAAGTTCTGGGACACTTGCATGCACCAAACACATAGCGGGGATCCATAAAGAAAGGAGAAACAGTAACTGGAAGCTATAAAGAAATAAAGATCCCTGGTAAAAGTAAATACTTAAGCAATACCAAAACCACATTATTTTACTTTTGGTTGGTAACTCCACTTTTTATTTCCTACATGATTTTAAAGAATATGCCTAAAAATAACTATAAATCTAGGGACCCCTGAATGTCGTAGTTGGTTATGTACCTGACTCTTGATTTCCACTCAGGTCATGATCTCAGGGTCATGAGGTCAAGTCCAGTGTGAGGTTCCATGCTGGGCATGGAGCCTGCTTAGGATTCTTTGTCTCCCTTTCCTTCTGCTCCTCCCCACCTCTCTATCCCTCTCAAATAAGTAATCTTAAAAATAATTATTATAGATTGATATTATTGGGCAATGTATAATGATGTAATTTGTGACAATAATATTTTAAAGGGGAAGACAAATTATCTTCTCCACCTATAATGGAATGAAGCCAAACATCAATAACAAAAGGAAAACTGGAAAATTCACAAATATATGGAAATTAAACAATATACTTCTAAACAACAAATGGGTCAAAGAAGTCACAAGGGAAATAGGAAATACATAGAGATAAATGAAAATGAAAACACAACATACCAAAGCTCGTGGGATACAGCAAAGGCAGTGTTCAAAAGAAAATTTATAGCCACCATGCCTACATGAAAAATAAGTTCCAATCAATAACCTAACTTTTCAACTTAAAGAAAACAGTTTTGCAGTTCCTCAATACATTGAGCATATATTATTACCATATTACCCAGCAACTCTACTCCTAGATATATATTCCAAAGAAGTGGAAATGGGTATTCAAATAAAAATTTGTACATAAAGGCTTATAGCAGCACTATTCATAATAGTCAAAAGCTGAAAATCACTAAAAAAGTCCATCAACAACTGAATGGATAAACAAAATGCAGCATGTCCATTCAATGCAATATTATTCCACCACAAAAATGAACGAGTCACTGATACATGCTGCAATATGTAGGAATATTGGAAACAATGTCAAGTGAAAGAAGTCAGATACAAGAGACTTCATATTGTATGATTCTATTCATACAAAATATCTAGACTAGAGAAATCCATAGAGAAAAAAAAAGAGGTTTATGGTTTCCACAGTCTGGGGAGGGAGGTATATCAGGAGAAACTACTTATGGATATGGGGTTTCCTTCTGGAGCTTCACAGTGGTGATGATTGCATTACATTGTTAATGTCGTAAATGCCACTGACTGTACACTCTAAAATAGTTAAAATGGTAAATTTTAAATTATGTGAATTTCACCAAAATAAAAAATGCACATTTCCTCATTAATCAGAACATTTTGTGTTTGTAACAATTGTAACAATTTAATTTTTACAGATATATTTCAACCTTTCTTATCTCCTGCTAATTCCATGACCCTTCTCTATTTTTAATCATTTTCTGGCTAGCATCATTTACTTTTTCTAGGACAGCTCTCTTAAAGTTCTTTATTTTTTGGAGGCATATTATGACCGGAGAAAAATTTTTGATTGTTACATATCCAGGAACAATTAAACCAAGGTCAATGTCATTTTCTTTTACTGAATTGTGCTGATTCCTATCTTTAAAATCTTAACAAGCCTCAATTAGTGTTTACCTCCTCTAAAAAAAAAAATTCCTTCTTAATGGAATATTTCTTTTAATTGAATTCTCTGTTTACAAATGGGAAATCAGTGAATTGCCTATTTATAAGGACATCTTTGCATGATGACAGCTAATTCCAATGAATCACTCTTATCTGTGATTCGTGAGTAGGGATTGATGCAGTATGATTTGCGTGCATCCTATTGACCTTTACAAATGATAGAAAGGGGACACTTGAAAGATTCATGATTGGATTAACCCAACTTGGGAGCTATGGGAGAATCTTCACAAATTCCAGGTTCTATGCACATGGCCGTGCCCCAACTCCTATCTCAGAACACACTGGTTTTAAGTAAAATAAAACTGCAAGCTGTCACTAGAGAGAAAAAGCCAGAGGCAACTTATAAAGCGTATTTGCCATTTGAGGTGGAACTCTGTCTAGGTAGAACTCATCCCCACTTCTGAGAATGCCATCCTTCACATAACTGCCCTTCACCTCTTATTGGTCCTAGAGACTCAGAAAGCGTCAATCTGACAACAGCCACAGGAGTGGGTATATGGCGGAGGCCTGCCAAAGATCTCTGCACAGAGATGTGGCTCCAAGTGGAAATGCATAACATGAGATGGAACAAAAGTATTAGAGCTAAGTACTGAAAGAAGTTAGTATTTGATCAGGTAAAAATTTCAATCCAGGTAAAGGGAAAAATATATATATTACTAAAGACTTCAAAGCAGAAAAATATATGTTAGTGGGAAGAAGTACTTCCCAGAGAGGATAGTTGAAATCAGCAATGTGAGATAGGACTAGAATTTTGAGGCTGTAGGGAATCTGGTGGAGAAAAATCCCAAAGTTGTTGTGAAGAAACAGCTCTAGAAATATGAAAACCAAAGTTTGAAATTGTTACTAATAGTTCATGTGTTTTGTGCTTAAGCTGCAATGACTTTGGGGCATGTGCTCATGGTCACTGGGGATATGAAAGTTTAGAGAGTCAAAGCAAAAGTCATTCTCTGCCTTAGGGATGTTTGGGTCTATGCTCAGTTCCGTTAATTTAAGTGCTTCACTTTTACTAGTTCACTTAGTAGAAGTTGCTGTTTAAAAAAACACTGAATCTCAATTATTATATGACCTTTTGGGGATTTAAAAGACAGTCTTGTCACTGGGTTCAAAAGCATTCCTTGCCCTTTTAGGAAACTTTTTCTTCATAGAAGGAAAGGCTTCCCTCTCTTTATTCACAGTTGTGTGTTCTCTAATAAGTGCGCCTTTTCCTTTAGGGCTGACCTGCTTTTACTTCAGTGCATGTTGTTTTCAAAGAGCCATTTGATGTACAAGAAACCTTTTGCTTAAAAATAAAAAAATTAAAAAAAAAAAGGAAGCTGGAAGAGTGAAATAGAAAGAAAGGGATAAGGGAAAGAAAAAATCATTTTGTTGTGTTTGTTTTTGTATTTGGGGATGGGTAGAGAGATAAATACGATGTAGAATTTTCCACTAAAATGTTCCAATTTCATTAAGTTGTAAATTTCAGATATGTATTATTTCATTCTTACTTAATTCTGTGCTTCACTTTGACCAAACCAGAAGGACACAAAATAGACAAATTCCAGAGAAGCAACTTTTTCTATTGAAATGAGAGAGGAAAAGAAATTATCTCTTCATTATCTATTTATAGAATTCAAACCCTCTTATATGACTTTTGGAAATCTTCAGGTGCATCTGGGCCCCACCCAAATATGTTTCCCTTATCATGGCCTCTGAATCTCAACAACCTTAATTTCTGGGATCTCTGCTCCAGGAGAGTTGACATTCATATTGCATATAAATGACTTGCTTTGCTCTTATTATGGCTTTTGTATAAACCTGTCTTAACTTCAAAAATATTCTTCCATTTCTCCGTCCTTCTATCCACCAAATTAATTTATTCAAAACCTATCTTGCTTAGGAGACCTTCCTTATTTTACTGTGTCTCTAGGAACTAACTTTATTTTCCTCTTTAACAGAACTTATAAGCTCCAAGTTTCATATTCTATATACTATAAAGCGTATTAAGTATTTTTAATTTGTATTATGTATTTATTTGTCCAATTAGATAGTAAGTTCTTCAAGAGTAGAAACAATGTCATACCACCTCTGATCTCCCTTTGCCTAGCCCCTATTAGTTTATAGCTTGTTATTGGTGTCCTCTATATTATTAACAGGAGAGAAACTGGTTAAATATATCTGGTGTATATATTTTTTAAAAGGCTTAGGTCAACCAAACATAATTCACTGGCACAAATACACACAGACCACTGAGCAAACCCTTAAAAGGTAGAGTAGTAAGCAAAATCATCGCGCATAAAAAAGTTAGGTCAAGGTGTAACTTATGAGATGGGAAGAAATAATCCTATGTGCTTTCAAATTCTTAACAAAGTATATTTCATACATTGTTCCTTTGCAAAATCATAATCCAGGCTCACTTATGTAAACATTTGTATCCCCTACTAAGGATAGCAAATAAATCACTTCTCCCACCATTCTGCCTATTGTTGATCAACTACTTTGTGTGTTTTATTCCCTGTATCAGCAAGGATTATATTTGGCTGCATATAAAAGAAACTAATAAGAGACACTTAAGCAAAAAGAAGCCAATTTTTCTCAGACAACAGAAAACCTGGAAGCAAGTAGTCCAGAAATAGTCCAGAAACTCAAAGAAGTGATAGAGGGACCCATGCTCTTTCTATCTGCTAAGCTCTCTTTGCCTTTTATACTGATGACACTATATGGTTGTTATAGTTCAGGCACTACATGCCAGTTCTAGGCAAGAAAGTGAAGAAAGGACAAAGTAAAGGCATGGACTACCTAAATCTGAATCCTTAAGCAAGAAACTGATAATTTCCCTAGAAGATCCATCCTACAGGTATTCATTTCCACCCTACTGGTCAGAACCAAATCATGCTGTCAACTCTAGTTGCTGTAAATCCTAAGATTTTGTTTGTTTTATTTTTATCTAAACAAATTATGCTAAACAAGGTCAGTTTTCTGCTAGTGAAAAAAAGTAATAATCTATACTAAATCGGTCACCCGTAGTCTATTCCACAGTGCTGAACTTTTAGAGCATAGAACAGTGCCCGTTGCAGAGTACACATTCAATAATACAATGAGTAAGTTAATGCATCAATTAATGAACACTTATATTGATTATGACAGTGGGCTTTTAAATGCCTTCATCTACAGTATCTCATAGTCCAATTGAAGGATCTCAAACAATAAGCACTTAAAAAGTTGTTTAAGACTTTAGTTTTAGCTCATATAGTGCAGCGCTACGTGTAACTAGACATTAAACAAAAATCTAAATGATAATCACGATGAAAATCCCAAAAGAAATTAATTTCTTTCTCTTCAAACCTAACTCAGTAGCAATAGACCATATCTACCAGGAAAAGTACTCTTATTCTGTCCTGCATCACAACTTCATCTCCAGCCAAAATCAAGTACTTTATTCTTCACAGTAGTATTTCAATCTATGCAATGATTACTTATGTCTCAGAAAAGGACATTCACTATTTAAATGGGAAAGTATGATTTTCTGTTGCTTAGAGTAGGCAGTTACACATCTATTTGTTGATACGATATGTCACGATTCTTTAGTCTTGAACACTTAGGTTAGTTTACGTAATCTCTTGGCAGCTGGGAATGTTTCCCATTGAGGGAAACTATATATCTATTACTGAGGGTAGAATGATTTAATTTGGATTATCCTTTTTAAATTTTTTTTTTAAAAAAAGGAAAAAGAAATTCAAAGAATTTTTTTTTTAAATAAAGAGAACATACACCTAACACTCAAATTCACAACAAAGGAAAGTAGAGTCAGAAATAAAGCATGAGAAAAGTCATGGACCAGATCCAGAAAGGTAAGCCAAATTCACTTGTGTTTGTATAACAGTAATAATAGGTGATGCATATAAGATTTACAGTGTAAGGTAAAGTGTAAGATAGAATATAAAAGATAAGATGAAGTCACTTCCTATTTCCCTCCCACTGGAGCTTTCTAGCAAGACCTCCAAGCATCCAATACATCTTTATCATTTTCTCATGTCTATTGACTAAGGACTATTTAGGTCACTGGGTTTCATGGATCTCAAAGAATTCTCTGTCACATTTGAATGCACAATTTTACATATATCACCAGGCACCATTTCAGTGATTACACATATTACCACATTTAATCCATATGCTCCTGCAAGGTAGGTACCATTGTTATCATTATTTTATCAGTTGGGGAACTGAGGCTTACATTGCCTGCCCATTTGCCAAATGACAATCTTGAATGCAAACTGAAGTGTCTAGCTCCAGAACCGAAGTTCCTAACCAGTATTTGCATTGCTTCAACATGCTTCAGTGATGCAATGCTTTGAGGCACCTAATTTGAGAAGAGTCACATCTTTCAAATAATTGTTAATACTTTATGATAAGAAGAATAAGGCTAAGTGACAGGAAACACAAGTCAAAAGAAACAGCATCAGGTATTAGAAGTCGACTGCTTCTAAAGGAGAGCCATAAAAGATATCGTGTTCCCCAGGGAGTAGAGACTTAGAAATTATCTTAATGATTTTGCATGTACTATCTACATTTCTCCCAAATAGTCACCAATTCTATTTACTGCATAATGGTCTTTCTGCTAGAGGATAAGTTCAGAACACTTGAAAATGTTCTCTCCTTTGAATTCTAAGAGAATATAATAGATATTAGAAAGTTTAGAATGAACAATCTAGGACAGAATTGATAGTGTGAGTATTGGTATAAAAGAATAACATAAAAGCAGCTTTAGCAATCACCTCCCAGCTCTGAAGTTCTCAACCAGTTTTTCTACCCCAGGTAAAAATGCAAGAAAAATCTCTTTAGCATCCCACTGAGTGTTTAGCCTTTACTGTTTTTAGTGTTGACAGGTATGTTGGTGCATTGAGTTAGCGGTCTACTCAAATTAATTAGATAGAGACAAAGGGAAGTCTAATGACAGAAAATTCAAGCACACCTTCCTAGCCATTAACGGTAAGGTGTTGGCATGGATTGAACAATGTCCTCTCTACCACCTTATCACTAGAGAACTGAATTAGCAGAATTAGTAAATTGATTGGCACAGGCCTTGGATGGAAGTGAGGAATGTGAACTATTGTTGCTCTTGTGAACTCTGATGAGTCAGAGGTGAACACTGCTGCAGAGCAGCCTGTTGGGTACTTCATGTATAATATAGCTCCATCACTAGGTTCATCCTTCTAGACATTCCTGGACAGCATTCCTTCTCTTCGACAAACACTCTGGAAGAAATTGTAGTTTGGATTCCAAGTATGGCAACCATTTATACTAGTTAAGGTTTTTGGAGTATAGTCAAAAGAAATGAATTCCAAGACCGGAAGAATCCAAGGTAATTTGGGAATTGCCTAGGAATCAGAAATTATAAGTCTTGCCACAAATCCACCAGGGAGAAAACACAGAACTGCAGTTATCAAAAGTCTTTGCTTTCCTTTTCAATTACATAAATGGGACATTTACTATTTAGTGGAGAATGTGTTAAGAGCCTCTGTTCACATCTATCAGGCTATGTCAGTGTGAAAAGGAATTCCCTCAAGGGTAAATCTGGCTGTGAATAAGGAAGAAAAATGGTGGTTAGCTAGTTAGGGAAACCAACTTGTGTCAGCCTGAGATTTTTCTGGTTTTAAGACAAAATATCCCACATACCAGGAAACCCAGTCCCAGGCAAACTGGGATGGTTGGTCACCGTAAGGCTAACTTATACACACTCCACACATGCACACATATGTTGGATTGTTCTGATGGAAAATTTACACTAAATTCCTCAGAGAAAGTTGTGAAATCAGGTGCTAACCTAGCTAAGAGGCAGAGCCTATAAAGAAGCACTTTGTAAGTCTCTGCAAATATAGACAATGTCATTAAAAAAAAAAAAAAATAGGGTGTGTGTGATGGAGAGCACATGAAGTTTAAAGCAGAAATAACAAAAGGACATTTTAGTAAGGAACAGAATAATTAAAAATCATTGTCATTAAAAGGCAGCCATACAGAAATGAAATTATTCAAACTTAAATAAGAGACAAGGACTCTCATAGGTTCCTTTAATTCTCTATTACCCCTCCTTTCATTCCAATGACAAAACAAAACATTGGAACTTCCTGCTGCATATCAGCTTGCAGGAAGGAAACAATAGAGCAACAGAGAGTTCTCTTAAACAATGGGGTGTCAAACCACATTACAGATGAACTATTTTCTTAAAACACACACTTCTAACTCAATGAAACCATAAGGGCTTGTTTTTTCCATTTCATTTTTTTTCTTATACTGCTTCGCACTTCCTAAAACACAGGTGCAGCTGAAGAACAAAACAAATACTTGAATTTTATTTCTTTTGGTGAATTTCAGACACAGAGGTAAATCATTTTCTTTGCAATTTACAGCTAAATAATTATCATACCTATTTTTGTTTTCAAGCTGGACCATGCATCTGGATTTAATTAGATAAGCAAAAAAAAAAAAAAAAAACAAAACAGCATCTGGAGAGAATCAGGCCAGCCTGGTGTTTTTGAAATTTTAGAAACATTAAGAGTGAAAATCTCCTTTATGCCAATACCCCACTTTAGAAACAAGACCTCCTAAATGAAGTCATAAAATGTTCCACTCTGGCTAATATGACATTAATATCTTCCATGATGGGTATTATAACCCATAAATGCCTTCATTATGACTTTTCACAATTCTATCTAAATGCTCAGAAATTTCTTCTTTAGAAACTCAAGTCTGTAATGATGACAGAGCCAAATGTCACTGGCCTGTGGACTGAAATCAATACACCCCTCTCCGTCCAAGCCTAATGCTGCCACTGCTCCCACTCTTTTCTCCCTCTCTAGGACTTCTTTCCATCGATTATCTTCTTTTCCTTCCATCAGAGTCTTTTCATCCTGATATTTTTTTAAGCGCAGCATAGAATTATTTTCAAATACTGGTCATCATCGTTTCCCTTGTCTTGCCACCCTCTTTCTCTTCCCTCACGTGGGCAAACTTTGAGCAGAACCAGTTAACCCTTGATGTCTTCACCTCCTCACCTCCTGTCCTCAGCCTACGGTCTGATTTCTGCTATTACCAAGCTATAGAACTTCTCCCTGGATGAAGCTACTTACTCATGTGTTTCTCAAAATCAATAGTTCTCTGATATTTTTTTCCAATTGTGGTGGCATTTAATTCTGTTGTTTATTTGGTTGGGTTTTGGTGGGTTTGGGGTTTTTTTTTTTTTTGGTTTTAATAATTTGTGTATTTTTGGTAATCCTGATTAAGATAACACTATTCGAATTTTCCTCCCCTTTGTCTTGCTAAATTTTCTTCCTCATACCCACCCTTAAATGTTAATATTCCCTAATGTGCCATCCTTAGCCTTCTGCTCTTGTCACTTTACGTATCTTCCTGGGTCACCCCTATATTTTCACTGTTGACTCTGTGAACTTTTATCTAATTCATAACTTAGCTTCTAACTAGCTATCTTCATTTGAAGGCATTTAAAGCATATATCCAAAATTTCCTTTCCCATTCAAACTTGATCTTCTTTTCACTTCCCTCCTCCATTTTTTTAGGAGAGAGGTTAAGATGAGACAGTATGATCACACAAGAATGAAATATGGGTATTATGATAGACTTTCTATTTTCCCCTCATTTCTTGTTTACCCATTGATACCAATTTATTTTCTGCATATGTTTTCTGTTCCTCCTCTAGTTATCTTTATAATGCCAATCATGCAAATTGAAACATGTCACTTCCTGCACTAAAATCTTTCAATCAGTCACTTTATTTGAAGGATGAAGCCCATACTCCTGGCCATTACATAAAAGGCTCTTCAAAATTGGACACCTGCTTAGTTTGCCAGGTAAACACGTAACAGTTCTCCACATACAGCCTAAAGTCTAACCACATGAAGCTATTTGAAAGCCCCTGCCTATACCTTGATCCTCCACACCCCTAGGCATGAGTGTCCTTTCTTATACATTACCTCTGTCTGCTCTTACCCCTTCTCCATCTGTGTATCTCCTTCAATACTCAATCCAAAGCCCACTGTCTCATAGATATATACTTTGATGCTCACTTACCCTCCTCAGTGCTCTCTTGTCACCATCTAGTGTAAGAGTTGCCCATAATCATTCTGACAGCAGTTTTTTTTTTTTTAGGTGAAATCATTTTATTTTATTTTATTATTTTATTTTATTTTATTTTTATTTTGTTTTATTTATTTTATTTTTTATCGGAGTTCAATTTGCCAGCATATAGTATAACACCCAGTACACATCCGTTAAGTGTCCCCCTCAGTGCCCATTGCCCAGTTACCCCAACCCCCCGCTCACCTCCCTTTCCACTACCCCTTGTTCGTTTCCCAGAGTTAGGAGTCTCTTATGTTTTGTCACCATCACTGATATTTTCATTTATTTTCTCTCCCCTCCCTTTATTCCCTTTCATGAATTTTTATATTCCCCAAATGAATGAGACCATATAATGTTTGTCCTTTTCCGATTGACTTATTTCACTCAGCATAATACCCTCCAGGTCCATCCACGTCAAAGCAAATGGTGGGTATTTGTCGTTTCAAATGGCTGAGTAATATTCCATTGTATACATAAACCACATCTTCTTTATCTATTCATCTTTCGATGGACACCGAGGCTCCTTCCACAGTCTGGTTATCGTGGACATTGCTGCTAGAAACTTCGGGGAGCAGGTGTCTTGCCATTTCACTGCAGCTGTATTTTGGGGTAAATCCCCAGCTGTGCAATTGTTGGGTCTAGGGTAGATCTATTTTTAACTCTTTGAGGAACCTCCACACAGTTTTCCAGAGTGGCTGCACCAGTTCACATTCCCACCGCCACATCCTCCCCAACATTTGTTGTTTCCTGTCTTGTCAATTTTCACCATTCTCACTGGTGTGAGGTGGTATCACATTGTGTTTTTGATTTGTATTTCCCTGATGGCAAGTGATGCAGAGCATTTTCTCATGTGCCTGTTGGCCATGTCTATGTCTTCCTCTGTGAAATTTCTGTTCATGTCTTTTGCCCATTTCATGATTGGATTGTTTCTTTGCTGTTGAGTTTAATAAGTTCTTTACAGATCTTGGAAACTAGCCCTTTATCTGATAGGTCATTTGCGAATACCTTCTCCCATTCTGTAGGTTGTCTTTTAGTTTTGTTGACTGTTTCTTTTGCTGTGCAGAAGCTTTTTCTCTTGATGAAGTACCAATAGTTCATTTTTGCTTTTTTTTCCCCTTGCCTTCATGTATGTATCTTGCAAGAGGTTGCTGTGGCCAAGTTCAAAAAGGGTGTTGCCTGTGTTCTCTAGGATTTTGATGGAATCTTGTCTCACATTTAGATCTTTCATCCATTTTGAGTTTATCTTTGTGTATGGTGTAAGAGAGTGGTCTAGTTTCATTCTTCTGCACCTGGTTGTACAATTTTCCCAGCACCAATTATTGAAGAGACTGTCCTTTTTCCAGTGGATAGTCTTTCCTGCTTTGTTGAATATTAGTTGACCATAAAGTTGAGGGTCTACTTCTGGATTATCTATTCTGTTCCATTGATCTCTGTGTCTGTTTTTGTGCCAGTACCACACCTGACAGCAGTTTTAAAAAGTGTTTTCATGAATCCCTGCTAGTGAGATCCTCAAATCCGGTCTAGTTCTTCTTTTTAGACTCTTGGTCATCCATCTCTTTCTTGAATATATGATGACCTAAACTCCTTGCAATAAATTTATCTTTGTTTAGAATCGGTGACTAGCAAAGGCTAGGTAGTATGATGATATGATGGGCCTAGTGTTATTAGCATGATCTTGAGCAGGTTATTCAACTTCTTTAAAATTTAAGTACAAGGTAATTAGCCCAGCTCCTGATCAGTGCCCCATAAAAGAGATGCCTGTGCTTCTCCTGAGGGAGCACTTTGTTCACTTACACATTGTATCTCATCATAGGTTTTGCTGACTGCCTGCTCTGTAGCCTGAGCTCCTACTCGCTAACAGTGCTTGTTACATAGTACATACTCAGCAAATGTTTGATGAGAAAAATTAACAAAGAAAATGACTTTCTTAGTGATTATCTGTGTTTGGCTCTCCTGTATCTATTTCTCCCTCTTTATTGAAAAGTTTTCCTAAAATATTTTTAGACCATCTTCTTTCCCTGATTTTTGGTCATTGTGGCTTGATCCCATACCCCAGACTCCAGAGATAGGCCCTGATTGGGTTAAGCCTATCAAGTATCTTACTTCCCTGACTGCAATGATTCATAGAGCAACACATAACTGAAATAAAGCAAATAAAATGTGAATTTATCAGGGAATTCTGGGACAATTCACTTCCATAATGCTACCATTTCTTTCTGGCTTTTTTGGTGTGAAATATGAAATTTGGAATTCAAACTTCATTGTGTTAAAATCTAACAGGGTATTGTTAGCTGCCATGGTCATTCACAGGCAAGAAAAGAGATAAAGAAAAAACAGATCATTTCTGAAATCTTTAGAGCTATAACACCAAGTCTTGCCTTAAACCAGGCCAATTTATGAACTATTCAGTTATGGAAGCTGATGAATTTCTTTTTTTATTGAAGCTGCAATTTTTTCCTCTTATTTGCAACATAAAGAAACTTAACTGATATAACTTATTTCACTCATTTTACTAGCTCTGTATTTTCTGGTAGAATCATTTTCTCTAGTAAATGTTTCTGCCTTTGGCAAGTCACTAAACTCTGATTCCCACTTTCCACATTAATTTGCTCAGTGGCCTGTATTTGACACGTTAGGAAAAACTCCATTATATGGATATTTAGGGGTACATTGCCACTTTCATATGGTCTTACTCAGATACATTTTTTCTTCTCTTTATAGAATCATATTTCCAAAACTGAAAATTTTCTTCGAGATTACCTTAGTCAGTGACCTCATTTAATATACAAGGAAGCTGAAGCTCAGGAGGTTAAATATTTTTTCCAAAGTTCTGCAAAATACATAGTTAAGAGAAGTCTATGGCCACATTTATGGTAATTAATCTACTGTTTGACTTGAGTAAACTGGTCATTTCTTACAAACAACTAATTTATTTTTTCTACAGAATTATAAAGATTCTGATGAAACATTTTCTACCCACAAGTCTCTTACTCCTGTAAAGAAGATAAAATAATATTTTACATTCGTGACCAGGTGGGAATGAACAAACACCATAGAATTTGGAATGGTTGAAGATCCCTTCTAACTCTTCATTCATTCATTCATTCATTCATTCATCAATTTATCTAGCACATATTTGTTGAAGATTACCTATTTTCCATGCTTTCCAGTTACTAAAGAATGCCCATAAATCAGGTTAAAATTTAACCGAATCTTTAAAAACAGATTTAATTTTTATTTAAGCAAACAGGATTAAAAGGCATTCTTAGGAAATAGAGCTTCTGTTAGCAAGGACTCAAGAAAGAAAAAAAAATCAGTCATATTCACAGAAAAGAAAGCAATGTTATTTATCTGGAATTTATAATCAGAAAGGAAACTGACTGAGCCAGGTGATGAAAACCTAGAAATAGGTGACTGAGTGGTTCAAGCTTTCAGTAGATACTCCCAGCATGCATAGAACAGGAGCATCATAGCTGGATGTCTTAGGCTTTACCTCAACCATGAACAATGAGCTCTTAGGTGAATGTATGCTATGTGTCACTCAGCCAAGTTCGTTTTCATGTCACATCTCACAAATGTGCATAGCCGTACTATGAAATAAACATAAATTTAATATATATACAAAACTCAGGAAAAGTGAAGTATTTAAGTATGTTTGAACTGTGATGCATTCTAAAAGCTCAAATCTTTTGACTCAACCTAGCTATGACAAAGAAAAGCTAGGTACCAACTAACTCTTATTTATCAAAGAGTTACATGTAGGGAATGAGGCCTCCCACCATTAGAGAGAAAGATCACTTTCCTACGACCAGAAGTAGACCCAAATTAACAATACCGGTGGGTTGATGCCCTTGTACATGTTAGATTAAATATACCAAACATTTTTCCATTGAGAGAGGTTTTGACCCATTCAATAGTGGTGACTATATTTCTTCTGGCTCTCATTCACTCGGAGGACTGACTAATATTTTTCCAGGGAATATTGAACATTATACCAATGGTATCACCAATTACAGCCATAATCAATTATGCAAGATTCTGCTTAGAATTTCAGAGACTGTTTCATATTTATTGCCTCTGCATGAAGTCAGTGCTAAAATGACACCCTGACGCCTGATCTGCAGGGAATACTGGCAAAGAAACATCACTTTGCAGCAGACTTGAGAAAAGCAGAGCACACTGTGCCTAAAGTTCAGTGGAAATTACAAGATGTGATTCCTATCATTTAAAGCTGTAAAACTAGTGGGGAACCTATGAATAGAAAAATATCAATTTGCAATAATAGTCACCAGTGCTAACATACACCAAATTCATATCCCCGCTGTTTTCAAAACTAGTTAAAAGACATGAACTGCAAGAGATCAGAAAGTATATATATTCAAACTTGGAGAATGTGACCGACAGATTGCACTGGCATACACAGAAATTCACACCGACCTCCCTCACGACAACCCACAGACGTGGCTCTCTCCATGCTACTGAATTACTTGTGGCTTCCAACTCTCTCAACAACCCCTTCCTCACTTTACAATTCAATCCCTTTTATAATTTCAACAAAATAATATTAACTTCAGCATTCTGAAAGACAAAAATTCTTCTAAATCAACGGAAAGATCTAAAGTCTGCATGAAAATTTTTGAAAGAATTTAGGTTCTAAATTTGGATCTCAACTACACAGCAAAGATCTTGTCTCCCAGCAGAACAAATGTATCTCAAGACTTAAAGAGAAGTAATGACAATCTTTTCTATTTGCCTGCTACGCAACAGGCTTTTCAAGCAGAAGGCTCTATAATTGCTTTGAAAATTAAAAACATACAAATACCAAGCTGCTGAAAGATTATCTAAGTCCAGTAATTTGCTGTTCTACTTAGCAGACAGGCTGCTTAAGGGCACATCACAAGAACATACAATTTGTTGCATAACGGTAGTGATATTTTCAACCATCATTATTGCTAGAGATAAAAGTCAACCAAATGTGTTATGTCAAACACTAAGGTGGTGATGGTCTGAATTTTAAAAGCATATTTAAATAAGAAATGGTGAAACGATCATGAAGAAATCCAGTTTTGCCCCTTAGTTTAATAGCCGCACATTTGAGTTAACAAGCCAAGCTTAGCATTTCACAGGTACTAACCTGAGAGTTTATTTCCCATTGACAGTTAATATAAAATGTTTTCATTTCACATTTATAGAACATCCATATTATTATACTATATGCTAAGCTATCAGAGGGTATGAAAAATAATTTTTAACATAACAGTCTCAGTAATTCTCCAAGTTCATGCTGATAAAATTTTAGAAACCTTCATGATTTTCCCATCATTTTTGTTAACGTCAAAATCCTGGGGCTTACTGCTTAATTGAGGTGTGTATTAACACGATAAAATATCTTGGATATGATTGTACTTATTATACACTATCCATTGGAGGCAAGAAATATAGTCAATGTCTCTTTGTCAATGGATAGAACAATAGTAGCTAACATCAATTAAGACTTTTTTTTCAAAAATCACACACTACCGAGTTGAAGACTTCATGTTAACTACCTCACTTAAAACTCAACACAACCATATGAGGCAATTCTATTAGGATTTTCATTTTATTGGCAAGTTAATTTAGACATAGAAATGTTACAATTCTTGTCAGTAGTCACACAGGTGCTAAATGGAGAAACCTAATCCAGACTAAGTTAACTGAATTACACTATGTCAAAGGTAACACATATTCATTCATCCAACAAATATTAACTGAGTGTTCTGACTTGTGTGTTCTGCACAGAAACTTTGGTGTCACTGCACTGGACACTGGGTAAAAATATTTTAAACAAAACAATTTCTGCTCTCACAAAGTTTATAATCTATGGGAAAAGATTGATAACTAGGTATGTGAATACAAACCATGCTATCATTACATGTATTTGCACTTGAGAGAGTTACTTAATATTATGCCTGTCTTTCACATTTAAAGATCCTATGGCAAAAAAAAAAAAAAAAAAAAAAAAAAAAAGATCCTATGGCAAAAATCAGACCTTGCAAACTGTCTTTTTAATGTGCTTTGGTATATTTATAGAGACTCTGTAATGACACAACTTTTGTTCTGCAAAAACTTTGGCTGTAACCTCAAAAATGTCAAAGAAAGAAAAAGATCCAAGGGGGAAAAAAATAGAAAATAGGTACTTAGAACCTGGGAATCCTTATGGATCAGTCCTGTTTTCCCTCTCCCAAAGCACGGATTCCTCTTGGGATCATTTATTTCTATGTTAATTTTTATAGCCATAATCTGGTTCTGTCACATGCTTCATGAACCAAAACGACTATATAGAATTAATGTTGATTTGCTTTATTGAAAGTATGTGAAGAAGGTTTTGGTTTTTTGTTTGTTGTATTCAAAGCATGATTAGTTCGAATCACAGTTCAGAAATAAAAATGGCCTCCAATGTTTGCAGGTAAACATTTTAGAAGTCAGGGTTTTGAGTATGACCTTTCTCCATCCAGCATGCCAGAGCTCTCTGATTCTTGTTCTTTCTCAGTGTGTGCCCTCCTAAGCCCTAGCACATGTACCACAAACATTCATTCTCTCATCTTTCTCCACCGTATCAATCATCTGAGTGTATTCCATTCACTTGGAAGCAGGCTCAATAACTATCAGTTACTTCACCAGGGCAATACATTTACATTTTATCATGGATATCCAAGGTGTTAAGGCCAAAAACAAGAAACATTATGAATTCTGGGCAAGGAGATAACTTGGAAGATAATTTGAAGTAGAGAAATCTGTTAGTAATCCTCAAGTCTTCTTTTATGCATGTAGGCAGTAGTATGCTGCTGGAAGCTCATACCTGTACATAAGAGCCAGCCCTTCAATTTTCAGGAATTTTGTAACCTGCTCTTAAACACATCCATTATTAAAAGTAAATAAAAATAAATTACATAAATCCATAATTCTGTAATTTTTAATTAACAAAATTAGTACTCAAAACTCAGGCTATCTAAGTATTTTACTATTATTTATTCTCTTAAAGTTTTTTTTATATCTGTTGTATCTGGAAGATATAAATACTATAGATCAATATGCTACCATTCATCTCTTCCCAACACTAGTAGTTTGAAATTGACCACAGTAGAAGGAAGTACTTATACCACAAAAATGGAAAATACTAAAAATCAGAGCCTTTTTTTTTTATTGCTCAGAGGGACTGTTTTTAAACTTTTACTGTTACATCACTGAAAATAGGTTTTCTTCACCTAGACAGATATTTATTTGGGGGTCTGAAACCAAGTGCTACAGGAACAGAAGTCCTTGAAATAGATGTTTTGGTGCTACTGGCTTTTAATCACAAGAAATAGGACAATCACTCTTAGAGGAAAATGCAGAAGAGGAATATTTTGGATAACATGTAGGAAGTTTAGCACCAAATTGAATATTGTCCTCAAAATCTCTCCCTACACATACCCATATCTGAATGCTTCTTTCCTTTTTCTCTTTTGGCAAATCAGAAGGCTCCCATCTCATTCAGTACTAAGACTTTCATTAATAAGATCTTCTTCCACAGAAGTTTAAGTATCTGTTCTTCCATGTGTAACCTCTGTTTTTATCGTGTATTAGCCATGGAACAGAACTTAGTATGTTATCTCATTTTCCAAAATCAAATAAATTTCACAAAGCATTAGTGAATGTTATAGATTCAAAAGAAAAAATCTGGAGGAGGGAAAGGAGAATATTATAATCCATGTCACATAGCAAATTAATTATTAGATATTTCAGTCTTCCCCAAATCCTGATTGCATTGCAATCCAGTCTTCATTGTTTTTTTTTTTAATTGACCCTTCCTCTGTCCAATCATCAGGTCTTTCTACCCCAATGCCCTTCCATCTCAATCCTATGTTATGCAGAAATTTCAACTAAAAGTCCATTTCCTGAGAGAAAAAAGTAGTTATGTCAGCTGCTAAGAAAATATTTTCTCCATAGTTTATACAATATGACCTAGATCAGAGTTTCCCAAAATATCTTGTAAGATATAAATAAGGAACAAACTTAGCCTATGGTTAATTCAGTTTGGGAAGTAATGGATTCAAAATTTAGTTTTAAAGATAACCTTGTTATTTTTTACTCTACACTTCTCAGAGTCTTCTCTTTGGTAATATACATACTGTATCTCTAAGAGGAAATTTTCAACAAATTTGACTTTGAAAGCCTGGTTTTTATTTTTAAAGAACATATTTTGTGATACTTCCCTTATACTAAATGCACTTTAATAAATGCAGTACTGAGATTTCTAGGCTGAATAGACAGCAAGGGAGCTCTGTGGACTCAGGTGCTCTTTGATACTGGAAATAATGGTTTCACTAACATTCTCCTTAACTGAATTATACCTTTGACCCCTTTCATAGGAGTGAAATTCATGTGGAACAATCTAACTTCCACGCAAGAGAAAGAGTTATGAGGCCCAAGAGAAGGGAGAGAGATGTGAGGGAGGAAGTAAGCAAAGAGACCTAACAGGTTGATGAGAAAACCAAGGAACACATGGATAAAAGGGAGAGAGAGAGAGAGAGAGAGAGAGAGAGAGAGAGATGTTCAGTGTTGTCTTTATTGTAAAAATCTGTGGCTTTCAGCACAATACACTATAAAAATGAATATAGAAAAATATAAATTTAGACTGGTCCATTCAAAGAAATTTAAAGATCTCCATTATTCTATATGGTTTCTGGAATACGATTTGAATTTCATTTTGTCTATGATTTTACAAATAACAAGGTAAGACCCTTGCTTTCATTTAAACTATTTGAGACAATTTTTGAGTGTGTGTGACAGCAAACGTGGGTGAGTATGCTTTTCTTAGCATATCACATTCAATTCTTGAAATAAAAAGTTTTATAAGGTTGGTATCATTATTCCAATTTTAATTGAAGAAGCTGAGAATCGGTTGACTGGGTCACATAGCTACAAGGGAGCAGGATCAAGAGTCTGCCTGGCAGCACCAAGTAGGATTCAAAAGTTCTAGCGATAAATAACCTGGTAGCAAGAATATAGAAGACTGGGAGCATTGTTTTAGTTTCTAGGAATTTTTTAAGCCTTATTTTTGAGTATGCGGTTGCTGTCAGTTTTTCGTGGTTTATGTTTCCTATGTTAACAGAATATCATCAAACACACTAGTCTGCATTTTTTAAAAGCATTAACTTTTAAGGGCACAAGAGACACAAAAAGAAATAGTCAGACAAAGAGGACATATACACTATTTTTTAAAGTCCCAGAAAAATACAGTAATGTGTCAAATGAATAGTAAAGGAAATAAATACTATAGGAAGCAGGCGAAAATGAAGCTCAGCAGTAGAAGAGACTGGACATGCACTGAGTCCGAATAAGGTATAAAAGAAACAAATGGAGAAGAAAAAGAAGAATATATACAGAAATTAGGGAGAAAGAGAATAATGTTAGGCACAAACCCATGCTTAACTAAAAAAGTCACTCATAGCCATAAAGCTAATAAACCATTATTTTAGAGGGATCCCAAAGAAAGGAAACAATGATAGATGTGCCCGCATGAGGTTATCTAGGTCTAACTAAAATGCAAATTCCCGTAATTGCCTTTTCCTCTTCTCATGCCCTATTGTGCATATTTTCTCTTGTTTCCTCTTTGTTTATTTTCTACTTTTCTTCATCCTGCTCTAAGGCAGAAAAGTCTGACCTCAGTAGACAATATAAACCAAGCTCTCATACCTTCTGGTTTCTGTTTGAATTTAGCCAAAGGAAGGCCCCGGAAGAGACTGGAAGGTGTGATGAGAGAGAGATCAAGGGGTTAGCTCCTTCCTTGAAGGCTGTGGTTTAACAGTGACTTGAGTTCTGCTACCTATGCCTGCAGTTAAACACAATCAGCTCAGCTGCTACTGGGTTCTTATAGGAAAATGAAATCCATCAAGAAAGCTTGTGAACTTCTGTTAGACCAATCTCCCCCTATCTTTTTGCAATTGCCTATATCTTGTATACCGTTGAGTATAAATAGACCTAGATTTAATAAAAAGTGAGAGTGAGGGAAAAAATGGAAGAAGAAAAATGGCATAGAAAAGATGGATACTGGAAAGAAATGAAAGTAGAATTGAAAGCTAAAAGTGTCCCATTGACTGACAACTGAGGTAGAAAACAACGAAAAAGAAAGATTTCCCATTTTGTACCTTCTTTCTAACCCTGCCTTCTTGGCTTACTGAAACGAATAATCAAAAGAAGAATGAATTTCAAAACCCTGAGCAAGGTGCCCCCATTGGGTCAATCTGAATGTCCATTTGTCTTTAATAGAAGACCTATCACTCATCCTGAAATTGGGGATATCAGACTGATGAGAGCCAGAAGACTTATCAGGCCAACTGAAGTTCAGGATGCCCAGTAGGAAAAGAATAAAGAAAGACCGATACATGTGACAGACAAGTTAAAGATAGACAGTATAATTTTATGTCAAAGCCAGCCAGTGTCTCCAGCCTCCTTCACCCTCAACTGGCCTGACAATTACTCCTGTCCCTCTAAGCAAGAACACATGTTTGACCTACAAACAGAATTCAGCTCCTTCACTTGCAGTTTAGTTGCTTTCCCTTTTGTCCCCATGCCCTCAACTTATCATATTTTGTAGACATTCTTAAAGCTCACTACCTATTAAAATTGTAAAAGAGATTTTGTCAAAAATAACCAAATCTGAGATACTTAACATTTACCTCTTTTTAAAAATCTGGTGTCAAGTACAGACTTGCCATATGCCACTGGAAAGAAGACTTTATTTTTTTGTTTCCTGATCATTAACAAACTCTACTTTTTTTTTTTTTTTCAAATGGATGTCTTCCATTCTCAAAACCTCAAACAATCCCAAGTCATAAAAATAAAAGAGCATTGGGCTAAAGAGGGGAGTCTGGCAGAAATAGGACAAAATTGATCCAAACCCCACAAATGAGAGAGAATGAAGAACTCTTCAAATAACCCAGAGAGGATGAAGCCAAAGGGTACCTAGAAAAGCTCTGATATGCAAGGAAAAAAATCATCAATCCAAAATAGTGGTAAAATATTACAGACCGGTTTTAAAAATCATCAGGGCTATTTGTTCCAAGTATCCATTTGTGTCCAATTTTCCATAAATCTGCATAATGTGTTGATAAGCCCCTAAGTCCAAGTATGAAATATCAAATCAAGTGCATTAATTAGTGTGGCTGACTAGAGCTGAATCCAAAATCAATATGGTTAGCTCTCAATTACCTGCTTTATTGGAGAGAAACAGCACTGTGGGGGATAATCCCCTAAGCATTTCTTTATGGCTCTGGCATGTATTCTAAGGCTGGATTTCTGTTGGATGATTTCTTATTTGTTTTTAACAATGTTTCTTCCCAGTTATTTTTACTTAAGTATAACAAAGTCATTCATCTTCGCAAAGCACAGTTGGCTGACGGTTAGCAAGCACTTTGAAGCAGAGCCATGCATAGCATTGGGTCGGAAGAACATCTGAGCAGTTACCTCTACCCCTTTCTGGTGCTGCATCCTCCAGCTCATGAAACTGAATCTCCAAGTTCTCCAAAGGACACACTGCTACTTCCAGGACTTTCAAAGTCATTACAGGGTGAATGAGACCGAGTTCCCAGCCTGTCCAATGATTCCTAACATTTAAAAACTGTCAAGGCAAGCATTTTATAACTCCAGGGATAAAACTTATTTTTTTAGTAAATTTTGGTGCACGTTAATTCTTTGTTTAATTCTTCTCTTTTTGAGCTTCCTTATCCTTGAAGAATTCTGATAGAATATGGTAAATGTTAACACTTTTCCTGGAAAAGTCTGTTCTAGTCCAGATGTTTTTACAATAGGTGATGCCCATGATAAGTTATCTATCCCATATTTTGTTCTGTAAAGAATCAATAGCATGATCTTCAATAATAAATGGCATTTTCCATGTAGAATATCAACATTTTAATATAGTAACAGGACTTCCACAGACCAAGTCTTGGCCAAAAGGGTGGTACATTATATAACCTTACAGAAAAGATGACTGAAGACAGTATAAAAGGATAAAATAAGTTTCTTATATTATTTTTTATGTTTTTACTTTGTATATATGGCTTTGTGGTACTTAGAAAACTCTCATGTAGAGCCCCCCCCCTCCCCACCCATTCATCCAAGTGGTGATCCAGACAAGGGAAAAACGGGGAAAGTGGATTATACTGGAATGTAGATCTCCAATCCTCAAGCATGAAGCACAAGTGAAATCTGATGTTAAACAAAGCATGGAAAAAGACCAGTGATAAATATGATAAATCTTTCTGGGCAATTGTTCTCATTTAAAGATGTTACAGGTGAAATAATTGGTAATAAGTCATTTAAAATATATATGTATTAAAATGCACATAAATATTAAAGTTAAAACTCTAAAGTTATAACATAAATGTAGTAATGACTTTGCTCTGTTTTAAAAACTACAATGGCCTAAGGACAATGACCAATGTACTTAGCTTGGCCCAGAATGCCCTGAATGCTACTTATACCTCTTTATTGGCTCCTGAATCTTCTTCATGCCATGCTTATTCTTAATTCTTAATTCCTTAGTGCCTTTGCGCATGCAGTTTCTTTTGCTTAGAATGATCTTCAACCTCATGGTAAACTCATTAAATCACTCAGATCTCAAGTTAAATATCACAGGCCCAGACATTTGAGAAAGTGTATCATCCAAGGCTAGGTTAGATATTTCTATTATCTCTATCAGAGTATTCTGAGCCCTTACTTCACAATATTTATCTCAGTTAGTGATAATAGGGACAGTAAATTTACATACATATGTGTATATATGTGTTCTTGACAATGTCTTTAATATCTATAGCTTCCACTAAACAGAAAACTTCTTGAAGGCAGTTGCCACATTTGTTTAGATTACCTTTTAAATCTTGTAGACCTGCACTTAGTACACAAACAAATAATCATTGAATGAATAAATTCACAGGTACCATAGTGCACACCAGTTCCTATTTCCCAGAAAACAAATCAAAGTACATGCCTTATTGCTAAATGCTCAGAAGGATCATTCTCCCATATAAATAATAGATAGGTCATATATCTCAGGTCATTGTAATATTGACAGACTCACAAGTCCACGATGTTATTGTGCTGTGGCTGCCATAATAAAGTATCACAAACTCAGTGGCTTAAACAACATAAATATATTGTCTCACAGTTCCAGAGGCTAGAAGTTGGAAACCAAGGTTTCAGGAAGGCCATACTCCATCTGACAGTACTAGGAAAGGATCTGTTCCCGGTCTCTCTCCTGACTTTGGGTATGCCCTTGATTTATGGTAGCATAACTAATCTTCACATGGTCTTCTCCCTATGTGCATGCCTTCTTTTTATAGTGTATTTTTTATAAGGACATCAATCACATTAAATTAGAGACTCACACTATTCCAATATGACATCATCTTAATTAATTACATCCACAACAACTCTTTTTAATGATAATAAATGGATGTCTTCCATTCTGAAAACCTCAAACAATCCCAAGTCATAAAAATAAAAGAGGATTGGACTAAAGAGGGGAGTCTAATGCTGGAGAGAAGTCTGGCAGAAATAAGACAAAATTGATTCTTCACATTATGAAGCACTGTGGAGTTAGGACTCCAGTGTAGGAATTTTAGTGGGACACAATTCAACCACAACGTCCCCTGAATGTCATTATAGTCAGAACTTACCACAATGCTGAATATAAGGGAGTCAATCTACTCATTTGTGCTTTTCTTTTTTTTTTTCCCTATACCTTTACTATCTTTGGGAAAACAAATGTTACTTTAGAATGAATTATACAAAAAAAGTAAATAAATAAAAGTCATCCTTGAATGCATTGCTGAGGGATATAACCCCAGATTCACTTATGTCCATCCTTCTATCAATTCTTAAAAGGAAAATTTCCACAAATGGACATAATTTAGTAAAGTAATGAAGGTCCCAAACAAGTCCAATGTATGCTTCTAAACTACTTAGTTTCCTCACAGTATTTATAAAGAAAGCAAAGCAAAACAAAAGTGCTTGATGTCATGGATATACTATATTGTAAACTGGATCCTTATATGCTGTTAAAATTTTAATTTAATTATATTTTCTATAAAATATTTTGGATTTTCTATACATATACATCATATCTTCAGTGAATAAAGCTTCACTTCTACTTTCTAATTCTCACAATTATATCTATTTTTCTCATTTTATTACATCAGGACTTAAAGTATAAGTTAGATAAAAGTAATTATGGCATCGCTGCTTCATTTCCAAACTCAGGGGAAGGATTTTAATGTTTTATCCTTAAGAAAGGTGTTTTTGTAGTTGTTTTATGCAACTCAACAAATTAACATAGTATAACATTGGCAGAACCAGATACCTCACGATTTTGCTCTTTAATACTCTCTCAGAAGTGGTTTTATTATGTTCCATTTCTACCTAAGTTCTAAAGTTTCTATCTAAGTTCCTCGGTGTATATTTTGGTTCATACCAGCTGACTAATACAACAGTCTCTCAATATTTAACAAGGCTGGGTCAGATATTTTAGATATTTTTAAAATATATATTCTAGACTTGACATGCAAATTGAAATATCCATAATGACATGGCAAGGTTTGATTGATTATATAATAGATCTTATCCCCTTTATGCAACAATAGCTGTAAAACAACCCCTGTCTCCAAAACTTAGCAACAAAATCCAACAATAATCATTTATGTTGATCTGTAACCTGAGATAATATGGGCAGAGCTCAGGGGATGCAGCTTGTCCCTGCTTCCCATGGCATCATCTGGGGAAACTCAAAGACTCTTCCACAGCATGTCTGGTGGTTGATACTGACTGATACAGCTGGAACTGTTGGCTAGAACACATCCATGTGTCCTCTCCATATGGCTGACTGGCTTTCTTACAGCATGGTGGCTGAGTTTCTAAAGTAAGCAACTCAAGAGAACCAGGTAGGAACTATACTGTCTTTCATAACCTAGCTCTAGATGTCATATAACATCACTATTTCTATTGTTACAAGTCTGTCCTATTTTGAGGGGAATAAAAAAACCAATATTTCCCAATCTTCCTATAGGAAGAGCATCAAGATTTTGTTTTAAGAGGTTACAGGGGATGGAATAAAATAGTGTTCCCATTCTTTAATAATACAATCTGCCACAGATCTTTTCTTGAAAATTTATGAATGGGGGCAACTTTCTGAAAATACATCATATCTGAAGATTAATAATGTGTGTGTTAATTTTCTTAAAGGCTCTAATAAAAATGTTTAGTTAATGTTTACTAAAGCAAACCAATATCTACTTTTCCTATTTTCTAGAAATGGGACTTCTAATCTTTAACTTGGTTAAAGTTTATACATATGTCTCTTATCTCTAATAAGCTCTTATTATTTTATTATTCTATGTTTAGTTACACATTAGTCATATTCTTTTCTAACCAGTTTTACTTAAGTGACACAAGTTATTTTAATGAAACCTGTCATTGGCACTAAGTGTTGAGAGCATTGCTAACCTGATTCAATTGTTTTATATCATTTGAATTTTTCTAAGTATATCTACCTCATGCACACTGCATTTACTCTCAGACTCTGAGATGTACACTTAAGAAGCTCCATGTAACATCTTTAAGTTCAAAAATATCATCTGGCCAATAGTTCTTTTTTTTATAATCTCCAAAAATGCCTACTAAATACCTTCAAAAACATTCACAATGAAGGAAATTTTCTAAATCTAAATATAGGACTGTTGGACAATTCCACAAAAGATTCATAACAGTAACAGTAGATTATATGACAGAAATATAAGGAGCCATCACAATCTTCAGGCCATGGCATATGTTGGTTTCCACTCACAAGATGAAGAATGCCTGACAAAAGGAGGATTGCTGTCTTCTTCCATTACCATATGTTCCCCAAATTCTAAGACCGTGGGATATGCTAGCCAGAAAAATTGTAGTCATCTCTACAACTCTTGATTGATACTATGTGGAACTGTTAGCATGTGGTCTTTTGCCCTCTCTCCCACTTCTAGCAATTATTAGCTATATTCCTGAAAAGTCCTCTCAAAAATATTATGAAGCAGAAAAGGGAAGCGGATTGGTGGTAGCAGTCCAGTGAGTAAAAGAGTGAAAATCTCTATTTTAAGTGGGGGTCAATGTGGGAAAAAAAAAAAAACAACTTAGAATCTAATGAAAATAGTAAATTTCCAGCATAAATTGGGGGTAGGAAGGTAATGCCACCTCAGTGGATCAGAAGTACACCAGAAAGGCTTTAGAATGGTTGATTGCACAAGAAACATCTTCAAACATAGCATTTAACTAAATTACAGAGAGTGGAGACAAATCTACCAATTATCATAAACTATAGACCAGATCTTCCATCTCCACTTATAAGTAAAAAGTTCACCAACAGTAATTAAACAGCCTGAATAATTCATAAGCCAAAGTAAAATGTACAACTGCAATTACAGGTAAAGGAAATGTACCTACAATGAGAAAACTACATATGGAAAATCATTAAAATTATAATCAGACAAGTAAAAATCTGAAATTATTTTTAAATAAGGAATGAATAAATGTAAAGGTTTAAATCACAAATCTAGAAAAATAATTAGAGGTAAGTGGGAAGAATAAAATAATAAATATAATGCATTAGGAAAAATTCAAATTGAAGAGATGACTTATTGAAGATTTTCATAAAGTTCTGTTAGGTCTAAATAAGCAATTGCAACCTGAAATAAAATGGATACTTTCCTAAGGAAAAATATGTAATATTAAATATACATTACTATAATATATATGATACTCATATAGTATATAATATATGCATATTATATAAAATTAAAAAGAAACATGGATAAGAATATGAATGATAAGATGAATGAATGGTGAGAAAAAAGCATCTAGAAATATATCTGTCAAGTTGTCAGCAATTATCTCCTCTGAGTGATAAGATTACAGTTGAATTTTATTTTATTAAAAATAAAAATAAATTCACTAAAAATACAAAAGTATCCAAATTATAAAAGAAATAGTAAATTATTTTTATTCACAAATGAATAAATTCTACTTTAGAAAATACAGAAGAAAGGGCACCTGGTTGGTTCAGTCAGTTAAGTATCTGCCTTTGCGTCAGGTCATGATCTCATGAGTCCTGGGATCTTCTGAGTCTGGCTCCCTACAAGTGGGGTGTCTGCCTCTCTCCTTTTGCCTCTCCCCCCCTCCCCGCTCATGCTCTGTCTCTGTCTCTCTCTCAAATAAATAAATAAATAAATAAATAAATAAATAAATAAATAAAATCTTTTAAAAAAAAGAAAAGAAAGAAGAATATAAGAAGAATACTAAAACTAAAAAATGAATTCAACAAAGTTGTATGGTACAATATCAATAAACTGATATCAGTTAAGTTTCTGTACACCAGCAATAAGCGACTCAAAAAGGAAATTAAGAAAGAAATCCCATACACAAGGCCATCAAAAATCATAAAATACCTAGGAACAATTTAATCAACAAGGTGAGACTTGTACCACTGAAAACTACAAAATATTACTGAAAGAAATTAAAGAAGGACTGAATAAATGGAAAGAGATTTCATGTTCATGGATTGAACAACTCAATATTGTTAGGATGTCAAAACTACCCAAAGTAACCTATATATTCAATGCAATTTCTACCAAAATCCCAATAGCCCTTTTGCAGAAATGGAAAAGTCAAACTTCAAATTCACATGAAATTACAAGGACCCTTGAATACTGTAACAATCTTGAAAATAAAAGTGAAGGACTCACACGTCCTCATTTCAAAACTTTCTACAAATCTACAGTAATCAAAAGAGTATCATTCTGGCATAAGAATGAACATGTAGATCAATGGATTTAAATTGAGAGGCCATAAATAACAATACACCTATAACCACCTAATTTTTCAACAGAAATGTCATGTCAATTCACTTGAACAGTCTCTATTTACAAAAGGTGCTGGGGCAACTGGAGTTCCACATGCAAAAACATGGAGTTGGACCCCTACCTCACACCATATACAAAAATTAACTCAGAATTGATCAATGGCCTATTAAAAAAAAAAAAAAAAGTAAAAACCATAAACCTGAAGAAAACATAAAAGTAAATCTTCCTAACCTCAGATTTGGCAATGGATTCTTAGATATGACACTAAAAGCATTAGTAACAAAAGAAAAAAAAAATACATAATTTGAACCCCATCAAAATGTAAAACTTTTGTGCATCAAAGGATATTATTAAGATAGTAAAAAAGATGATCCACATAACAGAAGATATTTGCAAATCATATAACTAATAAGAGTTTATTAGTCAAAATATATAAAGAACTCATACAATTCAACAAAAATAAAAATAACTTTAAAAATAATGGACAAAGGACATTTCTCCAAATAGACAGTTCTCCAAAGAATATGCAAATGGCCACTAAGCACATCAAAAGATGTTCAATATAAAGAGTCATTAAGAAAACATAAATCAAAGTACAATGAGATACCATTTCACACCTACTAATATGGCTAGGATCAAAAAATAAAAAATAAGTGTTGGCAAAAATGTAAATTGGAGCCCTCTGCATTTCTGTTAGGAAAATAAACTTATATAACCACTGAGGAAACATTAGTGTTTCCTCAAGAAATTAAACACACAGTTACCATTTAACCCAGCAATTCCACTCCTGATATATTATAGTGATACTTACACCAACATTATCCACAAAAACCAGAATATGGAAACAACCCATGTATCTGTCAAAAGATGAGTGGATAAATAAAACATAATGTATACATAAAATGGAATATTATTTAGCAATAGAAAGGAATGAAGTTCTGTTAAATGCTACAATGTAGATGAATATTTAAAACATTATGTCAAGTGAAATAAGCCAGGCACAAAAGAACAAATATTAGATGATTCCACTTATATTACGTATCTACAGTAAGCAAATTCATAGAAACAGAAAATAGTGATTACCAAGGCCTGAGAGGAAAAAGAAATGAGCAGTTGTTGCTTAATGGTGATGAAATTTCTGTTTGAGGTGATGAAAAACTTTCAGAAATATATAATGGTGCTAGCACAATGCTGTGAATGTAACTAACATCACTAAATTATACACTTAAAAATTACTAAAGTGGCAAACTTTATATATTTTTATTGCATGCATATTGTTTGTTCTATATGTTTATATAATACATATTTTTAAAAATATTTTATTACTATTATAAAATAGCATACTTATCTAATGTATATATAATATCTGCTATAAATAACATGTTTCTTACATATATTATTTATAATATAGCATATTTGTTTTAGAGTTTTCTATATATGATATTTTCTTTATCTATATGTTATATATACATAATCACAATTAAATAAAATGCTTTCTCATTTCAGATTGGTCTGGGTTTAGATTTTACCTCTATTACTTTTTGTGTAATCTTGAAAAGTTTTTAACATCTCTAAGTATGAAATTCCCTTCTATTTAAAATAATAATACCAGCATCATACCTCCTTCATAAGCCTCTGGTGGTTGTTGGCACCATTGGGTACATTTGTTATCCTTCACACATACTCAAGGTGGTTGTTATTAATACTGTAAGTCCTCAAATCTGAGATATATGTTTCCGCTCACTCCAAAATCATATTGTGTTTTACAATTGACAAACACATGTAAGAAAATATCTTTTCCTAAAAAATGTTATTAGATATTGGTGTAAATTTCAATTATTATCTTATAATTGAGAAAAGATTATATTTTTATGTACATCTGAATTTTTTCAATGAGTATTAATACTTTGCATAATCCAAATATTGTTAGAATTTCGAAATCATGTAAATAAATTAAAATATGGAGACTATAAAATAAAGAGATTAATAGCCTAGAGATTTTTGTAGGCAATCTATAAATTGCTTTCTAGAAACAATATGAACGTACTATTCAGGGGCTGAAAATTAGTTTTTTGCAAGCACGTTTAGTATCATGGAAACAGATTCCTGGGAAAAAAAGATTAGCAAATATTATGTATAGTATAACTCCAAAACAAAATATTAATGGTGATGGGTTGTCTTTTGCCTTCCTCTTTTGCTTCTCTGTATTTCCTACAATCATTATTATTTATTTATTTTTTATTATTCTTTTTACTCTTTCACTCAAAATAATTACTGTTTTTCTATTATGCGGCAATCACATAGATATTAAGCTAAAAGTTACTTTGGCAATGTTAAAATGAATGAATAAGTGAATGAAAGCGAATTTAAAAAAAAATAAATAAAGAGTAGATTTCCTGGATGGGCACGCTTCATCCATAAAGTATTTCCCTAACATTTAGTAAGTTGGTAGGTGAATTTGTCACACTTGCCCCTGCCTGGTGTTCTGGTCCTATCTTTGAAAGGTCTAACCTTTGACAGATCCTTTATAGAATCTGCTGACTTCCCCTAGTTCCCAATTTGGAATTATCAGCTGAACTCAAAATTTAAAAATCTATTTCTCAATGACTGCAATTATCTTTTGTGTGTGAAGAAAGGATCCGCTTTCTCTACTTCTTCCTTATTCTCAGTAAGTGATGCTTGCAGTGTTCTCCTTCACCTCAAACTGTCTCAGGTGCTTCCCAACTGGCCAGTAAAAAGTCAATGGACCTAATATCTTTCTAAAACAGCAAGAATCAACATATTTTATAACCTACACCTTAAATAATATGATTCTGACTGCCCTACAAGTGAAAATCTTCTGGATTGAAACATTTTCCTGATTTTTCCATTGGTTCATACAACAGATGTGGATGCACCATTGTAGGAGACTCTGTAAAGCCAAAGGTTGGCAAGAAATTCCCTTGTCTAGCAGACAACATATAGACATGCAAGTTTGCATCTTTTATGAATTTCAATCCGTGTGCCTCTAGCGTACCATGCCTAAGATAATTCTCTGAAATCTGTTACATCTAAAACATATGTTCTCACTTATAGAAAGTATAATTTGAGATGGCAAGGATCCTTTGCTTCATCTCCGCATACAGTTCTTTTTTCAAAGATATCATGGCATTTACTTCAAAGTAATTACAGTAGAGAACTTTTATGAAATTCAGAGTTCAATTTAAATAAAAGAAAGATACTCAGGTAAAGAATATTCCCTGATCCTAGTCCTATAGTGCTTTCAGTTAGTTATAATTTCTACACAGCTTATTCATTTGTATTCTCATTTATCAGTATCTTTCTCTTGGGACAAATAGACAAGGATCCTTTGTCATCTTGGCCCCCAAAATGTTGGCTCTTTTAATTAAGCAACTTGTTTGGGTTGTTTCATTGCCAACCTGAGGTTATTTTGATCCACTGATATTTCCAGAGGGATTATGTAAATTTTTGTTCACCTAATTGTTTTCTCTCTCAAATCGGTGCCACCCTAGATTTATACCCATCCTTCCCTGATAATGAGAAATATAGAATTGAGAGAGAACTAAAATTACCTTACTAAGGAATTTCAAGCTTAAATGCCTTGAGAGCTAGGTAGAAAATATAAATGTGTGAAGCAGCAAGTTAAAAGATTAGAATAACAAGTCTGTGGAAACTTGAAGAACAGCACTCTCATAAAGCATTAAAAAAATTAATTAACACTCTTCTGGCCCAAATAAATCCACATTTGCTAGCTAGATTAGTCCCAAAGCTATTAAGTTTTCAGTTAATGCAATCTCTCATTGTACAGTTGCAGAAAGTAATACCCAATGATAAGTGACAAAACCACTATGAATTTTGTAAAATAATTATAAAACAAGAAGGATTCACTAAGTGATTATTTTTTTTTAAAGACCAGCAAGACCTGTACTTTCTGGCCCGCCCTAACTCTCCAGGTTTATCTCCTGTTTTATCCACCTGTTAATCTCATGCTACTTGCAGTGATCTGCTTTGGCCACCCTGACTTCATTCCAACCCCATATTCTGTCCCTGTCACCTGTCTCAGGGCCACACTTAATGCTACTTTTTTACTAAGGTAATATCTTTTTTTTTTTTTAATTCTAAATTAAAATTACTAGAGTTTGGAAAGTTAAACTATCTATGGTTTTCTTGTCAAACTGATAGTACATTTTTTTACCTCACCCTCCACTCCCTCTGTAATGTGACTTTGCAGATCCTCATACTAAAACAGCAGCCTGTTAGCCCACTCCTTGACCTTGGACTGTTACCATAACTGGATGTTAATAGATGTGACAAAGGCCCAGGCTAGAAAGCTCTGGCCATATGTGCTCTCTCTTGCCCTCTGCTGGTATTATGAGAGCAGGTCAGCCTCCAAGAGGAAAAGCAAGAGACATTTCAGTTTTCCTAAGTGAGACCAACTTAGATCAGCCCCCAGCCTGATGACCTGTAAACAAATCCAGCCAACCTCACCAGCTCTACCTTGCGGGGACACAGCCGGCCATAGATGCATGAGCAAGCACAGGTCAGATCCCAGGGAGCAGACCAGATCAGATGAACCCCATAGACCCAGGAGCTAAATGTTTTTATGGTTGCATACCACTGGGATTTTGTGATTCTTTATTAGGTAACTGACACAATCACTTCATCATTTCTGAACCACTCCATCTACAGCTACCTTTAGTTGAGTCATGTTGACAGGCATTCAGATAGGTCTGGGGCCAGTGAGATACAGGTGGGATAGACAGCCAGGTGAACACCTGCTTAGGTTGTGAATAATTTGGAGGCTCAGATGGCTAGTGTAATTAATTCAGAAATGGTGTCTAATTGATAATTATATTAGATCAGAAAGCAACCAGACTCAAGACCCAGGACATGCTTAGGATATGGTCATATTAATGCCAACCAAATGATGAGAAGTCCTCATCAAAGGTAGCCAGATAAATAAAGCAGGGAAAACATATTTCACCTGCAAGTAGCATGAGCTATTACTGGTATTAACTGGTTATACCTATAAGCTAGATCAATAAACTCATTTTTAACCAGATGAACTCAGGATAGATTTTCCAGATAAAATACAGGATGCCATATTAACATGACTTTTAGATAAATAACAATAAGTAACATGAGTATGTCTCAAATATTACATGAGATATACAAAAAAAATTATCATCATCTGAAATTCTAATTTAATTGAGCATTATGTATTTTATTTGCTAAATCTGATAGCCCTAACCTGAAGTCCTCCTAGATGATGTTCAAGGTAAAGCTTACGAGATCTCACATGACCACACTTTCTGTTTCTTCCAGAACACTGGCAGAGGCAGAGTTCCTCTCTGCCATAGGCCAATGGATAACTTACTATCCTCCAGATGAGTCACATCTCATATCAAAGTGTGTGTCAAGATAATATTGTTGTAGGGTATCTCATGTGTTCATTTCTAGGCTATTGCCTTCTATCCCTGGGTTCTTTCCTTCACTCAGTATCTTGGGCATTCTTTGCAGTAAGGAAGTAATGACAGCAGAAATGATGAAGGAAAATAGGCAGTCAAAGAGATAGACAAAGTTTGCAGTGCAAAAGCAAAAGAGTGAAGGTAAGTGACCAGAAAGAGAAATGTTCTCTGACAATAAGAGTGAAAAAAGATCCCCACATTTGAGATAATGGGGACAGTTGGATGGCATATGGGAAAGTAAGAAATTAGCTTGTAGGTCAGCAAAGAGGGAATAAGACCTAAGCAGAGTCCTCAGAGGAGCCAATTCAGACCCTAGAGACCACCAGGGCCCCACACCTCCAAAAGGCAGATGGAAGGTGCCAATGCTTACCACCTGCCTGAACTCCTGCTATGGGTAGAGTATATCACCTGTACCCAGGAGTATGGGAGCTTTACTTCTTGTTGGCTCTAGGGAGACTCTTCCTTTAAAATCATACCTTCTCATCAGGCAGACAGGCTACCAAGCTGTGTGTGCCCTGAGATTCTTCTTGGGCTGCAACCAGCCCTCTCCATGTGGATGAATCCCTGAATTTCTGAGGGCTGTCTCCAGATTAGAGCCAGGGTTTCTTTACCTGGAGAGGAGCTGGTGATTTGGAAACCTAAGTCAGACAGACTTTAACTGAACTAGTTGGGGGGGGAGGGGTGGTATCTGAAACAAGGGCAGTGGTAAAACATGTCCAACCTACACATGAATACCCCTTTGGAAGTCTCAGTTCTCTGGAACTCTAAAAGAATCCTGACACTACAATTCAGCTCCTAAGAATGTGGATTCTGATGTCACACAGACCTAGATTCAAATCCTGGCCACTTACAAGTTATTTGACTACGGGTAAATTTATTAACTTCTCAAATCTTAAAATTCTCATCTATAAAATGTGGATCACAACCTTAAATGGACTGCTAAATAAGATAATGCATCTGACACAATTCACAGTTCAAACAAAGCCCAGCATATTATAAGTGCTCAAAAAATGAGAGCTAAAAATAAAAACAAAACAAGAGAGAAAGGGAGAGAGATTGAGAATTAATATCTTAATGCTATGGCTGGGATTGCAGCACTGTTACCTTCACTTTTTTTATACTAAAGTAACACCCTATATAGGTAAATCTTCAAGATTTTCTCCACGGCATTCTTTTCTTTAAAGGCAACTAAGTAGGGCCTAAGCTTAGCACTACTTATACAACCATAAGAAAGTCTCTTAGTGGGAGACCTGGGTGGCTTGGTTGAGTGTCTGCCTTCCACTCAGGGCATGATCCTGGGGTCCTGGGATCCAGTCTTGCATCTGGCTCCTTGCAGGGAGCCTGTTTCTCCCTCTGTCTGTGTCTCTGCCTCTCTCTGTCTCTCATGAAAAAATAAATAAAATCTTTAAAAAAAAAAAAAAGAAATTCTCTTAGCTTGATGTTATTTTTAAATATTACTATTCAGTAATCATTCAAGAAATGTTCCCTAAATGCCCTTTTATGTATATAAGACATTTAAAAGGTACAAAATGCATAATACATGGTCACTGCCTCTGAAGGGCTCACAAGCCTGTAGAGGAAATGGGTAGGTCCAGAAACAATAGGTCTTTGGTCCTGTTGGTCCACCTGAACCATGATGGATAACAAGCCCAGCACCACTTCCACCCCCTGCCGGTCAGAAGTGTGGCAAGGAGTCCTGATGCTAGATACTTTGCAAGACATGGGACATTTCAAAATAAGCAAGGATCATACCCTAAACATTATTGTTGCTCCTGTGAGGATCACTGAGACAGCAAGCATTTCAGGGAGCCAGGAGAGTGTAAGAGAATAGCCCTGTCTTAGAATTCAGACAAGCATAACAGTACATCTAGCTGTGTGATCTAGACCCCATTACTTTGACTTCTCTAAGCTTTGTTTCTTGATTTGCACAGTGGAAATAATTATGCCTGTTTCCCAGGGATGACGTGAGAAAGTAATAAGACAATCTATACCAACCATTTTGCAAAACATTGGCGAGTACTTTTAAGACTCAGTAAATGGTAGCTATTATTAATATTTTCATAATCATAAAGTTATACATAATAAACTAAGGAAAAACCATAATCTGTGCAAGCAAAAATTTTCTGAGGAGAAAAATTAGAAGAAAGCAGGAAAAATAGCTTGTTAATTGGAAAGCACAAAGTCAATATAAGATTACATATTGTAATCGTAAGAGAGACATAAACAGAAATATTTGAATACGTATTAAATTCTGCCTTCAAGTCATCTCTCAACCAGCATTGTTGAGAGAAAAACACTAATGAAAGTCTTTGCATTTGTTTGGAGAAGCATCTAAATTCTTAGAATGTAAACATGATAGAATTCTTATTATCTTATTTTTTTTAAACCTTCTCTATCCATCCTTTTGGAGACATGTTTATGGATTTCAGTTTCATTTGTCAGCTAATAAAATCCTCTATTCTATATTTTTGGTGTTCCTATAATAACAAATTCTTTCTGGACCCTTGAGAAAAAAAAATGTAAAATAGATTCCAAAAACATTTTGACTGTCAGTTATGTTCTGAGAAAGGACAGATTAATCCCCACAGACCTCACTGTTGACAAAGTCCTCATTTAATGTGTTTAGCTATAGTGCTAAGAGGAATTTTGATAACAACACCCTGGATGCCTCATTGCTGTTACATGAAATAATTACCACCCTGGGGTATAGAAGGTAATCAGATACACTGGGTCCCTGATCTTCAGGGAGAAGAAAAGGGACAAGGATGATTATCTGTCTATAATACTAACACCTATTATGTGTCATTTCTTAAATTCATTTCAATAAAATGACACTGTTTTTGTTTTCCTTAAGTGACCATTATTTCCCTAGTCTCTACTTTTTTGTTTCATTTCGTTTCGTTTTCAACATGAAGAGAGCCAATTTGCTATTCACAAATTTGACTGTGAAAGAGGAAACCCTGGTGAGTACATGGGACAGGAGGAAGTCTCCTACACTGCCCGTGGGAGTACCAAGGGTTCAAAACACCTGGGAAACATTTTAGGATTACCTAGTGCTAAAAAAGAAATGTCAGGTCCAAAGTGGAGTCAGTTTTCCTAGTCCCCACCAAGACTTCATCCTGAACCTAATTGCAGCTTCAGCCTCTTGAAGGAATGGAATTTTAAACCAGTCTGGAATTTCCTGATCAGCACTAGTGAGATAAGGACAAGATCCTCTGCACTTCCCTCTAAGGTAAGGTCACCTTGTGTGAAAGAATTCTTTTTTTTTCTTTTGCTAATAATCTCCTTGCTTTGCCATGTTTCTGCCTATAAAACCCCCCCATTTTGTACAGCTCCTCAGAGCTCCCTTCTATTTGCTAGATGGGATGTGCCTAATTCACGAATCATTGAATAAAACCAATTAGACCTTTAAATTTACTCAGTTGATCTTTTTTTTTTTTTTTTTTGACATAGCAAATTTCATGATATGCATATCTACTCCTAAGGATATACCCCAAAAAGGGGGAAGGGGGTGCTATACATGTGCTCCAAGAGACAAATGCAAGAATAAGGATGAGAGTATTATTCATAAAGCCCCCACATTGGAGGAAAAGTGGAATAGATTCCATTATTTGTAATTACATTCATCATTTGGGGTGTTAAATTGCAACTAAAAGGAGTAAGTGCAGATGATGTATGCGACAGTGTGGAAAACTTTCAAGTATGTAACTTTACATAAGAGAAATTGGACCCTCAAAAATACATACTGGGTGGCTCAGTCTGTTAAGGTTCCACACTTTGCTTGATTTCTGCACTGGTCATGATTTCAGGGTTGTGAGATTGAGCTTACATTGGGCTCCATGCTAGACGTGGGGCCTGTTTAAGATTCTTTCCCTTTCCAACCTCTACCCTCCACTCCCTCTTCCTTCTTTTAAAAAAAAAGAAAGAAAGAAAGAATGCATACTACCTGTTTCCATTTAACAATGTTCAAAAATATGCACAAGTAAACTGTAGTGTTGGAGGTTTGCATTCTTAGGCTTTAAACTCTAAGAAAAGGAAATTACCATGGAAGTCAAACTAGAAGTGACTATTTGAGAGTGAAGTGATTGACCAAGATTGGGTCTGCCAGGAGCCACCAGTGATGTTTAATTCTGGACATGGTACTCAATGTATTAATTTGTTAGTCAATTCATAAACAGTTAAGCTGTACGGTTTTGTCTTATGCACTTTTCCACTTCCACAATAAAGATGGTTGTTTTTGTTAAGCAATTTTCCCTAAACAGAGGAAAAGGTATTGACACTTACTGGGTCCTTATTGATCTTTCATATGTACAATTTTTCCTAATTTTAATGGATGGTAATAACTCAGTAAGGGAGTTATCATCTTCCTCACTGAGCAGACAGGGAAAGCAGCTCATGGAGACTCTGGAATTTGCCCAGGGACACGGAGCCAGTGACAGCAGATTTAGTAACTGAACTCAAAGCTTTGATCCAAAGTCCATGTTTTTTATACTCCATCATGCTGATTATATCCACACTCTGCATAATTTTATCAATAAAAATTTCAGATTTTCTAATCAGCAACCTAACTAAACACATACGCAGGATTTGAATATTGATGAACAAACTTATCTTTAAATATTTTAAGTCAAATCTAAGAGATAATTATTTCAAAATATATGTAGCTAATCCTGCTCTAAAGTCAGACCATTCTTTAGAGTAAATGTGTTATTTATTGGGCTACATTATGTACATATTGTTCCTGTTCAAATGGTAAACAATTTTATGAGTCTATCACTCATACAAAGAAGGTTCAGGAAAGAAGAGTACAAAGCCAGAATCTCAACTCCTATTCCAACATCTTCTTTATAGTCATTGGCCAGAGAAATAAAAGAAACGAAGACAGAAGAAAAGCTGAAATCTTGTACCCTTGTCAAGCTAAGAGAGGCTCCAGAAGACTTCATTAATTTATTCCATGCATTCTTACTGAGTGCTTACTGTCACAATTAGTTCTCAGCCTTAGAGATACAACGATGAACCCATGTGCAAGGTGCTGGTAATTATATCCAATGAGAGAAACTGAGGATAAGCAAGTAAACATGAGGAATCTTCAAGAGTGATAAATGGATATTCCAAAGCAAACAAGAGGTAATAGGATAGACAGAGATCACAGTCACAGTGCAGGTGGGTGGGTAGGTCAGTAGCATTAACCAAGTCCTCTTTCAAGAGGTAATACAGAGGCCAAAGCCAGAAAGAATACTACACAGGAATAGAGGGGGAATACTTCAGGCAGAGGTAACAGCAAGTACAAATTCCTGAGTTCAAATTATACTTGATGTTTTCAAAAACAGAGGAGCATAGTACAACAGAAATATGGTATGAGGATGTATCAGGACTTGATTCAGCTTCAAATAACTAAAGTTCTAAAGTAACAGTAGCTTAAAGATCATTGGTCTACAATTGGAAGGGCAGCTTCACAAAGCCATCAGGAACTCAGGTTCTTTCTACACTGTGGCTTCAACATCCTCCTTGTGATCTAAAATGGCCAAGTGAGAGCTCCAGCCCTCATAACTGAATCCCAGTGATGGGAAAATAGGAGGAATGAAAAAGAATGTGCCCTCTCCTTTTAAGGATGCTTCCTGGAAGCCAACACAACACTTTCATATATATCCCCTTGGCCAGAAAAAAAGTCAAATGACTAATTTAATAGGAAAATCCCAGCAGGAAGCTAAAAATGTTTGGTTTGGTTTGGTTGGTTTGGTTTGGTTGGGTTTGGTTTTTTACTAAGAGATAAAAGGAAAAATATATTTTATATGACAAGAAATTTTGTCACAGAAAAAGAGATACAGGAAATGAGTATGGAGAGGTAGGTAGGGATAGCTCATTTAGGTACTTGTAGAATATAGTAACTGGAATAAGGAAAATGAGGATCTCATAGTCCTAGAATAATGCCGTGCTTGAAAGGAGGGGTACTAGGGAGAGTACTAATCAATTCAACCAACATAGTATCTCTTGCATAGAGAATGGAAAAGCTTAATAGAAATATGAAATTTTGAGTCCAATGACCACCTCCAGTGACCTTCAAGCATTAAAGTAAAGGGACAAAAAAAAAAAAAAAAAAAAAAAAAAAAAGCATTGTGCTGTGTTGTGGGTGTAAGAAGATGGGTTGAATTTCTAACCCCAAAACCTGTGATGGGGACTTATTTGAAAATAAGCTTTATTTTTAAAGCTACAATAAAGTTATGATAAGGTCATCCTAGATCAGGGTGGGCCCTAAATCCAATGACTGTTGTCTTTATAAGAAGGTCAGACAAAGACACAGAGCCATAGAGACACAAAGGAAGAATGCCATGTGATGACAGAGCAGAGCCTGTCAGCTGAAGGCCAAGCATTGATAACCACCACCAGGAGCTAGGAAGAAACAAAGAAAGATTCTCCCTCAGAACGTCCAGAAGGAACCAACCTTGCTGATACCTTTGTGTTGGACTTTTAGCCTCTGGAACTGTGAAAAACTAAAATTCTATTTTTTTTTTTAAATGTGAATTTTTTTTTTTAAACATTTTTTTTTAAATCTTTATTTACTTATGATAGTCACAGAGAGAGAGAGAGGCAGAGACACAGGCAGAGGGAGAAGCAGGCTCCATGCACCGGGAGCCCGAGGTGGGATTCGAGCCCGGGTCTCCAGGATCGCGCCCTGGGCCAAAGGCAGGCGCCAAACCGCTGCGCCACACAGGGATCCCCTAAAATTCTATTGTGTAAGCCACCAGTCTGTGGTATTTTGTTACGGCAGCCCTGACAAAGTAATACCGAATTTGGTTGAAAACTAGGTTGAGAATTTGATTCTGTATTCTACTTTATTATTTGCTAAGACCTTCCAGGTTAACTTTGGGATCTAATAAAAGGATCTGGCAATAATCTGTGTTCATAAGCTTGAGGTCTCTGTTGGTTTTTGAGTAGATCGTGTCCCACATCACAATATAAATCCTCATCACATTAGTTTCTGGTCAGATTCCTCTGAGCAGTGGCTTCGAAGGGAAATCATACAGTAAATTCAATCTGAGTTCTCCAGAACTCAGAACTCTCCACCCACACCCGTAAACTGCATATGAAAGAGAAATCAGGAGCAACTGAAAAAGACACAGGGCAAAAAGACACAGGCAAACTGGTTCTCCTCAGGCCCTTTGGAAGGCTGGTTTATTGGCTTAGCATTTAAAATCTTGAAGGAAATGTTCACTCTTGACTCACTCATGTTGCTTAAGCTCCATCATAAAGATCTTTGGGCAAACTTAACTGACTGCAGAGGGATTTCCAAAGATAGTCGTCCAAAATTAGCCTAATTTACATTGGTTCTGAATGCACTAAAATGCCCATCCTTGCTTCATGTTTTAAAGGGACAGTGAAAATCACTCTACTTTCACTTACAACCATGATTGGAATCATGCCCTCCAGGTACATACAAGATATATCATATCTCTCACACAGCGGGAAAAATTCAGGATCACTGATAGAAGCAAGAGAAGTTAATGATTCGCTTTAACTTGGCATTGTCTTTGTTCTCACTTCAACCACTCTTCACAATATATAAAGTGTATTGTCAGGTCCAGTCATTTGTTTTCATCATTATGCCTCTAGAATCTGCTCTTTCCATTTCATCCCCTAACAACTTGCATCCAAACCCTCATCACATTGTATCTAAAATTATGATTCTGATCTAATTGCTTTTGAAAAACTACTACTCTCTCAAATGCCTTTTTATTCACTTTTCTTATTGCTTTCCATCCATCATCTGAGTTTTTGCAGACTCTATCTCCCCACAACATTTCCAATAACAAAGTCTATACATCATATATTTGGAAAATGATGCCATGTTTTCCTTTTATTTACTGACATATTTTATCCATAATGCCTCTTATGACTAGAATAGAATTAAATAAATGACACCTTGGTGGTTGGTGGTTGGTGGCCAGAGCCAGTGTTCTGAGGTCCTAGCAAGAATGTTAGTGAGAGCTAACCTTTATTGAGTATTAGTCTGTGCCAGTTGCTATACTCAGCATTTCACATACATTCACTTGTATTTTTTTTAAGATTTTATTTATTTATTCGTGAGACACACACACACACAGAGAGAGAGAGAGAGAGAGAGAGAGAGAGAGAGTCACAGGCAGAGGAAGAAGCAGGCTCCATGCAGGGAGCCTGACGTAGGACTCAATCCCAGGATCAGGCCCTGGGGTGAAGGCTGCGCTAAACTGCTGAGCCACCTGGGCTGCCCTCACTTGTATTTTTTTAAATAAGAAATCTATGAACTAAGTCCTATCTTAATTTTTATTTTACAGATCAGGAAATCAAGATACACAGAAAATAAGGTAACATTCACAATTCAGAAAATACCTTCAAATTCAAGCCCAAGATTTGAACCTTGCTCTGTCTGCTTTAAAAGTTAAAACTCTCATAAGCAAATCATGGGGCAGGAATTTTCCAAGGCAAATTTCTTATGTCTTTATCAATCCTTAAAAACATGTAGTTAGCCATACAGGGAAAAGTAGATAAAAGCCCTTGTCTAACAGTGAGGAAATGTGTTCTGGTTAAAAAAAAAAATCTGTTCTGTGTTATTACGGGGTAGTCACTTCTTGTTCAGCTTCAGTGTTCTTATCTGTGAAATTAGGGTATCAAACAATGTTATTGCTAAGGTACTTTTCAGTGATTCTTAGTCTCCCCTCCTCCAGTACATATTTTTGGATATATATCCTCCCTGCTACTACTAAATCTGTGTGTGTGTGTGTGTGTGTGTGTGCGTAGAGAAAGAGAGAGATTTTGAGAAAGAAATAGGAAATTGTAAGAAGCAGAATGCTGGACATAAAAATTCATTTTTCCTTTTTCCTCTCATAATGATGGACAATTATTAGTGTGATTTAGTACCATAAGGAGTTTGAGGGCCTGAATCAACATCTCTACATCTCTATACCTTGGCCACCTTGTCGTGATCTCAAGATGTATATTACAGTAAGTAGGAGATGGAGGGAAACACTTTCTCAGGAATTCCTTAGCAAGATTTCAGTAAACATCTTCTTGGGTACAACTAGGTTATGTACTTACCCCTAAAAACCTGGGATTGGGTCCGGCTTCCTTGATATCGAGGAATTTCTGAACAATCCTGGAATAGAAATAGTAGGGTAGTGGCTTTTGCGATAAGCAACCAAATGTAGGCCCCAATCTACATTCTCACATCACAGCTGCCAGAGAAATATTCTTCCAACATCTACATGGGAAGATCACTTCACGTGTCAAATCCCTTCTATGGTTGCCATTAAAGAGTCAACTTTTAGGGAAACACTAAACATTTTTTATAATGTACTTTCCTTTTCTCCAATATTATCAGACTATACCCCCTTAAGAGTCATCTTGGGAAACCAATGTTCTCTAAGCATCACATGTGAATTCCAGAGTTAAGAATCACCATTAAAGTGAACTTTAAAGGACAAATAGGAGATCAGCAGATGCAGAAATTGATGAGGAAAGAAATAGATATTGTTCTCCATGGAAGAAAGAGAATGAATAATGAAGTGGATGTAGGAACTTTGAGATTTACTCAGAAAACAATGAGCTTTTTGCTTTAGTTTGAATTTTAGGCAGAAACTGTAAAACAAGCTAAGAGAGGCTTGCCAGAGACAAGATGGTGCCAGAGAGTGGAGAGATGTAGGAATTTGGGCTTTAATCGGTTGACTTTGGATTGGGGGAATGGAAGTGAGGAAGAGTGATCAAAGGCTGTTAGCCAGGCAGTAACAGGGGCAGAATTTCAGTCAAAATGATGAATCCCAAAGTTCTAGAACACAGTAGAACTGGAATGGGGAGATACCACCAACAGAGAGGGAGTTAGAAGACTGGTACAGCACCTGAAGGGGAAGGAGAAAGAGAAATGTATTCAGTCCTCTGGCCAAGCCTCATCGATAGCTGAAACACAGCATGGTATGTGTTACTTTTCACTTAGCACAGAGGCGGAAGTTACAGAGAGAGAGGAAAAGGTGTGAATATTGGATGTGATGGCTGGACATGGGCGACATGGAGAAAATAAGATTAATTCCATTTCTTACTGAGGCTGTGAAGTCTTCCCTGCACCAAGATATTTCCTTAGGTCTACTCTCTCTGTTCCAAAATACACACAGGTTGCTCTTCCTTTGCTTCTTTTAATCTGCTGTTAACTCCCTCATCTACTTTTCTGGATCCTACATAAAAATTTCATGCAATTGCTCTTTTTTTCCATATTATTCAGCTGAGGATCTTATGGCTTCATCATTTCAAACTATGTTCTGAGGTAAAATCTTCTTAGAAATTAACAGTGGTATAGAAGAGACCACAGCAGGGAAACATGTTCCTAGGAGTGATGACCAAGAAGCTACACAGCAAAGGGAAATTTTATTCAAAACCCAGAAAACAAAAGGTTCATAATAAGGCCAATGATTTCAATTAAGAGTTTGTTAAAGTTCTGACTCCTCAGCACATACCTTTATTATCTTAATTACCTTTATTCTTTGATTCTTTGCTCTGAATATCTTTCCTAAACCACAGCCCTTGTCAACCCCTGGACACAGAGATTTGATAGCTCCCGACTCCATTACAGCTTCGTCTCAGATCAATGAGGTGACCTTGAAAGAACCCCACTCTCCCGTGCTTCAGTTTCCTTGCAGATATCATGGGAATGCTACCAAGTTTTCATACTTGACTAGAAGCACAAGGGCAAAGCCCTCTGAGGACATAAGGTGCTAAGTAACAAACAAGATGGAATATGTAATTCAATCAATCATGTCCCGACACTGGCTGTGCCCATTTATTATTACTTTTCAATTTCTAAAGTGATGGCAAAATGGAATTTCCACTAATTTTTCAAGAACCTAAATCTGATTCTTATAATCCCAGGCTTTATGTTGCTGATATATTGTAGATATAATTTTTGTGTGTTCCAAGAGGCTTTCTGCTCACAGGGCATTGCTGTAAGTTGTGGATAATTTATTTTCCCCTGCTATTATATTGTGTAAATTACCATGTTGGCAATATTTTAGCCTTTCACACTTTGAATCAGTGCCCAGAATAATTCTAACAAGATTTTGATTCTCCGGAAGCAACCTCAAGGAAGAAAGCCCTTCAGAATGCCTGCATATTCATTTAAACTTCAGCTGAGAATAACATCTCCTCCAGGTCAAGTATAAGGTGCCTGTGAAGGGTAAGTGATACTTATCTCATCTCCCTGCTGATACCTAAATCCCTCTCTGCTGCCAGGAACAATTGTAGGACCCTGCCAGCTGAGCGCACATTCTCTCGCATTTCCACCTCAGGATGCAAGTTCTAGAATTGGAACCCAGTTTGAAGCCTTCCAGAAACCTCAAAGAAGAATTTAATTCAGAGGTCCAGCCACATAACCAAGTCTGTAGCTTATTTTATCACCCAAAAGAGATATTTTGGTTTTCAGCCAGGAAATGCCTCATTTCTTAGTACCAGGAGTAATCAGGAAGGGTTGAAAATGGAAAACAGACTGCCAAACAAGGGCAGACGGGGTGCTACAGAGACAGACAGAGCCACGTGGTCATGGGAGGCTGAATAAGGACAGGGACTCCACGCAACTTTTTCTTCAGTATTGAATAAAGATAAAGACTCATATATAACAATGGGAAGAGAGGAAACAGAAAGCTTCTATTTTGTTTTGCCTCCCCCAAACCCACTTCTACCCCCAGTTTAATGGGAAAAAGTTTCTAGAACTCATTACTAGGACCCAGGAACCCAAATCTGCCTCCACCAAACTCTCCAAGTCCAGCAGAGAAGTGCAACAGAGAAGTATGCCCTCCTTAGATGGTCTGCTTTACTGCTGACAACCTAAGAGTCCTGGGAAGGTATTCTTTCTTAATATTCTTGATTATGATAATGTGGGGATACTGTGAATAATGTGCTCATCTCGTAAGGATGTTGTGAGAATGCAATGAGCAAATGCCTGTGTGCCTTGCCCAGCATATGTCGCAATAAAAGTTATCAACTGTTACCATTCAGAATACAGCGCCATTCTCATTGATATAACATTAATAATAAGGGTATTCTAGCAACATAGAGAAAGAGGCTACATCTCAATATAGATGACTGTTTTTTTCCTTAACAACCTCCCGCTCCAAGTCAGGATTGATTATGAACACCAGGGAAGGGTGGGCCCAGCTAGAGGAAAATAAATAGTTTCATTTCCCCTTCTCATAGTCCTCAGAAATACATATCAACTTTTATTTGTTTTAGCTAAGCTCTCTTTTATCTATTCATGCTCCTATCTAAAAATGCAGAAGTAGTTTGCAATAGGAAAGAAAAGGCCTTTAGAAGTACTTTTAAATTTCTTCAAGTTTTCTAATGAACTTAATAAGCTCCCCAGATACATCTTACAAAGTAAAGAAACCTTCGGAAATATTAAAGTAATTTTGTTTTCTCCAGTGGTACGGAGCCTTCTAGGTGACTAGTAAGATACATCATCATCAATTTTACAAGTGTTCTGTTAACAGCGAAAGGAAAATCACAAGAGAAAACACTCTCTCTTTGATATCTTTTAATATATTTGGATGGAGCTCTGTTGCAAAATTTTTCATTGGAGCAGTTTCTCTGAGTTTTCACCTCAAATTCCAGTTCAATGATGACAATTCCAAATGTTCCTCCTCTAACTGTTTGGCAGGCCAAGCGATTTTTGACACCACCAGAAACTTGCCAAGATTTTTGATCAAAGGAATAATACACTAAATTGAAATCACTGTCACTCTTTTTGCTCTCTTTACTCACTCAGAGAATGCTCCCATGAGAAGGGCACTGCTGTGGGCACCAAACTCGAAGGAACAAGTGAAACAGCTTGAGTTTTGCCATCGACATCATAAATCTCCTCCAAATGGTTAAAGACACATCAGAGTCCAGACCAGAAGAAGCATGAAGGCTGAACCACAGATCTATAGTCAGAAGCAATATCTAAGATGGACTGCACCTTACTGGTGATCAAGTTCATATGACCATTCTTAATGTCCCATTGGCTTTCTGCACACCAGATTTCAAGAATTTCTTGCCCAATGCTTGTAACAGGCAGGAGTGTGTTTTATGCCCCAACTCTCTGGCCAGGGCATAGTTTTATTTCCTAGGCAGCATTTTTCTGATTGCAGTCCTTGAGCTACTTCTAGCCATCTCATCCTAGTTGCTTGATTAAAATCCAGATTCTTGGGCTCTCCTTCTAAACTTCCTCCACTAGAGTCCCTGCCATAAGTCCTGAAAATATGAACATTTAATAAAGGATCTCGGTTAGTCATAGGAAAGCATGCATTTGAAATGAGAACTGACATTATAACCCAGAGATATCAAAGCTACACGTATTCCTTACATAGGAATCATTTCCAAGGTAATACTAGGGGGTTCCAAGAAAAAGAAGTCATGCACAACTGCCCTCGGGCAACTGAAATACAACCTGATATGTGTATGTATAAAGTAACAAGACTGGGGGCACCTGGCTGGCTCAGTCAGTTAAGCTTCTGCCTTCAGTTCAGGTCATGATCCCAGGACCCTTGGATTGAGCCCTGCATCCAGCTCTTTGATTAGAGGGGAGCCTGCTTCTCCCTCTCCCTCCCCTTCTCCCTTTCCCTCTCCCCCTCCCTCTCCCTGCTTCTGCACACTCACTTGCACACACTCTCTGTCTCTCTATCAAATAAATAAATAAATAAAATCTATTTTTTTAGAAAAAGTAACGGGACTGCTTAACCTCGAAGGGGATGAGAGCAAAGTCAGCATCTTCATTAGATGAGTGACCAGTTGCCTAGTCACTGTTGTGTCACTGTGCTCTACTAAGACAATTTCCTGCTTTGCTTTTAGGGCATAATTAAAAAGTTGTGACTCTGGCCTCTGTAGACAATGTAGATCTACAAAACTGAAGGTGCTTTCTTCTTAAATCTCCAGAAACAGCTAGAGTTTATCTTCTAAAAAAAAGTTCTAGCCTTTAAATTACGACTAATTTACAAAAGTAAGAGTTCCTAGAACAGGAAAAAAATATAGGAACTTGCATACAACTTCAAATATAGACTTTAAACCAGCCTTAGTTCATCATCTCCTACACATTACATGTTTCCAAAATTTGGTTTGATTTTTTTTGTCATTGATGTTCCGATTGATGGATGTATTATGGAGACAAGAACTTCAAAGCCTATTTGGACTTCAGGTATGAAAAAGAACACTTGCCCCACAGAAGTTAATAATAAAACAATACTCTAAGCAGGTGTTTTCCTAAATTACTGATCTTTGAACCTAGATAGAGTTCCTTCTTTCTGGAACATAGGAAGCTACCTCTGGGCAATATTTCTGGTTCTTGGATTTTTAAATGTGATGTCAATAACTGTTTGGGCATGTATCTGATTCAGCCTTCTGTTACCAACACTACAGCTAATGTAGATTTGCACTCCCTGCATGGGATTTCATAACTATAGATCAGAAAGCAGAGACCTAATCTGGGATCCCAGGGATCAAAGAGAGCTGCAGGGGCCATGTGACATGCTGAGATGAGCTCTCTGTCCCTGTCAGAGCAGTTCCTCACTGAGCCAACCTCCTGTCATCATGTGCCATCATCTGTAGGAGATGAGGCAACAATTCTGTAGGAAGAGAATATTTTGAACTATGCCTACAAAAGTGTAAAACATAAAGACAAATATTTTTCAGATAAATAAATCTCCAACATAAGCCAAAAAAAAAAAAAAGTAAAAATAATGAGACTGATTCTGGGGTAGATACTTAGAGAAAATGAGAAAGGTCTGGACCCTGCTGGGGGCCTCTTCTGCAGGTTTAAACAGGAGGGCCAGAATACTTTTTTTCCCCACCTCTGAACAGTAATTTCCACGACATCCACTGTACCTGCAAGCATAAATTCTACCCCAAAGGAGACAATCATAAGGATGCTACCTCAAGCTACTACTAGTACTGCATTTTCCAATTAGCTTGAATAATAAATAGAAAACAGCATGGTGTGAGAATACTTAGACTAATACGTATGCCACAACTCTTGACACAATCCAAATCTTGAAATTATTTGGAAGTCCAGTTCATGCAAGCACACTTTTCTTAGCAAGATTGAGACTATGATTGTCTTCCATTTCTCCAAATCCCAAGACCATTTACTATTGAGTAATCTAATATCTCAGAGTCTTTACATTAGGATAAAGCACTCATAAAAAAAAAAATGCTATCATTTTTAATGAAAGAATTTGGGAAACCTATTATTCTAAAGCAAAGAGTTAAGGTCTAATTCATGGACTCTTGGGGGTTCCTGAGACCCTTTTGTGGGCATGTTTATAGGATTAAAACTATTGTCATAATAATATTAAGAAGTTATTTGACTTCCATTGTGTTGACTATGCACTGATTGTACAAAAGCAATAAATAGGTGAAATTTTTGTAGCCCTAGCAAGAGTCAAGTCAGTGGTACCAAGTATATTAATAGTCATGGTATCTTCCCCAACAAACAGTTGTAGAAATCAATAAATCAATTAAAAAGAATAAATGCTAGCTTTGCTTAAGAATTTCCTTGATCAATTAATTTCACTAAATCGTGACCCTTGAATATATTTTTTGATATTTTGTGTCATGAAATAATAATAAAATAAGAAATAAGAAGCACACATAAAGCATTTGTGCTGCTTACCAAAGTACAAAGGTTATCTCAAGTGAAAGCACCGGTGTGATTGAGTTGTGAGCTGTCCTAGCTCATTATTTCATGTAAAATCATTTCTACTTGAAAAATAATTGACAGATAAATATGGATACCATTTTGGCATTTGGCAATGCAGATTGATGAAGTAAGCTTTCACATCAGGGAAAACAAATGTCAGTGTATGTTTTTAATGAGACAGTTTTCAAGTGAATATTGGAATTTTGGAAAATTTGTAGCCCTACAAGTTACAAGCCACACAGCTTCCTCATACTAAAGACTTTTCTGCTGAGATCAGTGGTAATATTAATGAATATGTTTTCATTTAATATGGTATCATTTTATGAAATATGTCAATGTGACATTGACATGTGAAGAAATGATCAAAACATGATACTACAAAATCATGCATGGATACATGATCCAGTCAAAGTGCAAGATAGACCAGTGGATCATGATAGAAAAAGGATGAGAAAGTTTATCAGTGTTTCAGTTTCATGTTTCAATTAGGCTATTAGAAATTACCGCTTGACTAATTTCAGTGTCACAACAAAGAAGAATATCTACAATTATATGAAAAGACATTAAATATTTCTCCTTTCCAAATTCATATCTGAATGAGACCAAATTTTCTTCATATAGTTTACCCAATTAACAGATTGAAATAGATTGAATACAGAAGTAGAGTGGAGAATCCAGTTGTCTTCTATTAAGTCAGACGTTAAATAGACTTGAAAAATGCAACGTATGTCATTTCTCTCACTATTGTTATTTTAGAAAACATAGTTAATTTTTCATAAAAAACATATTTATACTAATATGTAATAAGCTTATTATTTTTTAAATAGAAAAATAAGGAAATTTTTAGAATTGTTTTTAGTTATAACTTCTAAAGTGGTAACTGTCAATTGGTATAAACCACAATTAAGAAAAAAACCCTCTCTGTAGCTCCCAGTAATTTTTAAGAATGGAAAGAGTTCCTTAAACCACACAGTATGAGACCCGTTGCTCTAAGTCAAGGGAAAACCGGCGTGTCTCTTCTCCATTCTAAGAAAATCAAGAGGAGAGGAGAGTAACCAGCATAACAAAGAGCAATGCAAACAGTTTAAGAACCACTCTTGGCTTATATCCTCTAAACAACAAAGTGCAAAACATCATTATGTTTTCACATGTTTCATTATGTTCTTTCAAATTGTGAAAGAGCTAGAGTATGTTTTAATGGCTCAAAGAGCAGCAAATGCTTGGAGGTCAAGTCATTCTGGGAGAACATGAAGAGGTAATTCTACTGTAAAATGAGACCTCCTTCCTCTTAGACTATATAATCCATCACCTTTGACAGGAATCAAAGAAGAGGACAATGATTTCTAAGGAAAGAAATAAAGAGGGTCTCCAAAGCAGGGACGACAATGACAGAAAGGGCAGACATGTATTTGAGTGCAAAAGGAAGGCCATCCCAAAGAATGGTAAGAAGACGGAAGAAAAGGGGCACCTGGGTGATTCAGAGAGTTAAGCATCTGCCTTTGGCTGGGGTCATGATACCAGGGTCCTGGGATTAAGCCCCAAACTGGGCTCCTTGCTCAGTGGGGAGCCTACTTCTCCCTCTCCTTTCCACTCATACTCTCTCTCACTATCCCTTTGCTATCTCTCTCTCTCTCTAAAAATAAAATAAATAAAAAATCTTAAAAAAAAAAAAAAGAAAGAAAAAGGAAGAAAAGACAAAATACTAGCATTTGAAGGACACTTGTTAGGTATAGAATACTAGCTCTACCCTTCACATACACCATCTCATTTAATCTAAGAGGCAAAACTAAAAGGTAGATATTGTTATCACAGAAGCAGCAACCAAACATCTTTCTTCCAGATATCTTCTTGACAAACTCTTCCAAGAGTTCTTGAGTTCTTGAACTATATAAAGATACTATGCTACCTCAACTTCTCTGAACTAGCACAGGGCTGAGATTTAAATGGAACAATGTCTATAAAATAAGTAAACTACTCATGTTTATTTTCTTAAATACATAGCTACTGGGAATCCCTGGGTGGCTCAGTGGTTTAGCACCTGCCTTCGGCCTAGGGTGTGATCCTGGAGTCCCAGCCCACATTAGGCTCCCTGCATGAAGCCTGCTTCTCCCTCTGCCTGTGTCTCTGCCTCTCTCCTTTCTCTCTCTCTCTCTCTCTCTCTCTCTGTGTGTCTCTCTCATGAATAAAATCTTTAAAAAAAATACATAGCTACTCATAAAAATGCCTTTATATTTTTTCCTCTGATATTTTTGATATATATTAAGTGGTATCATTACACTTACCAGTTGTGGGTACTTAGGGACATTTGTAGAGCATGCTAAATTTTCAGAAGGCATAGAGAACAAAACAACAAAATGTACAACATACAAAATATAGTGAGGAATGTCACAAGGGAATGGTACAATATGAACACTTCTTATCAAGGATCATCTCTGCAGCATTAAGCTTCTCAGAACCCATTTTTGGAAATTCATGATTGGTACAAATGGGATAGATTCATGAAGGTCCTGTTTTGAGAACTTTGAGCTGTTGCGTGCACCAGACTTAGAATCATTTAATATAATTCCTGCTGAAGGCCCTAATAGCCCAGCACCCCTACACTTGGACCTAGGATTGTTTCAGCCGGAGGGAAATAAATTTGCCTGTAGCTCTCTGTGGTTTCCTCTATGCTACTGATTATCAGTAATAGCAGGACTATGTGAACTGGTTGCTAGCACTAAATGGCATGCCCTCAGGCTACAGAACAAAGCTTACCTAAGTGGTCAATGCAGGGATCAAACATGCAAATGAGTGCTTGCTTAGTACTGAGCTGATACAACTAAAATAAGCAGCCAGTGTAATCAAAGAATCTTATGAAAGTGTATTAAAATCCAACATCTTTGTTAAATACCTACTTGCAGAGGCCATCATGCTGCTCGTTGTCAAGTAATTAAACAGGCATCAACGTTAGGGGTGATTTTAGCTAATGTCAGAGGCATTCCTCTCATTAAAGTCTGACTAATCACTACAGCATGATTGCCCAAAAAAGTAAAATTCAAAATTGCTGAAGGCATAAAAAAAAATCTATTTTCATATTGCCTAGTTATCTGAGGTGTGAATATATATGATTTTGCAATTTGGGGAGCAGAATCTCCATGATGATTATATGCAGCAAATTTCTTTTTATAACTGTGAAGGAAAAGTTTCCCAAATTTAGGGGAAAAAGGTTTGTTAACATCTGTATTCACCATGTTGGGAATTCATTTATGCAAAGGTTTGCACATAAGTCTTAAGCACATTTTGCTGCTTTATTACAACCAAAGACTACTCACATTTTTATCTTCCATTTCCTCTAAAATTCTTCAGTTTTCTTGGTTTAAAAAATGGCTCCTGCATGTCAAGTTTCTTAAGCTCAATTTCACTGCACGTGGCAAGCAGAATACATATTTCAGAAGCTCATAAATTTGCCCAAATAGCTGGTAGGTTCAGCACATTTGGTTTGCTGTTTAGTTCTGTATAACTTTTTGTTATGTTAAGAAATATAATAGAAGATAAGTAAGTCCTATTACAAAATGTGCATTCTTCTAGTAACTTAGCAGAAAACTGCATTTATTGAACCACAAATGCCTAAACATCAGTCAATCATTCAGCAGGAATTTAACAAAATCCCTACTATTTGTGTATCGTGGTCCTGGGCATTATGAGAGATCCAAAAATACTAAATCTGCCCTTGTTTAAGGAACTTATTGGGTATTATGAGAAGCAAATAGGAGTATGTCAGAATATTTTTAGCATGCTAAATCATCGAAGTTTTTCTATATTTGTGAGTTTTTCTACATACTCTCCACCATTTCTCCTGTCTCCCCAACCACACCCTCCATATATAAATATTTAGCTAGGCATAAATGCTTCTGATTTTCACTTCCTGTATGAGATGTGATAGCATCAAGTAGAGGAAAAAATACACTTTTTCCTTGTCTTTTGATTTTCAAAAGACTAGTAGTTAGGAGAATGTAAAAGATTCATATATAGATGAAAGATTTTGCAAAACACAAATAAAAGTAAGCCTATACTGTTCCTAATCCTCATTCATCCAGGTTAGAATAAAATCCCCAGGACTAGAATGGGGAGGAAGGGAACTGACAAAGGCATAAATATTGATGCATCACAAGGACAAGGATCATATACCCTGCATGAAAAGTAGCAAAATTCTAGGAAGGCTTGTGGGATTGGAAAGCAAGACACCTGTACCTCACTTCTCAGATAAAGACACGAAGAGGCAGCAGGACTCCTTCCCAGATGAAGACAAGGGAGAGGAATGGCCACTTGCTGCACATCAGCAGACATGGCCTCCTGCAGCCTCTGGGATTTCTTTCCCTTTCATGGTGCAGGAGCTCAGAATGGTGGCCACATGCCCAAGGATGGCATCAAGGCAGCAGAGAGAGCAGTGGACCTGTGAGGGCCATCTTGATAGGACACAGATACATCTCCAAAGCACCCTAATTAGAGGTGAATGCTTGCAGAATAAGCGACCCCAAAATATGACTGTAGAAGCTCAGGACTTTCCAACCCAAAATATGCTGCTGTGGTATGTTGATTGTTTTGAATCCTAAGTGCTTGAAAAACAGGGAGAAGCTTTTTCTGAACTCCCCTTATCACCTAAAGACAGATCTTCCAGGGCACCTGGATGACTCAGTGGTTGAGCAGCTATCTTTGGTTCAGTTTGTGATCCCGGGGTCCTGGGATTGAGTTCCATGTCAGACTCCCTGTAGGGAGCCTGCTTCTCCCTCTGATATGTCTTTGCCTCTCTTTGTGTGTCTCCCGTGAATAAATATAAAATCCTAAAAAAAGAAAAAGGACAGATCTTCCAAAAGAAGCTCAATTGTTACAAATCCCCTCCCCAGTAGTTTGAACAACCAGGAAAAATTAAATCATACCACAAGAAAAGAGACTAGAATTCAGCATCACGCTCAAACAAACCGTGTCACAAACTATCATACCTCCCACCGATTCTTCCAAGGGCCCATGAATCTTTCCTAAAACTCATGTACTGTCTCCTAAGAGACCTTAATATGCCCCTTTCCCTCTTAAAATGGTATTTAAACTCGAATTCTAAGCTACCTCAGAAATTTAATCATTTTTCCCTATCTCCCATGTATATATGAGGTACACATGTTAATAAGCTTTTTTTGTTTTTCTTTTGATAGTCTGTTTTTTGTTTGTTTGTTTTTTGATAGTCTGTGTTTAACACAGGAGTCTTAGCCAAAAACTCAGAAGGGGAGAGGGAAAATTATTTATTTTCCCCTAAATTGAACGACCAAGGACCTGATGGGGCAATGAATACTTTAGTGGACTTGAGTTCTGATACAGAACATTGACTATCTAATGACCCAACATGCACTGAAATACTTCCCAAGGCTTTAGCATCAGGTCCTGGAGAATTAGGACAATACTGTGGGGAAAGGGACAGTATAACTTTTCACGGGAATTATGTGTTGACCATCCTAGGGAGATAATCTAAAAGGAAATTCACTAAATATAAGAAACGAAGAAAGTTGTACTTTTCCCATGTTTTAAGTGTGGGTTGAGATTTATAGCCAACATTGTAGAGTAAAATCATTAGCATCTAATTAGATCCTACCTTACAGATAGTAAGAGCTCTGAGATCTCACATTTATCGAAGGCCACTTATGTACCTACAATGAACATAAGTCACTCTCTAAAAGTAATCTGGGAGGATTTCACAAGAGAGAATAAACCAGAGCTGGCCATTGGAGGACAGGTAACACTGAGGGAGGCTGGATATGAGGAAAGGAAATTTACTCAACAGAAAAGAAAGGGCAATGAAAACATGGAAAACATGTATGGAAAATATTTGACTAAGAAGAGTAAAATCATATGAACTTGAATAATAATTCATTCTGCATGACCATATGTGATAAGCAGTGAAAAGCTCAGTCTATGTTAAGATTCTCTTAAATATGATCACTTTCAACCTTTATAAGCAGTCTTAAAGATGAGCTTTCTGAAACTAATTGGCACACCAGATCATTCTTCTCAGTCTCCCAAATGTTTGTGTGGCTAAAGGTACAGATAATAAACTGCAGAGCAAAACAGTGTAATAGGCAAGGAGGGGGACTTTTAAGAAGGGTCTTTCATCACCAGCGCTATAACAGAATGGCATTTACATGAAATTGATTTTCAGTGGTAAAATTATGCTTGTGATGTTCCATTGTAAATATTGACAGCATTAAAAGGAATGTCTAAAAGACGGGCACTAAAATGTCACCAGAAAAAGGCTGACTAGTATTTATGCTAAATTCCTCAAATTGCATCCCCTTTTTACATAAGTAGTGATGCCTCAAGAAACAAAGCAGATAATTCTCTAGAGCTATGAAGTGAAAGGAAATGAATGTGCCTACATTCACGTAGGAAGACACCCACTGCCTCTCATCATAATGACACGAAGTTTTTTTCTCCCCATCTTGGAGGATTTTCAGATAAGAAAGCTTACATCTTTCCCATATTGAGCTCAGAGGATAAATAGACAAAATAAATCACCACAAAAATAAAGGACCCTTACAAACATTAAAGGATTTCTAGTATTGTGTAGAGAATCAGTTATTGATGAGACTTCGCATTTGAACTTAGAATCATGTTTATCTATTTAATGAGGAATTAGATGAGCATCTTGCTAATGATGGGAGGGGAAAAAATCAGACTCTGCTGTTTTTCTATTAGTCGTAATAAAACAAAGGCTAAAAGGCACAATCTGAGGATTTCACTCAGCTGAATTTCTAGAAGCTTTTAGTTTGTCCTCTAACATCTTCTCCCTTGACATCCTGCATAACAGGCTATCAGTAGCCTGTGTACTGTCTAATTCAAGAAAATAGGCTTGTGATATCCAATAAAATTTTTAGAATTATATGCAATTATTCTGAAAGAAGAAACTGAAGAACTATCCTGGAATTCATTTTAAGGATGTTATTCCTCACATAGTACATTTATTAAGTAATTTAGAGCAAAATATTTTATTGGCTTGCTAATTATATTACAGAACACTATATTATATTTTTGAGCTTATGCTAAAATATCCTTGGAATGAATCATAATTCTAGGATTAATAGACTTACAGGTTTTGAAAAAAGAAAGGTTCTCTTTGAAATATTGCAATTAGTGCTTTGCATTGCTACTGAATAACGCTTTCTTTCTCCAGTTATTCTGAGGAATGTAATTTAGAGTGCTTTGTACAGAATCTTATTATAAATTTGAATTTTGACAATGACATTTTACATCAAAAGACAAATTTGTTGAGAAACACCAAATACAGAAATCCTAAGACTGCTACAGAAAGTTAAATACCTTCTGCTATGATCAATAACAAGCAGAGGCATAAAGGTACAGTTACTATCTCATAAGAAGGTCTACGGATTTCACAAAGAATCACAATCAGCCATTTATTTGGGGTCAGCTACGAAGTAAAGCTGCTTGTTTAAGTTGAGTATTTGTGCCAAAGTGATGGTAGAGCTTATTAAAATAGAATAATTGGCAGAAAATAGGCCTGCTCTTCAAATGCCCTCAGAAAACTTTGAGCTATGAGAAAGTTCAGTGTTCATTTCCTGAGTATCTATTAGACTGTGGCTTTCTAACATGAAGATAGTAGATGAAATCAATGAAGAGCCAATGAAGTAAGCTCCTGGTCTCAGGGAGAAAGTTGGCATGACTTGGCTAAGGTCACCTGGGGCAAAACTGAATTCTGAGTATAGGTTTCCTAACTCCAAAATGAGATCTACACACTTCGATCCTCCTGCTTTTCTCAGAAAGGAAATAGTGGATATTGTAGTGGATTTATTTGTTTAGTTGTGTATGTGTTTCCATATATGCCATGATTGCAAGCTGAGGGTAAAGAAACTGACTTACTGGGAAAGAAGCAGAGGTTGGGCAAGCTCTGGGCTGCAGCCTGAATTGGAGCCTAAAGCCCCAGGTTTAAAATCTGATTAAAGGGTTGTTTTAATGATCAATGAAAATAACGCCAATGTGAAACAACGAAAGGTACACAAGAAAGGGAATAGAGATATACAGGCTTTAGTTGCAAAAACAGTTAAGTCTGAATGATTAGCTGTCTGTGGGCAAATAACTTAACCCCTAGATCCTGAGCCTGTAAAATAAAGAAATTGGACTAAAATCACCTTATATTACATAAAATCTTTTACATTTGTCCTATTTAGGAAAAACAAAAGATAATTTCAACTTTTCTTCATTTTTTCATCAGTTAAAAACTTCAGGTGTTTTGATTCATCCTTAGTCTAATCGAGGTACTGTGCCTCATAAATACTTAGCTTGCAATATACTCTGTTCAATGAATACAGTTATTTCTGAACAAGTTAATAAGTGAAAGATTTCATAACATGGGGGATTAATTTTGTAGTTAACAATGAAATCAACAGTAATCACATTGATTTCTTGGGGCACCTGGGTAGCTCAGTCAGTTAAGTATCTGCCTTCGGCTCAGGTCACAATCCGGGGTCCCGGGATTGAGCCCCACAACAGATTCCCTTCTTCTCCCTCTCCCTCTCCCTGCTGCTCCCCCTGCTTGTGCTTTCTTTTTCTCTCTTTCTCTATCAAATAAATAAAAACTTAAAAAAAAATTGATTTCTTATGCTCACCACTGTTTTTTATGACTGTATCTTACAGGTCTGTCTGAATGTAAATACATTATCTCTATTCTTCTCAAACTCCATCAAATCCAGAATTTCCTCTTGCCATCTATTTTGAACACTATTGTGTTCCAGGGCTGCAATCTGTTTGTACCATCGATAAAAGTCAGTGCCTCCCAAACTTTGTTAGCTTCTAAATGGCAGGGAATGCATCTGTCTAGATATCCCTTAAGCAATTAGCCATAAATTATATGGTTTGAGAAGTAAGTAATTGGTATGTTTGCTGAAGAGCCATCCGATATAATCCCGAAAATTACCAAACTAAAAGGCCAAAAGTTTGATGTCCAAATATCCTGGTCATTTTGGTTACTAAGTCATACTGTCTAAAAGCATTTCTAATCCATTACTAAGAGATTACCCTAAAGGTAGTTAAATTGACAGGATTTACCCCCAACGTGTGGTGAAAACAGAATTGTCCCATTGATCATGGTCAGCATGCCTCTACCTTAACTCATTAAATGGGTCCTGCTACCAGGCCCCATTACTTAAACCTGACAAGAGTTTAGAGGAGAGAAAAATTTCACTATCAGGCTAGAAAAAATAATTCAGAGTCCATCATTGTGTTTGAGTTATTCGTAGGATCCTAGGGTCCACCTTGGCAGCACCAGAAGACCAGACATGGAAACTCTGAGGGGAGAATAAAGGAATCCTGAAAGCAGTCTTTTCCCATTTTACATTTTTACAAGGATCAGTTCAACTCCTTGTTTGAATACAATTGTTACCATTGGATGAGAACTCTAAAGTAATATTGTAAGGAAGAGAGACAAGTTGTGCATACAATTAGTTGAGGATTAAATTGGGAAGTAAAAACCGAATCACTTATTATCTACCTTAATTTGATCTAGTTACCTTTTTTTTTTTTTAGAAATAGATTTTAAGTCAATTCTAAATGAGGGTTTGGATTCTAAATCCAGGTTTGAATCATGTCATAGATCACTGGGCACAGACTCAGAAATCCCTTACAGTCTAAAAATTGAGATCTTGAGAGAAAACTTGAGTTTGTTTTTCTTGTAAGATATTCTTAATATGCTTCAACAGTCGAAGCTATATTTTAGTGTATGTATGAAACGTATATGAAGGAAATTTTAGCACTGGAGCTGGGTCAGCAGGCGTTCGGTTGAAGCCCAACCATTCAGCATTTATGCTACTTAGCAAGTTGCAAATACCTATAAAGGTAATGAGTTTAAGTAGCTTCATCGAACGTAATGGTTCTCTAAACCAATGTCTGACAAAAACTCATTTGTAGAAGGGAGAGGAATCTCTGCCTGACTGGGGACAAAACAATAAGATAGTTTCATCCACAGCTGAGCTAGGAAACAAAGTGATGAATGTGAAGTGAAGCGCCACCAGAAGGGGGAATATACATCCAGCCGCTCTATGTGATAGGATCTGCCTGTGGCCTAAGGTGCCAAGAAAGGTTGTGTTTGGAATGGGTTGGGACAGGGAATTAATCAATGGAGACCAGGAAGATGAGAGCAGAAAGAGAGGAAAGAAGAGGGGAAAGGTCAGGGTGGACAACAAGCAGTAGAGAAAAGCTGGAAGCCAGTACCTGGGGAGGCAGGCGAGGGGCAGTGGCCTCCTCAATTAGCATCACACTCCCACAACTTAGTCAACTATTTTGATGTCCCAAAATTTCCTCTAAGATCCCTTTACAACCTGCTACCGTGCAAATTCTTTTTCCTATTTGTCCTCTCTTCCCTTTCTTATTCTAGGGGCCTAATGAAATGAAAATATGGAGGAGAGGAAGAAAAGAGATTTTTTTTTTTTTATAATAAGATTATTTTGGGAATACAGACAAACAGCCACATACCCCCTCAGGGTTGGTCCAGCATTTTGCCTTGCCAGCCTCTTTAAACTATTTTAGAACAAATACAGCTCAAGAGTTCCATGAACCACCTAGAATATATAAAGAAAATAGGATAAGAGGCAGAGTACTCTAAAGACCTCTGTAACCCCTAGTCATCTCATGGGTTTTTTTCAAAGCTTATGCTACTCTTTACTTAATTACATTTGCTCCTAAGAAGCGTTAAGTGTTAAGAAGTTGGAAATGGGGGATCCCTGGGTGGCGCAGCGGTTTAGTGCCTGCCTTTGGCCCAGGGTGCGATCCTGGAGACTCGGGATCGAATCCCACATCGGGCTCCTGGTGCATGGAGCCCGCTTCTCCCTCTGCTTGTGTCTCTGCCTCTGTGTGTGTGTGTGTGTGTGTGTGTGTGACTATCATAATTAAATAAAATTAAAAAAAAAAAAGAAGTTAGAAATGAAATTGGCTAATCTACATACCTTCTATTGTACCGGAAGAAACTGAGCCCCAAAACATTGAATGAATTGTCCTAGAACACACAGAAGTCTGGTGATGATAACAGGGTAATGCTCAATTTTGCCAAGATTGCCACAACATCAAGTACGGTATCTGTGCACACTTCTATGAATATCTATAGGTCGGTACACTACTCATTCTTTTCTTACACAACAAAAAAAATTTAGAAAAACACCTATTATTATATTTTCCCTGATCCATGCTTCCTTGGTCCCCTGAGACTAATTCAGAGCAAATAAAAAAACCTTACAAACAAGTCTTAGAAATGTGACTTCTTTAACACAATGTGTATTAAAATACAATTACCATTAATCTTAAATTGACAACACTATGAAGAATTCACTTTTATGATTCTTTCTGTCTTAATCAGTAGGCTGAATCTTCAGGAGGTTTCTCAAGTGAAAATAAATGGCCAGTTAAGAGTTGAAAAATGTGTTCGAAATTTTGAATATAGTCGTCGATCTCTTGTTTCAAAAAATTTTCAATATTCAGTGAAAATGTATTCCAATGCACTCTCCAATGAGAACCTGAAAGAATACATTCAAGTTAAAAGGATAACGCCAGGGGGTGCCTGGGTGGCTCAGTCAGTTGAGCATTAGACTCTTGGTTTCAGGTCAGTCACAATCTCGGGGTACTCAGATGGAGCCCCAAGTGAGTCTCTGTGCTCAGTGGGGAGTCTGATAGAGATTCTCTCCCTCTCTCTGCCCCTCCCCTCTCTGCAAGGGTGCTTGCACTCTTTCTCACTCTCTCAAATAAATAAATAAATCATTTAAAAAAGGATAACATCAGTATGCCACAGTAATATGAAGAAGAAAGTGTGACAAAAAGTAGCCGTTAATCCTTTGGCTGATAAAAAATATATAACTTATCTTATAAAGGTTTAGTTCTGTCATTACACAAAAAAAAATCCAAACAAGTAAAAAAACAAAATAAAACAAAATAGCCAACATAGTGTAATTCTTTTAAAATTTTCACTGATAAAATGTACACTCTGTAAAAGGGTAAGTAAAGTGGAAAGCATAGGAACTTACTGCCATCTTGTGGATTGTTTGCTATTATATTCCGAAGTGCCTTCTCCCCTTTATTTCCTGGAATGTCATTTTCCGTTGCTATTAGTTAGAAAATGACTCAATAGTTCCCCAGCAACTAACCAGAACTAATATCATTTACAAAACAAGACACGAGAAAACTCATGCATTTTGCATGATGGAGATTTTGATTTTATAGTTGAAGAGTTCATTTCCTCAGCACCCCCTGGTTTTTAGTCAGTTACTTGTTTGCTTTCCCTGGTAAGGGGATTTTGCGCTTAATTTAATATTTTGTCTTGTCAAGGATTCAGCATGGAAGACAAAAAAAGAATGTTAGCAGAGATAACTGGCAAAGACAAAAATAAAGAGCATTTCCCACTCTGGGAAGTCCCAGCATCTAGAGCAACTGTTGCAGAATCGGTCCCTCCGCACTACCCAAAGCTCTGGGCTTTGAGTATCACCTGGATACCCTTTGGCATCACCTGGGAGCTGCTAGAAATGCAGAAACTCGGGTCCTATTCCAGACCTGCTGAATCAGAATTTGCATTTTTATAAGATTCCCCAATTGATTCACACACACAGTAAAATTTCAGAGGCACTAGAATAGGCTACTGTATTTCACTCCACTTACTTAGAGCAGAATATGCAAGCACGCAAACAGTATGCACAATGTCGCTCGGAGTTATGAGAAAAGCCAGGCATCAAAACACCTGGATTCAAGTCCATGTAACTTAATTGTGTGCATCTGACTTCAAGCCCCAGTAATTTCATTTTTGCGGACCTGAGACGTTGTCATCTGTAACGTGGAAGAAGGTGTTTACAAGATGATTCTAATGTCCCTTCTCATTCTCAAATTGTTAGATTTATTATCTATGCATCAGTTGTTCATTGGGTTAAACATCTAAACATCCATGCATGAGCAAATTGATGGTCTCAATACTGACTTTGACTTAATGATTTAATTTTAACTTCATAGCTCGCAAACTCTGTTTTGTCCCAGTAGAAATGTTTGATCTGGTAAGCAAGATATTTTACAAATTTGAAATTATTTGCTAACATTTTTAATTTTTATTTATTTGTTTATTTATTTATTCATTTATTTATTTTGCTGACATTTTTTAAATTATGATTTTACAATGAACGTCTTAGATTTTCTTCTTCTCTTGAAAAATTAGAAAACCTGCCAATGCTTAGCTCACAATTGTTGAAAACAATTACCTATGGTGGGATCCCAGTCTGCCCCAGTCTTACTTAGCTCTATTCTTTATATTGATGCCTGGTCTCTGTGGGCATTGGAGTCAGTAACCTCTGGCTTTTGGTGGTATTCTCAATCAAGTCCTTTAGCATGTCCAAAGCTATAATGGGCTAAATGAAAACTTACCTCCCTCACAAACTGTAATCTTCAAAGCTGAACGGTGTAATTCTTTGTAGTATTAATCCTCTTATTCAAAGGTAACCACTAGGGGAGCCTGATGTGGCTCAGTCAGTAGAGTGTGGGACTCTTGATCTCAGTTCAGGTCATGACCCTGGAATCATGGGATGGAGCACCCAGGCAGGCTCTGTGCTCAGTGCAGAGTTTGCATGTCCCTCTCTCTCTGCTCCTCCCCACATGGTCGCACTCCATCCCCCTTCATATAAATAAACAAAATTTCTTTTAAAAAAGAAATGTGCACTGTTGTGTACTGTTTACACAAGTTGAAGCCACAGGACTGCCTTTTCCAGAGTGGGGAAAAATACCTTTGACCATAGGGGTTTTCATAACAGCAAATATTTACTGAACAATATATAGGTAGAACAATTTTACACAAAACAGAATAATATCTGCCCTCACTGAACTTAAGGTCTTACACAGTAGAGGTAAAATTGAATGAGTAATTCCAATAACATACGATGGTGGTTCTGATGGAGGATGTGAGTTGGCCTAGAAGTTCATTGTTTATAACAGCCTTTAAGCTGAGACCTAACAGGCATTAGTAGCTAATGACAGAGATGGGAAGAGAAAGGTTCCAGAGAAGGAACAGGGAAGAGCAAAGTCCAACAGGGAATGGAAGTAAGGCCAGAAACTAACTGAAACATAAACAATACTGCTGGAATGAAAAGAAAGAAGCAGAAACCTGATATGAAATAAGCCTGAAAAGACAGGATAGTTTCTAGATGTTCTAGAAATTGTGAGAGGCCACTGATGGGGTTTAAGCCAATAGTCATCTTTGAACTTTTAAAGTCTCACTCTGACTTAAGTGTACACCTGTGAGGTTGCATATTCACAGAACTTATGGGCATCAAATAAATTAATAATTGTACCACCATCAGCTTCACAACATACTTGGCCAAACTGATTAAAAATATGAATTCCTCATGCCCTAGAAGCACCGTGGCATAGTTATAAGACACATGCTTCACACTTTACAACGTATTTTTATCCTGTTATGAACCTCTGAGATAGTATGTATACCTTCCATTGGGGGTAATGCTAAAAGTCTAAGTTTGTGCCCTGTTAATGGTGAGGCAGACAGAGCCTGATGGCCTCCCCGCCCCACTAATACAGAGCCGGAATTACAGCCAGTGACATTTATTCATGGGTGCACATGACACGGAACGCATTATCCCTTGACCTCCTGGCTGAGAGCCAGTCTTGTCTGGATGATCCTGCAGTTTCCAAGCAGTCCACAGCTGGGTGACTCATTTAGGATGGCACTTCGGTGTCTTTTAAAGCATTCCTTCTGTTCAACCTACTTATTTTATCCCGCTTAATGCAAGAGCTTAGCACCGCTTGGGGCCCCTGCTGTTGGACATGACTGCACATTTCAGTCTGAGCAGAGTTAGATTGTGATTACAAATAACAGAGAATGCTGAAGTCTCCAAAATTGATTCGGATTTACTTATTTTTTAAGAGGTGTGCAAATTTTGCCCACCCTCCCCCACCCCCCAAATTCTCTTTCATTACCTGATTTTATAGCCACTTTAAAGTGTAGAGTTGCTTTCCTTTTTTCATCCCATTATTACCATGTTCTAGCAGTTTTCATGCCAATTAGCCATCCTAAGAGCCTTACCCTAGTCATATTGTGAAAGGGATGTTTCTTCAACTACAAAAATATTTTTTTCTGCTGAGCTCTAGATATCTGAACCAGAAAAATCACCTTAAGTGATGAAAGCATGGTGTGCAAATCGACTCTCTGTGTGCCTGTAGAGAGATTCACGTCCAGGTAAATAACTCTTCGGGCCCCCTGGTCAGGACTTATCAGCAGAGTCCCTTCCAGGCAGGTAGAAGTTGAGATGGAAGCAAGAGCAGCTGTGTGCAGTGTAGCTTCAAAAGGCAGGCAGATAACTAGACATATCTGCCTCCAGGCAGGTCCTCGACAAGAGAAAGCCTATCAGACAAGCAACAGTTCTTGCCTGCCCAGAAAATAAACTGGAAGCCACGGGGGCCGGGGTTCTGAGTCAGGAAGCTCCCTCAGCATGTGCTGAAAGGCAGGTCAGTGTGAGGCAGGCAGGGCCACTGGGCATGGAACTACAGAAGCCCACCCTTAGGCTCCTTTCAACATGCTTTCTTGCAATGGAACAGTGTCTCTGGAAGAAAAGGAATTTCTTTTAATGAAGTACTGACTTAGACTGCGAGACGACGCTGAGCTGTCTTGCTCTCAAAAGGTAAAGGGGAGAATATAAGTGCTCGTGTGTGTTTGTTGTGTGGGGTATAAATGCAGCTGATACATCTGTGCGGGTACTTACGAGTGTTCTGTTCACACACAGTTGCAGCATCAACGTGCAACCCAGTTAATGATTCTTATTATCTTATCTTGAATGCGTAGCCTATGATTTCAGGAAAATTTATTTTTAAGGCGAACACAGAAATCAAATATGAGAAAGGAAACACAGCTGGCAGATGATGTAAAATAGCCACAGCAATAACAACGGCTTAAATATCTTGCATTTCTGCAGGTGTAATGGATGGGAGATAACCAGGCATTAGAAGAAATCCTGAGTCTGTCTTGAACGCCCCACTTAGGACTGCCCATCGGTTAGTTCTCTCTGTGAAGTCAAGTTAGAAATTTGAGAGTCTCAAAAAAACAGACCATGAAAGAGCTGAGCAGCTAATTGTGATCGACTTAATATCCAGCGAGATGGGCACAATGACGTCTAAATCAATGGCTTGATATCATGTTGCTCTAAATCTTCTGTCTTTAAGACAAATTAGAGCATGTGAATCCAGTTACATTACACAGTGTATTTTATAGGAGTTTTTGGCTACCCAGCCATGCCTGAGGCTAATAGAATCCCAGCCCCTAAATGCTAGCAATATCCCAGATCTGGATCTATCTCCACTTCCAATGGAAGCTACAACCATTTCTAAGAGCTTGTCTGTGACTATCAGTTCAAAAGGTGACTGCTTCTAATAGAGAAAGAGGAGGAGAAAGGTCAGAGAAATAAGAACAATGAGATCTTAGGCCATAGGGAGAGTTAAGAAAGACATGTGAGTAGGAAGTTTAAACACCCAAAAGACAGTCAAGAATGGAAAGCAAGAAGTATGAAGAGGTCAACACAGATGGGAATTTGTTTTCCTAGCCTGTGTTAATAGCAATGTCTCCAAATGTATATACCTAATAAAGCATCGTATGACCAAGCAATGATAGAAAGAAGCCAGATCATTGGGTGTCTAAGTATGGAACTGTAGGAGAACATTAAAAAATGTATACAGTCCAAAGTCTGGATTATAGAGACAATAACATGGAAAAAACATACACACTACATAGCTCCTATCATGTTCCAAGCCATCATTAATCCATCCAACCATCCAAGAAATGTTCACTGAGCATTGCCTCCGTGTTAGACTCCATGCTCAGCCCGGGGGAATACAAAAACAAAACAGAATCTATTGTTTTAAGGTACACGCATTCTAGTATAGAAGACAGAGAAAAGACATATAGATAAATGTGTGACATGAGAGTAGATCGTGATGCCTTTTGAGGTGAAATGCATAGAGCTAAGGATGAGGCAGAAAGTGAAGAGAGGTAAATAGGAGCTCTTCTACATGGGGCTTCAAGAAGTCCTTCCTGAACAACACAGTCGAGCCGGACCAGTGAATATCTGGAGAAAGGTGGTCACATTAAACAAGAACCATGAGGGTCCAGCTCAAGGAGAGTGACAAGCCTAGGGTACTCAAGGAACAGGAATAAGCCAGAGTGAGCAAAGGGAGAAAGCCGTAGGAGCTGCAAGGAACAGATGAGCAGGGCAACCCAGGAGGGGCTTTGGAGGCTGTGGTAGGAATTTCGGATTTTTCTCTAAGTGTGTAATTAGAGAGCATTGGGGGTATGGACCAAGGAGTGGGGAGTGGCATGATCTGGTCTTTGCTTTTTTTTTTTTTTTTTTTTTTTAAGATTTTTTTTTATTATTTATTTATTTGAGAGAGAGAGAAAGAGAAAGACCACAGCTGGGGGCAGGGGCAACAAAGGGAGCCCATGTAGGGCTTGATACCCAGGACTCTGGGATCATGACCTGTGCAGAAGGCAGACACTTAACTGACTGAGTCACACGGGTGCCCCAGCTAGTCTTTGCTTTTAAAAGATTTTTCCATCTCTTGTATGGAACACAAACTATATCCCAGAAAGAGTGGAAGCAGGAAGAGCTGCTGATAGGATGCTATTGCAGTAACCCTGGAAGAAGATGTTGGCGGGTCAGAATACAGTGATAGGGGAAGTGGTAGGATGTGGATTACGACTTTGGTCTCTCTGCACCTGAGAGCTAACAGAATCATTATACTTCAATACACAGATAATCTCGACACAGGCCTCTATAGTCCATCAATTACTTTGCTGCTCTGAAGTAACATTGACCCTGGTGCTGTGTTCCCCAAACGTACCTGATGATGGGGACTGGTTAAGTACGCTAACCGGGCCTATTCCTGGAGTTTCTGATTCTGTAACCTTGATGGGGTCCAGAAATCTGTTTAACGAGTTCTCCAGGAGATTTTAACAATAGGCAAGTTGCCGAGTTCTGGCTTTTACAAGTGAATTTCATTATTCTCCGCATTGGTAACTCCACCTCCCAGTGAAAAATGTCCTCATGAGTGAGGGGAGGAGGATGTCACCAAAGACATGGCTTCCAGTTCTGAATGTGGTTCAGAATCACACAAAAGCCGTGATAAAAATGCTTTTGGTCAATAGACCAGAGTGGGCATGTAATCTCATTTCTCCTTCACATGTCTTATATTTCTACTTGCTACTACGCCGGTTCAGATTCTAATTATTTGTACTTATTTGCATTTTTAAAAAACTCTGTCAGGAATTCCATTGCCAGCTCGATCTTCATCATTAGGTGTATTGAAAAATACTCTTTCCCTGCTTAGATACCTTCTGGGTCACATTTCCTATAACTCCCCAAATGTTGGTCAGATTTTCAGCAAAACCTGCTATGTATGACTGGGCCTCTGCATGGCTTTGTAGTTTTGTCAGTCTTTATTCCCTTACAAATCCTCCTGTTCTGACCCTTTTGGCCAAACATAATAAGGACATCAAGTTTTCTGTTGTTTGCTAATGTTTGTTAATGCTAATGTTTGCTTCTTTCTAGAAAAGTGCCTATCAAAACTTCCCCCCGGCCCCCAAGGCCAAGAGTGGGCCGCCATACCCCCATTAACTATCTCAGAGCATGTTAGCCAGCCAGAAATGCTTCTCCTTTACCTCAACTCCTGTGAAGTGACTCTTTGGGCCATTTCTATGGCTTATAAGGCTCCCTACTGTGGCTATGAGTTTATTTTTTAAAAGATTTTATTTATTTATTCATGAGAGACAGAGGGAGAGAGGCAGAGACATAGGCAGAGGGAGAAGCAGGCTTCATGCAGGAAGCCCAATATGGGACTCAATCCTAGGACCCTGGGATCATGCCCTGGGCCAAAGGCAGACAGACGCTCAACCATTGAGCCACTCAGGTGCCCCATGGCTGTGAATTTAATTTACGTTGCTGAGTAATGATAAGTATTCTTTTCCAGGAGAGTCTATCATATCTAATATATATTTATTTGTATCACCCAATTGCTTTGCATAAACAGACATTTAGGTTCTCCATGATGACATCAGAAACCAGAGGATCTGCCTAAAGTGAAGACCGAGACCCTTATAGCAGCTCGCCACACAGGTCAGGTGTATCTCTCCTCTGCAGCCTGCCATGGAAGGCACCAGAACCAGAGCCTGCTTCCCTCTCTAGTCTCATTCTTCATCCTTGTCTCCTCCTAGTTGGTGCTCCAGCAAAATCAGAAGGCTTTTGTTTCCCCCAACACTACTGAAAAATCTCTTATTCATGCTTCAACTGGTACAGTCCTTCTCATGAAAATCCCTTTTATTTTTCTCTATCCTACTTGCTCCTTAGCACTCTACAATAAGTACTCTCAGTTCAGCATCTGCCTTCTCCAAGAAGCCCCTCTTGCCACCAATGGCACCCCTGCCATCACTGAGTCAGAGGACCCCCCGCCCCTTTCTCACATAATTTGAGAACTATGTGTAGAAATTCTCTTTATTAATCTCCTGAGAGTAAACTGTAAGCTTCTTAAAGTCAAGAAATACATTCTTCTTTTGCTTTTAACTTCCAGTATCTGACACAAATAAGGCTCTTGATAAAGAAGTATGACACCATATAAATATGCGTTGTGCAAAATAAAGAATGAACATATTGACAATGTGTCCTGAATTTGTTTATATCCTTCTTATTCCCTGGCTGATTCTGAGGTGCACTCAGGGTGCAGCATGACCTTAGACCAAATGTCATTGGCACTAAGTAAAAATCACCTGAATTCCCTGGGCTAGACAATACGGACCACCAGTTCTAATAAAAAGCAAAAATGTCTGAACTGTGCAGCTTAGTCAAAATTAGCGTTCAGGACTGAAGCAACTTCGTTAATAATCTAGAGGTATAAAACTTTCCAAAACAAAGTAGTCTGACTTGAATTGTCCCTATGTTCTCTATAGATCGATCTAACTCACTGAAAAATTAATCTCATTTTTACTTCTTCCAGCCTCAATAGGACACAGCTGCACTGATGTTCATCTCAATTGATGGAATGAAGAAGCCTCATCTTTATTCAGTGTGAAGCAGCTGCCAAGAGAAATGGCCTTAGAGAGAGGTAATAAGTTCATGAGGATCACCTGTGTCGTGCAAAACAATATTTGATTTTTTTGAAAGTTTAAGCCGATTGGAAAGAACATATGAATTAAGTATCTAGCTCGTGGGTGAAAAGTTTTGCTGCAGGGTGACAGAGTGCACCATCAAGGTGATACATTTCAGACATTGCCTTCCTGCAACACAAGGGTAGTATGGAGCAAATGGAACAGAGGAAATTATGACCCACTGGCCAGAATGGATTTGTAACACAGGAACGCCGCACAAATATGCTCTATTCTTATCTCAGAGAATAAGGCTTTGGGCAAATAAAACAAATGCCAAAGTACAGGTTCCTTCTGTTATGAACATACTCTAAAAAGCAAGGCGGAGATGGAAATTTGTGCTGTATTTGGCAAAGCAGTCTCTGCTCTTCCATACATGGTTCACCTTTCCTCTTTATTTTAAAATTATAAATTTCCCTCTTTCTTCCGATTCTATTTGATTCCAAAGCCTCTTGTTTGACTGCTAACAAAACCTTTGTGTTATGCTCCAGAGAAGGCTCTCTCTGCTCCTGTCTGTCAAACAGATGACATATGTTCAGTTTAACAGAATTGCTACCAAGGGAAGGCACACACTCTCTAAGAATTACGGAGCCATTCTCTTAGACTCATCAAGGTGTGACCTTTTAATAGAAGAGAGTGTTTACTTTAAGTTGCTATTACACTGAAATCAGGAATGAAATATTGAGTTCATTCCACCTGGAAAAAAAATGTGGAATGAAAATAAACACTGGCAAATCTCCCAACACATGCCATGGGCAGTTATAAGTAATTAACCTATATCAATTAGGTACATTTTCATAACAACCCTTTACAATCCCATTGTAGAGACGAGGAGGTGAAACAGAAATCACAAAGCTGTGATTTCGTCCAGCTGATACGTGACACAGCCAGGATTTGAACCTAGGTAGTGTGGCGTCGTAGTCTTGATTTAATCTCTTACATACATTATGTTAAACTTCTACAATAGATGTTGGTTGGGCAATGTAAGGATTTGTAGATCATTGAAAGATTTCTACCTAAAGTGGTAATTTTTCTGATATAAAGAGTTGAAAGAAAATGGAATATGATTGTCTTTCTGGGATAATTATAAAGTATCTATCTTCTCAACAAGTCATTATACTGTTTTTTTTTTCTTTATGTCATTTTTTTTTTCTTTATGTCATTTCTGTTGCATTGCAACAAGCAATAGCAAAAACTGCAATATTCTTTCAGCCCCACCTCTGGCTATGTGGTTGGCTTTCATCTCGGGTATATTTATCTTCATTCATAAACTCGAACCCTTCTTGCTCTTGTCCCCTGTTCTAAGCACAACTTAGGTAAAATCTCTACATAAATATTGTGTTTTCTAGTTCAGAGTGGATTAAGTATCCACTTACTCAGATATGCAGATAAACAAAGCTTTTAGATTACTTTCATTATGATTCATATTATTATGAATACATTCATAGCATGCATTTGTATTATTTTCATTTAGATTATGTTATTGTTACTTTCAATAAGGCCTATATTCATCTACAAGGAGAATCCTGGGCAGGTTGGTCTCAGAGATCTGAGCACAATGCCAAAGGTATGAGACAAACAGGTATGATAAGTTCCAATTAAAGGTGGTTCATGAATAAACTTGCAAAAAAAAAACAAGAACTGTTATACCAAGACCAAAAATTACTCTCTAAATCTTGAGTAAATTTCCTATAAACCTCAACCTTGGTCACTAAACCAGAAAACATAAAAGAATAAGCTCAATATTTTCCTCACTGGTGATAGAAAAGCAGCTCACAGTGTGTCTCTTATACCAGGTCATATAACACACATAGATACTCTAGGAGTCACCTAAAATTTGGCAAATACAATTCAATTGACAGGAATCAGTAAGTCTGGACCTAAGAGAAAGAATAAAGTGGTACCAAAAAAGACTGTATGCCTTAGGGATACACATGGCATATATGGAAGGACTGAGCTTCCTTCTCAGACTCATGCCTCCTAACAGGAGGAGAAAGCCACACATTGGAAAGAAACCATTGATCATAGTGCCATTTAATGTCAAGTTAATAAAAGAGACTTGTTTATGTAAGTCATGGTCTGAAAATCAGAGACCAAAAAATGGTACAAAGGTGATTATAAGAAGCCCACTCCTCTAGGGGTGTCTGGGTGGCTCAGTTGGTTAACTGTTTGCCTTTGGCTAGAGTCATGATCCCAGGGTCCTGGGATCGAGCCTGGTGTCAGGCTACCCCCTCAGTGGGGGACCATCTTCCTCTTCCTGTCACTCCCCCTGCTGTTGCTCTCTTGTGCTCCCTGTCAAATAAATAAGTAAAAAAATTTTTTTTAAAGAAGAGAAGAAGCAGCACACTCCTCTAGGCTGTGAAACAGCCCTGGGGGATATCCTGTAAGTCAGCGCAGTGGAGCCTTTTGCACGTGGGCTAAAGAACTACATAAGGCACGTGGGTAGCTACAGAAGGTACACTACATAAAATACTACAAAAGCGCACCACTCATGGCACATAGTTTTCCATCCTTTCTATCTCTTTACAAATTAGATGTACCACTAGATAACTTAATTGGAAGTCTGCTTGAATTTATTTACAATCTTCGTGAATTCACATCAGAGGGAATAATGGAAAAGTTAACAAATGGCATCAAAGGGCAGTCACTTTCTGCTACTCTCCCAGCTCTTGTCCCAATCACCCCAACCCCAGGCAAAGAAGAGGCCTTTACTGTCAGATACAGGGCAGAGAAGTAACTCAACAGAAGATATCAACCCTTTAATTTTGCCACCTCCTCAGAAAATAATGATAGACACATTCTGTGGCCCAAGAATGAGTAAGCTGTCTCAGAAGTCACAATTAAATACTTTTAAGTTGAAGGCCAGTGTAGACATACAGGGATGAAGGAACTTCTTTGCCCAAGGTCTCCTCATGGCCTACTTCTCATGTTCCCATGTTATTAAGTTTCCATGTAATCCCTCACTTTAAAATAGTTCATTTTGTGCATTGACTTTGTGACCAATCTTGAACACCTTACTTTGCCTTTCCATAAGTAATGTTATTCGCTACTGCAGTAGCCCATTTTTTTCCTGAACTTCCCTCCAAAGAACCACAATTGAACCTTCTCCTGCATCAAACAAGAGATGCCTCTAGGTCATTCTGGTTATTCACTCTAAGACATACATAGTCAAGAACAAGAAGCAAACCACTACGAAGAGTTGCTGTGTCTGTGCTGTCAGAAGGCAATCTAGTCCTTTCTCTCAAGGGTTAATAAGGCTTATTCAGGGAATACATCATATTGTCATATCATCCAGGGAATACAATAAATTCATAGCAACATTTTCCAAACCAAGACTCTCTGGCCCATCTCTCGCCAGGAGTATAATAACAATAGCACATAGTTCTTCTACAGATAACTACCCACTAAGCCTTTTCATGTAAACATCTTCTTCAGGAAAGTTCCTTCTTCACTAGACACTGCTGTAGGTGACTGTGCAGAGATAAATTCTGTCCCTCAAAAGAAACTTTAGGGACCATTACACTGGGGTCAGATTAGCCTTAAAACTGTGATTTTTTTTAATTACATGGACATTCTACCTGCAGTTAGGATATGGAAGGTCTCATTTTTTTTTGTACTCCTATTATCTCACAGTTTCAAAGTTTCTAGGGAACTTCCAGTCTTATAATATCACAATCCACTTCAGTCTTTACTTTTCTTTGTATATAAGCATCTATATTTCAATCAAAAGTTACAAGATATGTAAAGAAGATTTGATCAAGAAAATGTGATCCTGATTAATAATCAAGAGAAAAGTCAGTCAATAAAAATAGACAGCTCAAATGCTGGAATTACAAAATAAGACCTACAAATATCACTGATAAATTTGTATGGGAATCTACAGGATATTATAAATATAATGAGCAAAGAAATGTGACATTTCAAGAAAGATTTAAAGACTATAAAAGAAAACTAAAATAGAAATCTTGCAACTAAGATGTAAATATTTTAAATAAAATATTGACTAGATGTATTTAAGGACATACTAGACACAATCGAGAAAAAAAAAATCAATACACTTGAAGACAGAACATTAGAAATCATTCAAACTAAACCACAGATAAAAAGATTTAAAATAATGATTAGAGTGTAACAATATTAAGCAGTCAAACATATATTATCATCCTAGAGAGAAAGAAGAGAAAAAATGACAGAGAAAAAACATTAGCCAAGATAATGGCTGAAAATTTTCCAAAACTGATCATAAACATTAATTCAGACATCCAGGATGGCTAGTAAATATTAAATATAATAAATACAAAGAAAACCACACCCGGGAATACCATACTCAAATGACATAAAACCAAAATAAAGGAAAAGAAATTAAATGGGAGAAGAACCCAAGATAGCAGCAGAGGAAGATCCTGGACTCACTCCCTCCCATGGACACACAAAATCTGCAGTTGTGTATGTATCACTTCCCTCTGAAAAAGATCTGAAGACTAGATGAACAAGTTCTCTGCTATAAAGAATAAAAGAACCATATTGAGAGGGGTAGGAGAGGCAGAGACACAATCTTAGCAAAAGACCTCACCGCCCCCCAGCCCTATGATACACAATAGGGAGGGATCTCACCAGCCCAGTACTTCTCCCAGAGAAGCAAGGGATGAGTTCCCCACATCAGGCACCTCAGTTCTTGGGAGAGGACACGTGAGATGAGCTCCCAAAAATGCCTCGCTTACAAAACCAATGGGGCTGTCATCCAAGGGACCTAAAATACTATAGGAAACTGAGATTCTCCCTTTAAAGAGCTCACATTCAGTCTCACTTGCCCCAGGATCCAGTGCAAAAGCACCAATTTGAAAAGTGCCTAGACTGTATGTGAAGGAAATACATTTTCTGATCCAGAGGCAACTTCTAGAGAGACAGAAACAGTTGGGGTTCCCTCCAAAGACAGAGCCACTGGCAGATGCCATCTCCATACTAGCCACCTACCCTGCTAGCAGAATTGGGCACACATGCTGCAGTGCCCTCCTGCTGCCTCACTGGGACAAGCAGAGGCGAGGAGCCGTGGTACTGTCCCACTGCCTTGCTGAAGCTAGAAAGCATGGATATTGGATATTGCGGTGATCCTCAGCTCCCTGGCGAGGGCAGAGGAGTGCCAGTGGTCATGACATTCTCCTGCCCTCAATCTGGGGCCTGCAGGCGTGTGTAAACAGGGTACTCTCCTGTATCATTTCTGGAGACTGAGTGTACTCCTTTTTTTTTTAAATTTTTTTTTATTATTTATTTATGATAGTCATACAGAGAGAGAGAGGCAGAGACAGAGGCAGAGGGAGAAGCAGGCTCCATGCACCGGGAGCCCAACATGGGATTTGATCCCGGGTCTCCAGCATTGTGCCCTGGGCCAAAGGCAGGCGCCAAACCGCTGCGCCACCCAGGGATCCCACTGAGTGGCCTCCTAATCAAGACATTTCATTACTGTCTTTCTAAAGCCAGTGAGCGTGCCTGCCCTTACACTCTCCAGCTGCACTGCTAAAGCCAGTGGGTACACACAAACCACACAGCATGGCCACGGGGGCTTGTGTTCCCGAGCTGATTCCAGGACTTACTCTAAAGCCACAATAATTAAGACAATTTGCCCATACCCATTTGGATATGGATAGAAAAATAGATCAGTGTGCTAGAATTGGCTCCACAATTAGAGCCACATACACATGGTTAATTGATTTCAACAAAACTTCCAAGATATTGAGGAAAAAAATGTATTTTCAACAAATAGTGTTAAAATAAGTACATATTCATATGGAAAAAAATAAGAGCCCCACCCCTACCTCATCCTATATACCAAAATTAATTTCAAATGGATCAAAGACCTAACGGTGGAGACTAAAAATATAACATATATAGAAGAAAATCATTACAAAATTATCTTTGTTAAGAAATTGCAAAGATTTCTTAGACAAAAACTAACCACATTGATAAAATAAACTTTATCAAAATGTAAAACTTTTTGCTCTTCAAAAGGCAAAACACAGATTGGGAGAAAACATTCTAATACATATGTATGGCAAAGAACTTGTATCCAAATATATATATATATATATATATATATATATATTAAAGATTTTATTTATTTATTCATGAGAGAGAGAGGCAGAGACTTAGGCAGAGGGAGAAGCAGGCTCCCTGTGGGAGATCCTGATGAGGGACTCTATCCCAGGACCCTGGGATCATGACCTGAGCCAAAGGCAGATGCTCAACCACTGAACCATCTAAGCATCCCCTAAAAATATTTTTTTAAAACCTCCTAGAACTCAATAATGAAGAATGAATAACTCATTTAAAAAATGAGCAAAAAATTTGAACAGATACTGCACAAAAAAAAATATTCCAGGGGCCAATACGCATATTAAAAGATGCTCAAAATCATTAGCCATTGGAGATATGCAAATTCAAATGCAAGTGAGAAAAGGCTTCAGTCACACTAAAATAGCCAAAAATGGAAAGACTGACAACACCAAGCACTAGAGCAGACATGGAATAATCTTCTGGTAAGCACGGGACATGATACAATCCCTTTGGAAAACAGTTAAAAGATAAACTGAGGCATATTAAACTTTTTAAGGGTTTATTTAAGCAAAAATCAACTGAAATTGGGCAGTGCCAAAGCAGAAGTGGTTAGGAGTGCTCTACCAAAGGAGCTCCTGGAGAAATTTTATAGAGAACAGGCAAACGCAAAATAAGGCAATTACTGATTGGCTATAGTTCAAAGCCTAGTTGGCTATTGGTGATCAGTTGTCCTTAGTTTTCAATTTCGTAGCCTTGAGATATTTATAGGCTAAGGTTTTGGGTTGCCACTACAGCGATGGAGCCACCTCAGTCTAATGTCCTCCTAATTAATTATTCTAATAATGACTAACCATTTTCTTAAAGAAACAAAAAGATGTTCACACAAAAAATTATATAGGTATATTTGTATTTGTAGCAGCTTTATTCACAATAGCCCAACACCTGGAATACCCCAGGTGACCATCAATTGGTGAATGGCAAAACAAAACTGATAACAAATAAAAAGGAATAACCTATTAATTCACAGAATAGCAAGGATGTATCCCAAAAGCATTACATAGAGTAAATAAAGATGGAAACAAGAGAACTATGTACTTATATGACTATACTATATGACTTAATTTTTATGAAGATGTAGAAGAAGCAACACTAAGCTATGAAAATAGTAATTCAATCACCTCAGAATAAAGGATTGAGAGTATGGGAATTGCCTATAAAGGAGAGTATTGGGGACATTTTGGGATGATGGAAATACTGTATCTCAAATAAGGTGCCTGTAACACGGGCATATTCATTTGTCAAAAGTCATCCAACTGTGTTTCTTACAATATGTGCATTTTATAGTGAGAAAATTATATTTTAATAAAGTGGTTGAAAATTAGAGAGAAAGAGAATAATAACTAGATATTTTGTTTGCACAAATAGACCCCAGGTTGATTTCCAGATGTGCATCTCTAAACTCTTCAGTCCTTTTGTCTGGAGTCCTTGTTATTCTCCAATACTCTGGAAAGGCAATTTCCCATTCAAAGAGTGAACTGGGGAAAACCACTCTAATTGATTTGATCAACAAACCCAAACCCACCTCTATTTAAAGAGAAACCAATTTGAACATTCTATAACTGCATGCAGATCCTGCCTTGCTTGAAGGGGTCTGCCTAGCAATGCCATAACACATAACTCTGTTTCAAATGAGATTGTGGTTACTGAGGCAGAGCAGAAACATTTGCTATGCTTATTTGCATTAACCAATAGTCAGACTGGCCTTGGGGCTCAAAGCTATTTGTGGAAGGCTCTGTGGTCTACTGAGCTGATGAAATGTGGAGGTACGGGCAAAGGGAAGGTGTAAAAAAACAAAGTCGGCATATGTAAGGCAGGATTTTCCTCTCTAGCTTTTTTCCTTTTTGTTCTTTCTTTTTCATTATTTTCACATTGCTACTGAAGAAGTTATATGTACACATGATGAAAATCAGAAAAATAAATCAACAGTGCAGAAGACTACACAGAGAAAAGTATCCCTCCTACATACACCACTTGCCCCTAGGCCTTCTCTATCTAGAGGCAAAACCTATTACTACTTTCACATATAAAGTTTCAGAAATAGTCGATGTATCTATACCTGCTTTAAAATGTAGCAAACATCATGAAAAGCATGAATTCCTGGGGCCAGGCTGCCTGAATGAGCATCCTAGGCCTATGGTTTCCTACTTAGCGATCTTACTCAAGGCGTGGTCTCATTTCCCTCATTTGTAAAACGCGCCAAATAATCACACCAACTTTATGGGGTGTGATTAGTATTCAGCAAGGCAATCAACAGTGGGTGGTCCCCCAGGATAATGCATATCCCATTTCTTGCTTTTGCCACTTAATGAAGTGCTGTGGATGCTTACAGGTCAAGCCATGTAGAACATCTCAGCGCTTCTGACCTGCTTCTCTTCTTTCCATTTCACTATTCCTTGTCACATCTTTTTTCTCTCCTCCAGAATGACCACCAGCAGTTTGAGTTGATCTGTCAGCCTTTTTGTTTCATATTGTCAGTAGGTTAACTTTTCCTATCATAAAGCCTTTGATTTTCTTCTGCTGATATTTGTCCTGGCTTCTGTCACTAATATCTGAAACATTCAAAGTATTTTCTTGCCCTTGCCAGAGAGTTACTACTGAGAGAATTTGCAAACCAGGTTCAGACGGTGTGTCAGGATCCAGTTTTTTCTCAAGCTACCTTTCACTTCTTTCAAATATGATAGGTACGTGCTCTTAATGCACATAGCCTGAGAGGCAGCCTTCTCCTCTATAATATTTGTACTTTTTTACCTAGACATTCCTTAAGTGCGGTATTCTAGTCCTTGGAACATTTCTGCTAATAGCAAGTAACAGATGCTTATAATATGGCTAGTTTCAAACCAACCATTTGGAAACAGATATAGCCAGAAGCACTATGCTTACTGTTGGACAGATAAACCAGGGTTCTCTGGGGACCAAGGCTGAGGCTGGAGATTCTTGAACTACAGCTCTTCATTTAAGGAAAAGAGGTACACCATTTTTATGCATTTATTATTATTCTTTAGGCTGAAAGAAGATGCCATTATGGAGAAAAGGCATGGTCTTCATTAGCATAAGACCAAAAAGGGCAGGCTCAATGTTTTTTTTTTTTTTTTGATTTTTATTTATTTATGATAGTCACACACACACAGAGAGAGGCAGAGACACAGGCAGAGGGAGAAGCAGGCCCCATGCACCGGGAGCCCGACGTGGGACTCGATCCCGGGTCTCCAGGATCGTGCCCTGGGCCAAAGGCAGGCACTAAACCGCTGCGCCACCCAGGGATCCCAGGCTCAATGTTAATAACCCTTACCCTTCACAATAAAAGATGAAGTTAGAATCCTAGTGGTGCTTCCATATTAACTTCTTACTCAGGAAATTGGAAAATAAAGGCCAAGCACTATAACCTAAGCCTTGCAATGTTGCCTTAAGACTGTTTTCTTGTAGGTAAAATAAAGAGAATAATGATATCTACCCTCATAGGGCTTCTGTGAAAAGTAAAAGAGCACCCAAGCACACAGAAAAAAAAAAAATCACTAAGTACTAGCTACGATCATAAATGTTTGCCAACAAAGTCTTACAGTGATGAGGATTTATCTATTGATCACCTAGGAAAGGAATGAAATGGAGACCTTGGTGTCCAAGCTTGAGATGAGTGGCCCCGAAAAGGCAGACTCAATGTGAAACAAGCAGGGTGAGCAATAAGTCAGCTGTGATGAAATCAAGACCAGAGAGCAGGTGGGAGCCTCAGGAGAGTCTCCATATTTAGAGGTAGAGCAACCTGGACAGAGTTTCCAGATTACAATCCAATGAAGTAGGTTGAATGTGGGTTGCACACCTTGAGATTAAGTGAATCCCTCAAATTTATGTGGGCAAATCAGTGGCTAAACAGGCTGAGGATTCAGCCCTCCTTTTTTTTTTTTTTTTTTTTTTTTTCAGCCCTCCTTTTTTAAGACAAGACCCATTTATCAAATCCAGCAAGGTTCAAGGAGTGGAGTACAGTGGAGGCGATGCTCTTTATTTGGGAGAATGTCAAGGATCAATCTCTCCCTTCATAATGGAGTGAAGGGGAAATGCATTGAGTTGATCCTCTTTCAGGGCTGTGGCCTGCATCCAGCCTCACAGGGCCTGGGTAGGAAACCAGCCTCACAGGGCCTGGGTAGGAAAGGGGTAATAAGCTCCCCCCAACCCCGTATGTGGAATCATATATTGGAAAGGGGACAGACGACTTTATACCTTTCTCATACACCCGCCCAAAACTCTGCTTATAATTTTTGCAGCCGATCCATTTTTTTGTTCTGTTTTGGTTTTTGCTTTTTGCTTTTTCTTTTTTTTTTTCCAACTGATCCATTTTTTCCTTAACTCTTAGTACGCATCTTTCTTTTTAAACTATCAATAAGAATAAGCTCCTGTTTTAAAGATAATAACCCTATACTATTCTTATCATGCTTTGATACTCACATATGTTTATATACTGTACATTATTCTAACTTAAACTTATTATTTCTATAAACTGGAACTGTTCATGCTTGTTATGACTTTAAACAAACTAGGAAAATAAAATAAAATAATAAAATAAAATAATAAAATAAAATAAACAAACTAGGTATATAGGCACCTCCATTAGAGTAGAATTTTTTTTAAGATTGCATTTATTTGAGAGAAAGAGCAGGAGCAGAGGGAGGGGGAGAAGCAGACCCCTCACTGAAAAGGGAGCCCAATGCAGGGCTCTATCCCTGGACCCTGGGTTCATGACCTGAGCCAAAGGCATATGTTTAACTGACAGAGCCATCCAGGCGCCCTTAGAGTAGAATTTTGTGTTATGTTCTTGGGCTTCAATCTCCTCACCTCCAATTGTGGGGCATTAGTCTCTATGACTCTTCAAGGTCAAAGCCCTGTAATAAATCCAGAGATAGACAGATGATAGGTTGATAGATCAATAGATAGGTAATATAGATGATAGATGGGTAGGATCCTTGTGATTCTACTTCTCCTCTTCTCATCAAATCCTGAACTCCTTTCCTGTCTTTTTATTTTGTATGTTGTTCTCCACCTTATCAAATTCAACTAGGCTCCTTGAGGGCAGAAGGATGCATATATGAAGACTAAATACCTAAATACTTAACACAATTCTGGCACATAGGAAACTGAACCAATGTGTCCTATTGTTAACTGTGTGATGCTTTTTCTTGTTACATTTATATGCATCAACTCCCAGGCAGGTCTTCCTAACCTTATGGAACATTTCATCTTTTAAAACCTAGTAATTATAGTAGTAGTAGTAGTAATAGTAACTTGTACTTATATGGAGCCCACTAAATGCCACACACTTACATACATTACCTAACTGAGTCTTCACGACAACCCCACGCAGGTGACACCAAGCAGGCTAGCTTTTAAGTCTGTATTCTTAACCGCTCTGCTATCCTGCCTTTTAACGCAATGGTTTATTATATATAGACTTTATACTCCCTAAGATGACGCTAATCAAAATTTCTAGTGAATGAAACTTCTATTTTTAGGACTTATCTTTTTGAGTCAGTCAAGGTCCCAACAGGAAACAGATGGAACACTCAAAATAGGATAACTGCAGAGGATGTATTTACAAAGGGAATGTTCACATAATGAAGGTGTAGGGGAACAAAGAATGGTGTTTTAACCAGTGCCTTAAGAGCAGCTGAGTCCTTATCATTTGATCTGTAGAAACTAGGGGAGGCCAGTTTCTGGAAGTAAGAGGGAGAAAGAATTGCAAAGTGAGCCACTGTGGGAAGTCAAGGTTACAGCCAGTTTGAGATGACTTTGAGGCAAGGACTAGAGAAAGAAATACTATGCCTTTTCTCTCCCCTCTCCAATCTTTTCTTGGGGTTTCTCCATTGGTAAAACTCAGATGAAAGTCAGACCGGTAGCAGGGGTCCGTTGATGTGGCCTGTACAGATGAGCCTGGTATAATCAGAGCACAGGGTGGAGAAGGGTGAGAGGATTGGGGGCATGAGGAAATATTCTGGCACAGGTCCACATTGAAATGTTACCAAATAAAAGGCATGGGGCAGCCCACATGCTCATCACCATCTTCCTCCCTGGGATGTCAAATATTTGCTTTCAAAGAAGATAAAACCTATAAATTGGGTAGCAGTACAAGTTCTCTGCCAAACAATTAAGCTATATCTAATATATGTAAACTTAATTTTAAAATTTCTCCTTGATCATAGATGAATCTCCGCATAATTTCCAAGATACTACCACACGCTTGCGATTCAGTTCTGCTCCAAGTTCATCCTGATGACAGCTGGTTTTTCCTATGGCTTAACTGTGTCTTTAAAAGCAAATCTCCAGATAACCATGTCACACAGAATAAAGAAAGCATTTCCTTTTTCCCCTCACACTGCAACCCTTTGCTTTCTGATATTGGACACATGCCATGCATTTTGCATTAGCTCTGTGGCAAATGTCTAGTGTTACAATCCAAGCACCAGTGCTCATTAGCCTTTTTAGGAGCTTGGAGACCAGAGTTGGAAAGGTACAACTTGGAGAAATAATTCTCAGTGAGCAAGTAGCAATTTGCCAAGTGGCCAAAAAAAAAAAAAAAAACAAAAACAAAACAAAACAAACAAACAAAAAAAAACTGAGGAAGGGGGAGGAGGAAACCCAGACAAAGTTGTCTGAGTTAATGAACCAGAGTCTGAACCCATGACAGCAAAGGAAAAATAAAAATAGGCAAAGAACTCCCGGACAGCACTTGCTGTAAAGAATTAAAAAAGGATGCCATGAGTAGGGTCCTGTGAGCTCTTTCTTGTAAATCCACTGATGCTTTAACACCTATGTTGACAGAGAAAGGGCCAAGTGACTGGGGGGTGAACCTGGACCATCCTGACAGATGGAGGGGAGGGCAGACCATCAGGAAGCCATATCATGTTGCGAGAGGGCTGGATGCCCAGCCTGGACACCAAAGCCTCTGCTCACGCTGGGCAGAAACACCTCCAATTGGAAGGATAGGACATAGCTAATGCCAGTCTCTATTGAAAGACCAACCCATATCTGCTCTAGTCCCACCCTCGTTCAACACACATACATATAATCATGAACACGCCAGGCACACACACCTCATCTCTTAGGACTTTACTTATATCTTTCACACTTGCACAAATATTAAAAAGTTACATTTTAGCTGAGGCCAAACAGTTATTACAGAATATTGTATGAATGATGAAACAACCGAGACTTCTGGGACTCTTTGTCTTTATCTGGCATGATAGAGCCTGAGGAATATTTAAGAAGAGTCTTGCCGAGAATCCACTACAATTCTAATCACAACTTCCAATGTGTGGGTGATTTTTCTCACACCATCAAGTGATACTTGGACACCAGCAGTGTCCTACAATTCAACTCAATTCTAACACTCTTCCTGGAGGTAGTGTCAGATTCTAAGGTTTGGGGCTCAGTCAGATTTATTGTTATAAATTGCAATGTAACATCCACAAAAGCAAGAAAGAGCTTTTTAATCATAGAAGGCTATAGACAAGCTGGAAACTCATCTTACTCGCTATTGATGTTTTTCCTGTTCTTAAAAAGATGTGAAATTCCAAAGTTTTCCCAATCTGTTTAAGGAAGCAAATGGTTGATATAATGATAAACTAGATGGGTCTGTTGGTATGAAGAGCCTCTATGGGAATTCTTTTTTTTTTTTTAAGATTTTATTTATTTATTCATGATAGACACACACACACACACACACACACACACACAGAAGGGGGGGCAGAGACACAGTCAGAGGGAGAAGCAGGCTCCATGCAGGGAGCCCAATGTGGGACTCGATCCCGGGACTCCAGGATCATGCCTTGGGCCAAAGGCAGGCGCTGAACCACTGAGCCACCCAGGGATCCCCCTATGGGAATTCTTTTAAAAAAAACAGAGTATCATCTCATGAAACAAGAAAGTGGGGCCTTACAGCTCTATAATGAGAACCTTCATCAAAAAAGCTAGGTATGTTTTAAAAAAAATTTTTTAATTATAAATAAAGAGCTATGTATCCTCTCCCCTTCCAGGGGCAGGGAAAAGAACTGGGAGCAACATCTAGTTCTATAGTAAGTTTAACAGAGTGCTGTCTTGGTCTCATTTTTATAGTTGGGTGGTCAGCTGCTGTGGCAATAGCTTACAGGTGCCATCACTGGTCTACAGCTCACCTTGTTGAGGGCTGGGGTGCTGGGGAGGGGAATGAGCCAACCCTTGGCAGCTTCTCCCCCTCCTTCCATGTATCCCCTGACTTCTCCAAGCCCTAGGCTCAATATGGTGCACTTCCATGCTAAAGGCACCAGCTTCTCCCGCAGTCGCCCACATGATGGTTAGAGATGGTGAACTTCAGATGTGGGTTCCACTTTGTTCTTGTGGATTCTAGCTGGCCCTTGAAGACAATAATTTGTTCTTGCTCTTCCCAACTTCATCCAGATGCCCTCTCCACTGCAGCCCAGCTTATACATAATCACTTCGGGCCCAATCCCTGGCATGAAAGGAACAGCCTTGCATAGACTTATCCCACCATTTCATCAGGCTTGATCAAACCCCACCTGAGACACTAGACATACTTAGATTTGACAATTAAAGGTACCTTGATTCCTTCCAGTTTAGAAATAAACTCTGGGCAGATAATTCAGTTCAAATTTCAAGATTGTCTCTTGACTGTCAAGGTATTTCCTTCTCATCAAAGTGAAACCAGAACGCAAGGCACAAATAATGCACCCACACTGGCACCTCGCTGGTGCAAATTATGGGTCCCTTACACTACTCTAGGCCTCTCGGCATCAACGTATCTACTCACCCTAGAGCACATGGGACATTTGGATAAGCACACAGAACACTTAGGGAACACAGAACACTGTGGGAACTGAGACCCACAACCCTCTCTAAACCCTTCTTTCTGTCAATTTTGCTCTCTCTTCCTGTGCTTGTTGGCCTCAGCAGCTTGCCAGAAAAGAGACCTTGGGGAACAGCAGCCCTGATGTCCTCAGAGTGTGCTAACTTACCTGGCTGGCTGCTTTATCTCTAATTTTAGGGAAACTGACCGCACAGGACTCACTCTCCTCCCTCCCATCTTTACAGATCCTTCTCCAAGCACAGGAAGCTGATGACCTTCCTTTTATTAGTGGAGAAAAGAACACTTCTGTTTCATCATATACTTTTCCTTCTCCTCTTATATTCTATGACTTCTATAAAAACTCTATTATCTGAGTCAGCCAGGCTTGGTTCTTATTATAAGAGGGACGCTTTTGGAATTTAGAAAACCCCCTTCCCTCTCAATAGAGCCTGTCTCTGAAGACACTGTCTCACTGGGACCTATAAAATGCCAATTTAAAACTAGAGTTGAACAATAAGCCCTTTGTTCTAGGCTTCTGTGAAGCAAATAAATAAATAATTGCCTCTGAATCGATGTCATTTAGGTCCTGGGGACAATACAGAAAAAAATACATCAGTATATTATTTCAATATTATTCTAGCTTTATACTTTTCAACATTTAATTATGCTATGTAATAGTTTATGATGATTAAAGGTGAAAGTGAAGTAATGAATTCGTATATCCATAGATGCTTAAAAATTGAAAAAAGACCACAAAGTTGGGTGGTTGACTATATATGCTTCTGATAGGAATTGCATTTGGCTATTCACGAGAGAGACTGGAAATGCGAAAGGCTATAAAAGATGGAAGTTTTGTGTTTTTTTGTTCTGTTTGTTTTGTTTTTTAGGATACAAACAAGAGGAGGTAGGCGGTCCAAGCTGATAAGGCCCTTAGGAACTGAGGTTGTCTCTGTCCTTTTGTTCCACCACACTAAGTGTGCCTCCTTCATCCTCAAGGTCATACCATCATTCTAAGTACAGCTGGAACTACCGCCAACACATCTGCATTTCAGGCAGGAAGCCAGAAGAGAGACAGGAAGGACAAAAAGACTTTGTCAAAAGTTCCATCTGATGATTGCTCCTTATTGATCACACTTATCTGCAAGGGAAGCAGGGAAATGTAATTTTTCATCTCAAACAATAATCCCAGATCCTGTCAGTAAGAAAGAAGAGAAAGGATACTGGCTAAGTGCTGAGCCATCACTGCCATAACACACCTCTACCAAATGGTCATCCAGCTCTGGATGATCCCCTCCAGGGACAGGAAAATTCGCCACAACCAGAAGCAAACCAATTTAAGAGCCCGCTGCCTTTTTCCTATGTCTACCTGAAATCTGCTTTCATGATGCTCTTACCTAGTCACTAACTCTGCCCATGGCACAGATGAGAACAAATAGCATTCTTCTTCTTCTTCTACATTTGCCTCTCAGTTGCCTGAAAACACACATTTTTCCAAAACTTCATATTACTGTCCTTGTTATTTTGTTTTATTGTATTTGTTTCACCAGACTCCATCTGAAAAAGCCCAGATTAATCCTGCTCTGGATTTACCTCCCTTTGCAAGTTCCTCTTAAGGTATAATCTCAAGTGTGAACATGACACATTCAATCTATCAACAAGCTGTCTGTTGTCCCAGATCTAAGAAAGTGATTGAAGGTTAGTTAGGATATTGAGTCATAATTAACAAGTCTGTATGGAAATAGTGACCTTAATCCAGAACAGTTTCTATAAAATTGGGATGCACTGACTCTACCTTTGCATTTTAGCATAAATGGTCATTTAGTCTCCTGAAGTGTGGAGCTAGCTATAAATATACAGACAGATACAAATGAACAACACTCCATAGCTACAGCATAGTTACATTACCAAGAATATAATCCCATGTCTTAGAATGAGAATAATATGAATAGAAAGGCCAGAAAAAACTCTCTGTCAAACTATTTTTACCTCCCGCTCTGTACCTCCCACTCTGGCTTAGTCCTCCCTTCCCCAAGCCTGGACCAGACTCTCATTTTGCCATATGCTGCCTGGAGTTTGAGCAGTACACTTATTTCTAGATGACATGGAAATGGCACTCGAGAGGAACTAAGTGCCTCTGACTTACACGACTGAGTGAGAATTTGGAGGGAAAGGGCCCCCAGATGCAGATGGAAGAGGCGCACACATGCGGCTCAGCTGTAATTGCTGGAAGGCTGGGTTTGCTGAGGAATAGAGATGCTGACAATAGATACCCACATAAAAACCAGGAATGTTAGACCTACCCAGCTTTTCATCTCACTGAAGAGACAAAGTGGGATAATATTCTCTACCATATGGCTGCCATTGATCATTCTTCCAGAAAAACCCAGCCAGTCCCATAAATCCAAGTCATCAGAGAAAACAGCAACTCTATCCATCTCAGTTCACCTGTAGTCCCCTGGCCACCTGAGGGAGGGGTTGGCATTACTTGTTCATATTATAAGGAAACTGAGGTGTTCATCAAACCACTCAGAGACAATAAAGAAGGTCTTGCCTATCAGGAAACCAAACCACAGATCCATATGTAGAAAATTGTGTACATTTAGCTTGCCCCAGATGCTCAGAAGACATTTGAGTCTTCATATCAAAGAAATCTGCCTGTTGAGGCTATAATGCCTCCTGTGATTTATCACTGGTTTCCCTGGTGGTTTTGCCCACAAAATCTTGGGATTTTGTATTGACTTCAAACTATTTAATTTGCTGCAAACTACATAAGCAAATTTGTAAGCTAGAGTCCACATTAAGCATTTGAAATATTAAAATAAATAAGACATGACCCCTGTCCTCATGAAATTCACAATGTAATGGCAGTGAAAAGACAGAGAAATGACATTTGAATATGATAATGTTACTTTAATTTCAAATCAGCAAACTAACATAAGCCAAAAAAACAAAAAAGAATATTGTGTATCATGAGAGGGACCTAATTTATTGACAACAAAACTAGATGCACCTAGTTTCTGCCACAGGTGGATAAATACAGGTACTGAAACAATATCATCAGGACTTTGGCGATGCCCTGGACTCTTCAATTTTGCTTTTATTCTTACATTTGATCTCTTTCCAAGATGTCAGCAATGACCCCTCCACAGCACCTGATGATATGAGTCTTATTACCCTCAGCTTTTGAAGAAGAACAAGCTTCTTAAATGATTCCAACAAATATCCCAGAAAAGGGTTGTGGTTAACTAGCTTAGTTCACATGTTCTGACCAACCTTCGCAAAGGGGGAGGGGGTTTGTAGAGACCATTTCACCTGCGCTACATGGTAGGGAGAAGTCCCTAAATGAGAAGAGCTGTTCCAACACCAGAAGAAGAAATAGACAACTCAACGGACCAAGGCAAGAGAGGATCTTCACACATGCGATCAGATGGAATAAGAATTATGCAAAATAGAAATGCAACCTTACGAAAAATAAAACTAGAGTGCAGAGTATATGAGCTTTGGACAAGCAAGGCTGGATTCACATTGCCAACGCTGTGACCTTAAGAATGTTACTTCAACTCTCAATTTCCATTTTCTGTGCTGTAAAATGAAGACAATAATCTTATCTGAACTACAGAGTAGTTTGACATATAAGTAGGCACTCCACATAAAATGCTTAGCTCACAGCCTATACAAGGAGAAGTCTTTTATTCTTATACTTATTGTGTACATCTCCGTCATCATCATCATCAATTATTTATTATTATTATTGTCATTATTTTAAGAGAAAGGAGGAGACTAGGGGCAGGGAAGTGGTAAGAGTTTAGGATAGGCCTGATTTTCTGTGTTGATTAGGGTGGTTTTGGTGTTAATGGACTGAGGCTGGGACCAGACTTTGTGCTGGTTAAGAGACTCTAACTCACTGTATGTCTTGCACTTTGATAACCTAGAGAACCGTGAGATGCTCAACACAAGAGGCTGCATCAGAAAAGCCTTCAGGACCTCACTATGAGGCCAAAGGACAGAGGCCTGTAGCTCAGTGGCTGCTGGTGGGTACAGGTGTTCCCCCAGCCCAACGGTCCACTTCCCAATCCACAATCTGTGCATTTTGCCTTAGCAGTGAGAAGATAGGTTCTTCCCGTCTTGATAAACTACTGTCTTGCCACTCACCTCTACCCACCTGCCATCATTGGCACTAACTTTAATGGTCACTGTTGGATACCTGTACCTATTCCATGTGTCCCTTACCAGTTTGGGTGACCTTTTTCTTCCTACTGCCATCACCTCCGGCTCTTCAATGTACTGCCCCAGGCTCCTGATGCTGCCTTGTGCTTTCTTACATAGAGCAGAAATTGCCCAGGAATTCATATTTCCCAGGGAAGCCTTTAGACAATGATGAATGGCAACTGTAACAAGATGCCAGAGTCCCAGGCAGGTGAGGCTGAAGCTACCCATCTCAGGACTGTGCCTGAAGCTGCACCCTGCGTAACTTCTGGGACTTCCCTTTCTCGCTTCTCCTGCTTCTCCATCACATTCTTCTGGACTTACTGCCTTAATGAATCAGGATCTACTTCGGGGACTTGACCTAAGAAAATTGCTGACCATCCTACCCCTGGGTAATCAGCAATTTGGAAAGCTTTACATGCTGCCCTCTGTCACAGGGGTTTCTTAAGTAACCATAACCAAGGATTTATTGGAAGCTATAGATCTATGGATTCTGCCCAGAGTGGGGGGAGGGACATTTACATGCAATATTTCCCATAATTTCATAGGGTTCCTGAGCTCCCTGAAATCTACCCATGGACCTCAGTTTCCAAAACATTGACTTTGACACACAATTTAAGAACAAAAATATAAGATACCCAAATGCCAGAGGGATTAAGAAAACACATACTTGGTGTTTTTCCCTCTTCTCACATTAATTCTGTACTCTATCTCCTGTCTTGCTTTACTTTTTCTTAATTTCCTCAAGTGGGACAATTGTACTGGATATGTTTCATTTACCCTTTAGAGCACTTTTCCCCACCTTCTCTGTGCGTCAGTAATTGACCAGGTGGGCTGCTTTGCCCTCCAGCTTTCCATTTGGCCAACAGGAATAATCATCAGGAGGTTGGAGGGAGCAGAGAGGGGAAAGTCTGAGATTCCCTTTCCCTGCTGCCTCCTGCATGGTAACCACAGGCAGTACTCTCTGACCCAAGCTCCATATCGTGGGACCCTGTTCACAGGACCCTCCTGCTCTATATTCCGGAAGCCACTCCCTCCTTGAACCTTAAGGCTTAAGATGCTAAAGGTTTACTAATTTTAAATTCCTGCAGTACCACACTGTCTCCTGTGGTTTCTCTACTGCTAACAGGACTTTGTAAATAGTCCTTTATTAAATTCACCTTAATTTACTCCATTTGAGTGCCAGCTGTCTCCAGATAATGCTTTAATTGGTGCATAATAATTCATCAAAAGGCATGACTATTTCTACTTTGTGAGGCTGGATGGAGGTAAGGACTGGGCTAGAGCTCAGATTAAGACTAGAGCTAGGATAGCTGGCACTGCTGCATGATACACAGAAAAGTTTTTAAAAGAGAGAATCCTGAGAGTTCTCACCACAAGGAAAAATATTTTTTTTTCATTCTTTCATTTTAATTGATGTCGGCTGAACTTACCATGGTCATCATTCCTCAGCAAATGTAAATCAAATCGTCATGGTGTTTGTCTTAAACTTATATGGTGAAAAAAAAACTTATATGGTAATATATGTCAATTATTTCTCAATAAAATTGGGAAAAAAGATTAGAGTAGAAGAGATAGTAGCTATAAAGATGTGCCCTCTTGTTCTTCTTTCTCAAGAAATTTCAGACACCAGCCAGGATGAATTTTGTATTCTTCCATCACCTACCAGCCCTGCATGACTATTGAGCACTTAACACAATGGGTAGTGATTTGCTGAAACTGAAAAATCCGACCAAATATTAAAGTGAAGAATGGGAAATATCTCAATAATTTTTATATTGACTTCCTGTTGAAAGAATAACATCTTGGATGTATTAGGTTAAATATATTATTAAAATTAATTTCATTTGTTTATTTTACTGGTTTTCCCATGACTACTAGGAAATGTTAAGTGACATATGTGGCTCACATTGTATTTATATCAGAGAGCACTGCTATATCATCACCTCATTACATTTGTCTCTCTTTAGAATTGCATAAATTTCCGTTTCACATCTGGTTACTCTCCATAATGCTCTTCCCTAAGTTCCCTGCTACATAGTCACCATTCTACATAATCTTCTAGAAACTTCTTCTGCCAGTCTTAGTGTCATCTATTTTAACTTCATAGCTCTGATGGAAAGTACATGGTCCATTGAAAACACAGAAAATCAAAAGTATATAACACTCAGTATATAATCACTCCTGTCTTGAACACAGACTCTGCTTCTAATTTACATTTTTCATACACTCTTGTAGCACTGAGAAAGTAAGAAATGCTAATCCATTTAAAGTGCATGTAACCAGCCATTCAAAGTAATAAGAATTTTCACAAGCATTCTACTGAAGGGGGAGCAGATTTAGGTGACAGGGCAACACTTATAAATTATGTTCATATAAAAATATCTCATCTTTTAGTGAGAAAGCAACATACTGATTTCATATTCTTTTATCGTGTAAGAAGTATATTCATGATATTTTGAAAATAAAACTGAATACCAAACAAGTGCTTCACAGTGTGGCAGTCATCTTGGTGCTAGAAATATTAAACCTAATACAGAGTCTCGATTAAAACTATGCCAAATGACATAACATGAACTTCCAAGTAGACTGTGGAACTGAGCAGAATAAATCTGTTTAACATTACAGGAAAGAACATATACACATACACATACACATACACATACACAAGGCTATTTTTATAAGAACACCAAGATTTTCTTTCCACATCAATGAATCGCACAGAACTCTCAGTGGCAAATAACCCAAATCAAACAGGCCCTGTTGGAAAGAGGGAGTTTATCACTTTTAATGAAAAAGCTTTCAGACAAAGTCCTATAAAAATCTGTTTCTTGCTATCTCTCAGTTCTTCTTTCTTGGGTATTAACTTGTTTTTCAGAAAACCTCTCTCCCTGTGTCGACAACGATAGTGACAAGCCAATCAATGCATAGAGCCTACTGCCTCAGCAACCCAGCCAGAAGGGAATCACCTCTTTGCCAAAGGTCCAAGCAGACACCTTAAGCCAGACTCTTACTGAGCAGAGCCCTGCCCTTGTGCCCTCATCAATCACTAGGACTCAGGATGGCCAGACTGGAGTCATGAGCCTGACCCTGGAGTAAAAAGGAAGGAAAAATTAGTCTTGAGGATGTGGAAATAACATATCCCAAATAGCAAGGGGGGACTCTCTTAGCAGAGTAAAGGAAACTGGATATGCCAAATTATCAGATATGCAGCAATAAGAAAATAAGCAAATGATAAGCTAAAGTGAAAAATAAAGCTCTCTTTCTTTTAACCCAAATTGCCTATGACACATCACAGGCCAAAATTCTTCAATTCTTTTTAGCCATTGTTAGTGAGAAAGGGAGAGATTTTTTATCAGTGAAAGTTTGAGAAAGGATGTCCTTTCCTTGACCATTAAGCTTAGACTTAATTCTGAATAAGAAATAAGGGGGGAAAAATGGAAAGAGGTACTCTTTTCAGTCTAAATGTATCCTGAGGAATCATGATGAGTAGTAGCAGAGGAAGTTAAAATTTTCAAATCTAAAATTTTGGATTCAACCCAGTCGTGTCACTCAACCTGATTTCTGTTTGATACTTTGCTAAATTGATGATCTATCTTTGTCCAGCAGCACAGAAGCAGTCTGCACTAGAATACGGACTATGTTTTAGATTTCTGTCAATCAACAAATAGGCTCTTAATGTTTACTGTGGGGCTGGTGCAATGCTCAAAGCTCCGAGGGATGCTAAAATGTCTTAGATGTGATCCTTGGCTTTAAGAAGCTCACCGTTAAACTACAGAAATAAAGCTAATATGCATGAAACAAAACTGGACGATATTGAACAATGGCCAAACAGAGGGCTAAGGGTATCTGCTGCAGATCAATGCTATGGAAACTCAGGGCAGAGGAACATCACTCACTAGTCATAAAAGTAATTATAACGTGAGATTGAAGAATCCACTGCTTTCTGCACGTGCAGACTCGAACAGGAAAGAGTAAGTAAAGATAAAAGACTAAATTATTAAATTCTGACTTCATATCATTTAGCACTTTATTTTCTGATTGTTTATGAGAAATGCATAAACACATGTTTTTAAGCATTCTCTTTGTTTTTGGACTGTTTCTATGCTCTTGAACCTCTTAAATATTTACTAATACAAGATCAAGTGGTGTTCAAAGAAACAAAGAATCAAGGATAAAAAAAAACCTCAGGCATATTGTTGAGTTGTGTAAACATCGAACTCTTTTCTTAGGGTCACCATCAATTCACTAGTTTTCACTTCAAACAAATCCAGTCCTCTGCAATAGCTGGCATAAGCAAAGATTGGGCAACTGGCATGTATTTATTGCATTAAAAATAAGAAAGAATCTGTCTGTAAGAATCGATTAAACTGGTTAGAATTTTGTGGGTGTTTTGTGTATGTCATCACATTCACTGGCTGAAGCAGGTGTCTGTTAGGGCTGCTCCCAGGGCAGGTCATTTATCTCCAGTCTCTGGAGCTGGAGACAGCCCAAGCTGTTACTGATCATGTACCAGGCTGATACTCTCTCTCCAGTGATTGGCAATCTGGAAATCCCAGTGGGATATAAATAATGTATAAAGTTTGTAAAGGTAATTTACTAACCCAGTGAAACCATAATACTGTTTCAAAGACAATAATTATGACAAATCACAAAAGCTACACTTTACCCTTATTAGATTTCTACCTCATTGCTAAAGGTGATAAGGAATCCTGGAAGGTGCTTGTAAATACATCATAGTTTTAATAAATTTATTCTGTTAAACATTTGTTTCTAATTTTTCTGATGCACTTTTAAATGCATGATTCTAACTTTCTTTTCCACATTTTGGACAGAAATATGACTCTTAACTTTCTCTAAATTTTATTTTTTATTTTTTAAAGATTTTATTTATTTATTTGAGAAAAAGAGAGCATGAGCAGTGGGGATGGGCAGGGGGCGGAAAGAGAGAGAGAAGCAGACTCCCTGTTGAGCAGAGAACCTGACCTGACATGGGGCTCAATCCCAGGACCCTGGGATCATGATCTGAGCTGAAGGCAGATGCTTAACTGACTGAACCACCCAGGCACCCTGTTCTTTTCATTTTAACCTGTCATGGGAACTTTTTAAAAGTCCTTTTCTAGGGATCCCTGGGTGGCGCAGCGGTTTGGCGCCTGCCTTTGGCCCAGGGCGCGATCCTGGAGACCCGGGATCGAATCCCACGTCGGGCTCCGGGTACATGGAGCCTGCTTCTCCCTCTGCCTGTGTCTCTGCCTCTCTCTCTCTGTCTCTCTCTCTCTGTGACTATCATAAATAAAAAATAAATAAATAAAATAAAATAAAAGTCCTTTTCTAATTTATTATATCAAATACAAACAAATGTTCAAGGTTAAAACAATCTGATGCTGACAAAAATCAGATACTATGCATTGTTTAATATTACAGCCTAATATTATGTAGTATATAGCAGCTTGCATTTATGTCTATTTAAAGCAGCACTAAGTGACTAGTAATATCATGTGATTTATATTTTCATGTGTATAGAAAACCTACAATTTTATATACTTAAGGCTTAAGTATGGGTTACAAACTGCAAATGTTCTCCATTGAAAATCATATTATATTAATAAAATAAATATTTCTGTCTTATTCTTAAAGATGCACATTAGTTTTAAATCTAATCTCTTGCCCACAGAATTGATGTAGCTTCATTTTTATTTAATAAGCAGTTTCTTTAAAAAATTCTACCATTTTTTCAGTGCTCTGCTGTATTCTGATAAGCAGATATTTCAGCTTTGAGTGTTATTTTAACTAGTCTGCTGCCTTCCCATTTCCTCTACTCACAGCTCCCCCACAAAAATACATCAAGAAGTGGTTTTTTTGTTTTTACAAATGCCAGCCTCCAGCACTAAGGTTAAAGAATGAAGTTGGCTCTTTTTAGGATATTAATAGCTCTAACTTTCCTTTCGAACACTCATACTTCTCAAATATCCTTGAGCACAGCAGATTTAAATTGGGCAAAACTCAACTGATCCAGTACTGAACTCAGTCTCACATTCTAGTGGCAAAAGAACAGCATGAAAAAGAATTTGAGAGGACCCAGTACAAACTACTTACCATTTGCTTTTTGAAACAGGGATCACAAAACTCTGATCTATAAGCCACATTGGCTCACCAACTGCTTTTGTAAATAAAGTTGTTTTCTGGTTTGGGGTGGGTTTTTTGTTTGTTTGTTTTCTTTTGTTTCTTATCATAGCCATGCCCATTTGTCTACATAGTGTCCATGGTGGCTTTTTTGCTGCATCAAAGTTGAGTAGTGCTGATAGACTCTCTAAAGTTTACAACATTTGCTACCAAGTCTTGGTAACATTTGCTACCAAGCTATTTACAGAAAAAAGTAAAAAAAAAAAAAAAAAAAAAAAAAAAAAAAAAAAAAAGTAATAATAAGTACCTATCCCTGGCTTAAAACAAGTACAGTAGTATATACACTGATATTATATGAATAATAACATTCTATGAATTTATAACCAACTGATTAATTTTATAAGCTTACCTTGATGGTATGATTCAAGCCAGACCACAGCCAGTGAACTGTCATAATAGAAGTATAGGAGCAATGTCAATATGTCTGCTTTAGGAATTTTCATACAGGTGGAAGAGTAGTGCAGATATATCTTAAAGCTTCACTTAGAAAAATATAAATATGTGCTATATGCTGAAAGATTATTCATGAACTAAATGGTGGTAATATAATGGCAATTAATAATTACAAAGCAAAAGTAGCCATTGAAAGCCATCACTAAGGCAAGACAATATTGATACCACCCTACTAATACCTACAAAGACCATTCCACCTTGACACATGCATCTGTGCCCAGAAACTTTGCAACAGGGCTTTGAGTAGAGTCTTGAATTCTGGGTGTCAGTAAGTACTAGCAATGCAGTTTTAAATTAAGAGATGTTGGTAACTCTTACTAACATTCTGTGTTGGTTACTGGTAGGTGACCATTAGTCACTTATGAAAGCAGAAGTCTTTTGAATTGTGAATTTAGTTGCCTCTAAAGATCCAAAAGGACTTGTCCAAAGTCCATAGTTGTTGTGTACTAGCATCCCAATCAAGACAGCTTGACTTACTAGCCCTCAGCGTGCCAGTTGGCTAACCTCAGCAGCATATTTGAGGAAAGACTACAGGAGATCATCCATGATAGGGAAAAATAGAGGGACTACTTCAAACTCCTCCTCTGTGATTCTCAGTCATCCCTGTTCATCAAGCCAAGAGAACAGTCTGAGATAAGGAATGAACCTAAACAATACTTTTAACATATTTTCTTTTATTGTGTTTCTTTGTAGCGTAAACTCCAAAGAGCCGAAATCTCTACAAGCCCAGAATGCAAAAGTTATAAGGTTGGGGGCACCCAGGTGGCTCAGTGATTGAGCATCTGCCTCTGGCTCAGGGTGTGATCCTGGAGTATCGGGATCGAGTCCCATATCGGCTCTCCACAGGATCCTGCTTCTCCCTCTGCCTATGTCTCTGCCTCTGTGTGTGTGTGTGTCTCTCATAAATAAATAAATAAAATCTTAAAAAAAATGTTTAGAAAAAATTATAAGGTTGTTTTATCCTGCCCTAGTATTTTCCGCATGAGTATCCACAGCCAAAGGAAAAGTGGTCTCCTCAACCACAGGTCTCCTGACTCACAGGCTAACTGCTCTTTCTGTTACCAGTGGCACAGTCTTCCAAACAGCTTAGATTACTCAGCACACAGAGAGCAATACTGGCTTTGAGATCCAGCAGGGAGCTCCCTGCTACCCCATCCTCTCTGTCCACCATTGTTCTCCCTTCCCATCTCATTAAACTCAAACTGTTCCAAAATCCAATGAGCCTTGGTCTGTAAAATTCTTTCAGAAGCTCAGCTACAATCTTTTCCTTTGTATTGAGACACTGTGGGCTTTACACTTTGTGTGTCAACTAAAATTATATCTATTTTTGGATTTATTTTCTCACAAAAATTTAGAGTATTTTTTCATTTGGTTTCAGTTCTTCTAAGAAATAGATTCTTATTCTTAAATCCTCTGGTTGATGTTTGATGGCAAAGGCACCTTTGTCTCATGCATTATGTCATGAAGGTTATCTAGAAGGGGCTATGTGCATGCCACTGCCTTCAGATGGAGTGCTGCAGATGGAAGGAGGGTGCTCAGGGGGAGAAGAGAAATGAAAAGCTGGATCACACTGTGTATTTCATTAGTATTTTGTAGAAAGATTATGGTTCAGTGGGTTGAGAATATCACATTCATCTATTTTCCTAAATGGTGAATAAATTCAAAGCCTATGCTTAAACTAACTTCAATTTTATAAATATAATTTGAAAGCCCTCTATGTGCACACGGCAGCATATACTTGCACCGCCCTGGATTGAATACATAAAGCAGTAACTCATTTGTGGAAAGCAGCACAGGGTAGTGAACATAACACTGGCCTCACAGACAGAAAACCAGAACTCTAAAGCATGCCTGCCACCACCTGGCTTTAAGACCCTTAGCAAGTCACTTGACTCACCTTGGACTCAGGGTTCTCATTTTTAAGATGAGATAAGTGATTAAAGATAGCCACAATTGTGTCGATTGTGTGTCACAATCGATTGTGTCGATTGTGACAACAAAGCCCTGTTGTCAGCATCTCTCCCCCATGCACACACTCAGCTAAATTGCAGAAATCTGCAAATTATCTGAAAGTCTGTCTTTGCCCTGAAAAAAAATCCGACTTGACCAAAACAAAACCAGGCAGTGCCTGCTGCTAATATTCCCAGAATCACTGAAATGATACCAGAGAGTCTGAGAAGATAATGAAATTTGTTTCAGGCTAGTGAGGGTCAAGGTGAGCCTACTGAGTAGGTAAGTATAATTGAGCAATCACCTTAGGAGCACGAGTAGCCAATTCGATACTGAAACCATATAACTAAGAAGGGAAATCTCTTTTGTTCAGAGCTTCTATTTCAGAAACCAGATAATTATTTTAGTAAGATGATCACCTGAATTTCTACTACAATCTTAAGAATCCCCATATGTTCTTAAAAAAAAAAAAAAAATATATATATATATATATATATATATATATATATATATTATTTCTTTGAGAGATCAAGCGCAAGCAGGGGCGGGGGGTACAGCACAGAAGGAGAGGGAGAACCAGGCTCTCCACTGAGCAGGGACCCCCACACAGGACTTGATCCCAGAACCCTGGGATCCTGTCCTGGCCCAAAGGCAGACACTTAACTGACTGAGCCACCCAGTGCCCTAGAATCCTACTACATTCTTAAATCAGAGTCTAGATTCTCTCAATTCTCCACTTGGTATAGATGTATGAAGAACAGCTGGTATAGAAGGGGTGCCTGGTCAAACCAGTAAAGAGCAGACACTCCATGAATATCTGTGGTAAACTGACTAGTGCCATCTCTTTAGAATTTGTGCTGTGGGTATTAAATTTTTGATCAGCATCTTTTATTCTCATTCTTACTGTTTGGCTAGGAAATGTCCATGAACCCCAGTGTTGGTCTTGCTGTTGTTCAAGAATGAAGCTATGGGTGTGTTGGCAAGATGGCGGAGGAGTAGGGTCCCCAAGTCACCTGTCCCCACCAACTTACCTAGATAACTTTCAAATCATCCTGAAAATCTACAAATTCGACCTGAGATTCAAAGAGAGAACAGCTGGAACACTACGGAGAGAAGAGTTTGCACTTCTAACAAGGTAGGAAGGCGGAAGGAATGAAGCTATGGGAAATTTGTTCTTTTGTTCACATATTCATTCAAAAAGAAACCCCCACTGAAATGTGCCAGTCAATCATCAGTGCTACAATTAAGATATACAAGATACTGAGAAATCATGGGGGAAGATGCATTTGACTCTTCTTGATGTGGGCAGGAGGGCTTCACAGAGGAGGTAACATGTTAGAGAAAGTCAAGGATTCTACACAAAGGGAATAGTGTAGAATTTACAAAGGTAAAGTGGGAACTACCTAAGTGAGTCATCTTTAAAGAGCTATTTGCATTTATCATTGCTGAAGCCTGGACACCATGGTGGCAACCATGAGAGATGAGGCTGGACAAGAAAAGCCCCAGTCGGGAAGGTTCTAGAGATTATGCTAAAGAATTTGAATTCCATTTACCAAAAGGGAAAAGATTTCACAATCTAGTACGTGGTTTAGAAAGAACGTGGAGAGATGTGGAAATCAGATTACAAGAGAGACAGCTGAATGTATTACGTTATGTCATGTTTATAAAATCAAAAGAAACGGATTCTTTTTCCTGTCACAAAATGACTATGGAACAAGCATTGTGTTTCACTCAGTTTTGCCCGATAAAAAAAAAAATTACAGCCACAGGATTGGCTGCAGCCTACTTGCTACTATTGATTTTACCCCTATTAAGGATCCTTTGCAGGCTCCTCGTTGCCAAGGATGCCCTGGGGGTGTAATGACTCCTGCATTAGTCAAAGGCCCAATCTGAGAAAAGGGAGGCAAGGGGACACCTTGCATTTTGACTCTTGGAGCTGAGATTCAGGAATAAATAAAGAGAAGATAAATAAGAATGAACCAGTTAAGAAAGGAGGAAATTGTCAGCATCTCTCCCCCATGCACACACTCAGCTATGGCTGTTTCCTCCTCTAGAGCATGCGCAGAAGAGGAAAGGCTATTTTAATTCCCCCTGGGGGCCATTGAATAGTGGAAATAGGCTTGAAACTAATAGCTAGGTGACATTGAACATGATCTGTATAATATGCTCCATCTCTATTTGGGATATATATTCTTGTGTTTGACTATAAAAGTGACTCTTTCTGCATTGAAAGATTTACCCTTTGGCCTCAAAAATATAAAAGTTCTAAGCATAGAAATAGATCCTCTATTATAACAGCGTATACTTTTTCTTGTAACAAAATATAACAAATGTAAGATTTACCATTTTAACCATTTTTAAGCATTCAGTTCATTGGCATTAAGTACATTCATGTTGCTGGGCAGCCATCACCACCCTCCATCCCCAGATCTTTTCACCTTTCCAATTTGAAACTCTGAACTCATTAAACAGTAACACTCCACTCACCCATCTCCCCCAGCCCTAACAACCCTCATTCCATTTTCTCTCTCTGTGACTTTGACTACTCCAGGTGTCTCGTATAAATGGAACCATGCACTACTAGTCGTTTTGTGGTTGGGTTACTTCATTTGGTATAATGTCTTCAAGGTTCATCCATGTTGTTGCATGTGTTAGAATTTCGTTCTTTTTTAAGACTGAGGAACTTTTCATCATATGTGAGCCCCGTATAGCCGCATTTAGTTGTCCATTCATTAGTCAGTAGACACTTGGGTGGTTTATACCTTTTGGCTGTTATGAATAATGCTGCTATGAACATTGGTGTAAATAAGTATTCAAGCTTCTGCATTCTATTCATCATTGCTTTCCAATTCACTTAAGTGGAATTTCTGGATCAGATGGTAATCCTATGCTTAATTTTTTGAGGAACTGCCATGCTGTTTTCTACAATTTCTGCACATTTTACATCCCCATCAGCAATGCACAAAAGTTCTACTTTCTCCACATCTTGTCAACACGTGTTATTTTCTGTGTTTTTATAAATAGCTGTCCTGATGGGTGTGAACTGTTATCTCACTGGGGTTTTGATTTGCATTTCCCTAGTGATGTTGTGCCTCATATTGTATGCTTTTGAGCCATCTGTATATCTTCTTTGGATAAATGTCTATTCAAGTACTTTGCCCATTTTAAAATATGGTTATTTGGGCTTTTTTGTTGTTGTTGTTGAGTGGTGGGAATTCTTTAACTATCCTGAATATAAATCCCTTATCAGATATACAATTTGTAAATGTTTTCTCCCAAGTCTTTTCCTTCTGTTGATAGTGTCCATTAATGCACCAAAGTTTTTAATTTTGATTAAGTACAATTTCTCTTTCTCTTTTGTTACTTATGCTTTGGTGTTGTATCCAAGAAATCATTGCCAAATCCAAAATCATGAAGCTTCCCCCTATGGTTTCTTCTAAGAGTTCTATAATTTAGTTCTTACAGTTAGGTCTTTGACACATTTGTAGTTAATTTTTGTATATGATGTAAGATAAGAGTCCAATTTCATTCTTTTGCATGTAGGTATCCAATTTTTCAAACACCATTGGTTGAAAATGAATGGTCTTTTCTTCATTGAATGATCTTGGCACCCTTGGAGAAAATCTCTGATGACCTACACTTTTCTATGACTCCTAACTTGATGAAAGTAGGAGAGCAGCAATATTGCTTTTGCTTAGTTTATGCCTAACAATAAGAAAGTAAGTATGTCTCTGGTTAGCTATGGCCCATACCCTGAAAAATGTATAATATTCTTTGCCAGGAAGTAGGAAAGAGAGGATGGAATGATAGGAGAAAGGTTATTTGTCAAAAGATGTCACATGAAAGAAGAGTAAAATTCAGAGCAGAAGAACAAGATTACTTCCACACAACCCACCTCATTCTATTAATTATCAGTTTGTCTTCAGTCTATGACTATTGTCTTGGATCTCGTCTCCTAGTCTATAAAATGGGGTTAAGTTGATTATGCTACAGCATTAATGGGGCTAAGGTTCCTGGATATTCTGTAAGAAACAAAAAGCTCCCCAATTTTGATATTATTATTGTTGCTGATTTGTTGATGGTCTATATAAATTCTGCTATCTCATTCATTATGCTTGTTTTCTTATCTATAAATCAGACACAATAATACTACCTTCTCAATAATGTGTGCCATGTAACTTAGACAAATATTAAAATGCCTCTTTCATATGTGATTTGGAGAAGCATGTCTACTGCTACTCAATTTCAACTGCACTAATATTTATTGAGAATCTACCTTATGCCAGACATGGTGTCAACCAGCAGAAAAGCAAAGTGGCAAAAGCCAAAATACCTGTGAAATATGCCTGCAGTATAATTTAATTTCTTTAGTTTACAAAAAAAGTTTTACTAGACTTTACTATATAAATAAATACCTTAATGTCTTCAAATTTTATAGAAAAAAAACATTATGGGGACCCTGGGTGGTTCAGTCAGTTAAGCATCTGCCTTCAGCTCAGGTCATGATATCAGGGTCCTGTGATCGAGCCCCACATTGGACTTCCTGCTCAACAGAGAGTCTGCTTCTCCCTCTCCCTCTGCTCCTGCTCCTGCTTGTGCTCTCTCTCTCTCTCTCAAATAAATAAATAAAATCTGTTAAAAAATGAAAAGAAAGAAAACCATTATATATATTCACAGATACATGCAAATATGCATTTGTAATTAATTGTGACTGATTTCAAACTTTTAATTCTGTATAGTTGTACCAATTCAGGTATTTGTAAATTTGTATCTTTAAAAAAAAAAAAAAAGAGGGCAGCTCGGGTAGCTCAGTGGCTTAGTGCCGCCTTCGGCCCAGGGCGTGTTCCTGGAGACCCGGAATCGAGTCCCACATCAGGCTCCCTGCAGGGAGCCTGCTTCTCCCTCTGCCTGTGTCTCTGCCTCTCTCTCTCTGTCTCTATCTCTCATGAATAAATAAATAAAATCTTTAAAAAAAAAACAAAAAGAATATCTGCCTATTGAAACAAGTTGTATTGACTTTTTTCTCTTCTGACAAAACAAAAGGTTCATTGATTTCTCTATAGTAGATATATGTAAATGTATTCTGTAAACTTAAAAAAATTTAAGCTTGAATTAACTGCAATAAAAGTGTATTTCCACTTCTACAGAATTGTTTTTTTCTTAAAATAGACTGGGAGGGAAGATTCCTTTCCTGGGGTTTACTTTGAAATCAATCAAAAAGAGTATAAAAATCTAATGCTCTTCATAGAGAACAGTGTGACTACTGACAGCTGAACTATATTTTTCCAAAGATTTTTTTACAAACAATACAGACTGGGTGCTGTTTGTTCTTTTCCAACATGGGAAATCAGTCTTGAACCCGGGAATTCTCTCTAAATATCGGTGACTAACAACCATTGTTCTACTAGCCTAGGAAAGGACATAAAAGCATGACATTTTTTATTACTTTTAATATCCTTCACCTATCTGACTTTCTTCTTCGGTCGAGATTCTATTTTTTGAGAAATCTTCCTTGACCCAGAATCATAATAGCCTTTGCCCGAAGACTAAGTATTTAATCTTTCTTCCACTTCTTTGACATTTATGCATTCTTGTCAAATCTTCACTCTCATTTCTTTATGTCTTTCTCCCCCACTAGACCAGAATCTTGTATTTATTTTTCATAGCCTCTGGCACACAGTAGGTACTTGATGTGCTTCCTAATGATCCTTTTATTCCAGGAGGCTCCAGCTGAGATAGAAGGAGAAGAGGTAAGGCAAAGAGCAGCTAACAGAGCATGTAGATAGAAACATAGGTCCATTTATTCATTCAAGTGGTATTTATTAACACGATTTCTTCTAGTGTGCCAGACACCATTACAGACATTGGAAATATGTGAGGGAACAGAACAATAAAGTCTCTGTTCTTTTTTTTAAGGTTTTATTTATTTACTCATGAGTAACACAGAGAAAGAGGTAGAGGGAGAAGCAGGTTTGCTCCTCATAGCAAACCTGATGTGGGACTCGATCCCAGCACCAGGGGATCAAGCCCTGAGCCAAAGGCAGACAGTCAACCGCTGAGCCACCCAGGCGCCCCCAAAGTCTCTGCTCTTAAAAGTTAACATTTTAGTGGAGAGAGATGCACTATAATATATGCATATATTTAGGTACACATACACACACATTTTAAGTGCTGATAAGTGCCAGGATGAGATCCATAGAGAGGTAGTATATTGTCAGTCCCTGCTTTGCATTATAAGACACTTGGAGGTTAGACTGAAAGCAGCAAGAGGAGAAGCAAAAAGACCATTTAGGAGGCCACTGCCCCAGGAGACTGTCATCCAATGAGATGAATCAGACTAGAACAACGGAAATGGTAAGAAAATGTCATTTTTGCATGTATTTTGATGATAAATTTAACAAGATTTTCTTATTGGATGTGAGATGTGAGAAAAAGGTCAGAGTTGACCTTATGATTTTGCCTGAGCAACTGGAAAGATAGAATTTCATGTACTAAGATGGTGAAGCCTAGGAAAAAAGATGATTTAGGAAATAAAATTAAGATTTCTGATATTACAGACTGAATTGTGTCTCTCCAAAATATGGTGAATCATTAACTCCCAGTATCTTACAGTGTGACTACATTTGGAGATAGAGACTTTTAAGAAGCAAGTAAGATAAATTTGGTCATAAGGATGGGGCCCTAATCCAATCTGACTGGTGTCCTTAAAGGAAGAAAAGAAAGAGACACCAAGGATAATATGCACAGAAAAAAAGTCCTATGGGGGACATAACACGAAGGCAGCTATCTATAAGCCAAGGAGAGGCCTGAGAAAACCAAAGCTGACAACACCTTGATCTTGGACTTGCAGCCTTGAGAACTATGAGAAAAGACACTGCTATTGCTTAGGCCACGTAGCCTGTGAATTTTGTTATGGCAGCCCTAGCAGACTAATACATCTGGGTATATTGCCTCTAATAACTACTTGCAGTTGTTTAGAGGCTAAATGACTTCTGATGCTACCACATTTGTTCACTTGTTTAGTATTTATTCACATGTGCTTGCCTAACTCCCTGGAGGGCCACCCCTATCTATGACATGCCACAGGGAGAGCACACAGATACAAAAGCTAAATCTTGTCAAGATGTCTTCCTCATCAGATACCGTGTATTTTCTCTTTTCCTTTTGAATTAGCTGGTTTTGATTTCTTGCCCCTCCAGTTGGTAATCATTGTCCTTATCTTCATGGGGTATAGTTTTACAAGAGCATCACACATTTTCCCGTTCCATTCTTTTAGATAGGTTGCAGGCAAAGTCTTAACACTGAATTCTGGACATCAGTACAAATATCTGGTAAACTTTGAAATCTCTGATTAAATGTCAAAGCTATTGCTCACCTATTGTGTTCTTAGTTTTCTCCTGGTAAACACACACACACACACACACACACGCACACACACACACACATACAGGCTTTGATTCTTCTGTCTCCCTGTGTCGCAATTTGAACTCATATTGGCTCCAGTATTTCTGGCCCCGCAGAAGGGTGTAAACTTTATCTCAAGCAGAAGTCTCACGATAGACATAGGAGGCAAGAAAGGGAGGACAGTATTAATTTTCTACCAAAGTAATTCAATTCTCCACCTCACTTAGCTTGTGCAAACCTGGCTTAAAGACCTGGTTTTTAGCAGCACCATCAAGGCCATTCCTAGAAATTGGAGCATTTGCTAACCCAGAAGTAATGGTTTCATCCCATGTGCCTCTTTCAGTATTGCATTCCAGAGAGTGCATAATTGCTTTGGTGAAATATCGCAAAATAATTTTATACTGCGATTAAAATATTTTCACAACTGTTGTCAAGGGAACAGTGTAAATAGATTTTTTACTGTGATCAACTAGATAACCCTGAAGCTTAATGATGTGTCCCTGGCTTAGAGCAGGTTAGCATGAAATTTAATTTGTGGTAATCTGCCTCAGACCAATGGAGGACAAACTAACCTCTAGCTAGAATTTACCCAGCTTCCAGCACACAATAACTCAAGGGTGGCATTTCTCTAGAATGATGCTTCCCTGTGCAGGGAGGCAGAAGGGGTTGTGTCTCCCCATAGCAAATCATTCACCAAATCTTGTCAATTCTCCCTTTTTTATAACTCTCCCATTCACAGTTTCCCTTTACCAAGGCTGTCACCCTACCCGGGGCTCTTGTCATTTTAACTATGGCTGAGGAGATGGCCTTCATCTTGGTTTACCTGCCTTTCCCCATAGTTCCATCTATTCTGCCTATCGCCACCAGATGACTCTCCCTAAAGTATATATTTTACCATGAGATTTCTTCCTGAAAAATATTCAGTGACACCTTTAACCTGGCATTTGGAAACAGTGCATTTCCAGACTTCGCCACAATGAGTCGTGTTTTTAGCTATTCTACTCTATCCTAAGTGCATATTGACAGTCTACCCAAAATGCAAGGATTTTAACTGTTTCTATGGTCTTTCTGCCATTGCCATGCCTCCCTCTAATGTTCTTTTCTTGCCAGTCTTTCTACTTACCTATAGGACAGTTAAAATTGCATCTTAGAGTTTTTCTAACCCAGGTCTAGGCTAAAAGTAAATTCATCTTCACCCTGACTATGTAAATCATCTTTAGCATTCAGATCACAATGAAGCATTTCTTCTACTACCTTCACCTTAACAAAATACATATATTTTAAGATGTTGATCTTTGTAATTTCAGCAGAATACCAGAAGTTTGTTATCTGGAGTAGGAGAAATAAATAAAGGTCAAAAATGCTGTATTGAAGCCAGAGATTTAATTAATGTTATTAAAATGAAATTTGAAACACTCTAATGGGAAGCGTCAGTCAGCATTTGCTTTCCACATAGGCTATTGAAGAATTTTCTTTGAGAAATCTGGCCAGACCCCAAGAAAAAAGTCTAGATATTCTGATTTGAAGATTCTCCAATGAAAGATGCTAATTAAATCAATATATAGCAAAGACTATGGTCAAAATACCCAACACATGGACACAAAACTTGCAGCTTTCTGTGACCCTCTCTTAAGTATAATGATTCAGTGGCCTAACATTTCAGGAGAACTCAACTATTAAAGACAGAGTCTAAACCAAAGAGAGAGAGGAAACTTGGAAAAAACAAAAGTATGAAACAGAAGAAAAATTCACATACAAATAATTATTTTTATTGTCCTCAGAGATAAGAAGATATTGCAATCATAAGAGGATACCATAAAAATAAATTATTCAGAGACTAGATTGTAGTTTTTAGAAACTAAAAAATAACGGGCACCTGGATGGCTCAGCCAATTAAGCACCTGCCTTCTTCTCAGGTCATGATCCTGGAGTCTTGGGATCAAGCCCCATGTCAGGCTCCCTGCTCAGTGGGCAGTCTGCTTCTCCCTCTCCCTTTACCTTTCCTCCCTGCTCACTCACTCTCTCTCTTTCTCAAATAAATAAATAAATTCTAAAAAAAATCTTCAGATGAAAAAATTTAAAACTGAGAAAAATACTTAGGAGATACTTTTGGGGAACTGTGGAAAGAAGGAAAGAAAAGAATAGAGAAAGAGAAAAGGAAAAGAAGGAAGGAAGGATGGAAGGAAAGAAAGAAAGAAGGAAGGAAGGAAGGAAAGAAGGAAGGAAGGAAGGAAGGAAGGAAGGAAGGAAGGAAGGAAGGAAGGAGAAAGTAAAAAGGAAAACACATTACCAGCACTCAAGACCTAATATTTGAATCATAGAGATTTCAGAAAGGGCAACAAATGAAAACAGAGTGCATCAATTGCATCTAAAAACTAATTAAGCTAATTTCCAGGAACTGAAGGATGTGGAAGGTAAAGTGGAGGTAAAATGACTTACCAAAAGGAAGAGACCATCCTCATGTACACAAATGCTGCAAGCAGCACGAGAAATAAAAACAGGCACACACAGTAGTTCATAATTATAACATTTCAGAACCTGGGGGTAAAGAAAAGATGCTCAAAGCTTCAAGAAATACATATCCTCTACAAAGAATTGAGCAACACTGCTGGAAGAGGTCATCAAAAAGACAGGACCACAGGTCGACCAGTGAGCTGAACCTCGGGAGCGGAAGTCTCCTCACTCCCTCAGCCACCCACCTTGTGCTTGTGATCTGTGATCAACCGGCCTTCCAGGCTCCCAGAAGCTGCCCCAAGGACACAGCCTTCAGGTAATGCTGTGGTGCTGACCCTCTGCACAGTATCGGTGACTGAGCCCAGTGAAGGGCTCCATGTAATCTTTTCTGATTTGGCCGGGGCAGGTGCAGAGATCTACCATCCTAAAGCCATCCAAGGCAAGCCTCCTGAGCAAGTTCCCTCTGCTTATTAAAACTGCCACCACCAATCTGGAGTGGCCGGTCTCTTTCTTGGGTCTCTTCCTGTCCCTGGTGTCCAGGGGCCAGTTTCAGATGACACCTGGCAGCTGCTAGGGGGAGTTTGTGAACAAACAATGCACTGGAGGAGTGATGTCTTTGAAATTCTGAGAGAAAATAATTTCTAATATTAAGCAAAACTGTCAGTTCAGTGTAAGGATGGTATAAAAAAAGAGTTCTGGGGGGCACCCGGGTGGCTCAGTGGTTGAGCATCTGCCTTCAGCTCAGGGAGTGATCCCAGGGTCCTGGGATGGAGTCCCACATGGGGCTCCCCAGAGGGAGCCTGCTTCTCCTTCTGCCTGTGTCTCTGCCTCTCTCTCATGAATGAATGAATGAATGAATGAATGAATGAATAAATAAATAAATAAATAAATAAATAAATAAATAAAATCTTAAAAAAAAAAAAGGAAGAAGAAGAAGTTATGGGATGTGCAAAGTCTCAAAATGTACCTGTCAAGCTTTCTTTTTTAGGTCCTCTGGAGAAATCCAGGAAACAGGAACATGGGGTAGAGCAACAGCGAATCCAGTAAGGAGAGAGAAGATTCCAGGACCACAGCACTACCCAAGGGAGGAGAGGAAACAGACAAGACTGGAGCAGGTAAAAAGGCTCAGGAAACAGCTCTTCAGAAAATGAAAATGACAGAATGTTGATGGTGACTGAATATACTGAATCGCTATTACACATCTGGGAGAGAATTTGGGAGCAAATTGATCTAGGCAAATGAAAAGCTAAACAAATACAAAATAACAGAAGAAGATAATCACCCCGGAGAAATAAAAGTTGATCAAGATGGGAAAAGTCATCATAATCAACTACAGCGCTCAGTCAGGAATCATATTTACATAATCATAATGATGTAAATCCTGCATATTAGAGTAATTATAACTACATTGGGAATTTATTGAAGGTAATAGAAGACAGAGGTGCGTGTGCATACACGTGTGTGTGAACGTTTGTGTGTGGCTGTGTAAGAGGTGTGACAAAATGTGCTACTTTCTCTTCTTTAGTAGTGAGAAGTGAATAGGTAATGCCTACAACAGAAAAATTAAGAGATTGCTCATTTAGCCCCAGAGCTATTCTTTTGACAGACAGATAAAAAGTTTTTTGTGTTTAAAGAGTGGGAAATATGGGAGATATTTTGGGAGATTGCCAAAATGTTCTACAGAAAAAAGACATGTTCATGTATAATGTGGATAAAAATTAAAACTAAGTTTGAAAATTCAATTATCCATACAACACACACACACACACACACACACACACACACACACACACTCCCACAGACACAGAAGAATGGAGAGCCTTCTGAGGGCAAACTGGATTAATTCCCAGCATTAGAAAGCTTGTCTCTACAGCTCTAGATCAAAGCCCTATCAATTTGAAGTTGGAAAGTACCCTGAGCCCAAGACACAAATGGCTACTAGCCCCAGGCCTCAGGCTGCCCTCCGACATGGGCGGAGTTCCTCAACCTCTAGGTGACAACACACTGATGTAGAAAGATCAATTAACCTGTGCGTCCTAGAGAACTTGTTAATATAATACACTAATTTGTGAATAACTTTCTTTCTTTCTAAATTATTGCAGATGCTAATTGATTCCCATTGCAGATGCAAGTTTTTGCACAATCTTTTACTCTATTATGTTTTCTGGGGTGGCAGAAAAATGTGTGCAATTACAGAAGTTATGGCAGTATATTGGCTTAAACTGGAACTTACCTGATTAATGTTGCTACCCAAATATAAAGTAGTATGAAAAATCACCCATCATATATGTTTTATCAATTTTTTAAAAATGTGAGTCTCTTTGATGTAATTAGGTGCATCAGTGTATAGGCATCAACTTTATTTGTTGCGAATGACAGAAATTGCTCAAACTAACTTAAAGCAGGATGCAGGAAAAGATATATTAGCTCATGGAAGTTTGGAAGTCAGGGGGTGATACCTTCATGTATGGCTGGATCCAGGGACACAGATTAGGTCATTATGACTCTTTATCTACATGCATAAGTTTTATCTGTATGTATCAGTGCCAATTCCAATTTCTGTCCTAAAAGAGACATATTGCTTCCATGCAGCTAAGATTGATGGCAGTTAGATAATTCAGGTTTTCCTGACCTTAATTTAGTAGCTCTAATAAATTTCTTTTCTTTTTTTCTTCATGTTCTCATGGATGAATTTAAGTAAAGAATTCTCATTGATACGCATTAGTGATATGCCTACCACCTGGACCAATCGCTTTTTTCTGGGAGACAAATTTCAATGATTGACCAAGCCTACACTATATACATTCCTGTGGTATATACTAAAATTGACAGTCTCACCAAAATTGCATGGAGTGGGAGTAAAGCATTTCTTTAAAGGCATGGACTCTAATGCACCCTCAATTCTTTCACCTACTCCTTCACTGGTATATGACTATCATCACATCATTAGAACTAAATTTATTTTAAGGTTTTGATTTCTTTTTAAAATATAAATATCACCAAGACAGGAATCTTTTTAACCTACAGACATATAAACCCTCTGTTGCAATCAAAGTGCTAAGAGCAAGTTGATGGGTTGAAGGAGGAGCAATGATGATTTTTTATGGTCAATTCCAGAAAGTACATGAAATTATTAGGAGTAAAGACATTTTAAATATTTGATTTTTTGCCTTGATTTCTGTTCTGCTTAGCTATGAAAACAAGCAAATGGTCCCAAAACCTCAGGGACATACAATGACAATAACTTTGCTCTTATCTCTCATGGTTATGAGTGTTGATAGATATCTATGGAAGGATATGGTACCTGTCATCCGGAGATATTCAGATGGTAGCTGTGACTGGAGTAATTCAAAGCCCCCACATTTACATATCGAGTACTTGGCCTGGAAGAGCTGGCAGCACGTCAGCAACTCTCCATGTAGCTTCTCCTACCCATCAGATGCGGGCTTCTCCACAGGATGCAGGGTAGTTGGGGGTAATCACAGTTTTCACGTGGCATCTGACTTCTACTACCGTGTGCATTCCAAGAGAGCCACGCAGAGCTATCATTTCTCTTAGAGGCGAGGCCTAGAACTGGTTTGGCATCACTTCTGCTATCAAAGCAGTCACAGACCAGCCATATTTAAGATGACTGAGGAACAGACTTCATCTGGTGATGGGAGATGGGTCAGCACATACAGGGAAGGAAGGAATTGATGACACCCATGCTGTAGGCTAGCTGCTACAACCACCATGTACTGGGATATTTTCTGGAAACAGCAAGAAGGAAGTTACTTCTTACCCACCTACAAGGTACAAAGGACTGCTCACAGTTCATTCACCCATTCTTCAGTGCTTCCTTTCACATTCTTTTTACTTCAGAGAGATAGATGGAGGTTTTCAAAACCAAAAAGATTGAATTGTACAATGTGGTGAAAAGTTGCATGTATCGTGAATTTTAAAATAATGCGATTTTTGGTGGGATTTGGTGTATTTTTTTGTTTGTTTGTTTATTGATTTTTCACCTAGCAAATTAGCAAAAATTTTAAAAAAGCATATCCAAAATTGAAAGTGTGATATGAAGGATGCAGTTTCATATTTTATAGTTGGAAATATCAGCAATATGGCAATGTAACAATGAGTGTAAAAAATGTAAACTACCAATTTTCTTTGTCACAATGACTCTTATTTTGAGAAATCTATCCTTAGCTAGTTACTTGATAAGTATGGAGATGAACAAAAAAAGCTGTATATAAAAAAGTATATTGTTGCATAATTATTTATAATTGCAACACTTTAGAATAACTTTAGTGCCTAAGCAATGAAAATATGGATAATAACCTTGGTACACCAACCTAATGGGTCTTAGTTAGTCTATAAAAATGTGTTTATAAATAATTTGTAATATGGAAATGTTTTTGCTTTCATTTTGAAAAATGAAAAGAAAACAGGATACAAAATCATAGCGAGAGCATAATCGCAAGTATGCAATACAAAGGAAAAGCTATACTGAGGAATAAAAGGACTAGAAACAAAACCATCTAAAGGCCTACAATGTTTAGATAGCTAGATGATCGAGCTATGAGTAAATTGATTTCTTTTTCTGACGTTTTTCTCTAAATTTCTTAATGATGCTTGATTTTAGTCAAAAAGCTGAGGTTTTGGGTTTGGAAGGTGTTGGAGAGACGATATGAAATTTTGCCTTCCTCTCCATCAGGCACCACATATAGGGATATGGGAAAGCTGACTTTGGTAAAAATTCTCACCCTTTGCCAGCTTCTTCCAGTTTTCCCAGGATCCCTGTCTGCAGGCTCTGTAGTGAGTGATCCCATCCCGATCACCAGAAACTACAGAGGAGGAAAAATAACTTTCCCTCCACCCTGAATGGTGAGCGCTGGCTGAGACTCCTTTTCTCTAGGACACCTCATAAATAGATAAGCTTATCTAGGTTGAAACTGTTCCACTCTGACCTCTGTAATTCAAGATTATCCTTGGTAACACTAATCTGTTTGTTCAGCCTTAAATCAGCATTCCCTTCACCTGAGGCTTCACGCTGGATGGAAACAGTCCAACTTACATCAGACCTGGTGGACCCAGTCCATTTCTAAGTTTGACCCAGTCCAACCCCAGCCCATTTCCAGACCCAGTCTGGAAAAAAAGAAATGTTCAAATAAAGTCTGACAGCTCATAATGCAAGAGCTGTGGAGGTCGGGTCTGAGAGGGACTGACCCATCCCTGCAAGAAAGCAGCAAGCTCACGGGGCTTAGCTGGCGCCTTTGCCTGGTTGCTTGCCAATCCTGAGGGTCCCTGGGTCTCCCTTTTGGTTTCTTCTTCTAACATCAGAACTATTAAAAGACAAACTGAGACATTTAAACATTTTATGTGAGCAAAAATCGACTCAAATCAGGCCGCGCCAAATCAGAAGTGGTGAAGCACCTAAATTTCTGTAATGATGAATGTCATTCACGTTCCTTAAAGAATGAGTGCAGCCTTTCCCATCTTACCTTGATTATCAGATAATCAGGCACCCTCCAAGAAGACAGCACCTTAGCAAATGAAAAGAGATCATTTTCTCTAATCACTCCAACCGGGAAAAAAAAATCCAGATGAAGATGTCTGGGCACTTGACCCAACGGGAAGTAGAGTCTCTCCCTCTATATTGAGGCCTACGCTACACAGTGGCCTTTCAATACTGACGTTTAAAATCATTGAACAGAAACTCCAGGCATTTGTTAAAAGTTCAAAGGCCCTGAGGAAAAGGAGACAGATGGGCTTTAAATCATCAAAACACTATTTCATAGGTTGATAGCAAATCATAAATGATTCAAGAGTCTGAAAATTTTGCTGCTTTATAGACCTTGGCTATAATTTGAGCAGAACTTAGATGAGTTTCTGCTGAAAGTTCATTCAATTCAAGAAGCATTTATTAGATGGCGTGAAAACATTTTGTAAACCTGATGTGTTAGACACGAGGACTATATTACAATGCACACTGCGGGGGCAGCTCTATCCAAGCAACCAAGGTGGGCAGGTGTCATCCAGAAAAATAAGAGTGTCTTTGGTAGCCCTGTGTCCCCATAACCTACGGCAACCAAAAGATGTCAGTGAGGTATTTTTAACCCCCTGAGAAAGAGGAGTAGAAATAGCATAAGCATAGCACATTATGCCTTTAGTTATGAAAAGCAATGTATTTGGCCTTATCCCAAAAGAAGGTGATAATTTCTTCTTAAAGAAAAGAAGTAGAGATTCTGTGCCATGTGTTCACAGCAAGGATTAAAGCTTTTCTTGTTTTCTTTAGCACCTTAAAATGAAGTAAAACTAGGCTTTCTGCAATTTGCCATCTCAATTTTCCAATAAAAAATTATGGGCTAAATTATAACACCTAGCCTCTTGGCAGGAGATGTTCTAGGTCTTAGGGCAAGCATCTAATTGCTGTAACTATCAATGTGTGAGTGTCTGTGGGGGTGACTGGCAGCCGTGGTCCATAGGGGCAGTCCCATACATTCCCACAAAGCAGAGCTGATGCTGCACCCAAGATCCCATGTATTTTGTAGGACCAGGTACAAACTAGAACACAGGACCTCTTGTTTTAAAAAAGTATTAAGAGGGAATTCCTGGGTGGCTCAGTGGTTTAGTGCCACCTTCGGCCCAGGGCGTGATCCTGGAGTCCCTGGATCTTGGGTCCTGGGATCGAGTCCCACATCAGGCTTCCTGCATGGAGCCTGCTTCTCCCTCTGCCTGTGTCTCTGCTTCTGTGTGTGTGTGTGTCTCTCATGAATAAATAAATAATATCTTAAAAATAAATAAATAAATAAAATAAAAATTAAAAAGTATTAAGAATTTCAAGGTGAGAAGAGCATTAACTGAGGCATCAGGCTCCTCTGATCATGGAGCCCTTCTCAGCATGAGACCCTGTTGAGTTAGGAGCCTGTGTAACAGCATGGGTCACATGTCCATGAAATTGGCCCTCATGACATCCACCCTTCAAGCCTTGCATCCCATATTGCTTCTTCTTTGGATTCATATGGCCCTCAGCACACTTATAACTAGTGATTTCTGTTTCCAGCTCTCTTCCCCTCGTACACTCCTTCCCATGACTCCCAGAAGTCAGTGATTCTCTGCTTTTACCTCATTGCCCAGAATCATCCTTGATGACATCCCACACAGGCCATAATCTCCAGAGAAGATTCCCTAGATAATATCACTTTTTCTTCTTAAAACTTGGCCAAATTGTACTCTACTTTTTCACCTTAGAAAAAAAGTTTAATGCCAATGAAGATGTCTCCCAGAATATGTATATTTACCCCAAATCACAAAATATACAGAACTTAGTATGAGTAGACAAAGATGGAAGAATTGCTGGTTCTCCAAAAGGTCAATTGGGAGGATCCTTAAGAATAAGGGGGTAGATTACCCCCAGATAGTGCTCTATGGCCATGGATACTCACATCTAACCATGCCACTGGGGATTTTTTCTCTTAAATAGACTTCGGCTATAAGCCTCAAGAGGGAGGTCAGCAGAAAGACCACTTAATTGTCAATAGGCAGCAACATGATGAGCCACTTAATTGTAAAGAGGATTCATTCTCATTGTGATTTTGGTTTGCTTTTTTCTGATGATTAGTGATGTTGAGCATCTTTTCAGATGTCTGTTGGCCATCTGGATGTCTTCTTTGGAGAAATATCTATTCAAGTCCTTTGTCTATTTTTTATTTTTTTTTATTTTTTTTTTTAATTTTATTTATTTATGATAGTCACACAGAGAGAGAGAGAGAGGCAGAGACACAGGCAGAGGGAGAAGCAGGCTCCATGCACCGGGAGCCCGACGTGGGATTCGATCCTGGGTCTCCAGGATCGCGCCCTGGGCCAAAGACAGGCGCCAAACCGCTGCGCCACCCAGGGATGTCTATTTTTTAATTTAGTGGTTTGGCTTTTGGTGTTCAGATGTGTAAGTTTTTCATGTATTTTGGATATTAACCCCTTATGGATTTATCATTTGCAAATATTTTCTCACATTCCCTAGTTTGTCTTTCAGTTTTATCCATGGTTTTCCTTGCTGTGCAAAACCTTTTTATTTTGATGTAGTCCCAATCGTTTATTTTTTTTCCTTTGCCTCAAGAGACATATATAGAAAAATGTTGTTATGGCTGATGTCAAAGAAATTATTACCTACACTCTATTCCAGGATTTTTATGGTTTCAGGTCTCACAGTTATGTCTTTTATCCATTTTGAGTTTATTTTTGTGTATAGTGTGAAAAAGTGGTCCAGTTTCATTCTTTTATGTAACTTTTTCCAGGACTATTACTATTTAAGATTTTCTTTTCCCCATTATATATTCTTGTCTCCCTTGTCATAGATTAATTGGCCATAGGAATGTCAGTTTGTTTCTGGGGTCTTTATTCTGTTCCATTGATCTCCGTGTCTATTTTTGTCCAAATACCATATTGTTTTGGTTACAATAGCTCTGTAGTATATCATAGTGTATAGAAATGCTACTGGTTTCTAGGTATTAATTTTTATTACTATTGCTTTGTAGTATATCTTGAAATCTGGCATTGTGATACCACCAGCTTTGTTCTTCTTTCTCAAGAAGCTTTCTTAAGCTATTTGGGATCTTCTGTGGTTCCATATAAATTTTAGTATTATTTGTTCTAGTTTTGTGAAAAAATATTGTCGGTATTTTGATAGAGATTGCATTTATCTGTAGATTGCTTTGGGTAGTATGGGCATTTTGACAACATTGATTCTTCCAATCCATGAACATGGAATACCTTTTCATTTTCTTGTGTCATCTTCAATTTCTTACACCAATGTTTTATAGCTTTCAGAGTGTAATCTTTCACCTCTAAGTTCATTCTTTTTGGTGAAATTGTAAATGGCGTTTTTTCTAGTTTATCTTTCAGCAAATTTATTGTCAGTGTATAGAAATGCTACTGAATTCTTGGTATTAATTTTGTATCCTGACACTTTACTGAATTCTTCTATTACTTCTATTTTTTTTAAGATTTTATTTATTCATGAGACACAGAGAGAGAGAGAGAGAGAGAGAGAGAGAGAGAGGTGGAAGGAGGAGCAGGCTCCCTGTGGGGAGCCCAGTGTGGGACTCCAGTACTCCGGGATCACGCTCTGAGCCAAAGGCAGATGCTCAACCACTGAGCCACCCAGGTGTGCCTCATCTATTACTTCTAATAGCTTTCTGGCAGTCTTCAGGATGTTCTATTTATAGTATCATGTTGCCTACAAATAGTGACAGTTTAACTTCTTTGTTACCAATATGGATACCTCTTATTTCTTTGTCCTGCCTAATTGTTGTGGCTGGGGCTTCTGGTATTATGTTAAATGAAAGTGGTGAAAGTGGGTATCCTTGTCTCATTCCTGACTTAGAGGGAAAGCTCTCTGTTATTCACATTTGAGGATGATATTAGCTATGGGTTTTTCATATATGGCCTTTATCATGTTGAGGTGTGGTCCCTTTAACCCCATTTTGTTGACAGTTTTTATCATGAATGGATGTTAAATCCTATCAGATGCTTTTTCTGTTTCTATTGAGATAGCAATTTTTTTATCCTTTGTTTTATTGATGTGGGTGTATGACATTGATTGATTTGTGAATACTGAACCATCCTTGCTTTCCAAGAATAAATTCCACCTAATCATGGTGAATGATCTTTTTAATATTCTATTGTATGTCATTTGCTAATAATTTGTGGAGGATTTCTGCATCTATGTTCATCAGTGATGTTGGCCTGTAGTTTTGTGTTTTGTTTTTGTGGTGTCTTTGTTTGGTTTTATTATCAGGGTAATGCTGGCCTTGTAGTATGTATTTGGAAGTGTTCCTTCTGCTTGTATTTTTTGGAATTGTTTGAGGAAAATTGGTATTATCTCTTCTTTAAATGTCTGGTGAAATCCACTTGTGAATCCACCTTGTCCTGGACTTGTAGTTTTTGGTAGTGCTTTAATTGATCAATTCTATTTTGTTACTTACAGTCAATCTGTTTAGATTTTCTATTTCTTCCTAGTTCAGTTTTGGGAGATTGTATGTTTCTAGAAATTTATTAATTTCTTCTAGGTTGTCCAATTTGGTGGCATATAATTTTTCATAATATTCTCATAATCCTTTATATTTCTGTGGTGTCCATTTTTAATTCTCCTCCTTTGTTTCTGATTCTATTTATCTGGGTTCTTTCTTTTTTTTCTTGATGACTCTGGCTAAGGATCTATCAATTTCATTTATCTTTTCAAAGAGCCAGCTCTCTCCCCAAAAATCAAACAAGCAAAAAACAACAACAAAAACAAACAAACAAACAAAAAACAAACAAAACAACAACAACAAAAAAGAAACAAAGAGCCAGCTCTTGATTTCCTTGATTTTTCTTTCTTTTTTTTTTTTTTTTAATTAAAGGATCCTATTTATTCATTCATGAGAGACAGAGAGAGAGAGAGAGAGAGAGAGAGAGAGAGGCAGAGACATGGGCAGAGGAAGAAGCAGGGTCCCTACAAGGAGCCCGATGTGGGACTCAATCCTGGGGCCGGGGTTCACACCCAGAGGCAAAGGCAGATGCTCAACCTCTGAGCCACCCAGACATCCTTTCTTTTTTCTTTTGATTCGAGTCTCTATATCATTTATTTCTGCTCTTTTATTATTTCCTTTCTTCTACTCACCTCAGGCTTTGTTCTTTTCCTAGTTCCTTTAGGAACAAGGTTAGATTGTTTATTTGAGTTTTTTCTTGCTTTTTGAGGTCGGCTCTTAGAACTGCTTTTGCTGCATCCCAGAAATTTTGAACCTTTGTGTTTTTATTTTCATCTGTCTCCCTGTATTTTTTTTCTTTTTTTTGGTTACTCCTTTGATTGCTTCATTGACCCCAGTTTTTTTTCACCTCTCTTTGCATGGTGAATATTTTTCCATCCCTTCCTTTTGGTCTGTATGCATCTTTAAGTCTGAGGTGAGTCTCTTGGGGGCAGCATATAGTTGAGTCTTTCTTTTTTAATTATTCTATCACTCTATGTCTTTTGATTGGAGCAGTTAGGCTATTCATATTTAACTTAATTATTGACACGTATGTACTTATTGCTATTTTAAAAATTTGTTTTCTGATTGTTTTTGTAATTCTTATCTGTTCCTTTCTCCTTTTCTTGATCTCTTTCTTTGTGAACAATGAGATTTTATTGTGTTTTGTTTGGCTTTTTTTCTCTTCAAATTTTTTTTATGTCTAGGTTTTGGGTTTGTGGTTACCAGGAGGTTCATATGTAACATCTTAAACAAATAGTCCATATCAATTGAATTGTCATTTAAGTTCAAATACATTCTTTAAAAAAAAAGAAATATCTTCTTTTTTTTTTCTTTTTCCCTTTCTCTTCTCATTTTACTCCCTTCTCTCCACAATTTAGGTTTATTTTGTCATATTTTATATGTTTTTATTCATATTTTTCTTATGTCTAATTGTGGTCCCTTCTTTTTCACTTAAAGAAATCCCTTTAACATTTCTGGTAAGGCTTGCTTAGCAGTAATAAACTTTTATCTTTTGTTTGTCTGGGAAACTCCGTCTCCCCTTCAAATCTAAATGATAACCTTGCTGAGTAGAATATTCTTGGTTGAGGGTTTTTTTTTGTTTTTTTTTTTCCTTTTAGCACCCTGAGTACATCATGTCATTCTCTTCTGGTTTGCAAATTTTCTGCAGAAACATCATCTGATATATTTCTATATTTTTCCTTGTAAGTAAGTTTTTGTTTCTCTCTTGCTGCTTTTAAAATTCTCTCTTTATCTTTAATCTTTGACATCTTATTATGTGTGTTTGGATTTCCTTGGGTTCATCTTGTTTGGAACTCTCCATGCTTCTTAGAATTAGATGTCAATTTCCCTCCCTAGTTAGGGAAGCTTTCAGTTATTATTTCTTCAAATAATTTTTCTACACCCTTTTCTCTTTCTCTCTTTTTCTGGGACCCCTATAATGCTAATGTTTATTTTCTTGATTATCCAAGAGATCTCTTAAAATTTTTAAAAATTCCTTTTTTAAAAATTCTTTTCTTCTTTGCTGTTCAGTTTATGTGCTTTTCATTACCCTGTCTTCCATATTGCTGGTACATCCTGCTGTATCCTCTAATTTATTGATAATTCCTTATACTGTATTTTTTATAACAATTATTGTATTTTTCAGTTATGTTTGGTTCTGGGCTTTTGAGGTGGAGAGAGAGAGAGGTTCCTGTAGTTCCTCAGTCCTTTTACATCATGGTGTTTTTTTCTGTGTCTGCATGTAACTAGGGCTGGTGTGGACTCACTAAAATCTTTAGTTCACTGAAACAACTGGATCCACCCATTATGTCATCAAGACCCTGCTCCAATCTAGGTAAAGTGAGGTGGGAACATAAACCCTGCTGATCCCAGTACCTCTGACCTGGACAGATTTCCTGTAGCTCCTCTGCCACTTGGCAGAGTTCTGGTGTTGTCTCTTTTATATGTTAGCTATTCTATATTTAATTTGCCCAAGAATGGGAATCTGTTCCTGATCCTTCAGTACTATCCCTCCCCACTGCCCTTTCCAGTAGGGGTGGGGGATTCACTTTGTTACTGTGTCTCCATCCATTTCTCTTGCTGTTCTCTCTATGGTTTCTCAGTAGCTGTTCAGTCAGCCCTCAATTATTTTTCAGGAGAAATTGTTCCATAATAGGTATAATTTGGTGTGCTCTGTGGAGGATGCTCCCATGTTGCCATCTTGAACTGGACTATCCAAGAAGGTGTTTTAACAGGTAAGTTATTCACTGGGAAGGGCCTTGGGATTATATTTAAGGAAGAAAGGAAAAGGAAGAGGTTTGGGCAGAAGGAGAAATAAAGCTGCAATTCAGGAAAATACCAACTTCAGCCTATCCCATAGGATCTCCAGAACTAGAACTCCCACTCTGGCAAAAAAAAGGCCATACATTTAAACTCCATTGAGTGTGTGCAATCCTAGTAGGGGATGGCTCTTTTCAACAGAAACAATCCCTAAAGAAACTAACAGATGCTTTCACTACACCAGTTGTTAAAACATTGAAATACTCTTTCTATGTCTAGTGTCATCAACCACTGTACAGCTGCCTGGGCCATCCCAGCATCTTCCAGCCTCCAAAAATGATCTAACTTTATGATTAGTGCCTGTTCTGACTCATCATGCTCATGCTATACCAACTGTTAGGGATTTTATTTGTTTTTGTTTCAATAAATCATTTTAATTTTAATTATTTTTTATTTTAATTCCAGTTAGTTAACATGCAATGTTATATTAGTTCCAGACATATAATATAGTCATTTAACATTTCCATATGTCACCCTGTGCTCATCACAGCAAATGCCCTCCTTAATCCCCATCACCTGTTTAGCCGCTTGGATATCTCCTCTAGACTCCTAAGAATATCAGCTGAGATGGAAAGGTAGGATCATCATAAGGAAAGCTAAGATCTATATGTAGGGCTAGTTGACACAGTCTAACAAGAACTTAAATTTGGTCTTAGGATGCTAAAAGGAATCCTATGTAAAACACTCTTAACTAAAGGTAAAGTTTATTAGAAATTGACATTTTGGATAAATTAGAAAAGAGAATCTGAGAGAAAAATAAATATAAAATCAGGAGGGAGGTGAGAAGCTCTGGAAATATGTTGAGACTAAAATATGTTAAATTCAAATTATGAGGAATCCAAGTTTACCAGTTCAATTTTAGATGATGAACTCCAAATATAATTATCTTTTTTCAGTTACAATTCATTGATTACATGAAGTGCTCTGCATTTCTGCCTTAATTAGAAAGATTGCTTAATTTAATTTGGGCCTGCTGACCAAAAGACGACTGATGGGTATTTGAATTCACAATGCACAGTGACAACCAGGTTATAGGGGTTTTCTCTAGAGTGTTACAAGATGGATTCATTAAATAGCATTCAAAACATTTTGTTAAACAAGAGTTTCTGAATTACAACTAATTTTAAAATTTACATAAAATATTTCAGAAGATTTACAAGGTCACATTTACATTTTGTAATTAACTCTGGAACTGAGGTTAGAAACCAGTTATCCCCATGAGGTTAACTTATTCCTGTGAAAAAAAAAAACATTTAGGAAGATCAGATCAGAGAGGAACACAAGACAAAAAGCCCTAAACACTTCATTGTCTCATTGGTAGACCCCATCGCCTCAATTGCACTGTTTATTTGTTCCCATATTCAACACAGAAGCCCTCCATAAATAATGGAGGAAAATGGAGCCTGAGTCACCCTAAGGCTTATTTTCAAATGATGCTTCAGTGAACTTTAGGAAATCTGCAAGATGCTTAGGGCAGTTACAGAGGGACAAGAAGTGCTGTACAAGGGGCCCCTGGCTTCTACTTCAAATAGACCTGGTCTCTTGTATTTATTTATTTAGAGATCTCTTACAAAATATTTACCTAAAACAAAATAAAGTAGATTCCATGGTTTTAAAAATGTGTTCAGACAACTACCATAAAGTGGCTTAAATTATAACTAGAGTAAAAAATTACAGGGATGCCTAGGTGGCTCAGTTGGTTAAGCCTCTGCCTTCAGCTGACGTCATGATCTTGGGGTCCTGGAATCAAGTCCCATGTTGGGCTCCCTGCTCGGCTGGGGGAGTCTGATTCTCCCCCTCCCTTTGCCCCTCCCCCTTTTCATGCTTGCTTTCTCTCTGTCTCATGAATTAATAAATAAAATCTTTAAAAAAAGATTTTATTTATTTATTTGAGAGAGAGAGAGAGACAGGCAGAGAGAGAAGCAGGCTCCATGCCCAATGAGGGACTCCAGCCGGGGACTCCAGGATCCCGCCCTGGGCAGAAGGCAGGCGCCAAACCACTGAGCCACCCAGGGATCCCAAATAAAATCTTTAAAACAAAAATTACAAATATGTGTCATTTTAAGACAACTAAATATATGTAAGTTGGATGAATTGAAAACTTGTAAATTGATCATTTATGGTAATTTATTTAATACTATATCATGATCACATTGCCCATTTCACTATGTGTGTATATGTGGGGGGGGAGATAGCTCAGCACAGAAAAGTTCTGACTAGTCAAGAAGGAAGGTTTAAGAGAGTGACCCAATTTCAAGGTAACTTTGCATATAGTTTGATACTTACAAGTGATTCTGATTAAAGCAAGTGAGATGAGGCCTTATTTATTATTAGTAAAGTCACATTTTTATTTATTTTTTTTTAATTTTTTTTTAATTTTTATTTATTTATGATAGTCACACAGAGAGAGAGAGAGAGGCAGAGATACAGGCAGAGGGAGAAGCAGGCTCCATGTACCGGGAGCCTGAGGTGGGATTCGATCCTGGGTCTCCAGAACCGCGCCCTGGGCCAAAGGCAGGCGCCAAACCGCTGCGCCACCCAGGGATCCCAAGTCACATTTTTATAGTTGGATTAAATAAAATTGAATGACAGGCCAACATGTCTAATACAGGATTTTTTTTTTTTTTTACATTGCTGATAGTAACCTTCTTTCAATTCAGTCTGAATTAATTATACCTAAATATGAGCTAACTTGGTTAATAGAAAAAAATGTATATAAAAAAAAAAGAAAAAAATGTATAGCTAAATAATATAATTATACAAGCAAAATTAGAATTACCTGATATTAGCAGCCATAGTAAGTCAAGAGGTCCTAAATTGAGGCATGGGAAAAAGAACATTTGATCATAATAATATTTGTTTTATTCAGAAAATATCTGTTGAGTATGACACAGAAGAAAATTAAACCCAGCAGCAAAGTTAAGCTGTGTGGACTTCAAATGTCAAACTGCTTGAGATTTGAGATGATTATCCTTTGCTTCAAAATATTTTTCTTTAACACTGAGTTAAGCTGGTGTTATCTGCAAGGAACATTTCACAGGGAAAAATAACAGGTAAATTTATTCTTAAAGAATGATTTCAATTCCTTAAAAACAAAAATCATTACTTTTTAACCTAAATCTGGTCATGACTTCAGTTCTAACAGACAGTTCATAGGATAAACAAGCCCCAGAGAAGCATGTTACAATGATACCATGGAGATGCAGACAGTAAAATGCAGAATATGGGAAATGCTGTTGAGCCTGGACTTTTTGGTAAACAAACTGCTAGGAAAAGCAAAGAGGGAGGGACCCTATAGATTAAGAGATTTAAGAAACATAGCAATGAATTACAACATTTCTTATTTGAATCCTCATTTAAAAACCTAGACAAAAAAAAAAAAAAAAACCCTAGACAAAATGTAGACAATGAGGAAATCTAAATATAGCCCAGCTTAGGATTCTTAAATGTTAGAGATACATACTAAAATATTTATGAAATATTATAAGATTTCATAAATTTGCTTCAAAATAATCCTGCAAAAAAGAATGGGTATCCCTGTACATGAAACAACACTGGCCACATGTTAAGAATTGTTGATACTGAGTGATGGGCACATGGGGTTTCTTGTGGTATCCCTTTGCTTTTGTGTTGGACATTTTCCATAACAGAAGGTACCAATAAAATGAAATAGCAAGACAAATGATATTTGTCTATCTAAAAATAAAATGATTGAAAGTTGTATATAGTAGAAGGAGATTCTACATGTCTTATAAGTGGTGGAACTAATCTTATCTTAAATCTTAAACTAATCTCTGTCTTGATTTCCACTGGTCAGTTGTGCATCAGCTTCAAATCCTATGGCTTCCTTGGCTAAAGGTGCAAAGTATGCAGGACGTGGGAAATTGACATCAGATTTATATCTTCCCATCAATGAAGTAAGCAGTTAAAGGTATAATTCAGACAGACATGCGATATTTCCTGGAGTTCTCTGAACTGGCCTGCCAAGGGACCCTACTACCTACATTAGTGTCCTCAAACTCAATCCATGACTTGGCTATTTTCTCTTGTCCCCTCATTGTTACCTCCCAGTCATTTGAATTCCCTGTGGACAGGTATCTAGCCCAACCAACATTTAAATGTGATTGGAAAGATAAGCCCAAATGGCACCATAAAAATATTCTTTAAAACTGTAGTATCAGGTGTAGTAGAAAACACCTTTTCCTTTTCTTCCAACAAAACATCTATATACTTAATTAAAAATCCTCACCTTCCCTCACCTCTCAGAAGAAGGCTGGCCATCCGACAGAGTCCTGGCCAAAGAAATTTAAGTGAAAGGTTTTGAAAGGGGACTCTGGGAATATTCTTTCAAAAATACCCAAGTCAGTTTGTTCTTTCCTTTCCCATTTTCCTGTATGGGTTGCAGCATGATACCCGGTGCTGCAACTGTCATACTGCAACAATGGGAACAATAGCCACATGGTAAAGATGACGGAGCATAAGAGCCTCATTCCTTTGACAGCTGGCCAGCCATGACCTACCTACGCCCTAGTCCTTATGACATGAGAAAAATGGATCCTTATTTTATTAAGCTATTGCAATGAGATTTCTGCTATATAGGGCTAAAAGCAACCGCTAACTAATGTATCAGCCTACCAAATGGCCAAAATGTAAAAAATAATATTCGTATTATTACATTCTCAGGGAAAAATATGAAAGTCAAAGAATTAAATCTATAATGTTTTGTAAATATAAATCAAATTATAGTAAAGCAAAAAAAAAATGCTGTCCTAAAAATTTCTCATTTTGCTTGATCTCAATTACAAGGTCCACAGCCAGATTCCTGAGAATTACAGATGTCTTTTCTACCATTGCTATTCTGTGTGCCTGTCACTCATTTAACAATCTTTTATTGAGAACAAACTATAGCCTCACCTTTTATTTGGGCTAGAAGTGAGAATAGATGTGAAATATAAGCTTCGCATACAAGAAACTCATCCTTTCGTTGGAAAGAGAAATGTGTAAAGGTACTGATTTAAAATAAACAATGTGCTGTACCATCCCGTTAACCACACTGTAACATAAAAGGCCTGAATAAGGCAGCAGCACCACTAGACCGTATCATGCTTTTGTGCATATTAGAAAGTTGTGTGTCTTACATAGAACAACTTACTTCTATCTGGTATGTATTACACAAATGTACAAGTATCATATCCAAAATATTGATGCCATTAGCTCCCCTGGAGATATGCAGTGTACAACCTGCACAGAGATCCTCCCCAATGTGAAATAAGGAGAACACTGTGGACTGAAGGAGTCAGAGATGACACATCCCAGAACAGTTTTGAGGTGAGACCTGAGTATATTAGTAAGACAAAATAGAGGAAGAGCCAAATTTTGTGTTTTATGGATTTTAAATCACATTTTCATTATTTTAAAGAATATACACTCACAGGAAACAGTAAACTATACCCTCCAATACTGATCCCCATATCCTGCTAAGTCTGAAAAAGTAAAGAACTATTTAATTTTGCTGTTAGAAATCCATGGATGCCTACTTTCCCATGCCATAAATGAATTCACTCGCAGAGCGGCAGTAAACCAAATTTCAGAGATTTTTATGGTCTTGAGAATCACACGTTTGTAGAGGAATGAACATATGTAGTGGAAGCAGAGTGGTGATTACGCATCCTGTGATACTCCACATGCAGTTGTGAATATCTGCGTGGCCACTGGTGAGTCTGCAGCTTTCCTGGCTGAGACACCCAAGCCAGGGTTTGGTTGGGTTTTGTTCTAAAGAATATAGCTCTTAATCTCCTCCTGAAGAAGACTATAACAAAGCAGAAGCTCTTTCTTTAATTACTTTTTCCAGTAAAATGCTCACTTGATTGCTCTGAAAAATGCCCTTCTGAATATCCCTATGGCTCCTCTCAAATTAAAAAAAAAAAAAAATGGGAGTGATCTCATCTTTGGGTAGAATCAGGTGAAAATTCATTTCTAGGTAGCCAAAGTCAAGAGTACTGAGTTTGATAGAGCATCTAGTCGCCTGAGAAGTTTTCAAAGCAGAAGAATTCTCAGCCCATCTCCCTCCTTTCATTACTGTATGGAACCAAGAGTCTATAATTTTTTAATAAGTCCCTAACATGATTCAGTATTACTATGGCACTGGATTGATAGACCAGTCAATCTTTAAGGAAGTAAACCATCTAGTTATCCTGGTTCACATTTATTTTCCTGTGGGACAGTGTTTCTCAATCTTTCTTGGGCCATGTCACTCATTGAGAATAACCATATTTTTAAAGCACACTGGATAAATTGTTGTTGTTCACAGCCAAAGGCAAAATATCTGGGGGTCTTGACACTGCAGTTTCTGACCAGTCCCTCAAAGGTTGAGAAAATCAGGAACCTATAACCTGGTCCTAGGTTTGCCTATAACCCTTTCAAGGAACAGGAGGAAATCTCATGATGGGTATTTTTAACTTAGAAAAAAGAAAGAAAGGAGCCAGGACATTGGAGTCCAGTTAGTTTTCCTTTCCTCCTCAAGCCCAGAAATGGCTTGAATCTTCTTTAAGCAGTAAGAAAAAAAAATGTATACCTAATGTTGCTCTGCTTATACTATGATGTTCAGAAAATATCTAAGTTCCATTCCCTGTGTGTGTTGAGTATATAAACCCAGCTCCCACTGAAAAGTGGCTATTGAAAACCAAAAACATTGATTTTAGACTATTCTCTAGCTATGGGCTTTAAAACTTTAAAAACTCTATTTTGAAAAACAAAAACTAAGGAAGCTGCTTTGTTCTGGATGGAATCCTCCTCTGATTTCCCTGAACAATACATTTCAGCTTCAAGGCAAATGTTTCAACATAGAACACAGTTAGGAAATTTATTACACATTGTATTATTTATTCATCTATTAAGTGAAGAAGTGATATTTCAATAGGATACAAAGACACAAACACAATAAACCTCGATATGAACCAGAAGGTTACATATTCCAGGGCAGAAGAATATGCAAGGGGTTCTCGGAAGTCCTTAAATGAAGCGATTTTTCTAAAAGGCAAAAAATATTTTGGGAGATATTAATCTGATATTTACTCATAAATATTCCTTATAACCACATTATTGTTCATTTCAGCAACTGGTTCTATTTGTACAAGACACAGTAGTGCTCTATTAATTTACGCATTGTCAGTGAACAAGAATTATGGTATATGAATTTTCCAGACAACTATGGCCTAACTCCTAAAAATGTGGTTCTAATATTCTCCTTTATTATTAAATTAAAATGTTTTTTCTACCAAATATAAAAGTAAGACATGCTCACTGTGGGAGAAGCAAGGAGGAGGATCAAATCAATAATATAGTACAAAACAAGAAAAAAATACATAAAATCTCATTTAACTAAATATTAACAACACTTTACATATAGCCTCCATACATCTTTACACACATGGATATTCATGCACACAGTATTAAAATTTTTTAAGTATTATTTAATATTGATGATGTTTGATAACTTGCCTTTTATATTAAACATATAGGGCAGCCCAGGTGGCTCAGCGGTTTAGCGCCGTCTTCAGTCCAGGGCATGATCCTGGAGACCCCGGGTCGAGTCCCATGTTGGGCTCCCTGCAGGAGCCTGCTCCTCCCTCTGCTTGTGTCTCTACCTCTCTCTCTCTCTCTCTCTCTCTCTTTCTCTCTATAGAGAGAGAGATATATATATATCAATATCATGAATAAATAAATAAAATCTTAAAAATAAATTTAAAAAGTAACATAAAGAAATAAACAAACATATAGCAGATGGGGTGCCTGGGTAGCTCAGTCAGTTGAGCGTCTGACTCTTGGTTCCAGTTCAGGTCATAATCTCAGGATTGTGAGATCAAGGCCTCTTATTAGTCTCCACACTCAGCAGAGAGTCTACTTGAGAGTTTTGCTCTCCCTCTGCCCCTCCCCCCAGCTCCTATTCTCTCTCCCTCTCTCTCTCCCTCTCTCTCTCTCTCTCTCTCTAAAGTAAATAAAGTATTTGAAAAAAAAGAGACTTTGAAAGTTTGTCTTCACTTATTTAAACAAACTTTTTTTTTTAAGATTTTATTTATTTTTTCAGGAGAGACGCAGAGAGAGAGAGAGAGGCAGAGACACAGGCAGAGGGAAATGCAGGTTCCAGGCAGAGAGCCTGACATGGGACTCCGGCCGGGGTCTCCAGGATCAGGCCCTGGGCCAAAAGCAGCGCTAAACCACTGCACCACCGGGCTGCCCTATTTAAACAATCTTAATGATTATAGATTAGTTTTTAGTTTTTCATATTATAAATAATCTGTCTATGAGTAAGTGTGCATATTTTGCATATGCCTCAGGTATTCCTATAGAATCCAGATTCCTAGAAGTAAGATCTCTGGAGCAAAATGTGTTTACATTTAATAATTTGATAAATACCACCTAAGTGACTCTTAGGTCACCAGATGAATGAGAGTGATCATATCCCAACACTGCCACCAACCCAACCTTTTCTATTTCGTGAATCTGTAGCATGTTTTAATTTGATTACTAATGAATTTAAATATCATTTTCTGCTTATCAAAGTAATTCTACTGTTAAAAAAATTCTTGTTGACCTGTATATCTTTATTTGTTGATTAGAAAAGGTGTCTACAGATTACTGATAATGACTTTTGGTCTGTGATGTGTGTGGCAAACACTGTTTTTCATATTTTAATTTATTTCTGACTTTTTAAATTATTATATGGTAACATCTATAAATATTCTCCTTGCTCTGATATTTGTGTCAGAAAGTTCTCTGACACCTCAAGGTTATAAAAGTTTTTTATGATATATGATAAAAATAACCAACACAAGCAACTTTTTAAAAATTTTAAGTGATCTTGAATTCATTTATGAAGCAATGGGGAGAAGCAGAAAACATTCCTTTTAAAATGTCTTGTCAGTCGTGCCAAATCCATTTGATGACAAACTGTATCTTTTGCCACCAATTTGAAAGGCTTCTTTTATCATACACTAACTTCTATAAATTCCTGCAATAGTGTTCCATATATATGTGTGTGTATATATATACACACACAAACGTACACATGCATATATGTGTGTTAAACCTGCATTTACATACACATAGGCTTCTTTTCCTGAATTAAAATTAGAATTTTGATTAAGATTATGTAAGGAGGGATCCCTGGGTGGCGCAGCGATTTGGCGCCTGCCTTTGGCCCGGGGCGCGATCCTGGAGACCCGGGATCGAATCCCACGTCGGGCTCCCGGTGCATGGAGCCTGATTCTCCCTCTGCCTGTGTCTCTGCCTCTCTCTCTCACTGTGTGCCTATCATAAATAAATAAAAATTAAAAAAAAAAAAGATTATGTAAGGATATAGAGAGTTATTTGTAGAAAATTAATATTCACAATACTTATTATTTCCATCCAAAAATCTCAAATGTATGGTGCTAGGTAATTCTCACATATAGTTCTCACAAATGGCACATTAATTACATTAATAAACATATTATATTTTGTTTTCTACTGGTTATTTTGGATCTGTCAGAAAGTTCTTGATTTTGGGAGAGTTCACTTACAACTAATCACTGTACTAGAGGTCTCGTATTATTTATAGTAGGTTTCAGTAAAGTTTTCTGCTTTTTTGGGGTCAAAGATCACACCACTCCAAAACAATGATAATTTTACCTCCAACTTTATACAAGTTTTGAGCTTTTTTTCTCTCTATTGTTGAAATTACTCAACTGTGAGACAATTTTATTAAGTTCGGATTTAAGTTCATCTTTTGGGGGTCAGGAATGACTATATTTTCAACTTGCCCCATTTTTCAAGGGTTACATTGATCAGAAAAAAATGAGTATACATGTGGGGTTTGATAATGTCTAACCTGATCTCATTTTTTAAATTATCTTGTTTCCTATGTTCAGTCTACTGTACAACAGCTTTTAATTTTGGTTATTATATTTTTCATTTATAGAAGTTCTTCTTGGTTCTTTTTCAGTTTTGCCAACTCACCTTGAAAATATGTTAAAGCTTGTCAACTTTTCTTTAATTATGGTGAGCTGAGTTCAAAATCTGTGTATGAAAATTCCAACATTTGAATTATGCATCAAGCTTTTTCTAAAGCCTGTTATTTCTGGTGGTTCTTTTTTTTTTTCTCAGTTTTCTCACGACATAAAATATTGTGTAAATTTAACATGTACAATATGATCATCTGATACATGTTTATATTGTAAAATGTTTACCACAATAAGGTTAGTTAGCACTTCTTTCACTCCACATAATTACCATTTTGTTTTGCTGTTGTTATGGTGAGAACATTTAAGCTCTATTTTAACAACTTTCAAGCGTATGATATGATATTATAACTATAGTCACAATGGTGTAAATTAGATGCCAGGAACTTAATGATCTCATAACTGAATATCTGTACCCTTTGATGAACATCTCCCCATTTCTCCCACTCCTCAGACTCTGGCAACCATCATTCTACTCTGTTTCTAAGAGTTTGATATTTAAACTCCACATATAAGTGAGATCATACAGTATTTGTCTTTATCTGACTTATTTCACTTAGCATAATTTCCTCAAGTTTCATCTATGTTGTCACAAATAGCAATATTTCCTTCTTTTTTATGGCTGAATAGTATTTCATTGAGTGTGTGTGTGTGTGTGTGTGTGTGTGTGTGTGTATCACATTGTCGTTATTCATTTATCCATCATTTGTATTAGGTTGTTTTCTGTCTTCACGACTGTAATTAATGTAGCAATGCATGTGGAAGTGCAGATATCTCTTCAAAATGGTGACTTAATTTCCTTTGGATATACCTAGAAAAGTGAGATTACTGGATTACATGGTAGCTCTATTTTTAATTTTTTGAGGAAACCCCACAATGTTTTTCATTTTGGGTATACATTCCCACCATCAGTATTCTGGGGTTCCCTTTTCTCCACATCCTCACTAGCATTTGTTATCTCATACTTTTGATAATAATTTTTCTAACAGGTGTGAGGAGATGTGTCACTGTGGTTTTAATTTGTATTTCCCTGATGATTTGTGTTGTCAGCCTTTTTATGTACTTGTTGCCATTTGTATTTCTTCTTTGGAGATATACTTACACAACTCCTCTGACCATCTTTAAATCAAATTGAGTTTTTTGCTATTAAGTTGTATGATTTCCGTATGTATTTTGGATATGAACCTTTTATCAAATATTTGGTTGGCAAATATCTTCTCCCAGTCCATGAGTTACTCTGATTTTATTGATTGTTTTTTTTTTTTTTGGCTTTACTGAAGCTTTTTAGTTTGATGTAGTGCCACTTTTTGATTTTTTCTTTTATTGCTTATGCTTTTGGTGTCATATCCAAAAAAATCATTGTCAAGACAAATGTCAAGGGACTTACTGCCTCTGTTTTACAGTTTCAGGTCTGTGTTTAAGTCCTTAATCCATTTCAAGTTAATTTTGTTGAGTAGTGTAATATGGGGGTCCAATCTCATTCTTTTGAATGTAAATATCCAGTTTTCCCTATTCTTAAGATTGCTTTAGTTATTCAGGGTGTTTTGCATTCTCATACAAATTCTAGGATTGATTTTTCTATTTCTTATCTGTATCCACTATAGGTTTTTATTCTGTGGTTATCCTGAGGCTTACTTGAAACATCATATATATATATAAGTGTCTATTTTACGCTGATAACTTACCTTACATAACCTACATAACATACAATAACTCTACCCTTTTACTCCCCCACATACTGTATGCTTTTGATATCATAATTTATATATTTTATATTGTGTATCCATTAACAAATTATTTTAGCTATGGCTATTTTTCATATTTTTGCCCTTTAACCTTTATACTAGAGTCGGTTGTGAGTACACCACCATATCACAGTATTAGAGTATTCAGAATCTGATATATACTTGCCTTTACCGAGATGTTGCATATTTCCATATGTGTTCAAGTTACTAGTTAGCATCCTTTCGCTTCAGTTTGAAGAACTCCTTTTAGCATTGTTTGTAGGTCAATACTAAGTGAAGTAAGTCTCTCACTTGCATGTCTGAAGGACAAATTTTCTGGATAAAGTATTCTTGGAGGTTTTGGGTATTTTTTTTTTCATTTTTTCTCAACATTTGAGTTTATCATCCCATACACTCCTGGCCTGTAAACTTTCTGTAGATAAATCCACTGATATCCTTATAGGACACACTTTGTATGAGATAATTCCTTTTATCTTGCTGCTTTAGAAATTCTCTAATTTTTTATTTTTATTTTTTTTTTTTAGTTTAAATCCAATTTAGGCCACATATACTGTATCATTAGTTTCAGGGTAGAATTTAGTGATTCATCAGTTGCATATAATACCCAGTGCTCATTACATCAAGTGCCCTCCTTAATGCCTATCACCCAGTTATCCCCTCCCCTACCCTCTTTTCCTCTAGCAACCCTCAGTTTTTTTTCCTATGGCTAAGAGTCTCTTATGGTTTACCTCCCTCTCTGTATTCATCTTTTTATTTTTCCTTCCCATCCCTTAAGTTCATCCATTTTGTTTCTTAAATTCCATGTTTGAGTGAAATCATGTGGTATTTGTCCGTCTCTGACTGACTTATTTGGTTTAGCATGACTCCTCTTCCATCCACATCATTGCAAATGGCAAGATTTCATTCTTCTTGATGGCTGAGCAATATTCTAGTGTGTGTGTGTGTGTGTGTGTGTGTGTGTGTACTTTATCCATTCATCTGGGCTATTTTCATATTTTGGCTATTGTGGACATTGCTGCTATAAACATTGGGGTGCATGTACCCATTCAAATTATATGTTTGTATCCTTTGGATAAATACCTACTAGTGCAATTGCTAGGTTATAGGGTAGTTCTATTTCTAAATTTTTGAGGAAACTTCATACTGTTTTACAGAGTCTTTTTTTTTTTAATTTTAGTCAGTTTTATAATAATGCATCTTAGAGAAGTTCATCTTGGATTGAAATTATGGGGTGACCTATTAGCTTCCTAAACTTGGATGTCCAAGTTTCTCCCCAAGTTCTTGGACATTGTTTCTTTAAATAAGATCTCTCAGGATTCCTGGGTGGCTCAGCAGTTTAGCACCTGCCTTCAGCCCAGAGCGTAATCCCTAAATCCCAGGATTGAGTCCCACATCAAGCTGAGTCCCACATCCGGCTCCCTGCATAGAGCTTGCTTCTCTGCCCTCTCTCTCTCTCTCTCTCTCTCTCTGTCTCTCACGAATAAATAAATAAAATCTTAAAATAAATAAATAATATCTCTCTTTTCTTTCTAGGGCTTCAGTGATATAGAGATTGTTTTTCTTAATTGTATCCACAAATCCCACAAACTTTCTTCCCTTTTCATTCTTTTTAGTTTTTGCTCCTATGGATGGATAATTTCAAATAATCTGTCTTCGAGCTGATTGATTCTTTCATCTGTTTGATCCAATCTGTTATTAGAACTCTATTAAGTTTACAACTCATTCACCTTATTCAGTTCCAAAATTTCTTAGGTCTCTTTTACGTTTCTGTTTGTTGATCTTCTCAACAAACAGACTTTGTATTGTTTTGTTTTGTTTTCCTTGTTTTATTAAATTTATCCATGTTCCCTTACAGCTCTCTGAGGATCTTTAAACAACTATAGTGAATTCTTTTTTGGGCAATGCCTGAATCTCCATTTCTCTGGGGTCAGTTAATGGAGTTTACTGTGTTCCTTTGGTGGTATGATGTTTCCCTGACTTGTGATGATCCCTATAGCTTGTGTGTCTACATATTTGAAGAAGCAGCTATGTTTTCCTGACTTTATGAACTCACTTCAGTAAAGAAAGGGCTTCACCTGTAAGTGGGGGCATGCTGGAACATGCTATGACCCAAAGTCTATTGGTGTGGAGCACTAGGTGCAAGAATGTGTGGTAGCTCTGCGTCTGGGGTGGGGGACATGGTATCTCATCAGCTCAGGCTGCTGGGGTCCAACAGCATCAATGAATGCATGGTCCTTGGTAGTACTTTGGGATGGTAGTGGAGCACAAAGTGCCTACAAGAGCTATTAGGGTCCTCAGCAGCATCTCCATATCCAGTTGTTAGAGACCAAGGTAGACAGTGGTATTGGCTAGAGTGGGTGCTATACCCATACCAGCTGTGGGGACTAATTAAAGATGCTTGTATAGTGGCAGAGACTGGCCACAGACACACATAGTGGTGGGGGCCAGGGACAGCAGGAGGGACCTGGGCCAAATGCAAGTATGTTGACCACTGCAGAGGCTCTGGCTATAGGCATGCACTTCTGTGGCTGCAGGGTCTCCTCACAGGTGTATACTCAGCAGTGGAAGAGGTGAAGGAAATCAGGCCAGTATGTACAGATACACAAATGGAGGGACAAGCTGCCCATTAGTCCGATAGCACAGGCCAGTGACTGGAAACAAAGCCAAATCTGGGCCCACAGGCAGTTGTGAGACCTTGGCTGTCAGCAAGTACTTCCATGACTTCAGGATCTCATCACAGGCATCGGCAATAGAGGCCAATGAAGGCAGCCAGGTCAGCAGCATACAGGTGCACAGCTGGAGGGGCTAGACTCAACTGCACACACAGTGGTGTGGGCCCACCATGGTGTCTACACTGGCCACTTGCGCTCACTCAGCTGAAGAGGCCTGGCTGACTGCCTGTATAGATCCCAGAGCTCCAACTGAGGGAAGGGAGGTGAGGAGAGACTCAGGTGGCTGGCATCTGTGAATGCAAATGCCAGTGGGGTGGAAACCGATGAAATCTGCAGGAAGCTCATGGTAGATGTGCTGCCCATCAGTTTCTTCAATGGATGGAAGCTGCTAGGGTCCTTTCCAGAGCAGCTCACTGGGAACCGTAGTCACTCCTACTGTGTGGGTGATAGTGGCAGCCCCTTCTTCCCATTCCTAGCTGTCTCTATATGTTTCAGCTTTACTGTTTTCTGGGTGGGATAAAACTGACATGGGTACTAATGAGGAGGTGCCCTGAAAGGCTGGGGATGTTGGTCACTTACCCTGCTCTCCCCTTCCAGTCAAGAACTCCTGCTTAGAGAGTTTTCTCTTGGCACCAAGCAGTGTTAGCCTGGTTGATGGGATGATGCAAGCACCATAGAACTGCACTTCCCTCCCTTTATGTGCAGTTATTCTTGTTTTTTTTGTTCAACTGTCCTGATAAAGTTTCTCTTTTTTTTAAGATTTTATTATATATATATATATATATATATATATATAGAGAGAGAGAGAGAGAGAGAGAGAGAGAGAGAGAGAAGGGGAGACACAGGTAGAGGGAGAAGCAGGCTCCGTGCAGGGAGCCTGATGTGGGACTCGATCCCAGGACACAATGATCACACCCCGAGCCAAAGGCAGATACTCAACCACTGAGCCATCCAGGCGTCCCCCTGCTGAAGTTTCTTAAGTGGGCTCCTGAGCAATTGCAGAGCTCATACATTATTGCTTTTTGTTGGGAGGGGATGGAGGCTGGGGTCTACTGCTTCACCATCTTGGTGACATCACTCTTGTTTCTACTGATTCTTTTTCATGTTGCCTTGTTTCCTCATGCTTCTAGTTATCTTTGATAGTTTGCTAATTATTGCTATTGTGGGAATTTCCTGGGACCAGGATTTACTTTGTCCTCTGCCAGCAAGATATTGTGCTTGCTTCCGCCATAGGCCTGAGACCACTATTACAAGTAGCTTTTTAAATCTAAGTTCAAGGGTAGAAATTCCTTGACCAATTCCAGCAATGTGTATCTTACGATCACAAAATCTTAGATGTGCTTTTCATTTGTTTTTATTTTTTAAAGTTTTTATTTATTTATTTGAGGAAGTGAGAGAGCATGAGCAAGGAACAAAGGGCAGAGGGAGAGGGAGAAGCAGACTCTCCACTGAGGAGGGAACCCCAAGTGAGGCTCGATCCTAGAACCCTGAGATCACGACCTGAGCCAAAGGTGTATGCTTAATTCACTGAGCCACCCAGGTGCCCCTTCATTTGTTTTTCTTCTGTTCTACTGAAATCAGGAAGGCTTTCTTTGAAGTTCAAGGTATGAAGTCAGGTAATGGCTACATGGTCCAGATTTAGCATTTATAAGTAAAGTATAACCAGTTAAATTTGAATTTCAGATTGCCAAAGAATCATTTTTTTAAGTATTCCTCAGATGTTATATGGAGCATAAACTAAAAAATTTTTCATTGTTTAGCCAAATTTAAAATTTAACTAGACGTCCTGTACTCTATCTGACATTCCTAATAATAGGTTTAGTCCTTGTACTTATGCTGATAGTACCCCTCAGTCCTCAGGCTTTGGTTTTTCTCCCTCCTGCCCCAAAAGGCTGTAAATAAGGTAAAAATACAACATGGACAAATGCCCCTAAGACAAGTGGCTTTGATGCTTGGATATTCTGCTTACGTAACTGATTCAGGTTGTCTTCTCGAAACTGCTCTGGCAGCAAACCACTATCTTTTTAGCTTATCAATGTCTGTAAAGAAATGGGTTTTGTTTTCATTGGTGGTAGTGCCTTTAACCACTCACTAATTTATTCATGTTGCTTAAGCAGGAGGCTTGACTTGAATAACCTAGTCCCACTTACCCAGGACATTGTGGAGCCCATTTCAGTCACTGAGGCCTGAACACTGTCTTCTTTTTTTTTTTTTTTTTAAGGATTTTATTTATTTATTAGTGAGAGACATACACAGAGAGAGGGGGGTTGCAGAGACACAGGCAGAGGGAGAAGCAGGCTCCATGCAGGGAGCCTGACGTGAGACTCAATCCCATGACTCAGGATCACGACCTGGGCCAAAGGCAGATGCTCAACCGCTTAGCCACCCGGCATCTCTGAACACTGTCTTCTAAATAAGTTCCTTTCACCAACGATATGCAGTACAATTGCATATTACGTGTGTAAAAGAGGGAGCTGTTCTGCAATAGGCCTATCTTCATCTAGCAGATATTTTTTTCATCTGTGAAGTATAAGTCAGTGGAACATGTAAAACTGTAGCTTTCATCCCAGCTGGAATTAATTACTCCTTCCTCAGGGCTCTCAGAGCAATTTGTAACTCTAATATGGCACAGACACCTTCCCTTGGGTTATAGATCTGTATATACACATTTGCAGTTCCCTTTCAGTAGAAAGCTTCTTAATGGTAGGGTTGTGTGGCCTCATCTTCAGAGCCACAGAGCCACAGAGCTCTTTGGAGCCCTCAGGATGGTGATGGCTGATATGCTTCCAGTACTCAAAAAATATGTGCTAAATTACATCGAATGAAAGGGAAACCAGTAGAGATTTTATCCCAAAGCAAAAGTAATACACTTTCCAACATCAAAAAAATAGAGATACAAACAGGCAAAACCAAGTTGAAGACAGCCCTTATGTGTGAGTATTATGTGAGATGGGCAGCAGAGCTGATATAGCCTATTAACACCTCATTTTGAGCCAATTTGCTAGTGGCCCAGGTGGGGACAGGACTCTGCAGGGATGACACAGAGAACAGATATATGTTAACGAAGTCAGAGAATGGGGGATATTTGGATCCTGGGAACCGCATGACCTGTTGGGGTGCACAGTGGGGGACCCAGAAAACCAACTGCCAACACAAGATATGCTAGGAAGCAGGATGGAACAACAGACATGAGTGTATAGAATTGGAAACAGGAACTTAAGAGAAAAACTGTATTTTCGATTGCACGTAGAATGTGTAAGCATCTTCCAGCCAACCGACTTTAATGCTGGCTGAGTGAGGGCAAGAGAGGAAGTGCTGATAAGGGCAGGGTCCCAGGAAGCTAGACCGAACCCTCCTTCAGCTTATTTCCCCATAATAAGGAATTTGGGTCCTGGGGAGCTATTTGGTAAGTCATCTGTAAATCTCTCTGCACTAACCGCAGTCTATCTTGCCGTTCTAGTCCCTGCCTTGATCAGGGGAGTTTGAATGTAAGCTCCTGCTTTAGGGCCTCAGAGACAAATAGAACAACAAGGTGAAAGAGAGGATTAGTGTCAGGAAAGGGCATCACAGGCAGTTCCCAGAGCAGAGCAGCCAATCATAATCTGATTTATCATCCTGCACAGGGCAAGAGGAGGCAGGGTACACACCACATTAGCCCAGATAGAAGGCAGCCAGTAGTGCTGGCTGAAAACTTTCCTTTTGGAAAAATGTATGAACCCACCATTTTATGGCTGCTGTGTATTTGGCTGGTGTTCTAGGTCCTGTCAAATGAGAACTGCTTTCCTCCGCCTTAGATGTGATGGTTAACTTTATGTGTCAACCTGGCTGGGCCACAGGGTGCCTATATGTTTGTTCAAACATTATTCTGGATGTTCCTGTGAGGGCATTTGGGGATGACATTAATGTTTAAATCAGGGGACTTTGAGGAAAGCCAGTTGCCTGCCATGATGTCTATGGGCCTCATTGTACCAGCTGAAGGCTTGAGTAGAAAAAGACCAATCTCCTTGGATCAAGAGAGAATTCTCCAACAGTTGGCCTTCAGATTTCATCTGCATCATTGGCTCTTCCTGGTTCTACAGCAGACTGCCTTCACACTCAAACTGAAACATTGGCTTTCCTAGGCCTCCAGCATCCCAGCCCAACCTGCAGCTCGGGATTGGCAGGCTTCCATAATTGAATATCAGTAAAGAGCTAATTCTGTATATTAAATCTCTTTATATATGACATCTTATGTTCTGTTTCTCTGGAGAACCCTGACCAATACAGAAGAGGTACTTACAAAGGATGAGGAGATGGCTTATAGGCAAATAGAATAAACTGGCTCTACCCTGCACCCAAGAGACCAACCGCATGTAATATTTTTGAGTAATTTTTTAAAGATTTTTAAAAAATATTTTATTTATTTATTCATGAGAGACACAGAGAGAGAGGCAGAGACATAGGCAGAAGGAGAAGCAGGCTCCATGTGGGGAGCCCAATATAGGACTTGAGCCCAGGACCCCAGGATCACAACCTGAGCCGAAGGCAGACACTCAACCACTAAACCACCCAGGTGTCCCTTTGTAAAGATTTATTTATTTATTTATTTATTTATTTATTTATTTATTTATTTATTTAAGAGAGAGAGAGAGAGCACATGAGCATGTGTGGGCAGAGGGGCAGAGGGAGAGAATGTCAAGCAGACTCCCCATTGAGCATGAAGCTGTCTCATTACCCTGAGATCAGGACCTGAGCCAAAACCAAGAATTGGACACTTACCCACTGAGCCATCCTGGTGTCCATATTTTTGAATAACTTTTATGGTCTATTTCTCCATTTCCTTCTAGCTGTGACTCCTTAAGTCCTACCATGTTTTTTAAAAAGCCTATTGTTTAGCACAATGCTGGTGAGTTCATTGGACATGTAGTGTCCATTTCAAGGGAATCCAGTCTCTTATCAAGATTGACTCCAAGAGATTTTCACAATGATTTTTTGTGAATATCACCATCCAAAAACACTATCAAGTTTTACCACTAGAGAGCCAAGTAGTTTTTAAATATACTATCTTTTGACTACCCTCTCTATGTGATTTATGGTCTTTAAAAAAAAAAAAGCAAAACAAAACACTGTTTTCAGAAATTTTACCCAGCTGGGATGATTGGTCCCTCACCCTCTGTAAGAAATAGGTTGTAGTGGAAAGATGTGAAAATAACGGAGAAATGCTGGCTCATCCATTAAGAAACCTTACACGGAGACCTTGCAATTCATGCCCAAACTTCAGAAGTCCCCAATTTTAAATGTTTTATATATTAGAGAGAGGAAAATAGTCTTTCTTCACTTATCTTACCTATATTCAAGTTTATGGAGGACTCTACCTGAATCCCAAATCTGTACAGAAATGAACCACCTCAACATGGGAGGAATAACAACTACCAAAAAAAAAAAAAAAAAAAGTGATGACACAGATACCAGTCCATGCAAAGGTATTGTCTCAATGGCCATAGGAAGTGACAGAGCCAAAGGGCTACCCGGAAAGGATCATTTCATGTCTAGTTCTATGGAGATACATGTTTATGTATATAAATATTATAATTCCACTTATTTACTGCACAACTTTGGAAATAATGATCATCCTGGTTCCAGATGAATCGGGAACTGCAGGACAAATTTGTTTAGCACATATAATATGTATAGCAGTTAGGCCACAAGCTCTGGTGTGGGAACACTGGGTTCAAATGCTGGATCCAGGGCAGCCCATGTGGCTCAGCAGTTTAGCGCTGCCTTCAGCCCAGGGCGTGATCCTGGAGACCCGGGATTGAGTCCCATGTCAGGCTCTCTGCATGGAGCCTGCTTCTCCCTCTGCCTGTGTCTCTGCCTTTCTCTCTCTCTCTCTCTCTCTTTCTCTCTCTCTCTCTCTGTGTCTCTCATGAATAAATAAACAAAATCTTTAAAAAAAATCCTGGATCCACCACTTGCTGGGTGTCTATAGGTAAGTCATTTATCCAAAGTGTCTGTTTCCTGTTTCGAGAAGATGCAATGATAAAGTATATACTTCAGAGGATTCCTGTAAGGATTAAACAAATCAACTCATTGCAAGTACTTAAGACTTAGGAAATGTTCAATAAATAGTATTTATTATGAGATCATTATTATTCACAGGGAGTTCATATAAATCAACCGTCCTTGAGCAAAAACTTTGGATAGACAATAAACCAAAGAGGTAGTAGCCCTGCATGCAGAAGCTGTGTCATGAAAACAAAGACTTGCCTAGTATTCTGTAAAAAAAAAAAAAAAAAAAAAAAAACACCCTTGCATACTATTTTGTGCTTGCTGCTATACAGAACCCAGTCCATCTGTAGATGTCTTCAGGCCTTGTTCCAATGGGGAGAAACATTAAGGATCATTCAAACCCTGAGTACACCTGGCTTTAATTTCAAATAAGTCAGATGAATAAACTCTTGACCAATTAGGAGCCACTTTAGAATAAAAATATTCTGCAAACTCATTTATCAAAGCTGGTCTGAGTCATTGCTTCACAGCCTCTTTATTGAGATTTTTACAACTATAGAAAACTTTCCTTATTGAGACAATTCATAAATATACTAATACTTTAGTTAGTACTAAGTATCTCTTACTTTTCCCAAATTTAAACTGATGGTGCCTATTTGCAAATGTATCATTAGATACCCATGCGCTAATGCAAATAGCAAAAAAAAAAAAAAAAAAAAAAAAAAAGAAAAGAAAAAGATGTAATGTGAGCTTGTTTTTTGCCATCTTTGAAAGAATTGAGTTATGATAGTTCTCAAAAGGCCTCCTTGTTGGGAGAACAAAGCTCTAGTGGGAATTAACAGTATGCATTTGTTCTGTCTGCTTTGTTGTACTTCCAGAACACTCTTCTGTTCCCTATCTCCATTTTTCACTAAAAGAAAAAAAAAAAAAACCTGATAATATGTCACTCTCATCTATATACATGTATCCTGCCTGCCAGCAAGTGAATAAATAAGTTTGAATTCTCCTACGTACAAGAGAAAGGATTTTGAGGAAAATTCCATTGCAGAGTTTCTCATGGTACACTGAAAGTGAACTAACTCTGCTATCTGTGGTGCCTATGAATTATTTGAAAACTATCACTACTGGGGTTAATGAAGACTCTGGACCTGCTGCATCAAGTTCAGCTATGAGAATCTGCTATGAACATCTCACCATAGGGAAAGGTCATTCATTATTTCCTCACCTTCATGAAGGAAGAAATTCGTCCTTCAGCCTGAACATGGCCTTGAGAGGGAGAAATCACACAGAGAGAATCTCTGCTTCCTGACTACGAAGGGGAAAGATGTCTTGGAGGCAGGTCTGTGCTAGAGGGTGTTAAGATGGCAATCTTCATAAAGAAGTCTCCCTGCAATTAAGAAAGGATGAACCAATGAAAGGTGCCCTGGAAGATGCCCAGTCCTTCTAAAGATCCTGTGTCAATTTCATTGCAGTTTTTCTTGGTATTTCATGAGACTTTCTAAAAAGTTCATATTTGAATGGAAGAAGTATAACTATCTTTATTGTCAGACAACATGATAGGGTATGAAGAGGCACCCTACAAAATCTACAAAAGCAACTAGAACTAATAAGTGAATTTAATAAGATTGCAAGAAAAAAGGTCAAAAACAAAGATTAATTGCCTTTGTATATATTGCAATATACGAAACCTTGAAAATTAGAATTAAATCATAATTCAACTTATAATGGTATTCAAAAATATGAAATACTTAAGGATAAATTTAACTAATACGTGAGAACTACTGAAACTACAAACCATTGTTAAAAAGTTTTAAAGACCTAAATAAATGGAGCGATGTACCATTTCTTTGATTGGATGAGTCTATATTGCTAAAATATCAATGCAGTTCCAACCCAAATCAAATCAGATGTTTTTGCACAAATTGACAAGCAAACTCCAAAATTTAATTGAAAATGCAAAGGACCTAGAATAGACAAAACAACTTTTTAAAAAGAAGTACGGGGTACCTGGATGGCTCAGTCAGTTGAGCATCTGACTTCGGCTCCAGTCATGATCTCAGGGTCCTAGGATCAAACCCTGCATCAGGCTCCCTGCTCAGTAGGGAGTCTACTTCTCCCTCTCTCTCTACTTCCTCCCCTCTGTTCATGTTCTATCTCTCTCTCAAATGAATAAATAAAATATTTCTTTAAGAAAGTACAGAGTTGAAGGACTTATACTCTTAATTTCAAGTCCTATTCTAGGGCTGGAGTAACCAAGAGACTGTTGTATTGTCATAAGAATGAACACACAGAACAGAATTGAGAATGCAGAAATGTTACACACATTAATATTTCACAAACTACCAGTAAAAAAAGGAATGTCTTTTCCATAAATGATGTAGGAAGTGGGAACAACTTGAAAAAATTAACCCCAGTCTCCACCTCAGTATACTCACAAAATTAATTCAAATAGATTATAGACTTACATGTAACAGTGCATACTATAAAATTTCTAGTTGGAAATATTGTAATCTTGAGGCAGGCAAGGATTTCTTAGGCACAAAATAAGCACAAAGCATATTAGAAAAATTACATATTGCATTTGATAAAAATTAGAAACATTTGCTCTTCAAAAGACACCATTAAACAAAGAAAAGGCAAATCATAGACTGTGAGAAAATGTTCATAGCAGATATCTATGACAAAGAACTTGCATCTATAATGTATTCCAACTCTATTAGCAGACAACTTAATTAAAAGCACAAAAAGATTCCAACTGACACTTCACAAAGTATGAAGTTTGAGTAGCCAGTACTGCTCATCCTCTTTACTCATCTAGAAAATGCAAAATTTAACTTAACTCTTGGTTTGTACCTATACGTATAGCTAAAATTAAAAAGATTGGCAATACCAGATGTTGGCAAAGATGTGAAACAACCGGAACTTGTAAGCTTTGCTGATGGGAGTGTGAAATGGTCCAACTTCTATGAAAACCAGCCTGGCAGTTTCTTTAAAACTTGTACATACATCTCCCATATGATCCAGCCATTCTACTTCTATTTATCTACCCAAGAGAAATGAAACTATACATCCACAGTTTTGCACACAGATGTTTTTTTTAAAGATTTTTTTATTTATTCATGGGAGACACAGAAAAAGAGGCAGAGACATAGGAAGAGGGGGGAGAAGCAGGCTCCATGCAAGGAGCCTGATGCGGGACTTGATCACGAGAATCTGGGATCATGCCCTGAGCCAGAGGCAGATCCTCAACCACTGAGCCACCCAGGTGTCCCAACACACAAATGTGTATAGCAGCTTTATAATAATATCTCCAAATTGGATACGACCGAAGTGACTATTAGCAGTTGGATAAACAAATTATGGCATGTGTATATACAAAGGGGTACTCCCCAGCCATAAGAAAGGCCCAACTACAAATACCTGCAACATAAATAAATGTCACAATCATGATGTAGAGAGGAAGAAATGAGGCTCAGAAGAGAATATACTGTTATACTGTTACATTTACCTGAAATTCTACAGAAGACAAATCGAGTCTGTAATGACAGAGGCAGGTCCATGTTTGCTTAGGAGCTGAGATGTTAAGGGAGTTGATTGAGAAGGAGCAAAGGAATGTTTTGTAGTGATCAAAACATTCCATATTTCGACCACACTGATTACTACACCTTTATCAAAACTTATTAACCTGTACATTTAAAATGTGTGTGTTGGATTATATGTAAATTATACCTCAGTAGTAAACAATCATAAATTTCACTGAAACATAAATGTCAAAAGATAACCTCCAAAATATGTTTCTAACCTTCTCTAAAGCAGCCTATCCATAACACTTATAAATATGAGTGCATTGATATTTATTGGAATAATTCAGGTATGCATACAGAAAACTAAACATCATAAAGTGGCAGGGGGAATCAATCTATCACGACAGTCATTTAAATTTTTGGATGCTTAGAATTGATCACCATAAGCATTATTTAAACATTTATTTAACTGCATGTCCTTTCTTTTCATTGGTTGTAGAATTAACCAAAAAAAATAAAAGGGCAGAAATAGACCATAAATAAACTTTAAATTAAAAAAAAATGGTTTTTTTTAAACATTTAAGTTTTAAAAATGAGTGTTTTCAGAGACAGCCTGATTTCATACACACTGGAAATAATTCTATAGAATGACTAGGCAAGCTGTTGTACTAACATGAACTCAATCATGGTTTTTGTGCCCCTCAAAAGGGCAGGCAACACAAAGAGGAAAACTGAAATCTCTGATCACCCCGCCCACCCCTATCCATGACTTACACACCAACTGGGGACCTTTGCACTTTCTCATGTTTTCAACTCAGCATCTGCAAGAGATCAGAATGACCATCTACTGTGCAACTGAACTTTAGTTGAGATTTAAAAAAAAAAAAAAAAAAAAACAACCCTGAGCAAAATCGACTACTATTTCTTCTAATTCCCAGCCCCTGGGGCTCAGATTCTGTTAAGACACAGATGCTGGGAAGAAGGTCAGTGGAAATGTTTGCTAGGACAGGATCTAACAGTGTTGAGATTTCCACTGTCTGGGAGATAAAACTTTATGCTTGGTTAACTGGGAGAAATAGCAAATATGAAAAAAAAAAAAAAAACTTAAAAATACTAGTTCTCTCTTGCTTTTTTCAGAAGTATGTTTAATCTAGAAAATTACTGTTCAAATGCTCTTCCGACCAGCCTTTACTTCCTAGTGCTAACTTGCAAGCATGTGAAAAATGCGGATACTGGAGTGGCTAAAGGCCACAAAAAAGAAAAATTGGAAACCAAGAAAGATCTACAATAGTAGCTGCAAAGAAGAAAAAATATATAATAGTAATATGATTAGGCTTTCAAAAATGAGCTCAACTCTTATTCTGCTGCCAATTCAGGATTGCCCTGTCCCCTCTCCCCTTTGACCAGTATTGTGGACTTGCTCACATTAGGATCCCTCATGCATGTACACACACACACACACACACACACACACACACCACACCACACACATACGGCAATGTTCTTGCACTTTTTCTCTCAGTAACCTGAAGAACAAAAACAACAGTCTGTAGAAGTACAGTCACAATTCTGTCCCTGCCGTCACATAGATTCCTGCAGCAGATTAACCCCCAAACTAAATCATCAATATATTAATTTCTTTACCACATATTTAAGGATCCATTGGATACCTAACTTGTTTCCAAACATTTTTTTAGCACATCAAGAATGCTTCTGGCCCTTGGTTTTATAAAGACAAAGGATATTTGAAATTAATAGGTTTCAGGGGCAGCCTGGGTGGCTCAGCAGTTTAGCGCCACCTTCGGCCCGGGGCGTGATCCTGGAGACCCAAGATAGATTCCCATGTCAGGCTCTCTGCATGGAGCCTGCTTCTCCCTCTGCCTGTGTCTCTGCCTCTCTCTCTCTCTCTCTCTCTCTCTCTCTCTCTCTCATGAATAAATAAAAATAAATAACATCTTGTAAAAAATTTCATATAAGTGTCAGCATAAGTAGAAAGTCTACTCTGAGGATGAAGAAATGGGAGAAGAGAGAGGAAGAAAAAAGAAAGTGAATCAAAGGACATCAAAGTCCACTGTCCAAGTTCAGTCTTCTGGAACATTTATTTGGGAGAGGGCCTCATTCTGGAATGATTCTCTGGGGAGCATCATCAACTGGAGACTACAGTATGACTTTGTGTGGAAGGTCTCTGTCTCCTTCCACCTGCCTGCCTTCCTCCTCCACTTCTTTCCTCTTTACTTCCTCTCTTCCCCTCTCCCTCTCGCTTCCTCTCCTTCTTCCTTGCTTCATCTTTTGAAAATTCAAATCACGTGTGAATACATTTATATCTTTAAAATGTGTGTGCCTATTTTGCACTTATTTATATGTTTCTTTGTAATGTTTCTCTGCCATTTTGCTTGTCATGTGATTTTTCTCTCCACCTCTTATAAGTACTTGGAGGACAGGGTCCACAAATTCTTTTTGTCCGTCCCTTCCCTTTCCACTTACTTCGGAGTCCAATTGAGAAATATAGGTAGGATCTTGCAAAAGCTTCTGCTCAGAGTGGTTCTTGGTAAATTCTTATTCTTTAAGTGAGGGGTATTAAATAAACCAAATAGACTTACTATGTGAAATCATGTAGATATATTAAAATGATTGCATTAAAAAAACAATACTTTTTCAAATGACACTGAGTTATCTAAACATAGATTTACATGTTTCAAATTTTTTAAAACTGACTCTACATGGAGAGTCTTTTTCTAATCCTGTATAATAATGAAATATTCACAGGATTGATTTAGGAGGATGCAGTATATTGCATTAACAGTTAAATGACATCCACTTGATATACACTTCACTCATTGATCATACTAAAATCCTGAGACTAAATTTGAATTACCTGTAATTTTGAGAACTTCAGAAATATTCATGTATTCCACACTTGCAGCTTTCAAGTCTTGAGAAGATCAAAGAGATTTGTTCAAGTGTAAAAACCTTCTTAAGAGCTTTCTAAGACTCTACACATCATATGCATTTTATATATAAGACAAGATTTAGGAAGAATTTAGGCCACAGTGGTATAAATGTCAGATTCATTTGCTTATAATATAAATAATGCAAATATTCTTTTATAGCAGCCTTGATCAAATTCTGCTTTTTGATGAAATATAGAAGCAGATGGCCCATTCATGGTGATTAAAGCTAAGCAAAGTATTTTAATATGACTAATTTAGGGAAAGAACTAAGGAGGGAAGGTGGAAAGTTGAGAGGGAGGAAAGAGAGAAGTTCTATTCAAATGATATTTATAATTAAATAGCTGTTGATGATCTAGCCCAAATAAATTTACTTTTTCAGGTGGGGAAACTGAGGCCCAGAATTTAGAAGTAGCTTGCCCCTTTCTTATATTTCTGTTTGCTTACTAGGATACCACCTGCCTTATTAAATATATACTACAATATCCTAAGAAACAGTCAACTTGTCATCTGCTAGATTTAAAGAAAGATAAGACTCCTTTCATCTTAACTGAAGTCCCAACTTAAAGTACTTTCATCCTTGTAAAAACACAAAACAAAACTGGGCATATTTAATAAATAAGAGAAAATAATGAGCCTAGAATCAATCTTTAGATCTCTAATGAACAGGAAAGTGGGAAGCTGGTATATTTACCCTAATATATTAAAGGAAATCATGGATGCAGGCTGAACGCTTCCTTAGACAAGAGTTCAAGGAGTTCAGGGTAAAATAATGGAAAATAAATAGGCTTTGGAATGAAAATAATAATAATAATAATAACTGAATTTGAATTCCTCATCTAATCCTTAATGGCTATATGTTATGGAGCAGGGAATATAACTAACTTGACCTCTGTTTCTCTCACCCTTAAAATAAGTATAATAATGCCCATGTTGTGCAATTATAGTGCAGATTGCAGGAGACAACACATTTAAAAAGACAGTACACAGTCTAGTGTGTAAAAATCCTCACTCAACTTTACTAATTATTGCTACTTTTATTGCATCTCATCATCTTTTTGCTAGCATTGTTAATCACAATATTATTGGTTCACCTTCAGAATATCACCTAATCTGTGGCCTGATCCTCATCTCCGGAAGAGATTCCATTTTTTATCTATTTTTTTAATCTAAAGATTTTATTTACTTATATATATGACAGAGAGAGAGAAAGAGCACAAGCGGGGGAGTGGCAGGCAGAGTGAGAGGGAGAAGCGGGCTCTTTGCTCAGCATGTACCCCGATGTGAGACTCAGTGTGGGGCTCAATCCCAGGACTCTGGGATCATGACTTGAGCCAAAGAGAGATGCTTAACAGACTGAGCCACCCAGGTGCCCCATTTGCAGGAGGTTCTAAAGCTTAATTGTCTCACACTATTCGAACTCACAAGTGATTGATATGAATATTGAAATGCTAATATTTTCATTCAAAATGGAAATCGGTTATGTATAGAGGGTGCTACTATATTTAAGAGACCAAATAATATATCAAGGCGTATTTGATAGACATTGCAAAAGGAGTTGAAAAATAGTAATAATAGCGAGTATCAATTAGTGGTTACAATTTGTGGAACAGCTTTCTCATATTCTTTCATTTGATCCATGTGAACTAGGCACTTCCTTTATCTCCATGTCACAGATGAGTAAATTGAGGTGCAGAGATTCAGTACCTTGCTCAAGTGTATAGATCAAGCAAGCAATGGAGCTAACCTTGAAGATAAGTCTTTCCTGTACCATTAACCTTTATACAAGTCTACCTTCCTAGATCCTAGTATCTATTTCTAGTAAGATAAGATACTCTGATAAAATATCCTGCACATGTGTTAGTTTGTATATATACCATAATAGCAGAGAGACTTAAAATCATGATTCTTCGAAGTTACTTTATTTTTCCATTATATAAAAAAGTCCAAGTGAGTGGTTCATGGCTGATGGGGCCACCCCATAATCATCAAGAATGCAGGTCCTTCATCTTCTGTTACTTCATGTAGCCCTTTCATGTACAAGCACATACACCTTTCTCCACATATTCCTTTTGTATATTGGTACAGGGGCTGCTCCAGCTCCTACCACCACACTTGCTTTTCTACTGATGAGAAGAGGGAAAATGCACAAGAGTTAGGTGAGCACTTTACTTTTAAATGGTTGGCCCAGCCTTTTCCCACACTTTTGTTTCTGTTCCATTGGCCAGCATTTGGCCACATAGCACAGCTGGCTGCAAGAGATGTTAAAATACACATATATTTGGTTACAGATGGCATGTGCTCAGCTAACACTATATTAATATAATGTTATGATGTTATAAATGATGCCATTTGCAAGAACATGGATGGAACTAGAGGGTATTATGCTAAGTGAAATCAGTCAGTTAGAGAAAGACAAGTACCATATGATTTCACTCATATGTGGAATTTAGGAAATGAAACAGACAATGGGAGAGAAGAGAGAGAGAGAAAGAGAGAGAGGAGAGGCAAACCAAGAAATAAACTCTTAACTAGAGAGAACAAACTGATGGTTCCCGAGAGGAAGAGGGTGGGAGAAGAGTGACATAGGTGATGGGGATTAAGGAGGGCACCTGTGATGAGCCCTGGCTGTTGTATGGAAATGATCAATCACTATATTGTACATCTGGAACTAATGCTACACTGTAGGTTAACTAACTGGAACTTCAAACTTTAAATTTAAATTAAAAAATTAACCATCACAGGATTGGAGGTACTCAGGATAAAAAGTTAAAAGAGGAGGTCTTGATGAAGGACCTGCCAATTTTTGCTAAGCTGTTGGAAGAGAAGGCAGCAATGTGAGACCAAACCCCAGTCATCTAAACTGCATTGGAGAAGCAACCATCTAGTGAACTAAGACATACTAGACATTATATCATTAACCGGGCAAATGGGATTATCTTCCTAAAAAAAAAAACAACAACAACAAAACAAAGCTAAGGTGAGTGAACACACAAAAGCACTATGAAACACTATTCTACACCGCCTGCATCATTTTTGTTTTTCCTATTCTCTTAGGCAATGCCTTCAGTGCAAATTCATAAAATCACAACCTAACCTCCTCTTGACTTTGATCTTTAAAGTGATCAAGCTATCTGGTGTCCTTTAAGCTCTGAAAACTCGGAGAATAGCACCACCATCAACAGGATCAACTGCATTACCTGTAGAAAATTGCAAGGTCAAAATGTGGTGATTGTTTCCGTAGCAGAGTTTATTTAGGAAGTAATCCCATTTCATTTTTCCTGCCAGAGTCAGAAAACAATGCAAACAGCTCACTTCAATAAGCACCTAAAAATCAAATGGAAAACCACACAAATATCAGAACGGGTTTGCAACAAAGTCTCAGGGTTTCTGGGACTCACTGGGCACAAGGTTTCCAATATCCACATCACGCTATTAGAGGTAATCATTGCTCTGCAATAATCAATGCACTTCAGGCTCTCCAGTGGTGGTGCCTCAGAAGCTGAAGGAGAAGTGACACCTACTCAGCCTCATCAGCAACCCTAAAACAGACACCTGGGCACGTTCCCCACGGAGGGCCCTGCTCCCCTGACGAATACACACGAGCCTTTCAGAAGAAGGATACAGCTTTTCACAGCTTATCGCCCCGACTCTGATAAGGAGAGCTAATTGCACTTGTTTTACCACCTGAAATCCTGTCTTCTTGGTACACTGTGTATGTCCAGAAGGTCTCTGGTGTTGCATCAAGTGACACCTTTTCCTCAAATGGTAAAGATTCTTCATGACAAATGATGGACCCAGGGGAGGACGACATCCCACCCAAGTGGAAATTCAAGTAGTTCCTGCTGGAAACTGACAGCAACCCCACACTGAGCCTGAGATACTATTCTACTGAGTGTGGGAGAGAGCATCTGCTCAACAACTTGAAAAACAAATTACTTGGGGAATGGGGCGCTTTGGCTTATTGGACTTGGTTATCTGAAAGCCCCTGATATTTCAACTCTTATCACTGGAGTTCTTAGAACTTGGAAAAGTCAACTTCCCATCCTAGCATTTTAGAGTACACTGAACGTGACTGAACTGGCGGATGGGGACTTGGCACTGACACTTGAATTGTCAGGAGCTATGGATGAAAAACTCATGAACGATTGCAGCTGAGTAATACTGACCCCAGGATCTATACCAAAAGGCCGTTAATTCATTAAGCAAATAATTATTCAATTTCTATTCTCTGCCAGGCATGGAGAACAAATATGCCTGAGAGGAAGGGGAGGAATTGACAAAATATTTCACAAATAAATATTTAATAACAGCCAGCTGTGTTGAACACTATAAAAGCAGTGAGCATCTGACAAATTACAAGAGGCCCTTTCTATGCTGGCAGTTATGGAAAGCTGACTTGAGGAGCCCGTGTTTAACCCAAACCGAAGCAGAAGAAATAGCACTTACAATTAATTTTAAAGCAAATTTATGTGACTTTACACTATTATTATAAGTCACAAAAACTACAACATATAGAATAGCAATATCTTTTCCCATAGTCAAATATTGCGTCCAAATACTTATTTATTTATTTATTTATTTATTTATTTATTTATTTATTTATGATAGACACACAGAGAGAAAGAGAGGCAGAGACACAGGCAGAGGGAGAAGCAGGCTCCATGCAGGGAGCCCGACGTGGGACTCGATCCCGGGACCCCAGGATCATGCTCTGGGCCAAAGGAAGGTGCCAAACCTCTGAGCCACCCAGGGATCCCCTATTGTAATTGTTTTAATTTGCATTTTTTAATGTTTGTAAGGCTGAGCATCTATTCAAATATTTATTGGCCAATTGGATTTTCCGTTCTGGACATACCTATTGATATTCTTCATCCATTATTTTGTACTTTCTTTTTTCTTCTTGATTCCGGGACCCTTCCTGTTCTAGAGATGAGCCCTTTGTCTATACACAGCAAATCTCTCTGATTCTGGTGTTATCATTGTGTTTATGGTCTTTTATCTTGTGGGGAGATTTTAATATTAACGTGATCAAAACGAACAATCTTCTCCTTTAAGTTGTGCAAGTATTAGGTTCTGTTTAAAATATCACTGCTTACTCTCAAGTTGTAAAGGCGTTCTGCATATTTTTAAATAAAATGTTAGGAGTTTGCTATTCACAATTGCTCCATAGTTACTTTGCTGTTTGGTATGAATAAAGCAGATTATTTTACTTATTTTTTATTTTGGCCAGTAAACCAATCATCACGGCATCATTTATTGAAAACATTCTTCCTCATTGATCTGAAATGTCTTCTCTGTCATTTACCCAGTTTCTGTAGGTGTTCCTGGGCTCTGTAATCTGCCCCCCTCCCTTTATTTCCATCTGCTTACCTTATGACCAATGAATATTATCTTAATATTATAATTTTGTAACCAGTCATGCTATCTAGAAGGATTGTTCCCCAACTTTTTTTAAAGAGATTTAAAGAGAAGTTTGGTTATTTTTGGCACTTTATTTTTTTTTAAGATTTTACTTATTGATTCATGAGAGACACACAGAGAGAGGCAGAGACACAGGCATAGGGAGGGGCAGGCTCCCCAAAGAGAGCCTGCTGGGACTCGATCCCAGGACCCCGGGATCACTCCCTCAGCAGAAGGCAGATGCTTAACCACTGAGCCACCCAGCCATCTCTTGGCACTAAATTCTTTCACCTGAGTTTTAGAATCTCCTTATTAAGATCTTGATTGCAATCATATCTCATTGGGGGACAAAATAGCTATCCTTACAATATTGAGACTTCCGGTTCATGGCTCTGGTACATACCTCTATTTTCTCATTGTGAAACTTTTTTTGTGACTTGATTCTACTTTAAAAAGAAATACTAAAAAATTAAAATTATGGTAATTTTAGTTTTCAATTATCTGCAGTTTAAGCCTTAAGACACAAAGCTTGACGTACACGGTGGCCTGGACTCAGAAGAGTTAAGTCCCTTGTTCTGAAGTGTCTGCAGGTCCAGGAGATGACAGCTCTGGGAAAATCAAGGCTCATAGCAAGTACAATGTTTTCTGAGCCATTCTTAGGGATTACAAACACCATTTTATCTCTGGAATTTCCTTTTTACTGTGATCTTTGTCTGCTGAGTCTTGGGAGAATTTTTCCCTATTGCCTTTCTTATTTCTAAATTGGTTTTAGCCGAGAAGAAAATTGCACATCTGCAGGAGATACTGCTCAGCAGCAGCAGTCTGATTCAGTACTACAGCAGGTATTTGATTTCAGGCCAAAACTTTTAACAGCGAATATAGCAAATGTTGAAAAGAAAATGAAGGTATAGTATAACTTCATTACTTTTATTTACAGTCATTTTGGTTCTGAAATCATCTTTTCAGGCTTTCTCTCCCTGCATACAAATATCTGTTATGTTTCTTTTCCTTTCTGTTTTTCTAGCTCTCTGTTAATTCCGGTCTACATTTTTTTTCTGAGATGCAGGGAAAGCACATTCTCTGAAGTTCCAGTAGATGGTAGCATAGAGCTGCTGTTCCAGCCGGGATGTGCCTTCAGTTCTGCAGGGCAGGATCAAGACTGCCTGAGTTGTGCGTCCCGGATACAGAACGTGAGCTCGGTGTGCAAGCCAAGGCCAACCCAAGTGACAAATATAACATCCCCAGATTTCCTGTGCACCATGCAATGGGCCTTCAGAGTGAAAACTATAATATTGCAAGTTGCAAATAAAAGGAAAACAAATATACTTCTTACACACTGGCTAGTTCGCTGGAATTATTTGGAAGACAGTCAAAAGCACATTTATGAATTTGAATATTCTTTATGGATCAGTTAGGGAAAAGAAACCGTAAGCCTAAGTACTTCCTGCTGATTACTTTGTTACCAGGACTGATTAAAGATAGTTAGCTGCTGGTAGGACACAGGGCCCCCAGCCATCAGAACTTGCCTGGCCAGCCAGCATAGGATACAGAGACTCATCCCCTTACCACATGTGAGGTCTGAATCTCATCCTTCTTCCTAAAAATAACGAAAGCCCGGGAGGCTCATTGCAGGGAGACTTAGGGATAATTTAAAGCTCTTCGCTGATGGCCATCTTTTCTGACCCTCAATTTTTCACTTGCCAAATTGCAATCCTAGGTCCTTCTCTGCTTCCTTTATGGAGCTGTGATGGGAACTAGAGGTATCAGGAGATAGACTGAGGCAGCAGTATCCAGTTAACAACCATGGGCTCTGCAGCCACCAATAAGGGCTTGAACCCAGATTCACACCATCAACTGTGGACAGATTATTCAAACTCTCTAAGCCTCAGTGACCCCCATTGTAATATAGGTCTAGGTTCTAAGACTAGAACATATTTATTCTGTTTTCTTTGTTTAACATATATTAGCTACTATTATCAAAAAGCATAAATTTTGCCCTGGCCTTGCCATTAACATCTCTGTGGACCTGGGTATATTTTCAATTTGTAAATTGAAAAGCACCATATTAATGAAAAGTATCCCTTACTAAGTAGAAATCTGAAGGAAGTAGATGAACTCAGCTGACAGGTGTTTCCATGGAAGTGGCCAGGTTTGGGGACTGAGTTAATTAAAGGCTTTTTCCAATGGTGTATAAATACTGCTCCAGGTAATCAGAATACAATTATGTATTAGATGGCTGTTAAATAGGCAATGGAGGCCAAAGGCAACACCAAAAGCAACTGGGCATGGAACCCAGGCCAACACTGGGCCATTTGGGCTTGAGGAGCTGCAGGTGCTTCCTGAGTGGAAGAAATCTCAGATGCAACCACTGTTTGGCACCTGCATAAAGAAGACTCTGGAGCCTTTACCGCGATTCCATGAGTGTCAGCCCTGGGTAATCCATGGTTTATCCTGGATACTTTAAGAATATGGATTTTAGCATTTACCCTCCCCCTAAAAATCACCTCCATAAATCTGCCAGAGGTTTCCAAAATTCAGTTGTCCTAAGGAAGAAATGAGCTTCTCATCAGTCAGACATGACAAATCTGGAATGTTTCTTTAATATTACTTAATACATTTCAAGATCATTTCCCCTGCCCAAGATGGCCAGTGTATCTCAGCTATTATCTGCATTCCAGAAAGCATGAATGAAGCAGAATAGAATGGCTTGCCTCCCAGCTTTTGTATAGGTCCCCAGATGTCTCATACATTTCTGTGTATGCATCTTTGGACAGAACTTAGTCAAATGACCACTTACTGCAAAAGGGGGCTTTCACTAATGCAGGGTTCTATTACTCAGAAGCTAAGAGTGAGGCGTGCTGGGGTGACTCAGTTGATTGAGCATCTGATGATTCTTGGTTTCTGCTCAGGTCATGATCGCATGGGTCATGGGATCAAGGTGTGAGTGCGGCCCCATGCTCTGTGAGGTACCTGCTTGAAATTCTCTCCCTGTGCCCCTCCCCCATGCTGTCTCTCTCATAAATAAATAAACCATAAAAAAAAAGGGAAGGGGGAATAAATGTCAGGATAAGAAACTAATCATCTGTCACTCATACTGAGTTACAAATTGCATGTCAACAAATAAAATTAACATATAATCTAGAGGCCATGAAAAAAGTACAGCTAAGGGACTTATGGGGATAATTCCTTCCAATTAGAAACCTTCATCTAAAGGAAAAGAATGGGGGTGAACGGGTGATGGGCACTGACGGGGGCACTTGGTGTTATTCTGTATGTTGGCAAATTGAACACCAATAAAAAATAAATTTATTATTAAAAAAATAAAATAAAGGAAAAGGAGATAACACTGGTGAACAGCACTATCTATTGGGTACTGTGTTGGGCAAATTACACACTTTACCTCATGCTTTCCCATAAGATGTGGTAAGAAATGCTTTCAAAATTACACAGTGGTTACGTGATAGAACCCTGATTATTAAAGAAAGGATGAGAATATTCTAGCCAGGGGCACCTGGGTGATTCAGTGGTTGAGCGTCTGCCTTCGACTCAGGGCATGATCTTGGGGTCCTGGGATCAAATCTCGTATCAGGCTCCCAGTGAGAAGCCTGCTTCTCCCTCTGCCTGTGTCTCTGTCTCTGTCTCTGTGTGTGTGTGTGTGTGTGTGTGTGTGTGTCTTTCAAGAATAAATAAATAAAATCTTTTTTTTAAAATGAGAGAGAGAGAGAGGGGCAGAGACATAGGCAGAGGGAGAAGCAGGCTTCATGCAGGGAGCCCGATGTGGGACTGGATCCTGGGACCCCAGGATCATGCCCTGGGCCAAAGGCAGACGCTCAACCACTGAGCCACCCAGCCGCCCCCCTGCCCTCTCTCTGTGTGTCTCTCATGAATAAATAAATAAAATCTTTAAAATATATATATATTCCAGCCAAAAGAAGCATGGTTAGATGAGTAAGGACAGGAAATTGCAGGACTTCTCCACCAATGACCACTAGTTCCGTCCCTCTGGAACACAGAGATCCTAAGAGGGAAAAAGGCTGCAGGGTTAGCCTGAGGCTGGATCCTGCAGAGAATGGATTCCAGCTTCCAGAATTAGAAGTTTAGTTTGTCTTCTGACAGGACTGTGGAAAATGCCACAGATTTAGGCCTGGGAGAATAAGAGGAGAGGGTGTGGAGTAATCATTTATAAAAATAGAGTCTAGGGGAGGGAGAACAATTCAAGTTAGAAGACATCGAGGGGGGATCCCTGGGTGGCGCAGCGGTTTGGCGCCTGCCTTTGGCCCAGGGCGCGATCCTGGAGACCCGGGATCGAATCCCACGTCGGGCTCCCGGTGCATGGAGCCTGCTTCTCCCTCTGCCTGTGTCTCTGCCTCTCTCTCTCTCTCTCTCTCTGTATGACTATCATAAATAAATTTTAAAAAAAAAAAATTTAAAAAAAGAAGACATCGAGGGCCAGGAGCTGTATTGTCACATTTGAGAAGTGGTTGTGGCGGGGGAATTAGCTAAAATGCTCCATACATGCAGTAAACACGTGTCTCAATATGTATAAAAGTAAATAGATGCATTATCTTTTTACAAAGAGTGGTTAGAATTCCTCATTCTTTCTTGTATAAACTACCTCATAAAATGCATCATCTATAATTTACAGTCTTTTCGTAGATCTCAGTAACATTGTGAAGCAAAGTGAGTACAGAATCTTTGTAGATTTTTACAGTTCCCCAAGAAACTTTTAGATATAACTTGACACCATGTTTTAACAACTGGGCTCTATTGGTTCCAAAGCATTAAACTGATTTTTTCGTAGAAACAAGTTTCTTTTTTTTTTTTTGTATACGTTTTTATTGGAGTTTGATTTTCCAACATATAGTATAACACCCAGTGCTCATCCCGTCAACTGTGTCATCCAGTCCCCCCATCTCCCCGCCTGCCTCCCCTTTCACTACCCCTTGTTCGTCTTTCACACTTATCTTTTATCAATTACTTAGGTATATAATTATAATAACAAGTTATATAATTACAATAACTCCAGCGGGCATAAACAGGCTTGAGAACCAACACAAGTGACCCCTGGTAAGTATATGATTCAGTTGATAGGTGCATAAACTACTGGCCACCTAATTAGCCATGAGATATATAAGTTGTGCACTTAGGGGCCTCAGTCAATATAATATGTTTTAAAGATAAAGAGAAACTTGTCAGTTAAACAGAAGTCAGGTAAGAGCATCTACTGTATTAGATATAGGTATCACTATTTGTTTTTTTTTTTTTCCTTGTACCTGTTTTCCCATCATTTTGCTTAATTTTTTTCAAACACGTTCCTCAGGTAGTTTCAAGCACCTATACAATAGTTATTTCTATTCCCCAAAATTTAATTCATGGGTTGCTTTTGCACTAACCCCAAGGTGATATGTTCCATCTTGATCCTCTCTAATGTATTGACACATCATTCACTTGTTCTCAATTCATAGAAAGGTTGACCTAGAAGGATTTTAAAGGTCATTAAGTTAAACACCTACATCTTCTAAATTAATGTTGCCCGATGGAAATACAACACAATTTACAAAAAAAGTTTTCTAGTAGTCATATTTGAAAGATTAAAAAGAACATAAAATAAATTTGTAATGTATTACTTAATCCAATATATCAAATACGATTTCAACATGTAAGCAATATAAAAACAATTATCAATAAAAAAAATTATTTGTACTAAGTCTTTGAAACCAGGCATGCATTTTACATTTATAACACATCTCACTTCAGCCCAGCCACATTTCAAGTGTTCATTGGCTGGATATGACTAGTGTCTACTATATTGGACAGTGGAGCTCTAGGTGACTAGAGGTAATTAATCTCTCGTTCAGGAAGTTTAAATGACTTGCTAGAGGTTGTCTAACCACGATAAGTATTAGCCCAGTGAGACCCCTCCCTCCTGCCCCCAACATCATGGGTAAGGGATGGTGCTTATGTAGATTGCCAAATCCAGCAGAAGTTTTACACATCTAATGACCTACCAAATATTGCATTTTTCTGATTATAAAATATCATCTTGATCTCAGGGTCATGAGTTTGAACCCCATGTTGGATATAGAGATTATTTAAATAAGTAAAACTTAAAAATAATAAAAATAAAATAAAATGTAATATAATCTCACTGTAGAGAATGTGAAAAAATGTAGAAATATATGTAGTCTTTCCTACAGTTTAAAAATCACTGCTGAGAACGACCACAAATATTAAAATATATATATATATATGTGAACAGTATCATACTCGTTTTAAAAATAACTAAATCTAAATACTGTTTTTTAGGTTTATTCCCTTCCTTTCCTAGTCTTGACATGTGCTTCTGTGTTCTCAAGTTTTTTCTTCTTTTATTTTAAATTATCCTGTTTCTGCATTTAAAATGTTGTGTAATTTTTTAAGCCTACTATCAAAAGAGCAGCTGTCCAAAATATCCATTTATTAGCATAGGGGCAAAAAAGCACAGCCAAGATCTGGCTCACTGTATATTTAACTACTTCTAATGATCCAAATGAAGGCTTGCCAGAGTCTTCCAGCTGTTAAGAAAGGTAGACGCCAGGTTTATGAATTCATGTATCCCACATCAACTTATTCTTAAATTAAAATAATTTCTTTCAATAAAATAAAATATCCTTCTCGAGGACACAGTCTGAAATACGTCACAGGGGCTGAAGTATCTTGTAATTTAAACATAGCATGTTCCTATATTTAGTTTTACACAGCAACCCAACCAAATGCTAGATATAATAGAAAATCAGAATAATCTGCATAAGAATCATTCTGCACTCACAGGAAGAGCCACTCCAGGTGCTACATACACCAATAAAGTTACGATTTAAAAATAAACATGAAAAAGAAATGATATAGAATGAAAGATTTTGGAAGCTTGCGCTGTGTAAGAGAAAGCTCAGAACACCGAATCACAGCAGAGAAATATAAAGGAAATTGAAAAAGTGAATTATAGGAGGTAAAGGGATAATTGAGTTATTTCCAGCTAATATCACAGAAATTGGGTTGCACCTAATTGTGACCAATCCAGACAATACCAAATGCTTATGCTCATGGGCCCCTTGTTGCTGCTGGGGAGTAACGCATAGTCCATGGAAGAACTATGGGCCATATTTGTAGGAGGGGAAAGAGTTGTGCTTCCAAATGCACCCAACAATCAACAAGCAAACCACTCCCTGAGCGATGTGTGTTGAAGCACACGGAGCCAAATTCTCTCACAGCCAACTACTCACCACAATTCATCATATTTGGCTTCACGTTTCTCAGTCTGTTCTGGAACATTTGACCTGGCTTTGCTTGTGCATTTAAAGGCGATCTGTTCTGACTGGGGCTCCCCAGCTGGGCTGGAAGATTTCGTGGCCCCAGGCCATGCAAAACAAGCAACATCTCTACATCTCTGCTTGCAGACTTTCAGCAATTGTTTTATAGTGAAAGGAGGGCCAGGAACCCCTAGGGGGAGATTTCTTCTATATTTTTAGTGGCTTCTAGAGTTTGCAAAGGAGGTTGTTGATTAAAATAGTTTCAAAGGGTAATTTCTGATATTCTTTGAATTTAGCTAGAAAAACGAGCCTGGCACTCAAGGCTCTCGAAATTTACCCAAAATATCCACCAGTCCTACCTCTTCATAAATATTTTAACATAACCCCCTCTGGCCAAATTGTTTTATTTAATAGCACCTCCACAACAGCGCGTTTAACTTTTGCACCTTCATTCAGGCATGAAACGCCCTTGCAGGCTCATGCTGCTGCCCAGGGCCTCCCAATCCTGATGGCCTAACAGAGTCATTCACATGTGAAGCTTTTCAGAATATCCAGAGTGGAGCCCAGGCACCTGAAGTTTTCAAATCCACCACGGATGTTTCTGAGGAGCAACCAGTTACAAATTACTGCTTCAAGCCAAGTTCCCCAAATGTTGATGTGTGAGAGGAATATAACACTGACACAGTTGCTCAGCAGGAAAAAAAAAAAAAAGTCGGTTAGCCATTTCTGTGTTACTTCTTCACAATGGTAATGGAAAAGACAGCATGCTTACCACTGGAGGAGCCCCTGTCGTACACTAGCAAAACTAAAAAGTTAATAACACAAACTAAGCCTACTTCCTTTTGTCCTCAGGCCAAAATTTGCTGAACTCAGAAGTACCTTGTTATTTTAGTTTTTTAGGGGAAACAGTAATTCCAATATCAAGATGGTACATAAATGTGAGAATGAAAATAGCTGATAACATTGCAAGGGGTTGGTTTTTGTTGATAACAGATTTTGGATTTTTTAGAATTGTTCATTGTCCTTTCAACATATGTCTTTTCCCCCATTACTTACCCCAGAGTTGTTCATTGACTTTTCACTGGTGACTACCAGTGAAAGGATGATTTGGAACAAGTCCTGTTATAGCTGGGAATCAGCCAAAAACTTGTTGATTTAAGATATCTGTTTGATTTCCTAAGTCAGCCCTTGCTGGTGATGATGCCTGCTGGTAGATGGCCTAGTGTGAGTTTGGCCGACTGGGGAGACTGTAAAACTTATTGTCTCTCTGTGTCACAGCTAAAGGAACCAAAAGACCTTAGCTCTTGGCATTTAAAAATCTCTCTCCTGAGTAGAAAAAGTAAAGATAAACTGATGTGCAAAATCCAAAATGAGAAATCAAGAATTTCTCATCCTAAACCAAACAAATAAAATGGGGGTTGAGGGTTGGGGAAAGGTAACATTCTCATCCTATAATTCTCATTTGCTCACTAATGATTGCCCATCATCTAACACAATCTGGAACACAGTAGGTGCTTATGTAATATCTGTTGAATGGTGAATTAATTCATAAATAAGTTTACTTCTGAGAAATTGCTGGCTGATAACTACAATAAACTTGGGATTTGAATATCTATAAGACCAAAAGAGAATAATTTGGGTGGATTTGTGAAATAGAAATGTGTAATTATCATTTACATGGTTCTTTTATTACAAAATCAGCTTAAGTTAATAAAATAGTATAGTAGACTAGTTAATAGCACGGATATAGTAAGTATTTTGGATTTGACACTAGTTGCATGGATGAATTTGGGCAAATTACTTAACCTCACTGAGCTTCATGTTTTACAATGAGTATACATCAATTTTATAATTAAGAAAATACTAATAAATTTTAAGATTAAAAATTGTGCTGCATCTAAAAAAAATGGTTACCTATTCCTAAAATGAATATAGTAAGGTGCTAGAATTACAAAAGGTATAACTATTTGAAAAATGAGATATTGACCAGAAATGAAAGGGCAGCAGTAGAAAAGGTTCTTCTACCTGTCCAAAAAAAAAATAAAAAATAATTTAAAGAAAGAAATGTGGCCAAGTGGGAAATACATTTCCGGAATTGAAGGGGTAACCATAGTAATTATAAAAGACATCACATATGAAAATTACTTACCTAATAAGATTTGGGCTGGGTGGGGATGAATCTGGGGCTGAGCTTAGTGGAGTCAGCAAATGCAAACTCATACTAAAGACACATCATCTTGGAGTGCCTGCTTGACTCAGTCAGTTAAACATCCCACTCTTGATTTTGGCTCAGGTCATGATATCAGGGTCGTGAGACAGAGCCCCAGGTCGGGCTCCACTCTCAGCAGGGAGTCTGCTTGATATTCTATCCCTCTCCCTCTGACCCTCCATCCTCCTAAAATAAATAAATGAAACTTAAAAAAAAAAAAAAGATAGACATGTTATTATGAAATGCTGGAAACAAACACAACAATTTAAAGCATCCAGGGAATGCAATCCAAAATAAAAGTCACAAATAAAAAATTAGAACTCAAAATGACTTGAGAAATCTTAACCATAACACAAATAGCTAGATAGTAGACCAGGGTCTTAAAAAATGCTGAAGGGAAGTGACTTGCAACTTCAGCTTCTACGCTTACATAAACACAATCACACTAATGCATTTTGATGATTAAAAAGAAAACAAAACAGTTCCATGTATTTAACATCACCAATATTTTACCTCTCGGGCATATTTTCTAGGAAGCTACTGGAAAACAGGCTCTATTTGGTAAAAGAGAGTAAACCAAGAGGAAGAAAGGCATGGTATGTAGGGAACAGAAGGACCAACACAAGAAAGAAGAAATTCTCAGTCTGATAGAAAGAGAGATCCAAGGAAAGAACCAGAGCAGAGAGGAGCAGGTCAGAAGACTCCTGGAGAGACACCCCAAGGAAATAAGATGGAATTACTACTAATTGCCTTTGTATGGACAGAAGATTTGAACAATTGGGGAAAAGCTTATGGTTGAACTGCCAATAAGTACCTAGAAATTAAGCAAAAATATGAGGGAATTATTAATTCTAGGATAAATAAAATGTATAGGAAAGAAAAAGTAATCATGGTCCTCCAGGTAGCTTTCCATGAAAATCATTTACAATAGTCATAACAGTGTAAAAATGGAATATGTAACCAATGCTTGATATAACTATATTAAAGGGGTTTAAAAGGATAAGAAAACAAAAGAGGGACACCTGGGTGGCTCAGTAGTTCAGCATCTGCCTTCAGCTCAGGGCATGATCCCAGGGTCTGGAGACTGAGTCTCACGTCAGTCAGGCTTCCTGTGAGAAGCCTGCCTCTCCCTCTACCTATGTCTCTGCCTCTCTGTGTCTCTCATAAATAAATTAAAAATCTTTTTTAAAAAAGTTACATAGCTTTATCTTCCATAGTGAGAGGTTAATATAAAATGTCTACCATGGAAAAATTACAAAATGGCAATATAGTAGTTTTATTTAGGAAAAATGGGATGAGAAAAGATAGAATTGGAGAAAATAATAAAATAAAAAATTGAAATAAGTAGAAATATGTACCAAGTGAATCAGATGTAGTAGACTGAAGTGGTTGATTGTGGGGATGTGGATAAGTAGCAAGGCAGCAGGTACACATATGACTACCATTTTTTTTAATAATAAGTCTTATGTAACAAGTAAACTTTTAAAATTATGTGTACCTTTGAGAATGATAAAACCAAAATTTAAAAGAAGTAAAGGAGGAGGAGAAGGAAGAGTAGAAAGAGAGAACCATGCCATTAGGAACCCTCACTGCCCTTGCCTGAAAATCTCCAGGGCACGTTGGTCACAAGAAGGAAAATTATTTTCCTGCCCACCAAGAAGGGCCAGATCCTAGAGGCCGATTCTTCAGAGATGGCTGGTAGGTCAGCAGCTGCAAGGAGCTATGGGAAACACAGCCGTAGTGGTCACCCAAAGGAACAGAAACCTGAAAAGCAGGCCTGTAGGCATACAGGCAGTAGCTCTTATTGCAAATAGCCAGGTCCTTTCCTACAACCTCCCACTCCATTGTGACTAGAAGAGGTGGACTTCTTAGGAGTCAAGCTGAACCATAGTTGAAGTGTCAGTGGAAATAACACCAGCAATAGTATTACCATTAAAGACTTCACAGAGCTTCTTGATGAATTAGCTATAGGAAATCAGTTTTAAAAAAGTTCAGCAGAGTGCTATGAACATATAAACATACCTTGCCCAACTAAAATGTCTTTTATAAATGATAAACAAATGTTACAGGACAATGCTCCTTGTGATATGGTCTGAAGGACAGATGAAAAATCTGTGCAACTTAAAGGACTTCCCCCCAAAATTTGCTCAATATTGAATGTTTCCCTGTACTTGACTCCAAACATGACACTTCTAATGAGACACAGTGCTCATAACCAGTAAGATATGGTATAATAACTAAAAGCCCAGGTCTTAAAAGTAATCAGATTGAGGTTCAAATGCCAAATTGACTACTTCCCTATCTTATGACCTACAAAATGTTCTTTAAATGAAGTCTTTGCTTGTTCTTATGAAAAATGGTATAGCAATACCAGAAAGTTAGACTATTTTAAGAATTATGTGAAAATGTGCATAAATCCCTTAGCACTGTTTCTGACATACATATTTAAAACATTAAATAAATAATAGCCATCACTATATTCTCAGGGGAGGACTATAGAAAAAACAGGGACAAGGAAACTAATGTGGGGGCACCTGGGTGGCTCAGTGGTTGAATATCTGCCTTTTGCTCAGGCCATGATCTCAGAGTCTTGGGATCTAGTCCTACTCAATCTTCTCCCTCTGCCCATGTCTCTGCCTCTCTTTCTGTGTGTCTCTCATGAATAAATAAATAAAATCTTATTTAAAAAAAGGAAACTAATGTGGAATGTGCTCTTCATGTTCTGGAAATGCTATATATTCTTTTAGTTAAACTTCACAATTTACCCAAGGTCACAAAGATGTAACTAGGAGAGTTTGGATGTGAATATAGAACTATCTGATTTCAAAGGCTATACCCTTCTCAAAAAAATTCTTAACCCTAATTCTGTCAGTGTATCATCAGATCAAAATCCCCTTTCTCTTTCTTATCTACACACATCACTTAGAAAAGAAGATACCTAAGTGGACAAGGTATAGCTGAGAATAAATGTTTGATCAGAAGAATGAAATAACTAAAGTCTCAGAAAATTTAGCCCCTCCATAGAGGATCCAACCCAAGGGACCCCTCCAGTACCATGTGAGCTCACCCAGATGCCAAAGAGGTGGGGGGAGATGAAGAAGAATGAGGAAAAAATGAAAGAGACAATTTAGAACCAGGGAGATGAACTACATAAGCAACCCAATCCAAATCGAAACACTTCCCAGACTAAACACTTAAATTTGAAGTCATATTAGAAGTCTTAATATATTTATTTTTTAAGAATTTTATTTATTAATTGAGAGAGAGAGAGAGAGAGAGAGAGATTGAGCACAAGCTGGGGGAGGGAGAAGCAGGTTCCCTATCAGGGAAGGAGCCTGATTCCAGGACTGATCCCAGGATCCTGAGATCATGACCTGAGCAGAAAGCAGCCACCCAACCAACTGAGCCACCCAATCACCCCAGAAGTCTTAATATTTAATTGTAGTATATCAAATATTGAAAGTTAGTTCATTCTAATAAATTAATAACTTAGAGATATCAGCCAAGTACACTGCATACTTTCACATTCTAGATATAGAGAAAAGAACATAAATCCAGTCTCTGCCTCCAAGGAGTTTGCCAGGTGGTGCTTCTGATAAGGCATTCTCAGAAAAAAATGATACTAACAGATGCCACAACGTTTGAGAAACATATAATGAGTAGTGCTCACAAATACCTATGGAAGGAACTCAGAAATCAAGACATGACTACCAGATGGATAAACTAGGGATGTTTCACTTCATTTAAACACTGAAATGGATTTGAAATAAAAGGGGGAGTAGTATTTTTGAGGAGGTAAGTGAAAATTAATGAGCATGGGAATAGCATTGTATGTCAGAGCACTCAGAGCAGTAGTGATTTGCTTTGGCTGAAGATGAGAATCAAGGTTGAAAAGGTATAAAATAGGGCAGCCTGGGTGGCTCAGCGGTTTAGCACCGCCTTCAGCCCAGGGTGTGATCCTGGATCCTTGATCAAGGATCCTTGATCCCCAGGATCAAGGCCCATGTCAGACTCCCCGCATGGAGCCTGCTTCTCCTTCTGCCTGTGTCTCTGCCTCTCTGTCTCTCCGTGTTTCTCATGAATGAATAAATTTTTTAAAAAATCTTAAAAAAAAAAAAGAAAAGGTATAAAATATAAGGCTGAGAAAAATAAGTTGCTGCTGAAAAGTAGACGACTTTCAATCTCAGGCTATGGTGTTTGAGTTCACTTTCTAATAAGAAGGGGCCTCTAAAATTTAGGTTTTGTTTGTTTGTTGCCTCAGTCAAGAAATGATGATCACTAGGCTTAAAGATACTCTCCACTGACAAAAATGTTCCTTATATTTTCCTAAGCTTTCCTCTAGGTCCTTAAACAGTGGTTTAAGGACATTGATGATTTTTAATCTCCCCTCAAAGGGAGGAACTGTAGTCATTCAGTAGGTCAAGAAAGAAAGAATTGTCCAGCTCACAAAAAGCCAAAAGAAGATACCAGATTGCTAACAGCCGGTTTCCAATCTCCAGATTTGGAAAAAATTTTGTTCTTGAAGATTTAGGAAAATTATTTGATATGTGAGCCTCATTTTCTTTCCTGCCTAGACTATTTCATGGGGTTTATAGAGATCTAGGAGGCAATTAATAAGAAAATTAAAAGAAAGATATGCTTTGTTGACAGCTAAACAGTAAACAAATGCAAACCATGGTAAAGATTATATTAGGCCATTGAATATCAGAACAAGGAGAATTTGCTGACAATGTAGCCCATGTTTTACTTGAGTCATCATCTTCCCCATTCTGCCACTTTATAGACAAGCAAACAGAGGCTCAGAGATGGGCGAACTTGTTTAATAGTCAAAAAGAAAATACCAAACATCCAGCCACTATCAAAAACAGTAAGGAGGTTCCTCAAAAAATTACAAATAGAACCACTGTAAGATCCAGCAATTTCACTTCTGGGAATATATCCGACAGAAATGAAAACACGATGTTTAAGAGATATCAGCACCCCCAAGTTCAAAATAGCATTTTTTACAAAAGCTGAGACTTGAAAACAGTCTAAGTGTCCATGGATGGATTAATGGGGGATTAATTAAAGAAACTGTGGTGTATGTCTATATGAATGTTTACACACACATACACGTGCACACACACACACACACACACACACATACATAATGGAATATTATTCAGCCACAAAAGGCAGAAATACTGCCATTTGCGATGACATGGATGGATCCTAAAGACATTACGCTATGTGAAAGAAGTCAGAGAAAGACATACTTTATGATCTCACTCATATGTGGAATCTAAACAACAATCATAGAAAGATCAGATTTGTGATTGCCTAGAGGTGGAATGAGGGAGAATTGGATGAAGATAATCAAAATTTATAAACTTCCATTATAGGATAAATTAGTACTGGAGATGTGAAGTACAGCACGATGAATATAATACTGCTGTATGGTAATACGAAAGTTGTTAAGAGAGTAAATCCTTAGAGTTCCCATTACAAAGACAGATTTTTTTCTTTTTCTTTTCTTTTTTTTATCTATATGAGATGATGGATATTAACTAAACTGATTATGGTAATCATTTCATGACATAAGTAAGTCAAATCATTATGCTGGACACCTGAAACTTATACAGTGCCTCAATAAAACCATAAAAGAAAGAAAGAAATGCTGACCAAAACTCCATTCCTCATTTCTTCTCTCTAGCTTGATCTTTGATTCAAATTGCAGCCTCAGAAAGCTTTTTTTTTTTTTTTTTTTTTTTTTGCAGATATTGACGTGCTGATTCTAAAGTTTACAGGGAAAGACAAAGGAACTAGAAGAGCCCATTCTGAAATTATGAAAAAGAACAGAGAGTCAGAGGTCTCACATTACTGGATTATAAGATTTACTCTAAAGCTATAGTCATCATGGCAATGTATTGTCAAATGGGTAGACACCTTGATCAAGCAAACAGAATTGAGAGCCAGCAATAGACGGCACAGATACAGTTAACTGATTCTTGACAAATGTTCAAAAGCAAGTCAATGGAGAAAGGCTTTCAGCAAATGGTGATAGAATGATTGAACATCTATGCAAGAAACAAACTTTGATTCATACCCACTGCTATATTTAAAACAAGCAAAAAACTTAAAATAATTGTAGACCTAAAGCTAACTTGTAAAATTATAAAATGTTCTTCTAGGAGAAATCTGTATTAAATTGGGTATGTCTATGAGTTTTTAGATACAACTTCAAAAGCGCAACACACAAAAGAAAATATTGATTACTCGTACTCTCAAAATTTTAAAAGGCACCGTTTTTGCTCTGTAAAAGGCACCGTTAACAAGATAAAAAGACAACCCAAAGGATAGGAAAAGATATTTGTAAATCATATATCTGGCAAAAGCCTTGTATTGAGGATACATAAACATTCCCCAAACTCAATAATAGAAAAATAAAAATAAAATCAAAGACACCAGATAGAAAACGAGCAAAACATTTGAACAGCCACTTTACCAAAGAAGATAGATGGATTGCAAATAAACATACGGAAGCATCCTCATCATTATTAGTTTTTAGGGAAATGCAAATTAAGAACACAATAGGAATTCACTACATACCATTAAAATTGTTTAAAATTTTAAAATCTGACAGTATCAAATGTGGATGTAGAGCAACTGCAACTGTCATACACTGTTCCTGAGAATTAAAAATGGTACAGACATGAAAATACTTTGTTGGGTTTTCTTTAAACTTAAACATACACTTAACATATGACCCACTAATCCCACTGCTAGATATTTATACTGAGCTAAATTGAAAAACAAATGTTCATACAGCTTTATTCATAACTGCCAAAAATGAGAAAGAACCTAAATATCCTTCCACAGAAGAAACAAATTCCAAAACATCTGTCCAACACAACACAGAAAGTATCTATTTATTTACTCAACAGCATAGATGAAACATATAGGCATTTTGCTAAGGGAAAGAAGCCAGACCCCAAAGGCTACATATTTTTTGATGTCCAGAAAAAAAGGGAAAGCCATTAGGGTGGAAAATAAATTAGTGACTGCCAGGGTTTGGGATTATGGGTTAAGTACAAAGAAGTACTAACTAACCTGTAACTAAAATACTAAGAAACTTGTGAGGAAACTGAAACTATGCATTTGCCAAAATCCATGAACCCATATACAACAAAGGAGTTTTACTGTATGCAAAACAAAACAAGAAAATCCATCCACTTCTATTCCACACCGATTTTAACTTTCCCAGAGCAGAAATATGCTAACTATAATTAAGGGATACAACTGGATATTACAAAAACTGGTCTCTTACCATGTCAAATACATAAATCTAACTCACAACCTTTGCTCTCACTTTTTCCTTCCCCATGATTAATGCAGAGATACAAATCGAGACACATTTGACTTTTCACGTGACCCACTAAATCTCTCTAAATCTCTCTCGTGTGCAGGAAGACGTGGCTATTATGTGATTCTCTTTGTGTCTCCCAAAATATATTTTGATTACAGCAGTCACAAAAGAGGCACTCAAAAACTTCCAAGAAAAAAAAAAGGGAGGCTTTAAATAGTCCTTGAATAAATCATTTTAACTTTATTATATCTAGTCTTCCCTAAACTTGGTTGAACTCAGAATTTTTTCTTCCTATCTTCTAACATTCCTTGGAGGTGGTTTAGTGAAATAAACTTTGGGAAATACTTATAGATGTTGAAATACATTTTTGCACTTTAGATAATACTTAAAAGATTAATTTTGGATTCAGAAAAATATTGAGGTCTTGAGAAATTTGAAATATTTGAGTGAATTGTTTTGACTGCCAATTTAGAGACCATGTGGTATTTTTGAAGACTATTTATATATGCATTTGGCCCTTACAAAGCTGCAGCCACATGGCCCAGTCCCACAGAGGGGTCATAGTTTAAAGAACCCAATCCATAGGACTGAAACTAATTTCAAAATAACTCAAGTTATTTATATAATAACTTATTTATGTTATTTAATAACTTATTTTCTTAATATTAACTTAAAATTTTGAATACCACGAAGAAGCTGTCCAGTCCATGTAATACATTTTAGAATTCCCCTTTTTCCTTCCACTGCATTTATATACTAAAACTACTTCCAGCTCTCTCTTCACCACTCCTGAAAAATTCCTCCAACCGCCCTGCCTCATGTCTTCTATAGTTCTGCTTTTCTCACCATTTACTCCTGAATTGCCACCGAGGTCCAAGGAGTCTGGCAAGGTAGGACTTTCTTCAGGGAGGAAAGAGGAGGAAATAATCATCAGGCCCAAGCAGAATCCTCTTTAGCAGGCAGAGGAGGGAAAAGCCAGGAAATATTCAGTAGTAATATTTATTCCATTAAATGCTAAAAGAGGAGCATAGTATTCCCTGAGAAAGACTTTTTTGCAATAAGTAATCAGGCAATCAACATTAGGGAAACTGAGGGCCTCAGTGCTTATTGACCAGTTGTGACTATTGCGGCCGATTTTCAGCTGGGTAAATTTGAAAAGGATAAAACTGAAAGGCGATGTCAGTCAAGGTTCAGTCAAAGATGGGCTGCTTGGCTCTCTCAGTCTGTAGGGCATGTGACTCTTAGCTCAAGGTTGTAAATTCGAGCCCCGCATCAGGTGTAGAGATTACTTAAAAATAAAATCTTAAAAAAGAAAAAAAGAGAGAAAATATTCAGTCAGGAAATTCTGAGAAGCCAAGCAGGATCATGAAGGGGAATCCATAGGGTGATCTAGGGGAAGATGTCTGTGTGAGCACCCAGACAGGGGCCTGCGGCAGGGGCTGGCCAGCAGGCACAGCCTTTGGAAAGAAGAGCTGGATATGACAGAGGAGAGAGAGACCAGGCTAGGACTCTTGGGTCCAATCTGGGTCCCTCTGTTAAAAGCTGAAGACCTTGAGAGAGGAATGGCTGTGGCCTTCTAGGTCTCATGCAGACAGATCTCTTTGGCCAGCTCTAACACACAACATAGGGGAAAGGACACTGGGAATTGTGGTTCCTAACTCTTCCAAAGAAGATAGATGGATAACAAAGAAACATATGAAAGCATCCTCATCATCATTAGTTTTTAGAGAGATGCAAATTAAGAACACAATGAGAATTTACTACGCACCATTAAAATTGTTTAAAATTTAAAAATCTGACAGTTGTCAAATGTGGATGAGGATGTAGGGGGTTCAGGGGTTATTACTGAAATGAAAAAAGTAGAACTTCCCCTTTCCGGTTGACAACATTTACATGATTCAAATTTAACAGGTTTTGGGGTGATTCCCACTCAATGTTAGACATTGTGGCAGATATTGACACACACACACATGCACACACGTACCTATAACTTTTTCAGTAGTATCAGTCTATATTCTACCTTTCTCCATTTCTGTTGGTCACAATGAAAAAAATGAAGAATTTAGATAGATCTGGAGCTTTACCAAAAGATGTAAAAAACAGTAGATAATGTTGTATGATGGTTAGAAGAGAAAGCTCCGGAGTGTCTGGGGCTAAATCCTATCTTCTGTCATATAAGAGTTAAGTGACCTTGGGCAAAATACTTAATTCCTCTATTCCTCAGCCTCATCGTTGCAAATTTTAGGTACTACCCGCCTTACAGGGTTGTAATAATTATATGTGATAATATATGTACAGCACCTGGGGTTAAAAAAAATAGAAAGTCCAATTTAGGAACGAATAAAAATAAGTATTAGTGAAATTCCTGCTTGTGCCTATAAATATAATTTTTTAAATATTCAATTGCTGAAACAGAATGGTTTTAAATTATAGTTATGTATTTTTAACATATGTTCCCTTTTTTTGCTATCAATCAAATGAGGTAATACATATTGATGATATGTATTACCTCATAACATACAGATAACTGAATATACTAGATATATCATAAAGTCCCAGAATCCAGAATATTCAATTTCTAACTTAAAACTTGAAGTAGAATACAGAGGTATCAACTGACATAAACAACTCCAAATGACTGAATCAACAATTGAAAATAATTGAGTTAAAGTCCACACAAGTTGTATTTTAATAACTTAAAAATTAAGACAGTTCATTTTATTGCCCTGTAAATTGTTAAATCTCTATGTCTGCATGGACTTCCTGCTAACTACAGCTTCATAATCTGGACCTTTGCCTAAGTTAATGTCAACCCATTAGGGCTTTCTCTTTATTATTTCTTGATAATCAGTAGCGATCTCCCGTCCTTGGTTCTTCCTTTATAGCTATTTGTCCTAAATGGGACAATCCTTCATTTTGCCACAGCATGTAAGATCCCATGGCTCTTTGGCTGTGTCTCCCAAATCACGTGGTATTGACTTTCACTGGTTCACTGTTTTTCACTTCTTCATGGTACACTCTTTTCTGCAATCCTGATTAAAGCATGACGTACTTCTCCAGACAAATGCTAAGATTCTTAAAAAGGAAAGACCTCGGACAGAAACTATGGTTTGGTTACTATAAATCAGATAAATTTTAACTCACACAGAATATTGGCTATCTGTGAGCTTTCCAGCGTTCTGATCAGTACTATTAGTATCAGCATGTGCTTTTTACTAGTAATAGTGCAAGTTACCTGGAAAGGATTTTTGTATTAACTTCTCTGTTCTTCTTTTTAAACACATGAAGACATGGGAATATGGATTGACTCTGTATACCTCATTTTAAATGAATGGCTTATTTTCATGCATTCACATTACTCAGAAAAGTGAGAGTCAGATTTAAGCTATTGATAATCATCCATTTATAGGAGGGACAAGCAGGCCGGGGCCCACCTGTTACATTTCACTTATATTACAACTGTATGACTCCTAATTGAGGGGTGCTCTGATCTAGAAGACAATAAGTGAGCCCTAGAAGTGATATCATTCAAGAATACAGGTCCTCAGTATGTGTCAGTATGTGCTAAAGCATATGGTATGTACTTGGTCCCTAGACAAAGTTGTACTTAAAAGGATCAGGACAGTTAACCAGAAGCTCAGGCTGTAGGAGGCAATGCCACATGTGGCCAGTAGATAGCACTCAAGATGTTTCAATAAATGAAGAGAAGGGATCTTGGTGCGATTGTTACACTGCCAGGGAAACATTAGACAAGTTCATTTTAGATCAGTGGAGGGGCAAAATAGATGCCTCCAAATGCTTCGAAATTGGGATTTTCGCACCAAATCCCAGTAGCCTTTTAATGTAAATCTGTACTTTTTAATAAAATAATGGTAGCCCACTTGTTTCCTAAGACGATCTCCGTTTGAAGGCAAGGAAACTACCATTCATTTGATAACAGTTTGAAATAAAACAGGAAAGCAGCACTTGAAGAGTAATGCTGAGGTCCAGAGGGACCACACAGTGGACACAGCAGCTGCATTTCACAAAAAGATTCAAAATGCAACACCTTGTAGTAGAATCCGGATAAAGAGCACAGTTCACAAGCGACATGTATTTCCGAATGCAACATGTCTGGGTAAGTAAGAACCTGTCTGTAAACAAAAAATGAGTCATAATTGTTGGAAGCTGGTGGACGGTGCCTTGGCATGGTTAAACCTACCAGTACGTGTAGCTGCTGTTATATCTTGGTAAGTGACGGCTTCCATTGTGCATAAGGAGGAACTCTTGTTCCGTCGAGGTATGTAGAATTCAGTAGTAATATTTATTACTGTAGGAAGTGGTGAAGCCAGCTGCTCCTGTGATTTGGCACCTTCTTCCACATTTGCTCCCCCAGTTCAACTGATACAGCAGGTGTGGGTCTGTGTTAATAAACAAGGTGATGGATGCTGAGGCAGATACAGAAAACCGGGAGTGTGAGCAGTTAGATGCGAGTCATTCAAATATCTATCTAAGAAAACTGGCAGCACTTGTGAGCAAGAAAAGACAATGTTAAGAAAAAAAGACATCTGAAAAAGAATCAGTGAGAGAACTAAAGAAACAACGTCGACCTCCTTCTGCAGAAAATTGGAGGTGGTTGGAGGTGTCAGGCTATCACAAAAATGAGCTCCTGGGAGGATGAGTTTTAACCACAAGCTTCCTGCAACTGTAGCCCCCAGCCCCACTTTAAGGCACTTACACACTCAGGATGGCCAACCCAATACTCTGCTCAAAAATCTCTTAATCTAACCTCAAATTGCCTGAAACTACCTTCAGCCTTTGAACTTCCTATTCATGGGAGCCGTTATATGATCCTGTTGTCACTGTTTGATTTGAGCCCCTGTTTGGGCGCTAGTAACCAACAGTACCTTGTTAATATTAGGGGGTGGGGGGGAGTCCTATTCAAATTTTTTGCATCCCAGATTTCTGAAACCTAAGCATTTGATTCAAATTGGAAAATTTCCATTTGATTACCCAAGCTAGTGTTGTGTCAGTGTGTTTTTCCTCTGCTGTGCCTTTCTTAACTGCCTTGCGGTTGGCAGTAGGCACTACGTCTCACCCCGGAATAAGCTCAGAACAACTGAAGTCAAAAGAGCAACCGATCTGGAGTCTGATGTTCTCTGGCCTTGGCCTGGCTGTGTGACCTTAGGAATATCACTTTCCCTCTCTGAGCCTCAGTTCCTTCAACTATAAACTTAGGGGTTAAGCAAGATGTCATAGTTCTAACATTCTATGCTCTGTTCTTCTGCCTTCACTCCATCTAGGAAGCAACATCCAAAGCAGGTCAAATGATTTCCTAGTTGTGACACCCATCATATTTGATGTATAAGTAGGAAAAGCGGTTATTCAGGCAAATAATCACACATATATGGACAATGCATGGAAACTTACATGGAAAAAATGAAAGGTTTATAAAACAAATCAGTCTGGTTTGTAGAGACATAGTATTAGCCCTCAGGGAGAAGCTCTCTCCTGCCTGGTCCGTCTTGAGAGATGTTCTCTTTACCCAGTAGCCCTCTCATCACAGGACCTGCTGGGAACCCCAGGCTACCTCTCTCCCTTCTAGCCTCTCCTCTCGGTGGCTGACAGTGGCATCAAATAGCAACACACCCCTGGTAGCACCTTCTGACATCCAAGGACGAGATGGATGTACTGTTCACCAACAGTGGAGAAAAACCGCTTTGCTACAGAGGAATCTTTTGACTTGTGTCAGAACCAGGAGCCACTGATATGTTTATGTAATAAAACTTTATAAATCCCCCAGTCGTTGCCCCAATATCTACAAAGAGAATCTCTAGCTTTCTCCTGATCTGTCCTATAAAACATAACTAAGAAGGCAAATAGGTTCAAGTGATACTCCATTAAAATCTCAGTGCATTTCAGGGGTGCCTGGCTGGCTCAGTCAGTTAAGCAATCTGCCTTGGGGCTCAGGTCATGATCCAAGGGTCCTGGGATCAAGCCCCAAATTGGACTCTGCTTGGCAGGGAGCCTGTTTCTCCCTCTCCTCCCAGCTTGTGCTCTCTCGCTATCTCTGTCTCTGTCTCTCTCTCAAATAAATAAATAAAATCTTAAAAAATAAACAAATAAACTTCAGTGCATTCCAAAAGCGGGGTGGCTACAATTCTGTAGGGGAAAATAGGAAGGAGGGGAAGAAGGACAGAAGGGAGGAGGGGGGGAAGGAAAAAAAGAAAGGTTTCTGGTAGAGCAGTAGTTCTCAACCGTGACTGTATAGTGAAAACTCCTGGATGAAAATGATGGTGCTCAAGCCCACTTTTAGAGATGTTAAATTCCCCAGTCACTCCATGCACAGTCAGGGTTTAAAGTCAATGTAATACGGCATGATATTTTATTAAATAGTGACTCAGTGATATTCAATTACTCAACAAGAGTGGCAACTAAAAAGGATTTTAGTTGTTAAGAATTGCTACTAAAAGCCCGCCAGCTTATGACAGAGGTCTAAGAGTTCCAAAGGCTCCCTGAGAATTCCCTCTTTCCTTGGGGTAAGTAGTGCCATGTTCCTGAGTCCTGATTCCCACATCCCCGAGAGCTGCAGATTAGCCCCATGCCATGCAATTCTCCTCATGTCTCACCCTTCTAAAATTATTACCAGATCAAAGCTTCAGGCTCAGTCCAGTCTAACATCTTTTCCTAATAATAAGGTAGACTCTGGGGCTTTTATCATCCATAGATCATTCCTACAACTCTTATTAGCTAAAGGTTCATTCATTCACTACATCAAAACTTTTCTAACTGCCGGCCAGTTGAAAACTACCTGAGGCAGAGTGATGAATTGGAAAGTGTGCTGCAGCGGGAAGCTGAAGGCCTTGAATCAAGTTTCAGATTTGCCCACATGTCTCCGATGACCTGCAGCAAGGCACATGACACTTTGAGTTTCTGTTTCCTTAAACATAAAGTGAGAAAGTTGGTTAATGTCTACTGTATACTCTGGCTCTGAAATGCTGTGTACTGCATAGAATGTTTTTATGCACATGCTGGTGATGATGCTAATGAACAGGAGAGTGAGAAAAGTTAAGTCCAGAGGAGAAGCAAAAGAACAAAACTAACGGTCCAGATGAGCCACAAGTTGACAGATTTGCTCTCAAAGCATTGACATCCCTGTAAGTTGCTTTTTATAAAGACTACAATGGAGTCCTATGGCAGTAAAATTTGTTAGGTTCCACTTTCTGCCACTTGTCTATATGAAAAGACTATTTTCACTCCCCTCACACTGTGAAAACCACCCTTGCAAAATGAAAAGGCAATGATCTGATTCTCTAGCTGTTAAATTGCCTATAAGAGAAAGTGGTGATGTTTAAAGTGGAAAAAAAAATCTTCCAGTATGCCAGGAAAGTTTAAAAATACTCCAACCCTAAGTTCAGTTCGCTGTTCCTTTATAACAGCTCCTGTACCCACGTCTCTCCATTCTTGTCCTTCCAACTCCCATGACCATCTCATCATGCGGCCTCCTCCTCAAGACCACCCTGCATGTGTGTGTGTGTGTATATATATATATATATATATACACCACTTGGTGTGTGACTTTCCTCCTCCAAAAAGTTGTAAGACTCCTTATTTCCTGCAGATCAAGCTAAATTATTTAGCCTGGCATTCTCAGATCTCTACTTTCTAGCCCATAATCTAACTTTCCTCTCATTTTTTCTCAACACGTGTCTTCCACTTATTGTCCATCCATCCTTCAGTTATGTCCTATGAAGTCCCTCCACTTTGCCTTTCCCCCTGTTTTTCCTCCCATGTGGAAAGGCTCTTCCCATTTTCTCCCACATAGACTCATCCTGGCCATTCTTGGAAACTGAGCCCCCTCCCATGTCATCGCTGCCATGAAGCCTTCATACTGGATTACAATGGTCTTTCTTCCCTCGAATTGAACTTAGACTTTCCTGTAATGTCTACTGTGTTTTGTTTATTGCATGTTTGCTGATTCTGAAGGACAAAGCAACATATTATCTTCATCTCCTTCCTTCCTTCCTTCCTTCCTTCCTTCCTTCCTTCCTTCCTTCCTTCCCTCCTTCCTCCTACTTTCCCACAGTATGTACTGCAAGAAATTGGAGAAAACAGTAAACTCTTGGTAGTAACCTTATTTAAAAAAAAATATATATACACACACACACACAGTAATACCAGGCCTTAATCAATAAGACTGTTGGTACTTCTCTCTTACACAGCCTTATCAATGGAACACAAAAGTTTGGTCATGTGTCTTAGCTTGGAATTCAAAACCTTACAGCACGTTCTTTTGCAAGAATACTTTGTACTACTCGGACACGTCCAAGTTTGGGTCCCTTTAAAATTTTATGTCTTTGTCCCAAAAGTAATGACCTAAGACATATGAACAACTTTAAAGAGTTAAGTATGCCAGTAATTAAATCACTTAATTATTTATTTCAATAGTGTGTTAAGTCATGCACTCAGCATTTAAACAGTGGTAACAGAATTAGAAACTACTTAATCAGGAGGGGAGCCCACCTTCTGGTTTTATAGATGAGTCAGCCGAGGCTCAGACACCAAGTCTAAATGAGTCTAAATCTTGCAAAGTCCTGGGATGCCTGGGTGTCTCAGTGCTTGAGCATCTGCCCTTGGCTCAGGTCGTGATCCTGGGGGTCCTGGGATAGAGGACCCACAGGGAGCCTGCTTCTCCCTCTGCCTATGATTCTACCCCTCTCTCTCTCTCTCTCTCTCTGTGTGTGTGTGTGTGTGTCTCATGAATAAATAAATAAAATATGAAAAAAAAGAAAATATTGCAAAGTCCTCTGCCTTCCTCTTCCTCTCCCAGCAGCACCTCTCCAAAAAGATGTTCCTCTATGTCTGCCAAACCCTTCCCCATTTAGTCCTTCTTGTTTCCCAAAGATTGTCTGTAAATAATTTGCAGCCTTATCCCAGGGACCTAAAGTTAGACAAGTAGATCGACCCATAGAGATGTCTTCCAATTTTTGAAATGATCTTATTTATGCTTCTAAGATAGAATAACCTTCTAGAAGTGGTCTCTAAGCCTTGGTAAAGAGAGAATTTTTATGGACCTGAGGGGAGGTGAATTATAGATTTAGATATGCAAATAGTGATTATGTCTAAGAGTCTGCTGCAAGGAATAGTTAACAGTCTGAGGACAAGCAGAAGTCGGGCAGGGCTGGGGCATCCTTTGCTACAGGGTCCCGGAACTCCCAGTCAGGCTTGGGCCCTCACTTACCTTCCCCCTCTCCCTACACAGAATGGAGCTGTCCTAGAGAGATGCCCCACCTGCAGCCTCAGGGACAAGATGCTTTCAAAGTCACACCCGGATCCCAGAATACTTGGGAATAAACTCTCCCCCCCTCTGTACCATCTTGGCATACCCCGTGAAAAGGCTGGACCTTGCCATGCCCCAGTCCATTCTCCTATCCTTGGCTCTGCTTCACAGGTGGTCCTGGCCCATTTAAAGGCTTAGGGACTCCCCTTTCATTTCGATTTTAGGGTGGAGGTGGGTAGTAAGAGGAGGAGAATGGCCGTCCTAACATTCCCCTAGGAATCTCCCCTAAAATTTCAGCCCTAGTTTCACTTTTTGTTGCAGAAGACTGGAAATCCATCGCGATTCTTCTCCCCTGCCTCAACGTGTTTTTCTTCCGTAAATGAGAGCTTTCTGGATGTTTCTGGATGTAGGAAATAACCTCATTGTGCTCATTTCTCGTTGAAGCAGCTGCCTAGGGGCTCATCCCTGGACCTCAAATTTTCCCACCTGTTAAAAATAACATACAAGGGCCCATGAACGGTGGTTAAGTCCCCACCCACCGTAAGCGGTGGAAGGCTGAGGCCCGCTGCCCTCTGACTCTTCCCCTCGCGCGCCCAGCCCGGGGTGGCTGCAGGTCAAGCACCCCCTGCTCCAACCCAACGCAAGTTGTGAGCATCGGGCGAGGCTCAGAGGCTGCAGCCAGGGCTCCAAGGCGACTCCTCGCCAGAGGAGGATTTCCCGAGGGGGAGGCTCTGCGGCGGGGGGTCCTCCATCCTCTCCGGGGTCCTGTGCCCCTCGGTGACCTCGCCGCCCTCACCCCCCAGCAAGCGCAGCCCGCACACCTCGCTCGCTCCCCCAGCCCCCCCGCCCCCAGGTGCAGGTGGGCTCCCACGGCTCCCGCTCGCACAAGCCCTTCCCGCCGCTCGCGACCCTCCGCGCCCCCGGCTGCCGCGGGTGGGGCGCTCTCCCGGGCCCCTTCCAGGCCGCCGCGGAGGGGGAGCTCCCCGCCCCGCGCCGCGCCCGCGGACCTCCCGGGGAGACCCGAGCGGGCCAGCGGGCGAGCGGGGCCCGGCGGCTCCCGGGCTCCGGGGCGCTCGGCCCCGCGCGGGAACCCGCCCCCGGCGCCCGAGCCGCCGCCTCCAGCCGCGGGCGCCCCGCACGCTCCCCGCGGGCCGCTCCGAGGAGGGGCGCAGGGGCCCGAGCGCCCTCCCCCTCCCGCCCCTCCCCGCCCCTCCCCGCCCACCGGCCGGCGCGGCGCTGCGCGCGGACTCGGGGACCAGAGCGGCGCGGTGCCCCGCGTGCCCAGCGCTGCCCTCGAGTGGAGATGCGCGAGCGGCAGGCGAGGGCGCGCAGCTCGTGAGACGCCGCCACCGGCCCCGGCCCGGCGCGGCCCGGCCCGGCCCCGGCCCCGGCCCCGGCACCGGCACCATGCGCCTGCGGCCGCTGCCCCTCGTCGTGGTCCCCGGGCTGCTGCAGCTGGTGAGTCCTCGGCGGGGCGCGGAGTGCGAGGGCAGCGACTCGCGGGCTGCGGCACAGCAGGGCGCCAAGTGGCGGGAGGAGGCGCGCGCCGGCCCGCGCTGGGGGCTCTGCAGGGCTCGGCTCCGAGGGGCTCGGCGTGGGTAGGTCCCAGCCGGGATTCTGCCGGGAGGCCCGCGGGCACTCGGAGGCCGTCGCGCGTCCCTGTTCTCGGGGTCACCCCGCGGCTCCCCGCCGGGACACCTCGGGCGGCCCGGAGCGGGGAGGCTGCGGGGCAGGTGCATCGCTGTGCGCTCTGCGCTCGCCGCCCGGCGCGGGGACCCCCGGGGAGACGCTTGGCGCCCGGGGGCCGCCGCAGGGGACTTGCTCGCGCAGCTGCTCGCCGGAGCCGCCTCGGGCACCTGCCCCGCGGGGCGGCCCGAGGGGCCCGAGGAGGGCGGCGGGGGGCGGCGGGCGGGCGGCCCCTGCCCGGGACCTCCGTGGGTCCCGCCATCCCGCGCCGCGCCGCGCTCGCCTCTTCCGAGCGCACCTCCGTGCCCCGTGCATCGCCCGTGAGTCCCATTTCAGGGAGATCCCGACTGAGACCTTCCAGAAGACAACTTGGAAAGGAGAATGCGAGGAGCCGGCACTGCTGCGCCCGTGCGATGCGTTTCTCCTGCTCTCCAGGCGCTCCCCGAGCTAAGGCGCGGTCACCGGGGCTTTCTCCGGGCTCCACGGGCTCCTTTGGTCCTTATTACGCTTAAGATTTTGCTTAAGTTATAGCTCTGGGCTGTTCAAACAAGGTTAAAGAAGCCAAGCCCCTTAGAGAAGGATTATCTCTCCCTTTCCCCCTTTCTTTCCTTCTTTTCTCTTCTATTCTGTTGTTTGCTTTTAGAGGGAAAGACGAAGTAACTTACAAAAAAGTTTCCCTGCGAGACGTCTGGTGCAGTAGATGCAGAGGTACTGTGCGCGTATTGAGGGTGAAAGGCAATCTAAAAGGTGTTAGTGAGGGGACAGATCCCAGGGAGAGGCCCGTCCATCCTGCTTACAACAGAGATTAGCCTCACTTGCACAGCATTGAGTAAGAAATTCTTCAGTGGCATCAGGAGGAAAATGCAGTGATGTTCCCAGATGTCCTTCAGTGAGCCTTCACATACTGCCTACATGTAATACTGCATGTTAAAATAAATGTTACGGCTAAGGTAATGTGCATGCAACGTATATGCCACCTTAGACTTTAGGGTCACTTGCTTTTTAAAATGTTTAAGCTGGATTCCGATAAAAGATGGGCTAACCAGCAGCATCTGTGGGGTGTGTGTGAGTAAAACTCCAGAAGCCTGGAGAAATCAGGTACTTAGTTAGGTAAGATCTTCAGGATATCTTCATGAATCTCACGGTGAATTTAATTTTGCATTCAGTGATCATGAACTGTGTATCTGTTCCACTGAGTTAGACTCTTAAAGATGAGGAAATATATTTGGGCATATGTTGGGAAAAAGTTCTCCTATCAGCTACCGTATTGGAAATGTTACTTCTTTTTTTTTTTCACACCACCATAGTCAATAGGAAATAGGAAATACATCTTGAAGGGATTATATAGCCTCCTTAAGAGCTAGATTCTAATATTACAGCATGGATTGATTGATTCATTTTTAAGGAAGCTTATGTCAAATTCTAATCCGTTTTTGGATTGTGCTTGGGTTGTAATGTTTTTTTCCTGGAGCACTTTATCATGGTAAGTGAGGTGGGAGCTGCAGCTGTGTGATAAGCTCACATTCCTTATACTGCCATCCTTTTGGACAATAAAAGGCTGTTTACATTCTCCACATTCTTAGAGCGGTTTCCAGTCATATAACACAAGGGGGTTAGGATGTGGAAGGAAAACAAAGTGGCTGAGGAGGGTAGACCTAAATGGAAACATTCCCCGATCCCACCATGTACCCTGGCAGGTATCAAAGAGGGCAGGTCATAATTTGGCCCTTTGGAAGGTTCACTGTTTTATTCTACCTTTTTTCAGCTGATATCGAACTTACTTCCTAAGTCCCAACAGCAAGTGGATAAAATGTTTTCTAGATTTGAAAACTAGTCTTTTACTTTTCCAGGAACTAGAGACATACGTATTTAGTAGATCTGCCATGGGGCCAGGAAGGGGCGGGGGGGGGGGGGGGGGGGCAGGGGCAAGTTTTGGGTTATTGTTGGAATTGGATTTTATTTCTTCATCTACTCTGGCAACCCGAAGAATATACTTTTTAAAAAATGCCAAGTATTTTAAATGAGTAGTGGATTCATTTGGGGATTTTGAAATTTAACTTTAAGAAAACCGTCTGTTTCATCAAAAACAATCGCAAAGCGTGGAGTCCAAATAAGTCACTAGCCACATGATCTTGGTGCAATAATGAGAATGTTTTAGTTGTTTCTGTAATACTTGAAATTTTTAAGAAAACAGTCATCCGAATTGATAAATATTGCAGGAAGTCTATGAACTACGTGTGTATGTTACCTGCCCTCGCCCAGTTCTCCTTGCCTGTGTCCAGTGTTTTAACTGATAGGTTGCTTTACCTAATTGATAGGATTACTAGGGCCATTGCAAAATTTAAATATCAATCCTGAAAGTATTATTTTCTCCAAAATCCTTATTCAGCAACACATCCTTTATTACAGTATTAATAGCACATTATTTCTTTTCTGCCATCTAATGATGAGAAAATTAGCATTTGAAATTAATATTATAATATAATGAGTGTTATTTCCTGACATGATACAAAGTAAAGACTTTGCCAGATGACAACTTCTTCAAGATTTATATGATAATTTGGAACTCATAATAAGTGTGATTTTTGCCTTTAAGTAAAATGCAGATTGTAAAAAGATTAAATTTGAATTTAAATGGATTATTAGCTTGAGTTTAAGATAAAATTCAGTGATGATTTTTAAAATAAGTTTGTTATGCATTTCAACTTGTTTTTCTGTGATATAATGATTTTATAAAGTAAAATATAAATTAGAAGTGACGTAAGTTAGCGAGTTTTTAGAATTATATAAAATCAGAATACCTGTGATACAAGGTGTTACAATTTTAAGGTCATCCTCATTGCATAGTATCATCCCACATGAACTTCTTATTAAGGGTATTTTGTTTATCTTTAACAAATTAATAATTTTAATATTTGTTTAGTGAGATATTCATATCATGTATTTATTCTCAGCTCTGTAATTACAAAAGGTGGTAACTCATGACTCTCTTCCATTCAGAAGTCACAATTTCCCTCATGCAGTTCTGATCCATAAACATCAAAACAGTGTTTTCTAGTGTAGGATCGATAGTCTGTTGGCTAGATGACAATGCACAGGAGTAAAAGTACCACCATATATTGGTTACAACTTAGAGTTGGTCGGGCTTTAAAATTAATTCCTCATTAAAAGCATCATTATCTTAGGCATTCTTAAAAATGAGAATTAGGATTAAACAGCCAAGTCCTCCGTTCTAGACACTCACCTCCCCGTGTAAGTTGCGTTCCCTTGGCCTATTCTGAGATTTATGTTATTTGGTTCTGTTTTAAATGCCATCCACCTAGGAAACTGACTCCTTTTGGGAACTTATTTTATAGCTTAATAGATTTCCAAATGGAAAAGAAAAGCTTTCTTAATCTTTGTGGTGTTTTTTAAATTTTTTTTTATTGTTTTTGATTAATGATCAAAATGCTAAAAAAGGCAGAAGGCTTTTTGAAAAACCTTTTAGAGATTTTACATTGTCAGCTTAAAATGTGTAGCTCTTGCAAATCGAGTGAATTAAGAAATGTTGATTTTATAATACGTTGCCCACCTTTTACCTATTAAAGAGCTAATTAATATACTTTGGATGATTTAGACATTTAGTAGTAGCAATCAAAGGTGAATATAAATGTGTCACAGGTTTGTGCTTTTGTAAAAGCTCTAAGACTGTCTCTTACTGTTTACATATTCTGCAGACTCCTTTACCTGAAGCATTGCTGGGTAAGATTTGAAAAAAGAATTATAGCTGCACACTCAAGTGCCTACAGTTAGGGCTGTGTCAGCGATTCTGTAAAGAATCTCATTTCTATCTTAGCCATAAGCATTATTGCTGGTAAGAAGTTGGCATTTAATATCTTGATTTGGGAGTCAATTATTTTAAAGCTGCTTTAAAAAATTGGCCCAAATGATTTTGAGCACTCATCCATGTGAGGTTATTCTCTTGTTATTCGTATAGTGTGCAAGATGATGGTTTAACAAACTAATTTCTCTATTATTCTGGCACAGAGGTTATAATGTTTAAATTATTTTAAAATAATCCTTTCCCAATTAACCTATGTATTGCACCATTGTGATACTTTGAAATGTTATTTCATCATAAGCGGTTTTAGTTGTGCCAAATTCAGATGCCCTAATAATTATCTTTATGAATCTTCATTTGCTAACAATCTACTTGAATTTTTTACTACTTTTGAAATGACCAGCGGTGTTAATGACAACTCCATTTTTTATTTCAAAATGTTGTTCAGTTATAAAAGAATCTAAAGCAACTTACAGCATAGATTTTCATATTATAGAAGGAATTCTAAGATATGATTGAGAACTTCCATTTTATGTTATTTTTAATTTATGAAAATCTAGATAAAAACCTTCAAAAACTGGTTCATTGTGCTGCAAGATCAATATATAATAAGGAATGCCATTTCTTTGTAGAACCACTATTAAAAATTAAAATTTCACTATTGAAACCCCAAAGCTACAGAATATGTTTTCCTTTTTCCTAGTCAGATCATTCAAGAAATTAAAATAGTGTCTTTAAACTTACCGTTCTTATAAATTTTGTCCCTCCAAGATTTATGGATGTATGGTAAGGGACAAGGGAAGTTTTGTATACTTAAACTACAATAATAGTGTTGTCTTAAGAGTTGCATATCCTTAGTATTTTCAAGTTTCTTTCACACAGTTTGTGGCTTTCTTGTCTCCCCCAAAAAACTGTAAGATTGAGAAGGACATTTTAAATGTTCCCACTTGTATATTGGAATGAACAATACATTTGGTGTTTCATTTCTAAATAAATGGCACATTCAACAAATATTGACTGTTTTGACCCAGACTATGCACTGAGACCATAGCAGATGTTGAGGACATAGGAGTAAACAAAACAGGACTGAACTGAGAGTCTGAGTGTGTGAATGTGTGTGCACACATGTGTGCGTATGTGTCTTGGGCAAGTCACTTAGCAACCTCAACCTCTCGTCTGTAAATGAAGTCATTAATGATAAAGTGGATGGAAAGTGATTTTTAGCATTACTTTCCTCTTTTTTGGTACATGGTAACAGTGTCTCAGGATTTTTCTTTTCATGAATTACATCTTCCATTATTGTAGAAAGTATGTGTTACATACAGACATAATTGTTTTAAATATAAATTTTACATGGAGTTCATGCTGTGTAACCACATCACAAATGATATGTATATTTAGAAGTAGATTTAAAACATTGCAAGAAAAAAAATAAAATAAAACATTGCAAGATTAATTAAATGTTATCCCTGCTTATGGGAAGAGAAAATTAGTGAAAGTGGGCAAAGGGAATTGATGAGCATTTATTTAACCCATATAATCAACAAAATCAATAAAATTTAAATTAAAATGGTATAGTCAGGCTTTTTCTCCTCCATACTATTTTTGAATTGAAAACTACCAACATCTAGTCATTGCTTTAATTTAAATAAAAAGTAAATTGACTCTCAGTTAAATTCTAATTATTAAGATAAACAACATAACAGAGTAATACTGTACTTCAACCAGAAAATGATCATGGGACTTCTGTGCTCTTCAGTAGAATCCAGCCTCTTTAAATCAGAAATACTTTTAACTCCAGAGGTTTCAGGAGTTCAGATGTAAATGGTATGGAATTTTTAAAAGAAAACAAAGAGCTCACATGTGAGACCCTATCAAAGATGGAGAAAATGTCAGTGGTTTTAACATTAGGAAACAAGCCATCTGAAATAGACTGACTCGTCCTGGGGTTCAGTCCAATTACACTTTAAACAATGTAAATGTCTTGAAAAATGAACCCTGACTTTGTGCTATTGCTGTTCGGGGCCAAATAAAGTAATTCTAGGATCACAGAAGCACTTGTTTAAATCTCTTCATGCAAGATTATGTAAGATTGTGATTTTCAAGCATCGTGATATAATACTAACAATTTTAAAATTTTATCAGTCTTACCTTAAGTTACCTAGCATGTATATTTACTCATTCAAAACAATAACTTAAGAAGTTACTCGCAGGGAGAGACCACATGTTTAATTTATGTGGTTATACGAAGTCCATGTAATTTCCAGTCCAGGTTTCTAGCTCTTATTTGTGTGCAGACTCAGCCAGTGAAAATGGTTGATGGACTATGACAATCTGCACGATATTTTGAATGGATAATGTATACAATAAGAGAATAGAGGCCCTAAAGAACTAGTTAACATTTTGTAGTAATGATAACAATAATTTTTATTAACAAAGTTTTGCATTTTGGTAATCCAAACAGACAACAATTGGGGTCTGTATAAGGAATATTGCTATGGAGATAAAAAAGGAGGTGAAGTTTTCAAAGGTGTGTTTTCCATAATCATGAATTCATCTGCGAATCCCGTGTCAATGACTCCCAAATTTGTACGTCACTTCCTACCCTACCGTTCAGGCTCTAAGACCATATCTCCATAGTTTACTGTTCATTTTGACTTGGATATTTTACTACCAACTCACACTCAACGTGTTCAAAGCCATGCACATCTTTCCTGAATAAGTGCTTTCCAATATTCATGGGTTCAGATCTTGAAGTCTCCACCTCCCCCTTTTTAATGTATGGTGTCCTTGTGTTCAGACAGGTGACTTGATATAAAGCACTATGTGGTTTATTAGATTCTTTCACATATGTGATCCCATATTTTATCTTCACATCAGCTCTGAAAGGTAAGCAGAGCAACAGTTATTGCATCCACTTTACAGATGAAGAAGCAAAAGCTTTGAAGTTTTCAGAGATGGACTGTAGACCAGAAAAGATAAAACTTGCATTGTCTACCCAGCCCAGCTGTTAGCTCAGGGCAGCCTCCATTTATAGCAGGAGGTTGTGAGATCTGTCTTTGACATCCAGAGCCATAGGCTTGAGGAACATTTCTGGGCAACATCTCATTCTGTTCAGTGTCCATGCTGAGATAGAAACCTCAACTCACTCATTTTAGAAATGTTTTAAACAACTTTGTGATAGAGTCAAAGAAGGTAAATACAACAAACGCATTACTGGATTATGTCCCTTAATCAAGAGTTGCATTTACAATTTAGTCTCACAGAGTTTAGTTTGCCAAGTGCTTTGGCTTTTATGTCACTTTAGGGTTTTTGTTGGCCCAGTAAATGTGGTTCCAGTTGGGATCAAGAGAGGTTTGAGAGTTCCTCTAACTTCTCAAGATCTCAACCTGCACTTCTTCAAGACTGAAAAGGTGAACAGGAAGAGAGTGAAAGGTCTTGATTTCTGTTAAGGGCCACTTAATCCTGGTTGCCTAAGGGGCGGTAGGAATGTGAGAAGCCTGGGGGATGGGGCCGGGCTACCTAGTAGGTGCTTATGCTTGTGCAGAATTGTGAGCATAGTTGTGCTTTAGCAGTAGCAAGCTTCCTCTTCTTCTCTCATCCCTTTCTTACATTTGTAAAGATGCTATATCATAGTGCATTTTGTTGGCTCTTCCACCCAGACCTCTTTGGATCTCTTTTTAACATGTCTATGGACAACACCCCCCCCCCAACCCCTCCACTTTTTGGTTTCTATTCTAACACTGGACAACTATAAATCTCCTTTGGGAAGTACCCCCTGGTGTTGGTGTTGGATGCATCTTGTCAGAAAGTACTCATGATCAGAATGTCCTCCTGTTCCCTTTTCTCCCCCTTCAGCCAGCTCTTATCAGATGACTCACAGGTACCAGGGTATGGAAAGCCATGTTCTCTCACTCCGAGATCTGGCGGAATGTTCCAGAGTTCCCTTGGAGGCAGTGGGCTGAAACTACCTCAAGTGGATTTTGCTTGTCACACACCTGCATGGCTGTCTTCCACTCTCTGACCTGCAGCCCCACTCCCTTACCCGACTTCCCTGGAACCGCTTCTTTAGGAATCACTTGCATTCCAACACTTGTCTCAGGGTCTGCTTCTGGGGAAACCAACCTAAGATTTCTGTTTAATATTTTTTTTAATATTCAGGAATTTTTATGATAGCCATTCTCGCCCCGTCTGCTTTCTGTCATCTCACAGTAAGAGATAATCATTATGAATAATTTAATGTGTATTTTTGCAGAAATTATGGATATGCATGCTTTTATCATAATTATACTAACACAGCATAATGTTCTATAACATTTTTAATGCAATAGTATATTGTGGCCATTTTTATGCGATATAAAACAACTTATGTTTTTGAGGATTCATAGTGTTTCATAGCATTGACGTACCATAATGTGTTTGATCCATTCCTTATGAATATTTCGACTCTTTTGGATTTATAAAATATATTTGTGAATATTTAAAATGAATTCCTAGAATTGTAGATACTGGTTCAATGCTGGGAATGTACAGTAAGATTTTTTTTTTAATTTTTTAATTTTATTTTATTTATTTATGATAGTCATACAGAGAGAAAGAGAGAGAGGCAGAGACACAGGCAGAGGGAGAAGCAGGCTCCATGCGCTGGGAGCCTGATGTGGGATTCGATCCCGGATCTCCAGGATTGCGCCCTGGGCCAAAGGCAGGCGCCAAACCGCTGCACCATCCAGGGATCCCCTACAGTAAGATTTTTGATAAATATACATTTTCCCCTAATGGACTATGCCAAAATGTAGTACCATACATAGTGTTTTCGCATATCTATGCCCCTTTGTGGACAGTGTTTTTCCTTTTTTTGACTTTGCCACTCTATTTAAGGAAGACACCTCATTGTTTATTAGGAAGGTAAAGTGTGTTTTCATATTTAATCATTTGTATTTCTTATTCTTATATCATTTTTTTTCTATTGCTTTAAACTTCTATACTTTTTTTATATTGCTCTTGCACAATTGTTTATTTTATTATTCCTGGATTTTTTTACATCATGGGAGTTGTTGTAGATACTGTTTCTATGCCTGACATTTTAGATTTATTTATTTATTTTTTTGCTGGCATATAAGGAAAGATATTTATTTTAGCATATTTATGTTCATATGAGTTCTATTTCTGTACTAGATTATTTTTAATTTGATTCTCCTGGATTTTATATATAGATAATTATATTATCTCTAAATAATCTTATATTAGGCCCTTTCTATTAAACATTAATGCCTCTTGAATTAAAATTGATTCTAGTGTGCTGAGTAAAACCTTCAGAATAGTGTTGACAAACATTGGGGAAGTTGGGGTTTTCATATTTCCAACTTTAATGGAAACTTTACTAAATATGATGTTTACTTTTAGCTTCTGATAATCTATCAAGTTAGAAATATACTTTTATATTCCACATTAAAATAAATTTGCTGATTGCAGAAGTCAATTTTATATATGGTTTTAGCATCCTTCAAAATGATCATATATTTCTAAAATGCTAACCTTTTTATATTTATTTATGAAACCTAATTTTCCTAATATTTTCCCAATATTAAGCTGTTTAAGCCAAGGTAAACGATCTGCCTTTTTTTTTTTCTTTTTAAAGATTTTATTTATTTATTCATGAGAAACACAGAGATAGAGAGAGAGAGAGAGAGGCAGAGACACAGGCAGAGGGAGAAGCAGCCTCCATGCAGGGAGCCTGACATGGGACCTGATTCCAGGACTCCAGGAACATACCCCAGGCTGAGGGCGGCGCTAAACTTCTAAGCCACTGGGGCTGCCCTCCCTTTTACTAATTTTAAAAGAAAAGTATGCATTTTTGTGCACCTTCATATTTATTTAGCATAAAATTATATACACCCTTACTTTAATTTTAAAAAATTTATTCCACACCTGTGAATTTACCCCATGTCCCCCCCCCCAAGTTTGTATGTTTTGAAGCAGTAGTAGTAGTAGTAGTAGCAGCCCCCCAAACAGGGGGCCTGCCTTCCTCCTTTCTAGATCAATGGCTGTAACTAGAAGCCTTCTGTGGCAGATTGTGCAGTTCGTTCTGTAAGCTGTCCAAGGTGAATGAAGCCTCACATTAAGAGCGAGCATCCAGAGCCTCAGCCCTCTTTCTGCTCACTGGAGGACGTTGCAGCCTCCAGGGTGCTGCCCTGGAGTGCCTTGGTGCACTCCCAGCTCCTCCTGGGCTGAGCTTGGTGGTGGGAAGAGGGTACTCAGTGGCGCTGTTCTCCTTTGCCTTTGTTTGGTTACAGGCTGCTCCGCACATCTGGCTTTTGCATCATTCTGATTCACTCTTCTTTCCTCCCTCTAGAGGTTCTCAAATCTTGCAGGCTTTTGGCATCCTTTCCTCTTTCTAGCACCACTATGCATTCATTCTTGTTTTTGCATTCCTAGTTCATGTCATTGGAAATTTGGGAGGGAGGCAAGGTAAATACATTCACTCAGCTTTCCCCATTGCAACTGGAAATCTTTTAGTCTTTTTTGGCTCATTTTTCTTCAGCCCTTACAATATCCATTCAGTCACAAAATCCTATGAAATTTCCTTCCAAATCCTTCTGTAAACTGTCTCTTCCTCTCCACCTGCTGCCATTTCATCGCTACAGCAGCCTCCTAGCTGGTCTACTTTATTCCAAAACAAGCCTTGTAAATTCATTCCACATGCCATAGAATCATCTGTTTTAAATCCTCTTTTGATTTACTATGTCACTCAACTTTTAAGAATAAGATTGTGATTCCCTTTTTCTTAACATACCGTGTCTAAATTTTTTTTTGCCTGGTTTTCCAGCCTTAAATCTCTCGTCCAATATTCATCATATACTAATAACTGCAGCCAGGTTTGTATCCTTAATACTCCATGAATACTTCAGAGTAGAGGAAAAGCATGGGTTTTGATATCAGATTGACTTGGGTTCCAGTGCTTTCTTTGGCATCTTGGACAAGCCAATAGATCTACTCAATTTCAGTTTCTTCATAAGATAATGTCAATTATAGCTATTTCATAGGGTTGTGATGATTATGTACAAAAATGTAAAATGCCTAGTACTTAGCATTAGCGTAACAAAGATGAGTGTTCCTTCCCATCTGCAACACCTTAGTTTCTTGCTATGCAAGCAACAGAAGCTGACTCTGACAAACTTAAGCAGAGAAGAAATTCATGAGAATGGAGTGACTCACCGGAAATGTTGGAGAACCAGGCATGTATAGAGCAGAATCAAGGGTCTGGGTGTCAGGAAAGTATCAATTAGGCAAGATGATGAATACATGCCAACTTTTTTTTCTTCAGTTCTTGTTTTGCTTCATTTAAGATGTCATGTTCTGGTTGAGAGAGTCTGGTTGACTTGAAAAAGGTGGGATACTTTGATCAGCAGTTTTACATGTACTAGAGAATCAACACTCTATGTTCCCATTAGAGAACTTGTGATTAGAACTCCCACTAAAGGAAGAACTCTATTAGAGAAAGAGACACAAACACCTCCAGCTCTTCACCTTAATTAGTGTGATTTTTCACTCATAGACATAGACAACCAAAGATCACCAGACATTTAAGAGAAATCATTGGCAAGGAGGAGGAGGAGGAGGAGGAGGAGGAGCTACCCTGGAGGAAACAATTAATATAAGGGATGGGTTTCAATTTTAAGGATTCCTAATTAGTATTCTCAAAAACTCAAGAGGATATTGCATCCTGAAAAATAAGAACAGGCTGCTTTGGAAATGAAATATATAAATGACAAAATTAGAAAGTTGAGGAGAAGATTAAAAAGAACAGGGCTAACATTCATGCTGGTGAACTCTAAGAGGAAGTCTGCCAAGACAGAACCAAAAAACCAAAATAGGAAATGGGAGTGAATAGTAAAGAGACGTAGAGGACAAATTCAGAAAATCCAGTGAGGTGCCCCAGAAACAGAGACTATGAGAGGAGGGAACCTAGAAAATAAATGTTGAAGGTGCTGATTTAAAAAAAATTAGTGAAATTTCTGAACCCAAAGGGAAAAATAAGAAAATCTGAAGAGTTTTCATAGAAACAAGAGATTACTGACACACGTGCACACACACACACACACACACACACACACACATCTCATTAACCACACTGGAAATTAGAAGCAATGGAATAATGCCTACATAGTTAGTTCTAAGGGGAAAGCGATATTGAATCAACAGCCAAATTATTGAATATGAAGGAAGGAGAGGGAAGAAGGAGAGAAAATCAGAGAAAACAAAAAAAATGGGGCATGCAAGGATCTCAGGGGAGGTACCATTCATTCCATATGGAACGATCTTTAAAGACATACCTCAGCCAAGCAAGAAATAGAGAACAGAGAGATGATATGGGATACAGAGGTGTCTGAGGATGACTCAGAAGACGTGAAGATCCATTAGCCTCTGACTTGGGAAAAGTAGGAAGTTCTGTTTCCTTCTCTGCCGTCTAGTTACACTGTGGCTCTATGGGGAATTCCATTTCAACCCTCTCAGTTTTAGAAATGCTGTTTATTAGCTTACTGTGTTTAGAACGGATTGATACACAAAGCATGAATGATTTGAATGTAGTTTAAGAACAGAACGTAACCACAATGAATGTTAATGAACTAAAGTAATAGAATATAATTAAAATTGGAGAGTAAAAGGAATACACAGGTGAAGATAGGCAAGCATGACAGTTTCTTTATCTTTCATAGTAAGAAGTGAAGAGAAGCTGTCTAATGTTAATAAATTAAGAAATGGACTTAAAGTCCTAAAAGCTACCAAATAATAGCAGAATTAAAAATGCTACCAACAAAAATTCAGTGTGTAAATTTATTTTTTCTGTCATATTAAACAGATGAGAATAATAATTTTAGTAGTAACATCTGGAGATGGCTTTTGACCTTCAAATGTGATTTTGTATACGTGTACTTCTTTGTGTGTAGTGCTTTTGACAAATATTATCACTCTATGAATTTCAAAATAAGGGAGGACTTTTAGGGGCGGGAGCTTCCCAGCAGGTGTAAAGGCATGCTTGTGAGGTCATGAGTGTGCCTTCACTGGGATGTGACGACTGTTAATGGCACAGATTGAGGTGATGGTTTCATGAGTATATACTTATCTTCAAGTACATCCATTATAAACGTGTATAACTTTTTGTGTCTCAATCATCCCTCAATAAAGTGATTTGAAAAAAGGGGTAATCAGAGGCAATCTCTTGGGTCATGCAGTTGGGCAGAGTTTCCCAAACTCAGCACTACTGACATTTTGGCCCAAGTAATTACTTGTGTGAGGGGTTAGGGGTAGGGAGAAAGGGGTTGTCCTGTGCATTGTAGGATGTTCAGCAGCATCCCTGTCCTCTACCCACTAGATGCCAGTATCAGACTCTCAATTGTGACAACCAAAAGTGTCTCCAGACATTGACACATGTGCCCTGGGGAGCAAAACATACCAGACTGAGGCTCACCACTGTAGAAGATTCCTGGCTGTGAGAAGCTGAACCAAGTGACCACTTTGGCCTCTTCCGATGAAATACTTTGTCTTTGCACTTTTGGGAAGAGGTCAGCATTTTACAAAGACCTAGTTTCTTAACACTTTTTTCCCTCCATCTCAGTTTCCCTCAGCTCAGTCTCCTTCAGTTCAGTTCAGTTCAAACAATATTTTTGAGTGTCAGCTCTATTAGGCATTCTGCCCAGGGTACACATCTCTATTTAGCAAATTGTCCTTTTTAAGGCAAATGGAAGAGTGACCCCCCTGATATTGCTCTCCTGGATATGATTTCCCTCTTTAGCAGAAGTTCACACATTTTATTTTGCCTCAGGTACAGCTCTTAATCAGTTGTTAGGGCTGGCTCAGAGAATTTTAGTAAAGCCTTTGAATTTCCATATTTTAAAACGCAGTAAAAAGAAAAAAATACTTCGTAGAAGATAGAAGACAACAAAATAAAACTGAAAATGATCACAAATAATAGTTGGTTAATACAAATATGAACTAAACCACACTGGATGCATGTATTTGTTATGATTAAAATATAGTGGGATTACATTCTTCAAAGAGTCTATCACAAACCCACATTATAATATGCATATTAAAACTGGAGAGTAGGGCACCTGGGTGGCTCAGTGGTGGCTCAGCATCTGCCTTCGGCTCAGGTCGTGATCCTAGGGTCCGGGATTGAGTCCTGTATGGGGCTCCCCACAGGAGCCTATGTCTCTGTCTCTCTCTGTCTCTCATGAATAAATAAATAAAAATCTTATAAGAAAAAATCAACCAAACCTGGAGAGTAACACTTTTGAATGGGAAATTTGATCCACTGTATTTTGAGATTTTAAAAAGTAGCTTAACACTATTAAATTCAGCTCTTAGGAGTTAGAATGCATTTCCTTTTTATTGAAAAATTGGGAATTTTCAAATTTATTGAAATGTAAACTCTGAGTTACTCTATTTTTATAAGTGGTATGAATCAGTTTCTTCTACATTGGAACGCATTTTTAATTAAATTTCTCCTTTAAGGCAATTCTCTCTTTTTTTAAAAAATATATCTATGAAGATATACTATAGAAGTTGTGTCTTCTCCCCCAGAGATAAACATGGTAATAAACAAGTAAACAGAATCCCTGCTGGTGTTAAAATTTAAAATACAGTATATTTTTGTGAAATTATAGCTATATATAAATAATGACTTTATATGGGGATAAAATCTCAGAACCACAGCGGACTACAGCACTATGCCATTGTATCTATGTTGGAAGAGCCTCTTCCTAGGCTCCTGTAGCTTCTGCAATGAGTGTGTTGTGGACACCCTGGGTGGCCCAGTACATTCTTCCTTCTGCCGTTATATAAACACACATATGCACACAGACAACACTTTCTTACTGAACTTTTCCGACTACATCAAAAATGATATGTTTTCATTAGCAGGAGAATGCTTTGTCTCTACCTTGGAAGTTACAGACCTGCTTATATTGTGCTAATGTCACTCCCCACAAATGCCTGAACAAGCCATTATTTACTGATACACTCTTAGCTTCCATCAAAGGTTAATGTAGGAAATAACCAAAGAAAAACATTTTTTTTGGTAACACGTATATTCATGTTTTCATTCATTGCTTCATTCACAAGTTTAAGTGTCTACTGTAGGCATCATACTAAGCCAAGATTTTCCATAAAACATGTTCCTAAGGACAAAAGTATGAGAGTTTTCAAGTCAGTGTTTCTATTAATTTTTTCTACCGGGAAGAGCACAGCTAATTTATAGCTCAGTACCTTTACTAAACCCAATTTTCTCGAAGTTTTTCTCTCCCACTATGTAGTTCTTGACCCTGTGGTCCTATTCTATATAGCTTATGTCATGTGCCATGAAAATACTTTTCGAAAGTATTTGTGCTAAAAGTTTCTTTCCCAGATGTTTCTCCATTGCTGTTCTCATGTTCCTGAAATTTGATGGAGTCTTTTCACTTCTGTAGGTATGAATTTCCTGAAAAATTTTCCTTCTGAAAATTTAGGTGGTCAGATTCAGTGATTCCCAAGTGCTGGTGCACGTATGCCGCTGCAGCAGCCACAGTAAGAGAGCTTGTTCAGAGCCTTCAGGCATGTTACATCAGTGTCTCTGGGTTGGGGCCAAGGCACCAGGTGTTTCTGGGGCCCAGCCAGATTTGGGAACCCCTAGACCAGATGGTCTCTTAGATGTTCTTTGGCTTTATGAATTTATGATGCTGTTGGAGCCCTGGTCCCGGGTGAGTGGAATATAAGACAGCCCCTAGGGAAGGAGCTTTGGCTCTCCTGATTACACCGTCACAGGAAGGAGACCCACTTGGGTCTCACAGCAGGGGTTTTCCCAGCTTTTGCAGACATTTCCTTCAGAGCCATGGTATGTACTTCTCTCTGGGCTCCTACCCTCCGTGCACACCTCCATTGAAGCATTTGTGTTATGGTTTGGTATTTATGGATGCTCATCTTTGTATATTCCACATGACTCAAGTGCTGTCCACAAACACAGAGAATGTGGATGTGAGTTTCTAACACCACAGCCAACCCCCCAGTAAGCATCCGGCAAATGCTCAAGTGACTGAGTGAGTGAACTCTTGAGAGAAACCACTCAGTAACACCCCTGATAAGCTGTGCCACAAAGCCAATGGAAAACCATCTGTGACATATCACAAGGAAGAAATTTGAGTGGCAAATTAAATCTAAACCCTTAGATGCCAGAGTCACTGACCTTCAAAGTATACCTGAACCCCTTGTGTGGATTTATATAGGAAGAGGCCCTTTACTTTTCTTAATGATATTATCGTAAGGATCCTTTGGGATAAAACTTTTACATCTATGTTACAGCACCATACAAAAATGGATTTATTTGCTGTCTGTTATCTTCTATCAGAACAAAGAAAGGATATTCTCAATAGCCAAGGAACTGATTAGTTCCATTGTTTACTCTTTTAGAAGTAAATATGGATAGGCACAATTAAAATTTGATGTTCATTCGCAAATATGCACTTTACAATGCTATATAATCTCTTCCTATCATTATCATTGACTCATGTTTTTAGTAAAATATGCTTTGCTGTTGTTCTTTTTAATATATTGTCATTTATATAATTAGAGAAATATATAATACAGGAAAAATTTTATTTCTAAAGTTTAGAGTCGATCGTTAGATAGAAAGTGTCATGAAAATAAGGATTGAGACATTCAACAATTTTACATTTATGATCAAGATTTATGATCTGATTTTTAATTCTGATATTTGAGTGCTTTTCTACATAAATCTCCTTATTTCATTTATCTGTTATTTCATGAGATAATAGGTTTAATTTTCTGACATTTATATACTAAGGCCATTTTCTTACTATAGCTTCATTTACCCTCTTTTCAAATTGGAATCACCATGTATCAGATTTTGTTTAGTGTTAAGGTGATTATTTCGTGATTCAGATTTTTTAAAATTTCTAGGACCACATACGGTTTTAACAATCATCACTTTACCTGTAAGTGCACACTGTGACCTTCTTGTAACAATGAGATGTCCCAATTCTCTCATCTTATGTTTAAGTAAATGTAGTGTAACATAATGGCACATGTAAGTAGGCATGGCCTGACCTGAGGAGCCAAGCATGACTCTGTAGGGAATGGTGCCTCTTCTTATTATACTGAACAAGAGTATTTCTAGCAGATAAGGGAGCATATCTACTTTCAGTTGAAGAGTATTATTTGTAGACAGTTATGGTTTAAGCAGGACACAGCTCACAAGCTACGTGTGATAAAGGGATCCTCTGTTTATCCACAGCATTCCCATATAGGCTGTCGGAAGATTCTAGCATTTTCATTCAGGAACAGCTTTTCTTCTGGGCTCTAAACAACAAAAAATATTATGGTATAAGAAACCCTTTTTATATGTTGTACAACATTTATGTAACACATCAAAAGTGACACAGCAAAGGCACGTGACCAAATCCTTAAGCAAATTCCTTTTATAATATTTGGTTTTGCTTTGTCTTTGGGTTTATATTGGGGAGATGTAGAACCATATCAAATGTATCCAAGTTATTATTAAATGACGTGCTTGCAGTAAAAGAACAGTATTTTCTGAGTGCCTGCAGTGAGCAAAAGCTGTCATTTTTCAGTGTTATTAATGAGAGATTTAAAGTTTTTATTAAGAATTCTGGGGTGCTAGAGGTTTCTGGGTAAAGTGTGAATCATTGGGAGAGATGTGCCAGTGTTGGTGTGAAATCTGGTTCCTTTAGTGATGTAATACATGTCATAGCTTGTGGATTTCTGTTATCTCGAGTTGACCTTGTTGATGTCATAATACAGTGTGGTTCAAGGATCTCATCTCCAGATATGTCAGAGAGAGGTTATAGGGTGTGCTATAAAAGAAGCAAAAGTCATGCTTTTTCTCTTTACGTGTGTTGCCTTCTCTTGCCTCCCATATACCCAGCTTTGAATCTACTTAATAAGCACTCTAACAGAACCTTCTGCTAAGATCTTTCTTTGGGGATTCATGTGGTTTTGGCTATTTCCCAATTCTGTATATACCATAATTCTCTTAGTTAAAAAAAAAAAAACTCTCTAAATTCCAATTGTGCCTACCTGTGTGGTACTCTGGATTTTAACAAGTCTAATACAGGATTTCAACCTTTGTAACCCTATGCGCTGAAATGGGATGATGTTTTATATGTTAGCACTATACTCCCATGTCACCCTCTTGAACACCTACAAGCATCTTAAATGGTTAGCTTCAGATGCCCGGCTTTTAATTTTCTAAATCTCAGAGCTGCTAGGTTTCTCTTAAGGTGAACCTGCCAACCTTCTTTTTTATCTTCAGATAATCCATATATTTGAATGTACACGACGAAACGTATTTTGCTTTAGGTATGTACTTCAATCAGAATCTTTGAAAGTTAAATGTTCTTGTATCTGCAAGCGGCCAGAAAACCACTTTCCCAACTTTATTTTAGTGAACTTTGGGGGTGGAGGAAGATGTACTTGGGTACTAAAGCCCAAGCCAGGATCCTCCTTTCTCAGCTTCAAATGGCACAGGAAACCCCCTTCAGATTTCCAGCATGCTCTCTCAGAATAGCACTCATTTCTGTGCCACAGAACACGCTTCGGCTTCTTGCTGAGAGCCAACAGGAGGCACAGCAGATGTATTAGTAAATCACAGAAATTACAAAACTATGAAGAAATACAGCCACATGCCATTGGAAGGCTCCAATGTATAAATGTGCCTGGGAGTGTGCTGTGGCCCCTGACTGTTGAGGACCTGGCCAAGAAACTGGCTGTGAAGGTTGTCCCATTGCTAGAACAATGGACAGCCATAGGTGAAAAATGTGTGGCATGGGGGTTAGCCAGAGGTGGCCAGGGAATGGTTTAGAGACTGGTGAAATGACTGAGGATATGCAGAGTATAGGCAGGGAAGACTGGAATGAGCTGGAAGGCTCAAATGGAGGGGAAGGTTGGGGCAAGTAGTGGCAGTAGGTCAGGCGTGAGGACAGAGGCTTTGGCCCATTATAGGTCTCTGAGCTTCAGGTAGAGCTAGCTCCAGCACTCTGAAAATCTCCTTAGGATGGATGTTTACTTGGCGGCAGTGTTAATTGGTTGGAGCCTTGTACGTGCCACAGCCTGGTTTAGTCTGTGGCTGCCCTAGCCCAGGGTATTTGCTTAGCAAAGGGAGCTCAGGCTTTTATTCTGAGTCTGGTTCCTGTAAAAAAAAAAAAAAAAAAAAAAGTGAATTATTGTTCTTCTAGCACTAACTTCAGAAGGAAGGCCCATGTCTGGTCTGATGGAGAACCCTGCCAGCCTGTCCACCCAGTCCCTGAGTCTGGCATATTAATCTAAGAGAATGGTTCTCAACTTTTAATTTGCAACCACCTGGGAACTGCAGGTACTTGGCTGCTGCTCGAGGAGATAGATATCAGGTGTATAAGGTGGGGCCCAGGAGCCTGAATTTTAAGCAGCGCTTAAAGGGTTTCTAATGCATGTTTTAGAGACAATTAGAGAAACACTAGCCTAAGGGGAGCTGCTTCTCCTGCTCTAGGGACATTAATAACTTAGGATCCTGATAGAATTTGTCCTCCAAAGAGGGACCCTCTGCAGGGGATGAGATGTGTGACTCCCTATATTCATTATACCATTCTAGGTTTCACCATTGGTAAGTACGTTCCTAACACCTAGTCCTTTCTTTTTTGAAGGGTCAGGCTGAGTCATCTTGATACTTAAGCAGATATTGAGGATGTGGACAGACTCCAAATATGCAACAGAACAAAAAGGAGAGTGGCTTGCAGATGGGTTTATTATCATTCACTAGTAGTTGAGGAGCTAGCTGGTGGTCCATTTATTTTACTGTTCTGTCTCTTAGACATACGGTATCTATCCAATGTAGGGTTGGATTTGTTAATTTTTCTCACCTGTCTTTGACAATGAACAAATTGCAGGTGAGTTTTAACTTATTGATTTGGAAAAAAGAAAAAGTTCAGAATGGGTTTTGATTTTGAAGCCTTTTTTCAGAATGATTGTTAATTTAAACACTTAATAGAAGAATAGTGGCATAAGAGTCTGTGGCCAACACTATTAAAATATAGTATCATAATCACCATCTACAATGTGTTCTTTGTAAAATTCTGGCACAAGTAGAATTGTAGAATTCTTACAATTCTTAGAAGACATAGCTATGGTCAATGGCATACAAGCAAAAATTCCTGAGTGCTACTTCCAGGAAAACTTTTGCTTTTTTGATTAAAATAAGGATAAATTTGGTTGGAATGCCTTTTGCCCTTTGGCACTTTGCCTCCTTTTCCCTTGGATTACAGAATTGTAACTAGGGGGTGCAGCAGCCATCCTGTGAACATGAGGCAGCAAGCGTGGGCAGAGAGCTACATCTTGAACAGCAGAGAGGAATGATGACAAAGCCTGGTCTCCTAAGGCTTTGTGGAGCATCTGGATCAGCCCTTGCCTATTTGTCTCGGGACTTCTTGTTTCTTGAGTACCTGCCTATTTAAGCCACATATTGTTCTAATTGCTACAGAATACTAAAACATTCCATGAAGTTTTCCACTTTAATAAAAATACCCATTATCAGGGCCTCTGGGTGGCTCAGTCAGTTAAGGATCCGACTTCAGCTCAGGTCATGATCTTGGGGTCCTGGGATAGAGCCCTGCGTTGGGATCCCTGCTCAATGGGGAGCCGGCTTCTCCTTCTCCCTCTGCCCGGCCTCTCATTTGTGAGCCCCCCCTTTCTCTCAAATAAATAAATAAAATCTTTTAAAAAATTGTTTAAAAATGAAAATACCCATTATCAAAGATAGTTATGAACCATTATGTACAGGACACCTTAGTTAAAAAGAAAAGAAGAAAGAAAAATGTCCTTATAAACCATGCACCAGAGCCTGATGAGATTCAAAAGGAATTACAAGGAGTTTCGAATGACAGTTTGTTTCTCTTACAGCCTATGTGGTGGCAAATTGCTTTGTAACTTCAGGTAGTAGCCATGAAATGTCTCAGGATCTGAGATGGTGAGTTCTGTATCTTATAAACTATCCAGAGGAAACACTTTCATGACATGAATATATTGTGATGTAAGAACTGGACTAGCTCTTATCCCCTCAGAATCGGCAACAGACAATGGAATGTTTCAGAACAACTTTTCCGTGAATTTTTGCTGATGTTCTTGGTGAGGTACAATTGGTGTAAACAAAATTTGAGTACATAAGAATTTTCCAGACTTGGTAAACCAGTCAGAGAAACAGAACTACAAGGCTGCATCTGATTATGAGTCTTTCAACTTTGAGAACTGGAATTTGGAAAGACAAGTGTGTGATTTAACAAACTTGGGATGTTTCATAGTGAGGCAGGGCATGTTTGAGCCAGAATGCTTATGAAGGAGTTCACAGGGCTCAATCAGGTAGAGACATGAGTCAAGCATAGAAATGGTATTGTGTAAGGAACTCTGGATTGGGGGCAGGAATTTGAACTTGAAAATTAAATACTTCTTGTTGACTAGCTGTGTGACTCTAAGCAAGTCATGGTATCACTCAACCTCAGTGTTTTTCCCTGAAAATATTATATGAACTTTAAAGTTATGCTCAGACCTAAAATTCTATGATTCTATAGTAATTTCACAAGGATAGGGATCAGTTACTTTGGGTGAGAGCAGATTTTAAGCACAGGAATCTTAGGTGCCTGAATAGCTCCTTGGCAATAGTATTTAATGTTATTATTGCAAGAACCCAGGTAATAATATTAAAAATTGTTGCCAGTTTTTTTCAAAAGAAATGCAATCTTATTCAACTATGATTTTGCATTTGTCTGGAGTTCTCTATCTTAAAAGGGTTTTGGCCTCTTTTTTTAAGATCTAGTCTATGGAATATAGGAGATAGAAATTTACTTTAAAACATGAGTCTGAGAGTCATCTCTGATTCAGCCTATGCCTTTCCCTTCTCTTATCACACAGCTTGTTGAAAACTACATCAAAACAGTGGTATTCCCTGGACTACCACTCTTTTCACTCAGAAATAAGACTCTGGGAGAAAGTTCATTGGTGTGTGCATTAGTCAGGGTTCAGCTAGGCAAGCAGAACCAATGGAAGATTAGATAGGTGGATAGATGATAGATTAGATAGATCAATCGATAGATAGATATACATACACATGTGTATGCATACATGTATGTATGTATGTATGTTACATACAAATATGTCATATTTGTATGTAACATACAAATTTGTATGTAATTTGTATTACAAATTTGTATGTATTTGTATGTAAACAAATACATATTTGTATGTAAACACATGCATTGTTCATTATTCATCTATCCAAAATTAAGGCTATTACCTTATAACTCACTTACCTTATAAATTACCTTATAACTCACTTACCTGGTTTGCCAGCCAAACTAGTGGCTTTAACTCTCTCTGTCATGCTAACAAATCCTGTGGAACAGTGAGAGTTTGAATCCATTAGATACCTTTCTGAGCTCTTTCTTAGTATAGCAGAGTTTCTTTTGTCAAGTCAGTTTTCTTTTGCACCCAGCTTATTCATTCCACCCTTAATTGTTATTGTGATTCTGTAACTTAATTATTATTGTGAATTGATAAAAATTGTCTCTGAAGAGAAAAGTAATTTCATTTATAAAACTTTAGTTAAGTATCATTGAAAGAGTAAATAAGGGCTACTTATTTTTCCTAATTGGTAAAAAATTAGGCATGGGCAAGGTAACTGGAATAAAAGGCAACATTTTTCTAAAACTCTGGGCAGATTCTACATCCAGATTACTTTGCAAGTATGTTCATTTTGGAAGTACTTAAAGGAATCAGTACTATAAGTCTTAGAGAAAGTGTGTTTTTTTTAATAAGAAATATGACATGTAACTCCCATCATGGGCCAATTCTCAGAGAAGAGTTCCAGACCTTACAGTGAAAGATTGGCATATTTTTACATTTTGATCAAAATTTTAAAAAATTTTATATAAGAAGTCCTTGCTAGTACATTAGCACAAGGAAAATAAGTAGTGTTCATATTATAAAAGGATGACTAAAATAGGTAATATGATTCTATAACTAGAAAACCCCTCAAAATCAAAAACAGCAAAAAATCCTAGAACTAATAAGTGAGTTTAGCAAAGTTTCAGGATATACAATTAGTATATAAAAGTCAATTACTGTCCTATATACCAGCACAGAACAATTGGACTTTTTTTTTTTTCAATTGGACTTTGAAATTTAAAAAATAATTTCATTACAACACCATGAAAGTTAAGGATGTACTTAAGTAAAAAATCAAAGAATGTCAGGATCTATCTGTAAAAAACTGTAAGACATGGATGAGAAAAAACAAAGAAGAGCTAAATAAATGGAGAGATATGCTGTGTTCATTGTTTGGAAGTCTCAGTATTGTTAAGAAATGATTTCTTAAAAAAAAAAAGAAATCATTTCTTACCAACTTGATCTACAGAGTAATGCAATACCATTGAAAAAATCTAGCAAGCCATAGATATTGACAAACTAGTCCTAAAGTTTATGTGGAAAGACAAAGACCCAGATAACCAATATAGCACTGAAGAAGAAGAACAAAGTTGGAAGACTCACACTACCCTCATTTTAGAACTACCCTAATTTTAGGACTAATTAGGACTCTAATATTAGGCCATAATAATCAAGACCGTGTAGAATTGATAAAAGAATAGACACATAGATCAATAGAACAGAATAGAGGGCCCGGAGATAGACCTGCACAAATATAGTGAGCTAATCTTTAAAAAAGGAGCAAATGCAATTCAACAGAGAGAGGACAGTTTTTTTAACAAATGGTGCTGGAACAATTGGATATGCATATGCAAAATATGTAACTTGACACAGAGTTTACATCTTTCACAAAAACTAACTCAAAATTATAAACCTAAATATAAAATGCAAAACAATAAAACTTCTAGAAGAAAACATAGGAGAAAATCTGGGTGACCTTGGGTCTGTTGATGAATTTTTAAATAGAAAACCAAAAGCACAATCCAGGAAAGGAAAAATTGATAATTTGGTCTTTATTAAAAATTGACAGCTTCTTGGTGAAAGCACTAATAAAAGAATGAAAAGAAAAACCACAGACTGAAAAAATATATGCTGAGTGCATATCTGATTAGGGTCTTTTATCCAGAATATACAAGGAATTCTTAAAACACAATAATAAAAATGATTTAAAAATGGGCAGAAAATCTTAATCTCATCATAGAAGATATACAAATGGCAAATAAGCAAGTGGAAAGATGCTCAATATCATTTGTCATATGAAATTGCGCATTAAAACAATTACGAGATACCACTACATACCTGTTAAAATACCTAAACTACAAATAACTTCCAATACCAATGGCTGGCAAGGATGCGGAGCAACAGGAATTCAGTCTTTGCTAATGAGAATGCAAAATGGTATAGACACTTTGGGAAAACGTTTTGGCAGTTCCTTGCAAAGCTACACATAGTTTTATCATAGGATTCAGCAACTGAGCTTCTACATATTTACACAATAGAATTAAAAAACTTTTTATACACAAACCCCTGCATGCAAATGTTTAGGGCATCTTTATTCATAATCACCAAAAACTGGAAGCACACAAGATGTCCTTAAATAGGTGAGCAGATAAACAGATAATGGTACATATGTATAATAGGATATTATTCAGTAATAGAAAACATGTGTGGTCAAGCTAGAAAAAATATGGATGAATCTTAAATGCATATTGCTAAGTGAAAGAAGCCCAGCTAAATGGCCACACACTTTATGGCTGCGTGACAGTCTGGAAAAGGCAAAACTATAGAGACTGTAAACAGATTAGTGATTGGCAAGGGGTTGGGGGTAGAGGAGCTACAGATGGCAAAGCATAGACATTTTAGGGCACTGAAGCTATTCTATATGATACCATAATGGTAGATATTTGACACCAGGCATTTGTTAAAGTACATACAATTTGCGGCACAAATAGTGGATCTTCATGCATTAAAAAAAAAAAAAAATTAGGAGGTCAGGGATTCTGGGATGGAATGCAGAATATCATAAAACAATCTAATTGCATTACAAATGAATGAAATGGCCTCACTGAAGAGGATAGGGATTAGGGGGAGTTACTGACCTAAGTAACGACAGATGAAATGGGGTCTGTAAAGCTAAAGGCACTGTACCCTAGTTGATAAAATTGTTTCCCCTGGAGGTCCAAGTCAGTTGTCCTTACATCACTATACATGTACACCGGAATCACTTACCTAAGTGTATGGCGCATGTAGGAGCTAGATTTCTTACTTTGGAGCTGGAATCTACAAATAAGAAAGAGGAGGAGGCTAGAATGATCCATGTGGTAATGGATTAGAATTGGAGTCATCAGTATGAGCTCATGTTTAGTATAAATATAGATGGTTGCTCTTAGAAATATTTATAGATGTGTGTTTATACACAAGTTAGTACACACACATGTATTTCCTTGCTCTGCCAGCTGAGAGGACCCAGCAGCAACAACACCTCAGTAGCAATGAGTACACATATCAACCACATCTTAGTTTCTCATAGCATTTTTCAGTAAAAGGAACCAGGGCTCCATAGAAAAACAAGTTCTAGAACTACGGCAGGAAATATGCAGTTCACATCTGGAACATCTCGTAGTGCCCGAGAATAACAAAGTGCCCAAAAAAAAAAAAAAAAATCCTCAACAATGACATATGTCAAAAGGACACAAGAGCCAAAGGAAAGAGCCTCCAGTGGTCAAAGCTGGATAATGTGAATAGCAAGGTAAATTAATATTGGATTATAACCCAAGGTTTAAAATAAGTGAGTCTTTATTGACACAAATTACTGAATAAACAAATCTCCCATGCAGAAGGGTTCCAAATGATTTATATAGATACTCTACCCTCAAGGGGGGATGAAGTGTAGCTCCACTCCTGAGGTTGGTCTGTGCATAGTGACTTCCTTCTAAGAAGTACTGTATGGAAAGGGGCAAAACTAATTTGTGGAGAAAGCTGACAAACACTACCTCAGCCAGATAAAACCAACATGGATGTCACGTTGATAGTATATTTTCTTGATACCATGGGATGAATATGGCACTTTAGCTGTATCGTCTTCCTCCTAAAAAGTCTAATCCTGAGAAAAACACCCGACAAATCTGAATAGAGGGACATTCCACAAAATACCTGCCCAGTGCTCCTCAAAACTAAGGCCATCAAAAACAAAGCCTGAGAACTCACAGTGAAGAGGAGCCTAAGACATGATGACTAAAAAATACCACATATCCTGGATGAAATCTTAGAGTAGGCAAAGGACATTAGGGAAAGACTAAGGAAATCTGAACAAAGTATGGGCTTTAGTTAATAATAATGTACTAATATTTGTTAATTACTTACAATGAATATATCATACCGATTGGAAGATGTTAATAATAGGGGAAATTAGGTACAGGGTAAATGGGAATGCTCTACTATATTCCTAATTTCCTGTAAATTAAAAACTTATAAAATAAAAAGTTTACTTAAAAAATCTTTAAAGTGTAATGTATACATCTCTTTTAAATGGGCCGCAGGTCAGTCCTAATTTCATCAGATTAGGGGCCTTCTGAAAGCTCTGCCATTAATTCAGGATGAGGAATTCCACTAGGTGCCTGACTTGTGTTATTTCATTCAGCCCCACCACAACTCCTCGGGGACAGTGTTTTTCTTCAGATCTATGAATAAGGAGGCTGATGCTGAGAGAAAATGAGGGGCTTGTCAGAATTCTATCTCTAACAAATAAGATTTGGGTGGAAAAGAAATCATATGTGGGCTTTTGTAGCTTTACATTTCCTTTTCACACTGTTAGATACAGGAAGCTTTTAAAGCCATGTTGTTAGCTAGAATTAAATCATTCTTTATTGCTCTATTCTCAAAATTTATTTTTTAATCCCTTCAGGCCCCCATTTCATTAATGTATCTTTGAGACCAAACTCAAAGTAATTTAGGTATCTCAGATATTCCTAAAGTTATCTCCCCATAATCTCAATGATGTCTGTCACTCAATTCAGTATCAAGTATTTAGTGCTGAGTATTAAATTTAATATTTAGCACTACAATTTAAATTCAATATTCCTCACAACCTTTCAAATAAGAATTGAAGTTACCCTAGAAAGAAGAATATAGTAAAATCAATTTAAGAAAAATCTAAACAGAGTTGTGAGGGGATAAACAAATACTTTAACCATAAAAGTTAATAGAGTTGTTAAAATTCATCATGAAAGCTGCCACTATTTTATCTGGTGGCCAAGAAAAACAAGGAAATGTGATTAAATTATATGTCTCCTTTGAGGAGGGAACATATCAGATTCTTAGAGAAGCAAAACTTTCCCTTGTTTCAGATTCTGAAAGAATTTATTATTTAGGGTATTTTGAGGGGGTAAAATAAAAGAATTGTTCATAATAATTTCACAGCCATTATGAAAACAAAATTTATACAGTTGTTTCTCATAAAAAATGGCTAAAAGATTGAAGTCATAACAATAAAAGGCAATTCAATGCATACAGTTATTTGAGATCATATTGTAATGTAGTCAATGTATATTGTCGGAAGTTTCCAAATTCTAATTCACTTTGAGAATATGTTAGACGAGTAAGAGTGGTATATACATAGCCTGTTCCTAAAATTATCTTCTCTAAATACTATCTTTCTCATCCGGGTTTCTGTGAGTAGCTGGGTCTCAGAGAGAGCATGCTACATTCTCTAATATGTGATCTGTACTACTCATTGATTTCTTGCACAAATACTTCTTTCCGACTACCTTCTATGTCCCAAGATATCCTGGTTTATTTGACAACAGACACCTGCTCTCATGAGCAGATGTTCTAGTGAGAGAGACAGAAGAAAGAAAGTAAATAAGCTATTAGGAGATGGTCAGACAGTAAAAGATGCTATGCAAGAAAAAAAAAAAAACAGGGGTGGTTTGGCAGGGTGGTAGTGGGGCCACATGTAGGATTGAGCAGGCGACAAAATTTTATAGAGGATAGTAAGAAAAGACCTCCCTGACTTAGCATTAGAGCTGAGGGCAGAGAGAAATAAAGAAGCCAGACATGGGAATACCTGAAGAAAGAGAATCTGTTCCCAGGAAGAGGGAATAGAAGATGCAGTGATGCCTATTTTGCCCATTTTAGGCATTAATAAGTTGAGTTACAACAACATTGAAATAGCAAAATATAGATGTTAAATGAAGGATGCTTAGGCTCATTCTGGCATTGCACCCTTTAACATTGTCTGGTTCAGCAGGAAGCCTCTTGTGCTTCCCATGATGGTAGTGTTATTACAATGCTTTTGAAAGAGAAGTTTAATAAAACAGGAGACTATGTCCTTGAAAGATATAAATAGACTTACATTTTTCTTGGAATATTTTTCCATAAGATGAAGAAGATTATAATGGGAACAGGCTTGCTTCTTCTAAAAAAAATATTGGACCAAGAGACGTAAATTTGCTGCTTATTAAAAATAAATTTTTTAAAAGCTAGGAATAATACTGAAATGCAGCATTGAAGGAGTCCACTAAATTGATAGGCCTACCATTGTAAAAACCAAAATGTATGGTCATTTTAATTATACTTTTTCACTTACGTTCAAGGAGTTATCTCTGAACTAAAGGGTAAAATGAGGAAAATAATCTGCAAGTGGCCAATAGAAGGGTTTTAAGTGTTAGCAGAAAGAAGTATTTAATGAGGTCCTCTTGCCTTATCTAGCAAGAGGCTTAGGGCCGCGGATTTTGAAGCGTATTTCCGGGAACTAAAGAGCTTTATGTCATTACTTTAAGGTTATGTCACACACCATTCGCCAAGTAAATATATTCCCAAACTTATTGCAGTTCTAAACCCTAGGCCAAGTGTTTCCCATGGGGGTTTATTTTATACTTTTTAAAGTAACAAAGCATTTGTTAGAAAATATTGAATAAAATCAATTCTTTGTGTAATTTAACTCAGTACAGTCCACTAACTCTTGGTTAGTTTCTTCTGTATGCTGTTAAAGAACCTAAAACTGTACGCTCATGCTCAGGGGGTGCATTTTGTCACAGAATGTTCTCATTGAGTCAATCTTGCCAGGTCCTTCAGCCAAAAGATCTGTCCTATACCACACCCTGTGAAAAGCCATAAAATAGCCAATGGCAGTAGAAAGCACGATTGTCTGTAACTTGGAATGAAGGCCTCAACACTTCTGATTTTTCTATAGCTTGTAACATTTAGATTTTTAATTTTGGTTGTCTTGAAGTTGCTGGGGCCATGCATACATCTTTTTCCTTTTTATTTAATTTGTGAAGTCATAAGATTGCCCGATAGATTTTTGGGACACTCTCTATTCATTCACTTGTCTGAAAGACCTTCATGGGTAAAGACTGGTTCTTACTCACCTTTGTGTCACCAGACCGTAAACATAGTTCCTGTCCTTGTAGCAGTCCTCAATAAATGTTTGGTGAATGAATGAATGGACAGGTGGATGCGTCTCCACTCTGCTGCTACCCAATTACAGCTCTGCCCCTGGGCTAGATCGCTGATGTTGGTGATATCTAGAATATGTTCTAAATCGATTTTTTTCTTATTTCACCAGCTTCTTTTATTTTCATGCCCAAATCAAATTATTTAATTCTTCATTTGCTAATGTCATTGGATGAATTTGGACTGTATATTAGTGTTCAGAATCAAATCATTGCATGCACTCCAAGTTTGGGGTTTTTTAAGTTTTTATTCCATGGGAGATACTAAAAACAGAATACATGGATGACTTTCATCACATTCACAAAATGTTTCTTTTGAACATAGTAAATGGTGAACTATAAAAAGAAACATCATTTTAGTCATCACCATAGAGAAGAATAAAATAAGACCTGCATTTTGGATGCAACAAAAGATTGCATTATTATTTTCATCCTGTAGGAACCTCACATCACCCTGAATGTCATTGTGTGCGTATCACTTGTATGTTTTCTGTTTAAGACCAAAAGGAAAAAAATGTTTGAACTGAAATGCCTCCTAACCATTCCTCCTAACCAATGAAATGCCTACTATTCTCCTATCATCCCTGAGATTCAAAGGGAATGGACACCTGTCCCCTAGGTTTTTGGCTTCAACCTGGTGTGTAAGCATATTTTTTAAAAGATTTTATTTATTTATTCATGAGAGACACAAAGAGAGCAGAGACCTAGGCAGAGGGAGAAGCAGGCTCCCTGCAGGGAGCCTGATGTAGGACTCAGGATCCTGGGACACGACCTGAGCCGAAGGCAGATGCTCAACCGCTCAACCTCTGAGCCACATCTTTTGAAATGAAAAACAAAATAAGTCCTTTATAGAAGCGACACGATCCCTGCTATTGGTTTGATTTAAAATACTAGGTCTTAAATTACACTGGTCTTAAATTACGTTGGGAGAGGAATGTTTCATCCTTATGAAGAACAAAACTTAAATGTGGTGTTTTCATAAGAGAAATAGTTCATGTCGGTGAAATTTATTATTTCATCCTAACATTATAAACTGTACTCTTAACTATTTGTGACCTAAAATTGTCACTTTTTTCCCTTTGTAGTTTAAACAACTGTCCTCAAAACTTTGAATATTTTTGCTGTTTTACTTGTTAAGCTAAGAATTCACTTGAGGTAAAGAGGCAGATGAAAGGTAAGGTGTAGGGAAACGTCTAATTCTTGAATTTGTCTTAAATTTTCTGTTTTCTTAATAGAAAACATTTATTCTTTGAATATATGTTCAGGATCCATCATTACAAAATTCAAAAACATATTGATAAGACAAAGTATATGAAAGTAATTTGATAAAAAGAAAGGAACATGTAAGGTATTGTCATTAATAATAACTTTACTAAATCAAATCTGAAAATTCAGGGCTGAGTAAACTAAGACATATATTTCAGCCTTTTGGTAAAAGAAATAGAAGCAAGAATGCAAAACTTTACTTTTAAAACAATTTTTTTTATTTATTCATGAGAGACAGAGAGAGGCAGAGACACAGGCAGAGGGAGAAGCAGGCTCCATGCAGGGAGCCCGATGTGGGACTCGATCCCGGAGCTCCAGGATCAAACCCTGGGCCGAAGGTGGCACTAAACCAGTGGGCCACTGGGGCTGCCCAAAACCGTTTCTTTTATTCCATTTTATTGCACAATCACAGAGGAGTCCTTAAACGTGCTGACCAAGATGCATACTTTTCTTGAAAAAAAAAAAAAAACCTGCCATTTTCCAGGTACTCTGTTTTGGATATTGACTCCCCTTATTCTTAGGGTTGCAATAACATGCCATCTTTGATTTCTAAAAGCTAAGCGAATAGTAAGTAGAAGTTTCATTTCCATTATTAGATATGGCAATTTCTTCTTCCTCTCCTAATAAATACATTTTCCACAGTATATTATCGTGTGTGTGTGCATGCATGTGTGTGTGTACATCTCAAATGCAGGCATTTTCCATTTCCAGCTTATCTCTATCCGTTTTAGTAATAAATCTCCCTAGCTGGCACCATAACATCTGCCCACCTTTTTGTTGTTTGTTCTATTATTCTTGTCTAGCGATTGGACCATGATGAGAAGGTAGTGCTGGGAGCGGCCCCCTTGGGCAACTGGATACTCATGCAGTACAGACCTGTAAACAGTATAAATGATGACACTGAGCTAACTTTTAATGAGCGCTCACTCTGAGACAGTAAGCTAAGTAAGAACTTTCTGGCAGTCTTCACAGTAGTCCTCTGAGATTGATAGAACCATCTTGTTCCTGTGTCACAGAGGAGGAAACAGGCTGGTGAGGTTAAACAAAAGTAATTGTTCATCATTCCTCTTCCTCCTGACACACTGCAGTGTCACTAGAACCTAGCATGGTAGCAGGCACTCACCAGCATCCCTGCAACACCGGATGAATGAATTCATGAGGTAACTTGCCCTGGTAAATATCAAAGCCACAAAGAAATCCATGGCACCAGATTCCAAACCAAATCACCTAACCCCAAAAATCATGTCAGAGGGAGGCTGTTAACATCACCTAGAAACAATAAAAGGAGAAAGGAGGTATAAGAGAGGAATAAGAGCTAGCAGTGTGGAGGTAAAATCAAGTCTAAGTCAGGATAGAGGAAGACAGTAAGTGAAAACTGGGGAAAGGAGAGGCATCATAGCATTGATCAGCTGTTTCCATAGCTTTGCCAACCACACATGGAAAAGTGACAGCGGGATGCACATTTCTGCATTTGCACCCTAGAGGTTGCATGGCTGACAGTCCTGGACTCTTGAGGAACAGCTGACCACTTAATTGTCCAGTGTATAGGGACATGGAGATGGCAGGAAGTCTCTGGAAGCAGCAGTCTGCGTTCAGAGATTCCCACCCAGCCTGGGAAGAATGAGCCTGGCTTGTTGGTCCTCACACGGTGGGTAGGGCTAGAGCCAGGAAGAACTCTTCCCTTCACACAGTGGGAAATGCCAGACTGAAAGGACCAGAATTGTGCCCAAGAGAGAGTAACTAGGAAGCATGGTCAAACTGGTCCATAACAGATGGGAGGCTTACAAAGATGAAGGAGGTCTGGACACCAGAAGGAGGGAGGTTTAGGGAAGATGATGGTAGGGAGGAGCATACTGAAGGCCTCAGTAACTGCAGGGAGGATCAGATGGGCACATACCCAATGCCAAAACATTGAGCTAATCGGAGCGAAGCTTAGTCTGAGAGGTGGTCGTGGACACCGGTAGAGCTACCTGTTTCTACAGACCTCTAAAGATCAATGTGAAATATTAGGACCAGTGCCAAAGATAACAATAGATTACTCTCCTCCCTCCCTCTGAGACAGCCTTTCTTTTTTCTTTTAATTTTTTTCATTTTTTTTTTCTTTTGACAGAAAACATGTCCATTATTAAGCCAGTCATCAATTCACAGGTTATTTGTCTATACTAGTTAGGGGGGGAAAATGCTGTCATATGTTTTATATACAGAGACAAAATTCTTAAAACAGTGTATTATGATAGTCATAGCAAATCCAAAACATCATGCCTACTGAAAACATAGTTTTTTTTTTTGTTGTTGTTGTTGTTTTTTTTTTAATGGCCAAGCCACTCCTCTATTAGTAATGGTCATAAAGAGTAAGATAGTTAAAGGTATTATTTAAAAAATAAATCAAAACAACAGGAGAACTTCAGTCATTTCTTTAGAAAGATTTATTTGTTTGTTTGTTTGTTTGTTTGTTTGTTTATAGAGCACCAGCAGGGGGAGGGGCAGAGGCAGAGGGAGAAACTCCAGCAGACGCCCCGCTGAGCTTGCGGCCTGCTGTGGGGCTTGATCCCACAACTGTGAGATCATGGCCTAAGCTGGAAATCAAGAGCCAATTGCCCAACCAACTGAGCCACCCAGGCACCCCTAGCTGTAGTCATTTTTATAATAGTTTCATTAAGTTATAATTCACAGACCATAACCTTCACCTTCAAAAATGTATGGTTTTGTGGTCTTTAGTATTTTCACAGAGTTGTGCAACCATCATTATCTAGTTGTAGAACATTTTCATTACCCCAAAAGATATCCTACACCCATTAGCCATCACTATCTATCCCCCACTCCCTTTAGCCCTAGACGACCCAAGTTACTTCCTTAGGGAGTGCCCATTCTGGCCATTTTCAACAAATGGAATCACATAACATCTGGTCATTTATGACTGGCTTTTTTCACTTAGCATAGTGTTTTCAAGGTTCATCCATGTTAGAGCAAGTATCAGCACTTCATCCCTTTGGATGACTGAATAATATTCCATTATGTAGATGTACCACAATTTGCTTATTTGTTCATCAGTCGATGAACATTAGTTTGTCTTTTTCAACTAGAAGTGGATCCTACCCGGATGACCATGACCTCAAAGAGATACCTCATGGTACGTGTAAATCCAGTTCTCTCTGCACTGGGTGCAGACTAACTGCCTTAGTCACAAGCAACCAAAAGAACTACTTTGACATTATGATAACTCTCTTGAAATCTGTTTGAAAGCGCTTTCTTTTGTCCAGTTCTTTGAAATGTGAATTACCACTTACCAGAGAAATAGTCTTGCAAATAAGAAATGATCTCATGGACCAAAACACATTGATTTAGAAGTGAGAATGCATGATAAAAGTATTATTGCTGTTAATGTCTGCCATAGTCAAGGTCAAACAATATTTGTCACTTTTAATTACTGCCATATCTCTGTTCTCTATTGATATGTAGTCCCTTCTGTCCCAAGTTAGTCTGTATACCTTCTGGATACCTCTGGAACCTGAGCTTCAAAACCACTTTGTGGATACTGCAGTACTTGAATTGAGATTTAAATTAAGTCACTATTTGAGTTCCTTTGAGTTCATAGAATAAAACCGACTTGCTCTAGGCCCAACCATGGTTGGGTTCATAGAATAAAACTGACTCGCTCTAGGCCCAACCATGGTTGGGGGTGCCTGCTTGCTGGGAGTGGATACCGTTTCAGCCAAGTGAGGGATTTGCATTGCTCGTTGGTGTGTCCTTCTGGTGTCTTACACACACTCCTGTTACATTCATCCATGGTGGCATCCACTGTTGTCAAGCAGACACTTATGATGTTTTGGGAGTCTTAGGAAGAAACCTTTAATCTCATTTTCTATGACTCTATAATAATACCAGAGATTTTTAAAAATTTAATGTTACACTAATTTCAGGTATACAACATAGTAATTTGACAACTCTATAGGTTATGCTATGTACAGCTCACCACAAGCGTAGTTACCATCTGTCACTGTACACTGCTACTATAATACCATACCAGAGTTTTGTTATTTTTTTGAAATGAATATTCAGCAAAAATATTAGCGAGAAAATCCCTGTCAGAAATGTATTGATACTTTTCCATAAGGTCCAAATTCATCTCTTCATTATCATCATCCACTGTTTTTTTTTTTCACTGTGCTCTATTAGAAAGCACTCATTTTATCCTAGCATTCCTCAGTATTTTAATCTATGTAAGTTCCAGAAAAAATTCACTTCTTCAGGGCTCCAGTCCCCCTTCCCAGAGGAGTACTTGAAGATGGATTCAAATGTTAGCTCAGAGGCATCTCACATCTGCGAGGCTGTGAGACACCCAGCTCTGAAATTGTGGAGGATAAATAAAACAATCTGAATTCTGAGCCCAAGACTCATTATTCCTGGGATTAATACCTTAGTAATGAACCGGTTCGATTCGAGCCAAATTTTGTGTTGCTCTCTTTCATTTGGAATGCTGACAGTTGGCTGGAATTAGGGGCTAATGATGGCATGGGATTGACTTTTCAGGCTCATAAATAGAGAGCAATATGCTAGCTTCTGTGGAACGTGTAACCATGAATTAGCAATAGTGCATTTTACCATGGTAACATTCTACCCTTTAATGCTCAAATCGAGTGCAATACAGGACTTTCTTCTGCTTTGGGGATCCTCTGCTTCTCTCTGTTCTGCATCTAGGTAATTATATAAGAGCTGGAAGGAAACGGAAGTAAATATACTTGATATCCAAACATTTCTAGTAGCAATCCAGAATGGAATTAGATGTAACCACTACAGAAAGTACATAATACACTAAATACCTTGCTTTCACATCAATTTTTGCTACTTTCATTGCTTTAGCCTAGATTTTTTCTTGTTAAATTAAGATATTTGTGTCTAGGTTCTTTCATTTCAGGACTCCAAGTAAATTCTGAGTGGTACAACTTCTGCACATAGCAGAATTAGTTAAATGACAAGAGGTGCCATCCTCAATTGAGAAATTAGGTTATTCGATATCTTCCAGAAGCCACTGGGATTTGGATCATACAATTTCAGAACTTCGATAGTGAAAATTGTGAACCCAAAAAGTGGGGGGACGGTTTCTCATTTTTCTAGCATTCTCAAAAACCACTTCAAAGAGAAGGTAAGCAAAGGTAGCTCTCAGGGACCCTGACCTAGCATTTCATTATTTCTGAGCTCTCCAGTGCTCATGCCTGTCTGAGTAGCTGCATGAATGAATGTGTGCACGGCTGTGCAGGCCATCCATCCCTTGGGCCGATGGTGTCTGCAGCTCTGCCAACTTTATCTTGGCTGGGGACAGTAACCGTCTCTGAACATCATGCTACCATGGACCGATTCCCCGTGCAAGCTTCACTCGTTCCCATCCACAACAAAGCTGAACCGTCAACAGCCTTCACGGAGAATCAGGCCAAGTTGTCAAACAAAGGTGTTTTCATTCCTGTTCTCAGATCTGTTAAGTGGATTTCTGTTTTGTTATATTTTAAAATAAGTCTTTTTCACCAGGAGTTGATATGACGCTTATTACTTGCCAGGAAAATGTGGAGGGGGAAGTGGGAAGCAAGGGGATTGTCCCAACGTGGCTCTTCACTCTAAGGATCTATTTCAAGACGTATTTTTTCCCCCACCCAACCCCCACTCACATCTCTCCTTATATTGGCTGTTCGAAAGGACAGGAGGCACCAGCACTTGTTCCTGACACTGCTTTAGCGAATTTACAGCATGGCTTCATGCTCATCATTTCAGATCTGTGGCAAAGCATCTCTTTCCCCCATAAGCCCCATTGTGAACTAATTCTTACTGTGATCTATAAAGCAAGCAAGAGACTCTAAACTTTATAATGCAATAAGAATTAAAATTTTGGATGATAAAAGTTATTACACATGAGTGAGTTTGTCTCTCCGAATCAAGGAAATAAATTAGGTTCCCTGCTTTGTAGCATATGGTATCCTCAGAATTGCCTTCATATAATTATAACTCTGTTTATTAAAAAGAATTATGTAACAGTATGGTTGATTTATTCTGATGTGATTGGCTTAGTAACTTAATTGGACTAAAGCAATATATCCGAGATAAAATTAATTTAATTAGCTGATTCATTTCAGGATGACTAGAACCCCTCATCGCACTTTGATAATCTTCTGAAAAGGTGTGCAAGCAAACAAGCAAAGTTCAAAAACAATCGGATACTTATGTGGCATGTTGATTAAGAGAGAAAACAGAGCACCAGAGTACCTGTCGCCAGAAAGTTGAAAAATAATATCTTACCTCATGCTCTTAACTCTTTTCCAGAGGACAGATTTTTGTCAAAGACGTCTGCGGTTCTAAGACGCTCTCTTCCTTAAGCTAACCAGGACCTAGTTACTGAAGCCTACTCCTGACTTGTCCCTCCCTTTTCTACTGCGGATTGCAGTCGTGATCTCCAGCTGGTCAGGTCTTTCGTGCCGTCAGGGCCCTAAGGTGAAGAACTGAGCATGAATTTGAGCCCAGTATGGGCCAGTTCGCATGGCCCCTTTCTGTGGATTGAGAATACCAGTGTGCAAATTTGTCCCATTCAGCAAAAGAGGATTTTAGTGAATAGATATGGATGTGTTAGGGAAAGATTGCTACAGCTGTTACAAAAGCAACAAAAAGGGGATCCCTGGGTGGCGCAGCGGTTTGGCACCTGCCTTTGGCGCAGGGCGTGATCCTAGAGACCCGGGATCGAGTCCCACGTCGGGCTCCCGGTGCATGGAGCCTGCTTCTCCCTCTGCCTGTGTCTCTGCCTCTCTCTCTCTCTCTCTCTCTGTGACTATCATAAATAAATAAAAATTTTAAAAAAAAGCAACTCAAAGTGTACATATCCAAATAATTCTAGGGTCAAGAGCTACATCTTCCCATCTGCTTCCTATCCGTTCTCCCTGCTTGTGTTTTTTTTTTTTCAGTCTTCCCATTCTAATTTATTCCATACAGTGCCATTATATATATATATATACACACATATAATATTTTATTTATAATATTTTTTGTTTCTTTATGCATATGTACAGTTCCTGCCTCATTCCTGAGGCAGATTCACTACTGCTAGGTTAATCTTGCACTGCATCTTTGATCATATGTCATTTCCCTACTTGAGAGCAGATGGCTTTTCATCAGCTAAACTGCAGAGGGAAAATCACAATTCTTCAACCTTGGTTTTCATGTCCCTCTGTAACCTGCTCCCACCATATACCTCTGGCCTTCCCTAATGTGACCCCACTGAGGGTGGCAGGCATTTGGGACTTTGTGCCCTTTACTCCCTCAGCCACTCCCTTCCTCCTCCTTTGTGTCTTGCATACCTGAGCTCTTTCCATATTCTGTTTCCACAGTAGCTCCTCACCACATTTCATTGCTGTTTACCATATGAAGCCTTTTCTGATCATCAGAGTCAATATTTATTTCTCCTTCTTCTGAATGTGTGTGTGTGTGTGTGTGTGTGTGTGTGTGTGTAAAATTTTGGTGGCAGATATTGTGAATGTTTGTTTATGTCTACTAATTTCATTTACCCAGGGGTGGTGGCCCTCCTCCTCTCTCCAGTGCCTCCCAGTATGGCAATCAAATCTGGAACCTAAGATGGCATTCGATGATTACTTTTTTCATAAATGGAAGCGCATTATTATGACGGTGGTTGTGGTTATGCTTATTATTGTTGCTATTTTGTTTTTATCATTGACATAGACATACCTGGGAAATCCGATTTGGTTCCAGACCACTGCAGTAAAGCAAGTATCATATTAAAGTGAGTCAAATGGTTTGTTAGTTTTCCAGTATCTATGTGTAGGAGCACCTGGCTGGCTCAGTCAGTGGAGCTTGCAACTCTTGTTGAGTTCAGGCCCCACATTGGGGTAGAAATGACTCTAAAATCTTAAAAAAAAAAAAAAGTTATGTTTACACTATCCTGTGGTCTGTTGATTGTGCACTCGCGTTATGTTTAAAAAAATGTACACACCTTAACTAAACAATACTTTATTGGTAAAAAATCCCAACCATCATCTGAACTTTCAGCAAGATGTTGATGGCTGCTCACTGATCAGGGAGGTGGTTGCTGAAAGTTGGAATGGTTGTGGCAATTTCTTAAAATAAGACAACAGAGAAGTTTGCCACATTGATTGACTCTTCCTTTCATGAACAATTTCTCTGTAGCATGTGACACTGTTTGATAGCATTTCACCCACAATAGAACTTCTTTTAAAATTGGAGTCAATCTTCTGAAACCCTGGCACTGTTTTATCAACTCAGTTTATGTAATATTCTAAATCCTTTGTTGTCATTTCAACAACCTTCACAGCATCTTTACCAGGAATAGATTCCATCTCAAGAAACCACTTTCTTTGCATATCCATAAGAAGCAATCCCTCATCCGTGAAAGTTTTTCTCATGAGATCGCAGCAACTCAGTCACATCTTTAGGCTCTACTTCTAATTTTAGTTCTCTTGCTGTTTCCACCCCATCTGCAGTCACTTCTTCCACTGAAGTCTTGAACCCCTCAAAGTCATCCAGGAGGGTTGGAATGAACGTTTTCCAAACCCTTGGATGCTGATATTTTTACCTCTTCCCCAGAAACATGAATGTTCTTCATGGCATAAGGGAAGGTGAATCCTTTTCAGAAGGTTTTCAGTTAACTTTGTCCAGATCCATCAGAGGAATCATTACCTATGGCAGCCATAGCTCTGCAAAATATATTTTTTAAATAATAAGAATTGAAAGTCAAAATTACTCCCTAATCAGTGGGTTCCAGAATGGATGTCATGTTAACAGACATGAAAACAATCTTAACCTCATTGTCCATCTCCTTCAGAGTGCTTGAGTCACCAGGTGCATTGTCACTGAGCAGTAATATTTTGAAAGGAGTATTTTTTCCTGAGTGGTAGGTCTCTCAACAATGGGCTTACAATATTCAGTAAGCCATGTTGTAAACAAATGTGCTGTTATCCAGGCTTTGTTGTTCCATTTATAGACTACAAGCAGAGTAGATTTGACATAATTTATAAAGGTCCTGGAGTTTTTAGAATGGTACGTAAGCATTGGTTTTGACTAAAAGTCAAAGTCAAGAGCATTGACTTAAAGTCACCCAGCTGCATTCACCCCTAATAAGAGAGTCAGCCTATTCTTTGAAGCTTACAAGCCAAGCATTGACTTCTCCTTTTTGGCTATGAAAGTCTATCTTTCAATAGAAAGCTGTTATGACTGGGACACCTGGGTGGCTCAGTGGTTGAGCATCTGCCTTTGGCTGAGGGTATGATCCTGAAGTACTGGGATCGAGTTCCGCGTTGGGGTCCCCGCATGGAGCCTGCTTCTCTCTCAACCTGTGTCTCTGCCTCTCTCTGTGTCTCCCACGAATAAATAAAGAAAATATTTAAAAAAAAAGAAAGCTGTTATGACTAAATTGAAAATCTGTTGTTTAGTGTAGCCGCCTTCATTCATTATCTTAGCTAGATCTTCTGGATAAGGTACTGCAGCTTCTACATCAGCACTTTCTGTTTCACCTTCTCCTTTTATATTATGGAAATGGTTTCTTTCCTTAAACTTGATGATCCAAACTCTGCTAGCTTCAAACTAGTCTTCTGCAGCTTCTTTACCTCTCTTAGCCTTCATAGAAATGAGGAGAGTTAGGACCTTGCTGTGGATTAAGCTTTTTTTAAGGGAATATTGTGGTTGGTTTGATCTTCTATCCAAACCAAGGAAACCTCCATTTCAGTAATAAGGTTGTTTCCCTTTATTATCATTTTTGTGTTAACTGGAATAACACTTTTAATTTCCTTCAAGAACTTCTCTTTTGCAGTTTGACTGTTTTGCACAAGAGGTCTCACTTTCAGCCTGTCTTGGGTTTTCAACCATGCCTTCCTCACTGAGCTTCATCATTTCTAGCTTTTGATTTAAAATGAGAAGCCTGTGACTCTTCCTTTCACTTGAACACTTAAAGGCCATTGTATGGTTATTGACTGGCCTAATTTCAATATTATTATGGCTCAGGGAGTAGAGAGGCCCAAAAGGAAAGAGAGAGAAAGGGGAATGACTGGTTTGTAGAACAGTCAAAACACACATAAAATTTCTAGATTAAGTTTCCTGTCTTATGTGGGCATGGTTGATGATGCCCCATAACCAATTACTATGGTAACATCCAAGATCACTGATCACAGATCACCATAACAAATACAATAATAATGAAAAAGTTTGAGGTATTACAAGAACTACCAAAATATGACACAGATACAACATGAGCAAATGCTGTCGGAAAAATGGCATCAATAGATTTGTTTGGTGCAAGGTGCCACAGATATTCAATTTGTTAAAAAAAAAAAAAAGACAATATCTGCAAAATGCAATAAAATGAGGTATGCCTACACAGTGCTTTGTAGTTTCTGCTCCTTGGGCAATAAAACATTGCCCATGGAAGCAATAATTGCTAACTTATTCACCATCCTATATCCACTGTAAACTTTATTGTTTTGAGAAATTTTTCCTCTTAAAAACTTAGACCATGTTTCCCAAGATTTTGTTAATTTTTGAAGCCTAGATGTCTTTGAGGACTTTCTGGCTTCCTTGTCCTGGTAGTGTAGGTTGCAGGCCGCTAAGATCTTTGAGGATGGTATTATAGGTGTGTTCCATCCCCAAAGAAGCTGATGAGAGACAAAATTCCCAGTTCACCTGATTCTGGCCCTTTGATGCTGCAGCACATGTGGCATGTGTGATAACACATTTCCCACAAGCAGCACTAACCAGGCAGAGCAAGGGGAGCAAATTCAGACAGTTCCCTCGGTTCTGACTCTTTGTTTCAGTGAAGTTAGATTAGGATTGCACTGCATTGCATCGAACTTGGGTACTTTGATTTCTTTTGTTGTAGGAACAAAACTGTAAAAGAGAATAGAACAGAGGTGCTTCTATAATGAGCACTGAAGTGATCGAGGAAATCTATATTGAACAAAAGACCCATTTATCAGTGCCATGAAAATCCTTTGAATAACCACAGTGTTTTTTTTTTCTTTAAAGTCTTTTATCCTTGTAGACTGAGGTAATAGGTATATCTCTAAAGATTAGATAAAGATTTTTGCACACAATGAAGGAAGAGAAAAATATGTTTTCCAAAATAAAATTAGGAATAGTGATTACCATTTGGGGGTGAGTCCATTAAGTGTCATGCACTATTCCACATGTTTTTTCTTCATTTTATTTAATTATAAGAACAACCCCATAAGCCCCATATTATTACCATTTTAGAGATAAAGAACATAATTTTTTTAAGATTTTATGTATTCATGAGAGAGAGGCAGAAAATAAGTTTTTTTTTAAGATTTTATTTGTTTATTCATGAGAGAGAGAGAGAGAGAGAGGCAAGACACAGGCAGAGGGAGAAGCAGGCCCCATGCAGGGAGCCTGATGTGAGACTTGATCCCAGGACCCCAGGATCAAGCCCTGGCCTGAAGGTGGTGCTAAACCACTGAGCCACCCGGGCTGCCCAAGAAAATAAGTTTTAGAAAGTGATAAAGTGGGTTTGGAATCCAAAACATACTCCAAACTTTGTTTTCTTTCTACTACACTGGACTGTGTCTACAGATGAGAATGAAGATGTTCACTTTAACCAGATAGTAGAATAGCTCCTTGTGTCAATCATTGGATTATTAACTACAAATTAGACTGGAAATGTCTTCAGAGGTTGACACGCTACATAATGATTCAGAGAAGCACTCTCCTTATTAGTTGCCTGAAAGTTGTGTATTTTAGATACTAATTAGGATACCAGCAATTTCAAGGGCTAGAGGGGCATCCAGTTCTCACTAATTCCAACACATTGCTCTTAACTTGAGAGACAAGTCCCAGGAAGGCTGAGACATTCCAGAGACAGATTGGCTCTGAAATTCGTAGTAAACTGTGGGGATTGGTGGCATGGGAAAGTAAGAAACAAGGATACCACCATGGGATCCTAACTCTAAAACCTCCTACAAAAATCATTCTCAACCATCAGCTTTTTTGGTGTGCATCGTACATAGGAGATTTATGACCTTTTAGGTCAATAAAAACCAACATCTCCAAGTTCAGGCATCTAATACCATGGATTTTTCAGAATAGCACCATATTTATGTATAAGCACAGCTTCTTGCCTGCCACAAACTCCTTTCCACCTGACCTCAAACTACTGACTTCTTCAAGATTTTGTTCTTGTCCTTTTCACTTAGTAAAATCTTCTCCATCAAATTCCAGATAATACCACCCTCTATCAAGACTGATTACCACTTATAAACTGAGGATTCCTAGATCTACACCTCTGACCTTGACCACTTTTCCGATTTTCATCTCTTGATTCTACATTTTTATCAAGATGCCTCTGAGCCACCACAAGCTCCGTTTATCCAACATCGAATTCCCTGTTTTCTCTTCTTGTCCCTGAACATCCCCTGCTCACCATATTGCCTCTATTCATGGTACCGTCAGCCATCCCAGCATCCAAATACAAATCCCCAGAATCATCCTGGGTGCACTTCTCCTTCACCTCCCCTACCCACCCCCATCAGCACTAGGGCCTCTTCATTCTTCCATGTCCAAATCTCCCACCACTTCTGGCATTTCCCTCTGGCTTTTATTTTATTTTTTTAAAAGATTTTATTTATTTATTCATGAGAGACACACAGAGAGAGGCGGAGACAGAGGCAGAGAGAGGCGGAGACAGAGGCTCCCTGCCTCCCCTGCAGGGAGCCCGATGTGGGACTCAATCTGGGACTCCAGGGTCACGCCCTGAGCCCAAGGCAGACGCTCAACTGTTGAGCCACCTGGGCGTCCCAACCCTCTGGCTTTTTACTGCCACATTTCTAACTGGCATTCCCTCCCTCTATTCCATATTCTATCTTTTTTACAAGCACACTTCACTTTAAGAACACAATCGTGTCCATAAAGCTTTCCCTAACTTGGACATTTCTTCCTCTCTGCCACTATTGACATTGAATAGTTACTTTGTTTATCTCATTGCCTCCTGGTGATATTGTGAGTTATAAGGAGTATGTAATTTGGTCATTCAGATAACCAAAATATGTATCTCATACATATCTTTTGGTTCTTGACTCACAGCACCCCAAACTCTTAGAGGTTCTTGAACAATAAAAGCAGTGGGAGCATCTTTTGTTATTTTATTTTATCTCTTGTCCTCAGTTCCAAAAATCACTTCAGAGCCATACAGGAATAATGGGTGTCTCACTGCTCATAACAAGCCCCTTTGCACCACAACTGGGTTTATGGTAATGAGGTGGCTTTTGTTTAACAGCTCAGAATGGGGGCTTGTTGCCAGGGGAACCAGCCCTGTGATTAGAGGGTTAGAAATTTCAGTCCCATGCCCCTGACCTCTAGAGAGTAGAGAGGAACTAGAGGTTGAATCAGTCACCAGTGGCCAATGATTTAGTGAATCATGCCTATGTAATGAAGCCTCCATAAAAACCCAAAAGGAAGAGATTCAGAGAACTTCCAGGTTGGGTGAGCATATAGAGATTTGTGGAGAGTGGCACGCTTGGAGAGGGCATGGAAGCTCTATACCTCTTCATCATACCTTTCCCTGTGTAACTCTTCATTCTGACCATTCCTGCGTTATATTCTTTTATAATAAACCAGTGATCTAGTAAGTAAAATGTTTCTCTGAGTTCTGTGAGCCATTCTAGCAAATCAATTGATCTCAAAAAACGTCATTGGAACCACCAATCTGCAGTTGGTCAGAAGCAGAGACCATGCCCTGGACTTGCACCTGGCACTGGGGAGAGGGGGCCATCTTATTGGACTGACCCTTTAACGTGTGGGAGGTGATGCTATCTCTGGATAGATAGTGTCAACCCATAAAGGAGGCAAAACTGAAAAAGAACAAAGGCATTTATTTGGGGTCTTCGAATTGTAATTCAGGGAGCACTTTTTACCAGAAAAGTGTCCTGCCTACAGGGTAAAAGCAAGGGGTTTTATGTAAAAGAAAAAGGAAGGGGAATGATTAATGACTTGAATAAAAGAGGAAAAAACATTATCAACTGGTACTAACAGGCAAAGCTGCTTTTGGTTACACATTGATCAACTATCCTATTGGTGTTAACAAATGGAACTACTCCTGGTGTACATTAATTAATTTAGCTATTATGTCTTTAAAAAGTCCACAACCCACAGTCTTAGGACAAAAAGTCCATTGTCCTGTTGATTTTATAAACAATTGTTTGTAAAATACTGCTTCTGGCCCAGTCCAAGGTCTTTTTGCCCAGTTCACAAGTTCATTAGCCATTTATTTTAGAAAAAAATGGAGCTTTTCTCAAAATGGAGTCTCTCATGCCCAGAAGTTTTATAGAATTCCACAATACTGTCAGATTCAAGTTAAATTGTAAGACACCCAGCTGGTACCAGAGCATTGCTTATTGGTGGGGAGAAAACAGCCCCACACACATTGAAATTGGGTGCTCAGACCACTGCCCCCCTTCTAAAATATAAAGCTGAGAACAGAGATTAAGTCCTATTGATCTTTGTATTCCCAACACTCAGAACATAATAGGTAGTTAAGCTTTTATTAAATCGAATATCTCCAAACTGAGTTTTGCTTCTCAGTAACTTCCGTGCATTCTTCTAGACCTACCCATTAAAACTACCCAAAATGTCTCCTTCTTTTTTTGACATTTCTTTTAATATTTACAAACAGCATTCTGATTGTCTAAAATCTTCTTGCTTCCTGATATATAACTGCAAATCCCTCTACTACCCCTGACTCTGTGTTCTGGAAACTTCCAGATCCTGGTCACCCTCTTCTGGAGACAGCTCATTACTTAATGTCCCTTTTGGAACCAAGTATGAATACCAAGGTGTGATCTGAGACCCATGGGTACAGTAACCTCCTTCAATCACTCCATATGATCTGCTTCTATAATGTAGCCAAAAGTTGGGAGAGTTTTCTTAGAAGTTATATCCCCTGTGTAAGTGTGGCTAGAGGACAACTAACCATACAGATATTTTTTTTTTCACATGAAATAACAGTTTCCACAGAAATATTTTCCAAGTTTAAGTGTAAGATTTCACATTTCTCTCCATTAATTTCATATTCTTTTTTTTTTTTTTTTTTTTTTTTTGCCTTTCAAGATCTTTTTGATTCTTGATTCCGTAATCTAACATATTAATAATCTCTTCTAGCTTGGAGTCACCTACAGACTTGATAAATGGTTTCCCTCTTGGTATCTAAATATGCCTTCAACCCTTGTTTTAAGCCAGATATACTCTCTAAATCTTTATAAGTTTCCATTCTTTCTTTCTAAGCTACCCTCAGTTAACAAAATGGCCTTCTGTTTGCTTGATTTCTTTAAATACACTTATCACTGGACCTCTCATACTAAACATTCTCATAGAAATTTTTCAGTAGAAAAAATCATCTTTAAGGGAATTTCAACTTCATTTCATTATAGGCCATGTTGATACAGGGAATGTGAAACAATTTTTAGAACATACAACACAGCTTACTTCAATAAATTCACTTTTCTCAAATTCTTAAAAAAAAAAAAAGAAAAGAAACAAGTCATGCAAGGTATTTGAAGGATTTGTGCATTTTAAACAGGACAAGAGATGATTTAAGAACACAGAAGCTGCATTTTGAAAAGGAGAAAATGTAGTCAATTGCTTGAAAGTCTGTTTTGCACGATACCAAATATTTGTGATTTGCTTTGGGTTTTTTCCATTTAATATGGATGTTTTGGCTTTATGTCAAATATGCCATGATGTGTATAATGACTGACAGTGAGCAAACCTCTAAAAGTGGAATAAAAAGAATAAGCAATGGAACTAGGAAGGGCCACATTATTCAGAATTTTGAAGAGCCAGTTATTAGGACTCAAATAAAAGATCGAGGGCACAAACTAAAACCAGAATACCAGCAGAAGGAACATTTAGAAGACCCTGGACTCAGAAAGACAGGTCAAAGGGATCACAGCACAGGCTCATGAAGGCAATGTGACAAGACGGGAAAGGCAGGGCCTGTGTAGTGAAGCTTTGAGGTGTAGGTCTCCAAGAGCTGGGCCAGCATACCTGCGGATCTCCCCGCATTAGAAAAAAGTCCATATCCTCAGGTCTGTCATCGACAGAACTTTAGAGGAGACCTTCTCCTAAAAGGAGTTCCTGCCCTTACAGTTTAATAGAGTTAATTTTTCAACTTTTTCTCCTTTACCTAAGCAAGCGGATGCCTTTTAAAAGGTCCAGTTATATACATCATACTCTCCTCCAGCCACATGTATGACAGGTCACCTAGGGAGCTTTCCAACCTCCTCCTCTTCTCTAGGACTTTTCATGGGCCAAATTGCTCTACAGAGTTCTAAAAACATTTTCGATTGGCCGGGATGATTGTACCCCTAATCACAGAGCCCCCCTTCTAACACAGCATGTGTGAGATCAGCAAACTTGGGAAGCAATGTAGTCCATGATTTCTTATTTCTAATTTGACATTCTTTGGATGTAAACCAAGATGTCTGAGAACAATCAGCTAGTTCCTTAACCTTCTTTGCCACATTAGTCACATTTTTCTTATTTCTGTTTCCTCTTTATCTACATATCCATCCACACCTGCCTACTCACAACAGCCTACGCAGACATCATTTTCAGATTTTGGCAGAGGTGCATACACACAGATCATAGGTTGAGGCAATATATAAATCATGAGAACTGAGAGGCATAACTAGAAACAACTGCAAAACTTTTGGGCAAAAACAATAAAGAAAGAGGTACTACTACAAGAAGAAGTGAGTTTTAGGAATTGTGAAGCAGGGCTTGTCAAGACTGTGCTACTGCCTCCTCCTTGTGATGGTTTAATGGTGCCACTCTCTCACCCTCCTACCAAGGGCAGACTGTCATGGGCATTTTTTAGCCAGTACTCTCATCACTTTAACTCCCATGTTAAGTTGCCAAAGTTCCGGGAGACTGTGTCAAAGAGCAGACTATTTGTGAGTTGCCGCAGTGCTATCCACTGGTGGATTTATTTGGCATTTGGGTTTCCGTGGTTGTCATTGCATCGTCAGCTCCTAGATTAGAGCTTGCAAGAACTGGTACTCAATCAAAGAACACTGCTTAAATTTAACTAAGCCTCTTCCTAAAGCCCATCAGTTTACTTTCAATTATTTTTTTTCCCAACAAGAACAGAGTAATGCTGAACTGAGAGTCATCTGTCTATTCAACAAAGTATTCCACAGCCTCTGATTATGAGCACATAGAACATAGCTGATCCAGGCAAACAAGTGGAAAGTGGTCCTTTCTCTTAAAAAGTGAGTAGCATCATGAAGGAGGCGGAAACGGAATAATAAAAATAAATGATTAAATGCCATTTAAGTGTTTATGGATGCTCTGAAGGAGAATAGGAACTCTAAGACAAACGAAAGGGGAAACACTTTACACTGGCTGTCGGAAGAGACTCGCTAAGGAGGTGATGTTTAAGGTGAGACAGAGGATGATGACCAAGAACAGAGGGAAGAGCATTCCAGGGAGAGAAAAGAACATACGTGAAGCCCCGGTTATGATGTCACCATTATCTATTGTGTAACAAACCGCCTCAAATTTAATGGCATAAGACAACCAATTTTTTTTTTTTTTTTTAAGACAACCAATTTTTACTGTGTTCACAGGTCCTGGGGATCAGGAATTTGGGTAGGCTGGAGCCAGGATAGCTTGTCCTTGCTTCACAAAATATGGGACCTCATCTGGGAAGACTAAAATTTCTGGGTGACTTGGATGGCTAGGGGCTGCAACCAGCAGGAGTTATCAGGACTTCGCTCCCACCTCTGGCTCTTGTGCTAGCACAACTCCAACACTCGGCAGAGGTGGGGCCACGAACCCAAGCATCTACATCTGGCTTGTCTAGTGGCTTAGGGACTTCCACACAGTATGGTGCCCTGGGATAGTCATATTTCTTACACAGTTGCATAGGACCTCAGAGTGAACAACAGATGATGCCTAACCTTTGACATCCTGGCCGCTGGAGTGTTACGGGCTGATGTATGTCCCTCCAAATTCTTATACTGAAGTCCTGTGCTCCACTAACGCTAAGCAGAATTCAGAGACTGTATTTGGAGATAAAGCTTTTAAAGAGGTAATTAAGGTAAAATGAGATCATATGAGTGGACCCTTACACTGTGAATGGTATCCTTATGAGGGGGAATTGGTACACAGACAACACAGAGCAAGGGACGACCATGTGAGGACACAGTGAGACGATGTCTGTCTACAAGCCAAGGAGAGAGGCCTCAGAGGAAACCAACCCTGCCAGCACCTTGATCTTAGACTTCCTGCCTCCAGAACTGCAAGGAAATAAATTTCTGTTGGTTAAGCCACCCAGTCTATGGTATTTGTTTATGCTAGTCTTAGCAAACTGATACATTGCATAGCATTACTTCTTTAAAAAAATTTTTGATTTTATTTATTCATGAGAGACACAGAGAGAGATGCAGAGACACAGGCAGAGGGAGCAAACTGTTACATTGCATAGCATTACTTCTTTAAAGAAAATTGGTTTTATTTATTCATGAGAGACACAGGATGAGATGCAGAGATTTATTCATGGGAGATCTCACAGAGAGAGATGCAGAGACACAGGTAGAGGGATTTTATTTATTCATGGGAGACAGAGATGCAGAGACACAGGCTCCCCCGAGGGAGCCTGATGCAGACTCGATCTCAGGACCCCAGGATCTTGCCTTGATCCAAAAGGCAGACACTCAACCACTGAGCCACTCACTTCTTCATGACGGGAATGTTGAAAGATAGGCGGCAGTGTTTTAAACTGCAATGTGTTGGAAGGAGTTCGGCAGTTGGAGGACCTAAAGGCCAGTGTGGCTTGAACATGGTGGGCAAGGCATCACGTCGGAAGAAGCAAATGTCAGGAGGTAGGCAGGGATCAAGTATTGGAGGATTTTTTTTGTCCCAGCAAAGATTTCAGATGGTGTTCTAAGTGCAGCAGGATTTTAGAAGGTTAATCCAGAGAATGATGTTTTGATTTATATTTTTAAAAAGCACTAACACAGCTGTGAGGAAGAGGACAACTGGAAGCAAAGTGACTGATTACTATGTGAAAGTAGGGGTCCAGGGGAACAAAGTTGTTGGCTTGGAGGAAGGTACTGGTGGTGAAAATAGAGAGGGACAGATAGGTACAAAATAAGGTTTGAAGGTAAAACTGGCAAGACTTGAAGAAGAACTAAATGTGAGTTTGTTGGGAACTGAAGGCTCACTACCAGATTTCCAGCTTGAGAAACTAAGGACACTATTTACTGGGATGGGAAAAACAAGATAGATCAGATAGGAAGATGAATGTGAATCAAAGGCTTTGTTTTGGACACCTAATGCATCTTTTGAATTTTCTTCAAATGAAATTTAGCAAATATCCCCTGAAACAATAATCCAGAAGTGAAAAATTTCCCCTAATTTTATTCACATGTCTCTCTTTTAACAAAAGTAGAGTAGAAAGAAATTAGTTGGAACTACCCAAGACACATGTCACCTCAGCTTCCAAGCAGTCTGCCCACCCCAAACCCCAGTTGAAAGGGGCCTCCAAGTATGCAAGTATATACTAAAATCTGTGCTTTTAATTAAAAAATAATAACCAAAGATTAGACCTGTTCAAAAATATCAGTCAGGGTACCTGAATGGCTCAGTCAGTTAAACGTCTGCCTTCAGCTCAGGTCATAATCTCAGGGTCCCGGTATAGAGCCCCACATCCAGGCTCCTTGCTCAGCAGGCAATCTGCTTCTCTCTCTCCCTCTGCCCTTCTCTTTGCTCATGTTCTCTCTGTCTCTTTCAAATAAATAAATAAATAAATAAATAAATAAATAAATAAAATATTTTAAAAAATCAGCCTCACTTTATAAAAGAAGGAATACCACCTTCTTAAGAAGCAGGTAAATCTAATTTGTCTAAGAAAATAATTGAAATTATTAGAACTCTCTATACATCGATAAAAGAATAGAACTCTAAACAGAATTCAGTATCAATCTCATTTTTTAAAAAAAGGAAACGACCTGTTTTCTTCTTAAGAACAATAGGTACCACCTGTTCTGTTATGAAATATTTAGCAAAACATAAGGAGATTTCTGAACATCGGAAGAAGATTGGACCCAGACAGAGTCTATGGCTCTCTTTGGAAAGAAGGTAATTTAGTATAATATTTGGGCCAATATGCATGAAAGCAAATATAAAAAATAATTATAAGTAAAGTTCTGATCTATTTAACCCTAGAAAACTAATTAGAGTCATAGGATACCTTAATAATAACTACCAGGAAACGGCTTAAACCCTTTATCAAAACTTTGGGTCTACATGATTCCCAACACTTAGACTGAAAAATGAAAACATAAGTGATTAAAATGTTTTAAAAAGCCACATCGGATTTTTTACTGATTTTTTTTCCATTTTAATCTGTAATTTTAGCTTTGTTCACTATGCATAGCTTGATGTCTAGATAATAGCAAACATTTTTTATGAGAGAATAACTCTGTCTACATTGTTGTTAGAACAGTATTTTAATATAGGATTTTTTATTCATACTTTATGTTTATAAGCATTATTTTTGTGTTAAGGAAAAATGTATTTTGGTTAAAAGACTTCTGTTTGACCTGATTAAGCACCTGCTTATTAAAAAATAATAATAGGGGGCAGCCCTGGTGGCTTAGCGGTTTAGCACTGCTTTCAGCCCAGGGTGTGATCCTGGAGACCCAGGATCGAGTCCCACATCGGGTTCCCTGCATGGAGCCTGCTTCTCCCTCTGCCTGTGTCTCTGCCTCCCCTCTCTTTCTCTCTCTCTCTCTGTGTTTGTCTCTAATAAATAAATAAAATCTTTTAAAAATAAAAAAAATATATAATAATAGCTAATATTTATTGAGATCTTTCTATGTGTCAGGTAGTATGACTTTCTTTTTCATCCAAATACTTCTTATCAGGTTATATACTATTTTTGTATCCAGAGAATTAAAAATTCTGTTTTTATAGATTATGTTAGTCTGTTAGCGCCACTATAAGGAAATACCACAAACAGGGTGGTTTAAACCACAGAAATTAATTTCTCACAGCTCTAGAGGCTGGAAGTCTTAGATCAAAAGATTGGTTTCTGTGGAGACTTCTCTTCCTGCCTTGCAGATGGCCATCTTCTCTCTCTGTCCTCACATGGTCTCTCCTCAGAGGCTGAGGGTAGAGAGAGCTCTGGAATCTCTTCCTCTTGTAAGGACAGCAGTCTTCTCATAGTAGAGCTTCATTCTTATGACTTCACTTAGTCTTAATTGTCTCTTTAAAAACCCTGTCTCCAAATATAATCACATCGAAGGTTAGGGCTTCACATAGGAGTTTTTTGAAGAACACAGTACAGTCCATAACAGAGATATTAAGAAACTCATGCAAGATCACGTACCCAACAAATACGGGAGGTTTAGAACCCAGGCAGTCTGACTATAGAGCTCTATTTTACATTTTCACTCAGTTTGCCTTATATAGTAACATCTGTCTCTGTCTTCCAGAAGCCTTGGCAGGTACACAAAAATTAGAAACAATGCAATTGGCAGAAATTCATATAGGTCAAATAACATGAAAATATGTGTTCTGTACACAACTAGTAAATTTGGTCTTTCATTCTGTGTTGGAAATATTTTGTGTGTGTGTTTCTTTTTTATTTTTTCAAATTGATGCAAATAAAGCAACTTAACTTCAGTATGGATTGAATATTTTTAATCTCCAGAAATCCTAAAGAATGTATAGCAGTAACAATAATAGTCCATTTCAGCAACACAATTTCTGTATCTAGGTTAATAATCTAGGGGGAAATATATCAACATTATGTTAATTAAACTCTCAGTTGGCCATACCTTGGGAGATGTTATGAATGGTGCTGAAGAGAAAAAGTCAATATGCAAATAGTTACAATATCAAGATATAGTCAGGAAATTGTGGCATAGATGAGACAAGCTCATACATGCATGAAAGAATGTAAATGTAGATAATATGAATGGCAGTAAATACCAGAAGCAGGCATAGTGGAACAATACCTGTGTGTTTGAAAATTCTTTACACACCGTAAATGGGTTTTTTAATGCAAGAAAATAAAAAAAAAAGCACAGAGACTGTCAGAGAAAGCCACTGATCATTGAAGCTAGAAAATACAAATCATTGTCAAAAGACTATTTTGAAATACAAAGAGCGACTATATACATCGCTTGGTGGGACAAATGTGGGATAAATTTAAGAACGGAAAGCAGTGTCTCTACAATGCCAAATATTATGTAACATAAGCCTAGAATATCCTTTTGCCTCAATCTTGAATGAAAATTATCTATAAAAAAAAAAGCTTGCTTTCATGAAATTTACCTAAACAAAGAGTCACAATTTAACATCTATTAATAATTATATTTGCCTTCAATTCAACATGCATTTACTGACTCGGACCCTCAGTTGAGAAATCCTAGCTTTTTGGGTTTATCTCCTTTCTCCATCCTCTCCCACAGACCTCATATCTACCTTGGATGGGAACACTAGCAAAATACAGTAAAATCTAAGTACAGAGGATGGGTAGATACCTGAGTTAGTCTCATCTATTTGGGGATGCAGAATCTGTTTAACACAGCATCAGATGAAAAATTTAAAAAGCAGCCACTTAGTAAATATTTGTAATGCCTTGCCTCAAATACCTGCACATTTAAAAACTTGCAGAGGTTTAAATCAGTCGGATAAAATATTCAATAATTAACTGTCCTCTCAACTCTTTTGTTATGGAATAGACATAATCCATGTTTATCTTTCAGCCTACATTTGCAAAGCAAATAGCAATTGTATTTTAACCACACTGTGTCTTAGTTCCTCTTTCACTGTTACCACTTGTTAGCACAAAAAATAGTGAAGCCTCTACAATGTGGAACACCAGCAGGGAGGGCTTAGGAGTAGGGAGAACAGGCATGGCAACCTGTCCTTGGTGTAGCTTCTTCCATTCACAGACTGATTCTCAACTCTGTGTAATCCTATTGTGATCAGCGCCTGGTTCTCAGAGAGCATGTAGCATAATGCCTGCTGCCTAATAAGTACTCCATTGCTGTTTGTTTAATTAATAAGTTATAATATTCATCTTCTTGAGCCACCAACGGATTAATTTGGACAAGAAACACACACACACAATTATCAGTAGCAGAGTTTTGTCATTTCATCAAATCCCTTTAGCATTGAAGCAGTCATACATTATGAACCACTCAGTGGTTTTTTTCTCTGTTTTTTTTCCTCTGGTTTTCTTCTGGTTTTTTCTCTGGTGAGGCTGTGCTTTTCTTGAAGGTAGAAATAATAAATACAAAAGGGGAGAAACAATCAGGGTGGAAAGGACAGGTATCCAACAGTGAGCAATGATCTGCTGAGCTCTGCACCACCGAGCCATACACTTTGCCATAAGTACACACACACACACTCATCCCATGGGACAGCAGTGGTTTGGTGAAGTTAGGTCCCACACGAATGCACGACTTGCCGTAGCCTTGTCATGCACTGGAACCTGAAGCCATAAAGGAAAGTGGCCGTGCTAAGTGTGATGCCCTGAAGTTGATAAAATGCCTTATGTACCTGAAGTCGTGCCTGATAAAAATATTAGCAAACCATGAAATGTTGGTTTAGGAGTAATGAGTGGTGAAAGAATCCAGGGGCTCCGGGAATGTCAATACTAGCCGGTGGGAGGGAGGACATCTGAGGCCAGAGAGGAGAGGCTTTGGGCCACGTGTTGGCTCAGCCACACTGCAGCTTCGTGGTGTGACAGCTGCGAGGCTTGGGGCGAGTCTCAAGTACCATCTCTGAAAAATGGGGGTAGTGATCGTCAGCCTAGAGCAGCGCTGTGAGAGCGGAGCTGGATGCCAAGGACCTCACAGAAGGCAGATGCCCAGGAAATGCAGCTTTCCTTTTTTTTTTTTTTTTTTTTCTTTTGATGTAAAACTTACGAAAGGGCCTTATGAAAGGGCCAGGTTCAGTGTTTTCCAAGGAGCTCCAGCTAGGGTACTAAGGAATACCAAGGCTGTGCCCCTAACACGTGGCTTCACATGAAAGCCTCACTCGGAGAAGAGAGGCCTTACAGTTTAATCACTGAAAACTCGATTTTAGGGACAGGTTTCAGCCAAATAGTTTGATTTCTTTTCGAATACCAGGAACTCTGCCAAGTTCTTAGCCGTGGCCTTTCCATCCATTTTCCAGTATTTATAATGTTCAATGAGTTTCTTTTTCTCGTTGATTCCTTCTGGAACAAAATCCACCACCACTGTCAATTGTTGCTTTCCAGGGCTTCATTAAAGCTACTTGGATTAAGGCTTTGAGCCTCGAGAAACACTGTTTGCTTGGCTTGGCTGTGCTTTAATGTGAAAGCCTGCAATGAATTTCCTCAGTGTTGTTCTGAGAAAGAAAATATCTCGTCTCAAGCAGTTCTTGTCTCTGCTTGCCCCGGTGATAGATATTAAATAATGCGGTGTTTAACCTCCTCATTTTTCTTCACTCAGAAAACAAGCAGTCAAGGACACAGGAGACAGTAGGTAATAGCTGAAGAAGCAACATTTGGCACTCTGCCCCCCCCCCTTTATTTTATTCTTTCTCTGTGTCATTTTTAATTTGGGCATCCACTGATGAGGAGAGAACTTCTGGTGAAAAGCCAAACAGAGATCTGATTGACATGGGGTTTCTCACTATCCTTCATCCCTCCCCTCTCCCCCTTGTGCCACTCTTGACAATGTTCAGCAGATAAACAGCTGGAGAGGCTAGAGAGCCTCAAAAGAAGATGGGAGTGAACTTGAGTTTTTGAGCAACTATCAAATTTTAGGGTTTTTTTTTTTTTTTTACTTTGTTTTATTCTCCTAAGACCAGCCAAAACTCCTTGAGCCAAAGATCACACCTTGACCATCCAGCAGCAAATCCTGGCAGGACCACCTTCTAAAAAATCCAGAATACAACCACTCTACCACCCTTCCACGTCCTGGTCTCCTCTTTGTTGTGCGGCTCATCACAACTCTCATGGTCGGAATGGTCTCTCTCCCCACATGCCTGGAGTCCTCAGCACAGCAGCCTCGTGATGCTCATGCAAGTCAGATGATGCCTCTGCCTCTGCTCCAGGGGTCTTCTATATCTCAGACCCCTCTGAGGGTGCTGGCTGGACGCCTCTCTGTGCTGTGTGGCTGAGCCTCCACGAGGCCCACACATCCCATCTGCTTGCTCCCACCTTCACGGCTTTCTATTCGGATCAAACACGCCTCCTCAGGTCCCTGCCCCTGTGCCCAGCTCGCTTCCACACCAGGGCCTTTGCACCTGTTGTTTTCTAGGCCCAGAAGTCCCTTTCTCCCAAATACCTTCAAAACTCACTTCTTCACTTCCTCCATGCATGTGCTCAGGGGGGGCCCTGATCGAAGGATGCCTTCGTTGACCACCTTACACAGAAGGCAGTTCTCTGTTACTCTCTTTCCCCTTGTGCTGCTTCGTTCTTCTTTACTACACCCATCAGCTTTGGTACACATTTATTTTATTGATGTCCATCTGCATCCACTAGTATATAAATTTCATGAAAGATGCCAACAAATGAGATTACATTTGAGAGAGATGAACTTACCCATAGTGTATGTGGTCCTCCAGCCTGGCAGTCTCAGCGGCCTGTGTACTCTTTGCTACATCAAGCAGCGGACTTTTTTTTTTTTTTTTTTTTTGGTAGCAGCGGACTTTGAAGCAAAAATAGCCGTGCTCCATCCATTGCTCTTGTGGGTCTGCACATTCACTAGAGACGGGATGCTCAAAGTGCACCACGCTTTTGTATCTACCGGCTGCATCTAAATCCTGCAAATGTACAGCGTTATCCAGTTACTCAGCCTAGGAAAGTTGAAGCCTTTGTCAGCCTTAGGTTTTCAGGAGAGGAAAGAAGGGTAAAAGAACAAGACTGAGCATAACACAGGATTCCTTAGTTCCCAGAGCCTGTGTCACCTCTCTAGCTGTTCGGCATACTCTTTTTATAGGGTCTTTTTTCCTCTACATGTCATATCTCTCCCATTGCAACTTAAAAAAAGAAAGAAAGAAAAGAAAAAGGAACAGGTCTAAATGCTTCTTTTGAAATAAAATGATCCTTCTGCCTGCAACAATGCCAAAAAGCCCTACTTCCAAATCCCTCCAGCACATCCTCTGTACTGTTGCCAGGAGGGTCTTTATAAGACCCGAATCTTATTACTTAACCCATTTTGAAAAAGAAAAAAACCCTGCTATAACCTACAATCATGATGCCTTGACCTAACATACTAGCATATGAGGTCCTTTCTGATTGAAATCCTGTGCCCCTCACAGACCTCTGCCCAGGCTTGCCCCCTCTGGCAACTTTTAATTTTACAACAAAAGTATTTATAGGGCCCTGCATACATTATGCAATGTCACAATCAAACACTTTTCTACACTAGACACTCCAACACTGCTTTCTCTGCCTGATTTCTGTCTGCCAGTCATTAACACCGGTGTCTATTGAGAGCCCGCTACATGTCAGGCAGTGTCCAACTATATATATTTGTGTATATATAGATATATATAAATGCATACATTGCATTTAGCCCATGTGTTACAGATAAAGGAAGTACAGCTGAGAGAGCCCAAGACCCCATGACTAAACAATGGGAGGGCAGGGATCCGAGCCACACTTTCTTGCCATGACACCAGTGTGTGTCATCTTTCCGCTGTGCTGGGTGCCACGTGTCTGCTCCTGTGATCGCATCTCCTGCTAAGACTGCAGGTCCCTTCCTGGCACAGCCTTCTCGTTCTCCTTGTAGCTACAGTGCCTCAGTAGCCTGGGTCATCAATTTTGCAGTTGCATAAATAGGATTAATTATCTGCGAGAAAGACCATGACTAGGAATTACGTCTGAACACCAACAGCTTTGGGGCAGTCAGCCCTCATCTGGACTGTGTGGCCTTGTCCCTCACCACCCATTCTAAGCGAACAAATGCTCACACTTCATAGAAGTTTGTTCATTCGGTTTGTGATGAGCACAGGTCTATGAACACAGCCACCCATGAACACTCATGTTCGCTCCCGTCTGCCTCTGAGGAAGTCCATAGGCATACTTCTTTCTGTAACTGAGGATTTTGTTTTATGTACGAAGATGGGGTTCTCTAATACTTATTGCTGGTGCTCTTCATACAATGAGCAGCAGACCTGCTTTGCATTATGTTTTCAAATGGCCTCTGTTGATTTAAACATACTGCTTTTTTTTAATTTAAATATTTTTTTATAACAGTGATAATGCCTGTTTCATGTAATCCCCCCAAAATTCAATAGGTTTCTTTTTTGTATGGGACTAGATGATTTAAAAGTTCATATGGAAAAATAAATGCAAGAATCCTCAAGAATGTAAGAGGGAGAGAGAATAATGAGGGGGTTCACGTAGTACCAGATATTGGAATTTACTTTAAAGCTAATGTAATAAAAAAAAATGCTATTTACACAAGAAAGAGCAAATAGAGCAGTGGAATAGAATCAAATCGAGAAACATATGTAAGTAAATGTGGGAAGTTACTATATGATAATGAGAGCATTTCCATTCCAGGAGAAATAGAGAGTTTGTTTAATAAATAATTGGCATTATTTGGTTATCAAAATCAAAAAAAGTTTGAATTTTAATAATATACTTAAACATTCAAAGTTTTAACTGAAGAAAGGAAGGATAGCACTATACATTTATTTATAAATTTACATTTTTGACTTGTTACAACACATATTACCTTTGTAATTTAAAAGAACTAGAATTTATTTAAAAAATGATGTTCAGGGCAGCCCGGGTGGCTCAGCGGTTTAGCGCCACCTTCAGCCCAGGGCATGATCCTGGAGACGCGGGATAGAGTCCCACGTCGGGCTCCCTGAGTGAAGCCTGATTCTCCCTCTGCCTGTGTCTCTGCCTCTCTCTCTCTCTCTGTGTGTGTGTGTGTGTCTCTCGTGAATAAATAAATAAAAATCTTTAAAAAAAATAAAATAAAAGTGATGTTCACATATTGCATAGTATATATTACATGTTCCTAACATTAAAACAATTTAGATTATAAAAGTAAATACTAAAAGACTCCTTCCTGTTTACAGTACCCTTGGTTTATATTTCGCCTCCCTGATATTTTTATGTGCATTTATATATACATATGCAGAGGGACAGTTTGGTTTGTTTGTTTTTTTACTTTAATGAGGATATTATTTTATTTTGCAAATTATTATGCATATTAAATGTATCATGTGGACGATCTTATACAAAAATATATATTGATATAGCTCAATTTTTCCAAAGGCTACACACAGTATTCCATTATATCATTCTAACTTCAATTTATTTAAGTTGTCCTTTATCGATAAGAATGTCTTTAATATATTGTTGGATGTCAAATTATACAGAGGCACCTAGTTGGCTCAGTCTGTTAAGGAGCCAACTCTTGATTTTGGCTCAGGTCATGATCTCAGGGTGGTGATCAAGCCCTGCATCAGGCTCTGCACTCAGCAGGGAGTCTGCCTGCCATTCTTTCCCTCTCCCTCAGCCCCTCCCCCTGCTTGTGTGCTCTCTCGCTCTCTCTCTAAAGTAAATAAGTAAATATTAAAATGAAGTGAAATCATACAGAAGGAACAAAAATGAAAAGTCAAGTTTCCTCTGACTCTGTTTCCAACATTCTTCCCCAGGAATAAACAAAAAATGGATCTGTGTTGTAGTTCTGGAGTTACCATTACAGCTTAAATGACATTTTCCTCTTTTTTTTTTTTTTTTTGTTTTTTATTGTTTGTTTGTTTGTTGTGCTTTGACTTTAGGATGTAGCTATTGCCTTCCTGATACAGAAACTACCATCTTGTGAGTTGCTGCTCCATCTCCCGCCTCCCCCACTTCCCTACATCTGCTGTTCTATGACCATGATTATGTATTATTTGTTTAGTCTGTCAATGCAAAGCGTTTAACTCAGATTTAAGAGGCGTTAATGAGATTATTCTCCTATCAATATTTACTACATAACAAGTAATACTGTTGGATTTAGAGAGAAAGAAATATAGTATTAAGACACTAATCACCAGCTACTCATAGGACAGTGCCCCAAATCTGAAAGTCCACTAGTTTCTCTTAGCTTTTTTTTTTTTTTTTTTTTTTTTTTTTTTGAGCCTAAGTCATGTCAGCTGCTACCCTTGTGGCTCATGACGTACTCTTTTTAAATTATTTCTCTTTTGTTTGATCTTCTGGAGCACCTTACTAAGTAATGCTTTTGGGGAGTTTTCCTTTCTCTCTCTCTCTCTCTCTCTCTCTCTCTCTCTCTAGAAATTCTTAAAATTTTCTTTCCAGAGATTTCAACAGAGCATGTTTAAGCATAGATCTTTTTTCTGTCTACCTCATCTTAGTGAGACTTTCCATATGAGGGATCTTATGCTTCTGCAGTCTGGAATATTTTTATTTCATTATAATCTTTCACTATCTCTCCTCTTTTCTGTCTTCTCTTGGAACTCCTTTTAGTCAACTATTGAGCTTGTTGGACCCATTCCTCATATCTTCAAAATTTTAATTTTATTTCTTGTGTCTTTTTTTGTTTGTTGTTTTAGGTTGTTGAAAATTTCTTTGCTTGAGCTTCCAAATCAAAAATATGGTTTTTACCTCCATTAGAATATGGTGGCCCATTGATTTTAAAATTTCAGCTGTTGTATTTTAATTTCTAAAAATTCTTTCTTGTTTCACAGATACAGTAGCCTCACTACTAAGGATAATACTTAGAATTTTGTTTCACAGATACAGTAGCCTCACTACTAAGGATAATACTTAGAATTTTTAGGGACATTTTGGGTCTATTTTGTTTCCTCACATTTCTGCTGATCTTCTGCTGTCTGCTCATATTTGCAGATCGTACAGGTTGTCCTGAGATGCCATGTGTAAGAGCTCTTCAGTTAATTCTCATTTGGCATATAGACATAGGATTATCTATGCCAGCTAATAGGGTGGGTATAAGATTCTGTACATACTTCTTCACTTTGTCTTCTTTCATCTAATAATATCTCCTGCCGATTTTTCCTTATCAATGTATCAATCCCTCTTTTTTTTTTTTTTAGAGCTTCATTGTATTCCATTGTGTGGATGTACCATAGTTACTTAATTATTTCCCTATTGACTTGAAGCACTTGAGTTATTCCAAATATTAGAGCAAGGAATTCTTTCCTCTATTTTAAAGCTGTAATGAATAATCTTATCTATTTGACATTTCGTACATGTGCAGTTATATCTGCAAAATCATCCCCTAAGGACAAAATCTGTATTAAATTAAATACAGAATCTGTATTATTAAATCTGTATTAAATCTGTATTTTTAATTTTGGTAAGTATCAACAACTTACCTTTCAGTTTTAAATATGAGGAAACGGGTGCTTGTGTGGCACAGTTGGTTAAGCATCCGACTCTTGGTTTCAGCTCAGGGAGTGATCTCAAGGTCATGAGATTGAGCCCTGCATCAGGCTCTGCACTCAGCAAGGAGTCTGCTTAAGAGCCTGTTGCCCTCTCCTTCTACCCCTCTCCCCTACCATGCTCTCCCTCCCTCTCAAATAAATAAATAAGCCTTTTTTAAAAATTAAAAAAATTTAACAAACGTGAGGAAACAGCTCCAGAAAGGTAAAGTGATTTAAAAATAGGTACGTAGCAAATTTATCCTGGTGTGGGGAACAGAACCATCACCTGATGAGATTTGGTCCAGTATTTCTTCCACTATCTAACACTTCTCTCACTGTATTCTATAAGCAGGGACTATAGATATGTCAGGTAATCATCTTGATCATCAGGGGCTATTCAAGATATCATGAATCAGTGCCTAGAAAGGACTAAATACCCATTTCCCATTCCCCATAGCCTCACAGAAATAATGAAACAGATATATGCATATGAAGACAATGCAACAATGATATGAAAATAAAGCAAAGCAAAATAAAGATGGAATTAGCTATGGACTAGAAAATTTAAGGAAATTTTGGAGAAAGAAAGCAGGATATGAAAACCTATAGCTAGAAACACAAGAGAAGAAAGTAATTCTCAAGGTAGTTTTCAAGGAAACTCCCAAGTACAAAGTTAATTAGGACAAAGGCAAGAGTAGTTCATCAGGCAAACACCAAGATTTTTAAGTTAAGAACTAAATTTAAAACAGCCAGCTCAGCTGCCTTCCTAGCTCTCACCCTACCACAATATACAGAAGCTACTTCAGAGCTGGCATAGGAAGTTTTGCCTTTAATATTGAAGACATCTCATCCAGTACTAACCAGACTCGACCCTGCTTAGCTTCCAAGATCAGATGAGATTGGGTGTGCTCAGGATGGCCTGCCCATAGACTGAAGCCCTATTCTCGAATGAACAAGTGATTGATGGGATTGGGGAAGGGTCTTAGTACATGTACTAGACCTGAGAAAAGAAATGGAGGTTTAGGTAACCCTACATGTCTGTCTACTTCAGAGAGCCAGGTGAAATATAAAGGAAGCAGCTCTGCCAATCAGTAAAAAACAGGAAAGCCCTTTAACCATCAGAATACAGCCATTCTTCCTTGACTATAGTGGGATTCCCAGCCTCCTGCCTGCTCCTAGCCGGCAGGCCCTACTAGGAAGCCTGCCCTGTCAGAATGCCTGAACAGTGTCACAGGTGAATTTTGCCCTCCCATTCAGAAAGCATTTGGTAAGCCAGCCTGCACCAGGAGTGTGTCGCTTTGTTACAAGTCATCCAGCTGTGCACACACACACAAAATTGTGCAATATATTTTACCTCATAAAAGCTCTTCAGATAATTCTGGTTGTATCCAGGATTGAGAAACCCTGCTCTAAACAACTGAATGGGATAGTTGCTTGTGTTTAGTATAAAATGACCTCTGCTTTTTTGAAATTGAGTTTAGAGTGAAAAATCAGATTCTAAATCTACTTACTAGAAAAGTATTTTTGTGCCGAGAGAACTATTAGCTTATAGTTAACTCTAATCAATATACAGAGATTCTAGTTAAAAACAAAGTGCCTTTGGTGGACCTACGATGTAGTATTCTTTTCAGCATTTTTGGATGAGTGTACCTAGACTTGATTGAACAGCCTTATCTCCATCACTGATGAATAACCTATATTTTCCTTCAAATTCCACTTCTTTGTCATTGGTGTTTGGTGATTCCACTATGATATGTCTATTCATGGAATTGTTTTACTCATTTGTTTGGATTACTATCTGTAAATTAGTGTCTTTCATCTGGTCTGGGAAATTCTCAGGCTTTACCTGGGCAAATATTTCTTCTTTTCCATTTTTTCTGTTCTCCCTTTTTTGAGATTCTAACTAGACATAGACTAGAACTTTTCATTCACTTCATATTTTTAAACATTTCTTTTATATTTCCATCTTTTCTCTATGCTGATGTTTTCTTCAGCTATCTCTTTCTTTCTTTAGCTTCTTAGCCATCCAAAATGGCACTTTTGCCTTTTTCTTCCCAAAAATGCTTGCCATTTTTAGAGTTTCTGTTTGATTCCTTAACAGGTCTACCAGGTCATTCCTGGTAATTCCTTCTTTAAAAAAAAAAAAAAATTCCTATATCATTTCTTTAAATTGTTCACACATAACTCTTTTGCATTCTATATCTGAATCCGGCCTCTGCAATCCTTGAGGGTCACCTCTTTCCTTTTAGTTTGCTCTGACTCTCATTCCTGGAGCTTGCCTTTTCTTGTGCTTGTTGCTCTTTGATTTTAAGCTTTTTGTTTGTTCTTCCTCTGTTGGGATCCTGTGAGGATGCTTTCCCAAGGAGAGTACCTGTATCTGCTTCTGCTGTGAACTAAGGGCCTGCACCAACCTGGGACCATGTAGTCCATCTGAGAGTCAGAGTTCAAAGCAGGATTCTCAGGCTCAATTTGTCTATGGTATTGGCCCAAGACTCACGATCTAATTTATGCATAAAACCTCAGGGCAACCCTGTCCCTCCTTGCCCCTCCCACTCCTGAACAGCTTGTGGTTTGGGGTTTTGAGACCACCGGGAAGCATTCCCCAACTGGAGTCCTTTCTACAGCAGGAGGGCCCCTCCCAACAATTATGTTCCACCATATTGCTGGAAGCAGTTATCTTTATGAAATATTTTCAGCAGTGCTCTGGGGAGCCAAGCATGATTGTATCAAAAGTAAATGGGCACAGCAAGGAAGACTGTTTTGGTGATTAGGATAAATTGTAATCAGCTGATTATCATATTAATATAGTGAAAATAACTTTCTGATCTCTTTTCTATCAGTTTAACATTTTTTTCTAACATCTCTAATTAATTCCCAAATTAATTTGTTTGGCCACAGAGTTTTATGGATTTCCATTAAAAAGTGTGACAAAAATGTGCTAATAAGCCTTTTAACTAACTTTGCAGGTAACTTTACGGCACATATGTAATTCTTCCTCTGGTTTTCTGTGTTTCTCTGGTTAAAAAAACCATAGAGGTCATGCTAATGGACATCAACAGTTTGAAAGGAAAAAAATATCAGCATCTGCCTTTGTATCTATCTGTATTGTATACGCATATGCCTTTAGATGTTATGATGTGGTGTGAAGTCAGGTTGTTCTAGTACATGGTCTAATTTCTTTCAGGTGCTAGACTTTTGTTCTTGTGCTATTTTGCACATGGTGGAAGTAAAGTAATCCAAATGACTTAACACCACTATCTCAGAGGTGGACCTAGTTCTTCAGTACCTCACCTGTTATTGTTTAATCAGGCCATTAACAGCAAAGTGTGTCATTTCTAATTTGTGGGGATGCAAACACAGCCTGCTTCCTGCCTCTGCGTTTAGAAGAGTCCAGCGTTCTCTAGCACATCATCTTCAAAAAGATTCCGAGTTTCTTCCTGAGGTGCTGGGAAATAAAGAAGTCTTATATTCATATTAGAAGGGTTGCTCTATTTCTAGGAATTCAAAGAAATTCAGGATATGAATTTCAGCTTGATGAGAGTATATCCAGCATGGAGTGGGATACATGACAGGCACTTAATATTTATTATTTGTTGAATGAAAGAAAAAAAATGAATGAATGAATCTTTTAAAATAGGGATCCAATAATACAAAACTAGCCTACTAGTAATGATTCTCATGGTGAGATTTTATTTGCTCCTTTATTGGCTCTTTTATTTAATATGCCCCCATCCCATCACATACATACATACACACTGAGCAAGAGAGGGCAGCAGGGATAGAAAATAAATTTAATTTATTCCAGTGTGAATTTTGAGGCTAGAAATAACCAGTAATTATAGTCCAAATGAGTGACCTAATGCGTTAGGACATGTATTTAAGCTTCTATACTTTTATAACAACACAAAAAAAGAAAGAAGCTCTTCTCGCTGATTTTTTTTGGCCTATTTTGTTCTGCCGACTGTAGCTTTTTTGTTTTGTTCTGTTTTGTTTTTACATAATTTGAGAGTGGTGTACTGACTAGGAATGTGCCAGTAGGAACTAAAATTTATCTTGTGAGGAGATAAAAATCAGTATCTGGAGGATTGTTTGGTAATTCACACTGAAAACAGAAAGCTTTGATAAGAAACACATTGGATTCCCCTGGTGGGTACATTGTGAGTCTGTGCAAAACAAAAGGCTGGGGAGGATCCCTTGTGCCCACCGTCCAGTCCCAGTCCTATTGTCCAGGCCCACAGCCTCATCACAGAACACATGTCATGATGCCATTTCTCTTGGGATCCTGGGCAAATGGAAATTTTGCTTGCACTGATTTTGCTTTTTTTTAAAATATTGTATTTATTTATTCATGAGAGACACAGAGAGAAGCAGAGACACAGACAGAGGGAGAAGCAGGCTCCCTGCAGGGAGCCTAATGTGGGACTCGATCCCGGAACCCTGGAATCACAACCTGAGCCAAAGGTAGACCCTCAACCACTGAGCCACCCAGCTGCTCCTGATTTTGCTATTTTAAAAAAAGGTTTCTACAATTGACTTTAAGCAGAGTTAATCCAGTCTTTAGAAAGGGTTTTATATTTCTCATGTTCTCATTTCCTATTCATTCCGTTTCCCTCACTGAAATCAGGAGATGAACACTAAGCACACCGGATCACCCAGCACTAGGCAGCAAAGCTGTGACCAGAGTTCGTTCCATTTTTATTCTGTCTCTCTTCATTTGGAGGCTTCTAAAGATGGCAGAAGGAGAAGAAATCTGTTACTCCCAGTGGATAAGCATTCCTCTTCAGACATGGGTCAGCCACAGAGCCAAGAAAATTCAGCATGCTCTGCTATGACTTTCTGAGGCTTCCTACTTGAATTGAGGCAGGTCAGACCCCAATCAGAAGGGCAGCAGTCAGGGCCCCTGGGGGCCTCAGTCGTTTGGGTGTCCCACTCTCGATTCCAGAGGCTCAGGTCATGATCTCAGGGTCATGGGATCAAACCCTGCATCACAGAGTCTGCTTATCCCTCTCCCTCCGCTCCCCACCCTGCTTGCATTCTCAGTTTCTGTCTCAAATAAATAAGTCAAATCTTAAAAACAAACAAAAGGGGAGCAGTGAAGGTCAGCAGCAGCTCCAAGGAAGAGCCACCTTTGTAGGATGTAGGCAAATCCTGAGTGGCCTCCCAATCCAGTTTTCTCCCAGCAGAAAACCCCTTTGGAATTAGCAACCGTTGTTTCTCCACAGTCAACTGTGTAAGGCTTGAAAGCATTAGATAATTTATTTAATTTCTTTTTTTATTCAGAGCATTTTGTGAACAACCAACATTTAAAACTATCTCAAAGCAATTAGTAATGGTAGACATAGCTGAGAGAAGGAAGAATTGGAAGGAATTCATCACAGAGTGTTTACTCTTATGATCTCTGGTTGTTCCTTTACTCCGTAGTACTGGCTGGATACCTGCTGTGTGGTAGGCTGTGGAGGGTGTAGAAAGATATATGACACATTGGCCCAATCTTCAAAGAGTTTTCCATTCACACATGGAAATCAGGCTGAGCCCAAGTACTTATAGTGCAGTGGACTTTCGGCTCAGTGGCACATAGTAATCGGTGCACGGCAGTACGGTAAAGTAGTAGCTAAGAACATAAAGGGGATTATGACCTTGGCTTTCTCAGAGTTCAACTAGGAAGATACACTTAGCCGCATTCACAAGGCTGAACATGATTTGAGGATAAACCAAAGATAGTATGCTGCTGCAGATTTGGGGAAAAGTAAAACTAGATTCACAGATGCCTCTGAATGTCTCAAGGATGGAAGGTGGAGGGTGGGAGGAGGACAGGGAGGGTAATATTGTGGCGAGTTGTATTTAGGCTTTTGAGAGTAAAACTGAATCAAGAGAAGGTGGTCAGCCCAGAGAGGAAAGAACTCCAAAATCCAGTGCTCGCTCACCAGCCAAAGATGAACAGGTCAGACCCTGCGACAGACGAATGAATCCCCTCAATGAGTTAGCACCGTGTTTTGATTCTATACTCACTTAATATTCTGATTATAAACTGGCTTCTGGTTTAAGTCTGTCTGTCAGGGAGAGAATCTTCTACTCATGTAACATACGGGCTTCTATCCATGTAGGTTATACCGTAGTAGCCTTCTGCAACGCACATACACGCACACACCAGTTTCAAGAGCTTAGGCAACGTGCATCCATTCCTAAGAAACAGTTCTGCCCGGTAAGCACAATTCAAAGTCAGGTTCCTCCCCTTCCACACTAAGGATTAGAACCTGACATTGGTGAATACCCCAAGGTGACCTGATTGAGACCATTTGGCAGGCTGCCATCTGCCCTCTTGTGGTGTTGCCCCAAGCTCTCTGGATGCTTTTCAGATCAAGCTAAAACATAAACCAAATGCACGAACTACATGAGACCAGCAAAGGATAAACATTCTTCTAACTGGAACTACCATGGAAACTCTACCCTTGAACAAGTGTAGAGGTTCATTAAGCAGAGGGCTTTGGTGAACGGGAACCCAAAGGCCAACTCATGAGTCAGATGCAGAGGGATATGCACAGTCTCTGCAGACAAGAGCTACTAGGAAAGAGTGGGAGCTGGTGTGGGAAAGGGTGGGTTGGACTGCTGTGGGGGACCAAATCCGGGGTTTGAAGCATACTGAGTAGGAATAAGGAACAATTGAAGAGTCTGGGTAAAAGAATTGGTGTCGTAAGAGATATGCTATGATTGTACTCAACAAGATGGATTCAACTGAATTAACTCATGTGATGACATTCTGCAGCACACAGACGTACACACAACGCACCAATTCCGTGAGCTCAGGTCATGTGTATCCGACTGAGGTGCAGTTTAGAGGCCAAGTGACAAGTTTGGACGCATTTGGAAGATGTCGTCATGAGGTGACTGCGGCCTGAAGTATGATGGAAGCACATGGATGACTGAAAGGAAAGTCCAGGTGCTGGAAGAAACATAAAGGAAACTCCTCTCGAAGTGCTTGTTAATTAGCCTCCTTTCTCAGGCTAAGATTTTCACATAGAATTACGCCAGTTCATAAGACAGCATGGTGCAGTATCAGAGACAAAAGGAGCATCTCACCTCATTTTAGTGAGGAGCAGGCTCTGGGAAGAGCGCGGCAAGATGCTCGGAACCAAGGAGCAGGGCGGTAGCAGCCAGAAGCACCGAGTGGTCCAAGGGAGGTCCAGTAAAGCCTCACCCCCAAGGGGGTGAGGGGTGCATCTGGGGCTGGTAAACTATAATAACTTAGAGTAAAATGTATCTTACAGGATCCGAGGTGGAGTAAGGATGCCAGGTAACTTCAGAGTAACCTGCAGCGGGTGAACTAACCAGGTCTGCTTGGGTCTCAAGATAAGCAGCACATTGGAACTCTCACACATCGCCAGTGAGAATGTGAAATGGTGCATACTCGGTGGAAAACAGTTTGGCGGTTCCTCAGACAGCTAAACATAGGATTGCCACGTGACCCAGCATTCCACTTCTAGATATTGGAAAACAAGAAAATTGAAAAGAATTGAAAACAGGAACTCAAACAGATACTTGTATGCCAATGTTCATTGAAAAATGTGTTCGTGGTAGCCAAGGGTAGAAATAACCCAAGTGTCCACTGACAGATGAATGGGTAAACAACACATGGTACGTAGGTACGACTGAATGTTGTTCGGCCATAAAAAATGAGTAAAGTTCCAGTGTATGCTACCACATGGGTGAATCTTGAAAACATTATGCTAAGTAAAAGAAGCCAGGGCCAAAAGGACAAACATGAGTCCACTTAGAAAAAAAAAAAAAAATATCTAAAAGAGGCAAATTCTTTGAGCCAGAAAGTAGGTTACCGGGGCGTTGGGATGAATAGATTTATTGCTTGATGATTGCAGCGTTTCTCTTTGGCGTGAGAAGAAGTTTTGGATGTACTGGTGACAGATGCATGCCCAACAACATGAACATACTTAATGCAACTAAACTATGTACACTTAAAAATCTTTAAAATGGTGAATTTTATGTTATGTATATTTTACCACAATTTAAAGACAATTTTTTTTTTTTTAAAGAGAAGTTGCAAAGGCTGCTTGTAGACTGAAGAGTGAGAGAGAAAATGCAGCTTGAGCCTGCCGGTTCCTGAGCACCCCTCCTCACCGGGCCCCACAGTTAACCCTATTGCCTGACAGTATGGGAGACACCTTCTGCCCCACGTAACCCCCAATGGGAACCACCAGCCCACATTCCAGCTTCCCCCCAGTGGCTCCCAGAGTCAGTCCTGTGGGGTCTAAATAGCTTCATCGTTGATTGCAATTAGCTCCACTGCCAGTCCCTGCTACTAGAATACACATGGGGACCAGGGGAATATTGGAAGTGCTGGTTTCTGCAGCTTTTGTTTGGTAGAATGCCAGAGAACACAGCTTTTGCTGTCATAATTGGTCTAAATTTAAATACTCACTTGTTTTTGTTTCAAATTGGTTTGTGGGTGCGTGGACACAGCCTAGGTTTGTGGGCATTGGATATATTTTGTCAACATGGAGAGAGTGAGTCAGGGCTTTTTGTTATCTAAACCAGCCCTTGTTTTCAGTCTCGATTTCCTTGTGCCTTGAAAAATGTCCTCCAGCCTTTAAGTCAAGGAGAGGTTGGAATCCAACCACTTAATTGGAGGTTTTCCAGTTCACAGCAGTTAACTTTTCTACAACTTGTCTCCTTAATTTAGAACAACATTCAAAGAGTAATGAGCACTGTACCTCACATTAGTTTGGGCCTATTTCTAGACCGCTGTGTAGGATATTCAGAACTCAAAGACAGTGATTGTCTTTCAAGAGTTTTCAGTAAGACTGTGAAGGAAAACAGTTGTCTCGAATTTTATTAGTTAATTTCAGTCGAATTGCTAAATGGGGTGATTTAGTATTTTTCAGTGAGTGCAGCACTAATTTGCATATTAAATCATATTACATCTGCCTCCATTAATGAAATTATTTTTAGATTTAAGCAATCAATAGAGTCTTCTACAATATTCAAGTCATAGTGTAAGAAATAGCGCTGGCTCGATTGCCTGTTCAGATACTTGTTAAAACATCTTAATTAGCCTATGCTCATTCTTCTCTCGAGTTTAGGTTCATGGCTTTGGTGATCGTCGCAAAGTGGTTTGTGTGTATGACAGCTGGGGAAGGTAGCAGCTGTTTTTGTTTTTCTTTTTGTTTTTTGTTTTTTTTCCAAATAGGCCCTCCTTGTCATCCTGTGCCAGAAAAAAAAGAGTTAAATTCTCTGATTTAAACACACGTACTATATGCCGGGTGTTTAGACTAAATGCACTTGCGGACGAGACAAGCACAGTGCCACACATGAGGCTCTGCCGGAAGACAGCCCTGGCATCCTGGGACAGCCAGAGTTGTGACTGTAATCACAAATTATTCCAGTGAGGAAGAAATGGAGGAAGTATCTATAGTAATCAGCTTGACTGCCCAGGGAGCCTTCTGACAAGGTCAGATTTTAAAAGGGCAGACACAAGTCTTACTTATTAAATTAGCTGATGACATGAGGCTCAGAGAGAGAGGGGGGATGTGTTGGCTGACAGGATTCAAAAGGATCTCAGCGGACTAGAATGATGAGTCCAATCCACAAAGAAGAAAGTTAAAAGGGATCATTTTGAAGTTTGGTACTTGGATATAGAAAGAACCACCACCAGAGGAATAAGGATATATGGATGGCAAGTATGGATGGAAAAGTTTTAGCTGAAATAACTAAAGTTATGAGTCATCAATATGGTGAACGCTTTTTAAATGTGCATGAGCTTTCCAGAATGCTTATGCAATCCTAGACTATATTAATAGACTATGGTATTTAGTAAGAGAACAGCGATAGCATAAAGCATTTGCAGGCAATATACACAGATGTCAGGCAAATGCTCTTTGGGATCAGACAACCGTTTTTCAGATCCCATCTCCGGCTCATGGTGTAGTAGAAGCTCTTTGGGAGCGATTCATAAAAATGTCAAACGTACACTAAACTTTTTAACTTAAATTGTGAATGTTCATTCTTTCATAGATTTTTTTTTTTGGTGTAAGGTCAAACCTTTTCCTTTGAGGGTGGAGCTTACCTTCAGCCAGTGCACACCGCTAGGGCCGTACCTGTGGTTGGTGGCTGACTCCCATTCTCATGTGCTTGGTGTAGGTTCTCGTTGGTTATAACAATATTTGCAATATCATCCCTTTAAATATGGGTCCCCTGACTGGAGTTCTCACTTTCTCATTTAAATAAACCCCATCCTTAATGGATTATCTAAAATTTCTAGCTGCTGCTTTCTTTTAATGGAGCATGTTTTTAAAAGACATCTTTTAATCAATCCAAATCATTCTACAATTTCTGCATTTTTCCCTTTTATAGTTCTCTTGCTCTCATTTATTTTAACAGCAATGTTTTAAGAGACCCATCTGCAAAAAAGTTTCTCCAAGCATTCAACTTAATTTTTACATAAGAAATTTTCTTTTCTCACTCATATTTCACCAGCTTATATAATATTTTATTAAAGTACATGATTAAAATGACCACTTTAACTGGCATAAACAAGATGGAGACAAATAGCTGTCTCACATACAACTCAAGAAAAGTAGGTGGGTACCAGAAGAGAGCCTACTACGGGTGAGCAGTCAGCATACTGTGAAACAGGATCATAATCAGAGGGAAGGCACCAGGATGGAGATGGGAATCAAAGGATGGCTTATGATTGACCAAGTGGAAGCATTTAGTCTAAAAAGGGGGTGATTCACAAATATCTTCAGCTATTGGAGTATCTATTTCAAGGAAGATTCACTGAACCTCTTCTCTAGGCTCGAGAGAGAGAGAGAGAGAGAGAGAGAGAACACACCAATTAATTAGGCAGACAAATTTCAGCTCATACCAGCATGAATTTTAGTAGAGAATTTAAAGATGACACAGGCCCTCTGGGAGATGCCTGTCCCTGGACATGTTCAAAATAGGCGGGATGACCAACATGGCAGTGATGGTATAGAACAAATTCAGGCTAGTATGGGAAATCCAAGTAGATGATGATAATTTCTCAAACCCTAATGGCGATACCAGAATATCAGTAACTCAGGCCAATCTACTAAAAAGAATTAGGCCGAAGACATTCCTCTGGCAAAACATTGCCAAAAGAAGGGCAGTCCCAAATGTCATTGTTTTGTCTTAATTTTAAAAAAACAACTTCTCTTCAAAAGAATGATTTTTGTGTCAAGATACCAGAAATACAACTAAGAACATACATACATATTTGTGTACATACATGTGTACGAGTCCATGCATATACATATTCTCCTCCAGTATGAGAATTCCATACCAAAAAACAAAGCAAAAGAAACAAAGAAACACAAATCTCATTAATAGTATTAACAATAATTATTTCCTGGAATAGGATCATTTTACATCTCCACTAGATGAAGGTATGTTAAGTGAATTTGTTATATGAATTTAAAATGACTTACAAATCTGAAAAGAAATACATAAGTTTGATACTGTTTAGTAATGCTTTCTTTGAAAAATATGATGGGTCCTACTCTGTTGAATAAGATCCACTTGACAGAGTTGCAGAAGTCAGAGTATAGAAATCTAAAAGCATAGACATCCCTTTATTTGGTATCAGGAGACAAGACACAGTAGCTGCAGATGGCAGTCTTTAACTCTGGACAGGTCACATTTTGAGGGATATCGTTTGAGCCCCAGTATATCTTCACTCCATTCTGTAATGGAGTTTTATTCCACCTTATGGCCCCTGGGTACCTATAAATTTCCAAGTTAGAATCCCTTTAAAGCTCATCTGTATGGACTGGAAAAATATCTTCCCATCACATGTGGCTGCACCATATGATTGAATGTTGTGACAATGTTAAATTGCTCTAAAAGTTTCTAAACACAGAAGTATTTATCTTGGACTGGTAACAGATTGTGGATCATACTTTAAGAGCTGATTCTCACCAAAGGTGGAGCAAGGAACCACAGATTTAGAGAGCCTGCCTTGTCTGCCAGTCATTGCTTCCCATGTAACCTCTTATGTATTGACTTGTGTTTTACACTTCAATAGCCCAAAGACATTTTTTAGTCACGACTGTTTATTATAAGGAATTGGCTCACATGGTTATGGATGCTGGCAAGCCTCGGTGTCTGCAGGGTGAGTCGGCAAGCTGGAGGCCCAGGAGAGCCAATGGTGTAGTTCCAGTCCAAAGGCCAGCACCCCAGAGACCCAGCAAGAGCCAACATTCCAGTGAGAGTCTGAAGGCAGGAAAAAACCCAGTGTTCCAGTTCAAAGGGTATCAGGCAGAAAGAATTCTCTCTTACTCATGAAAGGGTCAGTCTTTTTTGCTTTAACCTGCCCTTCAGTGGATTGGGTGAGGCCCACTCACATTGGGGAGAGAAATCTGCTTTACTCAGTCTACTAACTTAAGTGCTAATCTTATCCAAAAACACTCTTACAGAAATGCCCAGAATGTTTGACCATATATCTAAGCTCCTTGTGGCTCAGTCAAGTTGACCATAAAATTAGCCATCACATGATGACACATAGGAAAATGCTAGCCTTTTATTCAGTACACTGTATCACACGCATCATTTAAGGCTCTAAGGGACATAAGGTGACTCGGATCAGGTTTTACACAGTGAGTTCATGGGGGCATGAGCGAGGGGAATGTCGCTAGCAACACAATTTAGTATGTTTTGCAATGAAGCCATATCCAGGGTGGTGTTGTAGGAGAGGCCCATAGCTCCCAAGGGTTCTAATAAGTTTGGAATGAAGCCTAACCATTTGTATTATTTCAAAAGTCTCCCTAAGCCACCTTGTTAAATGATAAGCAGGAATAGACACATAATAGATCCCCAGTGAGTGCATGTTCCTCGGTTAGGAGGTTGTTTGCCACCCTTTTTACAACAGCTGCATCGCCATGCTAAGCACCATTACAACATATATGAAGGATCGCTGTCATTTGTGTTTTGTGATACCGGCCCTGCTCACATTTGCCACGTCAGGTCCCAAACATTGTAACGGGTAAAATCCTTGAGACTTCCTTACAATAGAGGTAACAGTAAAAGCTGTTCTTTCTTAAAACCTGGTGTGGTTAAAACCTATACTAGGTTTTAGTAATAATCCTGCTCACACACCTACCAGGCTGCTAGACAATGACTCCCAGGATCTGTCTTTCGGTTGTACTCAAGTGGCTGGGAATAGTTTGCTGTGGCACCTCTGCCTTTAAAAGGCACTGGGGACTTATTATTTTAATCCTTGTACAGCCTGATTTATCCCTTCAAACATCTGTCAGCTGTGCTTTGTCTTGAAATTGGTACCGATGCTGCTGCTGATTTTTCAACAGCAGCTGGGAGACATTCATTAGTTAGACTCTCAGAGGGTGTGTATGGCTGTAATATTTTCTTTTACTAATGATCTCTGAAGCATTAAATATTATGCATCCCATATCTACAGGAAATCTTGAATTTTTATTTCCCTGCTTCAAGATTCGAAGCATTAAGTTTTACTCAATTAGCTAAATTATTAACAGCCTAGTCCCTGGGTCCTGGAGATATAAAAGAAAAATGGACTTTTAGTTCCTAGGTTAAATGCTTGTTATTTAACACAGGGGAGAAAACATGGCCCGTTCTTTCCAGCAGATATAAATAAGAGCCGAGGCATAATTTTTCTTCAATGATTTCCAAATTAGTTTGTCAATAGAACATCCCTTGATTTAGCACCCATTAAGCCTGATTTAGGTTTCATTTGCTTAACCTTCCATACTCACAGGAGAGAGGTTCTTTTGCCCTCTGAGGCTTCTCCATCCCACCTTTAGTTGGCCATTGTTAAAGCTCCCAGTGGTTTGTGCAAAGATCTTTCACGTTTCTTGTTCTTGGCACCCGGCAACTTACTCCTCATATGTGGACAAAGGCAACAGCATTTTACACTGTACTCGAAGCCTTGAATATTCTCTGTGAGAGTAGCCTGTCCCTCTGGCCCCATCGTTACTGTGCTTCCATCATGAGTTTTCTCTCCTTGAGTTAATTTATTCAGGTTATTTGGGGGTGGGTGGGGATGGAGTAGGAAGGAAACTCAAGAAAATTTTGGAATCATCTGTAATTCTTCTGGAAGTAGATACTGTGGGTAGGAGCCACGAGACGATATGATGCCAGGCCAAATTTATGACTTTACTCAAGTCAGGACCTGAGACTGGAATATATTAAAAGATAAAGAAACTGCCTCTGAAAAATCATAAAGTAACCTTTGTGTTGCAGAGAATTCGCTCAGTATTTCTGCATACTAGCTTTGCCCTGAACCAGAGTAACAGACCTCTCCTCTCCTGTGATGGGCAACCGGCAGGACCTGCTCCCTACCAAAGCTAGCTCTGTGCATGCCTGTGTGGGGGCATTTACACGGATGTTAAATGTTACCGAGTCAATGTCCCTAAATGCTGAAAGACAGGTGCTATAAGCAGGCGAGAGCCCTCAGCTGGGTGAGGTGAGTCTCTGTAGTATATGGATGACATTGCTTTTCCCTGTCTACTAGAGAGGGGCCTGGGTAGCTTAGCCGGATGAACATCCAGCTCTTGATTTCAGCTCAGGTCATGACCTATAGGGGGTCCTGGGATTGAGCCCCTCGTTGGGCTCCGTGCTCAGCATGGAGTCTGCTTGAGATTCTCTCTCTCTCCCTGTGTCCTTCCCCTCCATGCACATGTACATATGTGTGCTCTCACTGTCTCTAAAATAAATAAATAAATCTTAAAAAAAAAAAAAGATATATACTATAGGCCATGAGGGCTTTAAGGAAGAATTTGTATCTTATCTTTTTTCTCTCTGAAAACTGGAAATCCACAGCACGTAATGGAAAACACATAGAGTTTGACGTTGGACAACCAAGGCTTAAACCCAGATTCTCATCTCTCCGAGACTCAGTTTTCTCATCTGTACCATGCAGATAATTCTCATCTAATCCAAAGACCCTAATCAAGCACACAATGAACATTCAGGAAATGTTCCGTCTTATTGGTCTGACTCCTCCAGTGAGTTGTGAGTAGGGGGTGCTCAGAAAATACTGTAGCAACTCCCCGGGATGTGTTTTTTCTTCCCCTTGTAGTCATCCTCTATACTACCCATCTTTTTATTCCTAGTCCCTTTTCTTAAACCTGTTCTGTTTTCCTTAGTTTGCCTTTTTTTGCCGCTCTCTCACCTATTTGATACCTTAAGTCTGAGAATTGCACTCAGTACTGCCAGCCAGTGGGCATTTCCTAGGCTGGGTGATGGATTCGAGGGTAAAGATATCATTGACCTTTATCCAAAAATGAGGAATAACCCACACTTCCCACCCACTTTGGTCGGCAGATTGCAAATCCTCCAGGAGTTAGATCAGCTGATGCACAGTTAAAATCTTCCCAACTTGACAACAGGACTATTACCTGCTATGCTTCCTATTTGATTGCTTTTTTTTCTCCCCCAGAAGGTATGATCATGAATAGTTGTACAATTGAGTCTATTTACCATATTTACAATTCTTCCTGCCTGCCTTTGTTGCTTTTCTTAAGACGCAGTTCTCTACATCTCTTTAAAACTGCCTCCTTTTTTGAGTGCCAAGGTAACTCTTGCTCGAGGCTCCAGGGGATGAGAACAGATGTGAAATTCTCCTGCAGTTAGTAGATAGCACCACTGCGGTTCAATCGCAGATATGAACCAACAGATAATTACAGTTTAAAATTAGTATTTTAATGAACCAGTCTTAGCAAATGTAAAGTGAAATCTCCCAGGCTTTCAAGAAACGAGCAGGAGGGAGGACATTAACTAAGAAGTCCAACAGACGGATGGTCAGCAGGTGCTGGTCTGAGAGTGTTGAACGTTCTAGTTTTTATGTGCTGTGCAAGGAGGGGGAAAGCCCATATTTAAAGGTGAACAGAAATACCTAAAGAGCAGCGTCCAATTCTAATCAATCATAGATCTGAGGCTTCAATCCAAGAACCTCAAATTAAATATCAGTGCAAAATATCGGGAAATAAATTCCTTCTTCATTTAAGCCTAATGTCAAGGTTCTCATTTTCCCTTTCAGAAATTAATGACATCATTAAATATTTATGTAGCTTGGTACCCAGCAGTGATTGTTAGCAATACTATAAACTGTTTCAACAAAATAGAAATATTAGAAACCAGAGGCAAGTGAACAGATCGTTGAATTGTTAAGGTTTAAATGTTTATAGTGCTAAATATGTCTTTTACTAAGGGCTCGTGTATTATACCACCTAGTCAATTAAAAGAAAAGTCCATACATGGATCATGTTAAAAATGGTTTGAGCATTTGATTAAAGTGGACTGTTGAGTGCATCCGTGTAGGGGCAATAAGAGGAGCAGAGTTCTGTTTTCCAGGGCTCACTTGCTTAAAGAACTTGGATGAGTTGCTTAAACTCTCTGTGCCCAGATGAGATGAGAGATCATCTCATCTGCACAATGAGGCTATTACCATTTGCCTACGTGGCTTATCCAGGAAATAGGGAAAATGGGATTCAGTAATATCCTCAACTGCCCTGGCCACACACGCATGGAGCCTTGTGGCTTTATTGTCTAGAGTGTGCACCGACGAGATCCACCACCAAAGCCCCAGTTTGTATTTGAATATACTTCGGCCTCCTGTAGAATTTTGGATTAAAGGTTGCTATTAACAAGAAAATAAGCATGAACACATTTCTGCAGCCCGTGCTCTGCATCTCAGCAGGAGGCTGGCTGGGATCTGGAATCGGGTAAGACACTTGCTCACCCAAAGGTCTGACTCCGTCTAACTCCCTGCAGAGAAGTGTCCCCTTGTGCTGACATCTATCATCTGTCATCTGTCCTCTCAGGAGCTGGGCATGGCAAGGTCTGCCCTCACTCTCGCCCCACCTTGGGCTAAGCTCCCTTGACCTACTTAAATCTGGAACCCAGTTTGTCTGTTCTCATTGCCATGTTTCTAGGCCAGCTCTTATCCCAGAGACTGGATGCTGCCGTGATAGGAAGGCCCTTCTAAATTAGATAAAACACAAAGCAAAAAGGGGAATTTTTGCCCTCTCTGCCTTTAAGGATGATTCTTCCTAAAGATCTATTCACAGGGTGTGCACTGGAAACCCGGGTGGTATTGTTCCTTGACTTCCTCTATTTTCAGCAGCTCCCTGGTGAGCCAGCTGATTGGATGACGAAAAACACCTTCCTCCCAGGGCTCCGGGGCAGTGCTTGCCTTCCAGTAGACACTTAATCCTTTTGCCCACAAACGATTAAACTTGCACTTCATTGACAACTGCAGGAGGGGTTTGTGTTCATTCCAATTTTCTCTACACATACGGATGAAACCTTTTACCTACTGTTGATTCATTAGGAGATTGCTTTATATCGTGTGTGTGTGTGTGTGTGTGTGTGTACTTATGTGCATACACATTCATATATATCTTCAATATTTTTTTCATTTCTGTTCATTGTAACTCACACTTAACCATCTTGTCCTAGATATTATGCTAGGCATCAGAGATACAAATCTAAATTTGTTTAATGCCTTATGGATTTCTGTCCAGGCACTGAAGTAGTTTGATTCCCAAAATTTATTACCCTTTTCCGTTTCACTAGACACTAGAAGACTGAAGGATTCTATCTTTGATGGCAAATTGCCTGAATGTGCTAACCTTGGTCTGAGCATATTTTAACTCCAGAATTTTACTTGGGAACAGTTATTATATTTATCCCTGCTTATTGTTGACTGTTTTCAAAATAATACAAACGCATTTAAAATAGGCAGAAAATTATCTGTGATGTTTCTAATTGTAAACTATAAATATTTTAGGTTATTTATTCTAACTTCTTTCCATTTATTTTTAATATACAATGTAGTTGAAATAAGACCTCACGTACAATTATGTAGCTATTATAACCTGACGTTATAGAAGTAAGCATTCCCCCATGATATTAAAATCCACATCATTTTAAATATCAGTTAATAAGCTTTTAAGTAAATGTGTCAAAATCACGTAACAATTTTTTATTAATTTTTAGAGATTTTGCTTGTGCGTAGTTTATCATAGCATAAATAACAGTCGTGAACGTCACTGTGCATACATCACAGTTGGTATTTTGAAAAAATTTCCTAAGGCTAGTACTTCAGAAGTGCAGTTATTACATCAAAGGAATGAGGAATTTTGAGGCTTTTTGCTCATATAAATTGCTTTCCAGAAGTGCTGTACTAATTTATATTGCCATAACAAAGTCGGAAAAATATCCTTTCCAGCAGTAGATATTTTTATTCTGAAAACATAGTTTGTTTTCATACATTTTATATTTGCTAATTTGTTAGTCACAAAAGCATCTGTTGTTTAATTTGTACTTGTTTGGTTAGTAATAAGGTTGAATATTTTATTGAATGTTAATATTATCCATTTATACTTACTCTTAAGAGAATTCCTTGGTCAGTTTATAATTTTTATTTTATTTTTCTTCAATACCTGCATTTTTAAGTTTTCAAATTAGAAAAGTGATACAAATTTCATGTAGAAATTGAAAAAAAAGAAGAAACACCAAGAAATTCAGTATCCTGAGACGACCAATTCGTTTCACGGTACATGTCCCAATATATTTTTTCCACTCTTGCCAATTTTTTTAAATTAAAGTATAGTTGACATAGAATATTAGTTACAGGTGTATAATATAGTGAATTGACAATCCCCTACATTACTCAGTGCTTACCACTAGTGGCATTACCATCTGTCACCATACAAAGTTATTAGATATTGACTGTATCCCCTATGCTGTACATTTCATCCTCACGACTTATTTTATAGCTAGACATTTGTGCCTCTTAATCCCCCTCACCTACTTTACCCATCCCTCCACCCCGTCCAGTTTGTTCTTTGTATTTATGAATCTATTTCTGTTTTATTACCTGTTCTTTTGTTTTGTTTTTGGATCCCATATATAAGTGAAGTCATTTGGTATTTGTCTTTCTCTATGTGACTTATGTCACTTAGCATGATACCATCTAGGTCCATCGATGTTGTGGTGCATGGTAAGATTTCGTTCTTTTTTAATGGCTAAGTAATATTCCATTGTACATATATACCACATATTCTTTATCTATTCATCTATCAGTGGGTATTTAGGTTGCCTTCATACCTTGGCTATTGGAAATAATGCTGCAGTGAATAGAGGAGCACATTATGGCTTTTCGAATTCATATTTTTGTTTTCTTTGGGTAAATACACAGCAGTGCAATTACTGGATCATATAGTATTTCTTTTTTTTTTAGTTTATTTTTATTTATTTATTTATGATAGAGAGAGACAGAGACACAGGAGGAGGGAGAAGCAGGCTCCATGCTGGGAGCCCGAGGCGGGACTCGATCCCAGGACTCCAGGATCGCACCCTGGACCAAAGGCAGGCGCCAAACCACTGAGCTACCCAGGGATCCCCTCATATAGTATTTCTATTTTTAATTTTTTGAGGAATTGCCGTACTGTTTTCCACAGTGGCTCCATCAATTTACATGCCCACCAATGGTCCATAAAAGTTCCCTTTTCTCTACATCCATGCTAGCATTTGTCCTATCTTGACTTTCTGATACTAGCCATTCTGACAGGTGTGAGGTAATATCTGATGGTGGTTTTGATTTGCATTTCCCTGATGATTAATGATGTTGAGGTGTCTTTTTATGTGTCTGTTGGCCATCTATCTGAACGTCTTCTTTGGTCCTGACAATAATTTGTAATGTATATATAAACTTTTCTTTTTTTCAAAAAAAGTATCACTTTTTCCCACTTAGCAGTATATCATTTTTCATGTTACTAAATGTTATTTACTTAAATGATTTTAATGGATCCTCATATAAGTTATATTTTAATGCTTCCATTAAATGTATACGCTGTGTATTATTGCCATTATGAATAATGCTATAATAATATGCTTGTACATAAATTGTGTGCATCATTTCTTTTAACTTTTTAATCAACTTCTAAGAGGTATGATTTACACATAATTGATTTAAAAAACCAGTTCCAAGAGTTTTGACAGATATGTACACGTGTGTAACTACCACCACAATCAAGGTATAGAACTCTTCCATCACTTTGAAAACCTCGCAAGTCCCTTTAGTCAGCACCACCACCAACCCCTTGATCAGCGGCAATGTCTGATTTGCCTCTATGAATAAAGCTGCTATAAATATTGGTGTAAAAGTCTTTGTCTGGATATATACAGGCATACCACATCTTACTGCACTTCACTTTATTGCGCTTTACAGATAATTGCATTTTTTACAAATTGAAGGTTTGTGGCAACCCTATGTTAAGCAAGTCTCTCAGCACCATTTTTCCAACAGTATTTGCTCACTTCATGTCTCTGTGTCACATTTTGATAATTCTTGCAAATTTCAAACTTTTTCATTATTATGATGTTTGAATTGCTGCCATCTCATGAGAAAACTTTAACAGGTAAGGAGTTGCTTCTTATGGATGTGCAGAGAAAATGGTTTCTTGAGATGGAACCTACTCCTTTTAAAGAAGCTGTGACAATTGCTAAAATGACAACAAAGGATTTAGAATATGACATAAACTTGGTTGCTAAAGCAATGACAGGGTTTGAGAGCATTGACGCCAATATTGAAAAAAGCTCTACTGGGTAAAATGCTATCAAACAGCTTGCATGCCACAGAGAAATTGTTCATGAAAGGAATAGTCAATCAATACTGCAAATTTCACTGTTGTCTTATTTTAAGAAATGGACACAGCCAACCCAACCTTCAGCAACCGCCACTATGATCATTCAGCAGCTGTCAACATCAAGGCAAAGGCACTACCCTCCCTCCACCAGCAAAAAGATTACAATTTGCTGGAAGTTCAGATGATGGTTAGCATTTTTTGCCAATCAAATATTTTTAAATTAAGGTATATACCTTTTCTGGACATATTGCTTTTGCATTGCACACTTAATAGATTACAGTAGAGTACAAACATAACTTTTCTTTAAAACATAACTTTTATATGCACTAGAAAACCAAAAAAAAATTATTTAACTTGCTTTATTGCCATATTTACTTTATTGTGGTGATTTGGAACTGAACCTATGATATAGGCAAGAAATGCCTGTATATTCATTTCTCTTGAATAAATACCTAGGAGTAAAATTGCTGAGTCTTGGTATAGGTATGTCTTTGACTTTATATGAAACTGTCAGATTGCCTTCCAGAGTTGCATTTTACATTTTGCTTTCCCACCAGCCATGGACAAGAGTTCTAGTTAATCCACATCTGATACTAATGCTACCATCAGATACTGTCAGTTTTTTTTTTTCATTTTGGCCATTTTAGTGGGTATGTAGTGCTATCTCTTGTGGATTTCATTGTAATTTCCCTAATACTAAATGAGGTGGAGCATTTTGTAATGAGCATACTGGCCATTTGTATCTCTGTAGTGAAATATATCTTCTTTTGCTCAACCATTTCCCATTTTTAAAAATTGAACTGTTTGTCTTATTATTGAGTTGAATGAGTTCTTTATTATATTCAAATACAAACCCTTTGTAAGATAAATGCATTAAGAATACGTTTTCCCAGTCTGTGGCTTATCTTTCACTTTCTTAACAATATCTTTCAAAGAGCAGACTTGAATTTTGGTGACATACAATTTAATATTTTTTTCTTTTATACGTTTTGTTTTTTATATCCTAAGAAACCTTTGCTTGTGCCAAGTTCTTGAAAATTATTTCCTTTTTTTGTTGTTGTTGTTAGAAGTCTTATAGTCTTATTTTCTTGATTTTTAATTTCTTTTTTAAATATTTTATTTATTTATTTATGAGAGACATGGAGAGAGAGGTAGAGCCACAGGCAGAGGGAGGAGAAGCAGGCTCCATGCAAGGAGCCTGCTGCGGAACTGGATCCTGGGACTCTGGGATAATGCCCTGAGCCAAAGGCAGATGCTCAGCTGCTGAGCCACCCAGGTGTCCCTAGAAGTCTTATAATTTTAACTTTCACATTTAGGTCTAAGATCCATTCAATCCAATAATTATTGGATTTATCCAATTATTTTGTTTGGGTGTAAGAGATTCATTTTTTCCATGTGGAGATCCAGATATTTCAGCACTGTTGAAAAGACTACTCTTTTCCCATTTAATTACTTTGGCACTTTTATTGCAAGTCAATCATGTATATATATTTAATATATGTTTATTTCAGGGCTATTTTGTCCCATTGCTTCGGACATCATTTTGCCTTACAGTAAGTTCCTAAAAATTAAATATTGGGCTCTAGGGTATCACAGTTTTTAAGGCTATTGGTTAATGTGCCTAAATTTCTCTCTAGAAAGATTATATCTTAATTATTTTTCCAGACATGTTCCCAACCTTCAACATTGATTGTGTCACTTTAAAAAACTCCATGCCAACTTAATTTTTGGAAAATATTATGTCATTATTTTTAAGTGGATATTTATCTGTTTATCCTAATATTCATTGGCTATTTGTATACTTTTCTGGTGAAATTTATGTTTTTATCCTTTGTGTTTCCATTGAGATTTTACCTCTTTTCTTAATTTTATCTAAAAATCTCTTTATATGATTATATATGAATCTCTTTTGTACTGTATTTATTCAAAATAGTTTTATCGGTCTGTGTTTGTATTTTAACTTCAACAATCCAGTTTTTGATATCAGAGGTGTTTAATATTTACTTCAGAATGGACTTAAAATCATTTTTTAATGCTTTCCAAAAAATCTTGTTAGGATTTTTAGATCTAATTACATAAAATGGATATATTTATTTGGCAGAAGTGATACCTTCACACAATCCATTCTTCTCAGTCAAGCACGTGCTATGTGTCCAATCAGTGCGGACCTCCCTCATTTCTCTTTGCAGAGTTCTATAAATTTACCCATAGAAGTCCTAGACATTTCTTCTCAAAGCCATTTCTACCTATGTTAAACTTTATGTTGCTACTGTGAACAGCATCTTTTACAAATTACATTCTAACATTTCTAACATTAAAATATAGGAAACTATTTTTGCTCTTGATTTTTTATTTAGCCACTTTCTTGGACTAGTATCCTTTTTGAATTCTTTTCATTTGATTTTCTTGGATTCTCTATTTATGCAACTTATTTTTTTCAGCAGGTAGTGGTAATGTAGTCATTTCATTGCCAGGAGTTTTTCCAATTATCATTTTTATGCCTTATTGAATTGGTCAGAACTTCTGCAACAATTTTAAATAATAATGATAACAGTAGGTCTATAATCTCAAAGCCTCCAGTATCATTCACAGATCATAGAAAAGTGGATTAAAAATGAAGGTAATTTGAGACTGCAAAAAATGTAAAAGTTGTCTAAGTTAATGCTTAATTTTTGAATTTCCCTTTACAACCTCAGATACTCTGCTTTAATATCTGGAGTGATAAGGACAGAGAAATTAACTGTCTGTATTGGTTTTCTAGGGCTGCCATAAAAAAATACTACAAACTGGGTAGCTTAAAACAATAGAAATTTGTTTTGTAGCACTCTGTAACACTACAAGTCTGAAATCAAGGTGTTGGCAAGAGCGAGCTCCCTTAGAAGCCTCTGTGGAAGGATGCTTCATTGCCTCTTTCAGCTCTGGTAGCTTCAGGTGTTCCTTAGCTGGTGGCAGCATTACTCCAATTGTGCCTCTGTTTTGAGAGATTGTGTCTGTGTGTTTCTGTCTTCACAAGGTGTTTTACCTGTGTGCTTTTTCCTCTCTTCTCATAAAGACTCTAGTCGTGTTGGATTAGGGCCCACCGTAATGACCTCATCTTAACTTGATTATGTCTGCAAAGACCCTGTTTCCAGTAAGATCCCATTCACAAATGCTGGAGGTTAGGACTTCAACATATCTTTTTGAGGGGACACAATCCAACCCATAACACTCTTATAGGAGCAGGCTGTTCTGTTGATGGGCAGTCCTCATGGCTAGGAATCTCCTTCTTTCTTTTTTTTTTAATTTTTTAATTTTTTAATTTATCTATTTTTAATAATAAATTTATTTTTTATTGGTGTTCGATTTGCCAACATACAGAATAACACCTAGTGCTCATCCTGTCAAGTGCCCCCCTCAGTGCAGGAATCTCTTTCTTTAACCAAACCATGGTCAGCCTACGCCTACCTCTTATCTCCATACTTTGTACTTTGACCTAGAGTAAAACCACAGTAAATCTCACCCGGCTTCTATTGGACAGACCTTCAGATGTACGAAAACCTCATAGCTCACTGTTTAGAGATAGTCACACACTTGATGAAAAAAAAAAAGAAAAAGAAAGAAAGAAATCAAGAATTGGCCACAATCAAGAATTTGTAAATTCTATGGAAACTACTCATTACCAATTCATAGAAGTTACTTCAGAGGTGTATATAATAAAGCTAAGTGATACAACTTGTGAGTTTTGAATATCCTTTTCCTGATCTTCACCAGTTATCTCAGAGAGTAATCTCAAGTTCTTCTGATTTGGATGACATTGGAGCATCTGAATTGATCTTTATCATACCTGACCCAGCGTGCTCCCAGGCATTGGGCCATTACCTTACATTTTTAACCTGGCCAAAAGCCAGTAATAGAGAAACACCCACACTTTTTTAACAGTCAGTTCTCTCCTAAAGGTGCATAGTTGGTGAAGAAGTAGGTGATTTCTATTTTTTTAGCCACCTTTTCATTTGACCATGGTGGCTAGATCAGATGGTGCTTGAGCTATGTTGAGAAACAAAGCATGAGAAGCATAAGTACCTTCACAGGGCAAACCATGAAAGCAAATCAAGCAAAGACAGTAAAAAGGAGATACTATGGAAAAGAGACAAGCAGGTTGTTAAATGTTATTAATCATTAATTCCTTGCTTGAAACGACTTTTAAAAAGAATATGTGTGAAATGGAAATACAACTTATATGCACTGCATAAGGAGGGGAAGAAACTAACGTCTTTGCAAAAAGCTTTCTTGAGATTCTGACAACTGACTTAAGAAATCAGACCTCTTCTAATTGTTTTCTTCTCTGCTATTGTCTGCTATTGATGTGATTCCTTTATAAATATTGCAAATCTCCAAATATTCTGAAGCACTCACTTTTTAGAATTAGGTCATATCAAGATGAGAAATGAGATACGTTGAAGATCAAATAAGCCCTGTATAAAAATGATGTCTCTTGTGAGTATACTAAACAAATAAAAACCAACAATCCTGAATTTCACCTACTTTCTGTTGGCCTGGCTTAATAGTACATACTTCATCATTTTCTTCTATTTATGTATCCATTCAGAATTAACCTTTAAGAATCCTCTTCAGGACAAAAAGGTACCTGATTAAGACCCAAGATAGCTAAGAATTCTTAAGCAAAAGAAAACAGAAGAGATGGTTACTTAGCAAGAAACATCACACATTTCTTGAATATCACTGAAATATATAAATTGGCCAAAGCTCTGCACTGGCTGGTGAGGAGCTAGCATGGGTTCCTTGGTGGTACAAAGATGTTTTGTGGAAGTCATCCCAGCAGTATGGACTCAAGTGGTCCTGTTCATGGGAGACTGGGGTTGAGTCTGGACTTTTCAAGAACCATCTCAACAAGGACTGTAAAATCCTGGAGGCAGAATTTAGGAAGGCCTTTGGGTTTTGTGTGGGATCCATAAATCAGACTGATTAGGGACTGAATCATCAGGCTAATGCTAGGGGTCACTCCATGCATGACAACCTCATCTATAGGACAAAGTTTAGATTATCTTTCTAGCACTTGCACCTTGTGGCTCCTGCTCCAATCTAACCTCACAGACTCTTACACACCCTCCATGATTCAATTATTGACTGCATTAAAAACTATCCTCAGAATTTTGAAATCTTAAGGCAACAGCCATATTATTATATCTCACGATATAGCGGATCCAAGATTTGAACAGGGCTTAGTTGATTGATTCTCTTGCTTTGAGTGGCATTTACTGGGATCACTTAGAGGTACTCCATGGCACTTGAACTGCTCTGAAGCGTTCAGGATGGCTTTACTCACAGGCATGGGGCCTTGGAAGGGATGGCTGGAAGTTTAGACTCAACCAGGCTCCTTTCCCTCACCCTGTAATTTCAGAGCCTCTAAATGTTTTGACTTGGTACCTGCCTGCTAAGGTTCTAAGAGTGCATATATTAGGAAGTTATAACTTGGTCCTAACAGTGAGGGAAAGTTTCCCTGGTAGAGAAAACACAGGCAAAAAAGAGTCAAAAGCAGTTTGGGGAAGAGAGAACATCCAGGCAAAGAGTAGTATTTGCTTTTAGAATGAGGATAGATTCAGGAAAACTATCAGTAGCTGTCACACATTCTGATAAAAAAAACTGTGGATTAATGCATGTCAATCGCATTCAGTCTTTGCATGATAGAAGCTGGCATTGTCATCTGCAGATGCTGAATCATCACATCTCCACACTACTTCTGGGTCTTCATTTATATTTTACAGTCTATACTGATACTAGGCCAGGTTCTCAACAGGGCATGAGGAGACCTGAGTTCCAGATTTTCTTAATTTTAAGGGCCTCAATCTCTTAACCTATAGAATTTTGCAGTTGGTGTTTAGTCAACTCATGAAAACCCAACAAATATTAAACACTTCCAAGTAAGATGCTTGACTTGTTCCCAGATGACCTGACCCTTGCCCGCTCCTTCAAAACCACCTTGTCCCCTTTCTCCTGCCACTAAACTGCCTTCATATAATTCCTGAAATTCACCAAGTTTTAGCTGGTCATGAGGCCTTTCACGAGCTGCCCCTCTGCCCACAGCACTCCTTCTGTACTGTCCCTATAATTCTGGCCACGTGAGCTTAAAGGCCACTCCCTGTAAAGTGACCTATCCCATTCTCTGGTGCATCTTCTGTTGGTTTTCTTCTCTGCAGTCCCCCAGAGTTTGCATCTGTTTTGTAAATGTCATTTCCTGTTCATTTTCCCCACTAGACATCACATTCCAGATAGTGGGATCCGTGACTGTCTACTCACTACTGCATCTTGTTGCCCAACCCAGGGCCTGCAATGCACGGTGCTCCTAAAATGTGTGTGGAATGGATGTTATAGGGACACAAAGTAAATTTGCAGTCTAGCGAGAGAAGGAAAAATGAGGCAGCATATAAATGTGCCTTAAGATAAGAACCATGAGGCAAGTTCTCTGTTGGTTTTCAAGAGGAATAGACAGAAGGTCGGTCACAGAAGGTGTCTGCCCAGGAGAAAGTGGGGTGCACTTTGGGAAGGCAGAAGGAGCCATAGCCAGAGGACCTTCCTCACCATTTGGGGAGGCTGAATTTTATTCTTAATGCAGTGGAACATGCTGAGGAGTTTGAGCAGTGAAGGGACATCTCTTGGTCATGTAATGGTCACCATGCAGAGAGTAAGTAAAAGGTCAAGGTTGGACGCAGGACAAAGGTCACCATGTAGAGAGTGAGTAAATGGTCAAGATTAGACACAAGGGATTCTCCTGAAGGTGTCCAGGAGAGACACCAGCTTGTTGGAGACAGTAGAGGTGAAGAGAGGGAGACAGATTTAAAATAGATTTGGGGGGGGCACTTGGGTAGCTCCATCAGTTAAGCGTCGACTCTTAATTTTGGCTCAGGTCATAATCTCAGGGTCTTGAAATCGAGCCTCAAGTCAGACTCCATGCTTAGCAGGATGTCTCCGTGAGATTCTCTTTCTCTCTCTCTCTCTCTCTCTCTGGCCTCTGCCCCTCCCCGCACCACATGCGAGCATGCACTCTCTCTAAAAATAAAATAGAATAGATTTGGGAACAGAATACAAGAATTATGGATGAATTAGATGTGAGATAGTGAAAATGGGGGAGGGCTTCAAGCATAACACAAGGATCCAGGTTGAATAACTGGTGGAGGGAGACATATTAGGTAGGAAAGATAAGGCCGCAAAAGGAGAATGAATATGCTTGCAAGAAGGGAATCAGAAAGGAAATAAGTGTAAATGATCCAGTTATCACAGAAGGGATGGGCACTGTTGAGGGTAAGTGTACATTTCAGGTTTCTCAGTCTCTGGATATTTGCTTTCTAACCATTTCCTCCCTCTGCCACCACTTCTAGCTACCCATCCATTTCACTGCACGTTCTTAATGAGGGAATGTTCACCGAGCGGTCTTTACGTTATAGTTACTCAATAAGCGCCGACGTGAACCAAGTTTAATTAAGAGGTTGATTAGGTCTTAATACTTATGTGTACATAAAGACCTAGTGAATCACTGATTGTTCCTCCTTCCCAGTAACACATTGGGAAGGTGTCCACTGGTTATTAAATATTCTGGCTTACTTAGTTGATTGCTAAAGATGTCTGCAAAAGCCAAGAGCAGTACAGTGAGAAATGGAATATTATCTATGTGGTTCAGGTCCAGAGCACTTTTAGTCTGAAAAAATCAGATCTCTTGACAACACTGTAACATATCTAATATCTTTTTCCCTGGTCCTTTACTTTGACATGAGCACTCCTAGAAAAGTATCCTCTCTCCTTAGCAAGTCAGTGGATGCTGCACTAATTCTCCCCTTGTCACTGGAGGACATTCTTCATGTAGTCTCCCTTTCCCTGTTTAAACAGAGTAAGCCACAACATCCCTTTTTCAGATCCCTTCCTAAATCTGACCATATTCCTGAACTAAGTCCAACAATCCTTGCCTTCTGAATCCCAAAGGCTGGAATTATGCTTGACTCTCCAAGGCACAGAGTGGCCAGGATCCCATCAGAAATTGTAGCATATCATTTTGTTCCTATTTCAAGTATGGCTTTTCTCTCCAGGTTTCCTACAAAACCACAGACAGTTACACTTTTTGATTTTGATCCCCAATAATTTAAAAATGTTAAATGGTTATTTGGATACAGCCCAGGAATGATTTTACAATATGTAAAATCTCCTGGGCAAATTTAACCGTGTCATTTAATATTGAAATTATGTTGGCATTTTATGGGAAGGGTTATACTTTTTCAGCAGCGTATAATTGTATACTTACTAAACATGTGCACTTTATTTGGACATAAAATAAATGCTGGGCTTTGAAACTGTAAGAATAAGAAAATGTATCTTAAAATAATTCAGCCTAGTGAAGGGACCCCAACTCAGGTGCTGTTATAGGAGTATAATGGGCCCACCAATGGGTAGGGAATGACCTAGTCCACTAGATTATCAAAGACACTCCATGATGGGGATGTTGCTATGAACTATTTTGAAGCTGATATAACTGCAACAAGCATCTACTACCTCTGATTCAAGTTGTATATTTGTTTTAAGATCCTTACTGTTCTCATTCATGAAGCTTATAGTAATTGTTACACATTTGAACTCACATAAAATCGTGCATTAATAAATGGCATTGATGTCTCTTATATATACTAAAATTCTACGAAAGCTTACATTGCGGGGGGGGGGGGGGGGGAGATTCTATTGCTTTGTAATTGTGAAAACACCGCTCTAGGTAACAGGGAGCTTTTTAAAGTCTCATGATCAGATCACAGTAGATCTTAGAAAATGCACTGGGCCAGATGCCTGATGGGTGTGGCTTGACAGGAAATGTTTGCAAGAGCCAAGGCCACTGCCTGTGGGCCTGAACCAGTTCCTAATCCCAGGACAGTCCTGTTCGACCTTTCCCAGGACTTCTGAACCACGTGTTGGAAGAAGGGGGGCAGAGAACGGAGGGAAGGCTACTCAAGAGTTTGCCAGAAAGACAGAAAAGACTTTGACTTGATCTTATTTGCAAATGATTACAGACACTGAGGAAGAAGCCATGACAGATCTTAGCTGGTATCAGATGACTGAAAGACAGCTCCCTAGGTGTATACGTAGCTGTGCCAGTGGCCAGGACGTCACAAAACCCCATGGGGCCATGGGCACACTACCTCAGCCCAGCAGAGACTACATGAAGCAATGTTGCTATCATTTGAGTTGTAACGAAGAGCTCTCCAGCCCCCCGCCCCTAAAAAAACAAAACAAAAAAAAAAAACCCTTCTATCTTCATATTTAACTTCTACTTACACTGTCACAGAGGAATCAGGTCATGTTTTACAAAATGGGAAACCAGTGTTATGTGCTTTCCATGGTTCAAGTAGTTGCAGGATCTCTTTTCCTTCAGGGCCTGCAGTTTTTGGTCACACCTCTTGGAAGAATGAAGAGGTAGACCAGACGAAGGGTGATGGGTAGCAAAGCGAGGTTTATTGAATGAAGCAAAGTTTATTCAGAGTGCAAAGCTCCCGAAGAGGGAGGGGACCTGAGAGTGTTGCCAATTTGGGGTTTAAATCCAGGAGTTTTTATGGGCTCTGTGGGGTGGGCTGTTTTAATCTGATTAATCCTCCATGCACCTGTTACCCAATCAGGTCCTACCTATCAGGGAATGTTCACATGGGAAAGGGCAGAGGGCTCCTTGCAGGGTAGTGTTTCCTAGCCTTGAGGATCAAGAGGGAGGTGGCTGCCACTGCCCGAGGGCACGCTGGCCAGCACAGGCCACCAGATCAAGCTCTTTGTTTAAATATCCCACTGGCTGTTGAGCTGGCCCCAGGCCTGGGTTAGGATGCCCAAGGCCATTCCCTCCCATTCTGTCACGTACAAGTCTGAAGTCGTCCCAATAGAAGACTTAACTCTGGGGTGCTGAGTAAAGCCTAAAACAACAGGATGTGGTCTTTTTCTTTTTAAGGATACTTTTCCTCTTAGGACAGAGCCCCTTGTCCCTGCCTGTCTTTCTTCTGTCTTCCATTAAAGTGAACTCATCTGCTAGAAAGCTAGATCCATAGATCTTGAACTCCAGGTAAAATTGGGGCTAACAGTAAAGACCAGCGAGTTGATCTCAGATTCCAGATGGAAGAGGAAGTCACAGGAATGAATACCCCTTGAGAGTAATGGAATTTAGTCTTTCTTTATAACACTCTGTAAATTAAGTTTTTCAATCATTACTGCCAACTCTTTCAGATATTATCTTGGATTTTTTTTCTATTTAGTTTTCATTATCCCTCTATTGGATTATCATTACTGCTTATTTGGGTCCATTCTACAAACATGCGACTCCTCTTTCCACATCTCCACTATTTTTTTCTACTTGACTACTTTATTGACTCCATTTTATTTAGGATCTAGAACATTTTCCAAAGTGGCCTAAGAGTAAAGCCTAGGAAATAAAAAGTTGTGAAAGGTTCAGGATGTTACACACTGCCAGTCAGATTTATGTACGCAGTTTTTATTGGGCACTTACTGTGAATCAAACACGGTGATAAGCACTGGAGACATGAAGGCGAACAAGATATAGTAGCTGCCTTCAAGGAGTTTACAAAAAGAAGAGTCAAGTGAAAAATAAATAATAATGATAATAATAAAACAACATGACAAGTGAAGCAATTTGAACTTCCACAGTTTACTCTTGGAAGAACATGGAGACATTTGACCCTAAATCTGAACCTGTGATGAAATCACAATCAAGCATCTCCCTTATTAGGTCCTATGGAGAATGTAAGAAAATGGAAGGCATAAATGAGTCATCAAAATAAGATACTCACACATGAACATAATTATTAAAATTAAAAGGCAGTATTGGAGTTCTCCAGAGATACAGAATCAATAGGATATACAGATGATAAAAAAAAAAAAAAAAAAGATAGATGGATGGATAGATGGGTAGATAAGTGGAAACCTAAAAAGCCAAATTTCAAGGGATGGCTTCTTGAGATTATGGGGGCTGGCAAGTCCAACATCCATAGGACAGGCCCCAGAAACTTTCATGCAAGAGTTAATGCTTCAGTTTTGATGCAGAATTGCTTCTTCCTCAGTCAAACACAACTTTGTCTTTAAGAGATTTCAACTGATTGGATAATGCCCACCCACAACAAGAAAAGTAATCTCCTTTACCTAGAGTCAAACCGATCTGCTGTGGAGAAAACACCAAAGGTGTGGCTGGACAACTTTTGCTAAAGACAGTTGAGTGTAAAACTCATGGATCCAATCAACTATCTCAGTAGAAACCAGGAATAGAGATAGAATTATCCAAAAAAGATATGTGGCGGGCACTCTTGTTAATGGCTTGGACCCCAGTGAATGACACAGGAGACTGATGAGGTTTTAAGAAATTTATACCACCAGAAATGTCACCGGCTTGGACTGAAAGGTACAGTACAGGGAAAGGACAAGATGAAGAATGACTCAAGAGGGCAGAGTCATGGATGCAGAGACCAGAGCCCCCAAGACCTCCTTGGGCTTCAAGGGTGGAGCCAGCTCAGAGGACAGCGTGTTTGCTCTTGCCCCAAATGATCCAAATGATTCTGATATGGACTTGGATGACAAATGATGGAACAGCAAAGTGTCAAAGATTTAGGGAGGAGTCTAGAGAAAATTGACCTGGATTTGAATTTAGATTTCATTCTTAGTAAGATTTTTTTTTCTTCTAAAGCATTTAAACTGTTATGCAACTGAATATATTTTCTTTTTTTTTTTTTAAGATTTTATTTATTTATTTATTCATGAGAGACACAGAGAGAGAGAGAGGCAGAGACACAGGCAGAGGGAGAAGCAGGCTTCCTGCAAGGAGCTCAGTGCAAGACTCGATCCTCTACCGGGGATCATGCCTGGAGCCAAAGGCAGACACTTTACTGCTGAGCCACCCAGATGCCCCTGAATACAATATATTTTCTTAAAAATAACTAAAAATAATATACAAAAGATGTATTATTTATATTAAACAGAAAGAAAATATAAATGAACATTAAAATATTCATAGTTTTCTGACTTTAAATTTCTTTGGTTTTCTTAGTTTCATTTTCTAGAATAAACATTTTGTAATGAAAAGAAATTTTTTATTTGTAAGGTAAATATGTTATATTACATCCTATTATTTGTATTCTATTAATCAAGTTGCTTTTTGGTGTCAAATCCATTAGAATATCAGTGTGGAAAAAAATCAGTGACTTGATAAAAAAGACCTGATTTCCAGATTTATTGCTGCCTTTCAATACTTGGACCTTGGACAAGCCCTCTTAAAGTCTCTAAGGCTATTTCTTGCCCTACACACCTCATGAAATAGATGTAAGAATCAAATGAAGTTATTTATGAAGACTGTAATTCTCAGTATAAATGTTAGGAATAATTATTGCAAAAAATAATTTGAACAGTATTATGAGTTTCACTTGCACAAATATTTGCATTTGTGTTTTTTATTGAATAGGACTTTTATCATATGGAAATTGTCATATAAATAGCCTACATTTATGTAGGCTCATGTAAAAATCCCCAATAGACTGTGAATGTTTGCATTTAAGTGAAATATCATACTATGTATCTAAAACCACTTGAAGATTTATTTTAAATGAATAAATGCCATGTCTGTGGAAAGAAGTTAACCAATAAACACTGACATTCTGAGCTGAAAAAGGGAGAGTCAACTGATTATGAATGTTAACCACATCTACAATAAAGCTTCACAGCAACACCTAGAATAGTGTTGGAATAACTGAGCACCATCACCTAGCTGAGTTGACACTTAAAACTAATCATCACAGGGCACCTGGCTATCTCAGTTGGTAGAGTATGTGACTCTTACTCTTGAGGTCATTAAGTTTGAGCCCCACGTTGGGTATAGAGATTACTTTAAAAATAAATAAATAAATAAGACCTTTAAAAAACTAACCATCACAGGCAGTATACGCTAATTGCCAGACTAATGGTACCTGAAGATTGAAATGCCAAATGGATTTGATGGAAAATGTGCCCTCCTCCTAACCACCATCTCCTGTCTCTGTCTGCAACCCCCACCCCATGTTGAAACTCTGCCTAAACTGACATAGAAATAACAATAACTGGCATTTCCACTCATTCAACTGTTTTTCCCTCTGTTGTAACTTCCCTTTTCAAATGCCAACTTTTAGAGGTCAAGACACAGATGTGTGTTGTTCCTCCCAGGCATTATATGAGAAGTATTTATTTGTTCCTATCACGTGAAGCTCTTCTCTCTCATTAAAATCTTGGGTGGGGTTTATAAGGACACAAGGGTGAAAACAGACCGTACCACTTACCACTTACAGTCTCTAACTACAAAAGGACTATTTTTTATTCTCTTCGATTATTAAAAGAAAACAAAAACAAAACAAAAAACCTTACCTTGTTTGACTTTGCAAAACGTGCAGTAAATGAGACTGCAATCTGACCCCGTTTCATTCTGGAAACATGGTCATCTCATAACACTTAGCAGTCCCCTACCACAAGGCGTCCTCAACATTTGTTTCTAGCCTGTTCATGCTTAAGAGCCCCTATTATTCAGCTTGCTAATACAAAATGAAATCCAAATTTTCTTCCACACCATTTCCCCTAAATGTTTACAGAAATTATGGTATGTGCATGCACACGTGTATTTATACTTATGATATTTCTGTGTATCAGAGTGTCTGTGTGTGATTTTTTTTTTTTTTGCATAGTTGTGTCATTGCTTTTCCAGATTACTGTCATCAGGATAAAATAGGAATTGCCATATTTAACCTTAGCAATAAAACTACTGCCAAGCATTGCAATCTAGCTTTTTGGCTCTCACTGCTAAGATTTCTGTCTTCACATTTATGTTTCCTGTTAGTTCCTGTATCAATTTAGAAAAATGTAAAGGGTAGCTATTAAAAGATATCTGGAAGGTAAAATGAATTTGCTACTCTCAGCAGAAAGGAAGGATGTCCACTGTGTAGCTTTTTTCTGCTAAGCGATCATTTGTTTTTCAACTTGCAAAATGAATTTTGAAACAATGCCACATTATGCCACAAAATATTAATAGGCACAATTAATATATTGATATGTGTTTGATTTTACCATCCTTCATTCCCTTTATGTCATTCTTCTTCTAATCTGCTGTGACAGTTCAGTAATGGAGCCCCAGAAATATGACTTTAGGGTGAGCCGTACTACTAATCATCAATATAGCATTGTGTGTTGTCCATCCTGTTTTGTCGGCAACAATGATAATCTGTAAAATGTCTACTCAGAAAATGCTTTCCAAGATTCCTTTACAAGCAAAAAATTTAATGGGATGCTGAGTTTGATCATGACAGGGATTTCTTTTTTTGTTTTTTTCTGCCGAGTAGGTTGTCATTTTAGTTTTAACTACAGGCTACAGGACAGAATTGTTAAGCAATCCAATTATATAAGCTATATATATAGGCAACAAAAATGAGGCTTTAGACCTCCTTCATTATTGGCTCTGTAATTCTTCAGCTCTAATGGGATCTGCAGGCCACCTCTAGATCACATAACAGTGGTCACTTTGGGGGTTCTTGGCTTAAACTCATACCCCCAGTAAAATAATTACTGGCTAGCTACATGGATTCCATCATGAGCAACTTACAAACAGATCTATTAAACACACCAGTTATTCTTCCAAATTGGCACTTAGCAGTGATGGTCATTCTCAACAAACATTAATGAATGCTTCCAGCATATCCAAGGGGGGCAAACTAGCTGCCTTTAAAAAAGATCTGTCTGGGATGCCTGGGTGGCTCAGCGGTTGAGCATCTGCCTTTGACTCAGGGCGTGATCCTGGAGTCTCAGGATCGAGTCCCACATCGAGCTCCTTGAGAGGAGCCTGCTTCTCCCTCTGCCTGTGTCTCTGCCTCTCTTTCTGTGTCACTCATGAATAAATAAATAAAATCTTTAAAAAATAAAAAAAATTTAAAAATTGAAAAAAAAAAAAGATCTGTCCAGATCAGTATCACTTTATCTCTTGTAGCACATGCCACTCCTATTATTAAGAAGCCAGCCCTTCCAGCTTGGTACAAATCCACATGTCTGGAGCATTCAGTTCATTCTGTCTGGTACTGGAAAGTCATATGTATATTTTTTTTTTTTAGTGGACAGAGGACTACATATTTTTAATGCAGTAGTAAAAAACAGTTAAGGGTGTGGCCTTCCTTGTTAATGGTAGGTGATCTATTCAATCTGTACAATGTGTGTTACATACATTATGTTGTTTCATGGTAAAGCAGTATAGGATGTACATACTTTATATTCAGTTTAAACACATAAAACTGAAAACATCCTCTTGAGGTATAGATGTCTTTTCAGTGTTATGGTTATGAAAAAAATTAGTTTGTTTTATTTTACCTTTTATTTAAAACATTCACTAGTTCTTGTGAAAAACCATAGATATCAGTCAAATTTGTTGCCTATTAGCATCTTTTCACACACATAGAAACATAAAGACAAACCTACATTATTTCAAAATGTTGTTATTTATCTAGAGCATACTTAGTTCATTATCAATCAGCATTAATATATATCATATATTCATATAATCATATAGTATGATAGAAAAGGGTTGTAACATAATCATGGCAAAGGTCTGGCTCTCCCAGAACCCAACAATATATACAGTTGACCCTTGACTAATACGGGGACTTAAGGGTGCTGACCCCCATGCAGTCAAAAATCCACATATAACTTTTAACTCCTCTCAAACTGAACTACTAATAACCTATTGACTGGAAGACTTACCATAACATAAATAGTTTATTAACACATATTTTGTACATTATATGTGTTGTATACTGTATTCTTACAATAAAGCAAGCTAGAGAAAAGAAAATATTATTAAGGAAATCATAAGGAAGAGGATATTCATTTACAGTACTGTATGCTATTTATGGAAAAATATCTGCATATAAATGGACCCGCAGAGTTCTAACCCATGTTGTTCCAGGGTCAACTGTACTATAAACCTTCACAGGTCTTAAGGGGGAAAGACCAGGCCTGCTAGGGTTGCCACCTACGAGCACCAGACCTCCTGATCAGGAATTCAGCCCTGACCAACGTCAGAGTCCACTTATGGTTAATAGAAGCAGTCGTGGACTTTCAGTTATAAGATGAATAAGTTCTCTGGGTCTAATGTACAGCCTGATGACTGTAATTGATAGTACCATGTTCTATAATTGAAATTTGCCAGGAACCCTTTCTTAAGGGTTCTCACCCGCCTCCCCCCAGAAAAGGTAACTGTGAGGTGATGGATGTGTTAATTAACTGGATGCTAGGGATCCTTTTACACCGTAAACATGTATCAAATTATCACGTGGGGCACTTTAAATCTATTACAATTTTGTTTATCAATTATACTTCGGTAAAGTTCTGCGGGGAGAAAAAAGAAAAAAAATTAACCTTTCACGAGAAGAAATATAACTATTGTCTTATAATGTTATCACACTCTCATTAGTAATTATAAACAAATCGATACACAATTTGGAACAGGAAAAAAGGAGTATAAATACCAAGATCGATTCCTTTCCTTGTCACTGATTCACTCATTATCAACCGTCAACTAGTGAATCTTGGATTTCATTTCTCTCATTAGAATAAAGGTATTAATTACTCCGTTCTATTCACATCCTGCACTGTTGCTCCCCCTCTTTAGGACTAGCACTCTCTACATCCTGTTGTGCTGATGTGTGCAGATATAGATATCGGTACAGATGTAGATACAGATATAAATTTCCAATCCTTTATGACAACTACAAATAAGTGAGATATTTATGTGTGATTAATGCTTCTTTTCCTTTCTCTCCTACAAATCCCACAAAGGCAAGAATTCTATCTGCCCCGTGAGAAATGTGCTCCCAATCCCTAGAGCAAAAATGCTAAACCTGGAAGGCATTCAATAAATAGGTGTTGAGTCAGTGACTAAAGATTCTGTGTCACCTCAATCCTCTGGCCTACAGAACTCACCTCATTACACGTGTCCCTCCCGCAGAGCTGCCTCACTCTGAGTCACTTTCTACCTCGTGACCTCCTTTTTCTCTCTCAAGTGAACTCTAACCTTTTCCTCCCCTTGCCCCCGCCCCGCCCCTGTTTTACCATTGAGAAAATGGTTGTGACTCCCAGGATGATGGGACCACAGTGGCAGTGCCAGATTACCATCCCAGTGTTCTGATCCCAACTCCTTCCAGCAAATCAAAGCACTACTATTTCCATGTCTCGTTCTTCTGTGCTGCAGTTTTTAACCTATTCTGATTGAGTTCATTTTGCCTGCTTCTTTCATTCATTCCATCGCTCTTGCAAGTTTTTCTGTTTGGGTAAATTCAGCCCCTGGAGACTGTGCCAACAGATTCTTTTCTACAATGCATGCACTTGTTTGGGACTCCCCATTTTTTCTCCCAGTCCAGCCATTTGCAAGTGCAATGTGGGAGTACAGTCACATTCATCTGATTGCAGGTATAGGCAAAAGTCAGTGAAGCAATAAATTTACTCCTGCAAAAGCAAAATAATTTGGGGGGAAATATTTCCAAGCTGTTCAGGCTTCCTACTTTCTTAAACAAAGTGTGTTAATGCCATCCAGTCTGGTCTTGCTAAGTCAGGGGAACTATATATAGAGGCAGTGAGCTTAAAGTGCTGAGCTTCAATTACTTAAGAAATTCAAGCCTTTCGTACTCCACTGTTGTCACGAAAGTGAAGAGTCAGTGGGTGCTCAATAAACGTGTCAGATATAATTGTTAAACACTGGGCTGGGACAGCAAGGCTGGTCGAGGTATCTCCTCCATTGGCATTTCTTCAAAAAAAAAACTCCATCTGTTAAAATTGCTATAAGATAGAGCTCCCTGGACTGATAATGACATGGCATATATTGAATGGAATTTGAACCCCAGAAGTTCAAAGCTAAAATGCCCGTCAATTCCTTTCTGTTATTCACTGTCTATGAAGAAAACCCCCCTCTTCTTCGCTCCCCAACCCTATAGCATGCAGCTTCAGAGAAAAAGCAAAGCTGTCACAATGATGGACATCTAGAAAAGGCTTATCCCATAATTATGGAAAAGGTCTCACTGTCCCCCGAGCCCAGGGGAGAGCAAGTAGCATTCATGATCCTGTAGCACCCAGAGTACTATGACTATAGAATGGCCTTTCTTTCATTAGCTCTCCCTTCCCCCTTGCTAAACAGGTGCAAAGAAAACCCCATCCACAAGTTGATACTGACTCAGTGGGTATGTAGAATCAAGTATGGTGGACTGACTCCAAAATTGAGAAAAGGGACATTTGACTCTAATACAGTCAGCATCTAATTCTATGTAAGATATTGATAGAATAAGCTCTTCTGATGAGCTGCCGGTGATGGAAATTGACCCAATTTTTAAAAAATTGATGTTAAATAAAAAAATAATAATGAGAACAGACAAATTTATAGTGTGCAGTATTCTGAAATACTTTATGAGTAATGTATGACTTCCTAAACAACTCAGCAGTTATTTTAGATAACTCAGTAATGCAATAGCTATAAATTGAAAGGCTTGAGAACTTAAAAAAAAGTTAATCCTAAACCAAGTGCAGCCGAATTAAATGTAAGTTAAATTAAGTTTATGATAACAAAAATGAACTAGCCTTGTGAAAATTCCGAAAGGAAACCTTTAAAAAGAGGATCTTCTCTCCCTGCGCCAGAATACAAAGAGTAACATCAACAGTCTTGAAGTGTGTTGCTAACGTGCGCTTGAGATGAAGTGATGAAAATGGCACGCACCACCGTGGTCTTCCTTCCCAGACCTGTAACCCCACTATAATCATGAAACAAAAATCAGACAAACTCAAATTGAAGGACGTTCTATGAAATGCCCAACCAGTACTCTTCAAAACATTCGATGTCATCAGAAACTAGGAAAGACTGGGACTCCCAGGTGGCTCAGTTAAGCGTCATACTCTTGGTTTCAGTTCAGGTCCTGATCTCAGGGTCATGGGATCGAGCCCTGTGTCAGGCTACGTGCTCAGCCTGGAGTCTGCCTGAGAGTCTTTCCCTCCCTCCACCATCTCCCACTCCTGCTTTCTTTCTCGATCAAATAAATAAGTCTTAAAAATAAAAACAAAAACAAAAAAAAGGAAAGACTGAGAAACTGTCACAGCCAAGACAAGCCTAAGGATTCATGGTGATCACAGTGTGGGATTTTAGATGGGATCCTCTGGTAGATTAAAAAAACATTAAGGAAAAACAAAGGAAACCTGAGTAAAGTAAGGACTTCAGTTCATAATTGTGTGTCAGTATTGGCTCATTAGTTGTGACAACTGTGCTCTAAGATGTTAACAGTATAGGAAATGGGGAGTAGGGTGTATAGTAACTCTCTCTATTGCACAATTTTTCTGTAACTAAAATTACTCTAAAATAAAATGTTTATTGAAAAATATATGACAGATGTAGTTTTTAAAAGGATCTTCTGATATAGTATTTGCAGAGGAAGATGCTTTTTCGTTTATAAATTATTTCCATAATTCGTGACAGTTCTCACATCTGCTACTATAAAATTCATTGCAGCTTCTTTGCCTCTTGGGAAAAAAATGCATTTAATTATCAGCGAAATTCAACTCCAGCTTGTTATGATGAATGATTTGAACCTGTCAGCTTTTTTCCCTCTAAAAACAAAGAACTGGAATGAAATACAGTCTTCTTCCTCTACTCCCTTCCTTCCACCTGCTTCATTTAATTGATGAAGGTTTGAGCTTTTATTAATCTTTTTGAGCTCCTCCGTAAGATGCAGAAAAAGCTAATATGATATCATTGTATCTTGCTAATGTGTGTGCTTTGTGAAATTGATACACCCTGCCAAGACATAAATTACTTAAACTTTGATAAATGTGTGGAAATCAGGGGATGTTCAAACAGATAAAGCACAGCAATTCCTCTTTTTTCTGCCGTTTTTAAACTCCATTTTGTGCTTGCGGTGAAATGTTTTTGCATTATTATTGTAATACGATGGGACAAAAGACAGCAGAAACCAATAGAGAGCTCCAGCAAGTACAAAAGTAACCAGGGGGATACAGCCATGTGTTTTGTAGATAACATCTAACAACGTTGTCTTGGACAGAGTGGTTTGCCAACAGGTTCAGAACCACCTACAGTCTCTCAGCATGTTGTATCATGGAAATTGTCTGTTCAGGAACGAGGGCGCCTGCCAGACATTTTGTACTTTCAGGTCTTTTTGCTGACTCATTTAGTAGGTCAGAATCAAAGAGCCACAAACACATTTTGTTGGCAAAGAGAGCTCACCTGTGCCTGTGATCTGGCTATGACTCAGATGCCAGTGAGACTGGAAATATGAGGAAATGATTGATTGATGTTCTGGGGTTGAGAAGGGTGTTCTCTACTCAGTCATTAATTTATCTTATGGCATTGAACAAGTTGCTTGATTAACCATTAATCAGTTTCCTGGAGGCCTGAGAGTTCATACAACCCTTTGAAGACAGTTCTTGAATAGGAAACATGGTACTATCCATTGGACCATGTAAGAGCCATCAGTCTTTGAATGCCTTTTGCCAGAGATTGGGTTCAGTAATTTCCATCCATTCTTTTATTTGGTCCTTGGAATCAGTCAGCAAAGAAGATATAGATGAGAAAATGGTTTCACATTAAACACTCAAGTGAGAGGTAGAAGGTCATCCGGCCCCGGATCCCTTGGCTTTTTCCACCATGCTGCTTCCATACTGGGAGTATATAAATGAGTGTGGGGCAGGGCTATAGATCATCCAACCCCTAGGCATCCCTGATTAGATCTTTGAGATTAAGCATGAGGCTTAGGGACTTAGATTGCACAACCATCTCTGTAGACCTGGTCTAGGAGAGGGTACCCTCTCAGCAGTGATGCGTTCATAAGAAAGTATTCAGGAAGGCCACCTGGGTGCCTCAGTGGGTTAAGCATCTGCCTTCAGCTCAGGTCATGCCCCACATCAAGCCCCACATTAGGTTCCCTACTAAGCAGGGAGCCTGCTTCTCCTCCTCCCTATTCCTGCCACTCCCCCTGCTTGTGCTTGCTTTCTCTCTCTCTCAAATAAATAAATAAAATCTTAAAAAAAAAAAAAAGAAGAAGAAGAAAGTATTCCAGGGAGAAGGCCAAACAAGTTATACCAAAGAGAGAGTGAGTTGGGAAAGGAAGCACAATTGTCAGCTTTCTAGGACAATTAGCAATACATATAATTACACTTCTGCCCATATTTCATTATCTGATAACCTTTTGAGATTTGCGTTTAGATTTGGAAATCAGTATTTGTGATAATGGTCATGTATTTATTTTACAGTAATAAACAGGGGCACCTGGGTGGCTCAGTCAGTTAAGTGCCTGGGTTGGGTTCAAGTCAGGATCACAGGGTCCTGGGATTGAGCCCCGCATCAGGGCTTCTTGCTTAGCGGGGAGTTGGCTTGTTCCTCTGCCCCTCCCCCCACTCATAGCCTGTCTCTCTCAAATAAATAAATAAAATCTTAAAAAAAATAAAATAATAAACAAATGAAGTTATACACAGCTTTTCTTAACTAGTTTAATATTGTCAAAGCAAGTTAAAAATACATGATCTAGAGCAAAGCAAAAAAATTAAAATATATATATATCTACTTTTTATCTAAAAATGTCTATTATCTAAATATTGTTAGTATTTTCCTGAGAACAGACGGCAATTATAGATCTGTGCTATTAGTTAAATTTTCTTATTTTTTATATGAGCCTACTTTATTATCAAAAGCTCCTTGAACAGTTTGAACCTGTATTGTATTAGAATATATTTTTTAGAAATCAAATTATATCTTAAATTCTCATGTGGAAAATATTTTCTGAAGAGTGGAAGAGCCTTTCTAAAAGCAATTAGTTACATCTAAGTTATCTGCTTCATAAATTTAGGTTTTGTTTTGTTTTGTTTTAATAGTCTCATTTCTTAGGGTTAGTCACGTATGTTTGGATCAAATTATTCATGGCAGAAATGACTACAAAGAAAATCTTTTCTTTTAACACTCAGTAAATGATCATTTAGTAGTATTATTCCTGTTTTTGTTATTATCATTGAGTAATCTCAGAACCAGCACAGCAGAAGTCCTAGAGATAAGAGGATTTCTTGACATCTCTCATAATGGGGTCTATGATGAGTAAAAGGCCAATATCAGTTAACTTGCAAACTTACTTGTCATTGAATGATGGGTTCACTGTTTATAGGTTTTCAATAATGGAAAAGTAAGGAGAAAATCAGGTCAGGCACTAAATGAGGAAAAATGATCCAGGTGGAAAAAATTCAGGAAAATGTATAATGTAAAGCAGACATTTTTAAGGGGGGAAGAAGGAAGATCATGTTGCTGCTGGGAACAAAGAATGTTCTCATACTTCTGAGCAAAAAAGTATTTCTGAATGGAAAATGGGTCTTAGTTCTAAAAAAGCATTGATCGGCAGCATGATCTATAAGGGTAAGAACTGAGATTTTTTTAAAAAAAATTTAGAAGGGCAAAATATCAGAAGGGATTTACCCTATCAGAGAGAGGAAGGAAGGCAAGAGTGAGGAAAGAAGTTTGTAAGTTGTACCAAGTAGGGGAGTAGCGATCAGGAGGTAAAGTTCTTGCAGACGAGCTTCTCAGCAAGTAGAAGGTGTGTCTGTCAGCATGGACCACGAAAGGCACATCTCTTGCAATACTGGAAATGGCTGAAAAATAGATAGTAGACCCTGGACAACAAGAATCACAACCACAAAAAAAGAGAAATTGGACCTTGATCAGTAAGGGGTTCTTATCTGCCCATGTGTCCTTGGTCATCTCGCTAGGCAAGAGGCTGGCGGTGTCAGTTGGACCAGGCTGCATCAGTCAGTTCTCAGGAAACTCAAGTCATAATGGAAACCAGCACTGAACTCCATGGGCTAGTACCAATGGATTTAAATGAGATTTGTGCACATGATAATTAAGAGTGTTCAAAATCAGAAAGCTAGTTGCAGTGTCAAAAATACTCAGAATATCTTGAGCCAGGAATCTAGAGTAAGAATTCTTCTTTTCTTGGGGAATATATTCACCTTTCAACACCAACAGAGGAAAGAAATATCAACTCAGGATACCTAAGCCCCTAAGAAGGTGGCACGGATTTAGGTTCTCAAAACAGTAAGAATGTGCTTCGTGTCACTTTGTCCTTCTGCCAAACCTCAGTAATTTAAGGGAAAAGAATTTTTAAAAATACTAGACATGAGGAAGAAAAGCCTTCAGGAAATTAATCAAAGGCAAATATATATTATGAACCCCCTGCCCAACATACACAGAAAGAAAAAACCCACACATCCATTGAAGTCCTTAGTTTCCAACTCTAAAGTGATCTTGGGGATGAGGTGTAGGTGAAAATACTTTTCACGAAGCTCTATTAGAACTTAAACTTCTAAACTTTTATGAATATATAGAAGATAACCTCATGTTATTAAACTCTACCATATGGTCGAGTGCAATATTTATGATCCAAGCTGTGTCTTCTTTTTTTTTTCCTCAAAATTGGATTGAAAGCAATAATTTTTGTAATAATACTGAGACTAGTTTTACCAGGTGCTTTGCCAAGTTTGAAAGGGTTGGGGAAACAGTTCATAAATACAGCTTCACTTCTCTCTCATCCTTTTCATCATGCTGACAGTTTTCTGGAGAATCATTACCAGAGTGGTTTGTGCCATTAGAGATAAGAGGCTATCTGTGTTTCCACTAGAAACCTCTATTTTCCGGACTTTATAACTCATCCATAAATATTCACTCCAGGCAACAGTTTCATATATTATGATTCTGTTCCTCAAAATCAATGTTGACTTAACTAAATGATTTTTAGAAATTAAGGGGAGTCTGACACTACAAAAAGAATAAAAAGAAAAATCAGATGCAGATGTAGTACTGTGTTTCAGTGGGTGGGTTCTGAACCGCATTTTGTGAAATCCATAAAACATTTGCATTCTTTCTTAGCAATTCTTTCATGGTATATAATTCAGTTGTAATAAAAGTTTTTGGATAATCTATAGTCTGTTATTAATTCAAAATAGACATTTTCAGTTTGTTTCTGTTGCTGTAAACACCACAAAATTTGAAATTGTCTTTTTTCAACTGAAGCTTTTGTAGAACTTTCTATTACTATTCACACTCCTTTTTTGTTACAGAGTTTGAGATGGGGCTATATCAAAAGCTATGACATTATTTGACCTAAGCCTTTGAGTATAATAATACTCTTAATATTTCCAATATTACACTTAAGAGATTAATCAATATCTTATATTCAGATGGTTTCTAGCTTCTTGGTAGAAACCTTCAGCATTCCAGAGTTGTCTTCACCTGAAAGAGAAGACCTCACAAATTGAATGTTTTTATCAAAGGAGATACCAAAATATATTGCTTCCTCCAATCTGGAAAGATAATATCATAAAGATTAGGAAGCAAGGACTAAAACCACATCAGCCCATTAAAATGAAATACTTTCTTCCTAATTTGAATTTTGTACTCACAACTTCACATTGCTTGAATAGATGCTCATCCTGTTACACTGTTGAGCCCAGGTGTGTCGTCGAAATGCTATTTATCAAGAATCGAAATAATACTGCAAGCACTTCCCCTGTGCTTTGGCTTTAGTTTGCGTGCTCAAAGCCTAACCTGAGGTGTATTTCTCTTTCTTCTTTTCGAACAGCTATTCTGTGACAGTAAGAAGGTGGTGCATGCCACAGAGGGGCTGGACTGGGAAGACAAAGATGGCCCGGGGACTTTGGTCGGAAATGTGGTGCACTCAAGGATCATCAATCCTCTGCGCCTGTTTGTTAAACAGTCTCCAGTCCCAAAGTCTGGACACCTGGCTTATGGGGACAGCATGGAAAACTTTTGGGATTGGCTGGCCAATGTCACGGAGGTTCAGGAGCCATTGGCAAGAACTAAACGGAGGCCAATAGTAAAGACGGGAAAATTCAAGAAGATGTTTGGATGGGGTGACTTCCATTCCAACATTAAAACTGTTAAACTTAACCTCCTCATCACGGGGAAAATTGTTGATCATGGAAATGGAACCTTCAGTGTTTATTTCCGACATAATTCCACAGGCCTAGGCAATGTTTCAGTGAGTTTGGTACCCCCCTCCAAAGTGGTGGAATTTGAAGTTTCCCCACAGTCTACCTTGGAGACCAAGGAATCGAAATCTTTCAATTGTCGCATTGAGTACGAGAAAACAGATCGGGCGAAGAAGACTGCCCTGTGCAATTTTGACCCATCCAAGATCTGCTACCAGGAGCAGACTCAGAGCCATGTGTCTTGGTTGTGCTCCAAACCCTTCAAGGTCATTTGCATTTACATTGCCTTTTACAGTGTTGATTATAAACTTGTGCAGAAAGTCTGTCCTGACTACAATTACCATAGTGAGACTCCATACTTATCTTCTGGCTGAATCTGTCCACAGTGATATAAATGAAGGTTGAATATATATTTAATTAGAATGGCCAAGAACCAAGCTCAGCTCTTCATGGTAAAGGATCCCTTCTGTTTCTGGCAGTGAACCTTAGTTCCCCATTAGGTTTTCAAATTAAAAAGAAAAAAAAAAAAGAAAAAAGAAAAAGAAAAAGAAACATCTTTAAATGTGAAATGTGTTTGTTTTGGTCATACCTTAATCTAAAAAGTCAAACTGTGTATGAAGCCATCACTTTCACGTAGGATGGCTAAGTCCTAGAAATATTGTTGTTTCTCTAAAAGAAGCATCTGTGGTAGCAACATGTAACGAGAAAGAACCGAATTATGCATGTGATAAACATTGCTCTTGAAATGAGCCTGCCTTTGAAATATGTTTTGGAAGGTTACCTTAAAAATAGCAGATTCAGTAAAGTAACTGAAAAGATTGTATTTGATAGATGAATCACATTTCTGACATCAGATTCTTTTTTTTATTGCTGTCTTCCCCCCTACCTCCACATCTGTGCTGTTACTGATATGAGAGATGAAGGGGTAAATTTTGTTTCAAAACTCATGTGTGCAGTTACAGTGCCACAGTGGAACTAAAAACATTATTGTCTGAGCTAGGGTGGGATGTGATTTAACTTAGCCCTGTGTTGATCAGTATCTTTAGGATTCTCATCTGAGTAGTCATATTGGTACTTTGGGAAAGCTAATCTGGATGTATTTTAAGTCAGTCCCACAATAATGAAGATCATGATGTTTTTAGATTCTTTTGCCAAATTCATTGGTGTGACATTGCCAAAAATACTATAAAATCTGTATTCACCCTATAACCTATAACCCCATTCTATTCGATAGTGTGATTTTATATACACGCCTAGAACAACTCCAGAATTGAGAGAAAGTGATTGTTCCCTAGGCAAGAATAGGGAACAAAATTGGAAGTGGACTGACAAAATTTCAGGATTATGGATTCATCATTTCTAGCCTCCCAGATTAAGTCCTCTTTGCGTGTATTTAATTATTTGAATGAGGGATCAAATCCTCCGTGGAAATAAAGAGCATATTTAAACATGACTGGTTATTATTAAATGCTAACAACCAAGATACCTGACTCATCACCAGGCTTTTGAAATCACTTCCAAATTAATGTGGCTTCACAGTCCGAGTCCTTGCCATCTTCTCTGAGGGCCTGTGGACAGTCCTCTTGCATCGTAGAGCTGCATGATCTCTGAGTCAGTACAGAAAGAGGGTCTGGCTGGCCAGTAATAAGGTTCCTAGAACTTGTCAGACTTATGGAATGCTTACTGGTTTTACAACAGGTGTTCACTTTTGCCCCCTTATCTGTAAAGTATCAGTGGGAGTAAAACCTTAAATTAAAAGAAGACAAGTCCAACCAACAAAAATGTTCTTACTACATAGTTTAAAAAGCCAACAGCTCTTTCTCTATTTTGCATCTCCATTCCTTTCCTTTTACTGGTGATCTCTGTACAGTGTTTGATTTTGTCTTTTGTAAAAATTGTACTAGGATTAGTGTGTGGTAGTACAGGCTTGAAATTTTTGCTCTGAGTTCATCGGATGCTTTTGTAATTTTGTGGTTGGTGTGACATATTTTGAGGCATCTTTTTATTTTCATCTAGAAACAAGATTAAAATACTATTATTGTAAAATATGTGGGAACCATATATGTATATATACTTAGAATTTTCTGTGTACAGAGAAAGTATGTGTACACATTTCTATGTAAATAAAAAGAATTTGCTAAATCTGTCACATGACTTCAGGGTGTTTTTTTTTTTTTTTTAAGACTCTTCTTGGTTTCGTTCTCACAAGGATTTGTGTGTGTGTGTAACACCAAGTGGGCATCAAGTTTTTCCTTATGTACGTATTAAACAAAGCACCTTGGCTATGAAGATTTTAATGTAGAGTAAAAGAATAATTCATATATAGTATTTGGCACATAGCATGGCACCTGGTAAGAACACTACAAGTGTGAGCTTCCATTATGGTTGATATTAATTATTATTACAACATGAAATATATGTTAAAAACTCTCTGATGTTCAAATGTTGAGTGATATAAACATATCCATGCAAAGAGTAAAAATGGAGATCGGTTTACACAATTCTTAGATTTTAGCAGGGTTTGTGGAATTTAAAAAAAAAGAAAGAAAGTTTCTCTAGGCATATTTTTTAATTGGAGTAGAACATATGCCACATACATTTTTAAGTCATAATTTCATCTCAAAGACTACATAATTGTCAGTAATGGTACTTGGCACAATATCAATCAGATTCCATTTAAACATGCAAATGCATACATTTCTACAAAACCATTTTTGCCTTTGAATATTGCAGTTGAGGGAAAGGACATTCATGTAAGCTAACTTTACACTCAATTATAAATTCTTCAAAAGTTATAGACCCTTTTAAAAATGAAAATTTAATGATTGTACACCTGAAACTACTAAAATGTTGTATATCAATTATACTTCAATAAAAAATTCTTTAAGTTAAAAAAAATTTCAGCAGAAATTTAATCTTCAGGAAGTTGTCAGGCATCTATCCAGGCTTGCTGCTTACTAGAAAGCAAACTAGTTTGAAGACCTTTTCACCCTCAGCAGAAACAATCTTTTTACTCATCACACTGACTCAGGAAAGAGACCATATATTTCCATGACTAAGAACAATGTGATCACACCAGCCACAGAGTCTCTAAGATCTGTGGAAAAGAAATGAGAGGAAGAGCCCGTGGACAGCATGCAGCAAAGCAGCAATCAGTAAAAAGGGAACAATTTTCTTCTTACTGCTTGGTACTTGGAATTTCAATGCATTCTCATGATTAGAATAACAGCAACAAAGAGTGTAGTTCTCTGATATGGCCACCCATAAGAGTACTGATACATATTGCATTACAGTCTTAATCTTTATTCTGCAACACCTTTCTTCCTTATTTTATATGACTCAGATGCTACATGCTACATTTCAGGCATGATTGCTACATTTTAAACACTCCACAATCTGGTTAATTCTGTCTTCATTCAAGACATGGTCCTGCTGTTGGAGCTGCAGTCCTGGCTTCCAGAGCCCTGCTATTCAGAGGGTGTGAGCATATCAGCAGTGTTACCTCTAAACTTATTAGAAACACAGAATCTCGGTTCCTAGCCCCAGACATACCAAATTAGGAGTTTTCCTTTATAACAAGATCCCCATGTGACTTGTACACACATTTAACGACTAAGGAGTATTTCCGTAGAAAGTCTGATTTAGTGACTGTGCTCTAGGGATTATACACTTTTTTATAGGGTATCTACATCTTTTTTTTTAAACCTTTATTTTTTTTTTATTTAAGTAGAGTTGACACACAATGTTACATTAGTTTCAGATGTACAACATAGTGATTCAACTTCACTCTACATTATGTTGTGCTCACCATAAGTGTAGCTACCATCTGTCACCATGCAATGCTGTTACAGTATCATTGACTATAGGAATCTACATCTTAATAATCATCCCAGGTTATGCTGGTTCAAATAAGCTTCTGAAAATACCTTCCAAAAAAATATAAAGGACCGTTTTAACAACAAAACTTAAAGTAATAGATTGATAACCAAATAAAAAGTGATCAACCTAATATTAAGATATAGAAGAGTAATGTTTTGGGCATGGAACCCACTTCTCCCTCTGCCTGTGTCTCTGCCTCTCTCTCTCTCTCTGTGTGTGTGTGTGTCTGTGTGTGTGTGTCTCATGAATAAACAAAATCTTAAAAAAAAAAGAGTAATGTTTCAAAGAGAGTGCAACCTACCTATCTTCTGGTTCAACTCCCTCATTTAACAGACAAGTAGACTGAAGCACCATCACAATAAAGAACATAATATGCCCAGGAGTAAGTGGCAAACCCAATTGAAATGCAGATATCCTGACTCCTAATCCCAGGTTTTGTGTTACATAAGAAAAGTAAATTGAAACAGAGATTCAAGACAAAACAAAAATAAGTGCAGTAAGTGTATAACAAGTCATGATCCAGAAGGCAAACTGAACATGAACAGGACTGGCAAAGCTCTCTCTCTCCAAAACCTTCAGGGTTATAATTTCCTTATGAACATAAAATTTTTAAAAACTAACCACTATAGAAAAATAAAGTCAGAAAAAAAAAGAAAAGAAAAAGAAAGTCAGGACAGAGCAATTATATACAAAGATGAGAGCCCTGGGATATATTAGAGGTATGACTGGCTAAGAATTAACAGCAGTAAAACACCACATTTGGCAGAATTTTCCAGAGATTATAACACCTGAAAAAATATTTTCATAGAACTAGGTAAATTGTATGGAATACTTTATTTGCCTGAAAGTCTAATTTTATCTTATAAAGAAACTTAAATTAATTGGTCTATAAAATAGAGAATGGAATCATACATTTTTACTTGCAGTAAAACTAGTTAACCCCAGCTTAATTAATCAAAACTTTCAATGAATGGAAATGTATATGTGCTGCTGAAGTAAGCACTCAGTGAATGAAAATATAATATGTCCAATAGTTAGAGACAAATCTAGGGAAACAAACTCTTATAAGAGATATTTTTCTTCACAAAAATCTTATAGAAGAGTCATTTCATATTTGTCTTCATCTCCTACCCCAACTGTGAGGTCTGGAATCCTGGGCATGTAACCTCTTCTATTTCATTTATAATCCTTCCTCTTCTTTGTCTAGCTCAGCTCTTTCCTAAATAGTATATAATCTATTCTCAATAAGAATGAGTCAATTGTCGTGCACAGCACCTGGCTCAAAGTGTCTGGTATGGAGTGGTTACTTGACCAATATTTGTCACTTGATTTTTAAAAAAATTCCAGTGCAATCACAAGGATTAATCAAGACCCACTCTACCCATATAACGTAAGAATTATTGTGCACCATTTCCAACATGAACACATTGCTCCAGCTGAACACAATACCCATTGAATGCTAGCTCCCAGAACCTACAAACATAAAAGCTAGAAACAATTTAAAACTCACATGGAGTAAGTCTTGTTTCTTAGATAAAGAAATGGAGGCCTGATGAGGTTTAACAGCATGGTTGTTATTGTTCTTCCTGCCTGGGTAAAGCCATTCATTCTTTTTATTTTTCCCAATCACGGATGTTCCCCACATTTGTACTAGAGACTGTCAGCTGCCTGCCAAAATGGACCTTTCTCCTCCTACTGCAATAGAAGGTCAAGTATGTGCCTGGCCAACTAGATTGCATGTCCCTGCCTCTCTTGCAGGGAGCTACAGTTAATGGAATATGAGAGGAAGGCAGGAGTAGACTCAAATAAAAGTGCACTCCAGCATCTCTGTGCTCCCTTCCCTTTGCCTGTCTCAGAGACTTGACCTGAGTGTCCTGAGATACAATACCGTGAAGGAGGAAAAGCAACTGCCAGTCTTAGTGCCTTTCCAACCATGGAGGGGAGCCACCCAGCTAACAAAAGCTTACCCTGGACTGCTATGTAAGAAAGAAACCAATATAGGGGTGCCTGGATGACTCACTCAGTTGAGTGTCTGCCTTCAGCTCAGGTCCTGATCCCAGAGTCCTGAGATCAAGCCCCCCATTGGGCTCCCTCAGCAAGAAATAGCCTTTTCTCTCCCTCTCTCTCTCTCTCTCTCTCTCTCTCTGTCTCTCTCTCCCCATCTCCCTTTCTTGTGCTCTCTCTCTCTCAAATAAATAAAATCTTTAAAGGAAGAAACAAACAAACAAACAAACAAACAAATCAATATATCCCTCTTGAAGTCACTGAATTATTCGGATGGATTTGTTGCTGCACCTCAGCCTGACCTGACAAATACAAACATTGCATAAAATCTTCTCTGTGAACTTGAGCCCACTCTGATCTCCATCTGTTTAAATTGTGTCTTCCAGTCTATGCTAGGCATCAGTAATAATTCTGTACACACGTTTTTAGCTTCTCTTATTATTTATACTTCTTCATGTGTCCTAGAAAGAAAATCTGTCTGGGAAAGCCAGAGATTACATTTTGTACTTAATTTGAAAGTCCCACAATGCCCAGATAAAGCCATTGCCTTTTAAATGGTATATACATGGTAAGTTGCATTCAAAGATAACATAGGAAGTTATTTACTTAAAAAATTGGTTTTAAGAATGACCTATATAAAAGAGTGATGGGAATTCTTAAAAGAGAATGAAAACACAATTTAAGAGTCATGCTAATTCCACTTCAGCTACTAAGATGGGAAAGACGTGTATCTGTTTTTTATTTTATTTTTTGCTAGTAATCCACTTACATAGATTCATAATTCCCAATTTACCAACACAGCATCCAATGCAAGATCTCTTTCCCACCCCTTTTCTATAGCCAAGCCTTTCCTATCTCAAGAGGAAAATCATAGTTTATACTTCTCATGTCTCCTGGCAGAGATATATTAATATATTTTGGAGTGCTTTAAATGATTACAAATATTTTCTTCAGTTATCCATCATGCTCCCTTTGGTGTGTATTCTGGTTAGCTGAAGCATTATGATGCATTTATTTGTTGTTTCCTTTTTTAATTTAATTTATCACTTTCAGATACCCAAACTCTAAAAATTAAAAATACTATTCATAATTCCATCACTGATAAATCTATTTATTCTTGTATTTTCTGTCTTGTCTTTATCCATATATATAGATATATGTGTATATATGTGCATAGCTTTTATGTAGTTGTAATTATGTACAGCATGGTAATTAATAAATAGAGCAGTATATCTCATGTATAAATATAACACTTGACTGGAATAAAAAGTCACTAAGAACATTTCCTGAAGAAAGTATGTAGAAATTAGTGTATGGCTAGGTGTGAACTCAAAAATGGGATACCTTGAGACTATGTGTGTAATGAGATGCCCTCTGCTTTCTCTCGTTTTGTCATCTATCCTATGACAAATAGAGTGTAGAATGATTCTAGTCTGTGAAACATAAAATAGTTTTGCAGAACTTGCTGTATCAAAAAATATATTACAAATCTTAAGAGGATCCCACTCACAGTAGAATCTAGGAAGCCAATTCACTATCAGAGCCCCTGTGACATCTCACATGGTAAGTGGAGCCTATCATTATCCCATTCCCACTCCACTCACTTTCTGAAAGGACCATGCAAATCACAGAAGTATAGGAGTAAAAGAGTCTTTATAGATAAAGAGAGCTACTGTCCATTGAGTCCTACTATGGGCCCAGTACCATCCTAGATGCTTTACAAATGAACACAGAGGTTAGAGTTGATGTAACCTGGATTTATAACCTGAATTTGCCACCAGCAAATTTGCACATAGCTGTGTGAACTTGAACCAATTACTCAACCTCTCTGAGCTTCATTTTTTTTTATCTGCAAAATGAAGTTACATACTTGACTCATAGTGGTGTTGAGGTGAATGTAAATATCACATATATTGTAAACAATAATGAATGACAAGAACCTTAAAGCACAAGACTTTTATTATTTTTTGCTATCAATACTTTTATGCATTGTGGATATACCAAAGTCAGTGTAAATAATTAGATTTCATTATTTTTTATTCAAAATCAATCTCTAAAGTTACCTGGTAAACCACTGAAATCATTCTTATTAATGGAGCTCAAAGCTGTATACACAGGTAGACCAGTAGTTGGACTTCTCAAGTGCCTTCGGAGAGGTGGCTACTTAAGGTGTATTCTTTTTTTTTTTTAAGAGAAAAATTTAAAATGTAGACATGGTGTCTTGCATAAAGAAAATAGAAGATTTTAAAAACAAAAAACAGTTCTTTTCATAATATTCATAATCTAAAGCTCAGATTTATTTTTAAGCAGAGAATAGATATTGCACTAAACAAAAGTAAACCAATTGTACTTAATTAACAAATTCTATTTAACAAAATAATCATCACAAAAGGAAAATTTATAAGTAAAATGATGTCCAGACATAGTGGGCACCTAGTGGGTAATCTTGCCAGCTCCCTCTTTTAATGATTTTATTTTCATATAATCAACCTAGTGACATTGCTAGATTCCAGCAGCTATTTCATACAATATGACTTTGCCTGTTGGATTGTTTCAGTAGCACTGGGAATAAGCATCTCTTGCGTGTTGGGCCAGTCTGAAGATTTCTCTAGGGATTTGAATTAGGACAGGATCAAGAGACAGTTCATCATGGAATATTACACTTAAAGACTGTTGCCCATGATGTTTTCCAACATACAGGTAAAGAAACAAATGAAGCTATCCTACAGAAAGAGAAAGAGAGAAGCAAACAGAAAGGAACGGAGAATAGAAAAGGCAAGTCCTGAGACTACTTAAGTCTCTCATTCTGGTTTATTTCCAGGGCAGACTGCAATCTCTGCCTTTGGGTTCAGTAAGACTACTCTATATATCATTGTAATAAATGTCGTTTTTTCCCCCCTAGAGATAACTGTATTATTCGAGTCCCTGCAGAAAACAGAGATCACTCAGTTGGAGAATCCTGTGGGAAAAGCCTATTGTTTGACTTTAGGCTTGGTTAAGTTATGGTGCTTTAGCCACTTGAATGGGAGTAGACTTGACCTTTGCCCTATCCAAGCAGAAGCTTTAAATGTAATTGTGGGGTTTGGGTTGGGTTCTCCCTTGAGTTTTCTGCCTGTATCATGAAAACATCATATCCTTTCAGCCAGGGATCTAGAATCAGAAGACACCCAGGATCTGAGCCACTGCTAATCCAGAACCCTCATGTTGGAAAAAAGCAAAGGTCTATCATTTTAAGCTGCTAAAATTTTGCAGTTGCTTTTTGTCACATTAAAAGCTGACAAATACTGTGATGCACCAACAGATGTACAACACATTAAAAGCTGACAAATACTGTGATGCACCAATAGATGTACAACAGCTAGAAGCCATTACCATTATTATGCTAAAGAAGTAAGGAAAGAAAGAGTATGCTGGAGTAGTAAAGAAAGTGCTATGTAGCTGGTGGGAGCTGTGGTCAAAAAAATGCAGCCACCACTCAAAGAAGTGCAGAGGGAAGAAGTGAACATCCAGATCTCTCTCTCTTCTTGCCCTCATTCATATCCTACAGCACCTCCCATTGCCAAACCCAACCAGGAGTCGATTAACAAGACAGTCCAAGAGAATGAGTGAGTCCCCAGGGCTCAGAATCCCGGAACATAAAGCAACACAACGGCAGACACTAATCACTAGCCAAAATATGGCCAGTGAATTGGTAGAGAGTGGGAATGGCAAGTGTAGAATAAATCAAGACATAGCTCAAATAGATTTATATTATATGCAATCAAGAGTTCTCTTAATGTGAAAGATAAATTTGACTTACATAAAGAATAAATGAGAGAAACATAATGATTTCAGATAAATCTCTCGATAAAAAAAAGACCAGAGAGACCACATGTTACTACTAGGCTATAAGCTACTTTCTTGGGGGAAAACAACTTGATGGGAACAGGAATCACACTGTATTAAGCAGATTACATGATACCTAGCATCGTTCCACATACTTCGTATGTTACATAAATACCTGATTAGGGCAATAATGATGATGATAGATTTGCTTTCCTTCCAGCATCAATTTAGGTGGTGTATTTCTATTTTCCCAATTATGCAACATAGAAAAAAACCTTTATTCTACAGTACTCAAAGATTTTAGGTAAAGAAAAACGGAGAGCATTATTTTGCAAAAGACAATCCCAAGATGTGAGATTCTACTAGTGATTTATTCTACTACGTCATGGGAAAATAAATGTCCTTTCCAACTGACCGAGACTCTTTTCATTTGTCAACTATTGATCCCCTCCCACAACCTCTCTTCTTAGCTCCATGATTCTTCTAGAGGTTAAACCAATGAAGCCCAGTCCCATTTATTTCTTCCTACTTTATGCTGTGGTATCACCATCGATAACATCAGAGCAGCCAGCCACTCATCTTCAGTGAGCAGCACTGGCAGATACTAGCTAGAGAGGAGGTTTTAGAGGTTGTCCAGGCATTTCTTCTCAGGACCCAATAATATAAATTAAACCTTGAAAATAACTATAGAATGCATATTTTAAAAAATTATTTCCTTTAAATTTCATGTCTACAACTGCATTGCCCTTTGTTAGCGATTCTAAAGAAAAGCAAGAAGGAAAATCATAGTAGACATCAGTAATTGAATGTTAAATAGGAGGCTGGTGGGTTATAAGAGGAAGAATAAAGGGAATGAGCCAAAATTAAGGATAAAGAAAAATCTCCAGGACTCATATACACGGTGCTCCTGATAATTTACTTCTAGGGTCCACTGACCATGTTCCTTTTGCGTTTAGTTTCTCAAATCCTGCTAAAGAACTTTCTACTCCCTAAAGATTTGCACTTATTGTTTCTAATTCATGAATCACTGCTTCCTATTTCTGAACTATGATACAGAGATGCTCATCTCCCCTTTACATCCTCCCATGAGCTTGGCATGGTTCTGAATACCCCAGATGTTTGGAGTCCTCCACAAACACTTAGAATACCCAGACACTAGTTTATATAGTAGAAGCAAGAGGCCAAAAGAAAATGTATCTGTCTAAATAAATGCTTTTGATTCCCTTAGATGGAAGAGTGATTTTATCATTTGAGGGATATCATCATTTGAATTGCTCTGGCTTTCTTGTTAAACTGGAAGCTACCCAATTAAAAAAAAATATTTCTTCTCAATTTTTTCTGGTCTATGAAATATTAACAGCAGTCATCTGCTCTTAGTGGTGCCTGACCAATATTGCTAATATACAAGTAGTTATATCTCTTAATTTATTGATGCTCCCTCTTATCCAAGAAATTGTTTAAGGTGGCTTATAGGAATGGACTTAAAATATATATATATGAACTGTTATAAATCAATAATAACAACTGAGTTTTATGCTTCATGAAACTTTATTGTTTGTTAGAAGAGGTCTAAATAGGTCTAATGACTAATAAAATGGCTAATAAAGAAGAGTGACATTCAGTGAGCAAAGTTTGCCATGAGCGTAGGAGGGGAAAATATGTATATGCCATCCTAGTTTTTCTTTTTTTTTTTTTTAATTTTATTTATTTATTGAGACACACACACACAGAGAGAGAGAGAGAGAGAGAGACAGAGAGAGAGGCAGGGACAGAGGCAGAGGAAGAAGCAGGCTCCATGCAGGGAGCCCGACATGGGACTCGATCCTAGGGCTCCAGGATCATGGCCTGGGCTGAAGGCAGTGCTAAACTGCTGAGCCACCCGGGCTTCCCCCATCATAGTTTTTCATGCAGAAAATGAAGCAAAGCGTCAAATGAAAATGTAAGTAACTGATCATGTACTAAAGGTCTTCCCAAATATGACACCAAGGCAGAAACCATGAACAAAAGACTAATAAAATTGATAATTCAATTTTTAAATATTGAAACAGACTACACAAAAAAGATAAAAATAAATTAGAAACTGGAAAATATTTGACAATATTTTCTTCTTTAATTGGAGTATAGTTGATACACAACGATACATAGTTTCAGGTGTACACCAGAGTGATTTGACAAGTTTATACATCATGCTATGTTCACCACAAGCATAGGTACTATCTGTCCCATTACAGCTCTATTACAGTATCATCGATTGATAATACTTATTAAATAGGCATTCATACCCTTTAAGTTTAAAGACCTCTTCTAGATCAATAACCAAATTATGGTCTTCACAATTAAATATGGAAAGAGAAGATTATCAGCTGCACCTAATAGAAAACCCAAATTATGATGTCTTAAGGACACAGAGATTTTATTTTTCTCATGTAATACAAATCTGGAGGTAAGGTCTCTTGGGCTATTATGGAATCCTCATGATGTAATCTTGCCAACAGGGACCAGGAAACTATAGGAGGGAAAGAAAGAGGGGAGGGAGGGGGATGGATGGAAGAAGGAGAAAAAACTTAGTTCAAGGGAGATGGCAGGTGGAAGGTTAGGAAGAAAAATGGCTAATAGATATATGAAAACAGTTGTCTTTCTCATCATTAATCAAAATAATACAACTAAGGTATTTTTCACATAACATATTGGAAATTTAAAAAAATATTTTGATATTCAAGTCAAAAGTATACAAGAAAGAAAATTATGCATCCCCTGCCTTTCTTGAAGGCAATTCGGCAATATCTTCAAAGCCTTTATGGTCTTGCTTATTCTTTGACCCTGCTAGCGGACTGCTTAGGAGCAAGTCAAAGATGAGAGCAAAGATTGAGCAAAAAGGATATTCACTGGAACACCATTACTAATATGAAACACTAAAACAACTGAGATTTTCAGACAGAAGACTGGTTAAGAAAAATGAGGCACATCTATGCAATAGGATTTTGTGCAGTCATCTAAACTGATGATATGAAAGAAGATCCTGTTGGGACAAGTTCATCAAAGGCAGGTGAAGAGTAGCTTACAACGATTATTTTTAATTCTTTACAGCACATAAAATGGTGAGCTTTGGGATCCTCAACATTTTATTCCACAAGCATGGTTACAATAGTTTGAACCTGAAAATCATTCTAAGGCAGAGGAAACCAGACAGCTGACCCTCCCCCAACAAACTTAATAAGGCACCAATTGCCCACCTTTCAGCAGCACTATTTTCTGATAGAGTCTACAAAATGAACTATTTTCAAAATGTATGCCAAGGAAAATAAATAAAACTATTTTTCAACAAACCATCCTTTTATTCCCACCTCTCTGCCTATCTTTAGCACTCACCCAGTGGTCATGGTACTTGCTTCCCACACTAAAAATCTGCAGACCCTTTGACATGACCACCTTTGTGATGCTCAGACTTCTCTCTTATTTGCTCTCTTTAATTTGTCTTTTCTGATTGTCCCTCACACATTCCCTACTGACCCTCTTCAGTGAGCAACACAGCGCCCCCCCCCCAAACCCTGGAGGCTGGAGCTGCTTACACCAAGCCCCAGACCCCCAGCACCCTGAAGGTGCATCTCCACTAGGGCAGGTCCACCTAAAATCAACACACCAGGCCCCTTCCCCAGAAGACCAGCACAATCCCCTGGCATACACCAAGTCTACTGATCAACTCTTGGGGAAATAAGGTCTAGCTTCTTTTAACAAGCCGACCAAAACATTCCAAGGTAAAACTTGCCACACAGTGGACAACGTCTGAACACCTCCCACGGCAGGCAAGGAGAAACTCTGCGGAGGAGCGACCTGAAGGAAGGAGCAGCCAAATGCATGTTCCCTATGTTATGTGCTCTCAGGCCCCCTCAGCCATTCCCAGGCTGTTTCCCAAATGCAGTACAATTTATTTGTGCTTCTCCTTTAAAAGTTTCCCTGCAGCAGTCAAGTTGGGATGGACCAGTAACGAGTCCAGCAAAAGAACTACCTCCCTATTCTTCGATGTTCTCCTTCAGTTAATGTCACACCAGTTTTCTTAGTAATCATGTACACAGAGTCATGTCAGGTTTACTATCAACACAAAACCCCCAGATTTTCATATATTTCCCCCATTCTAAACACCCATAGTTCCATTTGCTTTGGCCCCAAAGTTCCATGTGTTTTGACCCTAAAGTTCCAGTGTGGCTCTATTATATTTCAATATATTGCAATAAGGCCTTCTTACTCGTGGAGGACATTTACCACAAGGAACAACTTTAGTTAAGAAATATAACTATAGGGTAACCCGTGTGGCTCAGTATTTTAGCACTGCCTTCAGCCCAGGGTGTGATCCTGGGGACCAGGGATCGAGTCCCATGTAGGGCTCCCTGCATGGAGCCTGCTTCTCCCTCTGCCTGTGTCTCTGCCTCTCTCTCTGTGTGTCTCTTATGAATAAATAAATAAAATCTTTAAAAAACAAAATTAAAAACAATTTAAAAAAGAAACTATAGCCTTTCTTTCTGGCAAAAATCAAGGAGTTGTTTCAAGTCTTTTCTAACTCCATATAATAAAATCCCATCAGCTGCAAATAAAAGAATAGTCACCTTGGAGCACCTAGGTGGCTCAACTGATTGGATGTCTGCTCTTGATTTTGACTCAGGTCGTGATCTCAGGGTTGTGAAATAGAGCCCCCGTGCCAGGCTCCGTGCTAAGCATGGAGCCTATTTGAGATTTTCTCTCTCTCCCTGTCCTCTATTCCTCCCCCTGCATGATCTCTCTCTCTCTCTCTTAAATAAATAAGTAAATCTTAAAAAAAAAAAAAAAAAAAAAGAAAGAATGGTCACTTTTCTGTTCACTGCAGTGAGACATGGGAAGAAAACAGGCAAAATGCAATTAACTCACTCACCAATAATGTGTATAAGAAACAAGTGGGGATCCCTGGGTGGCACAGTGGTTTAGCGCCTGCCTTCAGCCCAGGGCGCAATCCTGGAGACCCGGGATCGAATCCCACGTCGGGCTCCCGGTGCATGGAGCCTGCTTCTCCCTCTGCCTATGTCTCTGCCTCTCTCTCTCTCTCTCTCTCTCTCTCTCTCTCTGTGACTATCATAAATAAATAAAAATTAAAAAAAGAAAGAAAGAAACAAGTGAAGGAGAAGACATTTCAAAATATATCCTGGCATACCCCAACTGAAAAATTTTAACTCTTTCATCCCCAAACCTTCCCTACTGACTCCTATGTAGATCCTGTCTGAGTATCAACATAGAAGGTCCCATGCTGAATATTAGCACCTTAGTGCAAGGACAGGTCCATAAAATTACAAATCATTAAGCATTATATTTAATTATGAGGTGCTCATGAATATAACATAGTCTATGGCAGTATAGCCTTGTCTAGAGGCCATGTGCTCGTTGATAGATATTCTCTTGAGATGCAGCCTTAGTTACACGATGTCTGGCCAGGGTACAATGTGGATGCAATGATAAAGAACAGATAAATTATTTGATTAAGCAAAACAGTGTCCTTTTGACTAGACTGCCAGCTTGCTTGGACCACTGATCTTTTCTTTGTTGTTCTCGTTCATTGTTCTTCCCTATCACTTAGCAAAGCTCCTGACTCCTGGTATGCTCACTTACTTGTGTGGTAGTCAATTGAGAATAAGAGAAGACTACCTTTTGGGTCCATCCATTTAGGGCCATAATCATAGAATTATTAAAAGTCCACCTTTCAAAATTATTCTCTAAAAGCTTAGGTGATAGTCAATATTCTAGCAGGAAACACAAGATACACTAAAGAAGTATTTTGAAGAAAATTTAACAAAAAGGACTATTTTTAGAGCTGTTGCAAGAATAAAGGGAGTACCAAGGGATATTGAGGCACCCAGGGAAAGCCTCTGTGGGAAATCCCTACTATTCCTAGGCCTGAAGGGGAAGGAAAGGAAACTGTTACACAGACCCAGTGAGTTAGAACTACTACAGAAAAAGACATTAAATAAGAGCTGAAGCCATAAAAGGATGAAGACACACCAGAGTCTGAGCCTGGAGCAGAAAGAAACAGAGAAAGAAACACCCAACATTTCACTTTATTCCTCTACTATAAACAGCTATTAAAATAATAATAATGAGGTAAACATTTTTGTGCATATTTTTCTACCTCTCTGATTATTTTCCTAGGATAAATTCATAATGGCAGGATTGATGGGTCACAGGTGAAGACTGTTGAAATATGAATTACCTCCAGGAAGAGTGTAGCAATTTTTACTATACAACAGACCCTCAGTGTATGACTGTGTTGTGCTGTTTCTTAACATTCTTGCTAATTAACCCCCCTGCCTCCGGGTGTCAAGTTCTCTCTCACCTCAATGACTTTATTTCTATTGTATACCATTTATATTCTATTATATTGTGTGTGTTCTAGTTATTTCTATTGAATACGGGCTAATGCTCCTGACCTCGTCCTGAAAGTGTTTTCTCACTCATCTCTGCCAGCTCCTATTTGTTCTACATTTCTATCACACGCCTGGCACCTCACCAAGTACAATGCTTTGCAATCATTTGTTCATTTTTTTAAATCTCTTAAACTAGGCAGTGAATTATTATTTAGGAAAAGGATGATTTATGAATAGTGGTACTATAAATACTCAACTCTGTAACCTCACCACCTAACTGAAATGTAGGACACACGCAGAGCTATGTTTTAAGTGAAAAAGATTTGGAAACTGACCACCATCGTAGTATGACCCCAGGGTGGTCTGTCCATCCCCACGCCTTTGTTGTTCCATTCAGCCTGGTTCTAGTGTGAGTCACGTATGGCTGGCTCAGCTGTGGAGAAGAGTGTTTCTCTTGAGAGTTCCACATGCCCCGCCAGTTATAAGAAGCTACCCGGCCCATTCTTTAAGGGCTGTTGTTCACCTATCCTTTGATTATTAAAAGCAGAAGAGATCATCAAGTCAAGGAATGGGGAACCTGACTGGGGATTGGCCAAGCTCTAGACTAGGTATCCCTCCAACATCTTTCTTCCAGGATCTGTTCACATTCATCAATATACTTGGCATATATTTTGTTATTCAGAAAAGACAGGAGAATTTGAATGTTACAAGAGTGGAGAGTGGATGGGAAAACCTGAGGGGGAAGTTAAAAACCAGAAGCAGGGATGCCTGGGTGGCTCAGTGGTTGAGTGTCTGCCTTTGGCTTAGGGCGTGATCCCGGGGTCCTGGGACTGAGTCGAACATCGGGCTCCCTGTGAGGAACCTGCTTCTCCTTCTGCTTATGTCTCTGCCTCTCTCTATGTCTCTTGTGAATAAATAAATAAAATCTTTAAAAAGAAAGAATAAAGATAGAAGAAAGAAGAAAGAAATAAAGAAAGAAAGAAAGAAAGAAAAGAAAGAAAGAAAGAGAAAGAGAGAGAAAGAAAAAGAAAAAGAAAGAAAGAAAGAAAAGAAAGAAAGAAAGAAAGAAAGAAAGAAAGAAAGAAAGAAAGAAAGAAAGAAAGAAAGAAAAGAAAACCAGGAACAGAAGGACATCACTCCCCATTCAGCCAAAAAACTACGCTTGAGTCTCTATGACAAAATATAAAGGCAAGAAGAGACAGGACTGTTTTCATTAGTGTTTGTTATTTAATGAAAGTATTGAAAAGTCATCAGGGCTTTGGTGAGAGCCAGAAGCTGATGAGCCCCTGCACCTCTGAGTTCAAGCTGTGTGGCCTTGGGGCCAAGAGGTAGACAAAGGCAGAGAAGTGAAGGTGGGCACTGTGCCCCATGGCTGCAGGGTGTTCACTGAGCGACACTGGCTCCTGACCGCCAGCTCTCATGCACCCGTGTGGCAGTTGTGACAGTGAGGCCTTGGCCTCACTGTTCTTCATAGGTGGAAGAACTTAGTGGTTCTGCAGGTGAAGAAAGTGGACAACAGAGGAGGACCCACAGAGGGCGAGTAGGTTTGACCTAATAACTTCTTAGAGCTTTTTTATTCCTGAGTCCAGAGTCTATGATTCGAGCTTTAGATATTGAAATGCTCCTGAACGTGGTCCTCAAAATTCTTTACTGACTTTAGTGACCTCCTGAAATCTCTCGGTTTCATTCACTGACATGCTAATAACCCCAAATATTTTTTTCTTAAAGATTTTATTTATTTATTCATGAGAAACACAGAAAGAGAGGCAGAGACACAGGCAGAGGGAGAAGCAGGCTCCCCGAGCCCAACGCCGGACTCAAACCCAGGATCCCCAGGATCACAACCTGAGCTGAAGGCAAACGCTCAACCACTGAGCCACCCAGGTGCCCAACTCCAAATTTTGTACCTCCAGCCCCTATCCTTCCTATCCTCCCCCTGTGAGCTTCTCACCTGCAGTTGCCCACTTGATATCTTCACTTGGCTATTCAATAGGTGTTACACACACAATGTCTAGAAGAGAAGTTTCCATTTCTGTCCCCTCCTCCTTCTCCAGTCTCCACCGTCTCAGTAAAGGGCAAGACCATTTACCTAGTTTCTCAGACAAAAAATTTAGCAAACTTCATTGATTCCACTTTCTGTCAGGCTCTGCATCCAATTTAACAGTAACTCCTGTTTGCTTTTCCTTCAAAACTATGTTCCATCAGACCACTCTTCAGCACTTCACCACAGGCATGCCTTAGTCCCAGCTATCATCACGTCTCCCGTGAATCATCATCATAGCCTCCCTTGTCCCTACTTTGTAGACTCTGAAGAGCTTTCAAGTTCTTTTGAAAATTGAAATCCAAGCATATCACTCGCTTGTTTAAAATCCTCCGGTAGCATGCCAATATACTCAGAAAATAATACAAAGTCCATTTTATGACCTAAAGGCCTTACCTGCCCTACTACATCCCCACCTCTCAAATTTCATCTTCTCTCAGCAACAGTCTGGCTCGTCTATGCTCTTTATGTGTGCTGGCAAGAGATGGGCTAGCTGCTTCCCAAACATGGACCCTCTTCTTCCCAAGCACACAGCTAGGTTGCATTTCCCAGCCTCCTGTGCCAGTAGAAGTGGCATGTGACTGGGTTCTTGCTGACAAAATAACAAAATGAGTGATACGTGCCATTTTCAAATCTGGTCAGTTAAAACCCCCCACAACATGTTTCCCTCATCTGCCAATGGGATACAGAAGACTCAGGATGCTAGAGAGTGGTAAAGCCACCAGGGAAAGGGTCCTGGGTCCATGGAACAATATGGGGAAGCACATCCACTAAATCAACACTGGCCTCTGCCATGAGCAAGATATAAGCATCCTTTGGGGGCTTCTGGGTGGCTCAGTTGGTTAAGTGGCTGCCTTCAGCTGAGGTCATGATCCATGGGTCCTGGGATCAAGCTCTGTTTCAGGCTCCCTGCTCAGTGGGGAGTCTGCTTCTCTCTCTCTCTCTCTGCCTGCAGCTCTCCCTGCTTGTGCTCTCTCTCTCTGTGTCAAATAAATAAATAATATTTTTTTAAGGAGAATAAGCATCTTTTGTGTTAAACCACTGAGTTTCCATAATGGGCACAGGTTGTATTGGTTTGGTTCCCAATCTCTCCAAGAGCATCCCAGATATAACTTAAACCAGCCCACGTGTAGGTCAGAGAGAGGCAGGCCACTCCAGATTCATAGGTGGCAGGTTTAATTAACAAGGGAACTTATTTATGAGGCTTGTCTTGGGTGGCCACATGACAAGTAGATCTCTTCATCCACTTGTCAAATCTTAGAAGTTTACATAGAGGTCTTAACTGGGTTCCGTTGTGTATACCATCCAGATAGTCTCAGGACCACATCACTGCTTTGAGGCGGGATCCTTGGGACAGTTTCCAGGACCAGAAGGGGCAAGCGGAATTCACATTTCAAGGGTAGGGAAGGGAGTGAGGAGTCTCTGACTGTTGGGGTCCAGTTCCAAGGTTATCCACTGTTCATATACATTCAGTAACCTCCTCCAACATCTGTTAAAACATTTAGTCTCCCCTAACTAAAGCATGAACCAAACTTTTTCCTGCGTCACTTACTTCCTCTGCTTGAAAACTTCTTTTTGTGTTCATGTGGCCTATTTCATTAGATCTCCCTTAAGGGATGCCTGGATGGCTCAATGGTTGAGCGTCTGCCTTTGGCCCAGGGCGTGATCCTGGGGACCCAGGATTGAGTCCCACATCAGGCTCCTTGCATGGAGGCTGCTTCTCCCTCTGCCTGTGTCTCTGCCTCTCTCTCTCTCCTCTCTGTGTATTCTAATGAATCAATAAATAAAATCTTTAAAAAAAAAAAAAGATCTTTGCTTAAATGTCACCTCCTCCAAGAGGCCTTCTCTGACTACTCATCCAAACTAACCTAGCCCTATTTCCCTGTCTATTATCTTCTTACATTACACTAATTTTCCTCAAAGTGCCTATCATCACCTAACACTGTTATGTATTTCACTGTTATGTATTTCATTTTTATTTGTTTATTGGCTCTCTCACACTACACTATAGGATCCATGAAGACAGTACCAGCCGCTTTTTTCTCTTTTTGTCATTGTTGTATATCTCATGCTAGATCAGGATGGTATATTCAAAGGTGAGTAGCTGGAAATTGTGTGGCATCTTTGGGGGAGGCAACTGTATTTTGTTACAGCTTGAAAGGAATTCAGTGTGTGTGTGTGTGTGTGTGTGTGTGTGTGTGTGTGGTGCAGGAGGGGAGAGTAATAGGAGCTCTCTCACTACCTGAAGGAGTGAATGAGTGAATGAATGAATGAGTAAATGAGGGAATTTTAGCAGCTCTTCAGCAGCATGGCCTTGTTTCAACTGCTACTATCCCCACAAATCCAATTTCTGCTCACACACCCCATTTTCAGATATGCAGCAGCGCCTACCTCGTCACTCTCCATCAATTAAGCTCTCGCTTCCCTTATCTGAACAGCTCCAAATGAGGCAGCGTGCCTCCTGAAAGGTGAAATCCTGTCATGGCTTTAAAAGTTAAAGTGAAAAAGCAAAGGGAAACTCTAAGAGTGAGACTCTAAACCATTTGGGAGTCTGATGGGGACAGAGAAGAACACGGTAGCCCCAGGGCCCCCACAGTAAGTGCGTCCCAGTTCTCCTCTCTGGAGAATGAATGAGTAAATGAGAATTTCCGGGCCATCAGAACCTCTAGTCCTCCTCTAGTCCCCGGCCCCTTGGTTGAAAGAACATTAGTGCAGTTAAGAGTTGGGCAGCCTTAGGTTCAAACCAAGTTCTAACCCCATCAAGTCCGCCACTCAAACTGAGGTCATACTCATTAATTGAACAATATTTATCTATTCCATGTGCAACTGTATACTAAGTGATGGAAAAATATCCACAAGATAAATGTATAGAATGCCTCTAGGAGTTTATAACCTAGTAGGAAAGACAGGCATGAGTTCACAATCTCTTGGTTACAACTGCAAATTCCCTGATGAAGAAGCTACTTGTTCTGCGAAGGTTGACATTGGTCCATAGCCTGTGGGATCAGGAAACATTTCTGAAATATAATTGGGCTGAAACCTAAAGGATGAAGGATTAAACAAACAAAATCAGGCGACAAGGCGGAGGGTGATGAGAGTATGCAGGATGACCCAGGAAGGCCCCTAAGATTATTTAGAAACATGGCCCAAGGCCAGAGTGGCCAGTACACGATGAGCAGAGTGGAAACCCATGGAAGGAAAGCAAGGGCAAGATGGTACCAAAACTGTAGGCCAAATTTAGGATCTCAATATGGTGCTAAGAACGATGGGAAATCATTGAAACATTTAAACTAGGGAAAGATAGCAGGGCATAATCAGTTCTGAATGTTGTAACGATTGTTCAGGTCTCTGTGAAGAGGATGGGTTGTTAGAGAGCAAGCATGGAAAAGAGGGTCAACTAGGTAGTAAGAACCACAGTATCGAAGTAAAGAGTAATGATTTCTTGGACTAGAGTTAATAAAGATGGAGAGAAGCAGATGGACTTGAGAGATATTTAGGAGGCAAAGTCACTATGTCTCCTGATGGATTTGGCATAGGCAGTGAGGGAGAGGAGTGTCCCCAGAAAGACTCCTGGTTTGGGTTTTTTTTTTTATTTGTTTTGTTTTGTTTTTAGACTCCTGGCTTTCTAATTTGAGCAGCTTAAAAGATGCTGCCGCCATTCACTAAGATAAGATCCATTGGGAGCAAGACAGGCTAAGGGGAAAGATTGTAATTGTGATTTGGGACATTGTGACTTCGCAAGTGGCAGCACTTATGAGCCCATGTGTGCAATGGTGAGAACAGGACTAACCTAAAGAGTGATTATAAGCCTGGTGCATGGCCCACCAGAGCAAGTGCTCTTTCCCTTCTCACCTCCTGCCTTCAGTCACTAATTCATTCCATACCTGTCAAGCAGGCTTCTAGACACATGAGCGAACCCTTGTTATGGGGTTTACTTCCTAGAAGGGTAGACTGATGATAAAGTAAGCAGACGGTATTCTAGGCAAATACTAGGAAGATAAATAAGGCAGGGTGATGAGGAGATCTGGGGACTGCTTTTTGTAGAGTTGCCAAAGAAGTCTCTCTGGGAAGGTGACAGTTAAACATAGACCTGAGTGCAATGAGGAAGCCAGCCATAAATGCAATGATGGCAAAGAGGGGTCCCAGCAGAAGGGACTGAAAATCATAAAGACCCTGGGAGGCCTTTGGTTGGTTCTAGGGCCAGCATAAAGACCTGTGTGGCTTGAAATCAATGAACAAGGGAAGCCTGGTAGGAGTTGAGACCACAGCTGGACTCTGGCTTTCACATGGAAGCTGCTGGAGGACTGTGAGCTGGGGAGTGACAAAAGCCGTGCTCTCCAGGGCAGAATGTTTTAGCCTATGCCAGAAGCAGAAGCCTTCATCAATAGGACCAGCTCTCTCTACTGCTCCTTTTTATTTTATTTTATCTGTTTCTACCCCAACTCCGTGAATGAATATAGAACAGCTGTAGAGGGGATCCCTGGATGGCTCAGCGGTTTAGCACCTGCCTTCGGCCCAGAGTGTGATCTTGTAGTCACGGAATCGAGTCCCACATCAGGCTCCCTGCATGGAGCCTGCTTCTCCCTCTTCCTATATCTGTGCCTCTCTCTCTTTCTGTCTCTCTCTCATGAATAAATAAATAAAATCTTAAAAAAAAAAAAAGAACAGCTGTAGAATCCAATAATTTTTTTAAATGACATTTATGGAGTATTTGCTGTGAATCTCCCAGGCCCTTTCACATGTGCTAAGTGGTTCAGATAGAAGCCTCCTTGTGTTTACACCTTTGCTGGAGATCAACCACTTGGCTCATGTGCTTGTACAGCATTTCATTTGGTGTTCATGTCAACCGAGGAAATGGATTTTACTACTTCCCTTTCCCAGATGAGGGAACTGAGGGTCAGAGAAATTAAATAACTTATGGAGAGTCACACAGCCAATAGATGGTGGAGTCAGGATTTCCCAATGTGCCCAAGGTTTGCTTGCACGGCTCAGTGATAAGATGTCCCAGCGGCACTGGAATCCCCCACCCGAGGGTGTTTTATATTAGAAGGAATGGATCTAAAAACAGGCAGATGACAAACCAGCACATAGTATGTTAGCATTTCAAAAAAAAAAAGCACCTCACTAACAATGAATGGAAAGAGAAATCCTCAAGCATAGAAATGGGAAGAACTTTCCCAGCAGAAAGGATGCAGAGTATAATATTGTTTAAACACCCATTCGACTGGTTCCCCCCTAACCACACATTAGAATCACGTACGAGGTGCTTGTGTGTGCGCATATGTTCACATATACACATATTTCCTGTGGCCCTTAGATCAGTGAAGTCACTATTAAAAGACCCCAGGTCTATTCTACTTTACAGCCACGATGCAAAATGCTGTGAGGTATCAGTTGTCAAACTGTATCATCCACGCCCCTGGCCTCCTCCTCCTCCGTTGGGTCACCTGTGGGGGACAAGGGAGTCTATATGTTAAATAGTAAGCCAGTGATTCCAGTGCTAGCAGTGCAAGGACTGTGCTCCGAGAATCACTGGAAGCACAATTCAATAAATGGGAGCAATGGTCATATTTGCCAGAGGCAGCCGTTGCACCTGCAGGCAGGAAACAGGTAAAAGGCAGGGTGGGTGCTTAAAAGGAGAGGCTGCTGGAGGTTAACCAGAGTGGAAAAAGTCATGACTCAGCAGAGCTCAGTGGGGACTTTGAGGGACTCTCTGACTTTTAACCCACCTAGTTGGAAAAAAAAAAAAAAAAAGAGCATCCATTACTATGAACAGGAAGTACAGGATTCATAGCATTTCGTTTTCAGAAAAAAAAAGTACTGCCTCTTTTCAGAGTTACCATTTTCCAAGTGGTTTCTAAGTGCTTTTAATATGGAGGGCAATAACTTGGGCTTTTTTTTTTTTAATAGTGCAGAGCTAATTACCAGACGTAGCTGTACTGCAAGCATTTAATGCCTACATAAAACATGGGGCCATAATGAAGATAATTGAAAGTATGACTTTCATCAATATTTAATTAGCATTTGGTGCTAACTCATTATTTCGGTACAATTAATTTGACATCTTGCTATAAGTCCTGAACAGATTTCAATCCAGAGGGCTGTTTTATTGGCGAGACATGTGTAACATCACACATGCCCCTGCCCAGAGGAAACAATATGAAATATGGGGGAGATGATTGACAGTTTAATATAGTTCTGAATAGCAAAGCCTAATATATTAAAACCAAATAAGCATGTTTACTTAGCAAGGCGAATCCAGTACTAATGAAACTCCGAGCCTTGCTCGCCAGTCAGGGATAGAACCCCGCTGTTTCAGCACAACTTCTGGGGTGTCATCTGTTGCAGCAGTCTGGGGGCCCTATGCAGAGTAAGGGCATGCTGTTGGTCACCTGTGAGCCAAAGCTGACAACTCACACACTTGAAGGATCTAAGAAGCTCAAGGACGCATTATCCTGCTAAAGGCAAGGGATGCCACAGCAGGAGGGGGGTGAAGAACACAAGGCTCAGATCCAGGAATCTGGGTTTTATGCCAGTCCTATGATACGGCCACTTGTTAGCCTTTAGGCAAGGCACTGAACGATCCTGGGACTCAGTTTGTGTATGTGTGGAAATGACAAATAAGCCTGTTTAGATCAGTGACCCTCAAACTATCTGTGGTAAAGGTCCAGTTTTGCGTCTTATACTTTGTTTTGTTTTTCTAATTTTCAAGTGGTTGTGAATTGATATGTCCTTAAAATACAATTTTTTTTTAAAATTTTTATTTATTTATGATAGTCACAGAGAGAGAGAGAGAGAGAGGCAGAGACACAGGCAGAGGGAGAAACAGGCTCCATGCACCGGGAGCCCGACGTGGGATTCGATCCCGGGTCTCCAGGATCGCGCCCTGGGTCAAAGGCAGGCGCCAAACCGCTGCGCCACCCAGGGATCCCCTAAAATACAATTTTTAAAAAATGAACAGAAAATAATGTGTTCCCAATGCTGTTCTGGGCACTGGTGCGATGAAATACCAAATAAAAACACAAACAAATTTCCTGAGTCTATGAACCTTATATTCTAGTGGGAAGAAGAAAAACGGTAAGAAAACCAATAGGGCAAAAGATAATTTGGGATAGTGCTGAGAGATGGGAGGAAAGAAACCAGGAAATGGGTTAGAGAGCAATAGGGCATGATGGGCTCTTTTCACTAGGTGGTCTCTGAAGGGAAGCTCTGAGGCAAGGATTGAAAGTTGAGTTGGAGGGGTACCTGGGTGGCTTAGTTGGTTAAGCGTCTGACTCTTGATTTCAGCTCAGGTCATGATCTCGGGGCCCTGGGATCAAGCCCCACATCAGGCTCCTCGCTCAGTGGGAAATCTGCTTCTCTCCCTCTGCCCCTCCCCCTGCCTCCTCTCTCTCCTTCTAAAATAAATAAGTAAATCTTAAAAAATTAAAAAAAAAAAAGGTTGAGGTCAGATGGCAAGAAGAGCAAGGCATGCCTACGTCCTGGAGAAGAGCGCTCCGGGCATCTTTATTGCCTGCCAATTACACGTCAGCCTCCAGCCTAGATACGAGGGTTGCTGATTGATATCAAACATTCCTTGCCTCTGAAAAGGTCATTTTCTAATTAATACTCATAAATAATTAGAACATTTTGATGTAAGGGATTTGGATATTTTATTGGCCTCTTGATGTGACTAATGGTTTAAAAAAATATATTAACAGGTAACACCTTTATTGAGCACCTGCTATGCGCCAAGCCTTTTTCAAAGCAATTTTCATATACTCATAGAAAGTATAAAGCAGGTTTGATGATGATGATGACTATGTTATTACTATTTAACATTTAATAAAAAGGCACAGAGTAGGGGCACCTGGGTGGCTCAGTGGTTTAGTGTCTGCCTTTGGCTTAGGTCATGATCCCCAGATCCTGGGATCAGGTCCTGCGCTTCTCCCTCTGCCTATGTCCCTGCCTCTCCCTCTGTGCCTCTCATGATAAATAAATAAAATCTTAAGAAAAAAAAGGGGGCACATAGTAGGTAATTTCCCAAGGTCAGTTAGCAAGTAAGAAATTAAACCCCGATAGTCTGATGCCAGACCCAGCACTCTAGACCTTTTGTGTTAATAAAAATGTTTTTCCTGTACAGAGTGCAGAGGTCAATATGGTTTTTAAAAGGACGCTCTTTTTATTTTGTAGCTGTATTTTTCTATGCCTATATTTTGTTCAGTTATTTTGCAAATGGAAAGTTATATATTCTTCACTAATTTATAACTTAAAAAAGAATAGAAAAAACAATAAAAAGGCATATAAAGTAAAGTCCCAATTTTTAATTCGTAGGCCTAAAAGAAATACAATTACTCTTTGAAATTGCAATAATTGTTCCTATACTCTTCGAGTTTTGTACTTATCTATGTGGATCAGTGAATATTTGGGGATCATACTTGGGCGCTGCTTTAGACTTCTCTCGGGAGGAACCAAGGAATTGAACAGATTCTTGAAACAAAATGAAGAAAAAGTGAAAAGCACTCTGACTATAAGATTGGCTACTTCTGAGAGAAGGAGGAGGGGTAGTGCTGGCATATAAGGGAGGAGACTGTGGCTTTTCTTAAGATTTAAGTGAGAAACAACCGTGTACCTAATTTTGAGTCAGCCACCCCTCTGAGACTTCCTGGGCCACACGTTCAAGTATAGCACACTTACTTTGAGTTCTGCTGGAAACAGAAGGGGAATAAACTAACTGGACAAATTGGGATGCTAATCGTATGTATGATATATCAAAACCTTGGAAAGGCAGAGGGGTTGGCTTTATGATATCCTAAGATGGGTGCTGTGTGTGTTTTGTTTTAAATGGTTTTGTTGAAAACCTGACACAAATTACACATGCTTATTTTTTTTAAGATTTTATTTCTTTATTTGAAAGAGAGGCAGAGAGAACACGATTGGTAGGGAAGAGCAGATGGAGAGGGACAAACAGACTGCCTGCTGAGTGGGGAGCCTGACCCAGGGCTCGGGGCTCCATCCCAGGATCCTGGGATCATGTCAGATGCTTAACTGACTGAACCACCCAGGCGCCCCTAAACTGCACAAAGTGCACTGTATGATAACTTTTGACGTGAACATACGCATCACCCCCAAAGCCACTTTGGCCCCTTCCTCCTAACCTCCATCCCTTCCCTCTCCCAAACCCCAGTTAACCACAGCTCTGCTTTCAATATATGGGTTAGTATTCATTTCTAGAAATTTATATAATTGGAATCAATACTATTACCTTTTTTAAATCTGATTACTTTTAATTTGCATAATTATGTTGAGGATATCCATGTTATTATATTTATATATATTATATTTATTATATATAATAATTCATATATGTATATAAATACAAGTCCTTTATCAGATATATGCTTTTCAAATGCAAATATTTTCTCCCACAGTAGTGTGACTTTTCATTTTCTTAATAGTATCTTCCAAAGACTGGATGTTTTAAATTTTTATGAAGACTAATGTATTTTTCACTTTACAGATCATGCTTTTAGTGGTATATCTAAGAAATCTTTAACTCAAAACCACAGGGATTATCTCCTATGTTTTCTTCTATAAATTTTGTAGTTTTAGATTTTACATTTTGCCTTTGATCCATTTTAAGTTAATTTTTTATATAGTGTGAGGGATGCATGAAAATTCAGTTTGGTTTTTGTTATGTTTTGTTTTGTTTTGTTTGTTTGTTTTGCATATGGGTATCTAATTGTCCCAGCACTATTTGTTAGAGTATCTTTTTTTCACTGAATTGTCTTTGCATTTTTATTAACAATCAATTGATCGTATGTATATAGGTCTATTTCTTTACTCTCCATTTTGTTCAGTTGATCAATTTGCCTATCAGGAAGCCAACACCACACACTGCCCCCACTACTGCAGCTCTATAATAACTCATAGTCAAGAGGTTTGACTTCTCTAACTTCGTTCTCTTTTTCAAAGGTCTTTTGGCCACTCAAGGTCATTTGCATTTCAATATGAATTTTAGAATCAGCTTTTGAATTTCTGCAAACAAACTTGTTGGAGTTTTGAAAAGGACTGTGTTGAATCTGTAGATATGGGAACAGACTCCTCAAATGAGTCTTCCAATCCATAAGTGCACTACTCATCTCCATGTATTTAGGTCTTCTTTCCTTTGACTCAGTAATGTTTAGTTTTTAGGGTATTGGTCTTTCACTCAGCTTTTGTCAGAGTAATCCCTAAGGATTTCATATTTTTCCATGTTATTGTAAATGGCATTATTTTCTTAAATGTAATTTGACTGTTGGCTACTAGGATATAAAAATACAGTTAATTTAAAAAAAAAATTCTCACTCACCATATGTCCAAGAAAACTAAACAGAGTTCTCAAAAGATGGTAGATTCTAGGAAATGCAGTTGCCTTTGAGAAAGAAGATGGTTAGCAGGACTTATCATGCAGAGCCCTAGGTAATGGACTGTTTTCTCCCTGTGCTCAGGAGAGTGGCCTAGGGCACTGGGCTGCCTGGTGGCCCTGGATGTGTAGGAAGCCATCCCATGGATAAGAGATGCTTACTTCCACTGGGGAGATCAGCTTAATGCAAGGTATCAGTTGTCAACCCTGTTAATGGAACCAGGGCAGAGTTTTCTGAGAAGCCCTGGGCTAGATATTGAGTTCAAAAGGCAGGAAGAAGATGAAGTCTTGAGGGAATGGGACCATTGGAGCAATTCTGGCCCTCGTGTAGAGAATTCACATCTCAAAAGGAGGGAGTCCTAGGTTGAAATCTTTTGCTGGAATAACCAGCTCAGTGAGAACAGCTTCAGCTACCATCCTGATTAGGAAAGACCCCAGCCACCCCAGTTCCCTAATATACCTAAGTTTGGGGTACCTGAAGGGTATGGAGGAGACAAAAAACAAGAGTCTTACAGGTAGGGTATAACAGTCCCAGTCAGCAGAGGACTGAGCTGCTAGCCATGTGGCCAAACTAGCAGCAGGATCAACCATTGCACAGATCATGCCATCAGAGAGATGTAGCTGTTTCTGTAGAAGCAGTCATAGCAGGGAGCATCTACTTTTATTTACTTTATATTTTATTTTATTTTATTTTATTTTATTTTATTTTATTTTATTTTATTTTATTTTATTTTATTTTATTTTATTTTATTCCTTTTATTTTAATTCCCAAATAGCATATAGTGTCTTATTAGTTTCAGGTGTACAATATATGATTCAACAATTTTATACATTACTCAGTGCTCGTCATGGTAAGTGTACTCATAATCCCCTTCACCTGTTTCACTCATTCCCCCACCCACCTCCCTTATAGTAACCACCAGTTGGTTCTCTATAATTAAGAGTCTGTTTCTTGGTTTGTTTCTTTCTGTCTCTTTTTTTTCCATTTGCTCATTTGTTTTGTTTCTTAAATTCCATATATGAGTGAAGTCATATGGTATTTGTCTTTCTCTGACTGATTTATTTCACTTAGCATTATACTGTCTTAATCCATGTTGTTGCAAATGGCAAGATTTCATTCTTTTTTAGACATCTTCTTTATCCATTCATCTATCGATGGATACTTGGGCCGCTTCCATAATTTGACTGTTGTAATAATGCTGCAATAAACCTAAGGGTACATGTATCCCTTTAAATGGTATTTTTGTGTTTTTTTGAAAAAAATCCAGTGTGCAATTAACTGGATCATAGTTCTATTTTTAAGTTTTTGAAGAACCTCCAAACAAGTAAAACATCAAAATTTTAAATGAAGACAATGTCACATTGAGCCCTATTGGAGCTTGAGGTAAAAGGAAGAATGTGTCCCCTATATGTATGCTTTTATATTTTTTTAATGGCTAGTTTTTTTCCCAGAATATTAAAGTAGTCAAAAAAATATTGAAAAAACTGAAAAGCATGTGTATTAAAACTCACAATATTATTTTAAGTATAAATATTTTATTTACTCTAAAAATAATTTGTTATAATTTAACTTTAATGGAAGCAAGCTCACAATAATATTTAAAAATTTAATCCTTGGCCTTGTAGACATCATTGTCCCAGAGCTGCTTGTGACTCTCAGCCATGGTCGACCCCACCATATTCTTTGATATCTCCATAGAGTGAGTCCTTGAGCAGTATCTCGTTCCAGCTGGTTGCAGACAAAATTCCAAAGACACCAGAAAACTCTTGTTCTCTGAGCACTGGGAAGAAAGGATTTGGTTTCAAAGGTTGCTACTTTCCCAGGATTATTCCAGAATTTATGTGCCAGGATGATGATGTCATACACCATAATGGTGCTGGTGGTAATTTCGTCTATGGGGAGAAATTTGATGATGGGAATTTCATCCTGAAGCACACAGGTCCTTTCATCTTGTCCATAGCAAATGCCAAACCCATCACAGAGTTCCCAGTTTTTCATCTGCGTTGCCAAGATTGAGTGGTGGGGTGGCAAACATGTGGTCTTTGGCAAGGTGAAAGATGGCATGAATATTATGGAAGCCATAGAGTGCTTTGGGTCCAGCAATGGCAAGAGTAGCAAGAAGATCACCATTGCTGACTGTGGACAAATCTAATAAATTTGACTTGTGTTTTATCTTAACTACCAGACCATTCCTTCTATAGCACCCTTTCACTCCCATCTGCTCAAAATATCCTATAATCTTTGTGCTCTGACAGTTCCATGGGTTCCATATTTTCCTTACTCCCTTCCAAGTCTAGCTGGATTGCAGAGTTAAATTTATAATTATGAAATGAAAACTAAATAAACAAAAAATAAAAATCTAATTCTCAAAAAAAGATTTTAGACATTAAAAAATATGAAAATATGGATAAATGGTTCTAGCTTGATTCAGCACAGCATTACTTTGTGAGAATAAAACCATATGAAGAAAAACAAAACAGAGAGAAGTGACGGCAGGGAGAAGGTGACGAGCCAGAAAGAGAACCACAGAAAGGGTAACATCCTTTGCATGTGTGCAGCTGACTGTATCAGAAGCAAGCTCTCTACCTGGACTTTTCAGCTATGTGCATTAGTTTCTGTTGTTGTTATCACTGTGTGATTTGTGTTTCTGTCACTTGAAATTCAAAAGCCGTATGTAAGCTGGGTCTCTGTTTTAAGTTGGGTTCCTGAAGCAGACCTTGAGACAAGATGTGAGTTTAAGTAGTTTACTTGGCAGGTGATCCCCAGAAAGTACCAGGGCTGAATGAGAATGTGAGACAGGAGAAGGAAGGGAGGGGGAAAAAAGGAAGCTTTGTGAGGTGGTGTGCCACTTAAACACCTCTGGGGCTCTCTGTAGATCACATCTCAAATTCCCCTCACCCCACCTGAGGTGACAAGCCTAGAGTATTTATCTCTAGCTCCCATCTGCCATTGGCCCCCGGGGGCTCGGACTCCCTAGCATTTCAAGTCTGTCTCTTGCTCAGGTCAAGACAAAGATGTTAACCAAAGAATATTAGGTACTCGCAGGAGAAGGCCAACCCAACTGTGTGCACTGGAGTGTTCAGTGCACCTGAGTGTTCAGGGCTATGGTGATAGCACCTGCAATGTCTACCACAGTCTTGAAGGATGAATGCCTTTACTAAAGGCACATAGAAATAAGTTTCTCTCTTTACAGGTCAAAGTGGGAAGCTGGTAATGTACAGTGGAAACCTCATAAGATTTGGTTTTAGAGATAGCATTCTTGAAAGTTATATTATCTCCAGATCTTACTGGTTGTGTAGATTGGACAAATCTCTTAATGTCTGTGATTCATCTGTATGCTTTCTCTTCTGTGGAATGAATAGAATAGTGATAAAACCGACCTCAGAGCAATGCAATGAGGATCAAATGAGATATGGAATGGATGAGAAATTCCTTTGAACAATCAATTTTAATTTTTTTTTTTTTTAGGTCTTAGCAAAGAAGTTTCCATGTTGTAGGGTATTCAAAAATCACTTAGAGACCTTATTGAAAATAAGGGACATCGAGAACTTCTGATTCAGGGCACCTGGTGTATAACCTTAGACTCCACATTTAGTGTTCCTCTGGAACACTAAAGCAGGTGGCCTGTGGGTCACACTTTTAGAAACGCTGCAATAGCAGAGAATATATAGAGGGAGAAAGCAACTGGCTATGACTGAAAGAGAAGCTTGAGTAGAGAGGTGAAGGTCATGTAGGACACTAAAGGGAACTTGGATTTACCATGTGAGCTAAGAGGCAACGTGTCAAATGTTTTAAAATAGGGGAGTAAAGTGATTAGTATCATACTGGAGAAAAATGCCTTTGGCTGCAGCATTGAGGATCAATTGGGGGGGCAGCAAGGTGAGGACTGAGAAAATTATGAGTAGGGGGGCTGGTAGGAAATGAGATTGGGAATTGGGGGAATAAATGTGAGAACAGAGAACAAAGGACATGGGGAATGGGGAAACAAATGCTAATAACAGATTTTAAGAGAAAAAAGCAGAACACAAAAATGTATATGAATACTTTTTGGTCCTATTTTGTTGATACGTTTGTGTGTATGTATATGTAAACACATATACACATTTACAAAGAAAAAGGAAAAAAGGAAATGCAACCAAATATTAATGCTTATCTCGGAAGAGTAAGCTATAATGGGAACTTTAAGGATTTTTTTTAAATGCATATTTTTCTTCAAAATGCTCCATAATAAACATGTATTACTTTTATGATTATGCAAAAATAAATAAATGAAAGAAAGAAAGAAAGAAAGAAAGAAAGAAAGAAAGAAAGAAAGAAAAACTTCATTATAAAACAATTTCACACAGATGGCTGAGAAACAGCCAAAGAGGAAAATCTATAAAAGAACAAGGCATCCTACTTAGGGACTTAGAAGCAAATTCTGGTGAACCTTTTGGCACTATTAGTTAACTTTGATGTGGCTTCTTAGGTGTTTTTTTCAGCTACTACTGTAACCTCATATGCCTTTAAAATACAATTAAATAAAAGTTACTACAGGTTGATTGATGGCTGGAATCTTGCTTGGTTGCAAAGTGAGTACAAGTTGAACTATGTATATATTCCACATTCAAGGGGTGAAATGTTTTTCTGTTTCTTTAATGGCTTTTAACTTTAAGGTAGTCAGATATACACAAGGGAGGGGACAAAAATCCATAGTTTTCAGAACTGACAAGAAAATGTGTAAAGCTTAGTAAAAATTGTGCCAAGTACCATGGTGTGGTAATATATCCAAGAAAATCCAATATATCGAATAGTTCTTAAATTAGCATATGTTAATTTTGGTTGAATGAAACTTGATGGTTGATTGGAAGTGAAAAAGAGTAAATGTAATTCATAACAGCAAAATTGGGGGTAACATAGCATGGAGCATTCAGGATTGGCAATTTTTCTACTTTTAATGAGCTTCTGATGAAGCTCTCATATTCATACTGTCATTTTACAGAGGAGGTCCAAAGGTTTCCTGGGCTCCTTAACACAGCCAATAGCCCTGAAAAATCCTCACAGTGCCTTTCTGTTGACATCTAATACAAGGAAACCAGGAGACCTTCAAAGAGAAAAGTCAGACTGGCTTCAAATAGGTAAAGTGCTAGTCACCTCACAGTGTTAATGAAGTGTATAAAGAGGGGTTTTCATGAAAAGTGAGGTTGAGCAGGGGCATCATCCTTGTGGAGGAGGCGTAGGAGGATTTGTGCTCTGCTGTCTCTCCAAGCAAGGCAAAAGGCCCCAGCAAACTTCCAAGAGAGTAAAGACTGGTACATATTTAGGCAGAGCTTGTAAGTAGGATTGCAAGGCAGAGCTTATATGCTAGAGAATATGGGAACAAGAGCAAAAATCTAAATAAAGCAATAACAAAATACAAGCAGATCTCAAGTAAACACTATGGAAACACCGGCTGTTTGCTGTTTACTACCCAAGAGGTAAAAATGTCTCCCTACAGTCTTGTCCAGCAAAAGCAGTTCCTAATTTAGTGATTCCTACTTTGTAGACTGTGGAATTCTAAAGAACCAGGAATTTTGCAAGGAGTCTTTATACCTATAGATACGCGAGTCGTCTCATCTAAGAGAATGTAGAAATGTAGAATTACCTGTAAAAATGTAGAATTACCTGTAAATGGCACTGACATTGTTTCTCACCTATATTTATGTACGTACCACTATTTTTCAAATATATGTTGATTTTATTGAAATTGTTAGTAACTTTGGAAATTTGATCTTTTTGCAATCAACACACACCAAAAATATGGCAACTGTGGTGTGAGAGGCTGTTAAAGTTTTTGACATTCAAGGAATCTTTCCTTGCTCAAAAAAGCTAGGAAAGCCTGCCTTAAATAATTTACAATTATCAGTATTTGATAGTAAATGAGTTTCTGATAATAGCTGAGAGCAGAGGTTCTTGATCTTGGCTGCATGTTCTAATTACCTGAGGAGCTTTTAAAAACTCCAATACCCAGATCATACTCAGAATCTATGAAGTGAGATCCCAGCATCAATATATTTAAAGCACATGTATTTCAATTTTAATCTCTTCGAAAACTGAAAAGACACACATGGTAAAAATTTCAACATATAAACAAGTATATGCAATGAAGTGTCCCTCCCACCTCTTATTCCAACACTTTTATCTTTTTGGACACTACCACTATTACCAGCTTCTGGGCAATGAATGATGCAGAGATAGCCTAAGCATATATAAGGATAAAAATTGATATTTTGGGCAGCCCAGATGGCTCAGTGGTCTATTTTTTTTTAAAGATTTTATTTATTTATTCATGAGAGACACACAGAGAGAGAGAGAGAGAGAGGCAGAGACACGGGCAGAGGGAGAAGCAGGCTCCATGCAGGGAGCCTGATGTGGGACTCGATTCCAGGACCCCAGGATCATGCCCTGGGCCAAAGGCAGGCGCTAAACCGCTGAGCCGCTCAGGTGTCCTGGCTCAGTGGTTTAACGCCATCTTCAGCCCCAGGGCATGATCCTGGATACCTGGGATGGAGTCCCACATCAGGCTCCCTGCATGGAGCCTGCTTCTCCCTCTGCCCATGTCTCTGCCTTTTTCTCTGTGTCTTTCATGAATAAATAAATAAAATCTTTTTAAAAATTGATATTCTTTTTATCTCATGAATTATTAACAATGATCCTCACCAAACATAGGCCAGCCTATACTGGGCGGATGGATGTAGCATAAAGCCATGATCCCATGGGTTGCAAAGAAACAAAGCTGCTAACCTGATCAGAATCAGTTGCTTCTAGGTTTTGCATAAATATTCCTTTACTATTTGTTCATTAATTTTGCCATCTGTTAACTCTCAGTGACAGACAAGAAGTAGTAGACACCAAAGGTTAAGAAATACTTTGGGAGATAAATTTTAGTTTGAGAAAATTCTATCAGTTAACTTAATTTTATGCAAATAAATGCCACTGTTCATTGCCTTGAAGGATTTGTAGTAGTGCTTGGGTAGAGAAAGGGTGTTTTATCCTGGCTCCATTTCTTTAAATATCCAAACCCTAGAAGAAAGACAGTGAGCCAAGCACAAAAAGCATGTCCCAGGATTTGTCCAAGATTAATCAGAATTTGCTCTAAAGACCATGCCTTGGGATCCCTGGGTGGCTGTGGTTTAGTGCCTGCCTTTGGCCCAGGACATGATCCTGGAGTCTCAGTATCGAGTCCCACATCAGGATCGCTGCATGGAGCCTGCTTCTCCCTCTGCCTGTGTCTCTGCCTCTCTCTCTCTCTCTCTCTCTCTCTCTCTGTCTCTCATGAATAAATACATTAAATTTAATTAAATTTAAAAAAATAACAACCATGCCTTTATCTTTTCATCCCTCTGGCAGTCTCTGGGTGTCCCCTTTCAACAACCCACTGTACCCTCCACCCCACCCTCTAAGGGCAGGAACAATATCTTATCCTCAATGCATCCTGAGTCCCTATCACAATGGCTGGGCCTAGAAGATAAGACCCACATGAACAGAGGAATCCCAGCAGATCTACTAGCAAAAAGGGATAACCCTCAAGTTGCAATGAGTAGTGAGTGTGAGTGCTTGGAAATGGCACAAAGGGTGATCTGCAGAAGTCACCAAAGAATATATTGTCCCAGAAGTTTTTCGGGGGAAAGAACAAAAATCAGAAAGCATAGGTTCAAGTTCCAGTACTGGAACTATCTCTAAGACCTTGAGCTGAACAATCTCTGTGCCTTAGGAACTGGATATTTGGAAGCCTGGGTTTCCTTAGAGATGTAAGGTGGGTGGGAGCATTATGAGAAAGTAGCCACATGCATCAGACTTGACCATTCAGAACAGTGTTTGTCTTATCTGGTTAGGAGTTCTCCATAAAATCTTATTTGAACAAAGAGTTTCTTTGCTTTAAATTTGGTTTAATTCCACTAAACTGATCATTTCTGATATTTCCTCTGGCTCAAACATTGTAGGATTCAATAATTTCTAGATTTAGCAGCTATGAAATTAATATTTTAGACTCCTGAATTTTAAAATTTAGTTCTTCTTTGGCCTGGGAGTGACTCGTTTTCTAGAAATGTCATTGAAAACATTATAATAACGTTCTCACTCTGAAACCCTAAATGCACATAGACATAAATGCATTAATGGCTTTTCATTATTTCTTAAGAAAATCAATAATTCTCTTTTCTGGTTAGATTTGTATAACAGCAAATAGAATTTTCTAAGCATATGAATGACCCACAAAGACTTATCTCTTCCGGTGAAAATTTCCAGTAAAAATCAAAATGCAGAAAATATTTTTGCTTCCCCCCAACTTCCCAACAAGCCAAGGAGGAAAGTACCACTTTTCTGATAGCACCCACTTCACTTCATTTAAAGATAACAAATGAGAGAGACACTATCCTAATAGGAATCAGAGGACTGAGGATTAATTATTTTCCCCGGCAGCTGACTCTCCCACCCTGTCGGATGGCGGGCTTTTCCTCAGGGAGCTCTCCTGCACGGCTGATAATGCTGCCTTATGCAGCGAAACAGCAGCATCTGCAGTTGTCACCCTAGACTTTCAAAGTCTTAGGGCTGAGCACTTAGAAAAATTTAGATTCCTAGACATATTGGGAGGGGTGCTGGACTGGCATCTAGCAAACCTGAGTTTTGGTCCTGGCTTCTCCATGTGACTTGCCCAACTCGGAGATGGGAATAATGATCCATGTTCTACAGATCTCAAGGGATTTTCAGGAAACAAGATGCATGAAGGTTCTTTATTGAGGGCTGTCTTAGTCAGCTGGAACTACTGTAACAAAATACCTTGGTTGGGGCAGGATGGATGCACTTAAACAACAGACATTTACTTCTCACAGTTCTGGAGGTTGTGAAGTCCAAGATCAAGGTGTCAGCTGATTCAGCTCTTGGTAAGAGCTCTCCTCACTTGCAGGTGGCCACCTTCTCATTGTATCCTCAGAGGGGAGAAAGAGAGAGAAAAAGAGAGAGAGAGAGAGAGAACTCTGGTCTCTTCCTCTTCTTATAAGAACACTAATCCCATCATAGCGGAATGATCCTATCAGCATTTATTCCAACTTCTTTCTAGGATGTCTTTCTGGATTGCAGGCCTGGAGGTTAAAAACATTTCTCAGATGACCTTGCAGCTGGTGATTATGGGTATGACTTGGACTTTGCTAACCACATGTGATGATGAGAGGCTTGAGTATGGAACTGAGTGTAGCAACAAGCCCAGTTTTGCTGGTGTCAGCTGTAACAGAAGTGGTGCAGTTCCATGGCAGGCAGCTGGAGTGGCTGCCTCCACACAAGAAAGGCAGTTTTGTGATTGTGGTAGAAGCAGCAGTTCCCTTGTCAGCAGGTTCTGTGGTGTGACCTTCTTCCTTGGAAGTTCTGCTAGTTGGTTCTCTTAGTCCTTCCAGTGATTCTGTAAACCATTTAATAGTTGGCTGTCAATCCTACCTTAAACTCACTGGAGTCAGAAGATATTTGTTTCTCCTTGAGTCAGGTGCTAAGGACAAATAGGATCTCAGAGAGGTAGAAACAGGTGTTCAAAGTGATGTTCAAATGTTAAAAATTTCTGTGTGGATTAAACAGAGAATGTCTCAGTACAGACCAGCAGGAGAAGTAAATTGAGGAGCTGATCATTGGACCAAATTTGAAGGTCTGTGTATGTCATGCTAAGGACATTATGCTTTTATTCTGTAGCTAATGGAGAACAACGTATTCATGAGTGTGTGTTTCTGAATGATCCTCAGCCAGGATACAGAAGGATTACAAACAATCTTATAATTTTAGGGGCTTACAATAGGGAGTACTTCTTTGTCACTCATTCTGTCTACCTGTCTAATACAGTTCGATTCCAGCTCAATTCCACTTGGCTTCACTCTAGGACCCACTAATAGTGTACCTTCTTTTTACCTGGAACATTCAGGTCTTTCAACAAAGGGAGAGACAAGTTAGAAAACCACTTGTGATTTGCAACATGGACAAACCTGGAGGGCATGATGCCAAGTAAAATAAGGCCAGAGAAAGACAAATACTGTATGACCCCTCCCCCCTTATATGTGAAATCTAAAAAAGTGGGACTCATAGCAACAGAGAGTAGAACAATTGTTGGCAGGAGCTAGGAGATAGAAGAGATGTTGGTTAAGATTATAAATTTTCAGTTATAAGATGAACAAGTTCTGGGGATCTGACTACAGCTAATAATACTGCATTATAAACTTTTGTTAAAGGAATAAATCTTAAGTGTTCTCGCCACACACACACACACACACACACACACACACAATGGTAACTAAAAAGAAAGAAAACTGCAGGCAGGTCCTTACAGCCTCTGCTTGGATACATCACAGGACATTCCCATTCCCATTTTATTAACCAAAGCAACTCACACAGCCACATCTGATACCAGAGCAGGGAAAGATAGATTTGCTCTCCCTCCTCCCTCCCCCTACCTCCACCACAACAGAGCAATGGGAAGGAACATTTTTAAACATAATAATTTGCCATACTATAGAAGTCTTGCAGAGAGGAGATTGTAACAATGAGCTCTTATTCATCCCATGACACTGAACATTCATTGGCTATTATACATTCTGTTGTGATGGCACCAGAATGGAGGGGCTGATAAGATAGGCAAGGTCTTTGGCTTAATGGAGCATTTAGGCTCATACTTACTACATGTCATGTCCTGTTATAAACACTTTCTCATTATCTCATTTAATCCTCATACTAATATTATCCCTTGTTTATAGATTAGTAAACTGAGGCTTACTGAAGATTTTACTTCATTTTTTAAATTTATTTTTATTTTTTATTTTAAATTTGACCAAGTCCAGACAGAATGTGGTAGACCGGATCTGAGCCGTGCACTTACCCTCTGTGGTAAATCATCACTGGGTTGCAGTAGTCCTAAGGAAGTATGGTGGAGACAAGGGAGATGGAGAACAGGGAAAGGCATCAGGAGCAGATAACAAGTAGTAGACATGAGTAGTGAGTGGGAGGAGTCTCAGATGAGTGAGGGCCCTTGGCAGATAAGTGAGTGGTTTAAATTATCTTTAATATAAGTAAGTCAGAAAAAAAAAAATATATATATATATAACTGAGTCAGAAGAAGCCGATTTGTCAGGGAAGATGGTGAACATGATTTTGGACCATTAGTTTTTGAGACATCTATGCATCACCCAAATACATTTTGGAAAAAATAGTTGGAAACCAAAAAAGAAGTAAGGACTAGAAATATAGGAGCGTGGTCATGTAGGGTTTTCACTGATGTCATGAAGTAAGAGATTGTATCCCAGGTATAGATTAATTTAAAATGGTTAAGTAGCTAATTCCAATTGCTACAAATCAGAGTAACTTGATGGATTTTTTTGGTAGCATGGGAGATATTTTTCAGGTGATGCTTAATTTGAAAGTTATCCTCTTCCTGTCAAAAGTCACTCAGTAACAGGAGCTAGATCAAACACTGCAGCGTATGTGTTAGAGAGGAATAAACCTCTTTATGCCTCACAATTAAATGGATCTTTACTGTAGCTAAGAGGAATCGAAATAAGGAGGGAGGTATACAGAGTTGACATATATTCTGCACTTTGTGTCAGAATTAGACAGAAAATTCTCCACATCTAGAATATAACAAGTAAATATGTGGGTCCATAAATGTATGAAATATGGACCAGGGTGTATGCCAAAAATACTCACCAAACATCAAGCAAGACTGAGGGTCTGACAGGAAGGAAAGGGAGCGATTCCTCTGAGACACCCTTGATGAAGGCTTTCCCCAATGCTCTCATTGGATAAATGTGAGTTATTCCAGAAGGAACTGAGGATACAGTGTTTTAAAGTTGGAAACTGTCATAATGCGGTTTTTTTGCTGTTCCTGGTGTTCTGCTCCAGAAACCATAATTTATCTTTGTGGCCTACCTTTTTATTCTGGAAAGAACCCTTCCTTTTCAGTCCTGCAAATGTAAGGTGAGCACCAAAACACTGCCCTCAGGGAAGCCTATGTGTAGCAAATATAAATATTTAAGACTGAAATACTAAGTAAACTGCATAGCAATGTAAATTGGGTGTTTTAGCAAAGTATATCCCTGAATCATTAAATTCCTCAGACTAAAACAGGAGTAGATTGTCCTATGCTTGAAAAATGTGGCTTTCCTGAGAGAGGCATGTGAATTCGCAACTAAACAATTATTTATAAGAAATGAGCACCAAGACCGGGCTGCTTGAGGAAATGAACACAGACTTGCTTTCTCTTCTCACTGGAGAAAACTGGTGCTGATGGAGGCTGCCCTTGGCACCTTGCTCCTGGGATGGGATGGGTGGTCTCCACAGGTGTGCTGCATGGCTCAGTGAACCAGACTGGGAAAGGAATTGTGGGCCAGACCCCATCCTGAGAGTCAGGAAGTGATCCGCCTTCTCTTAAGAGGAGTAAGTTATCTGACTGCCAAGTATCCTTCCAAGAAGCTAGTCTCAGGGCAAAAACAAGGTGAGGGAAGTCCTTTCTCCCTCTCTCTCTCCCTTGGATTGCAAATACTTTGAAATTGGGAAAGAGGATGACTAGGCCAAAATCCCCCAAGGAAAGTTGGGGTTTGGGTGCATTCTGAGGGTGGGGGGTACATATTCAGTGGTCTCTGCACAGGGCTGCAAGTCAGCACCTAAGTGACAAGGACCCATTCAAAGGATATTTCAGTCAGACCAATTCTCTGGAAGCTCAGCTTAGTCCTTCTCGTTGCCCTTGTTAAGTTCTAGTCTGTGTAGTACTTCTGTTCTCCCCTAGTTTAGAGCGAAGTGTATTCAGAAGTCCAATCACAGTGTGTCCGTGCTGGGAGGGTTTACAAGACAATGGGTGGGTCCTCCCAAGGCCAGTGGGGATTTCAATAGTGGGCTCCATCAGAGGAGAGCTGCAACCAGCAGAAGAGCCATCACGTGAGGCTAACAGCAGCAGAGCCCCCTGGGAGGGATTGTGCTTTTTTCCTAATTCTTGCAAAGGTTCACTGAGCTAGGGGAAGCCCTGCCTTCTTTGCTGAGGAGAACCTCTCTCCCCTCAAGGATGGCCCCTGGGACCCTTCTATTTTCTACAAGGAAAGCAGTTAACAAAATTCCTCCATGTCTCCAACTTGTCCTTTCTATCCAAGGATGTCTGAGGACTCAGATACTATGTCCCCCAAGGGTACTCTCTGGCACATTCTCCAATTTCTAGCCTGTGAAACCTAAATCACTCTCTTCCTTTCAGTGTGAACGCCAACCAAATATCCCCACAAAGAATATCCCTGAAGATGCTACCTTTTGAACAACACTTTAAATGGTGAAATACAATTCTGAACTCATGACTCCTGATTTTGAAATACTGTAGATGTCTTTACTGGTTTTTCTTTCCCTTTATATTCTAAATCAATGTTTTTCTTTTTCTTGGTTCTCAGATTTTGCATGCGATAATTTGGCATAAGGTACCTGGAATTTTTTGTTATCCCCATAAAAATTTCAGGCCAAGCTATTAATGTTACGTCATAGGGCAAACGTTATCCTGAATAGAAACAGCTCAAATGGAACACTTAAGTCAGCTTTCAGGTAGCAGGATCATACTTGAAATTTGAGGTTTATTTACATTAAAGTTACTAAGTGAAAAATTATTAGAATTTTTCTACCCATGTCAGCCAGTGTGCTTGCTTTTTGCCTCCAGGTACTCATGTGAATCTTTCTTTGTACTTTTTAACACTTAGGTCCAGAGAAGCAAACAGGAAACTATAAGGGGGAGAAACCTTGGTTGAAAATGAGAAAACTTAGATCATTTACACCCTGTTTGAGTACCTTCTTACTGTTTGTCTTTGAACATGTCAATTAAACCTCTTACTTTCTATTTTCTCTTATCTAAAAGTAGTATTAGTACAAAGGTATAAAGAGAGTAATCTGAAAAATTCTTGAAATTATAAAGAGCTTGCTAATGAAGTATTAATTTTTTCTTCATATGCTCTACTTACCACATTTCATGGGAACACTTGTGCTGACAGGAGTTTGGACTTTATTTTAACTGAATTTCCCTAGGATTCTTGAGAGCATTTGGCCTTTCTTTATGTTATTTGGTATAAATGTGAAAAAAAAAGTGCACACAATAAATATTTAAACTTCAAGTCATATTTTGCTTTTGATGTTTATGATAATTCCTGGGGGAAAATATTTAGACAGTGTTTTATCCTGCATTCCAGGGGGCAGAGCCTGAGGCAAAATGTGTGTGCTAATATTTATCAGAGAATACTATTCCCAGGTGGCAGGAATAAGGGAAGGGAGAGAGGCAGGCAGGGGTCACCAAGCTGGCTGCCACACACTGGATCTTAATGAAGACTCTTTTATGAAGCCTTGTAAATGACTGAGACTCTGGGTGGCCTGCTGTCTGGTAGAGAAAGGGAGAAGCATGTATTGCTTCTCCACTTTCGTTTCTCAGTGGCCAAAGGCTTGCCTCCCAGGTTTGCTCCCCTACACGTACAGTTTTACCAGCCTGAGTAGTCCAAACACCTCCCGACTGTAACCAGGGTGCCTCCCCACTGGAGCTGAGAGCTTCAGGCTGCACCTGTGTGAAGTCAGGGTGTGCTGCAGTATACCTGGGGGGCCAAGAAAGCACCCAAAGCCCCAGGGGGAAGCCTCACTGTAAGGATCTTAAATGGTGCCTAAGCAGTGGCAGCTCAGACTTAGTATTTACTTTAGGGGTTATTTTATTTTGCAAAAATGTAATTCATTTGTATTTATTTTCTCCATCACTTTTCATAACAAATATAGGCAACAGGCATTTATCAAAATGGCGCACTTATTATTAATTCTTATAGGTCCTGTGGACAGAACACCCAAAATACCATACAGCTTCTGAAATATTTAGAAATATTGCAAAGCCTCAGGAAATGCTTTTTTGGGGCTACATTTGAAGACTGAGTTTTCCCCCTGTTATGCACTATATCCACAGGTTTTGTGTGCTCTCAATCAGGAAAAGTGACCTGCTAGAAAGGGCTAATCAAGAGATTCCACGGATTTCTCAGTCATTTAACCACTGTCAGACTTCTAGGACTCACTCTAAGGCACTGTAAGGGTAGGCTTTCCTTTTCTACTTCCACAAGTTTTCTCTGAGAACAATGTTCCCACCTTCCCAATTAGCCAGGCCTCCAGACTCCCCTAATTCTCATGCTACTCCATGCAGAACTCAATTCCCATCCAGCCTCTTTTTTTGTTTTTGTTTTTTTTTTAATTTTATTTATTTACTCATAGAGACAAAGAGAGAGAGGCAGAGACACAGGCAGAGGGAGAAGCAGGCTCCATGCAGAGAGCCTGACGTGGGACTCGATCCAGGGTCTCCAGGATCACGCCCTGGGCTGCAGGCGGCACTAAACCGCTGCACCACCGGGGCTACCCCCCATCCAGCCTTGAGTTTCCAGATACTCTGTCCATGTTCCTGGGCAGAGCACACTTCTCTCTTATTCATTCATTTAACAAATAAGCATCTACTCTGTGCCAGGCATTCTTTTAGGCTCTGGAAATGCAGTGATAAACACAGACAACTCCCTAACTTTTGTGGGACTACATCCTAATGGAGAAAGCAGGTAAACTAATAAAAAAATAATTTTAGATGGTGATAAGTCTATATAAGAAATAAACAAGATCATGAAACAGTCTGGTAGGTTCTGAGAATCTAATCCTGGCCTAATTTATTCATGGCTGGCCACTCTTCTAATGTCTTGCTACAAGCCCAAAAGTATTACCCTGTGAAAACCTTTAGGCATCATAGAGTCTCTTACCTTTGCATCTTTGGTGTCCCTCAAAGTGCCCATTAACCATTAAATGCTAATGAGAGCCCAGGTCTTAGTCTAACAAATATGTGTTCTTGAGGAAGGGTAGATGATCACTTGAGGTACAAGAAGACTTCTTCCAACACTCCCACTCAGGTAACATGATGCCTAAAGGTTCTACCCAGGAATGTTCCTTGGGAGATGTCCTATAATGAAAGCTCAGTGGTTTTGAAAGAATTTGGCCTGTCCACTCTCACCAGGAATTTCTTCTTTTATTATTAGACCTAGATTAACATATTTGGAATAAAGACTCACAACCAAATTCCAAATTAGCTCAATTTTTAGACTTATATTTTTCTCCCCAGTGTACTCCTTACACTCTCGAAGGAAAGAGAAAAGATGGAGGAGGAGGCCAAACAATACAAACAAAGTAAGGTTTTAGAAGGCTTTCTGCTTTTATTATATCTACACATTATTGGTCAGGATAGGCTAGTTTATGTTGCGGTAAGAAATAATCCCATAATCTCAGTAGTTTAATTAAATAGAGGTTTCTTTCTTGCTCACAAAAAGTCTACTGTGTGTCCATATAACACTGTAGAGCCACTTTCCTCCATGTGTGACTCGGTGACCCAAGCTGGGTATCTCAACATGAATCCAAATCAGGCACTGTGCCAGTTTATCTAGCCTTGGCCTGGATGTGACACACATCATTCCCAACCACAGCCCGTTAGCCAGAATCAATCATGTAACCCTGCCTACCTGTGAGGATGCTAAAAAAAGTGAGACAGCAACTGGAACGTTTGTGAAACACCTCTCTCCCACGGTGGTCATGAAGGGTATCATGGAAAGAACATAGAACAAAAGGGGCATTCATGAGCCCAGGGAGCCTGATCTTTGCCTGCCTCACACTACTACTACTACTACTACCAATGCCAACATAGGGAGGTTCAGATGCAATTTTGCACAACAGGTAGAATTAGTTAGAAAGGACACCTGGAAATGTATCTCACTTTCCTCCAGATTTTGCCACTAACATCTGCCATCCATGGCTATGGTTACAATAACCTCTCCTAGAAGCTATAATTTCCAAGACAGCTTACCCAAAATACCAACGTTCCCCCGAAACAGTTCAAAATACTTTCATGACAAGTTCTGGAAATAGGGCCAAAAACATGTTTGCAAATAATCTACTTCAATCAGTTTGTGAGATAGTTATGAATGTAAGCAGTTTGATTCTGTTATCAGATTTTACATGTTGCTCAAATTCAGAGAGACTGGACACCATTATTTAATATTCTCCTTGGAAAACAGGAGACTGACATCTGCCCAGTTTTTCACAGATTCTGTTGTGACCAGGAATAGATTCTGCAAACCACAAAACTCCTTCCTCAGGAGCCTGTTCTTGTGGCTGAGGGAAGGGAAAGAAACTGTGTACATAGGCATTCGCCTGTGTTTATGTGTGTGTGTGTGTGTGTGTGTGTGTAAACATGGACAATTAGCATCAAAGGCTCTTTTTTTTTGTCAATTCTCCCAAAAACATACCACCAAACCAGAGTAGTAAGACTTCATTGGAAACTTCTAGAAAGGGAAGAAGATTGGGGTAATGGAAGAGCTAGAAGAAAGCATGCCCATTTTCAAGATAATGCCTACCAAAATATGGCAGATCATTCTTTTCCATTCTTAGGTACTCTTGGATGTCACTCATTCATTCATTCAATAAATAATAAGGACTGCTGTTAGTCCTTAACTGAGGAATGAAAAACACTGAGGAATCAATGGTCAGTAAAATTAACACAGTTCTTGCTCATGAAGCCCAGTCTAGATGGGAGAAAAGTAGTATACAAATAATTGCATAAACATATATAGCTTGCCAGTAGTTGGCCTATGTTTGTTTAGTCTCAAAGTTATTTTCTGCTCTTCCCCTGATCTGTTGCATTTCCTTTGCCTTCTAACTTCTTGAGACGTCCAGCCAACAGAAAACACAGTCAGGATTGGAGGATTGTATGAAGGGAAAAGCCAGGAGATATTTCTTCTCCCTCTGTCTCTTTTGGACAGCCCTGGCTATGGCTCTAAGTCCCACTGTGTGTCTTCTCCCTCAAGATTCCAGCACCTAATCAAGCATCCGCAACTTTTGGGCTCTGAAAATATTCTGTCCCCATCATTCCTCCAGTCCCAGGGATGGTAGTGGTTTTCATCAACAGTTGCTTCCCACAAGTCCAGCATCTTTATAACCAGTTCCCTTAATTTTCCTCTAACATGTGTTTCCTTTCTGGGGAATCACACAATAATAAAAATTGTGAGGATGGCCAAAAAAGGAAAGTATGTTGTACCTAGAGAGTATATAATGAGAACTCTATTGTAATATTAATGGTCAGTGGAAGCTTTTCTGAGTAGGTGACATTTCAGCTGAGATATGAAGGCTGAATCAAAGTTAGCCAGACAAAGTATGTGATGAAGAGGGTCCTTAGGCAAGAGAACAGACAGTGTTAGCAAAGGATCTAAATCAAAAGAGCTAAGAGCTGTTAAGGAGTGGAAGTAAGGGTGGCAGTACCTGTGTACAGGGGTGAGAGATGAAAGTGTCATAGAAAGGACAGCAGAGGGCAACCCCGGTGGTGCAGCGGTTTAGCCCGCCTGCAGCCTGGGGTGTGATCTTGGAGACCCGGGATCAAGTCCCACGTCGGGCTCCCTGCATGGAGCCTGCTTCTCCCTCTGCCTGTGTCTCTGCCTCTCACTCTGTGTCTCTCATGAATAAATAAATAAATAAATAAATAAATAAATAAATAAAATCTTTAATAAAAATAAAAAAGGAAAGGACAGCAGAGTCAGGAACAGATTGGATCATGCAGTCCTGGTGGGCCATGTTAAGGCCTTCTGTAGCTATCATAAAGACAATGGGAAGAAACTAAAGGCCTTTAAGCAAAAGATGAAGATGATACACATATTTTAAATGGTCATTCTGTCTATATAGTAAAGATATAATAGAATGTAGATGTGAAGAGACCAGTTAGGATGCACAGAAATAGCTCAGGCAAAAGATGATGGTAGCTCCAGCAAAGGATAGTATTAGAAACAGAGAAAATTTGATGGACTCAAGAGATATTTAGGAGATAAATCAATTGGACTTGGTGATTGATGAGTTAGGGAGGGGTGATAGAGAGAGGGATGCTAAGGATGACTTCTGGAGTTAAGCTTACACAGTGGGGTGGATGGATAGTGGTGCCATTCACCAACACAGAAAACACTGGAAAAGCAATGGGTTGCATGTGCGTGAATGGAGTAAGGAGGAGATCAGTTATAGGTTCAATTTGTTCATATTGAATTTAAAGTGCCTTAGTGCTATCTAAATGCATTTGTCTCTGGTAGGCAGTTGAATAGATGGGGCTAGAGCTCTGTGGCAGGTTAAATTTTTATTCCCAATTCTTCATTCTCCTGTAATAGAATTTTACACCCACACCCTTTGCCATGTAATTTTACAGTTATCCTCACCAGTGGGAGGAGCATTTTCCCCGCATTGATCTTGGCTCTGGCCATGTAACATTCTTTGATCAGTATAGTATTAGTGGATGAGATGTAAAAGGAGACTTTAAAACATGTTTTCATGTTTGATTTGTCCTCTTGTGCTCTTTTGATTTTCTGAGACAAGAGTATGTTTTAGGTAGCTACTGGCCTTCCAGCCTATGCCCCAGAATGAAGACACATGGAGCTGACCTGAACAACCTGAAGCGTGGGTCAGCCTGACCCATCTGAGCACTGCCTTGCTCAGATGATGTGAAGATATGTGAGCTTTTGAAGTTATGCATCAAAAACCAAGGAATATTGCCAAATAAAAGGCAGACAAGTACAGACAAGAGACTTAAATTTGAGTCATTGACCTATAGATGGTAATTATAACCATGGTATAGATGAGACTCTCAGGGGTTACAACTATTATGAAATTTTTGAACATATTCACTTGGGATAAGGCTGGACAAAGTTTCTCTAACTGTCTTGTCTTTGGCCCAGGTAGTTCACCTCATCTTAATATCTTTAGCCCTTCCTTTTATGGCACACCAATCAAGTCTGATAATCAGGTACTCAGTCTCCAGAGCTGTGTCACTGCATTCACACCCAAACTCTTCATTTATCCATCTTTTGACTTATACATCTATGATGCATTCTGAATTGGTATATGATTGAGTGACAATGGCTTATGCCTCTCAAACAATTTGCTTTTTAAATAGGACCTTCAATGCATTGGGCCAGAGTCCATCAGAGTATCAGGTTATGTGAAGTTGATGTCTTCACCAAGGGAAGCCTCCATCTACATCATCAAGAAAACTGCCTACAATCATTAATGTAGAATACCATTCAACATTCTCTAAATGCCAGTGGGAAGATTGAAACAGGATCATTTCTGAAGACTCAGTATAGATTACCAGATAGAAGGAAGAGAAGGTGGATATGTGTGTTAGGCAAGCTGTTGCATGGTTTGTTCAGCTGAGGAGCTTACATAGTTGCTTCAGCTTAGAGATAGCTCATGTTCTTATCCCTCTTTCTCTTTTACTTTTATTTCTTTTCTCTCTCCACCTGTTAACTGATTCATTCATCAAAACTCTTTACTTAGGTTTCAATAAAGGAAACAGGTTAAAATACTTAGATAAATCTCTTGTCCTATTCTGTGCAAATCCTCAGCTTATGAACTACCATGATGGAAATGTGTATTCATTTTCCTCCATCCCTCTGCTTCTTTCTGAAGAAATCTCTCTCATATTCATTATATTTGCAATCTACTTCACTCTATTCCATAAAGGACTCCTTTCATCTTTCTGAGGACTGTTTCTAATAAAATATTTCCTCTTCTCCATTTTAAATCAGTCTACAATGGAGTTGAAGCCCTCGATACTTCTAATGCAAAAATCAGGAAAGACCCGATGGCATTCACAGCTTCTTCACTGGGTGTTTAAGGGGCACTAGGCACATATTGGAGGGTCTGGCTTGCAGCTCCAACTCTTACACCAGGAGCTTTATCACTATATATAGTGTTGTCCTTTTCTTCAAAATGGATACAATATCATGTTATTTGCTATATGTGACTACTGATCTAATTAAATAAGAAAAAACTTTAATATGGTTAAATATCGGGAGCTATAGCTGTTATGAGTGTAACTGAACAAAAGAACCAATTCAACTCACAGTAACTTTAGGAGTTGGGTTTATTTTTCTCATAGTACAAGTCTAGGGTAGGCTTGGTTCAAGCATTAATAGTCTCTTATTCTCCCTTTATCAGGAGAGCACGAACTTTCTCAGAATGTACTCCCAACAGACTTGCACTTATTTCTCATGGGCTCAAAGTAGGTCATATGGCCTCACCTAGCTCAAAGGAGATTGGAAAATACAATGTTTGGAGGTCAGAAAATGGCAAGAAAACAGTTAGAAATATTTGGGGCCGAGGGTCATTTAAAATGATCTACCACAGAAAGCTTTGAATTAAAGTTACTTTAATCAATACACTACAATCTGATACCAAATCTAATGCATGGATTTTTTTCCCACACCAAACAATTCTCTGACACCAGTTGGGTTTCCTGTAGCACAATTCTGACACCATCTAACTAGAGATAGCAGAAGATCCCACAGGTTCAGGGCTCAGTCCCACAAGACTGATTTCTACTTCAGATGTTAATCACAAGTCCAGGTTATCACCTGTATCTGACTGACTGACTATAGATTGGACCCCTTCTTTGGGTTTGATTGATTTGCTACAGTGCCTCACGGAATTCAGAAACATTTTACTTACTAGATTACTTATTATAAAAGGATATAACTCACGTACAGCCAGATGGAATAGATGGATAGGGTAAGGTATGTGGAAGGAGCATGGAGGTGCCATGTTCTCTCTAAGTGTGATGCTCTCATTATGAATATGAAGACATTTTTATCACTCTTCTCACTTAGGAAATTCCAAGGGCTTTAGGAGCTCCATGTCAGAAATGGGGACAAAGACCAAATATTTATTTCTTCTTATAAATCACAATACCACACTCCTAAAAATTCCCATTTGAGAAGTTGAAGTTCTTCCATAGGTACAAAATGTCTATTTGTTCAGAGAGAGCAAAAACTAGAAAGAAGTTACTTGTATCCTAAGACCCATTGAACATTGTGCCTCTTCCTCAGCTGTGCTTCCCTGAGATCGGCCTAAAGCAATCAGGTGACTCAGTTGGCTTCATAAATAGAAGTTCTCAACAATAGAATGCTCTTCTCTGGCTCAGAGATGTTTAATCTAGTGCTAAAAGTGTAGTCTCTGAAGTCAGATGGGCATAGATTGAATTCTGACCCTGCCCTTTTCTAGCTGTTGATCTTGGGCAAGTTAATGCTTAAAACCTTCATATTACTCATTAGGAAATGAGAATGAGAGTGTTGCTTACCTCCTCTTACCACTATGAAGATTAGATGAAAAGCACTAAATACAATAACTGTTGTATACTAACCACTCAGTAAATGGTACCTCCTATCAACATTAATAGTAAAACTTTTTCAAATTTACAGATTTCCCCAACTTCATCTCAAAGATCCAATTAACAATAAAAGTTATGCTGAATAATGGTCTCTTTTTCCCTCCTTTGTATCTAAAATTGAACTAGTTTCTCTTGCTGGAATCCATCCTAGATTCTTTGTAACTGTTAACGTTTGAATGACAAACTCCCCCATACATTTACTAAGGCCTGTGAAGAAAACTATACCATTCCTGAGTTTGGTGATCAGTCCAGATAATATATCTAGTAAGCTTATTAGTTGCCTGTGGTAGTATCTTGCCAAATTCAATTTGCAAAGACAACAACTTTATAGCCATTTCTTTTAATCTTGTTTGTAATATTGCCTATTAGATAGAAGCTGTACCATGCCAGATCTTGTTCATTTCAAAGCAAATTATAGGAGGTGACTATTGTGCACTAAGAGAGAGTCCAATGTTTCACCAGCAGGGCCACAAAATCAGACATCTGCTTTTTGACAAGCTGACAGATCCCAAGAATTGAAATTTGATGAATCTTAATGCTGTCTGTCACATACTACAATGTTCTTCAATTATTTCTTTGTGAAAGAATGACTAATGATAATTCCTACTAGAAGATCATTTGCATATTCAAGCTCCATGTTTTGCAGAGAAGAGAATGTTGATTTGTGGAGAGGGCAAACTCCTTCCCTCCAGATGAAAATGCTTCTTTTCTAATACAGCTATATTAGGCTTGCTGTTAAAACCCAGGGAGAGATAAAATAAAAATCAGGAGCTAAGTACAATCTATTTTGTTTCTAAGGGAAAAAAAACAGTATTTTTTTTTCATATTTTGGACTAGGTTTCTTGAAAACGTGCTCTGCAGCTGCCATTGTTCATAAGGGAAAAATGATCTGGATACAATTGGCCTAATCAACTCTTAATCTGGGAGCATAAGTGGTTGATTACACCTAGTTTTACCCAAGCAAGCAGCTGCTAACACCAGAGTCCTTTGGCAAATGCTGCTCCTGACTTAAATGCCAGGTAGGTGGCACTGAAGACTTCAGGCACAGGGGCTCAGACACAGAAGCTGAGCCATTGCATCTGGTGGAATTGTCCTCAGAGCAAAAGGCGGTTCTCTTGCCCAGATGAATAAGTGCTAAGATAGCTGTCCTTCCTAGAGCATGAGCAGCTACTGGCCAAGGTTGACTCTTTCCAAAAGGTGGAGTTGGAAAGAATCAACCAAAGCCATGCCAGTGTGATTTGTTAGACAGTTTGGTACTGAGAACATATTAGGAAGACTGGCTGCTGCCGTAAGACTGTGCATGGTTCTTCCCAATTGCAGAGGAAACAATAATATGATGCAAGGTTAGAAGAAGCAGTAGCATCCTCCTCTACTTGGCCACATTCTACTTCAGCATAAAGCCAAACCTGCCCTGGGCTGTCTACAAAGTCCAACAAAGTTGGAAGCAGTGACTGGTACATGAAGGATAAATAAGAAATGTCCAAATGAACAAAGAGGACAGGGTATTTCTCAAAGGAAGACTCTCATGAGTTCAACCTACAGGCTTGAAAACACCATGATACTTGTATCAGTTTTGTAAGGCAGCTGTAGCAAAGCAATAGCAAACCTGATATCTTTTTTTTTAATAATAAATTTATTTTTTATTGGTGTTCAATTTGCCAACATACAAAATAACACCCAGTGGCTCATCCCGTCAAGTGCCCCCCTCAGTGCCCGCCACCCAGTCACCCCCACCACCCGCCCTCCTCCCCTTCCACCACCCCTAGTTCGTTTCCTAGAGTTAGGAGTCTTCCATGTTCTGTCTCTCTTTCTGATATTTCTTACCCATTTCTTCTCCCTTCCCCTCTATTCCCTTTCACTATTATTTATAGCAAACCTGATATCTTAAAACAACAGGAATTTGAAATCAATTTGAAGTCTGAAATCAAGGTGTCATCACGGCCAGGCTGCCTCTGAAGCCTGTTGGGAAGAACCTTTCCTCGCCTCTTCCAGCTTCTCGTGGTTCTTGGTATTCCTTGGCTTCTTGCATGGTCTTCTTATAAGGACACCAGTCATCGGATTTAAGGCCTACCCTAACTCAAAATAACTTCTTCCTCTTACCTGAATTATATCTGCAATCACCTTATTGCCAAATAAGGTCAGACTCACAAGTATGAGGTGTTGGGACCTCAACATACCTTTTCAAGAGAAAAATTCAACCCACAACATTAGCCCATGAAGAACAAATAGGAAGAAGCACTAAGTGAATATAGAGGAGAGGGTATTTAGAAAAAATATCATGAGTCAGGTTTGAAACACCACTATACTTGTACAGAAAAATAAGCAGTGCCATAGTCTGGGCTCTCCTCCCTCACTGTTTACTCCCAGCAGATCTGATCCTCAGTGCTAAGACCTCTGGCTCTTAGGGTTACTCATTTATTGCACATGTAGAGAGGTCATTAATGTAATCACAATACATCAGCTCGCCCCTGACATTTGTAGGGCTCCAGATAAGAATACAGAGACTTGCATCACATATGTCTATTATTTAACAAATTGTTAAATAAAATATGTTTTGTTCTCTTGTTTTGACAAATACACCATCATTACACAAAATTTTAAGAGAAAATGGAAAGCTATGCTTTTGATTTAACTGAAAATTAGCAAAATGTCAAAGATGATCCACCTGAGTGTTCTGTTGGAGGATTGGTGAAGCTAGGATGAGTAATAAAATAGAGATATATGTAATCCATAAATTATCATATATTTATCCCAAAGAATTTATTTTTCTTGCCTTAATTTCAGAAAACGTACTAATTATGTTGTTGTTATCAAGCCTTTCACATAATTTGTGTTTTATTGACAGGATTGCCAAATTATACCAAATTCCTTGAGTGATTATTGTTCTTAGGTAGCTTCTATGAATTTTAATATTAAGAAACTGCTCTGCTGAGGCAAGAGCAACTGATATCTTCAACAAAATGCTTAAAACAATGCCTAGATTCAGAAGGAACCATGAATTTTACACATCATGTTCAAACATAGTTCATTTACATAGGAAAGTTTATCATTGTCACAGAAAAAATTATATTTAATCTCATTATTAAAATTGTCATCACTTCTATATTACAGTTTTGGCCATTATTTAAGGCAATATCTAGAGCCATTTAACATTTATTTAATTTTATTTCAAATATTTCAATATTGAGATGTTTACATAGAAACCTGAAAAGAATTGTATCTTGTAAGATTCATTCAGATCTCTTCAAACAGGATTCTGTTTTAATCTCTAATAGCCAGAGGACAATCTACTTTTTTTAAGATTTTATTTTTAATTAATCTTTACACCCAACATACGTCTCAAACTTATAACCCTGAGATCAAGTCACATGTCTACCGACTGAGCCAGCCATGTGCCCCCAGAGAATACTCCTCTTAAACATTAGCTTCAGTATTATTTGCATATATTATCTTCTTCTCCTTGAAGTCATTTTTGTTTCTAACTTCTAACTAATTTTCTCATATTTTATTGACTTGTAACTTTCGTTGTGCAACTCATGTGTGGTCCCTTTTCTTTTGATTATAAAAATATATTCTGTATTTAAATACACATGTATATGCATGTGCATATGTATAAAATATTTGAATTATTTTATAAAACAAAATGTTTATCTATCACTATGTGAACTAGGTGGATTCAGTGCTAATTCATATATCTTCCCCCTGTACAACAAATTGGAACAGAAAGAGAAACAAGAAAATGAATGCTGGGCACCACCAGGCAGATATTTTGGTAGGCAAAATCTAGGATATTTATGCTATCAAGGAAGGAAGATTGGACAAATGAATTTATTCACCTTTTCTTTTATCTAAATATTCTTCAAATCCAACTCTTCCTCAAACCCCAAATTGGTGTCTATCTCCAAAGCGGGCAGTGACTCAAACTCTAAATTTTCACAGTCAACTATTCTTTCAGAGATTTGGTGTCTCAGGAACCTGATATATGTGTGCTAAAACATAGAAGGCTCAGAGCCAAAGAAACTCTTACTCCAGTATAAGGGAAATACTGCAGTCATCAGTGTCCTGGGACACCACTCAGCTTAGTTCACTGGCTCACTGGCTCACTATCATAGGGACCTGTCAGACAAAAGTGGCCACGATAATCACATTCATAAACTAGGGACATCTACACCACATATGTGCATGTACACACCTACATACTGACTTTAAATCATCCATGAATGTACCTTAACTGAAATGATACTACCAATAATACAATGATATTAATAATAATAATAAAAAGGAGGAAAAGGGGGGGAGGAGGCTACTATTTATCAAAGAATTACTATGCACCAAACATTGTGGTTTCTGCTATAAACACACTATCTCATTTATTTATTATTTATTTATTTAAAGATTTTATTTATTTATTCATGAGAGACACAGAGAGAGAGAGAGAGAGAGAGGCAGAGACACAGGCAGAGGGAGAAGCAGGCTCCATGCAGGGAGCCTAATGTGGTATTCGATCCCAGGTCTCCAGGATCACGCCCTGGGCTGAAGGCGGTGCTAAACCACTGAGCCACCAGGGCTGCCCTACTATCTCATTTAAAAACAAAACAAAGATCCAAAGAAGTTATAACTTACATAAAGTCACAGCTGGTAAGTATCAGAATCAGATTCAGATCACAGATTATTCTGACTCTAAAGTTCATGTCCTCGTCCACTATAGTGCATGACTTTAATTTAATAGGGCAAGACAACATTAATCATTACTCTCTTTTTTCTCTATGTTTTAATTTTTTAACTGAAAATAATTTCATGAAAGACAACACTTCATGTTAAAATATTCAAGAAATATAAAACTGTATGTAGCAAAAACCTAAGGTAATTATTTAACTTCCACCAGGACCCTTTTCTCCTTCCCAGGTAATGACAAGGTGTAGCTTAGTGTACATAGACACATATATGGTTTCCTTTCACATCAATTAAGTCAAGAAATATGTGTAGTTTGTGATTTACCTTTTTTAAACATTGTAAATATGTCTTGAGATATTTTTACATCTATATCATTAGATCTACCATATTATTTTAAATGACTAGCATTTTAACGGTTCCTCTATCAACTGGAATTTACAACACTTATATTTTCTGCTATTCCAAAAATGCTTCGTTGAATAGCCTTATACATACAAACTGGCATGTACATTGATTTTGAAGAATTGATTAATAGGATTTGAATTGCTAGTTTGCAGAGTATACTTATTTTACCATTTTGATGGAAATTGGCAAGTTGTCTTCCAACATTACTAATTCATATTCATACCAAGATCATACATGACTTTTTCTGCCATGAGAGATGGTTTTATTTAAGGGAGTATATTTGGAACTCTGGAGCTAAACCATTTCTACCTATATTCAAATGGTGCCCAGAGTTGATATAAATCTGTTTAATGTATCCAGCTATCTGTGGTTGAATGAATAAAAAATCATTTTTCCAAAAATACTAATCTCTGCACAAATCCCTACTATGACATATGGCTTATAACCTTTTCTTCTATAAAAACAAGACCCTCAATTAATTGCAAATTAAATCTGAATTTTGGTTCTGTCAGGCTTAGAGATGCTAATGATAAAACTTGCATTAATATTGCAGTCTTTAATTTTTTTCTTCCAGATTTATTGAGGTATGATTGACAAATAAAAATTGTATGTATTTAGATTGTATAATGTAATTTTTCCAGGTGTACAAGATGGTAATTTTAGTATACATATACATTGTGAAATGATTACCACAATCTAGTTAATTAGCATATCCATCATTTCACATAGTTACTGTGTGTGTGTGTAGAGGAGGTGTTGAAAGACATCTTAAGATCTCTTAACAAATTGCAAGTATTCAATATAGGATTATTAACTATGATCACCATTCTGTATGTTAGAACTTCAGAATTTTATCTTTTAACTGAAAGTGTGTACTGTTTGACTAACATCTCCCTATTAAGCCCTGTCGCCCAAGTCCTGTCAATCACATTATATTCTCTGTTTCCACAAGATCAATGTTTTAGGTTCCTGAAAGTATGTATAATTCTAATAAGAATTATAATTGTCATATGATCCAACAATCCCACATCTAGGTACATATGCAAAGGAAACAAAATCAATATCTCAGAGAGATATCTGTACTCCCATGTACATTGCAGCATTACTCATAATATCCAAGATATGGAAACAACCCAAATGCCTGTCAATGGATGAATGGATAAAGAATTCCATTGTTGTATGTGTGTGACTACATTCAGGAGAAACATTTTCATAGAACGAGTGGACCAAGTCTCTGAATATAGTGCAAATCAGTATGTGATCAACATCCTAAGAAAGAAGCTCTAAGCATTCTAAGAGGGAAAAATTAATTCTAGCCAAGGCAGAATAGGAAAAATTAGAAGGAGAAAAAGAAGGAGGAGGAGGAGGAAGAAGAAGCCAGAGTAAATATTTGTCAGCCACTGTTATATGCCTCACATCCTTCCCTGACCAACTAACACCAATACTCATTCTACCTCTCTCATGAGACAGTCAGTCTTCCATGGGAACATGTCACAACTTAACAGCTAAACTACAGGAAGATTCTAGCACCCCAAATAGTATTATTTGCAGGAGTTAGAAAAAAAAATGTCAGCAAGTCAAGACAATTTAAGACAATTTAAATTACTTGATATAGGTTGAATATTTATTTAGTACAAGTCATGATTTCTTTCAGAGCACATGGTCCCTGACAGCTATCACCCTAAATATATGCAGTTGTTTTATATTTAGAATATATATAAAGTAGAATTTATAGAATATGTATAAAAATAGCCTAGGATGCTATAGAGAGACAAAAAGAAACTATAATTGTGTTCATGAATTACATTTACGCAAAAAATATTTCCTCCAGGCAGTAATTGGTAGAACTAGTTGCTTATGTCTGTTCTCATATTAGGTAATTGTGAACTTGATCCCAAGAAGTAATATGACAGTCAAGAATAGTTACTGACATGTAAAAGGCAGCATTTCAAATCCAGCTTTGATGGGTGTTTAAATAACTGTACATCTGAAATCTCTTGTCTTGTGCAGCTCTTCAGAGCTCCTTCCTATCTACTAAGATTGGATGCTGTCTGATTCACACATAGCTGAATAAGTCTACTAGTAAATTGTCTATGGAAAACTTTCCCTTCACAAGAATTGACATCTTATTTTTTATTGAATGCTACATCCAGCATAGAACACTACATTCAATGACTGCAAAGTACACATGGAATACTCAATAAGACAGACCACATGCTATGGCATAAAACAAGTCTGGAGAGAATCCAAGTGAAATTACACAGAATACGTTCATCCGTGACAATGGAACTAAGTTGGAAATTATTAACAATAAAATGTCTAGAAAACTCCTAAGTACTTGGTAATGAAACAACTCATTGCTAAATAATCCATGATTCAAACAATAAATCATAAAGGAAATTAGAAAATATTTCAAGTTCATTGATAGAAACATTGATAGAAACAAATCATATGAGGCAACTAAAACAGTGCTTAGAGAGAAATTTGTAGTGTTATTTAAATCCTTATATCTGAAAATGACATAAACATAAAATAAATTGTGTAAACTGCCATAAAATAAATTGTGTAAACTTCCACCTTAAGAAGTCATGAAAAAAGTAGAGGAAATCAAACCTAAAGTAAGGAGAGGAAAGAAAATCATATGGATCAAATAAAAATCAATGAAATAGAAAACAAACAATAAAAAGGTCAATAAAACCAGAAGTTCATTCTTAGAAAAGGTTAATAAAATGGATAAACACTGAGCAAAATTGGATTGAGATGAAATGAGATAAAACACAAACTACCAATTATCAAAGGGTAGATGAGCTTACAGACATTAAAGAGATTTTTAAAAGGATATTATAAACAACATAATACCAATAAATTGAATAAATTAGGTGAAATGGACAAATACCTTAAAAAACAGAACTTACAAAATGTACTAAAGAAATAAAACAAATTATATAGCTTTATATTTTTTTTCAAGTTGTATATAATTAAAAATAATCCCACAAAGAAAATTCTAAGCCTAAATGACTTTATCAAAGATTTAAGGAAGAAAATAATGATATACAAACTCTCTGTATACAATCTGTATACAATCTGTATACAATCTGTATATCAGTATCTGTATACAATCTGTATATCAGATTGTATACAAAAAAACAATCTGTTTTTTTTGAGGCCAGCATAACCTAATTTCAAAATATAACAAAGATATTATAAGATGAGAAAATTACAAACCAATATTCCTGTTAAGCATATATAAATATCTTTAATATTTGAAAATCAAATCTAACAATAATAAAGAGAAAATAGCAAGCAGGGTTTACCTCAGGAATAAAATTTAGTTTTAACTTTTGAAAAACAATAATTGGGGCAGCCCTGGTGGCTTAGTGGTTTAGTGCCACCTTCAGCCCAGGGCATGATCCTGGAGACCCGGGATTGAGTCCCACATCAGGCTCCCTGCATGGAGTCTGCTTCTCCCTCTGCCTGCCTCTCTCTCTCTCTCTCTCTCTCTCTCTCTCTCTCAATCTGTGTGTGTGTGTGTGTGTGTGTGTGCCTGTAATAAATAAATAAAAAATCTTTAAAAAAAATATAATTCACTATATGAAGAGAATAAAGAGAAAATGAGGATTATTACCTAAAAAAATGTATTTGGCAAAAATTAATCACCAATGAATAATAATAATAATAATAATAATAATTAAAAATTCTGAAAACCAGGAACACACATGAATTTCCTCAATCTGATAAACTGTATTTATGAAAAGTCTCCTAATATCAAACTTAATGGTAAATATTGAATACTTTTCCTATTAGATCAAGATGAAGGCAAGGATGTAACTCCCACCACTGCTATTCTACATTGTATTGGAGGTCTCTGCCAGGAATTTGAGCAAGAGAAGTGTAACAACTGTATTATGATTGAAAAAGGAAGAAGAAAAACAGTTATTTGCAGATGATATGAGTATACAGATAGAAAATCCTACAGAGAGGCACCTGGGTGGCTCAGTGGTTGAGTGTCTAGCTTTGGCTCAGGTCGTGACCTCAGGGTTCTGGGATCAAGTCCTGCATCAGGTTCCCCACAGGGTGCCTACTTCTCCCTCTGTCTGTGTCTCTGCCTCTCTTTGTGTCTCTCATGAATAAATAAATAAATAAATAAATAAATAAATAAATAAATAAATAATCTTAAAAAAAAGAAAGAAAAGGAAAACTCTACGGAGCTATAGAAACCCATTTGAATTAGTATATTTGGCAAGGTCACAGGATTTAAGGTCAAATTACAAAAATCAAAAATCATTTGCATTTCTAAATACAACAAACAATTCTAAATTGTTTTTTAAAATATCATTATCTTAGCATCAAAAACATCAAATAACTAGGAATAAAGATAACAGGGAACCACTGAAAATAGAAAACACTGTTGAGAAAAATTAAAGAAGCCTTAAAAAGTGAATAAATATATAAACATGCATGGAATTTGAAGGGTCAATATTGTTAAGATATTTGTAAGTGCTCCTCAAATTTATTTATAGATTCAGCGAAATCTCACTCAAAATATGACCAGGCTTTATTCAATGGAAAATGACAACTAATTATAAGATTCATACTGAAACAAAGGATTTAGAATAGTCATGACAATCTTGAAACAGAACAAAGCTGGAAAACTTTCACAACATGATTGCAAGCCTTGGTATAAAGCTATAATAAAAAAATAAAATAAAATAAAGCTATAATAACAATACAAGAAAAAGAAATCAAGGTATTGGCATACAGATAGATATATACTTCAACAGAACAGAATCAAGACCTGAACATATTGGTCAGTTTGTCAACGACTGATTTTTAAGAAAAGTATTCAGGGAATAGGGAGCAACTGCTTCATGGGTATGGGTGTCCTTTTGGAGTGATGAAAAAAGGTTTTGGAACCAGATGGAAGCTATGGTTGCACAACATTGTGAATGTACTAAATGCCCCTGAATTATATACTTAAAATGGTTAATTTTATGTCATGTAAATGTCACTTTAACAACAGCAACAAGAGATATCAAGTGAATTCAATGAGGTAATGAAAGTATTTTCAACACAATAACACTTGAACAACAAGATATTCAGTTGAAATTTTTAAAAAAAGGACTTTGATAATTACCTCATGCCATTCACAAAATCAGTTCAAAATGAATCGTAAATCTGTATGTATAAGCTAAATTCCAAATGTTTTAGAAGAAAACAGAAAAAAAAAATGTTTCCATGAACTTGGGGCAGGAAAAAAAATTTTTGACAGGAAACAAAAAGCACCAACCATTTTAAAAGATAGAAAATGGTATTTCACCAAAATGTAAACTTTTTTGCTCAAGAGTCCCCATTAAAAAAATGAAGAAATAAACCATAACCTAGGATGGAAAAAATACATATATTTGGCAAAGGATTTGTATCGGAATACACAAAGAAATAAAAATTAATAATAAAATTAATGACAAATAAATAATACATTAAATTGTATTAAAAATAAAATAAATAATAAAAATCTTAAAGTGGGTAAAACTCTTGAACATGAACACTTCACAAAAGAAGATATATGGATGACCAACAACAGTTAGTGTTCAATGTCATTAATTTAACAATTAAGTCACAATGACATCACTTCACACACAATGGAGTGGCAATAACTAAAAATGTAGACAAGAATGTGGAATAACCATAACTCCTATAATTTGCTGTGGGAATGTAAAAAGGTACAACCATTTTGGAAAACTGTGGGTTGGTGTCTTATATAAAGTTAAACCTACACACAACCTATAATCCATTAATTCCACTCAGAAGTAGAAATGAAATGTCCAAAAGAAATGAAAATATTTCAAACTTACAAAACAAAACCTGTACATCAATGTTCATAGCAGTGTAATTCATGATAGTTCTTAAATGGAAACAATTCAAGTGTGCATCGACAAGAGAATTAATAAATTGTTATATAAACATATAAAAGACTATAGCTCAGAAATTTAAAAAAATTAACTACTGATACATACAACATATTAATAAATTTCTACAGCATTATGTTGAGTGAAGGAAGCCAGATATAAAAGAGTACATACTGTATAAGTTCATTAATATGAAATTCAAAAACAGGCAAAATTAGTCTATGGTGATAGAAATCAGATAGTGGTGTTGCCTCTGGAGGAAGAGGATTGGCTGCAAAGGGGCATGAGGAAATTTTCTGGGGTAATGGAAATATTCAATATGATTGGGGTAGGTTGACAATAAGAAAAACTTATTATACTGTACACTTGAGATCTATGCATTTTGTTTTATGTAAGTTATATCCCAGTTAAAAATAGGAGAAAAGAAAAGCTATCTGAAAAAAAAAAAACTAGAAAAAATTTCCAAAGAAAATTTAAAAAACAAGCGCTACAGAACCAGATGGATAGATTAATCCTCTTTATATATATTATATATACAAAAACCATATATATAATGACATATATAATATATTATAGCACCATAAAATAATGAAAAAACAAATGGCAGACCAAAATACAAAGAGTTGCAGCATATGAAACAGTCTTAATAATCTTAAGATACAGAATTTCTTTTGAATCAGTAAGAAAAACATAAGCAGTTCAAGAAATTTAGCAAAAATGTTGACTAAAATAAAATATTAATATCCTTCAGTTTAGAAATTGCACTTCGTATTTTCACATGGAAATATATACAAAGAAGCAATATTTACAAGATATCCATTGTTTATAAATTTAAAAATTCAAGAAACCAAATGTATAGTTCATTATCCTAGAATTCTATTGACAAACTATAGTATAACCATATTACAGAATTAATCAAGGCAACTTAAAACGGATGAGGTAGTTCTATGCATAGTCACACTGAAAGATTTCCAATACATGCATTAAATAATATTATATAAAGCAAATTAAAATAAAGAAATGTTTCGATTTCAAAATTGATGTTTGGGTTTACAATAAAACAATTTTTAAAAGATATTTAGCTCTACTTCCTATTCCCCTACTCCTTCTTGAACGACTTAATTTCTCCAGTCATAATATGGATTAGAACAAGATAGAACACCATAGAATAGAAAGGAGAAGCTGCAGTGTCCCAGAGTGGAAGGCCAGAGTCTGAACAAGGTGACAAGGATGCCCATGTGAATTTGGGAAGTGATGTGGTAGTACAGATAGGAGATTGGCCGCACACACTCAGGAAAACTGATAAAATAAATAAACCTGTTAAGGATAATGTAAGACACTTTAATCACTGGTAAAGAAGGGGTCTATCACTATGAAAGGGAGAGCACTAAAATGCATCCTGTGGTTTGGTATTGGATTTGGAAGTATCGATGTAAACCTGTGGTTTTCAAAATACAGATGGATATAGAATAAGTATAGAAAAATACATAGGTATATAAATGTACATGCGTATATATATGCACGTACATAAACATATATTCTCTAGCTCTGCTCATTAAAATGATTTGGGAACAGAAACAGTCTAGTCACAATAAGCAAACCAAATGCCTAGATTCTGACTTCTAAAAACCATTCTCCACTAAAAGGAACTGGAGTTCCTTGAAGAAATGGCTGATTCTAGGGCTGAGGCAGAAACAGGAGTCTGAAATATCTCACTGTATTAGGAAGAAAGTGCTTAAATAATATCAGGAGACATGGCCAAAAAACCACAGAAGTCACCCTGATGAAGCTCTCACTGGCCAGGTCAGGGACAATTTGACCATCAAAAGAAATGATAGTAATGTCTTATAACCCACTGAATAAAATAGAAAAGCATCCATGTTCATATGGATATAAGTAATACATAAGAAAAAAAGTAAAAAATTTGATGAAAAGTGGGATACTTAACTTGGTTTCAAAGTAACTCTTCACAACATGCTTACCTAATTACAAAAGTATAAAAGAGTGACATCACAGTGGAAAAGCCTGGCAGGCAGCACCTTAATTAAATGTCAAAGTGAATATAATCAGTAATGAGACCAACGAGAGTCATTTAAGACCAGATAAGACACAATGAGAAGGACACAGATTTACTTCTGTGATACTCCTGCTAGTGTGTTCCTGGGTGTAATGTGAATTTAATCAGGAGAAAAAAATCAAGCTAACCCATATTGAAGGACATTCTACAAAATAACTGGCCAGTAATCTTCATGAGTCAAAATCATGAAAGTTGAGGAAAAACTGTAGGAGACTAAAGACATTATAACTAAATGTAACAAGTGAGGCTGAGCTGGATTCCTCTGCCATAAAGAACGTTACTGAGACAACTGATAAAATGTGAATGGAGTCTCAGACTAGATGGTTTTAATGTTGATTATCTGATTTTGATGATTCTCTTGGATAACATCCTTGTATATAGGAAATTTGCACTAAATATTCAGGATTATAGAGTATCAGGTCAATAATTTCTCAAATGATTGAGGAAAGCAAGTCTTTGTTCTGTACCTGCAAGCTTTTACATCTGTGATTGTTTTAAAAAATTATTCTTAAAGACAACTATGTAAAACAATAGTACATAAAGTTACATTATAAATATGAAAATAGAAAAACGAAACTGCATAGTTTTACATACAGACCTGTGAAAACAGTGAGTTGCATTTGAGAAAAATGGTTGGTTGGAGAAGTTAAGAAGGATTCTTGTTTGTGATTCAAAATATTTGTGTTGCTTGGTTTTTTATACAATGAATAATATATTCATATGTTGCTTATATAAAGTGGGAAAGAGGACATAAAACTGTCACTATTTGCAGATGATATGATTGTATACTTGGAAAATAAAATTAACTTGAAAACTACTAGAAGCAACAGAATTCAATAAGGTAGTAGAGTAGAAAATTAGTATTCACAAATCAATAGATTTCATATATAACGGAAACATGTTACAAAATGTAATAGGAGGAAAAAAAATCCCATTTCTAATTGCAACCAAGAAAACAAAACAAAGCAAAAGGTATACCTTCTAGATGAAAAATAACAAGATGTTGGTTCTCTCCCTAAATTAACTTCAAAATGTAGTGTAATCACAAAAATATCAAAGGACACTTTTAAAAACTAAAAAAAAAAAAAAAGTTATTCTAAAGCTTATGTGGGGGCAGCCCGGGTGGCTCAGTGGTTTAGCACTGCCTTCAGACCAGAGCGTGATCCTGGGGACCTGGGATTGAGTCCCACGTTGGGCTCCCTACATGGAGCCTACTCCTCCCTCTGCCTGTGTCTCTGCCCCCCCGCCGTGTCTCTTATGAATAAATAAATAAAATCTTAAAAAATAATAAAGCTTATGTGGAAAAATAACATGGAAAATTCTGAAAAAGAACAACACTGAAAAGAGACTAAATCTATTATATGTTAAAACAGATAATAAATTTTGCATAATGAAACCAATATGATATACTGCAAGAATAGAAAAGGAAACAAAATAAATATGGAACAAAAAAAAATATCCAGAGATAGACCTACATAAAAGTGCATCTGAAATGACAGGGGACAAGATGGACTTTTTCAATAAATGATGTTGGAAGAGCTAGATAGCCATCTAAAAAATAATGTTGGTTCAAAACTTTCATCTTATAAAATGATAAATTCCACACGAATCAAATAATTATCTAAAAAGTCTTCGAGTCTTCAAGTCTTCTTGAGCAAATTTCTTTACAAACTTGGAACCTTTCTATGACTCAAAATCTAGAAGTTATTAAAGAAAAGATAAACAGATACACTCACCTCTGTAAAAATAAAAACTTCTACTCAGTAAAAAACAAAACTATAAGCAAAGTCAAAATATAAATAATTGACTGGAAGAGTATTTATAGTTCACATTAGAAGTATAGTGCCAATTTTCTTAATATATAAAGAGCTTCTAAAAAATTATATGAATAAGACCCATAACATAACAGTAAAGGGAGAAAGGAGATGAATAGCCTCTTTTTAGACTGGGGTGGGAGGTGCACCACAGGGAGAGTTCCTTAAATGAAAAAACAAACAAACAAAAAAAAACCACTGAGTTTTATTCATAGAAATAGAAATACAAATTAAACCCCAAGGCTAAAATACTATTTTCCTCCTGTCATATATGCAAAAATTCCAACCACTTTAAGACATAACATGTTGGCTAAGCTTCGTGGAAATGGCTTTTTCATTCATTGCTTGGTGGGAACATAAACTGCCCCTGCAGAAGCAATGTAATGGTAATTATCCAAGGTGCAAATACTCTTACCATTGGACCCAGCAACTCCATTTCTGAGAATGTATCTTAATCCCACATCTGCACACATAGGAGGATGTAATGTCAGTGTTACCTACTACAACACTGTTTACAATGGCAAAGGATTTCCCTGATATCAATAATCATCTTAAAAATAACACCAACCTGAAAAATCCATTAACTGGGGATGATAAAATAATCCATATAATATTCTTACAATGGAATATTTATTATTATTTTTTTTACAAAGGAGAGGTGAGGAAGACAAGAAACTGATACATAAATTGTGGTGTTAAGTTTTTTTTTGAAAAAAGCAAAGCATATAACAGCAAGTACAGTCAACTTTTTTTGCAAAAAAAAAAAAGGAAAAATAAAGAATATGTTGGCTTTTGTTTTTTGCTTATATTGATTTAAAGATATTCTGGATGAAGATGCAATTACCATTAAAAGGGGCAATGGATTTGGATAGAGATAGGGATGGGAACAATTTTTCACTATATTACTCATCTTAACAAGCTAATTAGACATGGGATTATGCTGTATGAAACTGGCAATATTTAAATAGTCCGATTTATAAAAATGGTGATTTCTAATACTATTGCTATTGCCATTTTATAGATATCGAATGTATATGAGAGTCTTGAACATGGGAGATGCTGTATTATTGGTATGTTGTAATATCAATTGCATTAAGAAGTCAACATTTATAAAGATGTCATCTGAGGAGTTGGTACATTTCCTCTTATCGGATAATGTTAATTCATCAACTCTTTTTGCCTTGACTAACTAGAATCTCAAAAATATATGGACATTAATGATTGTCATGTTTTCTCTTGCTCTTTTCTTAATTTTTGTGCATGCTTTAATTTTTTTTTTCTGTGATTAAGTTTATCTATAAAAAGTGTAGTACAAAAACGATTAATAGCTAAAATAGCTAGTGATCCTCTCTATCTAGGGGAAATGGAAGCTGTAAATAGTAATGGGTACATACCCGGACAAATTAAGCTTTGATGTCAGATAGTCACATAAGAGGTACTAAAAGTCAATGACTATACTGTAATCAAAGAGTCAAGATATACACAACATTTTTGTTGCCACATGGATCTCTGAAGATGTTTACCTTGTGGTTGGAATAAGGACAGGAAGATGTTAAGAGACAAATTATTAAGAACACTGGGGATTAAGTAAGGGATGTGAATTAAACATAAATAAAAACGCAGGTTGGACCTTGAGTTCAGGGGGCTGGTGAGACATATGATCTTATCCAAAGTTTTTAAAGTTTTTTTTAGTACCCTGAGTAAATATTTTCTCAAAATGACATGGTGAGCAGGACTGGGGTGGCAGCTCTCCTAGAAGCAGAAAGATAAAACTTCATTTCATAATTCTGAGAAACACTTCCCTAAATGCACACTTACTTCTGTCCGTGGCTCATGAAGTGTCCTTTCCTTATGTGATGTTCTCTGATTTCACCAATGGTTGCAATCCAGTCTCAGATCCAAGGGTCTTCAGGAAGAAACTGTTCTCTTGCCTGAGGTCATCAGTAGTCATCTTGTCAAGGTGCACCGAGTCCTCCACAGGACCCAGGAGAGAGCAATGAGAACCAGCAAATAACTTCTCACTCTCTCCAGCCTTCCTTGAATGATAATGAAATCAAAGGGAAGGGGCCAAGGAGAGGAAGAGAGAACAAAGAAATGGGAGGTAAAAGGAGTAGGAAAGGATCTGCTAAAATTTATAGGTCTTAAGACTTTAAGTAGGTCACTCAGTCTGAGACAATTTTGGAAAGAGGTTCTCAGTATCTTTTTTCACAAAACTCAATAACTTTTAAGACACAACATTGACCAAGAAGACAGGAAATCACTTAACTTAAATGTAGATGAAATATAGAGATACATTTTATTCCAAGAGCTACAAAAGGAATAAAAATATAGCCATTATATAAAGCCCGTTCTACAAATCTGAAAATAAACATTTTGGAGAAGAAGAGAAGGAATGAAACACTGCCTGATTGGAAAACGCAAACAAGCAGGTGTCTGATCTAGGCAGAAGGAAGACAGACCATGTAAGGATCGTTTAATTTACAGATTAGCAAAATGCTGCAGCTTCATGTTTGCTCTGCTGTCTTTTCATTCCCATAGTTTCTAGTTCAGGAAGTTGGTTCAACATTCTTGTTTTGATAGTTGAGAAACGAGGGCATAGATCTTATTAAAAAGACCAATGGTTTCAGCCTTGATAAAGATAAAAGTCAAATTTAATATCCACAATATTAATATTTCATTTCTAATCACTGCAACAAACAGCACCTGGTTTTATCTCAGAAGCAATTCAAGCCCAGTTTGATTTGTAAGACAAAAAGAGGATGTCCTAGGTTTATCCTTTATTTAAAAACAAAATTAAAAAAAAGAAGAAATTAAGAAATTCTTTACTTAGTGCAATAACAAAGAGCATCACAAACTTTTCTTTTGGTATCTCTAGATCCTGTGTCCTGGCTGCCCCATTTTGCTGGAGGGAAACAAGACTTTGAGAGGTCTCCTGCTAATTTGAAAGAGAAAGTCATTAAGCGCAAGGATGCCCAAAGGCTTTGGCCAGCATCTGCTCTAGGATGCAGCTGATCCATTATGGATAATTAAGAGACCGTAGCTAGGTACTAAAAGAAAAGAAGTCAATTTCTGAGAGTAGCCTGTCTGTGGTATGATTCATTCAAGTTTAGTGATTAACTAGAAGCTCTTAGCAGCATTAGGAGTGAACTAATATCCTTTTCTGGAAAAACTGTTCTATACTGCATTATCTCACTGTCCAGGCAGTGTCAAGTTTTATGAGGTTTGAGGTTTATACAATTCAGGGAGGTGCCTCCTTAAGAGAAAAAAGAACTAAAACATTACTACAAAATTTATTAGAAAAGTGAGTATCTATTTTGAATGAGAAACAAAATTACAATAAACTACAAACTTTTCAAAGCTTATATAGACATCACAAAATCAATATAAACACCATATTTTTACTAATTACCTGACATATACTTTTTTCTTACAGTTTGCGTAAACTTCGAACATTTTTTCATATTGACAATTTTGTGATTTATTGTCTTTAAAGAGGTAACAGAAACATAATTCAGCCTGAAACATGGCTGATGAGATTTGTTATAGTACTGATAGTTTTTTAAAAAACGTCAGCTTCACAACTTGTTATTGGTAATGAGATGCATTATGTCGGGATGCATAAAACATGACTTTGCACCGAGTTGTATTGCATCTTCAATACTGCTGCAGGTTTTGTGCTGAAATACAAACATTCGGATAAATTTCACACAAATTCCATCAAGAAAGAAAAGATGATCATGCATTGATAATTATATATGATGCATTAGTGAGTATATTAACATGACTTCTGTTTTTTTCTAGGTATTAATGAGAACTAAATTCACCTCTTGAAAATTTACACATTTGAAAGTAGACTTTTCCACAAGCCATTTGGCTCCATACTTTTCAAACATTGTTCCTCCTTCATTATTCATTACTTCAATGCCAGGTGCAATAGGACATGTTTATATCATGATACAAATTATGGTCCTGTACTTTTTTTTTTCCATAGGTTTTAGGCAGGTGGCACAATGGGCAGTAGGGATTATCCCTGGAAGCCATTCCTACCAGAACAGCTAGCAGTAAGTTAACTATACATGAACGTTTGTGTCCCACATCCATACATCTCACAAAGCTCAAACTAAATGTATTCAACTCATCTTTCCTTGGTAGGAGCCTCAAAAGGCTGTGGTCACTCCAAAACCCTCTCAATACAAGGGGAAGAGTGACAAAGAAAGTTGAAGTGAAAGGCAACTATCTTAATTCCATTAAAACATTTTGCAGTTTCTATGAAAACACATGAATATGCAATCACATTACCAGATTTTCTCCCAGAACCCTGGAAGGAGTTCATCTGTGCGAGTGAGGGAGCTCTGAAGCTGAAGCTTTATTAGTTTCATGATGAATCCGCATTCACAAGCTCGCCACGTGAACACAGTTTGGAAATATTGGGTCTGCCTCTATATTCACGCTCACAGCCATAAACCTGAGTTAAGGCCTCAGCATCTTTGTTCTATAATTGCTTTCCTGCTCTTCTTTCTGTCTCTAACTGGAACTTCTCTCCCTTTCCCTAACCTTCCATGTTATCCTCATCTTTCTCCATTTTATTTTCATACTTCCCACATCAGAATTTTAAGCTGATTGCTAATTGTGTCATTGAAAAGAAGAAAACTTGATTCCCTAAAGAGCAAGTTTCCTTAAATTTAGTAGAGCTGGTGTTTGGTTTAACTGCTGATGGATCAGTTGATGGTGGTAGTGAGTGATGAGAATGACTTCCTCCTGTAGCCAGGTTTGTGCTTGTATGTATGTCAGGTATGGCAGTTGCATTCATAACCACTCTGTCATTCAATCTTCACTACATTCCCATATGGTAATAAAGATATCAATATTTTAAGACATGAGGCAATGAACTCAGAGTTTAAGTAATTTGTCCAAGAACACAAAGCTGGTAAGCAATAGAGGATTCAATCGCAGTGATACTAACTCCCAATTGCTTAGTAACATCTATGTGGGCTGATAGCAGGAAACACTGGTGGTCAGTAGACTCAAATTCTAATCATCAGGCTTAGACCAAATATTCTTCAATGTCTATGCAGCTTTCTCTAGACACTATCACCAGGCATATCAAATCCTTTCTCTAGGTCCAGAGCACATCCTCAGGCTCTTCAGATAGAAAGTTACACACAGGAGACTGTTTTGTATCCCCATTTGCTTTTAAACCTCTTTAACATTTTAGTTGTCTTTTTTTTTTTTTTTTTTAAATTCCTGAGAGACACACAGAGAGAGGCAGAGACAGGCAGAGGGAGAAGCAGGCTCCCAGTGGGGAGCCTGATGTGGGACTCAATCCCAGAACCCTAGGATCACGCCCTGAGCCGAAGACAGATGCTCAACCAGAGCCACCCAGGGGCCCCAAGCCTCTTTAATATTTTGACAATATACTATCCAAAGCAAGGAAGAAGCTCTGAAATTATAGTGATGACATAGAGTTATAATTTTCCTGCAGATGCTAACAGCTCTCTGATATCCATTAAACAAAGCTTACTTTGGTTATTCAGGGAAAAGAACACGTCCTCAAAAGACTAAGGTCTTTTTTATAGGGGAGTAAGCCTGAGACTAAGTGGAAGAAAAAAGAAATTATGAAAGGAAACATGCAAAAATAAACTAAGTAGCAGGCTATAAGGATCAACATGACAAGAAAAATAACCTTAAGTAAACAAATGGAAACTTTTTAAATAATTAAAAAAAAAATCCTCTCAATCATCACTGCTGGGCCTCAGGGAAAAGTTGGTGATACTTTGCTTGTATTTTTCTTTCATGCTGACTTCTTCAGACATAACAGAACCAGGACGCCCTTCAGTTTCTTACCACTAAACACAGAAACCTATCATCATCTGCTCTGATTCTATCATCTTTTCCTCTTGTTCAATAGACCAGAATAACTATCTTTTCTTATATTTAAGGCCACTTACTTTGTAGATTATCATACCAATGTGTGTAGTCAGAAATCTTACCTGGTACAATAGCCTGTTTCTTCCATACTCATGTTTTCCTCTCACTGGAATATTCCCATTAGCTTTACAAGTGTTTTAGCTACCAAATTTGTAATTGTGTGTAATATAAAAACTCAAATGGTAAAATTAAACCTGTTAGGAGAAAGATCAGTCCCGTACTTTAATGCCACTCTTGCTTCCCAGAGGCAAACTCTGCCAACTGCCAAATCTTTCCCCTGGAACTTACCTTCCCCTTTCCAAACTTCAAACTTACAGTTATTCATTTTTTACTTAATTTTTTACTGTTTAGTCTCAGACATTAATTTCCCACTAAGAAAGATTAAGAACGTAAAATCACAATTTGTGGTTATGACCATATTTAGTGTTTATATCATGATGCCGGTATAAAAAAACATCGTTTTTAGGTGGGCCACATAGTATGTTCTGATTTCATTCCCTCTCTGTAGAACTTATTTTGGTTCTCTTATGTTTTTGTTTGTACATTTGTTTACTTTCCAGGTTATCAATCACTAACTCATCCAAAACTGTCTTCAGAGCTCTCTAAATAAATATGAAAAATAGATGGAAAGTCAGCTCTATGGGAATAAGAGCACTGAAATAGTAAATATGTGGGTAAATAGAATATATTTAATTTTCCTCTTTAATTTCTTTAAAAGAGCTATTTGCTGTTTAGAACGATAACTACAACATGATATTGTAGGGTTTATAATATACATTGAAGTAAAGCATATGACAAGAGTGGTGCAAAGGATAAAGCAGTGATAAAGGAAACAGTTGTACATGTTTTATAGTTTACATGAAAGGATGCAACATTAATTGCAAGTAGACTGTGATAAGGACACATAATGTTTAGAACTACCAAAAATGCAAAAGTACAGAATTAAAAGTAACAGAAGAAACAAAAGAATGTTAAAAACATTTTTTTAAGAAACAAAAAAGAGCAGGAAAGGAGCAAAAAAGGAACAAAAAGCAAGGGAAATACAGAAAAGCAAAATCAAGACAACAGATGTAAATTCAAACATATTAGTAATCATATAATGTAATTTATGTATTTGTTGTTTACACACACCAATTAAAAAGCAGACATTATTAGACCAGATAAGTAAGACACAACTATACTATAGATTGTCTACAAAAGACTCACTTTAGGTATAAAAACACAAACAGGTTGAAATTGAGAGTGGCAATATATGCATCATGCTAATATAAGCTTAAAAAGCTGATGCAGCTACATTAATATTACTAAAGCAGACTTCAAGACACCATCCTAAGAGGTGGAGGACTATTTTAAGATCAAGTCATTAGAAAAACATTAAAATTCTAAGTCTGTATGTATCAAATAAAAGAGCTTCAAATACAAGAAGTAAACATTGATGGGACTCAAAGGAGAAATGAACAAATCCACAGTTATATTTACTAGGCTACTGCTACCTTTAGGATGCTGCATTAGTCTTACACACATGGTTTCATTTACTTTTCACAATTCCTCAGGTTGTCTGGTTTATGATAGTTTAAGAGAAACTACTTTTCAATATTTACCTCATTCATGTGTCATGGGAATTATCAGTTTCTAGAAAGTTTGAAATCATTTCAATATAAAGTCAATCTAATTCCAAGCCTTTTTTGAAATCATTTCAATATAAAGTCAACCTAATTCCAAGCCTTTTGTGAAGGTAATTATATAACTGTTTCCATTTTTTTTCCTTGATCTAGTCAATTTGGGTAATTTGGAATTTAAAAGGGCTTTCCTGGACTTAGTCCTACTGGGATTCTCTCACTTGGATTTCTATCCCTAAGACAAGACACACAAACACAGAGGCACTGCATATCAAAAAGCACAACCCTTCACCTCTACTGAATTTCAGTAAAATCACCATTCCCTCTTACCCCCGGGCTGTCACAATTGTTCCTTTATAGGAAGTGCTTTTCTTCCTCTATGCCTGGCTAGCAAGTGTGGACTGTGAGATGTGCTACACCGCACCCTTTACTTCCCTTTCACAAGGTTTATATTTTGTTACTGATTTTAGTAAATTCCATCAGAACGGGACATTTCTCTCCTATTACATTCCTAGCTAGCACAATCTGCTGAATGAGTTCATTGCTGAATAAGTTCTTCTTGCAGTAGGTTTGCTTAACATATTCCACTTGCCATACAAGTTCTGCTGTATCTTTGTAATTTTATCTTTGCCTTCTCCTTTTTTGTGTGTCCTAATTGGTTCTTCCCACTTTGCCTCACATAAAATGTTTTGTTTATGCTTTGGAGGATATGTATGTATTCTATTCTAAATTGTACCAGAGGATAGAGTTAACGCTTCTTAATTTAAAAAAGTCCTTAAATGTTTATAACTCAAAGTTTAAAAACCAGTAAGAAAATTTTTAATTTTTTTAAGAAATTTTTAATTTTTAATTCCCATTTATGCAAAAGGAAGAATTTTATACTTTTATTTCCCAATTCCAGTTCCCCATCTTCCTCTTGTCCGGTTTCTTTTTTATTTATAAGAGATGACCACTTTTACATTCGTATTTATAACACTTGTATTTTTACATTTTATATAGGTTTTACTTCTAAACCAGCCAGGGTTCAACAGCAAGGTAAGATGGCCCCTTTGCAGGGAGGCTAATACCTGTCTCCATAGGTCTTCCTGAAGGGAAGGAGAAGGGGCAGGCAGGGTTTGGAGCCTACCAGGTTGAGACGACCCAGTTATGGTCAATTTTTACATTTCATATTTGTATATGTTACAATGTTAGAGTTCCTTCTAACAGTTTAATACTCATTGCCAGTCCTCTTAAGCCTCAACTTCCTATGCCTAGATCCATTTTTATTAATATTCATCATTGCCTATGCTTCGGGTACTGTGTTAATATACTACTTCTATGTAATTTAAATGTTAACTTTAGAAGTTACTACATAGCTAAGAGCTTTTGAGTCAAAATAGTTTTCAAAGTATTGTCAGAGAAATATGACTTTAAAATATTTATTTCTTGGATGCTCACACTATCTTTCCAATTTTCAAGTCACCCAGTGTCCCTAGGTTTGGGTTACTACTGATGAATCCTAACTGGAGCACTATAAATTTTCTCATTTCCAAAAATCATTTTTTAAAAAAATATTTATTTTTAAATAATCTCTACACTCAACATGGAGCTCGAACTTACAACCCCGAGATCAAGAATCTCATGCTCTACCAACTGAGCCAGCCAGCACCCCAAAATTCATCTTTTTTAATGAAAAATGATTAATATTTTTAGTCACTGTTTGTGTTCAATTATTCCTTTGGTAATATCAATTATGCAAACATTTGTTCTCCTGAACTCGTCCTCTGTAACGTCATGGTCTCCAACCTCAAGTAGGCCATCCACTTTTTTTTGTATCGGTTTAAACCTTCGAACCCCGAAAACCAAGAGTCAAATCCAGCCTACCACCTGCTTTTGTAAATAGTTCTAACAGAACACAGCCACACTCGTTTCCATGTTGTCTATGGCGGCTTTCACACTACAATGACATTGTTCAGTAGGTAAATATTTACTACCTAGGTCCTTTACAAAGTTTGCTGACCTCTGATCTAAACCCATCACCTATCTCCTTTACTCTGAATAGATGACTTCACAGGGAGTAAGATGTAAAATGTTAACTTCCAGACTCAAATAAAACAATTATATAAATCTGACTCTGCATCCTTGCATTTCTCCCTCCATGTTAGGAATAATCTTCCTGTCTAGCATCTTGATTCCATTTCTCTTCTCTTCTGACTAAAACCTCAGTAATCCCATCTGTTTCCACTTTGACTCTTCATCATTACCTTAGTATATGGACACTTCTACCATAAAGACAGCAAATTAAGAACTGATCCCAAATCCCATTCCAAAACTAGTTTCTTCCTTGAGGTCTTTGCTGAATGTTCTATGTTCTTATACTTAGGAGTATCCATTTTCTCATTCCAATTCTATTTCTCTCCCCACTTTAGACTCCTGTCACATCCTCTTTCAAATATTGAATTCATATTCTAGCTTCCTACTTGATGGCTCAGCATTGGACACTGTCAGCCAGTTCTTCCCTTGAAGCATACTTTTTTCCAACTTCTGAGATGGATTACTCTTCTGGTCTTATCTTTTGTGGCCAGTCATCCTCTTTTGTAAGCTGTTCTTTCTCTATCCCTGTTTCTTCCCTGTGCTATCTTCTCTACATTAACCTGCATGTACCGATCATTTTCTGCATGTTGAGGATTTCTGACTTTATAACCCAGGTCACTCTCATGTTTAAGATTCACATACTCACCAGATTGTCCAGTAGAAATCTTAGGCTCGACAGGCTCCAAATCAACTGTTTTTTTCCCCCCAAATTGTTGTTACTCTTGTGATTACTGTATCTGTGGATGGTACTACCCTCCATCCAATTGCTCAAATACAACACCCAGGAGTCGCTCTTAAATACTGTCTCTTTCTTCTACCACATGCAATTATTTCCAAGTCCTTGCAGTATTTCCTCATAGATTTCTCCCTTTTGCTCTATTTCAGGGCTCCTAGCCTACCAGAGCATTCCTCATCTCTTCAGAAATCCCCTTCTTACCTTTTCCTCCAGCTCCCTATAATTCATCTGAAGATTGATTGGTCATGACATACGGCACCTAAAATCCCTCAATGCTTAGGTTATATTGGATTCCTCTGATAGGCTCAAAAAAATCATGAACTTCACATTCCGATTTACTCTTCCCTTCTCTTACACATAAGGATATAGCCATATTCATCTTCATTCCCATACATGTTCTATATGAACCTTGGTCAACCTCTGTGATTTCACGTAATGGGTTGGATGACACTCCCACTAAGCTAACTTCTACTCAACTTCAATTTAGAAGACACTTCCTCAGAAGCTTTCTGGGATCTTCATCTCCATCCCAGATAAGGTGGCCCTCTTGTACTCTTATCTCAATTCACATACTGTATTACATAACTGTTTTCTTTAATAATATAGACTTATAAGGATATGGGCTATTTATAGTTTGTTTATATTATCAAGTTTGGTACAGTGCCTGGCACTCTATCTAATTACTTGGTGATAGAAATTAAACTGAATCATCTTTATTTTCATCTATTCTTGTTCTTGTGATCTGCGAGTATTTATAAGCCTTGTCTTCTTTTGATTCAAATTTCTGCTTTACATTTCGGCATTAATCAAGTTTGATGCATCTAATTTTGCTTCTCTTTTTTAACAACACATCATTTCTATTTTTCCTGATTTCTACCCATTCCACCATTTTCATGAACTGTACATCTTTTTGGCTAAAATTAAGCATATATTCTAATAACCTGCTATGGCAGTAAACCTGTTTTTGAGCCAAGTTTTGTTTTGGGGTTTGTGTGTGCTACTCTGTTATTCCTAAATTCTACAATTATTTGGGTATACCTGACTCCTTTATAAAAAACATTAAGGATGAAAGGCAATAGAAGTGGTGAAAAGGAAGCATTCGTAACAGAAAAGACAAACTTTTTTGCCACTATCCACTACAGATACATGCAAAGCTCTCTAATACCAAAAAAGGAGCAATAACGTATCACAAACAAGATTTCTACCAATGTGTCTATTTAAAAATACAAAACAAGTAACACTCTTGGCATTCTCTTAGAAATAAATGATTTTTGGGTGGTAGAACAGAGGAAACACTACATTCCAATGTTCTAAAAACTATATTCAGAGTGCTGGCTGTTGCAAAGTAGAAGGGGAATGGTTATACATACTTCATTTAAGGTTTAGAATTATGACCACTACCTGTCCTATTTTACTTTAACTGAATAGACAATGCTCTTAAGTTTTTTATTCTTCCAGGGGTAATTTAAGTGTGCGTGTCTGTGTATATGCGTATGTATCTGCTGGGTGTATGGAAGGTTTTCCACTGTGCATTTGTACCGCTACTTTGCCCATAATTTTTATGCATTGATTCGGTTACTGTTACTAAACTAGGCCTGGAACACATTGCCCCAATTCTGTCCTTTTTGAAGCCAGTAAATAATTAAGTTGTCAGTTAAAATTGAGAAGGGACAGGAGGACCAAGGAAAGGTGATCTTTACTACATTAAAGTTACATGACATTAGCATAAATCTTTCAATAATAATGCCTACATCAAAGCACATATAGGTATAATATCTCAGTTAAGGAATAAGTTTTTAGTAGGTTCCCCAAAATGGTAGTTTTCCTATGTAGGAAAGATTACTATGCTTAAAGTTACCACATGGCTCTTTTGCAAAGCACCATAGCAATCTGAAAATGAAAAAGAGTTCGTATTTTCAAATAAACACAAAATAAACCAATTAATTCTGAATAAGTAGTAACAACTTTATTTTAACTCAATGTGCTGAAATGCAAAAAATATTTTCAGCAACAAGATACAAAAAGTATGTATCTCATCATTAACATCAGCTGATTAAAAATGAGGCTGAAAAGTTCAATATAAGTCTTTACACATTTGAATCTTGAAAATCAAGTTCCCCCAAAATTAATTTCTAAATAATTTTAGCAGAATTTTATTTTCAAAAATGGGACTCACTTAAGTTATATCTTCATTCTAAAAAACTGGATGTGAAATTAACTAGGTTACAGTATACAACGATAAACTCTAACAAACAGAAAGATTTAAATATAAGAATTCCTTTTCAAACATAAAATCCACATACTGCAAACAGAAGACACGGTGTGGTGATTTTATTCCTAGTGAAGAGGAAGTCTTCCATATGGTAGGCACTCAATATTTGTTCAACTAGACCTAAAATTGACATCATTCCATGAACACTTAAATAAAGTAGAGCTTATAATCTGTATAAAAGAGGTTTGCAAAATACTCATGTGCTGAAAGTGCAGTCTTTATAATCTGAAAACAGTAAAACCCACCCACCTCCTTTTGCAAGAATACATTGAATATTTTTATTTTATCCATCAAAGAGCAAGAATGTCTGAGTCAGAATAATTCACCTTTCAAACACCTTGTTATGAGGAAAGCTTGCTGAGTTGGATTTTAATAAAATAATTTACTAAAGTCTCTAGTGTCCACTGGGTAGCAAATATGATCCACATTTTTATAAAGAATTTTACTTAGTTTTACATTTATGCACAAAACTTACATGGGCAAATAAATCAGTAATTATTTGGCAATTTAAATTCTAACTTAGGTCTAGTTTAAAAATAAGCTAATAACGTTCATGACAAGTTTTTAAGAGCTCTTTCTTTGCAAATATTTTAAAACTTAACTTTAAAACTGATGTCCTAAAAAGGCACTGTTTTCACATTTCATCATGCAATAAATGGTCACATTTGAAAATTATAATTTCCTGTCAACCAATTGTACCCCAAAAATAAAGCACATTTAATGAAATATTTCAACTAACCTGAATTCTCAACATTTAACTGAGTCCTATTTTCAGAAATTCACTCTTCTGAACATACCACACACAAGTCCAAGCAAACACAAGTACGTGCACACACACACACACACACACACACAAATGACATAATACATGCATGGTTCTCCAATTACTATTTCAATCAAGACAATGACACACGAGTATTCAAGGAGGTAACAATGGCAAGCCATAACATTATGGCACCTTCATATTTGTGCTCTAAATACCAATATATGTTAAAATTTAAAAATGAAAAAGGCACAAATATAGTGTTTCTATATCTCAGGCTGATGAACAGTTCTCCAATGGTTACTTTGATAACATGTAACATTTAAAACGAATCACTACTTTTCTAAGGAAAAGCTCTGTTTAGGTGATAAAAGGTAAACAAGAGCAGGCTGACAAAAGGCAAAACTGCTCAGGACAGAGTCTGTGCCTACAGAAAACAATGTGTGTGGTTTCAAAATGAAAAAATAAAAAAGTCTATTAGAGCACTCACATCAGAATACATTGTTTTTTTTTTCATTGCCTCAAGAACCCACAATACCAACAAAACAAAACAAAACAAAAACAAACCTTAATAAATAAAAAGAAAAAATAAATCAACTATGATATGATTCTGTTAGTATAATGATAGGCATTATATTATCTAAAAAGTGGACATTTCTACAAACGTGGATATTCTCACAGCACAGTGTTTGACATTTTTGGTACAAAATGTGCTACCAAACTTAAAACAAAAAACAACTTTATAATAAAACCCTTAAGATTTGCAATAAACACTATAAAGTAAGTAGGTAGGAGCAAGCCGCAGTGTTCATTATATGGGTATTACTGAAGTCACTATGGTTAGAAATGTAGATGCAAGCAGTGAATTAATTCACAATGTGCCTGTGTGCATTTGATATAAACTGATACACCAGTACTTTTGATGTATGAAAACAAGGTTCTATAGCCTGAGGAATTTTAAGACCGTGGCAAAATATCAAAATCTTAACTTGTATATGTATGTGTGCATATTAAATTTGTACATTGTAAATTTAATGGACTCAATCTGGTTAAGGAAGTAAGTTTCTGCTGCCTCCAATATTCTTACACAAGGTGGAGTCCAATAATATGTAAGAATCCTTCCATCCCAAGAGATTTTTCTTCAGATTTAACACAAGAAAGATTCCAATTAAACTACACAGACAGAAATGAAGATATCTGAAAATATCTTTTCAAACTACAGTTTGTTGTGGATAACACTTATTTGACAGTCTATGTTTAATGTAAATATGAATCACTCTTTATATAGTAAGACTGCTTCAGTGAATACCTAATAAAGAGATAACAAAAATAAAATCTATTTTAAAACTCTGGGCTTCATTTTTTTTTGTCCTAAATTCAAAAATTAAATAAACACATCATACAAATTTTAATTTGGAGAATAAAGTATATATGCGAATATATAAGAATATGAGTTTTTTTTTTTTCCAGTGACACCTTTTCCCTTATGGTCAAGTATAAACTTTGCCTAAGAAGCATATTGTCACTATTACAGGAAATCAGATGCAGTGACTTGCCACTGATCATTCCTATTTCTCTGGGACAATGCACCAGAACAGACCTCCACTGCGAACAGAGCTATCTAAACACTGAATATGTGTATGTGTTTAAAGCTAAATTCATTTATAATAAAGAACTGGCCCATGAAAAGCAGTTTATAAATAGTTTATCCTGTTCACATTATGCAGAATTTCAATATCATCCACAATGTTAGTACAGTAACTGAAACAGAAAGGAGAAAGCTTAGGGGGGAAAGAAAAGGTTCAGAGTGTGGCCTAACATATTTCTAAGGGCTCTCTCTCCTTTAGTCTGCAAATATCAGTTCACTGTTTTCAGGAGAGTATCCAGGATTTGTTTATTGTTCAAATTGCCTTCTCCAAAGTGTGATAAGACAGGAATAAATTCAATGATAAATATCTGAAATTCAAACCAATTAACTATAATCAAGAATATCTTTCTTATTATCACAAACATCCCAACTGCCTCCATCGATCTTAAAAAATTCTTTCAAAAGTTAAGACACAATTAACTATACCTTATTAATACCCTCAAAAACAAACAAAAAAAATATATGTACCATTTAGCATACAAAAGATACACATTAAAAGTGCATATATTTCTTAATTGGCCCACTCATTAATTTTACATTTGGTCATCCTTATTTTCAACATGGACAGAATTCTTCATATAAATGTAGGTCACTATAAATTAAAAAAAAAAAGTTAGTTCCGCACAAAACATGCTTTCTTTTTATTGAAATCTTAACCTCAATCAGTTCTCAATCATTGTAAACCTGAATAAAACCACAAAAAAAAACAAAAACAAAAAAAAAAAACACACAAGCAAAGGTTTGTTATGCTTCTCTTAGTTTGTTGGACAGTCAACACACAGACAAACATCACAAATTTTACTAAAAATTTGGGCCAACTCATTGCATATTTGCCCCAGAAATGAAAAATAAATTAGAATTGAAGCAGTGTATTGCCGAACTTACCTTAAAGGTAAGCAGGTTCTCCTATATTTATAGAACTTAGACTGGAGACATTATTAGTAATCTCCAATACAAGTGCTTTTAAGAAGAACCTAGTTTTAAACTTTGAGACAGCATAGGACAAACCTACAATATTCATTATGTTTTTCTCAAACTAATGGAAGATCCTTTTGTAACTTAATATCTTCAGTTATCAATATTACTGCATTATGGAGCTAGTGCAATCCTGCATAGCCTTAGTCAAAATGACAAGGCACAATAAAAAAATTAAAGTATATGAACAAGAGAAGTCATTGAAGATAATTTAAGGCCTTGAAGTGAATTAGAGTATAATCAGTCTAATTTAAAGCTGAAGAATAAACCATAAATTATCCACCTGAAATGCAAGCAATATGCTTTTTCAGCTTCTGTTCTGTGGACAAGACAACAGAAACAACTCTTGTTTATGGTTTGTGTATTAGAATCCTTCTGGACCTGGAGGAGTAAAAGTCAATTCCATTTTTCTACAGTTCATGGAAGATTTCAGGACTGTTTTAGCCGTTTGCGTGGAATGCCAAACTGTGGACACTGTGCAGACGCTAGTGCTCGGAAGGCTTCTGCTACTAAATGAGGGTGAGACTGAATCATGGACTTCCACCCTGATGTTTCCATTATGTCCGCTGCTTGGCTGAAAAATAAAATTAAGTCATATTTATTAAAGAGTTCTTTTCAAAATATTGTTATTTTAAAAAACAACTTTCAAATTTCAAAATGTTTTAAACACTTTGCCTCTCTATGTCATCAAGCCCTGTGAATTCATGAAAATACCACCTTTACCTTACTGGTATATTTTCTGTTGCAACGCAACTATTAAATTCTTCTGGAAGTGCTATACTCTGGAAGTATGTATGTGATACTATTCTCCATAATCCCAACTTCCATTGTTACCATTTCTGTACTAGCTCTTTCAAGAGTTCTTTTTCCTGGCTGTTACACACAGGTTTTCTCTAAAGTTCCAAGGCTGGACCTCTGCTCTTCTCCCTTAACTTTCATTATTCATCCTATCGTATCCACTCTTCACAACTACCATATGATGTATGATGGTAAGGACTGACTTGCTAAATCCTAGACCTCCCCACAAGGTACATTCCCAACCACCCTTTTTCCTTATTTTGCTAGGGTCTGAGGACTTACACTTTCAGAATTGTCGAATAAGAACTCAATAGGTCCCTCTTCACACTTAAGTTCTTCCCTCATTTTCAATCAGCTAATTCTTCCACCATTACCCAGTTATTCAAGTCAAAAAATGTGAGAAATTCTAGACCCCATTCTTTTCAATCATCACTATTTTAATTCCCCAAGATATTTCAAATACCCAGTTAAGGTTCACATCATTTTGCATTTGGATTATCACAACAGTCTCCTAATTTGTCTTCTAGTTTCCTATCTTGCTCCTCTCAAAAGAGCTTCCATGAGCTGTGTTAGTAACAAATAGGTCTATATTATATCCTCTGGGATCTTCTCATAACCTCACTCTGATCCTATACTTTTCTTATCACCAAACTTTCCACATCTGATTCCCTTTTGTGTGGGATAAACTTTTACACTTCCCTCTTCTTTACCAGGGTAACTCTTAGTAATACTTCAGGTGTTTATTTATACAATAATTCTTCAAAAAAGGCTTTCTTCCCCTACTTCTTTTACTATATGCTTGGATGGGTATGCTATACTTATATCTATTGTTTCACTTGATTTCAATTACTTGTCTAGTTCCTATTCGCCTCCTGCTAAACTATAAACTCCATGAAGGCAGGGGAAACATTTGCCATGTTCACCACTCTATTCTTTGTATAAGCACAGTGCCTAGGGTATTTACTGAATAATAAATACAAATATCTGTCAAATCAATCATCACTTACTGGTTCATGCTTCTACACTTTGGATTGAGCTATCCTTTCTGTTCACAATATCTGTTATTTCCTTCTTAGTTTTGCTAATTTCTAATTCATGTTCAGAAGACTCAGATGTCACCCAGGAAGCCATCCTTAAACCATCCAGCCTAAACATATCTTCTATCACATTACTTACCACATTTTAATGAAATAATATATTCATGTACTTGTTTTTTTCATTAGATAAATTTCTCAAGAGAGGGTTTTTTTCCCAATTGTTTTTATATGCAATGCCCTAGCATAGTGCTTGAGACACAACAGTTTGGTTTGTGGAACCAAACAGTAGCTAATAACAAATCAACTTTTTTCAATCTGCCTGACATCTTATTACCTGCATGTCACTATGTTTATAATTTTAACTGATTGTTTAGAATCACATAAATACCCCTCAATATACCTGACATTTTCATTTATTTAATTCAACATATATCTATTGAAGATCCGTATATACCATAGCTTCACCAGGGGATATGAAATAAACTGGTATTTTTTAACAGTGAAAAAAGTTGCACAATGTAAAATATTTTAACAGAGTAAAACTAGAACTTGAAAGTGGCTAAGCATCAAGAATCACAGAATTCATAGAATGATTCAAGAATCATTTACTGCTAATAAACTATATTTTAAATTCAAATGGATTTGGGGGATCATATTCCATGATGATAAGGTATTATCATACACTAACCAATATAAAGAACCAATAACTTGAAAGTATAGTCACTAATGCCTACTTTGTGAAAACAGAATTTACAAATTCATAATAGTTCAGAGTTAACCAATATCATATAGATAAAAACAGATAACAATGGGAGGTATTAGGTCAACGCTCCTTTTATTGTCTAACACTGTTTTTTTTTTTAGCTTATATCACCTTTTGATAATGTGTGAAAATGGAATTGAAGGATTTACAAGGCAAAAAACCAATCAAAAGCAGGTGCAAATTCTTGACACTATCAAGTCTTCACCTTCTGATTTTGAAAAAATATGAAAAGTAGACAAATCACTCTAAAAATGTGAGAAGAAAACATAAGAAGGGAATAATTAAGTTTTAGTAGTTCACATTCAGAAGGCCCAGGCTTAGGAAGATGTAACAACTACCATACCTCTTACAGTTTTACCAGGGAAAGGAAAGAACAAAATGCTACCATTTGGAAACATTAGGCAGCTCATCTAAAATACCATGTGATTCAAGGTACTTGGTTAACTTAAGAAGCAGTGGGTGAGGATTCAAATGAAAAGATTTTCTAGGCAGATCTGCAGGGAACACTCCTCAGAGGATAAAATGAGTATTTCCCACATTTTTAGAAATGCTTTCTGAAGGGGCGGGGAAAAGATCCCCGGTAGCCATTGAAATACCTGGACTCAGCTATATACTATGAGCATATGTGCTTAAGAAATTAAAATGTCCATCCCAGTTCACATTAAAAGCTGATCTACAAGGGAGCATAGCCTCAAGAATCCACTAAGTCAAATTATTATTTCTTAAAATTATTGGCAGTTTCATATAACTAATATCTGGATTCATACTTATTGCAGATGAGCAAAAGGCTATGCAAACACTTAATTTCATGTATGCAGATCAACTTTAAGTCAGAAACTGATGTCATCTTACTTGCTGTTCCAGTTTTTCCCATCTTTACACCCAAGCTGTCGAAGTACACTGCACCTGCATTGAAGATTTAAACACACTTAAAAAAAAGTCCGGTGAAAAAAATGTTGAAAGTGTCATGTCCACTGAAATACAGGCATATAGCTTACCTATTAATAAAGTCTATGGCTTGTGCTTTCAACTGTTCTGCACTGTGCAAATCTGCAAGGACAAGGGTATCAGCAACATTTTCTACTGAGAGGTTACTACACAAAGCTTCTTCACACATGACCTTCAGCCGTTCCAGTGCATACTATCCAAAAGGAAAACATAACAATTAAACATTTACTCAAACTACCAAGTTTTAAATACCTGGTACTTGTAACTTATAAAATACTTGATATCTGTAACTTAGAGAATAGTTAAAGCACACTACACTCTGAACTGAAAGTTTAAAAAGTCTTAATGTTATTTTAACCTAATATTAAGGAGATACAAATGATGAATTCAATATAAAGAGCAATTTTCTTTAGGAAATCTCAATTTGTGCAAAATACATACTGTCAATTTTAAAATCAGGGTTTTAATTCTTTTAAAAAACTCTTCTTGTTCAATACTCTTAATGAGTGAATTTCTATTCTCTATTTAAATGCCAAAGTGTATCAGCCAGTACACTGTATATTGCCACTGCTCAATCTTGAATAAATTCTAAAACTGAACAAACCACTTTGATAAACAGTTATTATGACAGCTCTAGCAGCTTTATTGAAGTAAAATTGATATACAACAAACTGCACATATTTAGTTTATATTTTGATAAGTTTATACTATATGGTATCATTAAATCATGACACTGAACATAGTCATTATCCCCAAAAGTTTCTTCCTATCTATAATTCTCCCCTCTTGTGCTACCCCAAGCGACACCTCTGATATGCTTTCACATCCTTGACCATACTTAATATGGTCTTTGTAATTTCAGCTTACAGTATGCATATAGAAATATCTCATATGGTTTTAATTTATATTCCCCATAATAATTAATGATGTTGAGCATCTTTTGATGTAGTTAACTGACATTAGTTCAGGAAGTGTTTGTTCAAATATTTTCTCTATTTTTAGAAAAAAAGATTGTTTTCTTATAATTAATTCCTGACAGTTCTTTATATAATTGAATACAAAAGTCCTTCAGCAGGGGCACCTGGGTGCCACAGTCAGTTAAAACAGCCAACTCGTGATTTTGGGTAAGGTCATGATCTCAGAGTCGTGAGATCAAGTGCCATGTCAAGCTCCTTGCTCAGTGAAGAGTCTGCTTGAGATTCTCCTCATGTCCCTCTGCCCTTCCCTCTCCTTATGCAAGTGTTTTCTCTCTCTCCCTAATAAATAATCTTTTTTAAAAAGCCCTTTAAAAAAAAAAAGCCCTTTAAGCAGATATATTCTGAATAAAAGCTGCTCATTGGATATATGCTTTGCAAAGTATTTTCTCCTAGTTTGTGGCTACTGTTTTCATTCTCCTGTGTTTTCCTGAAGTTTTTAAAACTTACATACATAAGTCTAATTTATCCATTTTTCTTTTCTGTGTTTGTTGTTTTCTGGTGCCAATAGCTAAGAAGTCTTTGCCTAACACAAGACTGTGAAGACTGTTTTCTCTTAGAAGTTTTAGATTTTAGGTTTACAATCCCTTTTGCATTACTTTTTTATTTGGCTTGAAGTTCATATAAAAAGTTCATTTTTTTCAGGCATTCAGGTATCCAACTGTTCCAACACCACTTGTTGAAAAGACTATCCCTTCTTCACTTAATTGTCTTTTCACTTTTATCAAATTAGATATCCACATATATGATAGATTGTTTCTATACTTTCCATTCTGTTCCAATAAATTGTTTCTCTTGTCACCAATCAACACGGTCTTAAATGAAGCTTTATAATAAGTCTTGTTACCATGCAGTTCTAGTCCTCCATTTTGATCTTTTTCAAAGTTGTCTGGCTGTTCTAGGTTTTTGCACTTGCACATAAATTTTCAAATCCACTTGTCAGAAAGCAAAATAAAAATCCTGTAAGGGACATGCTGGCTCTACTAATGAATTTTAAAAACTGAAATTTTAACAATATTAAGAATACTAGTCCATAAATAAATTTTTTTAAGATTTTATTTATTTATTTGAGAGAGAGAGAAGAGGGGAAGAGTGAGAGGGAGAGGGAGAGGGAGAGCCCTTGCTGAGAGGGAGGCTAAGGAGGGGCTTGATCCCAGGACCCTGAGATCATGATCTGAGCCAAAGGCAGCTGCTTAACTGACTGAGCCACCCAGGCACCCCCCAAATTTCTCTCCGTTTATCTAGGTAGTACCTGAATTTCACGTACCAATATGTTGTAATTAACAGGTTAGTTTTGATCTTTTGCCAGATTTATGCCTATATATTTAATATTTTTGATGCTACTGCAAATGTCATTTTTAATTTAAATTTTTATTGAGATAGTTATAGGTTCATGTACATTTGTCAGAAATTAGTAGATGCCAGCTTAGGAGAAAGATGGCAGTGGAATAGGAGGACTCTAGGCTCCTCTTGTCCCAGGGACACAACTACATAATTAGACTCATCCTAAATACCCTAGAAATAGACTGGAAGACTGACAGAACAAACTCCACGTAAGGGAGAGAAGAGGCCACATGGATAAAGGGAGGAACGTGGAGATATGGTTTAGGGGAGAAATGGCTGGTGGGTGCTATGGAGGGGAGGGAGCTGTGTTTATGGAGGAGGGTGAGAATAGAGGAGCACACAGGATAATGCAAAGGGGAATGTTTCCCCAAAAATACTGGCTTGCAAAATGAGAGGAGCTGAAATTCATGACTTCCTACAGTACACAGGGCTTAAAGCCTAGATTTTAACAGTCTGTGGGCTTGGCCAGGATAGAGTTTGGAGGTTACTGTCCTTCTCCTTCCTGGATGGAAGGCAGACAACAACCTAGGGACAGGCTGTGTGAAAACAGCAATCTGAACTACGACCTGGACACATCTGGGTAAGAGTATTTGCTCTTCTCTGAGAGCATCCCCAAGAGGCAGCATTCATAGACACTTCTCCTAGAATATAGGAGCTAGCCAGTGTCGGCTAAATCCTCCACCCCTCAGCATAAACACAGAGACAGCACAGCACCAATACTGGGTGCCTTACTTGTTAACTTCAAGCCCTACTCCCTTGCACTCTCCAGGATCATGCTTCTCAGTCAAGCTTTGATGAGTCCCAAACAGCAGGTCCTTCTTTTCCCCAGGAAACCAGCACAAACCCCTGCCCATAATACGGCAGGGCCAGGCACTTCTCAAGTGCACACAGGACATTCTCTAGAATAACGACAAATTAGGCTACAAAGAGGCCTTAACAAGAACAAAAAAATCTGAAATAATACCATGCATCCTTTCTGACCACAATGCAATGAAACTACAAGTCAACCACAAGAAAAAACTGGAAAGACCACAAATACAAGGAGGCTAAACAACATGCTATTAAACAATGATGGGTCAACCAAGAAATCAAAGAAGAAATTTAAAAAAGAAAAACATAAAAACAAATGAAAGTGAAAACACTGGTCTAAAACCTTTGGGATGCAGCAAAAGCAGTCCTAAGAGGGAAGTATATAGCAATCCACAGACCTACCTTGAAAAGCAAAAAAAATCTCAACCTAACTTTTCACCTAAAGGAGCTAGAGAAAACAACAGAGCAAGCCTAAAGCCAAAAGGAAGGAAATAATAAAGATTAAGGAAGAAATAAATGATACAGAAACTTAGGAAAAAAAAACCAAGAGAACAAATCAATGAAACCAGAAGCTGGGGAAAATTAATGGAATGGATAAATCTCTAGCCAGACTTACCAAAAAGAAAAGAGAAAGAACTCAAAATCACAAAGTGAGAGGAGAAATAACAATCGATGTCATGGAAATACAAACAATTTTAAGAGAGTATCATGAAAACCTATATGCCCAACAAATTGGCCAACCTAGGAAAAATGGATAAGTTTCCAGAAACATATAAACTGCCAAACTAAAACAGGAAGAAATAGAAAACTTGAACAGACCGATAACCAGCAAAGAAATTCAATTAGTAATCAAAGAACTCCTAACAAAGAGAAGTCCAGGATCAGATGGCTTCACAGGCCATCTTTAATACCTATTCTTCTCAAACTATCCCAAAAAATAGGAAAGGAAGGAAAACTTCCAAACTCATTCTGTGAGGCCAGCATTATCCTGATACCAAAACCGGATAAAGATACCACTAAAAAGGAGAACTACAGGCCAATATCTCTGATGAACAAAATACTTGCATACTGAATCCAACAATACAATAAAAAAGAACATCATTCACCACAATCAAGTAAGATTTATTCCTGGGCTACCAAGGTGGTTGGTTCAGTAGTATTCATAAATCAATCAATGTGACAGATCAAATTAATAAAAGAAAGGCTAAGAACCATGTGATCATCTCAACACATGCAGGAAATGCATTTGACAAAGTAAAACATCCATTCATGATTAAAAACCCTCAACAAAGTAGGTTTAGTGGGAACATATCTCAACACATAAAGGCCACATATGAAAAACCCATAGCTAATATCATTCTCATTGGGGAAAAACTGAGTCTTTCCTCTGAGGTCAGTAAGAAGACAAGGATGTCTACTCTCACCATTCTAATTCAATATACATAGTACTTGAAGTCCTAGCCACAGCAATCAGACAATAAAAAGAAATAAAAGGAGTCCAAACTAGCAAGAAGTAGTAAAACTTTCCCTATTTGCAGAAGACAATAAAAAAATCTGAAAGGCTCCACCAAGAAACTGCTAGAAGTTGTACATGAATTCAGTGAAGTCTCAGGATACAAAATCATTGTACAGAAATCTCTTCCATTTATTTCTAAACACTAATCATGAAGCAGCAGAAAGAGAAATTAAGGAATCCATGTCATTTACAACTGCACCAAAAACAGTAAGATACTTAGGAATATACCTAATAACAAAAGAGGTGAAAGATCTGTACTCTGAAAAATATAAAACACTGATGGGAAAAAACAAGATGAGCAAGAAATGGAAAGACATTCTATGTCTCATGGATTGGAAGAACAAATATTGTTTAAAATGTCTATGTTATCCAAAGTAATCTACATATTTAATGAAATCCCTATCAAAATTATCAAAAGCATTTTTCACAGGGCTGGAATAAACAATCATAAAATTTGTATGGAACCACAAAAGACCCTGAAACCAAAGCAATCTTGAAAAAGAAACGCAAAACTGGAGGCATCACAATTCTGGACTTCAAGTTGTATTACAAACCATAAAAATGCTAAAAGAACACCAGCAATAACATTTGGCCACACCAACTTCTTTCTGCATGTCTCGTCTAATACAAGGTAAACAAAAGCAAAAATAAACTATTGGGACTTCATCAAAATAAAAATCTTCTGCATAGCAAATGAACCAATCCACAAAACTAAAAGGCAGCCTATGAAACAGGAGAAGATATCTGGAAATGATATATCCAGTAAAGGTTTAATATCTTAAACATATGAAGAACTTACAAAACTCAATACCTCAAAAAGAATAAACCAATTTAAGAATTGGAAGAAGACATGGATAGACATTTTTTCAAAGACACTCCAATGGCCAACATACACATGAAAAGATGCTCAACATCATTTTCATCAGGGAAATGCAAATCAAAACTACAATGAGATATCACTTCATACTTGTCAGAATAGCTAAAATCAACATAATAAAGGAGGTGTTGGTGAGGATATGGAGAAAGGGGAACCCTCTTGAAGTTGGGAATGAAAACTGGTGCAGCCACCGTGGAAAACAGTATGGAGGTTCCTCAAAAAGTTAAAAATAGAAAGAACTACTGTATTACCCAGCAATTGCACCCAAAGAATACAAAAATATTAACTCAAAAGGATACATGCACCCTGATATTTATAGCAGCATGTCTACAACAGCCTGTATCCACTGACGGATGAGTGCATAATGAAGTTGTGTTATGTATGTACAATCGAGTATTACTCAGCTGTAAAAAAAAAGAATGAAATCTTGCCATTTGAAATGACATGGATGGAGCTAGAGAGTATTATGCTAAGTGAAATAAATCAGTCAGAGAAAGACAAATATCAAAATAATCTCACTTATATGTGGAATTTAAGAAACTAATGAGTAAAGGGGAAAAAAAAAAAAACAGAGAGGCAAATCGAGAAAAATAGTCTTAACTATAGAGAACAAACTGACGGCTACCAGAAGGGAACTGGGCAGTGGGGGGAAGGGGAAAGGTGGCACAGGATGTTAACTAGATGATGGTAATAAAGGAGGACACCTGTGATGAGCACTGGGTATTTTAGGAATTGCTGAATCACTATACTGTACATCTGAAACTAATATTACATTGTACATTAAATATCTGGAATTTAAATAACTTGGGGGGAAACAGATTCTATATATACCTGGCCTGATAATGACCCCACTAATAACATTTTACAAAACAAGTACAATATCACTCTCTCCCCACCAGTGTGTTTGTGTGTATATGTGTGTGTATGTATATATATGTACATACATATGTATATATACATGCACATATTCACACACATAGGCACATGGACGAAAGTGGCATAAACATCAATACTTTCAGAAAAGCCTCCCAATATGCTTTCAGGGTTGAGAACTACTACTGGCTTTGAGATTCTTCTGGTATTTTTACATTGTTTCTCAAACTTTAAGAAATCACCATTATAAAAAAATATTATAAGACTAAAATTTTTTCCTCTATGCTATCATGTTAAAAAAATCTCTGAATACAGGGAATTAAATTAGAAAAAATCTAATATTTTCTTTTTATTTTATATATTCTAACTAGCTCAAGATATTTTTATGCCTTATTCATTACAAAAAAATCTTATTTCCTATTATCTTCCTCAATATACTCAAGAACCATCTATAAATTGTATAAATTAATACTTCAATATTAAGTTATGTGGAGTTTTCACTTGATGATAGCTTTCTATATACATGAAGCTTGAGGAGATTTTTCAGCTTTTTAAGACCTAATTACTTACTTTGTCTGCAGCTGCCAACAAGTTGTCAGCCATTTTGTCAAGGTTTGGTGCTTTCCCTGTGTAAATGAATCTCATCATTTCTTTAAAAACCTCAGGGTCTACATCATTTATTTCCACTCGATTCTGATATTGAAAACAACAAAAAAAGTTATACTCAAAGAACTTACACACCAACACACACACACACACACAAATGAACCAAAGCGAAACTTTGATGACAATTTAAGTAAATCTGCACCCACGTACTCTAAAATGGAGGTAAGTAAATCTTCAGTAAGCTAAGTAGACAAAGTGAAGCAGGCAGGTCTAACAGGAGAAGCACTAACATGTAGGCATATAAAACCTCAATTTCTCAATTCAAGAGTACAACAAAAACCAAAACAAGCATGTCAAACAAAATGTGTGTTCAGTTTCTGACTTCTATTTTACAAGAAGGCAGCTATTAACTTTTTCTTTGTTGAATTCTGAGGTCATAGTACAATGCCTAAGACCCCATAACCACCAGTGCTATTCCCAGCTTTAAGCAAAAGTAGGGTCAGATAGTTCAAATAATTCCACACCCACTACCTTGGAACTCTTCCTTTTGCAAAAATGGCAAGCCATAGTATCTACTGACGCATCACCTCTTTGCTCAATACATACTGAAGTCCAAAGAGTAGTCATTCCTATCTTACTCCTACATTTTTGTGTTTGGTTTCAGTCACAGGATCAATGAAGCTGAACATCTAACACTAAACAATACCACACTTTCCTGCCCCTTTGCTGACAATGATATTTGACATTATTCATGTCTCTTTACGTGGAGTCATCAGAAGGCTAACCATAGTACCTGACAGAACAACTAAAGGAAAGAAGCACCTATGTGCTGCAGCCTTTAGTTTTACAGAAAGAATGAAGGAGAGCCACAGAAACAAACTTAGAGAGTTATTCAGTTAGAGCTCACATGTAATGCAACCAGCAAAGAATCAATCTCTGATCTTTAATCTGACTACATTTCAAGAATGACAAGTGAAGGCGAAACATTTGGGAAAACCAAAGAGGTAGTATATTGATTACAGTAAATATATAGTAACACTGATGTAACTTGTCATTTAAAAAATCTAATAAATATCTTATTTTAGTGGTAGAAAGAATGTAAGCATTATTTTTGTTCTCGGGAAAAAAAGGGTTACAAAATCAACCCATAGTCTAGAAAAGATTAATAAACATCTTCACCAGAGAACTCTCAAACAGCTATAGACCGGAACCATCCGTTTGGATAACAACTACCTATTTATTTTGCCACCAGATGGATGTCAAAATAGCTATTATTTGGAATATTCAACCACATTAGGCTACATCTATTGCTCTACTACAGAACACATTTTTTCCACTTTCTATTTCTTTTCCTATCTATTTCTAAAATCATAACGTAACAATAAGAACATGCACCGTTACTTTCAAAATATACATTTCCCTACTTTACATTTGCACAAATTAAATATTAGCCTTTAAACAATGTTTACCTTTTTGCTTTCTTCCATTTCATGTTCAAACATTGCATTAAAAACTGGGGATCGAGCTGTAACAAGATTAAGCATTATTATTTAATGCACAGATTTATGGAAAAAATGTGTAATATTACCCAAAAGTTAAAAGTACCTGCAAGTACAGATTTATGAGCTTTAAATTCTTGTCCTCTCACAAAAAAACTGCAATCTGTAAATCTTGTGTTTTCCCAGAGATTACCTAAGTCTTCTGCTAATCGACATTCAGGCACCTTCAAAGTATTTGTATTTGTATGTCCTGATATATTTACTGAATCTTGGACCACACTCACCTAATAAAAAGGGACAAGAAAAACACTTTTACAAATTAGTACCAATAATTAGTTAAGTCTGTATTTAAATTTCTTACCATTAAGATCATTTGGATATTTCAAAGTACTCCTGACCAAAAATGTTAATATTTGGAGACTAAATTTAAGGACACAATTTAAAGGAGAGAATATAGAAAAAAATTAGAAACAAGCTAGATCATTTTCTTTTCTTTATTAAAAAGTTTTTATTATTTGACAGAGAGATAGAGCCAGAGTGTACAAGTAGGGAGAATGGCAGAGGGAAAGGGAGAAGCAGGTTCCCCCACTGACCAGGGATCCTGAAATGGAGCTTAATCACAGGACCCGGGATCATGACCTGAGTCAAAGGCAGATGCTTAACCAACTGAACTACCCAAACACTTTCCAACTAGATCATTTTATTTTTTTTTTTAAGATTTTATTTATTCATGAAAAACACACACACAGAGAGAGAGGGGGGAGGGGGGAGAGGGAAAGAGAGAGAGAGAGACAGGGGCAGAGAAATAGGCTCCCTCTGTGGAGCCCATGTGGGACTCGATCCCGGGAATCCAGGATCACGTCCTGAGCCAATGGCAGACTCTTAACCGCTGAGCCACCCAGGCATCCTTAACAAGATCATATTCAAGTGACAATGTAAATAAATGGCTTATCGACTGGCTGGAATGCTTGGTTATTAAAGTAATTACAGCAATTATTTTTCAGGAAAATAAAAGTCACAAGATTATGTCAAACAAATAAGCAGGAGACATTTTTTCGTGAGGTGAAGGAAGAATTTCCCTAATTTTTATTTTCTCACACCACAGACCTATCAACATTTAAAGTTTATTACACATATAATAAACATGGCATCCCACTCATAATGACTTTTAATGGTATTTTAAAAACGGTTATAAAGCTATAATCTATGATACGTAATTTGGAAAGTATTTTAAGTATGATTCCATGTTTTGACTCTAGTAAAATTGATTTAAATATCTAGTAATATTGATTTAAATTGTAAAGTACAAGAATTCTCACAAAAGCAATTGCATTCATTAAAATTCATAGAAATCTTTTATAATAATCAACAGTAAGAATACAAATACAATTTAGTTCAATTTGTAGACCTCTTGTTTATGAAATAATAAAAGTTAGTATGATTTAAACACTGCTTTTATAAAGATTTCAATATAATATGGATTAAATTTTCTCTCATTAAAGGTGACTATATACCAAGTAAAGTCTTAAAACCACTAAGTCTTGTGCATCACTTTTAAGAAAGAGTATGTCATTAATATTAGAGACTTCATACTACATTTAATAAACTGAAGAAACTACTACTCAACTAGTAAAGCAAATGTTTCAGAGTAAATGAACCATTATTAGTGCTATGTATTAGCTACCTACTGTTTTAAGCTTCTTAGCTTTGTGGTCATGTTATATAGCAGTAACTATTCACTAAAAAACATTTCATAAGGCATTAATTAAATAAAAGTAGGCATAAATAAGGACACATATCAATATAGTAAACTATGTAGAAAATCTAACTTGGAAATGGATAAACTGGACCAAACTACTACCATGCTAACACAGAAAGTATAATAATGGTCCACTGTAAAAAATTTGGAGAACATTAAATCTCAGGAAGTTCTCTTTCATCCCGATGTATAAACCAGTATCTCATGGGAATGAATGGATACTTCTACAGAAAAATGAAATTTTTCATTTTTCTAAGGATGTTTTTATTAACCACTTTGTTTTTCCAACTTGCATTATTAACTATTTGGAATAATACATATAAAGAAAATCATCTAATCCAATTACTTTATTTTATAAAAAGATTTCAAAGGAAGATCAAAGAAGGTAACTAATGTGTCAATGACACTGGCAATCAGTATCCAAGGACGACTAGACCTATCATTCTCAGATTCCTTTTATTTTTTTTTTAGCCCATATTTCTACTACATAAATACTTCTTTGGATATCTTTTAAAATCAGTGGTACTACTTTAACGTAACCATGGTTCAAAACAGGATTTATCCCAACAGTCTTGTAAGATGATTTTCTAAATATAGGAGCCAAGAAAAGGCTTACATACACACGCACATTAATAAATAAATAAATAAAGCAATAAAGGTTCTATTAACTTAATTGTCCAAATTATTTTTAAATGACTACAAAAAAGAAAAAAGCTTCCACTAATTCTTATCTGATTGCCCTGTTACACCATCCATTATAATTTAATACTTTAAAAATGCTGGTATTGATATGCAGGATTTAGAGATCACTTTTTTTATCATAGACAATAATTATTTCTTCCTATGAAGCACTGTTTTTAAAAATTTCTAGACAGTAGGAAGTGGATCAGTTCAAGTATGTGCATAAAACATGCAGTCAAATCATTAAAATGTGACAACATATTTAATTTAGGAAAAGATTTTTTAAATTTTATTATTATCCTAACTCAAAATAATACATTAACTGTAAAAATTTGGCCAAAGTCAGGTGAAAGAAGAAACAGAATGATTAAAAAATAAAGCCATTTTTATCAGGCATAGATCTTGATGATGTTATATTTTTATTTTGTATATGTAATCATAATTCAGGAGAAGCTATATTACTGACATATACAACTACACAGTATTATCATGGCGACCACAAATTTTAACTAAGAATTAACATTTCATACTTCACGGTGTATTCAAGGGACTGTTTATATAGCAAAATTAATGATCTAATTAAAAATTAATATGGAATTAAATCTGATCATGTTCTTGATACCTATGATTAAAAAACTGGTACATTTTTCATTTTTTCTAGCACATATTCAAGTATAGGTAATCAAAATTCTTACTGAATGGAACCTAGAGTAAAAAATTCAGAAAAAAGTCTGAGATTCCTTCCTATGGTTAAATTGTTCTTTCAAAATAAAAAGGCAAAGGTACAATATTCAAAATTGACAAATGCTGCAAAGTGAAACCTCATACACACGTGTAAATTCTAATCAGTTGTGACTACCCCAGAAATCTGGGTTTCCTATTAATGTGAACTGAAGTGACTACTGTTTCTAGTTTTAAAAAATCTTAATTCTCCAAAGGAGTTTTAAAAACTAGAAAGTTACAATGGTTCATAGTGGTACAAATTTTGCCACTCTAATCAACTATATAACCATCCCTCACAGTGGCTCCACAGTGAGAAACTTTCAATAGTCCAACTGCGCATCATCTTCTAAAATAGTGGGTTTTAGACTTTTTGATTGTCATAGATAGGCATTCTTCTTAAAAATTTGGTTGACAGAAACAGGGCTGTCAACTTTTCATTTTGCCATAACAGGGCTTTTTAAAGAATAAAATCTAACCTCATCTATTATCACAAGTATTTTAAAACAGAAGTGATATCTTAGCAACAACAACAAAAAATACGATGGGAAAAAAGGTGTATCCCTCTAAATGAATTAACTTTATGAAAAACTCAATATGTGCATGTATTTTACCTATATCTGTATAGTCTTCTGCAATCAGGTAATAATAGTATGGGTCTATAGATTATGAGAGTATTTAAACTCTGTTAGATTTTAAAAGATGAGCTCATCTAAACAGTTTTCTTTTTTTCAAACATATTCCTCGATTCCTGTCTTCTGAATCTCTTTGGGAAGGAGACAAGGGGCAGAGCTCTTTACACTGCTAGAAATATCTACCTCTGGCTATTTGATTCACAGTATGGAACTTGCAAGATGAAGTTATGTCTTGCAGAAAAAGGGTAGCACCAAACTGCCTTACCTGTCTACAGCACCACTTGCAGGGGAGGGGGAGGAGGCAGTTCTTTAGGTAGAGCAGTGCAATGCTTCCTCCTCTTCTGCAAGCAGTGCTGGAGGTGCTGTAGAAGGAAGGGCATCAATGAGAGGTATGGAAGAAATGGTGGAGGGCATGAGGACTGTTTGTTCAAAGTACTTTTGCCCACCAATGCTAAATACGGTGCCCAGGGTAGAAGTCTCTACATCAGTAAAAAGATATATATTACAATTATCCAAAACTAAATCTGATCAATGCCAACTTAAACTGTAAGTCATGGTGGGTTATATTTTTAGGAGGTCAATAGCATGGATAAAAAACAGAACTTCAAAGAACATGTTTTGAAAAAAGATCTTAATTTCAGCCTTCATTCTGAATTTCTTGGTTGACTAGGTTCCAATATAATATGCTCAGGAAAATAGAGACACTACTTTAATTCTAAAAAAAATTATTTTTCTTAAAGTGTTTATTTATATAAAGACTTTAAACTGCAGTAAATTTTTAAACTGGACTATATAGCTTTTTAAGGTCCTTTAAATTTGAAGATTTAAGATATCTGCTAAAATTCTGGAAGAGTCTACATTAAGGATGCTAAAATTTTCAAATAACATAACCTGTATTTATTTAAAATACTACTTTGAATATATGTCTATTGGCAACAAATGCTTTAGTATTTGTTTTACAAATTATTTAATGATAAACTCTGCTGAAGACATCTGTGGTATGTGCTTTAACCAACCAAATAATTATATTCATAACAAATTCATCCTACAGTTCATTTAACTTGTCTAAGCGAAAATAAGATACACTATATTTGCATTAGTCTCTAGAGCCACATTTCAATTATTTTTCTGACAGCATAAAAATGTACAATTAGTTTATAATGTTGTCAAGAAATTCTACATATTTTCTACAAGGAGATTAAAGCTAATTTAGTAGCAGCTAAAGATACCATGCTTCCAAGACACTCGTTGGTCTACAATAACTTACTGAAATCTAACAATGAGTGTACTTGATCATAACCTTTCAATTAATATTCTTATGAAAATTATCAACTACCTTAAACATTTTGATAAAACTATGTTACTGGTGTATATTCTCTATAAGTGTATTGGTAACATAATATAATCCTTGAATTCACTCTAAAGAGGAATCACGACAATTTGTATAGATAAAACCATGAAATGATAATGATGATATAGCAAATTCCAGCCCCAAATTAAGAAAAATCTTAAGTGTAAATTATTACAGGGGCTATGCTGTTAACTGTTAAAATATGACATTTTATACAAATAAATATACCTCAGAAGTTAGTGAACAGGCATGGGCAAATCTTAATAAACATTTGGGATGCTATTGCTTATAATGCCAATAACATCTGTTTAATTAAATGAACTCAATTGTCTGAATAAGCAAAAAGCTTCCCAATCTTTTCAGGCACTCTCATTATGTATGTATGTACATATTTCAGTACGTATTCAAACTGATACACTACTAATCATGTTTAAAATGGTCAACCTGAATGTAACAAAAAATAATGAACATCTATGTTAGAATTACTCAGGATGAAGAAGATACTTAGAAATTTTCATATAAAGACATACACATCCATAGTCTCCCTAAGAGCAAGAAGTATTTAGTACGTGGTAGTTTAACTATCATATATAACTTATAGCTATAGACAAGGCATATTTTTCAGAATGGGCTACTTATTATATTGATTTCTATGACAATCTAGTCTTACTGATAAAACATTTACAAATAAACCTTATTATACCAGTTACTTAATTTCAAAAGCATACCCAATTTTAAAAAAAAGTATACACAATATCACTCTATTTTATATTTCTGTTTTATCATGAAATAAAACTTTGGGGTTCCTTGAAATAAAAAATGTACCCACCTCACAAAATAATGTAAGCTTGTCATCTGGTAAAAGACCATTAGCTTCATCAAGCAAAAAATCCCTTCGAATGAATTTTTTAAAACCCCAGTCTTTCCCTTGTACAAATCGATATGCTCTTTGGCTTTCTGGTGGAAAACAGAATAGAAGCTTAAATTAAAAAATCATCTAAGAATGTTAATGATAACACAGTTAAATGAAACCGCAAACATAAAATTTGGCCAATACGCCCATCATAAAAATAATAGATACATGTATTCATAAATGAAATGTCTTAAGAGTTATATCAGGACAAGATTGTTTCACAGCACGATTTGATTTTTGGCCACCATCAATGAACTCACTTTTAGATTTCTGGATCTCTTAAGTAAAAGAAAAGCCATATTAAATCTCCTGGAGAAGAAAGATCTTTCTAAGAATGCAAGCCCTTGAGTAAAGAAGGAGGAACAGAATATACTGGCCTAGGCATACTCCTCATCAGAACTTGATTAGAAACACACACCTCATTTCTTGCTTCTACTTTAAAAATGTACACTCTAAATCACCAGGGCATTCTTTAACTTTCTTGGGGGCATCTATCCCACTAATTTAAGTTTTACTGACCTGGAGAAATATCCATAAACTGGATATTTCCAAAAAATATCCAGTTTTTTTTTAAAAAAAGCTAAAGTCTCATCACTCCTAGATCTTGGGACATAATTCCATCACCCCTAAAAACAACTTTCATAAAAGTCTAACCATCTGGTTTTAGTATTATTTGTAAAAGACTTTATCAATAATGTCTAAGGTACATGTTTCAAATGCCTAATATACTGTAGGACTGCATATTATATAAAATAAACGAAATCCTCAACAGAAAGTATTTACAATCTATTATACAAAGAATTAACTGGAGGTGAAAAACCAGTAGTAATAATGTCTAAGGTACATGTTTCAAATGCCTAACATACTGTAGGACTGTGTATTATATAAAATAAACGAAATCCTCAACAGAAAGTATTTACAATCTATTATACAAAGAATTAACTGGAGGTGAAAAACCAGTAGTAATAAATCTAATTGAAAGACTCCACATTATGGAATGCTGGTAGCTCCTCAAAATTCTTATGTGGAAATCCTATCCCTCAATGTGATGGCATTAAGAGGTCAGTGATTGGAATTAGAGGAGTTCGTGAAGAGTGTATCCCTCATGAATGTCATTAGTGCTCAATTAAAAGAGACTCCACAAAGCTTCCTAGCTCAATCAGCCATGTAAAGACACAGTAAGAAGTGAGCAGCCAACAATCTAGAAGAGGGCCTTCACCAGAACTTCACCATGTTGACACTCTCTCTGATCATGAACTATCAGGTGTCAGATCTGTTAGAAACCAATGTCTGTTGTTTATAAGCAACCTGGTCTATGGTACTTTATTATAGCAGCTTAAACTAAGACACTTCACTACCATAAATGTCAGATACCAGGAAAATATGTGAAACTATGTATTACTTTGACAATAAAAAATATTATTTAAAACTATTCGGAGGAAATTTTTTTGTAATGATATTACTTGATTCTGTGCTTTACTTCTAGAAATCACTTAAAATTTAATGTGACAGTTCATGATATATTTTCCTACTATGCATACTGTACATTTTCACAATGCTCTTCTATTATGAAGCTTTAGGCAACATCATTTCAGCTGGCTATATATGTGAAGCTTGAAATGAATGTAATAGACCCGGAGACAGAAAAATTGATTTCCTTTGGTGAGTGTTCAGTCTACTGCTCAAAAAAATTCTAGTGACAAAATACCAGAACATTCAAACTTTTACATTGTTCCACAGATTCTGTTAGCTGGCAAAAACAGCAAAGGGGAATTATTTCCTGACCACAATTGTATTTGCCAAGAATTGAACTAGGCACCTTGCCCTAAAAGCAACTATTTTTCTAAGCAACAAGTATCATTTTAGGACATGAAAAAGTAACATTTTAATATTACTTTTAACAAATGTTGCATGTCTTATGACTAAGATTTTGTTTTGTTTTTTATATTTATATATTTACTTAACAAAATCTTTTACAATGCTTATTACATGCCAAGCTCTAGTCCATGCTGAAATCTAAGCTTTAGTAAAACAACCATAACTCCATTTAAAAATAAACAATGGCCACATAGCATATTTTAGGTTAAACAGATTTCAGTGGGGGAAAAATATCCTTTTCTAGGTAAAAGTACATAAGTTAACATGTAGTTACTGAGAAACTTCTTTACTCCAATTCACTTACCCATTGCTTTTGTTTCTTCCCTTTTAGCGTTTAGAAGGGAAAATTTGAATTTTGCTCGAACTTCACTTTTTGGACAGCTGACTAAAAGCAAATATAAGGACAAGTAGTCTTTACTTTCATCATCTAATCCCTTTGGATTTACCCTCAGGCACCTAAAATAAAACAATAGGCTCATATGGAGGAATATAAAACTTAAAACATTCAAGAGAAAAATAAAATTAGTTATTAAATAATATCACAAATACTATCAATATCTCTAGTTCTTTATAATTCTCTATACTATTAGGAACTGTTTCTTAATGGATATTAGTCTAATTTTATATTAGATTTTTAACAAAATCATAAAGTAGCTGAAGATTATTTCAAAAACAAAAATCTTACCATTTCATTTTGTCACTGGGGCTGGATGAGAATGTTGAACTTTTTAACACTTCACCCATCTCCTCTCGACAAAAACTGAAGTTATTGATGGTCCACATGTAGGAAAATTTCACTACTTTAACCTATGAGATTCAGAAGACCACTTTTACAATGATGACTTTTTGCTTTTAACTTGTCACATGTTAAAAATCTCCTGACCCACTTTCCTAATACTTGGAATAACTATAACAAAATGCTTTACAATATTTTCAAAAGACTACAAAATTTTTAAGTGACATTAAGTAAGGCACTTTTAACAGCATGTACCTGTGTATAACACCAGCTTTCTGCTATAGGACCAGTAGACATATCTCCAGGGAGAGGTGGGCTGGGTTCCCGAGACATTGCCACTTTATTGCAGTCTTCCAAGATTTATGCAATATCCCACACAGATGAATGCTTTACTGCAAAGAAAAAAAAAGTTTAACTTACTGATCGAAAAATTTAAGTGACTGAATCAAAAGTAAACAGTCATAAAACGATTAGTTTCCCAAATTCGATTATGAGGGAACATGCAAGGATTTTGTTACTTTAATAATTAAGAAAAAATCATAACCATTTGTGACATAACATTTAAAATCTAAACAAACAATGCTTATAGACATTATTTCATAAAGGTATACTTATCAAAATATCACAAACCAAAAATAACACTTAATAGTAAGGTTAATCATTGATAGCTTAATAGAGTATAAACATAAAATCATAAGATAACATGGAAACTCACTGACAACAGTTACAATTGAGCCTTGAACAAGGTTGAGATTAGGAGCACTGAACCTCCAGCAGTCAAAAATCCACATATAACTTCTGACTCCCCAGAAACTTTACTAATAGCCTACTATGGACCAGAAGCCTTATTGATAACGTAACAGGTGATTAACACATATTTTGTATACATGTATAATATATACATATTACAATATACTGTAGTCTTATAATAAAGTGTAGTCTTATACTAAAGTAAACTAGAGAAAAGAAAACGTTATTAAGAAAGTTACAGGGTGGGATCCCTGGGTGGCGCAGTGGTTTGGCGCTTGCCTTTGGCCCAGGGCACGATCCTGGAGACCCGGGATCGAATCCCACATCAGGCTCCCGGTGCATGGAGCCTGTTTCTCCCTCTGCCTATGTCTCTGCCTCTCTCTCTGTCTCTCTGTGACTACCATAAATAAATAAAAATTAAAAAAAATTTAAAAAAAAAAAAGAAAGTTACAGGGTTATGCCTGGGTGGCTTAGCGGCTGAGCGTCTGTCCTTGCTTAGGGCGTGATCCCAGGATTCTGGGATTGAGTCCTGCATCGGGCTCCCTGTGAAGAGGCCTGCTTCTCCCTCTGCCTATGTTTCTCCCTCTCTTTCTGTCTCTCATGAATAAGCAAATAAATGAAATCTTTAAAAAAGGAAATTTACAAACAAAATGCACTTACTGTATTTATTGGAAAAAAAATTTGTGTATAAGTGGACCTACACAGTTCAAACCCATGTGTTCAAGGGTCAACTAATATCTGATGCACCTTGATCCTCTGATATATTCACAAAAATCAAAGAGGCTGCAAAGTTAGAACAGTCCTGAATATTACTCATCTGTCAAAGCCTTGTCCAAAACACAGAGTGGGAACTAATAAGCAATATTTTATATGAAGAATTACTTAGATTTCCACAAGTGTACCTCTATCTCAGACAAACAGGTTTTCAAAGATTTTGTTCCTATCAGAGTGCCCCCTACTAGATAATATGTACTTACCATAAAATTTCCTCCTAGTGAGCTATTCTTATACTACATCCATTTGGACACATAATTAATTCAGCACAACCTGGCCAGGACATTAGTGACCAGAGGATGATACTTTCTAACTTGGAAAGTCTATAAAAGAAAAGTGAAACCCAAGAGGACACAAGTAGTGTTAGTTTGCAGGGGTGTGGGCAGAGATGTTTTAAGATTGCTTTCAGACATAGGCATATCACCCAAAATTCATATATTTGTTCTGTGTCTAAAACAATGGAACTATAGTATGAAACAAGAAACTAAAGACTGAAGAAAGCTATCGGAAAGATGCACAGAAACAAAATGACCTATGAAAGCTATGAAAAAATTTAATGAAGAAACATATTAAAAAATCTGCACCAGAAATAATAATATAAAACTACCACTGAGATATATTTCTGTGAAATTCAAAATGAGAAAAAAATGTTAAAGGTATACATGTGTTTGTTTCACTATGGCCCTGTTTTCATTTTTAAAGGCCTAAGGATAACAGGATAATTACTATAGAGTTCTAAGGGAAAAAGAACTGTAGCATAAGGATTCTATGCTATATTATGTTTTTATTCATGTTTAAAGCAGCAAAAATTTATTTCCAGATTTGTAAAATATGTAAACCACCTCCACAGCAATTTGGTGAAGGGACAGATTCACCCAAGTTATTTTCCAGCCAGCCAGATGAATCAAAAGCAGAAATAGAGACAAAAACTTCCATCATGATGGAAGTTCTGATTTTTATACCTCTGAACATTATAATAAACCAAAATGTTTTAAAACTGAATAGAAATATAAAAAAAAAGTTCTCAGAGCACTGTGACAAAAGTCAAATGAAAACATGAAATATAAAGTATGAAAATACCTGTGGCATTATTTGATGGCCAAGAGAATAATTAATATCATTTCTGGCAAGTAAGAATAATTTCAAAAAGCATTCAGAAAAATAGTGAGATATCAGCAATTCAAATGAAAAGAAAAAATTTAATCTCATTTGTAATCAATGAAATACCAAAGAAACCCCACATACAATTTTTTAACCTATAGTATAGTCAAAGGTTATTTTAAATTAATCTCCATAGTCAGCAAAACTGCAGAGGCAAACATTTACTAGTTAAGTCTTTTAATTTTTTTTCAAGACTTGTGAGAGAGAAAGAGAAAGCGTGTATGCACAAACAGGGAGAGGGGCAGAGGGAGAGAGCGCAGCAGGCCTCCTGCTGAGCAAGAAGTCTACCACCTGGGCTTAGACCCAGGACCCCAGGATCATGACCAGGGCCAAAGGCAGCAGTGTCACAGTCTGAGCCACTCAGGTGCCCCTGGTAAGCGTCTTTTTAAAACAATTTTACAAGAAATTTTTTACCAGATTCAGCCTAGCAATTTATCTTGGTAAAAGTATTACAGCCCTGGAAAAGCATAATTAAGTATAAATAAAGTACATTTTGTGATCTACATGTAGAACTTCACAACCATTAAGAGTATTAAATTTTCTTAATGACAGGGAAAGCATTCAAGATCTGTTGTATGTGGGTATACTTTCAAATAATAGAATACATTTAAAAATATATAATATATATACATAATATACATATATTTATACACACACACACATATATAAAGAGTATGCCTAAAAAGATCTTTTATAAATAGGATATAGAATTAATACAAGTATGGATGCATGAAAAGAACAGACTGGCACATAGATGCACTGAGTTGCACTTTCGCACTGCAGTTGCAACATGGATAAGATATACACCTAAATATTAATAGAGGCTATCTCTAGGTGGTGAGATTTTCTAATTTTTGTTTATATAAAGATATTTAAGTCATTTTTAAAAATAGAAAATAGTTACTTGCACACCATATGAACCCACAGAAAACATACGCGCGTGTATTACTTTCCAAGTAGATATTGAGGCATTCAGTTAAACACTAATGTTAATCTTTAATTTTCTTAACACACCAACTAATTTAACATTAATAAAATAAATAATTTTTTTAAACCATAGGAGTAAAGACTAGAAAGTTCTTTAATGCCTCTACAAAAGTTACTACTCTCAAGTATAACTCACAACATAAACATAATTCATATATAAAAGCCAACTAAATAAAAGGCTACAAAGATTTTTGGTCTTTTCCCAACTACATCTGCAAATGATGCAGTTATGTAATGGGATATGGAGAATTCTGGTGAGCAGACTACTGGTGAGCGCTCACAAGACATTATGTATCTTGTGTATTATTCTTCAACAATTCTATGAGATGTATTTCTATGTATTCTATGAGATCTTAACCATGACAAAATGATCAGATAGGTTAGAAAGCTTACTTTAGACTGTAGATAACCAGAAAGTAGTTGAACACAACGAATTTAACCAGCTCCAAAGTCTATATATACTTTTTTCCATGGAATCAGCTGTCCCTTCTGATATTACAGAGCTGAAACAGCCCAAACCTATCTAGCCCAACTCTCATTTTATAAATGTGGACCAAGAGGAGAGAAATGGACTAGAGAAATAAATTTTCCAAGTTTATATTGTTAAATATTAGAAGAAAAAAGAACTCCCAAAGTCCATTTCAATGCTTTTTCCAGCATTTTATTTTTTTCCTTCTCTACAAAAAAAAAAAAAAAAAAAAAAGAATAGTAGACTATCAACTACATCCAGGACATTCAGGACTTCCTAATCTTGTTCTTACAGAAAAGCTTGCAGAAAGAGAGAGCAAAACTAAAATAAGATCTAGAGAATAATGAAAGATAATCAACACATATTAACAAATAATGTAAAGGTTTCTTCCATATTCTACAGAGGATTTTAAAAATTTTAAGTAGGGTTTCCCAGTTTTACTTATTAAAGGAAAACAAGACTTGTTACTAAAATAAACACGTAATTTCCTACCTTAACAAAATGTTTGAGTGCCAAATTAGTGTTCATATGTTTGTCATAGACATATACATAACTCCATAAATTATAAAGAATTTCAAATGTTCAAAAATGTCATGGAACCATCTTCCCACTATCCTTGTGTGCCCTCTCGCCATTAAATCTCCTCTCCCTACTAGAAGTTATCTGTATCCTGAATTTATTATCATACCAATGAATTTCATCACATTATTAAACACTGGTGAATCTCTCAACTACAGAGATAGAAGCTCACAGATGATATAATAAAGTATATGTACACAGATGTCACCAAAAGTATCAAAGTGAGGAACTCCAAAACTCCATCCCTTCACAAAAAGCAATGAATAGGCTGGCAAAAACTTTTCTGGAACTCTGGAATCAAATGAAAACTTAAAATCAGGAATGGATGATGAAGAATGTAGCTGCTAATTTTCATGGAGTACGTTTTAGCATACATATAACCATGGCCCCTCCCTAGTTCAGCAGCAACCATGAAGACATCAGCCTATATTCCTGGTACTGGCTGCTGGTACCAGAGGGACCTACACAGACTTTTCTAAAAGAATTGTGGTTGTATGCTTTATCTAGGCTCTAATTCCCTGAAGGATCAGCTCTAGAGCCTGCCTTTGTTTCATATGCTTCAGAGCTTCCATAGTGAAAGTGAGGACTAAGGCAGAGTTCTAAACGGCCTGCCTAAGGAATGTCCTAACAGAGAGCATCGGCTGCAAGGCTAGAAGTGGTTTCCATGTATTTATGAAAGGTAAAAGTAAGTTGAAAATGAAAAGATGGGAAAAGATATACAAATAACCAAAGCAGACATCACTCAAAATTGTTACAAGACACAGAGAAAGACATACATATTGATAAAAGGATCAAGACAAAACAACTATAAACATATATGCACCAAACAACAGGATCCAAACTATATTAAGCAAAAACTAACAGAATGGGAGATATATATAATTCTATAGTAATGGCCGAAGGTATCAATAACTGACTCAACAATGCACAGATCAGGAATAATAAACACAAAAACAGAACTTGAAGAGCATTTAAAAAAAAACTAAAACTACAGACACCTATCAACAGAATATATATTCTTTTTAAGTGCACATGGAACAGTCTCCAGTTATACCATATGCTAGGGCATAAAACCAGCTTCTAATGAATCTTAAGACTGGAATCACACTAACCTAGAGGAAATGGACACATTCCTAAAAAAAAATAAATAAGAAAAAAAAAAAGAAAACACTGACTCAAAAGCAAACAGAAAATCAGAACAGACCTATAATCAGTAGAGACTGAAAAAAAAAAAAAAAAAACAAACCACACACACACAAACAAACCCAAAACAAAAAACTTCGAAGCATGACAACTTGAGGAACTCCACAGACTTGCTCTCCAGTAAAAATTTCAAAACTACAACCATTTGTTGTAGTTTTGGAAATAGTCCTGGGGACAAAGAACAAATGAAGAAAGATGTACTCAAGAAAATCTACTAGGGATTGTAAGAAAGGTAAGAGTTTGTGATGTTTGTACCAGGACCTACCTGCCTGATCTCTTTCTCCTAGCTCAGGAAGGCAAGAAACTCCACTACAGACTGATACAGCCAAAAAGCACAGGGCTCCCTCCTCCCTCTTTCCCCAGTGGGCTCAGGGGTCTCTCTTATTAGGAAAGTTAGGATGTCAACATTTCTCATCCTGCCTCCAGCTACCTATTGCTAAAGCTAAGGTACTAGATAGATGTGGCCAAGAAGTATGTGTGAGGAGTGGGGGGCTCTCTCCTTCGATGCAATACACACTGATGGGATGTAGACTCTGCCTTTGCATAAAGCTGCTAGAGCAATGGCTGCTATTGTTCCAGCTTCTAAAGTGAGGATTCCACACTGGGAGAGCCAACCCAAGAAGACATGAGGGTACCTTCCCACCCCCATTCCACCAACTGCTCAGATCCTAGAGCAGAGATATCGGGTGATATCACTGTCCCCATTACATACTCAAGCTCTGATCTGGAGATATGCCCTGTGGGATGGTGAATGGAGCCATAAAACATATAGCTTCAAATCTCTTCCCTGAGAAATACTGACTTCATTTGCAAGGGAATGAACAAAAGTGCTCTGAAAAACAATAGAGGTCCTGGTGAAAGGCAACCAGGAGACTGGAGGAATCACTGGACATAAAGACTAAACCACAGGTTTGGCTGGCTGGCTGGTTTGCCAGAGAGAACAAGAAAGGGAGGTAGGCAGAAGTAGGCCTCCTAGAGTCAGAACAAACCTGTAGCACTGACTTTAAAACTATCATTCCAAAGGAATTCAAATTTGATTAGTCTGTGTAGCAATTAATGCCTGAGTGTACTGTTGAAAATGAAAGTGTAATTAGCACTAGATTAGGGGACATTAACAGCTATATGTGGTCAGGAAGAGAGAGCCTAAAAGAGCCCTGCCAAAACCACTGTCATCTCAGTGTAATTGTAGGAAAACTCAAGGTTGTGCCCCTTCAGAAGAAACGTCCAAAGGTTAACATTCTGGTGTGTGTGTGTGTGTGTGTGTGTGTGTCTGTGTAAGGGGATGTGGGGGTAGAAGAGGAATGCAGACTCCACTAAAATAACCCAGCCAGACACTAAATAAATAAGTGAGATACAGTAGCATGCACTAGAAGGGAAAAACCAGCTCCAAGAATTTCTACATTATATAAACATGTCCAGTTTTTAACAAAAATTATGAGATGTGTTAAGAAGAAAGTATGGCTCATATAACAAGAAAAAAGGAGATAACAGAAACCAGTTGCAAGAAGATGTTGACTTTAAGAGACAAAATCTTCAAAGTAGCCACTGTAAATAAATATTCCTAAACAACTAAAGGAAGTGGATTAAATACAGAACATCAGTAAAGAGTCAAAAGCTACATATACACAAAAAAGATATTCTGGAGTTGAAAAGTACTATAATATTAAAATTTCACATATGGGGCTATATTCGTATACAGTAGATATGAATTGGGAGAGGAATTATTACACTTGCACAAAAATCAAGAGATTAGACACTCTAGACATAAAAGAGAGGAACAGAGACTCTGAGAAATGTGGGACACTATTAAACACACTGACATACAAAGGAGAGAAGAGACAAAAAGGAGCATAAAAAACATTTGAAGAAATGACTGAAAACTTCCCAAATTTATTGAAAATGATATATGCACATTTAGAAAACTCAACTAACTCCAAGTAGAATAAACACAGAGATCCAAAGACACAGCATAGTAAACATGATGAAAGGCAAAAACAAGAAAGGAATAGTCACCACAATGGCTACAATTAAAAAAAAAAAAAGGAGAAGTACTAGTGTGACGAGGTATAGAGGAATTGGAAAACTTGTATATTGCTGGTAGAAATGTAAAATGGTTCAGCTACTGTGTAAAACAGTTTGGCACTTCCTCAAAGTTAAACACAGAATTACCCTAAAACCCAGTTGTTTCAGTCCTAAGCATATATCCAAAATAATAGAAAACAAGTGTTCAAGCAAAAACCTGTACATGAATATTCACAGCAGCACTATTGACAATAGCCAAACATTACTAGCTAAAATCAATCCACAGGTGAACAATCCAAAAGACCATCAAGAGATAAATGGAAAAATAAAATGAGGTACGCCCATACAATGAAATTTCATTCATTTTATATTCATAAAAAGTAACGAAGTACTCATCTATGCTACAACATGGATGAACCACAAAACACCATGCTAAGTGAAAAAAAGCCAGACACAAAAGGCCATACATTGTATGGCTTCATTTATATAAAATATCCAGAACAGGCTGATATATGTGTGTGTGTATATATACACACACACAGACAGACGGAAAGCATAGTGGTTGCCAAGGGCTGCAAGGAAGGGGGAGCAGGGAACTGAGTGCTCAATGGGTATGGGGTTTCCTTCTGAAGTAATAAAGTTCTATAACCAGCTAGTGGTGCTGGTTACACAACATCATGAGTGTACTAAATAAACACCATTGAACTATACACTTCAAAACTGTTAAGATAGTGAACTTTGTTAGCTGAATTTTAGTCCATTAAAAAAAGTATATGCAATACATGTCCATATTCACATAGACATACTTCTTTTGTGATTAAAAAGGAAATAATTATAAAATTTCTTCTATCATTGCAGAGTCTAAATTAGCTACTATTATATAATAAAGTACTAAACAGATTGTTTTTAATGACTCTTAAAAACTACTAAATTTTTTGACATTTGTCTTCAATTGGGTATTAGCTATTAAGTTTCCTAGTATACTAGGTATCAAGTTTCCATCAATGAAATATGAATTAAACAGCAAAGTAAGGGTACCTGGGTGGCTCAGTTGGTTAAGCGCCTGCCTTCAGCTCAGGTCATGATCCCAGGGTCCTGGTATTGAGCCCTGCCATCAGGCTCCCAGTTCTGTGGGGAGCCTGCTTATCCCTGAGAAGAGTGCGTGTGCACGCTCTTGTCAAATATAAAAAAAATTCTTAAAAAAAAAACCCACAAAAAAACAGCAGAGTTGTTTTTTTAAAAATCATTGTCTGAAGAATATTATCAAAATTCTATCCAGTCATACAATGGAACTACCATGTTAATGAGATGCCACTTTGTGATATTAATTATCTAGCATTTTATTAATTCTTCAAATAACAAAATGTAAATTACTCTTCAACTGTGAAACACTATCATATTTATGCTAAAAGTTACCTTAACTACATCAAGAAGTTATAAGTGAAAATAGCCTGAAACTGCTAAAGCAATTTTATATACATGATGACTACGATTTTGAAATGAAAGGAAATAAATCAGTATGTAACTTAATATATTATGTTCAACAATTTTGCTAAGACTGTTGTCAGGAAGACTAGACTATTACATGTTTATAAAAATGATAAAGTAATAAATAATGTATGTGTCATAAATTTCTTACTCTCGAATTAAGAATATGATGACTTCGTGGGAGTACAATAAGTATTTATTATATGCTTAGATATATCATGCACTCTGACCTTGAACCATAAAAATAATTAACATATAGTTTCTATTCTGCAGAAGATTATAATATAGTAGGAGGGACAGACACATGGTAGCATACTTTCAATATGATGTGACAAGGGAATGTACACAGAAATAATGAAGCACTTTCAAGAAGGATATCCTGAAGATAGTCCCCGAGCTGGATTCTGGAGGAAGCAAATAAATGATAAGAAGACCACAAACTATAGCACAGATTTTAACAGCAAGTGTTCCATGCTGAGACCAGCTTGTGTCATTGTTTTGTCATGGATTCTACAATCTTATAGACATTGGGCCTTTCCTTTCTCTATTAAAGGAATTTTTAAATTTCTCTATTTACTTTCTCATTTCCCTTGTTTGTAAGTGAATAAAATGAAATTGTGTGTATGCTTACACTCTGCACAAACTGAATACTAGAACAGACATATAATAATGAAAACTTCACAAGTGACATTTGAGGATAAGCAGTAGTAAGGGCAGTGGTGGTAAGGGTGATAATGACCCAGACAAATAATTAAGGTATATAAACAGTACTTGAAGGCTATCACAGGGTCTTCTGTTTTGAGCATAACAGAATACCTGGCAGGCAACTTAGGTTCTGTTGCTAAAGTAGAAAACCTGAATTAAAAATAAAGTATCTGTTTAAAGACCTCTAGAGCTGCTCAAGCAATCAGGACCGGGATTCCAAGATTCCAGAGAAGAGGGAATAATCTAGAGGTAAACTGATAGATTCTAGCTACATTATTCTCTAAGAGTATCTGCTGCTCAGTCTAGCTAAAATGCAGAGTGAGAATCCAGGTTTTGCCCAGGTCAAGGGCTACTGCCAAGGGACTGAAATAAAGATTTTGTTCCCCTTGTGGGGTAGGAGATAAAAATAGGATACTTGAGGGGTTAAGACCCTGATTAAAAGTGCCCTTTAAGATTTCTGCCAAATGCTGACCTTGCATGGAGCAGGAAGCCAAGAAAAAAGCCTCCAAAAAACAAAACAAAGTTTTCAGATATTTCATACTGCTGAGAAGATAAGGACTAGATAGAGTTCAGGATCCGCCAGGGAAAGGTACTAGAATAAGGACCTCAGGTACTCATTTGGAAAGCCTGAAAAGGTAAACCGAAAGATGGAGAAAATAGATGAAAACAGAGTTTTATTTTAATGCCTTAAGAAACAATCAAGTGGAAATTCTAGAACTGGAAAATAACTGAAGTTAACAACTTAATACCTAAGTCTAAGCAGCAGACTAGACAGCAAAAAATAGAATTAGAAAACTTTAAAAAAAACAATAAAAGATACACTAAAGCACAAAAAAATATGAAAAATATAAAAAGTACTAGGACAAACTTGAGACACAAAGTCTCATATGTGTGAGTGGATCCACAATATTTGAAAAGATAACTAAAAATTTTCGAAAATTGGTCAACAAAACAATAAACTGTAATGTCTTTTAGGACTTAAATATATGTACAATTAAAATGTGTGACAACAATAATGTAAAAGACATGAGGATAAATGGAATAAAAGCATTCTAAGGTTCGAGCATTCTTGGGGAATAGTAAGCATAAGTAAAAATATGATAAACAAGGGCACCTGGGTGATGCCATGGGTTAAGTCTCAAACTCTTGGTTTCAGCTCAGGTTGTGATCTCAGGGTTTTGAGGTACAGCCCAGAGCAGAGCCCCCTGCCCCTCCTCATCACGCTTTGTCCTCAGCATGGAGTTTGCGGAGATGTCCTCTCCTTCTCCCTCTACCCCTCCAACTCGAGCTCTCTCTTTAAAAATTAGTGAATCTTAAAAAAATTATATGATAGACGAAAAGGGAAAAATATAAAAACAGAAAGTGAGACGGTACATAATAAAATAAATAACTACGATTATATATAAATGTTACCTATGCCAGTTATCAGTCTGGGTTAAATAAACAAATACTCGAAGACATAACTACTAAGTACAATATCAGATCCTGGAATGGGAAAAATATAATAGTGGGAATACTGTAGACAAAAATAATTCCACCAATGTTAATTTCTTTTTTTTCTTTTTCTTTTAACATTGTTGTTTTATTCAATAATATTGAAGCATTTACATTTAATGGCTGTTTAATATGGGGCTTAATATGGTGTTATGGTGTTAACATGATGGGAGGCTGTGTGAGGAAAGGAAAAAAAATGACACTATTTGCTGTTTGCAGAAGACATAAACATAAGGGTAAGAAAAGCTTAAATGAAAAGAATGGGAAAATGTATACCTTACAAATCCTAACCAAAACAAAGCAGGTATGCTATACTAGGATCAGACAAAACAGATTTTAAAGCAAGAAGCATTAGGAAACATAAAAGGGAAAGTAATAAAGAGAAAAAAAGGTCAATCACAAGAATGTAATTATTATTTTTTTAAGATTTATTTGAGATAAAAAGAAAGCATGTGCATAGGAGGGAGGGATTGGGGGTGGGGGGAGGCAGAGGAAGAGAAAAAGAATTCCAAGCAGACTCTCCTGAGCAGGGAGCCCATGTGGCTCAATCTCAAGATCCTAAAATCATAATCTGAGCAGGACACCAAGAGTTGAATGCTTAACACACCCCAGGCATGCACAAGAACATAATTCTAAATATGTCTGCATGCAATAGGATTTTGCTTTCAAAAATCATTTAAGAGGACACTTTAATTCCCTCAACAAGTGAAAGAACAACCTTAATGACATATATACACACATATACAGGAAGAGAACATGGCACTCAATAGCAAAAGAATCAAAAGTCTTCTCAACTGCACAGAAAACATTTACTGAAACTAACCATATTATTGCAATATAAAGAAAGCCTTGCAAATAAATTTCAGGTCACAATGAAGTCAGAGTATGAATCTTTATCATACTAAAATTAAGTCAAAAATCAATAAGGAGAAGATAACTAAAAAATTAAATCCCCAGAAATTACAATAGCATTGCAAATCTATTGGTGAAACAGAAATCACAATGGGAATCAGAAAATATTTTGAACTTAATATTAAAGATAAGGAATTTCCAAACTTGTAAGATGCAGCTTACAACTGATGCTTAGGAAATTTATAACCTTTCATGAATATACCGGAAAAAGAAGGCTGATAAATCAATGACTTAAGCTTCCAACAACAGAGGCTAGGGAAAAAAAGTTAAGCTCAAAGAAAGCAGAAGAAATAAAGGTATAAGCAGAAACCAATGACTAGGGGAAAAGATACAACAGAGAAAACACAAAGCCAAAAACTAGCTCTTTGAAAAAATAGTAAAATTAATAGCTTTCTAATCAGGGAAAATAAAGAGGACACAAATTTACAGCACCAAAAATGATACCATAAATGATAAGGCTATTATAAAAATGTTACTATTTAGTTGGTACTTCAGATAAAAAGAGAAACTATTTGAAAAAACATAACTTACCAAAACTGATCAACAGAAAGAAAAAATCATAAATAGCCCTATTTTGATTAAAGCTGAATTCATTATTAAAAACACTCCACAGGGCAGCCTGGGTGGCTCAGCGGTTTAGCACCTGCCTTCGGCCCAGGGCCTGATCCTGCAGACCAGGGACTGAGTCCCACGTTGGGCTCCCTGCATGGAGCCTGCTTCTCCCTCTGCCTGTGTCTCTACCTGTCTCTCTCTGTATCTCTCATCAATCAATAAATAAAATCTTTAAAAAATAAAAATAAATAAAAACACTCCACAATGAAAACTTCCACAGATGGCTTTACTGTATAAGCTGTTCCCCAGAACAGGACACAAAAACAAATTTATCAGTATGTATGATGAAACCAGTGTTAGTTAACTTTTATACCAAAATCTGTTAAGCACATTTTAAGAAAGGAAGATAAAGAAAATCTCTCATGAACACAGATGTAAGAACCCTAAATAAACTAATAGCAAAATCAAACCTACCATCGCATAAAAAGTATACTATATTTCACAACGAATGGGGCTTTGAGTAGTGCAAGAGCAATCAACATTAGAATTAATAATGTAATCATCCTGTTAGCAAAAAGGAAAGACAGAACACCTAGATAAATGCAGAAAAAGCATTTGATAAAATTTGATACTCATTCTGGACAAAAATTATTTACAACTAGGAATAAGAAAAGCTTTCTTAATTTTACAAGTATCTTAAAACATACACCTATACCCCTAAAGTAAGAGTTCCTACTGAGATAAGGGACCACTGTCAGTGCTTTCATTCAACACTGTACTAGAAGTTCTAGCCTTAAGGCAAGAAAAATAAGAGGTATTAAGAACTGAAAAAGAAAAATGATCATCATTCATAGATAACATGAGTGTGCACAAAATAATGGAATTAACAAGCAATTTTGAACTGAATCTCTAAAATTACACTGACAGTTAAAGTATAAATTAACATAACCACTTTGGGAAAATGTCTGCAATACCTATTAAAGTTAAACAAATGAACACCTTACAACCCATCAAATCCACTGCTGGGTATATAGCCAACAGCATATATACTAATATTCATGAAAAACATGTACAAAAATGTCCCCGGTTGGACTCTCTATATAAATATGAAAAAAAAAAGGATTAGAGTCTTGTGATAGACAAAAACTTCTTAAAAATGACCCAAATGTCAATCAACAACAGAATGGATAAATTGTGGCACATTCATATACTGGAATTCTATATAGCAAGGAGATTGCAGCATGGATGAATCTCACAAATAATGTTAAGACAAAAAAAGCCTGGCATGCTGTATGATTTCATTCATACAAAGTTTTAAAACAGGTGAAACTAAAGGTATAAGTCACAAGAGCAAAGGTATAAATGGCAAGATTTTGAGAACTTGTGAATGATAAAGTTTTTAATTTAGAAAAAGTTAATTCAATGACAAAGCGTTCTGTAAAAGATATAATAAGTTGGGTTTTGTACAACTCAAGAGTTTGGATAAAGGAAGTAGGGGGAGTAGAGGTTGAATTACAAACATATTCAAAAAGGCCAATAAAATTATACATAATTATTATAATTTTACACAAGTGTGCACAGAGCAAAATGAGACAATGAGATGAGTGTTATTTATTGGCTTCCTATGAACCCAATAATGCAGAGTTTTACTATTCCAGGAGGTGCTCCCTAAGAGGGAACAAGACTCTAGTAGCCAACCCCTGCAAATACGCTTGTTACAGATTCTAGCAAGCCACTAAACAAACTTCTTTATCAAACGTTTAAGTCATATAACTTAGGGATTTTTCTCTGCAAAAGTATCTTCAATATTACAAAGAGAATCAAAGTGAAAATTTATTTTCTAATAATCTGCTTGATAGCCAACTTCCTGGAAACTCATCTGCTCTACAAGTGCTATCTAAAATGTATAACTTTGTCCTAAATAGTAGCAGCAACTTATAATAATATCAAGAGTATTTTGTAAAGACTTCCTACATGCCAAGCTCCAGTATGTATCTAATTTGGTTTCCAAAATAACTCCATGAGGAAGGTAGCAAGTGCCTCTGCCAATGTTACAGATGAGCAAACAAGGGTGCAAAAAGGTTATTTAACCTGCCCAAGGTTTTAATGCTAAAATATGGCAATATCAGCCTTGACTTGAGCTTAAGCTTATAATAAATTCTTAAGGAGATCCTTTCCAGCACCTGTTTCTGTTTGTAACAGAAGGAAAACAGGGAAGAGCTTGGTTTAGAAACCCTGAACAAAGGAGATTCATACCCTCTTCCAAACTCAAGTGGAAAATATAGAGCCTTCTATCAATTGAAAATTCCTAAATACCCAGATCAAATATTGCACCTAGGATGGAACTCTGAAAACATAGCATGGTTCTAGACAGAGAAGTGAGCACATTTATCTTTTATATCTTAATCTAACATTATCAATGAGATTGCAAGTTTTTTTTTACAAAAGAATAAAGACATAACAAGGTTGGAAAATAAGGGTGATATTGGTGGATCAGAAATTGAGAAATTCAAGGCACATAAATGGGAATAAATTAGCAAAGACATTAATTAGATGCGAACAAATTATGGAAAAATTAAGGAAGAAAAATCACTATCCAAGACAGGAGAGATATCCACAGTTCTTTCAAAGAGGCCCAAAGAAGAACCGACCTTTCATCAAATACAAAGGGCAGGAAAAGGCCAAGTGGCAATCATAAAGTTAATTATTTTAGAAATAGTGTTTGGGCTAGCTGAGACAGCTGAGACCCTCCCCCCTTTCCAAGGCTAGCAGTTGTGGCTTCTACCATCATGCCAAAAGCCAGAAACTGCTCTCTGAGGGAAGGTGGCCACCTGTCTGGGGACATTCCTTATAAGACTGCTTGAGAAACAAACAGGACTAAGATAGGACACAGAAAATTTGGAATGGGGTAGGGAGAAGAGATAATTCCTAACAGAAATTAAATGCTACACAAAATAAAGCCATCCTTACTTTGACAAGTGGGGGAAGGGGGTGGAAAGGGTCCCCAACCTATGCACACAATCTAAAGAGAAGTAGGTAATGTTGAAATACTTTGTCCACTTAAAATGAATGCATCTCTAAAGCCTTCCCATTCAGGGAAGAAGCCTGATGGGGAAGAGACCTATGGAACTTCAGGGAAAACCATGCCAGCCAAACACCATTATTTAGTAACCTACTTATTCACCACAATATATTAATGGAAAACTAAAGACAACAGACATTTGGGAAAAGATCCAAAAATGAAAAACAAAACAAAATAACTGGTAGAAATAAATGGAGGCAATACAGAGGGCAGAATGGTATACTCAAAAAAAGTTCTCATTAAGTCCACTTGAATAAAACAAGAATAAGCTTTGAAAAAGTGGTCACAAAAGATTAATTCTTGCAATTCTTATACATGGCCATAATTGATGCATGAGTGCAAAGTAAAGGATAAAAGACTACTTTTGAGGAGATAGACCAAATATACAAAGAACATAAGAAATAAGAGAAACTAGGGACCTGAAGGTCAGGTTGAAGAGAGAATATTCACCTAATAGGTGCTCCTGAAGGAAATAAAAACAAGAAAAATGGGACATATAAAAAGGAAAAAAAAGAAAGCGAAGCTACTACCATGATCTGAAGGAAGACACAAGTTTACAGACTGCCCTCACCAAGTTTCAACATACTCATTGAAAAAAGTATCTATTCATAGACACATCTTAGTAAAACTGCTCAATTTCACCATGTTATCTACAAAGGAACAAGTTACACTGAAATCTGAATGCCATTAAAACATAGGATAAATGCTTTTAAGATTCATAAGGAGAAAAAATTTAAACTTAGAATTCCATATTTAAATTTATTCATTAATGCAAGCCAAATAAAGGATATTTTCAGACAACAAATACTTGAAATTTGTCAGCCTATATAGATAATTACTCAATGAGGTATTCTGAACCCAAAGAAATCCAAATGCTTTTTGCATGACACACCTTTATGAGTTAAAACCATCTGAACATATGCTCAGCATACATGTTTATAAATAAATATAGCATTATACTAATATATTTGTGTATTATAAAGCATATCAAAATAATTAAATAATCAGATAAACATAATTTCAGATAATATTCCGACACCCCTTAAAATTATTCTGTGTATCCTCTTTAATGTGGATGGATGCTTCATTTTGAAGACCACAGTTCTAAATCAAATGAAAAACAAATCCAAGGGGAAAAAAACATGGAATTGAAGAACAGAACTGAACATGTCTCAGAAGAAGAGAAGGAAATTGAAAAAAACTAAAGGAGAATCTACCAAAATTTGATATTTGAAAATTTTTCAATTGCAGTTTTAATGTACACAGGATTACATTTCGTTCTCTTTGAGACCATTCTATTTTGTTCTACAGGAAGTGTTAAATAATCACATTGTAAATATCTCAAGGTTTAAAACTTTTAGTATTGATCTATAAATAAAGCAAAAAAGAATATACAGTTAGAAAAGAAAATGTAAATACCTTCATGATATAAAATTAACAATGACTAATTGGAAGATGAAGGGAGTATGGAGAGGACCAAGGCTATCTATCATTCCTAGAGGTAATACTATCCAGAGCTAAAAAAATAAAAAATAAAAAATAAAAAATAATAATAAAAACCACTAACAGAAATAAAAGCAGTCCCATTTACAGTGAAAGGTGGAACTGGGAGTGGGAAGATTACTTCTTATCCTTTTCACTCTCATGTAACATGAATCTCAACACAATTAGGACTTCTATTTTTAAAAAGTAGTATTAGCCAGGAGGGGGGAGCAGTATATAATACAGTATGCCCATTTATTATATTATTATTTTCTTTAGTATGCCTATTTAGAAAACTGAAATTCATTACTCATTTCCATAGCTCACATTAAACACTCCTATTATCATCTCCATCACCCCCTTCATTTAAGTGCATTTTACTACTTAATGTACTATGATTTCAATGAAGGTTTTTTGTTTTATCTATTTCTGTACTGCAAAGCCTCAGTGTGTAAAGAGGGAGAAGGATTAATTATATGGCTTAAGGGAATTAATGGAATAGCTAATTATAACTAATATACATACATAAGAACAGAAAAGTCATATTGTAGTTCCCACTGCTTAAAAATCTAAAGTTCACTAAAATGTGTATACCACGAGAGAAGAAAAGTCTCCTCTTCCAAACAGAAAGTTACTGACACTCAGTAGAATGATTTAACTCAGTGGTAGTATATCCAGACACAGTGCTGAGAAGAATCTTTGGGGGAAGGAGCAGATGGTGATAAATATACCAATGGCAATATTTTAAACTTTCAAGAAAAAAACTGGCTATAGATGGGGAGACCATTCCTTCTTCCTGGCGATAAGGGGAATACCAAAAGAGCTGCAGGGAGTAGGAGGAGTACATGGACACCAGGAGCCATGGCTGCTGTTGATGAAATTATATGGGGCCTTAGTCTTAAAGGAAAAAAAAAATGCATGGGGTTGAAACAATACCTTTGTTTACCTTATAATCTACTTGCCTGGGCTTTTATTTCTTTCCTATTTTGACTACTGAGAGGCTTAAGTAAAATAACTGTCTTATAGTTTGAACTATAATATGAAAAGCAGAAGAATATTGGTAATTTTATATGATCCAGCTTAATGGTGCCAGTCTCTAGAACCACCCAGAAGGGTTGTTAAGCCAGAACGCTATGCCCAAACTCAGAATTAATGATTTAGTGGGTCTGAATTGGGCCCTAGAATGTGCATTTCTAACAAAGATCTGAGGTGGAACTGGTGCCGCTGATCTAGGGATCTCACCTGTATGAGGGTTCGATCGGAAAGCTATTAATATTATAAATACAAAAAAAAAAAAAAAAAAAACCCTCATCATCACTACCCTAACTATCCAGGTGTCCCAGCTCTGACTAAATCTTTCACTTTACTTAAGTGTTATCCTGCAGGATTAGGTCAGCTTTCAATTTTTTTTCCAGGGTCTTATGGACTCTTCTTTTGAAATTCACAACATCTGATCACTGAAAGTAAGTAGGTAATTTAATTGCATACATACATGGAAACTTTACAAGGATAGGCAAAACACAGACATTTAATGACAATTCTTTTTCTATTTGATGATTCCTAAAGGTCATTAATACATTGTGGTGAAGGTATCTACAGAGATTTAAAGCCTCTGCTTATTGCTGCCTTGTCAACACCAAAGTCCTCCCTTAAAACAAAAACCAAAAACGGGATCCCTGGGTGGCTCAGCGGTGGGGCGCCTGCCTTTGGCCCAGGGCACGATCCTGGAGTCCCGGGATCCCCGCATCGGGCTCCTGGCATGGAGCCTGCTTTTCCCTCCTCCTGTGTCTCTGCCTCTCTCTCTCTCTCTCTCTCTCTCTCACGAATAATAAATAAATCTTAAAAAAAAAAAAAAAGACTAAAAGTCAACCCCTGCATATGCACATTGTAACTTCAAAAAAAATCACTGCATTTCTGTTGCTTTATTAAAATTTCAGAGAAAGGATTAAAAGTAAAAAATCATTTAACAACAATCCTAGGTATAGATACGTCATTTTCCTTAACAACGGATAAAAATGGGGGAAAATAAGCTCTTGGGTCCGTGTATTCTATTCCTAGCCATTTTCTGCAAACGCTGAGCTTTAGCTATACAAAGAGTCTGGGGAAAGTATCATTAAGTCCCACCGGGTTCTACAACAACTTAATACAGTAAAACTCATACCCTGTAGACTAAGACTTACTTGATATCACCACATAATTTCCTCACACTGCGATGAACTTCTTTTAAAAAAATAAACTACAGATCATTTCAGAACGAGATTGCTTTTCCTACAGCATAACATAATTAAGGACACTCTGGATCTCTGGAAGCTACTTTTAAAAATCATTTGCAAACAACTACAATTTTATGTCCCGTGAGTTGCTGCAAGTTTAATTGTTTTCTTACTACTTATGTAATACACGTCAAATACAAGCACAATCAAGAAAAATACAAGCCTATCTGCAAATATATATTTTACTTTTTAAAAGGAGGTTATTTCCAGAAATCTCATAAAGACAGGAGGGGTTTTTAAAAATCAGCTTTCATTAGCATGACAGTTTTTAAGCATGGTTAATAACCTCATAAGGTAAGATTTTATTTTATTTTATTTTATTTTATTTTATTTTATTTTATTTTATTTTTTTTATAAGGTAAGATTTTAAATTGTGAACTCAAAAGTGGTGAGACTTTTGAGTTTAAGCAGTCAGGAGACTATTCATTCAAAGTGGCCAAGTTGCAAAACATTTGTTTTTTCATTTTTTTTAAATCAATTATTCATTCCTTTAGTCTCTCTCATATTCACTGACCCATTGGGGAACCTACACTCATTTAGACCCCACTGAAACTAGGAAGGATGACAGATAGCCCCTGACCTCATAATTTGAACTAGATCTTGTAGGTCTCTTAGGGAAAAATCTTCCATAATTTCAAACGTGCTTAAGAGAACAAACAAAATGTAAAAAACCTGATCGTGTCTTTTTTGGTAAAAATTTCAAAAAGCTAAAACTAAATGTTGTTACCCAAATACACGTGTGTGTGTGTGTGTGTGTGTGTGTGTATTTTTTAAAGTAGTCTCCATGTCCAGCGTGGAGCCCAATGCAGGGCTTGAACTCACAACCTGGAATCAAGACCTGAGCTGAGATCAAAAGTTAGACGCTTAACCAACTAAGCTACCCAGGTGCCCCTATATGTATATACTTTAAAGTAGCCCAAGTACAAATAAGGGAACAAGATCATCTAGATACTTTTAATACCAAAGCATTACCTTGAGTTCACGATAGTCTCTAAAATCAAGTTACTTAGGCATTAGTCTAATTTTTGAAAATTTTAGCAATGGCTTAAAGATCCTAACAAGACAATCAGAAATTACCTATGCATAATTTGTTCTGTTTAAAATGTATGAAAAGCATGACAATATATGTTATAAACTTTTTGATATAATTTAAAAATGTTAATTTGCCTAATTCAAGAACTAATTTATAAGTTACAGTACCATACCACACTTCTTTTACCCAACTCAAAGTAGTAAATTATCTCAATTAACAAATGATAATTTAATCTTATCCTTTCTATAAGCACCAACACTTTAATCTGTACATCTTAATTGCCACCTCTTCTATAAAACTTTTACTAACCAATCTATAACTCCACATATTTCCTCAGTAAAATGAATTACTCTCTAACTACTCAAGTACTTGTATAACCAATGCCTCTTGCATAGAATTTATTGTAGTTATTAGTACAATAATCCATAAGATTTTACTTTACACTTCAGAACTTTACTCTTTCACGTATTAGCTAACTGGATCCTCTAAAAACCCTGTGAAGTAGATACTTCTATTTTGCAGATAAGGAAACTGAAACACAGAAGCAACGTGATTCATGGTCATACAGTTAAGAAACAACAACAAAGTAGTCAAAAATTAAATCCAAGGGTTTTAGTTGATAATACACTTTTTCTTTATATATATATATATTTAAAAAAATTTTACTTATTTATTCATGAGAGAGACAGAGAGACAGGCAGAGACATAGGCAGAGGAGAAGCAGGTTCCCTGCGGGGAGCCTGATGTGAAACTTGATCCCAGGACCCTGGGATTACGACCTGAGCCAAAAGCAGATGCTCAACCACTGAGTCACCCAGGTGTCCCATAATACAACAATTTTTCTAATTCATCAAATACGCCTAACTAGTTAAGAGTACTGTATTTTTATATTTATGTAACCATGGCTTCATACCGAAGGCAACAGATAGCAAAGATATACTACCTGGTTTGAGTTAGCTATGGAAAAAGTATTATATATGTTTTAGGAAGCATATAATTTATTGCCACCTAGAAAACTAAGTAGCAAATATAATTTTGTATTACAGAATGATACAGGAAATACTATCAGGGTTTTAAGAATTTGGTTTCTGATATTAGACTTAAATTCAAAGCCTGAAGCTGTGTGAGGTCTCTGGGCCTCGGTTTTGTTTGTAAAATAATAATAAATGGTAATACTTCAACAAATGAAGTAATAAATGGCAATTACCTCATATGACTAGTGTACTATGTGGAAATGTATAGAAAACATCTAGATTGCGCCTGGTATACAGAAAGTGCTGAATAAATGTTTATTGCGCATACCAATATTAAACTCAAAGATAGAACTAGTTTACAAGACAGTAACAGTCTCATAAACTACTAAGAGGAGCAAAGTCCAATTTCCTCTAAATATGTTATTTTCAGGTCTTATTTTTGTTTTTTCAACCTTTATCACTTGGCTGTCCAACAAACTGTATCAGCTATTAACTGCTGCTCGCACATTGCTTATCTCTAATGGCTTCAGTTCCTTTTCAATGCAAGTAATGTGGAGGTATAACTGGAAAAAGAATGATGTCCAAATGTCTCTTAGGAATCATGTAACACTCAAGGAAACTTTTTTTTTTAAAGATTTTATGTATTTATTCATGAGATACACACACACACACACACACACACAGAGGCAGAGACACAGGCAGAGGGAGAAGCAGGCTCCATGCAGGGAGCCCAATGTGGGGTTTGATCCGGGGTCTCCAGGATCAGGCCCTGGGCTGAAGGCGGTGCTAAACCCCTGTGCCACGCGGGCTGCCTGCAAGGAAACTTTCTGGTGTAATGAAAATGTCCTGTATCTTGACTGGGCTGTTGTTACACAGGTGAATATATTTGTTAAAACTCACTGAAATATAACTGGAAGACCTGTATATAAAACAATGGAAATAAAGGACTTATAACCCTTGAACAAGTTACTTTTCTTTTCTGGCCCTTAGCATCCTCATCTTCAGAAAGAAGAATTCCTCACCCAGGAAGATTTCAGTGAGTATTAAAGGAGATAAGGTCTGAAAAGTACTAACGGTAGTTTCTGCAGTTAGTTGCCAATTCTGGATCCACTAAAATTAACCCTAGACATTTTTCAAATTTACCTAAGTCCTAAAACAAGGATTCAAGACAAAAGCTGTATTTCCCTTTTCTTACTTTTCCCAACTTTGATTGGTGTTTTTGCCCTCAGTTATGTTTTGTTGTTTTTATTTTTTACAAAGTCATAATCTTTAGCTTTCATATTTCTCTTCCTGCTCTAGGTTTTGCAGGGATCAAAATTTTTTACCTTTAAAGTGAAGACTTCTGTACCCATCTTGCTCAAAGCTAATCAATCTACTACTATTCCTTCCTCCAAGAGTTTAGTGCTTCAATGACAAAACACAGAAACCCACTGCCAGAGATAAGAATTTTAATAATTGTCTAGAGATCTGAAAGATATACAATTTTGAAATGTCATCTAGTCAGCCTCTGAAAATCAAGAATAGTCTCCAAATATTTCAGCGACCCTTAATAACCCACTAAGAAACTACCATCCACTGATTTATGTAAAGTTATATAATTTATTTCCGGTATTACTCTTTCAAATGTAAAAATGTCTAATTAAAATTGGGGTAATTAATTCCATTTTTGAAAATACAATTGTGTTAAAGAAACAGTTCCTTTTAATAGTTCTCAAATAATTTTTTAAAAGTGTCTAAGCAATGTCCTTTGTTCTAGAATTCTAGGACACTGAAACAACTTCACATTCATCTAGCATGTACTGAACAAACATTAAGTACCTAAAAGGTAAGGCACCAGGCACTGGAGAAATAAACACAAGGTCAGAGAGGCAAATACCTAAAGAAACTAACACAGAATTGCTAAAATAAAGTCCTTTCCTTACACCTGTGAAGAATCTAGAAAAAGGAGACAGACACAGAATTCTTTCAACCTTCCAGTGTGGCTTCCAGACCACTTTTCTAAACTTCTGCCAAAACCATATGACAACCACATGAATGAGGTGTTATGTTCTCTTACCCTCTTCTCCCTTTTATCATCTTCTCATCCCTCTTCCAGTCAGGCTCCTTTATGGAGGACTTCAACACTTGTCTCCATGTCTTTTTCACAGTTCTTGCCATCACTTTGTATGGCCGAACTCCTGTTCACTTCCAAACTCCCAGCATCAGAGTTACTTCACCTTCCTGAATGATCTTATCCACTTGAAATTTTAGCAATCTTTTTCAAAGATTCTGACTTAGAACTTATTACCTAAAATAGCTTGGGCAAATGATGAAAATTAGGCTTCAGTATACCATTTTTATAATAGAACTTATTCCTTTCTGTCACCAATTTAATCCCAATACTGATTCACAACATTTCATTAAGCCCTATCCATTCTTGTCATTATGCCCATTTTGGCCTCACTTATTCTAATCAAACTCAAAACACCCACAATACCTCACTTCAAACACTCTCTAGCAAACATCCTTCACATTTCTCTCCTTTGCTATTTTACTACAGCGATTCTGTAAACCTTCCACTCCATGTCAATCTAACCACCCACAACTTGCTCTTTCATTTGGGTTTCTGAGCAATGGTGTAAAAAATCTTTATAAGCAGAAGAGTAGTTTCTTAAGTGGATGCTTTCATTAAGTACATAGTTCTGTTTTTAACTGTTGTCAAAAGGGTTTGTTGCACAATAAGTCTTAACAAATAATGAAATAAATTAAATTAGAAATTCAGTTCCTCAGTTGTATTAAACTCATTTTAAGTGCCCAATAGACACAAGTGGCTAGTGGCTACCACAATGTAAAGTGGAGATTATAGAATGCTGCCATCATAGCACAAAGCTTTATTATAATTGTTGCTCTACACATTCCATGGCAGGACGAGACAGCCACTATCTATTTCAGCTCAAGTAGCCTATAATTTCCCACTGCCTACTGCCATCCTTGTGACTCCAATCTTGTAGGCTACAGCACCCGACATGGAACAAGTTGGTACCTAAAGTAGTCAATAAGGGCAGTGGCATCACCTATCTCTTAACACCTGAGACCAGAAGTTGGTTGCCCACCTCCCGTTATTTGCATCCCAGACCACTTAACAATCATAGAAATCCCCATCTTGATTAACTGTCATTAAAGGAAAGAAGGGTTAGAAAAAGAGAGTTGTACTTAGTAGATTCCTTTCAGATTTTACCACCTGTTAAAGACAGAACTCATTATTACACATTCATTTTATATATCACTAGACTAGATCACAGCAGCAGCTGGAAGTAAAAATCTACCAAACCCACCCAGGATTATAATTCAACAATTAGTAAATAATACTTCATTAAAAAGATATCTACTACAAATGCTAAATAGAACAAGGACAATGAGACACAAGACTAAATTAGTACTACCTAAATAAAAGTAGGATAAACCATTGTCCTCAAAAAAGGTAAAAGAAACTACACTTACTGGATCTTTCAGTTATTAAAATCTATGGAAAAAAATTGGCAAAATAGTATGCCTTAGGATAAAGGGTAGTAGGGATCCACATGTCTACATCATTATATCCAGCATGCACATCACCATTAAAATGACTTTATTTTCCTTAAAGAAAAACATTTTCTTGAAGAAAAACATTTCAGATAGCTGCTTAGTTTACAGGGGAGAAAAAAGAAAAATAAATCAAGAGAAAGAAATAAAGCAAAATGACCCATGAAGAACAATATGTTAGGAGATCCTGAATTTTAAGCCAGTCTTTTCTGAAATGATGTAGCACATGGTCAAACTGGAGTTAACAAAAGATTATTGAATCCACCTATCAGCCCTACCTCTCCACTAGGAAATGCTTTGCAAAATAACCTGAATCATTTTTTATACCTCATGGGAACACTTTAAGGACATGAATGCCATCTCAGCTCTTCTGATGAGCTAATAATTCCAAGATTCTCATGACTAGCAATAATCAGTAACTACTTACGAATGTGTAAAGCACAAGTATTTATCAAATGGCTGCTCTACCCAGGAACAGTATTTTCCAGCAGTAAGGAATGAAGTCAGATATAAAAATATTATCTATAAAAAAGCATATGAAAATGTTAAAAAGGGGTTGTGGCCTGGGTGGTTCAGTGGTTGAGCATCTGCCTTCAGCTCAAGTTGTGATCCCAGGGTCCTGGGATTGAGTCCTGCATCAAACTCCCTATAGGGAGCCGGCTTCTCCCTCTATGTCTCTGCCTCTCTCTGTGTGTCTCTCAGAATAAATAAAATCTTAAAAAAAAAAAAAAAAAGCAAATGTTAAAAAGGTAAAACTATCTTAACCTGCAGTTATCAGTTTATATGTGTGTTTTAATAGAAGAAATTAAGAATAAAAGGTACAGGAATGACACTTCCTTACATAAACTCTAACATGATCTACATTCATTGAGGAATAACCACAATCTTAATACTTTCAGGATACACAGGTAGAAATATTTTTTGCATCCTTGGTTTTCACTACACAATTTAATAATGAAAACTATATTAGCACCACTGCATTCTGTTGACACAAGATGAAACTCCACATATAATAAAAAATATTCTTTATAATAAAAAATTAAATATAAAACAGTACACAGCATGCTGTGGGCATATGGTAAAATTATGTCAACTTTCAAGATCTGAAAACTGAGTAAGCCCTGCTGTGTAGATATTTTCCTTATTTAAGGGGTAGCAGACCTTAACAACAACAAAAAAGTGAACCTACACAACCTACAATTTGGGTAGAAAGTTAAGTAAGAGCAAGTTCATTCTAGCATTGTGTAATGAGAGCTTTGAGCCAATGTTGCAGACTCACTCCATAAACTAGCCTACAAAACTTTTCTCCAGCTTGCAAAATCTTAAAGCCTTCCCCATGTTTAGCAATAGTTAGGCAGAAATACGCCATCTGTCAGAAAGTCAGTGAACTATACAGTGAAGCTATCATTTTCATGACAGTCTCATTTTCCTTAAATTATACTTAAATTTGTTTTATATTCTGCATCTTAACTGACAAGGCAGCCAGAATCATCTGATGGGTTTTGTGAAAATAAACATGTCTCTATTCCACTTTTCCTTGGTGTGCATGCGGGTACGAGTGGGAAAAGGAACCATGCTTATTTTGAAAACCTAGCCTTTTCACAATGCAATACCACTTTACATCCACCAGAATGGCTAAATAAATGAGACAATATCAAGCAAGTGTTGCAGAGTATATGGGACAAATGGAACTCTCATTCACTACTGATGAGAGTATAAACTGATATAACCACTTTGGAAAACAATGGACAATACATGCTAAAACTGAACAGAAGTACACACCATGACCCCACTACAAGGAAAATACACTACACAAATGTGTATGTGTGCAGCAAAAGACACATAAGAATATTCTATAGGAGCACTATTCATGGCAGCTCAAAACTGCAAACAACCTAGATGTTCATTCACAGTAGAGTGGAGGGGCACCCAGGTGGCTCAGTCAGTTCTACATTTGCCTTCAGCTCAGGTCATAATCCTGGAGTCCTGGGATCCAGCCCAGCTGAGCTCCCTGCTCAGTGGGAGCCTGCTTCGCCCTCTCCTCCCTGCTCCTGCTCTCACTGTCACTATCTCCATTTCTCTCTCTCAAATAAATAACGAGAATCTTAAAAATAATAATAATAAATAAGCCAAAGAATAAAAAACCCAGTAGAGTGGGTTTTATGGCATAATTTATGGCATATACAGTAATACAGTGACACAGTATTATAGAACAACTAGAATGAATAAGCTACTGCTATGCACTACACCAATGGATCATATAAAAATAAATGGTTCTGCCAGCACCTGGGTGGCTTAGTCAGTTGTGTCTGATTACTGATTTGAACTCAGGTCATGATATCAGGGTTGAGCCCCGTACTGGGCGTGAAGCCTGCTTGGGATTTTCTCTCCCTCTCCTCCTTCTGGCCAACTTGTGCTTCCTTACATATACTTTCTCTCTCTCTCTCTCTCTCTCTTTCTCAATAAAAAAATAAAATAATGATGATGATGATGATAATAAAAATAAATAAATATTTTGGGTAAGAAGCCAGACAAAGCTGTACATGCTGTATGATGCTGTATGATATGCATGTCTTCAAATGTATATTAAACTTCAATAAAAATTCACCTAAAATAAAAAAAAATACATAATAGCAGCTTAATGCCTACATGTCTGTGATAAAATCCTGTCCCCAGTGCCATGTTCCTAGCAGTCTAAAATCAAAACACTTTTTAAAATCTTTCCTCATGACAATTTAAAAACATTTTTATATTAAAACAAAGAAGGCTGTATTAACGTTATAGAAACCAAGAGTCAAATCCTTTTCTGGAGCAAACACTAAAAATATTTGAAAAAAAAATTTTAACACAAAGCTCTCCTCCACCACTACCTTGACCATTCATACAGAGCTTCACCTCCCTTCCATCAACAAAGAATTCACTCTTCTGCCAATCATTTAGAAGAAACCCTTGAAAAGTAATGACCTACCCTAGCAGGGTAGTTATAAGGATTAAAACTAAGAGTGCAGCATTGTGCCCAAGCATTCAATGATTAGACAGTATTTATAAATTCCAAATAATGAGGATTCCAGGTCAACTGCTATTTCCAATTCATCAATGTAAAAATAGAACCTAATATTTAAGAGCTGGTCAATAACCATTTATGGAATAAATGAATCACGGTGAGCTCAAAACAGAAAGAACAAAAACAAAGCAAAAGTGAGAATGAAGAAAAAAATCAAGAAGTTCAAAGGAAGGTCTTAACCTATTTTTATTATTAGAGCATATGACAAGATTTTAAATATCAAATGAATCAATCATGAAAATAAAAACTGCCTCAGTATTATTTTTCCTCCATGTATTTCACAATGCAAGAAGTGGGATGTTTTAACTAAAATTAAAACACCGTTCTTTAATTTGAAACTCTTTAAAAATATTTCTGAATGAATTTCTTATGAAGTTGACAAGAATCATTAAATATATCACAGGTTATTTTCAAGATATTCATCATAGCAATCAATATTCTGACCATGTCTTAACACACATGAAAAGACTATTTTTATGAAAATAAAAATGCAACTTAGATATCAAAGTTGTCAAGACTGTCATCTCACATTAGTTTTAAAAGACATAAAAAATAAAAATAAGATAAATCAACAAAACACTTTAATCTTCATTGGGTGCTCCAAATACCAATGGCCCATTTAATAAGGCCCCTTGTCCCTCCCTTTCAAACACATTTACCTGCATATCCTAGATCAGAAACAGCAATATTGTTCTTAATTAACCAACATTTACACAAAGCATTTAATTATGTAAAAAGCACTATTCTAAATGTGACTATAATTTGGTTCTTACATAATACTCTTTCAAGGTAAATACTGTTACCATTTCCTTTTTTTTTTTTTTCTCAGAGTTACCATTTCCATTTTATAGATGAGAATGTTGAGGCAGAGATGCTAAGTAACTACTTAAATTCAAAGGTTTTAAAAGTTATTTATTTATTTGAGAGAGAGAGAGGGAGAGAGAGAGAAAGCATGAGACAGAGCAGAGAGCACAAGCAGGGAGTGCGGAGAAGCAGGCTCCCTATGGAGCAGGGAGCCTATGTGGGGCTCAGTCCCAGGACATCAAGATTGTGACCTGAACCAAAGGCAGACACGTTAAAGCAGGATAAATTTTCATTTCATGTTTGGGAGGTGACTTATTTTGAAAAACTTTGGTCATAATCACAAAATGAAGTATTAATGCCACATTTCATGAATTCTAAGATACCCATTTTTTCCCATATTTTGATATTTCTAAAATTGATGGCATTTTGCAATCGTAATTGATAGTGTTTTCTCCCGTTGGGTACACAAAATAATGGTGCATCTTGTAATTAATGGCAAATACCATTCAAAAAATTATAGTATTATCTATATTTAATGAGATGATTTTCTAAATGTACTTGACAGTGTTGGGTACAAATGCTTTAAAAAGGGCAGTTCTTCCCTATAAACAAAATCTATGAGAAAATTCTATGAAAATACCTTTACACTATGGTAAGCTGCTAGTTTCTCAGGCCCATATTCAAATATACTTGATTATACTTTGTGAGAAAGAAATACAGATTTTGTTATACAATTCAATGATGCAACTTTCATTGATAAGTGACTTGCTATGGGGGGGAAGCACACAAATAAAACAGTGAAAATAAGATACTTGAGAAAATAAAAATCATCAAGACTAAAACATAAATCAAGGTACTCCCAAATACCACTTGATTCAAGCCAGTTTCTCAAATGTCACTGATAAAATACATGAAAAAAATATTTTCAAGTTTTAAAAAATATACTTTAGGGACATCTGAATGGCTCAGCCAGTTAAACGTCTGACTCTTGATTTTTAGCTCAGGTCATCTCAGGGTCCTTAGATGGAGCCCTATGGCAGGTTCTGCACTAGGAGTGAGCCTGCTTAAGATTCTCTCCCTTTCCTTTGGCCCCCCTCTCTCAAAAATAAATAAATAATACACTTTTAATGCAATCAGAAATGACAAATTTGCTTAGTGTCTGCCCACTTGAGCTCTAACAAAACTGGACATATTAAACTTGAAGCTCAAATGCCATGCAGAATAACTAAAAAAGGTTTAAACTGATCCTAAAAATAGCCGAAGTTTTTAATTAAATCAAATTCAATTAATTTAATTATTTTGTAGCTTCCTATGTTGATATTTGCCTTGACAATTTCAGAATGAATTTATATTCAATGATCGTGTGTGTGTGTGTGTGTGTGTGTGTGACTTCCAGGATGAAAACTACCTTTCAGGGAAATTTCCCACTAAAACAAAAATTGTATCCAAATTACAACTGAGTAAAGCGCCTTGAATCTATTGCACTCTTTACCTTAAAATCGCTTAATTACCTTGAGGGAGAGGGGTGGTGGGAGAAGTAGAAATGCATATATACACAATAAAGAACTGTTAAATTTACTTCAGAAAACATGTCCAGACAGGAAACAATAGTTTCTCCTTTGCTAACTAATCTCAAATAGTATTTTAAAAGAATCATACTACTTTTAAATCATACTACAACCTTTGAGATCTTGCATTACTTAATAGAGTAAAGCAACTCTTTTTAAATTGTCATTCCTATTTATTCTCATATCTAATAAAGAATGAGAGTAAATACAACAATCTCAAAGGAGTATTTTCTCAGCACACTGCACGAATTTTCTCATATTTCTTATATATTTTCTCATACTGCACGGATGAATCACTTCCATCACACACTTGCTTTTGGTGTATAAACAACCTATGGCAATCATGGTTTGAGGTAACACCATTTTATATTTGTAGATAATTTTCTTTATTTGCTATCTTTAACTTATGTAAAGTTTTGTTTCACATACAGTAGTTATAGAACACGATTCAAAATATAATGCTAATAATTATTCTGTTCTCCTTTAGAACATACAGAACATCAGAGCTTTACATATATGTATAAATAGGAAGCCTCAAAAGGTATGCCTCTAAGAACCATAGTAATACATGAAATATATACAGTTGTTACGGAAGATTCAGTAAGATTTAAGGAACCAAAAACCAGGGGGAAAGCAAGAACAAAAAATATTAAATAATAAAAATAAACTTTAAGTAAGAGCTACAATTTTCCTAACAAAATTTAAGGGAGACTGCCTTAGCCAATCAGAGTTAACATTTCTATAATAACTCACTGAATTCAGAAGCAAATTTTGATAATGCCCATTCCCCTTTTATTTTAAAGCAGACAAATTCTAGAACCTTTACTCCTTTACTGTGTCTTTAAAATCCATTTAACCTCATTTTCCCTTTTAACACACTATGTTTTTTTTATCTTGCCAATAAGTTTTTGCCAACCACAGTGCTCTTCAGAAAGTAATCCCTACAGATGACCTGTGTCCTACTATAGTGCAAGAGAGTAAATCCAGGGACATTTAGACAACTATCAAAAATAGTATTTATGGCATCAGGGGCCTGTTCTTATTCTATGGAGTCCAAAAGCACTATGAATAACCATATACCTGAGGTTTAGTAGTAAACTCTTAAAATCCTTACCAAAGCCTTCATTTTTAACTAAGTTTCAGAAAAAGTTTGTATGCATTACATTTCTCCCATTAAAAAAAAAAAAAATCAAAGCATAACCAAGATTTTTGAGTTATGCTAATCAATTACTTAATGATTCTATTAGTATGGATGTAATATATAAAGTCAGCCAATAAAAATAAAACATCACCTTGAAAAGAAATGCTACAACAAATATAATCTTCAACTTTTGAAGATATTCAGAGGTGTCTCCATATTTGGTGTCCACATGGGTAGTGATATTAATCAAAATGGCACACAGAAAGAGGTACACAAGTGCAAGAGAAAAACTTTTGAATGGCACAATCTACCATGCATATGACAATCCCTTGCCTTTGCATGCTTTCAAAATACTTGAAATATCATTTCTTTAAACTACTCCACCACTGCACTGCCCTCTCCACCTCTCTTGTCTTTCAGAAAGACTCAAGTGTCATTTTCCTTAGGAAGCCTTCCCTGATGCCTCTTCTCCGTGCTTCCAAGGCAACCTGAATAAGCTGCAATGACAGTACCAATCACACTAACAATATTTAACTGTCCAATGCCCTTAGTCTCTTAAGTTTAATCACAGTTCTAGAAGTTTAATATTCAATACCTGATGAATAATAGTTCTTTAAAAACATTCTGCCTGAGTATGTTCTGAATGAATGAGTTGTAGGAAGAATTCGAGATGCTTATAGAATATCTACATGGTGATAAATAGAAATAGAGTCTAAATTGAGTTAGGAAGATGGCTCATATTATAGATATGATAATTTTGTCCTAAATTTGGGATTGTTGCTTTGGCAGATTTAAACAAATTTCATCATCAACTAGTTTATGGATAGACTACTGAGAAATATAAAATTTTCATGTTGCAGGGTGCCTCAGCAGGTTGTGTCTGACTCTGGATTTTAGCTCAGTCTCATGATCCTGAGATCCTGGTGTCAGGCTCCATATTCTGGGCATGGAACCTGCTTAAGATTCTGTCTCCCTCTGCCCCTTGCCCCCAATAACTAACTAAATAAAAATAATAAAATTTTATTCATGTTGCTTAATCCAAAGAGTACTTTTTTTTAGTTGCCCACTTGAGTTCTCAGTTTCATTCAACATAGCTGACATACTTGATGATCCACTCCTTCCTTTTACAAATAGCCTATTGTCTATTGCCTTGGCTTCGGTGATGTCAAGGAAAATTTCTTCCCAACTCTGGCTATACCTTTTCAGTCTCCTTTGCTACATTTCTTTTTCCCAAAATTTAAATGCTGAAAATTCACAGGGGACTACTATATCTCTTTATCATCTCTCTCCCTGGGCAATCTCATTCCCCATCTGCCACAGTAAGATATCAATTGTAAGCCATATACTTAGGATTCCCAAATGAATTATGATCAATACTCTCTTTGCTTCCCAGAAACTAACAAAAAACAAAACACAACAAAAAACCTGCTCTTCTCCCCAGTATTCTCTGTTAGTCACAAGAATCGTCAACCCTAGAAATTCTGCCTTCTTTTCTCTCTAGACCCTTTAATCTAATTTATCACCAAATCCTATCAAATTACTCCCCTTTAATCTAGCTACTTTCTATTCCTGCCGTACTGGACCAAGACTCCATCATCTCTTGCCTACAGTACTATATTAGCTGAACTCAATTCTACTCAAAGGTGTGGTCTGCAGACCAAGAGTCATCCATGAACTGTTACTGGTCTGAAACAAGGTAAATACAGTATCTAGAAGTATTTAGAAATTTGTACACCGATTTGACAACTGCCACAACATCCATTTTATTCTGTGTCAGAAAAGTACCAGTACAGGTTAGAAACCAATCAAAACCAAACCAAAGCAGGTCCTTCTCCACAGATAAGTTTGAGAACCACTAGCCTAACTGGTTTCCCTGCATTTATACTTGCCTTTCTCCAATGTGCCCTCTGCAGAGGAATCAAGTATATTTTTAAAGAAAAAATCTAAGTAACTTATTCAGCTTTTTAACATTATCCAGTGGCTTCCCACTGCCAGAATTTAAGTAAAAATGCTTAGCAATGATTGACTATTGTTATCTGCTCTAATCTCATTTTGCATCACCCAGCTTTTCAGTTCTAGAAAGCTGAAATTGCCAACATTACTTGAGTAACTCGTTAATCCTTCAGATTTAACCTAAAAGTCATTTGTCCAGAGGAGAATTTCCTGATACATTAGTGGGTTTTCATTGCTTAATATTATTAAGTGTCCTTTGTGGCAATTATCATAATTTTAATTATTATTTTTGTAATTAGCTATCTAGTTTCTTAATTCCAATAGCTTCTGCTTCCAAGAATACAGGTACATTCCTTCCATTAACACACATTACCAGAGCCTAGCAGAGTGCCTGGCACATATTATTTGTTCAATAAACTTTTCTAAGTGAATAAATCTATGTTAGGAAACATAATGGTGAGCAGGACCACCAAAATGCAAATACCTTCAATATCTAGTCATACTTAAGACTTGGGATAAGTCTGTGTACTTACTATGTGCTTTACAAAAGCTACATCTCCTTTACTTCTCTAAACAACCTAAAAAAGGAAACTTCACTGTCAGAATTTTTTTTTTTTCTTTACCCAGAAAGGTGAAGAACTTGGCCTAAAGCAACCAACAGGAACTGGAAGATCTGAGAGGCAACAAAAAGTAATAGATTACCCAATATCATCTGGCTCCATTACTTATAAATCTGTGTGATTTTATGGAAGTCAAATAATGTCTCAGCTTCTCAGGTTCCTTATCTGTGAAAGAGATATAATAAAGCCTTCTTCAAGAGATAGTTATTATAACTGAGGTTTAAACAAGATGTAAATTATTTGAAACAGTGCCTGGCACAGTGTTTTATAAGTGTTAGTGACTACCATTACCTTTTATATTTTACCTGCTTACTTGCTTATTGTCTGTCAGTGCCACATTAAAATAAATTACAAAAAAGCAGATTCCATATTATTATTTTCTGATGGAGCTTTTCTCCAAAAATTAAGCCCTAAATAGAAACTGACTTAAGAGATTATTTACTCAGTTCTCTCAATGTACAAAGCTAGTACCATTTCAGGTCCATAAGAGAGGAGTTAATTCATTATATGCCTTGGATACCTTAGAGCAATTAGGGCTTGATATTCACTAGAACTCTTGGCCCAGAAGGGCTGCTCCTGTGTATCCTCAATGCCTGGCATGAAGTAAGTGCTCATTAAATAATTTTAGAAAGAATATGTACAAAATCAAAGGAAGAGTGCTCAGCACAGAGTAGATGCTGAATGTCAATTTCATTCCACCCCCTTCAAAGTTCCTACAAACTTTCAAAGTCTTACTCTAGGGGAGTAATTTTTCTTGAACCAGGGCTTACACCATTCAAAGCCAAAAATGCAGAATACAGACAACAGGAAAGCCAAAAGACAAAGAAACCAGTGTTGGCAGAAACTATGTGAAAGATAGGTAGAATCTGGATATGTGGGGGAAAGAGCAGAGGTTATTTTAGGCCAGAGAACAGCATAAGCAAAGGTACTGTCACTCAAAGTTTGGAGTACATCTCACTGGTGACACAAAACAGGATTTTAAGCTATATGTGGGAAAACATCTTTATTTTGATAGTTGCATACGTCACTATTTATAACATTATTAAACTAAACAGTACCGATTTGGATTTTAATGGAATTGTCATGGAATACACAGGAGGTAAGCAGATATGGCAAGAGCTGTCAGGGTTTTCTTTTTGTTTGTTTTCTTTTTTAAAAAAGAAAAAGGTTTATTTATTCATGAGAGAGACGGAGAGAGAGGCAGAGACACAGGCAGAGAGAGAAGCAGGCTCCACGCAGGGAGCCGGACGGGGGACTCGATCCCAGGACTCCAGGATCATACCCTGGGCCAAAGGCAGGCCCTTAACCGCTGAGCCATCCAGGTGTCCCAACTGTCAGGGTTTTAAAAGAGTGAAATTTGGGGAAATATTAAGGCAGTCATATTCGTAAACATAATATGTTGAGAGAGAAAAGCTACCAGTCTTTTGAGTGAAGCCAAGCTCTTGAGTACCAATTCAACATAAGAGACTGATGAGAATAATCAGTTTTAATTATTTAATTAGCAGCATACTGAAATTTTTATCCATAAAACCCTCCTTTAGCACTATGATAAACCTGCTATATATTTCAATTTCATTTATTCTCAAAACAAATACAAAATGTTAAGGATTACCTGAAGCTGGGACCGACCTGCTTGGGGCCTGGAAACTTACCTGAAAATAAGGAGCTAAAATTCTGCACTTTTCACACAAGGAGGAATTGATTTTTACAATACAAAATATGAATCATAACAACAGCAAAAAAAAAAAAAAGGTGCTAAATGAAAAGAGCAAAAAGTAGCCTCCTAGTTCCATCTTTCTTCCTCAAAATTGACCTACCAATAGCCAAACCCAGTAAAGCTAAGGGATGATGATAAAGAACATTTACCAAGCACTTCCCAGGTGCCAGGAACTGTTGTATTTTACCTGCGTAAGTTATGCGCTTATCACCATCATCTTATCAAGTATATCACTAGCCCCATTTTATAGCTGTAAGAATACTGAGGCACAGAGAGATTAAATAACTTGCCCAAGGCCGGAGCTGGTAGATGGCAAAGCAGAGGTTTAGATCCTGGCAGTTGAGTTACATCCGAGCTCTTAACCACCAGGCACCATTTCTCCCAAGAATAACAGGATGATAATTTGAAATATTCCACTTTTCCCATTATGGCAGCAGAGATGTAATTTTCCAAGGTATAAACCTTTTATTACTCAAATTTCCTGTCTAAGAAATAGTGGATTCAGCTGTAAGGAAAAACTGGGAAAAACAAGTATGATGGAACAATCTAGGCCCAGGATTATTGAAATACAGACAAAGCCTCAAAAAAAAAAGTATGGCTGAATGACACAGTCCACGGAGAGAGAAGCCAAAAGTTAGGATAAGCGAAAAGGTCGACCTTATTTCTAGTGGGTCTCACTGCTCTGAGAAGAAGGCGCCCACCGTGTCTCCCCTTTATCCAGTGCACACAGACCGTGGACATCTGGGCCCTGGGCCGCAGAGTTAGTTTGCCGCGAGCCGGTGAACGTGAGGGAGCATCTGTGAGGGGGCGGCATGTGCGCGCGGAGGGCGGAGGGCACGACCCCGCAGGAAGCAGGGAGGTCGGGCTGCAGTGGAGGGCGCACCCCCAAAACGGGCTCACGGGGTAACTTCACACGGACACGTGTCGGGGGTGAAAGGTGCGGGGCGGGGGGGGGGGGCGCTGGGGGAGGGGGACGGGGCAGAGCTCCGGCTGGGAAAGGAAACAGGTAGGTATCCCCGGGCGCGCGGAGGCACCAGGTAGAGGGGCGGGAGCCCGCGGCGGGGGAGGGGCGAGGCTCGGGGAGCGGCGGCTGCTCAGCCATGGGGGGGGGGGGAGGGGGAGGGGCCGAGCGGCGGGCGCGGGAGGCAGCCCCGAGGGAGCGGGGCTCCGGGGCCAGGGGCTCCGGGGCCGCCCCCTGCAGCGCCGGAGGGTCGGAAGCGCCGCGGGCGACGGCGCGGGGGACGGAGGCGCGGCGAGGACCCCGGCGGGGGAGGGGCACCTACCCGGACGCGCGGGGCGGCGGCGGCGGCGGCGGCGGCGGCTCCTCTCGCGCTGAGGCGGCGGCGGCGGAGGTGATGGCGGCGAGTCCCTGTGGCGGCCGCCTCCACCGAGCCGCATCCCTCCTCCGCGGCCCGCCCTCCTTCCTATCTCCCGCTCCTAAACTTCTTCCCCGGGATAAACAAACCCGCCGCCAGGGGCGGACGCCTCCGCTGCTCCCGCCCCCGCGCAGCGCGCCCCCCCCCCCCTCCCGGCCCCGGGCCCGTCCGGGCTCCGGCTTCCGAGTTGCGACTCCAGCCCCAGCCCCAGCCCCAGCCCCAGCGCGCGAGGGCGCGTGCGCGCGGCGGCGGCGGCGGCGGCGGCGGCGGCGGCGGCGGCGGCGGCGTGGGCTCGCCGGGCACTTCCGGCCGCCGGGATCCGCCGCCGGGTTTTGGGAGCCGCCGCGCGGCCGTGGGGGGGACGAGGCGCTCCCTACCCCGGGGTCCGCCCCTGCGACCCGGCGGGGAACTTCGCCTCCAAAGCCCGCCGGGGATGGCTCAGTCGGCGGACGAGGGGTGCGAAGGGCGGCAGCCGTTTCTCGGGGTTTCCTCGGGGCCGTGCTGGGCTGGGAAGCCACCGCGCAACTTTTACTGAAGCTCCGTGGCGAGCTGCCACCTCCGCGAAGGGGCCCGAGGCGGCGGCGGACGGCCTCCCGCGGGAGCACGGGCCCCCCGGGACGGGTCCTCAGGTGGAGGACGCGGGCCTCAGGCCCGGGCCGGGGCGGCCGAAGCGCAGCTGAGGCGGCGCCCCGGGGACCCCTCGTCGGCCACTAGCGCTGCAGCTGAGGCGCCGCCCGCAGAGAGGAGACCGCCCCCCGGAGTTGAGAGAAAGGTGACCGAGGGCACAACGTTTTTCAGCACTCGTGAGAGAGAACTTGCTCTAGCTGACAAGAACTCTTTTTTTTTTTTTTTTTTTTTTTTTTAGATTATTTACTCATGAGAGACTCAAGGAGAAGCAGGCTCCATGCAGGAGCCCGACGCGGGACTGGATCCCGGGACCCCAGGATCAGGCCTTGGGCCAAAGGCAGGCGCTGAACCGCTGAGCCACCCGGGGATCCGAGAATATTCTCATTTAAAGAGCTTTGAGGGACCAGTGCAGGCAGGAATATCATTTAAAGACCCTCCCCCACTCCCAGTTCCTTTCAGTTTTTTAAAACTGAGCATCAGTCAATTGTTTAACCTGTTTTCCTAAGAACGGGAGACCGAGAGCGATGGAAGAAAGACATTTTGTTATTTCACTAGGTGTTGAGCCCTGAAAGCACAGACTCACTCACTCGTATGATCTTTTAAAAATCACCCCCCCTCCCCCCGCAAACAACTTTCCAGTTTCATGGTAGAGATGATTCGCATCTCACAGATAAGAGCAACTGAGGATCAGAAATAATAAGTATCTCATCCAAGGGTAAATGGAGTTTGAATACTGGGAAAGCAGATCTCCCTCGCTTCAAATTAATAGTACTTTGTATTATTCGTGTATTTAACACGCAAAAAACAAGCGAGGGATACAACCAGTGATAAGGAGTTTCAGGAAAAAAAAAAGATCAGCATAACCATAAAATCCAAAATTGCCTTAGCCAAGGCTTAAAAAGCAGAAGTAAAAGTGAGCATTAGTGGGCTAGAGACTGGTGGGGAGAGGAAATAGCAATGCGAAATTCTCCAAAACGTAAGAAGGTATAGTTAAGGGCAGCCCCTGTGGCCCAGCGGTTTAGCCCCTGCCTTCCAGGGTGTGACCCGGGAGTCCCGGGATCGAGTCCCACATCAGGCTCCCTGCATGGAGCCTGCTTCTCCCTCTGCCTGTGTCTTCTGCCTCTCTCTGTGTCTGTCACGAATAAATAAATGAAATCTTTTTAAAAAAGAAAGTACAGTTAAAACGATTTGCTGTACCCATTGTTGGACTGTTAACTTTATGATATGTCACAGAAACAGTGGAAATTGTGTATGATTTCCCGTCCAGGCCTTTTAGCTCTTTCAACCCCTTAAATTATATCCTACCATCTCTTCCACTAATCATTCTTAGGCACTGATGTAATATACTCAGGCAATCAAATTATAATAAATCCTTGAGGTCGATTTTTAATTAAGAAATGAGTAGTACTTGGGTGACCCTTGACACTTAACAGGGTTCTAGTTCCACCATAAGAATGTCAAATAGCTCATCAGGATATTCTAATAGAATCCTTTCCCTAGGCTTGATCTTTTTGCAGAGTGAGGACATACCATTCTTTTTCTTGGTGACTTTATCCATTGATAAGGTAATACTAAGAGTAAATATGGCTTATAACTAATGCTAATAAAATTGTGATGGTTTGGCAAAGTAAAGGATGACTCAGTGGTCAATAAGCTTGGATTAAAGTTTGGTACTATGATACCAATACCCTAAAGAACTACCTTTCTTGATTTGATTTAGAACTTAACTGGATACCTATTGGAAAAGTAGACTACTATAGGCTATAGTTTATTGCTGCCGTAACTGATTTTTATAACTATATAAAGAAGTAACAGCTTTATCACTGGTGTAGAGCATAGTGTGCTTCCACCAGTCATTTATCAGGTTTGCATTGCTTAAGGCATTAACTGTTAGGGTGTTCTAACTCCTTAGACACCAAGAAACTTATGATACTCATTTTTCTGTTCACTGCCAGTTTTCTGTAGAAAACCATTCACACTCAGTGTAAGACTTGGAAGTTCTACTTACTGTAATTAATAGGTTGGCAGTTTATAAAGATCAGGAGAGCCACTCTCTTTCATGAGCGTAAATGAGGACTAGACTTTGGATCTTCCTGACCCAACTCTATGAGGCTGATCTGGAGAGCCAACCAAGCATCCCACTTTGATATTTTAGTGACTGCAGCATTTTAGTTCTCTTTTCTAAATTAAAATCACAGGTGCTCCCATTTCATGACCGGGTACAGACAATGGACTCACTGCCTTCCATACCACCACCTGTTTTGTGCTATCATTTTCCAATTCTAGCTATCAAAAAACTACAGCGTGCCATGGCAGACAGTTCACAAATTCATTTTTCTGTTAGAGTCAAGAAAGTGGCAGTATGCTTTTTAGCAAACATAATATCCTTCATGAATCCTACATGAGGTACTCTTGTATTTCCCGGGACATTTTGCTCATACCCCATCCTTCCCAGTGTCCACCAGGCTCTCCTCTCCTAGTGAGCTGGCTTCCCCATATTTTTCTAACCATTATCCCTTCCTGTCTTAAATTTTCTTCAAGGGAAACAAACTCAGGCCTTAATTCCATAAACTAACACTTGTGACCAGACATTTAAAATAACATTTAGCTTTTAGAATTTATATGGAAAGAACAACTTGGTTGCTAATTATTTTACACTGTTTTAAATTTTAGGCCTTTTACTTGGAAAACACTAAAGCTCTTTAATAACTTGTGAGTTATTTTATGGATAATTTTATTTTCTCATATCTCCATTTCTCTCTCTCTCTGGCTTTTTGCCTTGCATATGAATTCCTAGTTTTGTAATACTTTTGCATTATATGATACTCATTACAGATCTGAAAACTTTAGAATTATACCTACAACCCTTATGCAATGATGCCTATAGCAAGAAAGAGCCTGCAAGTTTGATGTACTTAACATTCAAAAGGCATTTCCAGAAAACTGAGATGGGGCCCACCTAGAATCTTGAGAACAGGATCATTTTTGTGTCCTTTGTTTAGGTCCCTCTTTGGCACCTTTATTTTCATGTCCCCAGCCACATTATTTCAAATATTTCAGGATACTCTTGTTTCAAATTAAATGTGCATTCATATATTTAATGCTTTGGTCCTTTGGATAATCTGTGGGGTCTACTGTAAGATGATTTTTGCTATTTCTCTTTTATCACCATATGAAGAGTACGAGTTGAGTTGCAGTTCATTAGTTGGCATACTGTTAACATTTTATAACCATTCAATCAAATGTTAATTTTAATCAGTCTTGAAACATTATTGAGGCTCTTAAAACATTAGTTATCCCTAGATTCTAGATCACTAATACCCAGTGAATGAGAAATGGCAATACCTCTATCTAGGCAATAAATCGTCTTGGAAAAGATCTTGGTTACCCTATCTACAAGTTTTCTGTTTACAATGGAATGGGATAAAAACAACAAAAATAATCTCTTTGACAAGGTTATCCAAAGCCCCTGCAGCATCCCTCCAGGCATGCTGTGAGAACTCATTCTCATCAAGGTCACTTACAGTTGCTGGAAATCTTTTAGTGTGCCAGGATCCAGGCGGTTGCTGCTGCCATGATCTAGTAGTCCATGATGACCTCTTTCTTCTTCAGCTTGGCTAGGTAAAAGCTCTTTCTCCTCTGCTGGGGCCCTGGCTCTGGCCCTGGCCCTGCCCTGCTGTCAGGTAACCCGAGAAGTTGTGGTTGATCTTGGACCTTGGAGATAGTCCCAGGGGAAGCCTAACGCTCTCCACTGTGCTCTCCAGCCCGAGGTCACCAGCCTCTGCAGCAGCCTCAAATGGCTCTAGAGGTACAGCTGCTCAGTCTCCTCCTCTTTTATCTCTGCTCAGTCATCACAATGTCCCCGGGTCAGGGTCTTTGGTCCCCTCCCAGAGAGACACACCCTGCTGCCAATGAGGATGATTTCTGGCTAGAGGAGTTTATTTAAAAAACTGCCCCTGCCAAGCCCACTGGGTGGTTCCTTGTCTCTCTAGCTTTCTCCCTGAAAATTGGAATCTATTCACTTCACTCTCCTCTGACTCTGATTTGAGAAGTAACCACTCCATGGTCATTTTCTCTGGACACAGTAAGGGGCCCTCCCGCCCTCCAGAGTAATCTCAGATGACGTCCTGTTTCACTTAGACTATGAAACCCCTCCCCTCAAGGAGGAGGCATATAGAATTGGGGCCTGCTTCCAATCTAGAAGTCCTAGAGGTCCCATTGGAGGAAATGTTCTAGCAGTGTTCCTGGGATTGCCCAGTAACCAATCACACTAGGTGAATTTGGGAGCCTTGGAACTTCTATGACTCAGTGTTCCTTGACTCACTGATTTTCACTGCTCTTTTAGTCCTTTTAGAAGGACTGAGTTCTCTGACTCAGTCCTTTCTTCTGCCTCTTGCCCCTTTGGAAACTAAGTTTAGAAACTTTAGAAACTAAGCCCTGCTGTCTAGCTTTTGCCAAGTTTGCATTCATACCCCTCCATAACACTGAGTGGCCACCTGCCTCCAGATGGTTCTCTACTATTCAGTGTCCTTTGCTGCCAGCCTGCCTGCCAGTTTGGAAACCCTGGTATGACCATTTCCAAAATTAGAAACTAGACTGTGCCATCTCCAGGGACACTGTGTTGTACCTCCCAGCACCCAGTCAAGCCCAACCTCTGCATATGTCTCAGATACCCTTTCCCTAAGCCTCCCTCTCTTCCCCACCCCCACATTTCTGGCTTTGGTGATTTGGGTTTCTGCCTTCCTCTTGCCTGCCCATCCTTGCTGAAGTTCTAACACATTCTTGACCATCCCTGCCTGGACTATGGGGGGCTAAAGAAGGGCCAACTAAAGGGCTACATAATCCCTGGATATTCTATTAGAGGCCTTATTCCACATCCTGTCAAATATAGTCTTATCTCAGATGAAAAATACAATGTTTGGCTATGCAAAATGAAAGATTCATATAATTTTCCTCTGAAATATTTATTAATCTCATTTTGCAGTTTTCTGTATATTTTAGAGCCAAGATATTTTTTTCCAGCTCGTAATTTGATAAAACCTGGAAAAGCATATGGGCTCTAGGGGCTGTGCCTTTAGTTAGAACCTGAGCCTTAAAATGATTTAAAAAAAAAAAAAAAACAACTGGCTCTGGGTGGGAAGGACATAAGCACTTCCACACTGGATTCAGGGTCATGCCTTCCCTCTACCTTCCGTTATCACTTAAATCTTTTTCTTTTCCAGTTTTTGATAACTGGGCTTCTCTGTTTGATCCCCTGACTCGGTCACTCACCTTTTATTCGAGCTGCTTACACAGACACTCCCTTTATTCCAAATGCCAGCTGGCCTGCTGGGATTTCACAGCATCACAAGACCCCAGATTTGCTTTCACAGTGCTTCTACCACTGGGGGCCCACTGTTACAATCTTAAAGCCTCCTCCCCTTAGGAGACTGTAGCTTTTGACTATAGCATTTGTTTGCTTGACCCTGTAGCTATGAGGATGTTCTCTGCACACTGGACTCTCATAAGTCTGCAGCTGCATCCACCTCTCTGGTGGCTCCTCCACTCAAAGAGACAGATCCAGTACTGCATATGGATGCTTCAGTCTTACCCTGTCTGCTGGGACTGACCAGGGATGACCACTTGTGTCTGAGGTATGATAGCTTCCAGGAATCATACTTTACATTTTTGTACTTAAAGTACCTGTTCACATTTATCTGCTTTAGTTATCTCATTCCGTAAAGGAGGACTTTTATGCCTCAGTTAACAACAGCATCACTGTTACACTTTTCTGGAGGTTTTTCTAATCATTGACTATTGCAGATTGAGAGTCTGCACAAGAAACCAAATATCCCAGTGATTACCCTGGATTATATCTCTTCTAAATATTAACCATTACTTAGCTGAAAGAACCATTAGAAATTTAGTTTTTCTTTTCTATGATTTCTGATTTTATAGTAGTGATTCTGCAATTTCAAAATATTTCTTAAAATTAAATTATGTATATTAAGTACAGATAGTGAACGAGTTAAGAGGGAGAGCCTACAGTAATACATTATGGCCTCTTTAGTCTACTTTCTCAGTCTTTTTCCCAAGAAAGAACATTAGGCCAGCCTTTTAAAAATTGTGTTCTCCTATAGGCTATGAATTTGAGAGGAAAAGTGATGAATGTTTTTATTTTCATGTTGTCAAGAACTCAGAAAGAAATTGCTTCTGTTTTGAATGTGGAGCCTACTGTGTGCAAAAGAGGTGTGCACACAGAGATTTCCTTTCTGAACATCTATTAGAGGGGGTTTTTTGTTTTTTGTTTTTATATATCCTTATTTCTCTAAGTTGTCATTATTTAGGTCTAGATATTTATGAAAAATGTTTTTGTCCTCCATCTGTCAAATTCCTTTTCTGAGTTTGATTTTTAGTTAACCTATTTATTGGGTCCAGGATAGACCTAAGATCTGTTTTTTCTTTTGTTTTGTTTTGTTTTTTTTGTTTGTTTTTTCCTTAAAGGAAAACATGATTTAATACTGGAATAATCATTTGATACCTTGAACTAATTTGTGGTGTCCTTGTGTTGGGAAAATGCCCACAGGACAGTGTGATGGCTCTGAGCTTGTGTCCTTTAGATCCATCTTTTGGCTTTTCTGTGCTCTAAATCTCAGACAGCTCCTGGCTATTTCCCAGGCCCTGTGTCAGCTGGCTTCCTATTGAATTAAGCCAATAGGAAGCACTGTCAGGAGCCTGGAGTGTGGGAGAATGGGAGAAACCAGTGTATTTCTCCCCCTCGCTTTCTTCCTCAGGCATTGTTCCAGCAACAATTACGTATCCTCCCAGGTTTCATCTCCTGCTTGACAAGCCTACCACAGAATCAGCCCTGGGCCCTGGCAATACGGTTTCCTCTCTCCTGCCTGTTTCAAATTATTATGGCTTCCTGTGGTTGCTAATCCCTGGATTCCTCTCAGTTTTTCCATCACCTGTACAATGGATTCCTTATATCAAATTCTCTGTTTGAAGTAATGACTGTGGTCTCTCCTTTTCTGGTTGGATTCAGCACCTCTGTCCATTTTATGTTTTTATAAGAATCTTACCCTTTTTATAGAGGAAAGAATGATTTTCACAAAGAAGTGGTCATTTTAAACTTGGGATGTGTCTGTGCGTATGCTCATGACTTGACTAATGTCTTTGTTCTTTCCGCTTCTTATCTCCTATACTTGCTTCCCACCTCCCAAAATAGCCAACCCATTCCCTGTTCTCTGCCACTTTCCACCCTTAAAGCATACAACACCTGTCTTTTGGCATCATATCACCTTGGATGCACAATGATTTATTTGCTTTTTTTAATTTTTAAATTCCTTTTTATATAATGTTCTTAACAAGACTGTGACAACTGTAAGATAGCAAAAAGGAGTACTGGATTTTTCATCCAGAATTTGAATCTGTGGAACCTTGCTTGAATCCTTAAGCCTCTTCTTGTACAACAGGCCCTTGGTAGTAAAACAGAGAAAAGATGACTTCACCAGAGCTATGAACAAATGAGATTAAAACATGAAAGGATTTTGTAAGTGATAAAATGCTAAGCAAATGCAAGAGATTATTTAAAGCTGTAAATAAGAGTAGTTATTTTTTTCTTAAAACAAATGTAATTTTAAAAGTCTTAGCAAAGGTATTTCACAGTTGGAATTTATGCTGAAGTTTAGTAGCTTCATATCTAACACATGACTTTTTAATTTCAGTTCTGTTGACATTTGGGACTAGATAATTCTTTGTCGTAGGGGACTATTCTGTACACTGTAAAATGTTTAGTGGTATCCTTGTATCTGTCTGCTAGATGCCAGTAGCACCCTCCCCTTCAGTTTTGACAACCAGAACTTCTATAAACATTGCCAAATGTCCCTCTGGGAGAAGAGAGAAGCAAAAGTACTGATCTAACCAAATCTACTTGGGAAAATGTCACTTCTTTTTAATTTAAGTTGTTAAAAATAAATAAAGGAGATGACTTTGGGGAAGGACTTCTAAAAATGCAACTATGAAACATAACTTAAGAGATCAATAAACCTTGCAATGAAAGTGAGTAGTTATTATCACAGCAGCAATGTATCTCACGAAGTATTTATGTTGGAGAGACTAATTTTCCTGCTTAGTTTTCTGGTTAGACTACCTAACCAAGATGGGCTTTCTTCATAAAATTAATCCTTTTGTTATTTATGTTAGGTATTTAAAAACACTAATACTTTATATCTATCATATGTTGCTATCTTTTGATGTCTTTTAAAGCTTCATTAAGTGTTTGTAGGAACAAATATTTCACTAATATTATGACTCAAATATTGTGGGTCTGTACTGGTGTAGATTGCCTTTAGTAGCAGTAGGAGTTAGAATTTTATAAGCATCATGGCTAGCCTCATATTATTATAATTCCTAATATGATACTCTTAACTATCATTAAATTACCATTGGAAGGCAATGGTAATTTAAAATATAGAAATTTAAATTTAAATTTATAGCTTTTTAAAATATAGAAATTATTGTTTTAAAAGTATTGATTCTAGCTTTCAAAGATGTCTTTTTTAGCTTATATTGTCAACAGGTTTCTAAGAGTGGTTTCTCATCTCCAACTGTGTTGGTTAGCTTTCTTCCTAGCTTACAGAAATACTGACCAGAGCAGATTGTAAAACAGGAGAAGCAGGGATGTCTGGGTGGCTCAGCGGTTGAGCACCTGCCTTGGGCCCAGGACGTGATCCTGGAGTCCTGGGATCAAGTCCCACATCCGGCTCCCTGCATGGAGCCTGCTTCTCCCTCTGCCTGTGTCTCTGCCTCTCTCTCTCTCTGTATTTCTCATTAGTAAATAAATAAAATCTTTAAAAAAAAAAAAGAACAAGGAGAAGCAGATTGTAATGATAAGGCTACTTTTGTTGGGAAGACAGAGATGTAGTGTCCTTGACATGAGTGTATTGCTAACTTTGTGGGCACACAGCATCTCTAAGACTGTTAAAAAGAATACTTACTGCTTCAGAGAATTAGATTCATTTCCTCATCTACTATTTTGCATTCTTCTGGTTAATCTTTCTTTGGGGGATGATGGGCCCTCTGATGATTAATAATGCTCTTTTAAGGATTTTTTTTTTTTCATAGAGTATTTCAATAAAAAGTCTTATGATTGAGGTAGATACTGGGAGTTTTGGATGAAGACAGTGCAATGAAATTGGGCCAGAAAGTTAGGACCCTCTTATTTGCTGTCATACTACCAAATTTGAATTACTGGATCAGGCCTACCTTTACATTCACTGCCATTTCCCCGGTAAATTACATATTATATCTGCCCTGCAAGTTCTCATCTATTAGACCCCTGTGGAGAAAATTGAATCAGTAAACTATCAGGACAAGTTTGGGCTAGCATACCACACCATGAATGAGTTTTCTACAGTGGAATTCTCTTGTTTCTGGAGAAGGAATCTGTCTATGGTATCAGTATTTGCTTCATTTGTTTTTGATTTTTAAGATCTGAGAAACAAAAAATGTGAGCGTGGATGCCAAATTTCCCATTATCATCAAATAAAGAAGAAAAGACATGGACCATTTCAGAGACCTTCTTGCTAACTCTGCTTCATAAGAAAAGCTCACAGATGGAGTTACAGGGTCTGAATTCACCTTCCTACCTTCCTTCCAACCAAAACAAACAAGAAACAAAACCAAAAAAGATAAAATACTTTAAACAGTGCTTTTTAAGGCACTAGATATCAGGCAATAAAGGACAATGATTCTTGGAAGATAAGAAACAAGAGATGAGGCCTACTATTGCCCCAGCATACTAACTTGAGAGAGTTTTCAGGCCCTGACATATGGAAGGAAAGCTGAGGTGAAGCCTAGTTAAGACCAGGAATTTAAGAAACAGATGTGAGAGTCCAGGGACATCAGGGCAGTGAGAGTTGCTGGGATAGGGGCAAAAAGCAGAGAGTTGCACAGAAAGAAAATAGGCAATGTGCAACTGGTACAAGTGTCAAATATTCAGCAAAGTCCTGATCAGCACATGCTGTGAGGGAACTACCTGAGACCCTGAAAGAAATAAAGACAACCTCTGTGTGGAGCACATAAAGGGCCAGAAATAAGGGCGCCTGGGTGGCTCAGCAGTTTAACGCCACCTTTGGCCCAGGGTGTGATCCTGGAGACCCGGGATCGAGTCCCACCTCAGGCTACCTGCATGGAGCCTGCTCCTCCCTCTGCCTGCGTCTCTGCCTCTCTCTCTCTCTGTGTGTCTCTCATGAATAAATAAATAAATCTAAAAAAATTTAAAAATAATAATAAAAAAATAAAGGGCCAGAAATCGTGCCCATTCCCTCCAGCCTGACTAGAAACACTTATAGTTCATAAGACACTGGGTAGATTATTGAAGAATGTCTTGCTACATTAGCAGGGAATAATTAGCTCTAGACTCAGAACCGCTCCCAATCTGTCAAACCATGAAAGCAAAACCTGAAAGGATCTATTTCCAATAACTTAGCATCATTCCTGAAGTAAGCTCAAGAAGCTTTATGAGAATTCAAAAGTATCCAGCACCAAACAAAATGAAAATCACAAAATATGCATGCAATCAAAGACTACCACACATGCAATGAGATAGAAAAATACAACCCACAATGAGAATAACCAAATGGTCAAAACTGTCCCAGAATTGATACAGATGATGTAATTAGTAGCAATGGACATCAAAACTTTTATGATTATATTATATATTCAAAGATGGTAAGTAGAGATTAAAAAAAAAAAGACCCCCATCAAATTACTAGAGATGAAGACTACAATGTCTAGGATGAAAGATAGGTTGGATGCAATTAACAGCAAATTAGTTGTGACAGATAAGAATTTGAAGGCATAGCAATAGAAACCATCCAAAATGAAACACACAGAGAAAAAGGAACTCCCCACATTAAAGAGTATTGGTGAGTTGCGGGAGCCTAAGGTAGGAGTAATTAGAGTTTCCACAAGAGAAAAAGGGGTAGGGCAGAAATTTTTTGAAGAAATTCAGAACCTTGCCAAACTTGATAAACCCACAAATTGAAGAATCTCGATGAAACCCAACCACAAGAAACAACAAAATTACAGCAAGGTCTATAATCACCAAAATGTAAAATGACGATAGAAAAGGAGAAAGCTACAAGTACCCAAAAATAAAAGTCACATACAGAACAACAAAGATAAGACAAAATATTTTTTTTTATTTATTTTATTTTTTTTTTAATTTTTTTTTAATTTTTTATTTATTTATGATAGTCACAGAGAGAGAGAGAGAGAGGCAGAAACACAGGCGGAGGGAGAAGCAGGCTCCATGCACCGGGAGCCTGATGTGGGATTCGATCCCGGGTCTCCAGGATCGCGCCCTGGGCCAAAGGCAGGCGCCAAACCGCTGCGCCACCCAGGGATCCCAAAATATTTTTTTTTAATTGGAAATAATGCCAGGTGAGAATACAGTGGAGCAGCATCTTTAAAGTAATGAAAAAACTTGTCAGCCTAGAATTACATGTCCTGCTAAAATATTTTTCAATGACAGTAAAGATATTTTCAGACATATAAAAGCTAGAAGAATTCATTGCCAGTAATACAAAAAATGTTGTAAGAAGTTAGTCAAGCAGAAGGAAAATAATACTAAGTGGAAACAAAATATACAAAGGAATGAAGAACTCCAGAATTGGTGACTATATAGTTAAATATATCATTTCTTTCCTACTCAGATCCTTTAAAAGATAATTTACTGTTTAAGCAAAAATACAAACAATGTCCTTTTAATACGTATAAGTAGAATGCATGATAACATTAGCATAAAGGTCAGAAAGGGAGAAATCAGAGTTTTTTAGAGCTTAAGTGTTTTACCATCACTTGAACATAGACTGTGAAAAGATAAAGCAATAAAATAGCTAAAGAAAGATATAGTGAATAGCCCAACAAAGCAGAAAGCAAATTCATTAAAAAAGATCCAGAAGATGGTAGAAAAAAGGAAAGGGGGAACAAAGAACCTATTTATCAAAGATAAATAGAAAACAACCATATAAATAATCACATTAAATATAAATAGTTTAAGCATTGCCATTAAAACAGTAAAATTATCTGATTGGATTTGAAGGCACAATCCAACTAACTGTATGCTGCTTACAAGAAATGCACTTCATATATAAAGACAAATATGTTAAAAGGATAGAAAAAAGATACAACATGGCTAAAACTAGTCAAAAAACACTGAGGTGACCATTAGATATTTCTAGAGCAAGACTATTACCACGCATAATCCTTCATAATCCTTATGAAATGATTTTTATTTCTATTGTAAACTTTTCATTTTGTAATGATTGTGATGGTCATTTCATAAGGATTAAGTAGTCAAAAGGATGTAATCCTAATGATTTATGCACATATTAATAGTGCTTCAAAAAAGTGAGGTAAAAACTGATAGAACCACAAGGAGAAATAGACAAATGAACTTGGAGACTTGAACAACCTTCATGACCAACTTGATCTGATTGACTGTTATAAAATACTGCACAACAAAAGTAGAATACACATTCTTCTCAACTGTACTTTAACCATTTACCAAGATCGGTCATAATTTGTGCCACAATACACATCTCAGAAATTAATATATATATATATATATATATATATATTCCAATCATACAAAATCTGTTCTCTGACCACAATGGAATTAAACTGGAAATAAGTAATATAAAAGATCTTTGAAAAATTCCTAAATATTTAAAAATTAAATACTGCACGTTTTAATGACCCATTAATCAAAGAAGTCAAAAGAGAAATTAGAAATCATATTGAATTAAATGAAAATAGAAACAACATAAAAGAATCAGTGGGATAATTCCCTTGGAAATTTATACCATCATACCTATATTTTAAAAAAAAGAATGGTCTGAAATGAATGACCTTCCACTATGAAAAACTAACAGGAAATTGAGCCCAAAGTAAACAGTACACATGAAATAATACAGATCAAAACAGAAATAAAGGGTGCCTGGATGGTTCAGTTGGTTAAGCATCTGCCTTTGGCTCAGGGCATGATCCCATGGTCCAGCATGGGGCTCCCTGCTCAGTGAGGAATCGGCTTCCCTTCTCCCTCTGTACCTCCCCTGTTTGTGCTATCTCTCTGTCAAATAAAATCTTTAAAAACAAAAAGCAAAAAATAAATAGAGAAAAATCTATGAAACCAAAAGATGATTCTTTGAGATCAGTAAGATAGATATACCTATAGTTGGACTGATCAGGAAAAAAAAAAAAAAGAAGAGATACATAATAAAAGGAATAAGAAAGGATATCACTACCGATTTTAATAGACAGTAAAAGGATAAGGGAATATTTTGAACAACTTTATGCCAACACCTTTGACAATTTGGGTGAAAGGTATATTCCTTGAAAAACACACTCAAGAAGAAAGAGATATACTGAAAAGACTGATATCTGTTATAGAAATTGGAAAGCATTTTTTTCCTCAAAAAGAAATGCTATAAAATTTGCAGGCCTCAGGCCTACTTGGCTTCACAGGTTAATGCTACCTGATTTTTAAGGAAGAAATAATATCAATTCTACTTTAACTTTCCAAAAAAAATTAGAAGAGGAAGGAATACACAACAACTCATCTATGAAGTCAGTATTATCCTGATATTAAAACTAGACAAAGACATTGCATAAATAACTCTGAAAAAAAAAAATAAAGATAGCTAATAGTCTCTGATTTCAAGAATTATGCTACAGCAATCCGAGTATCATGGTAAATGAGTTCAATGTTTTAAGATCAAGATCGATACAGAAAATCTAATAGTTTCTATTAGTAGCAAATAACCTGAAAAATGAAATTAAGAATTCTATGTACATTACTATCAAAATTATATTGCCACATAACATATCAAAATCAATTCAAAAGAGAGAAGACAAAATGTCAGAGCTACAGCTATGAAACAATTCAAAGAACACATGGATATAAATATTCAACCTTGGCTTAAGCAACAGTTTCTTAGATATGATACCAAAAGCACAATCAACCAAAGAAAATCTAGATATGTTTGACTTCATCAAAATTAAAAACTTTTGCATATTAAAAGATACTATCAAGAAAATGAATACAACCAATAGAATGGGAGAAAATATCTGTAAATCATATATCTGATAAGGAACTTTTATCTAGAAAATGTAAAAAACATTTACAACTCAAAAAATAAGAAGATGAATAACCGAATTTGAAAATGGACAGAAGATACAGGTATAATTATTTTAAACAACTGTCTTAATCCAGAAAAAAATTACTAGAATCAATGAAGAGTTCGGTATGATGGTTAGATACAAAATTAATATAGAAAAATCAATATTTTCCTATATATTAACAATATGTTAAAGAGTGAAACAAAAGGCACCTATTCTCAACAACAATAAAAACATAAAATACTTAAGAAAAATATGATTCATGTTAAAAACTAAGACTACATGAAACAATAAAAGATCCAATAAATGTAGCTACAAAGCTTCTTCCTAATAGACACTACTTTTCAGATACAAATCCTCCCCAAGGTAATTTAGAAATGTAACCCTAATCATTGTTTATGAAAGTTAAGCTGATTCTATAGGTCAAATGGTAGAGAGAGAATAGAAAGTAATATCCTGGAAAACGCGGAAGTAAAAGAGAGGTAGTAACTTCTCTTTCAGGAAAAAAAAAAAAGGAAAATATAATTATAAAACTATGGGGTTGGTGCAGGCAGAGATATTGCTGAATAAGATTGAATAGAATTTAGAAACAAGAGTCTGTACGCTGGGATTTAGCATTGTAGTTAAGAGCATTGAATCTCAAGCCAGGCCTTAGTGGTTACACATTCCTGAGCAAGGTGCTTAAACTCTGTGTTATACTTTCCTTATGTGTAAAATAGGGAGAAATGTACTACCCATATCTTACAGTTATTGTGAAGATTAAATGAGTTAATATGTATTTTTAAAAATGGATAAATGATTTGAATATGCATTTCTCTAAGGATCTACCAATGATCAGTAAACAATGTGTTAAAAGATGTTTACTGTTATTAGTTATCTGGGAAATACACATCAAAACCACAGTGAGATACTCCTTCATACCCACCAGCATGGCTGTAATTATAAAGTCAAATAACAATAGGAGTTGGTAAGAATGTGGAGAAATACACATTCCTTGTACATTGCTGGTAGGAATATAAAATGTTGCAGCCTCTTTGGAAAGCAGTCTGGAAGTTCCTTAAATCGCCAAACGTACAGCTACTATATGGCCTAGCAACTTCACTCTTAGGTATACCCAAATGAAATGAAAACTTATGTCTACACAAAAAGTCGTGCATAGGTGTTTATAGGAACATGAGTCATAGCCAACAGGTGGAAACAACTCAGTCTATATACTGATGGATGGATAAACAAATGTGGTATATCCATACAATGGAAAAATATTCAGCCATAAAAAGAATGATAGAGAGTTACCTGGGGACTCAGTTGGTTAAGCATCTGTCTTCATCTCAGGTCACGATCCCAGGGTCCTGGCATGGAGCCCCCCATTTGACTCCCTGCTCAGCGGGGAGCTGCTTCTCCCTCTCTCTCTCTCTCTCTCTCTCAAATAAAGAAATAAAATATTTTTTAAAAAATGAAATACTATTGCACACAATATAGATGAACCTTGAAAACATGCTAAATGAAAGAAACCAGACACAAGGCCACATGTTTGTATGAGTCTATTTGCATGAAATGTCCAGAATAAGCAAACTGATAAAGATGAAAAGTAAATTAGTAGTTGCCAGGAATTGGAGGTTAGAGGATGGATTGGAGAAGTTGAAAACTGACTGCTAATGATTATAGGGTGTTTGGGGGAGGGCAATATTGAAAATGTCCTAAAATTACAATAGTGGTAATTCTTGTACAACCTTCTGGATATATTAAAAGCCACTGAACCTCTAAATTATACACTTTGAAGGGTAAATTCAATGCTTGTTAATTAATATCACAATAAAAATGGATATAATAAGAGGGGAACAAACTTATCTTTCTGCCATCTAACCAGTGTATAAGCTCTCCTCCCATTCTCTCCTTAATCCAGTTACCACAGGCACCTCAGTACCTCAGTCAGTTAAGTGTCTGCCTTTGGTTCATATCACTATCAAACCTTTGGTCATGTTATGTTCATGGGGTCCTGGGATCAAGTACTGCATCCCATCTCCCTGCTTTTCCCTCTCCCACTGCCGGCCACTCTCCATGTTTGTGTTCTCTCTGTCAAATAAACAAACAAAATCTTAAAAACACACACACACACACACACAAAATAAAAACAAAAAAATTCCAGTGACCACTCCAAACACAGCATCGTCTCAAGATCACTGATAACCTGCATTTATCTAATCCATTGTCAACTTCTGTCCTAATTTACTCACCCTTAGCAGCATCAAAAATAGTTTGCCAATACATCCTTTTTGATATTTTTTCTAGAGTTCCATGAACTCACACTCACCTACTTTTCTCTTACCAGATTTGTATAACTAGGGGCATAATCACACTCTTCAGTTAGATTTCTGATAGGTTCCTAAAATTTTGAATGTATGAGATAGAATTCTATTTCCTATAACCCACATATGCATAGTAGGCCTGGTCTTTCTCATGAAAAGTTAACATATAATTTACTTAGGGACTCAGGCAAAAGCTAAGGAGGCACTTACCACATTTGATTATTCCCTTTCCCTGATCTTACACATTCATTTCAGTGGCAAGTTTTAATAGTTCTACTCTCAAAATATATGCTGAATCTGTCTAACTCTCATTTATTGAAAGATGTCAAAGAGTCTTTGTGGAATAGTGCCTGGGATATTAGGTTCTATGTGGTCCCCTGGGCCACTGTAAAGACTCTCACCTTTAGTTCAAATGAAATTCAAGATTTTGCCCAAAGTAGTAACATGCTCCAGCTTACATATTTAAAGATCATTCTGATTTTTGTGTTGAAGTTAAATTATATGGCAGTAGTGCAAAAAAGAAAATAGGGAACACAATGAAGAGACTATTAGTGTTTTGAAACAAAATTCACAGAAAACTTCTGAGAGACAGGAAGATAGTGGCAGAGTAGGAGGACCCTAGGCTCACTTGTCCCATGAATAACTAGATAATTAAGAACTCAGAAGTTCACCTGCAGACAGAAAAACATCTACAACTAAAGGAAGAGAAGAGGCCACATCAAAGAAGGTAGGAGGTGTGGAGATATGGGTTAGGGGAGAAAGATCCTGATTGCTGCTGAGGGGAGGGAGCTGTGGTCATGGAGAAAGGTAAAAGTAGAAGAGCACTGAGGGGAATGCACAGGAGAACATCACCCCATGGCCATTGGCTTGGAAAATGAGAGGTGCTCAATTTCATGAGTTCTTGCAACCAGCGGAGCTTAGAGTCTGGAGTTTTAAAGTCCGTGGCTTGGCTGGGAAAGAGCACCATGCTGCTCCAGGTTAGAAGGCAAGCAAACCACCCAGGGATGGACAGTGGAAACAGTGAACTGGAGAGTAACTGTGACACACAGCAGGGAGATTATTTCATCTTCTTGGACCATGTCCATGAGCGGCAGCATTCACAGAGACAACTTCCTGGGAACAAAGGAGCTGGCCAGTGCCATTTTCCTCCTTCACCCTCAGGATAACCACAGAGCCACCTGCAGGAAGTAGTGCAGTGTGGACACTAGCTTTCTAACTTAGTTCACTAACCTGTATACCCCTGTACTGCTGTGAAACAGCCCTTCTCAGTCATACCTACTTCAGTACCAGTGTGGCAGACCCTTCCCCTAGAAGACTAGCGCAAACCATTGTTCACACCACATCTCCTGACCAGAGAGTTTTGCAGCACCTCAGTTGAGATCGTGACAGGTCTCATTTCACAAGCAGCCTAGAGAACACCTAGTTAAAACTTGCCACATTTAGGATAGGATGAAACACTGCCTCCAGCAGGCAAGAAGAGTACTGTAGACAACTGGCCTAAAGGACAGAGTAACCAGAACACAGCAGTAGAGTGCATGCAGAACATACTGGAAATACTCCTTGGAAGTGCCAGGCTCTGAGCACTATATAACCTCTTCATTAGGCCATTACTTTCAGAAAAAAGAGACATAACTGGCTTTTCTAACACAGAGAAGCAGGCTGAGGCTTAAACCAAATGAGAAGACAGAGAAAATTATCAAAAATGAAAGAACAAGATAAGGTCATGGCCAGAGATCAAAGTGAAACAGATAAAGTAACACGTCTGATGGAGAATTTAAAGCAATGATCATATAAGGATACTCACTGGACTTGAGAAAAGGTTGGAAAAAAATCAGTGAGACACCTACCACAGAGAAAAAAAAAAGGAAAATCAATCAGAGATGAAGAATATAATACACAGTAACAGAAACAGGCTTGATACAGTGAACAGCAGGCTGGAAGAAGCAGAGGAACAAAGTCATGAACTAGAAGAGAAAATAATAGTAAATAATGAAACTGAACAAAAGAGAGAATTGTGCAACATGAGAACAGAGTTGGGAAATGTTATTACATCAAATGTAATAACATTCCTATTATAGACATTCCAGAAGAATAATAGGGACTAAAGGGGCATAAGATTTACTTGAGGAAATAATAGCTAAAAATTTTCTTAATCTGGGGAAACAAACAGACCTGCAGGTCCAGGAGGCACAGAGAACTCCATCAAAATCAACTAAAATATGTCCATACCAAGATATATTGTAATTACATTTGCAAACTATAGTGATTAAAAAAAAAATCTTAAAAGCAGGAAGACAAAAGAAGTCCTTATAAGGGAAGATCTGTGAGGCTAGTGGGAGATTTATCAACCGAAACTTGGTAAGCCAGAAGAGAGTGGCAGGTCGTATTCAAAGTGCTGAATGGGAAAAACCTGCAGCCATGAATACTCTATCCAGCAAAGCTGTCATTCAGAATAGAAGGATATATAAAGAGTTTCCCAGACAAACAATAACTAAAGGAGTTCATGACCACTAAACCAGCCCTTGCAAAAAATATTAAGGGGTACTCTGAGTCCAAGGAGAGACCAAAAGTGACAAAGACAAGAAAGGATCAGAAAAAGTCTCCAGAAACCATGACAAAACAAGTAATAAAATGGCAATAATTACATACCTATCAATAATTACTTTGAATGTAAATGGATTAAATGCTCCAGTCAAAAGACATAGGGTGTCAGAATGGTCTAAAAAAACAAGACCCATCTATATGCTGCCTATAAGAGACTCGTTTTAGATCTGGAAACCTGCACCTTGAAAGTGAAGTGATAGAGAAGATTAACATGCAAATGTATGGCAGCATAAAGCAGAGTAGCAATATTAATATCTGATAAACTAGACTGTAAAACAAAGACTAATGAGACATAAAGAAGGGCACTATGGGATCCCTGGGTGGCGCAGCGGTTTGGCGCCTGCCTTTGGCCCAGGGCGTGATCCTGGAGACCCGGGATCGAATCCCACGTCGGGCTCCCGGTGCATGGAGCCTGCTTCTCCCTCTGCCTGTGTCTCTGCCTCTCTCTCTATCTCTCTGTGACTATCATAAATAAATAAAAATTAAAAAAAAAATTTAAAAAAAAAAAAAAAAGAAGGGCACTATACCATAGTAAAGGGGACAATCCAACAAGAAGACATAAAAATTATAAATGTTTATGCACCCAACATGGAAGCACCCAAATACATAAAACAATTAATAAGCATAAAGGAACCCATTGATAATACAATAATAATAAGGTATTTTAACACTCTGCTTATACCAATGGACAGATCATCTAAACATAAAATCAATACAGAAACAATGGCTTTGCATGACACACTGGACCAGATGGACTTAGCAGATATATTCATCCTGAAGGAACAGAATATACATTCTTTTCAAGTGCACATGGGACATTCTCCAAAATAATCACAACTTAGCTTACAAGAGGCCTTAACAAGTACAAACAAACCTGAAATCATACCATGCATCTTTTCGGACCACAATAAAATGAAACTACAAGTCAACCACAAGAAAAAACTGGAAAGACCACAAATACAAGGAGGCTAAACAACATGGTATTCAACAATGATGGGTCAACCAAGAAATCAAAGAAGAAATTTAAAAAAGAAAAACATAGAAACAAATGAAAGTGAAAACACTATGTCTAAATAAACATGGGATGCAGCAAAAGCAGTCCTAAGAGGGAAGTATATAGCAATCCACAGACCTACCTTAAGAGGCAAAAAAAAAAAAAAAAAAAAAAAAATCAACTTAACTTTTCACCTAACGAAGCTAGAGAAAAAACTTCAGAGCAAACATAAAGCCAGGAGGAGGAAGGAAATAATAAAGATTAAGGCATAAATAAATGATACAGAAACTTAAAAATCAAACAAACAAGAGAACAAATCAATGAAACCAGGAGCTGGGGAAAATTAATGGAATTGATACATCTCTAGCCAGACTTACCAAAAAGAAAAGAGAAAGAACTCTAATAAAATCACAAAGTGAGAGAAGAAGTAACAATCAATGTCATGGAAATACAAACAATTTTAAGAGAATATCATGAAAAACTATATGCCCAACAAATTGGCCAACCTAGGAAAAATGGATAAGTTCCCAGAAACATATAAACTGCCAAACTATAACAGGAAGAAATAGAAAACTTGAACAGACTGATAACCAGCAAAGAAATTCAATCAGTAATCAAAGAACTCCTAACAAACAGAAGTGACTTCACAGGCCATCTTTAATACCTATCCTTCTAAAACTATCCCAAAAAATAGGAAAGGAAGGAAAACTTCCAAACTCATTCTGTGAGGCCAGCATTGCCCTGGTACCAAAACTAGATAAAGATCCCACTAAGGATCTACAAAAAAAAGGAGAACTACAGGCCAATATCCCTGATGAACATAGATGCAAAAATCCTCAACAAAATACTTGCACATTGAATCCAACAATACAATAAAAAAGAAAATCATTCACCACAATCAAGTAAGATTTATTCCTGAGCTGCAAAGGTGGTTCAGTATTCATAAATCAATCAATGTGACAGATCAAATTAATAAAGGATAAGAACCATGTAATCATTTCAACACATGCAGGAAATGCATTTGACAAAGTAAAGCATTCATTCATGATAAAAACTCTCCAAAAAGTAGGTTTAATGGGAATGTATCTCAGCATAATAAAGGCTATATGTGAAAATCCCACAGCAAACACCATCCTCAACAGGAAAAACTGATATTAGGAACAAGACAGGATGTTTACTCTCACTATTTTTATTCAACATAGTACTGGAAGTCCTAGCCACAGCCGTCAGACAACAAAAAGAAGACAACAAAAAGAAATAAACATCAGCAGCAAGGAAGAAGTAAAACTTTCCCTATTTGCAGATGATATGATACTATATATAGAAAACCTCTAATGCTCCACCAAAAACCTGCTAGAGCTGATAAATGAATTAAGTAAAGCTTCAGAATACAAAATCAATGTTCAGAAATGTTTTTGCACTTTCATACACCAATAATGAAGCAGCAGAAAGAGAAATGAAGGAATCAATCGCATTTACAATTGCACCAAAATCAATAAGATACTTAGGAATAAACCTAACTAAAGAAGTGAAAGACTTGCACTCTGGAAACTTTAAAACACTGTTGAAACTTGAAAACACTGAAAACACTGTTGAAATTGAAGATGATACAAAAAAAAGAAAGAAAAAAGAATAGACATTCCATTGTTAATGGATTAAAGGAACAGTTATTATTGAAATGTCAAAATTACTCAGAGCAATCTACACATTTAATGCAATCCCTATCAAAATATCAACAGCTTTTTTCACAGAGCTAGAATAAACAATCATAAAATTTGTATGGAACCACAAAAGATCCTGAATAGCCAAAGCAATCTCGAAAAATAAAAACAAAGCTAGAGACATCATAATTCTAGACTTTAAGGTTTATTATAAAGCTATAGTGATCAAAACAGTGTGGTACTGGCACTAGACATGTAGATCAATGGAACAGAATAGAAAACCTTGAAATGAGCCCACAAGTATATTAAGTTAATCTTCAACAAAGAAGGAAACAATATCCAATGGGAAAAAAAAGTCCCTTAAACAAATGGTGTTGGGAAAACTGGATATCAACATTCAAAAGAATAAAATGGGACCACTTTCTTACACCATACATAAAAATAAGCTCAAAATGGATTAAAGACCTAAATGTGAAATCTGAAACCATAAAAATCCTAGCAGAGGACATAGGCAATAATTTTATTGGCATCAGCCATAGCAACTTCTTTCTAGATATGTTTCCTGAGGCATGGGAAACTCTGCATCACTTGCCATCAGGGAAATACAAATCAAAACCACAATGAGATACCACCTCACACCAGTGAGAATGGGGAAAATTAACAAGGCAGGAAACCACAAATGTTGGAGAGGATGCGGAGAAAAGGGAACCCTCTTACACTGTTGGTGGGAATGTGAACTGGTGCAGCACTCTGGAAAACTGCGTGGAGGTTCCTCAAAGAGTTAAAAATAGACCTGCCCTATGACCCAGCAATTGCACTATTGGGGATTTACCTCAAAGATACAGATGCAATGAAACGCTGGGACACCTGCACCCCGATGTTTCTAGCAGCAATGGCCACAATAGCCAAACTGTGGAAGGAGCCTCGGTGTCCATCGAAAGATGAATGGATGAAGAAGATGTGGTTTATGTATAAGGGTGGGGGTTGGGGGTGAATGGGTGACGGGCACTGAGGGGGGCACTTGACAGGATGAGCACTGGGTGTTATTCTGTATGTTGGCAAATTGAACACCAATAAAAAATAAATTTATTATTAAAAAAAAAACTATTGGGACTATATAAAAATTAAAACTTTTGAACAGCAGGGTTGCCTGGGTGGCTCAGCAGCTGAGCAACTGCCTTTGGCTCAAGGCATGATCCTGGGTCCTGGGATTGTGTACCACACTGGGCTCCCCAAAAGGAGCCTGCTTCTCCCTCTTCCTGTGCCTCTGCCTCTCTCTGTGTCTCATTAATAAATAAAATCTTTAAAAAAAACAACTTATGAATGACATAGGAAATGGCCAAAAAAACTAAAAGATAACCTATTGAATGGGAGAAGGTATTTGCTAGTGATAAATTCAGTAAGGGATTAATATTCAAAATACATAAAGAACTTATAAACTCAACACTCCAGGGATGCCTGGGTGGCTCAGCAGTTGAGTGTCTGCCTTTGGCTCAGGACATGATCCTGGAGTCCCGGGACCAAGACCTACATCGGGCTCCCAGTGAGGAGCCTGCCTCTCCTTCTGTCTGTGTCTCTGCCTCTCTCTCTCTCTCTCTCTCTCTCTCTCTCTCTCTCTCTGTGTGTGTCTCTGTGTCTCTCATGAATAAATAAATAAAATATTAAAAAAATAAAACCCTCAATACTCCAAAACTAAGTAATCCAATAAAAAGGGGCAAAAGACATGAATAAGCATTTTTCCAAAGGTAACATATAGATGGCCAACGGACACAAGAAAAGATGCTTAACATCACTCATCATCAGAGAAATGCAAATCAAAACTAGATGAGATATCACCTACCTCACATCTGTCAGAATGGCTAAAATCAACACAAGGAACCAAGTATTGGTGAGGATGTAGAGAATGGGAAATCCTCTTGCACTATTGGTGGGAATGCAAACAGGTGCAACCACTCTTGAAAACAGTATAGGAGTTCCTCAAAAAGTTAAAAATAGAACCTACCCTACAATCTAGCTTTGTACTGCTAGGTATTTACCAACAGACTACAAAATCACGAATTCAGAGGGATACATGCACCCTTTTCTTATAGAAGCATTAATTACAATAGCCAAATTATGGAAACAATCCAAGTATCTATTGATTGATGAATGGATAAAGAAGATGCGTGTGGGGGATCCCTGGGTGGTGCAGCGGTTTGGCGCCTGCCTTTGGCCCAGGGCGCGATCCTGGACACCCGGGATCGAATCCCACGTCGGGCTCCTGGTGCATGGAGCCTGCTTCTCCCTCTGCTTCTCCCTCTGCTTCTCCCTTTGCCTGTGTCTCTGCCTCTCTCTCTCTCTCTCTCTCTCTCTCTTTCTCTCTCTCTGTGTGTGTGTGTGACTATCATAAATAAATAAAAATTAAAAAAAAAAGAAGATGCGTGTGTATACACATACAAAGACACACACACACACACACACTGGATTATTACTCGACTATAAAAAAAAGAATGAAATCTTGCCTTTAACAATGGCATGGATGCAGCTAGAGAGTATTATGCTAAGTGAAGTCAGTCAGTCAGAGAAAGACAAATACCATATTATTTCACTCATATGTGGAATTTAGGAAATGAAACAAGCAAAAGAGAACAAAAGTGAGAGAATAAAAGAGATAAACCCAAACAGACTCTTAAGTACAAAGGACAAACTGATGGTTACCAGGGGTGGGTGGGGGGAGAAGTTAAATAGACAATGTGGATCAAGGAGTGCACTTGTGATGAACACCAGGTGATGTATGGAATGGTTGAATCACTATATTGTACAACCTGAAACTAATATCACATTGTATGTTGACTAACTGGTCTTTAAATAAAAACTTGAAAAAAAGAGTTTAAGAGTGTGATTGTTTGGACTAAGGTGTTGATAATGGAGGTGTAAGTGGTAGTTGAATTATATACATACTTTTAATGTAGAGCCAAAAATAATTTCCTACTAAAGTAGATGCGGTGCATGATAGGAAGAGGAAAATCACATAATGTTACCAGGTAAATGGTCTGAGCAACTGGAAGGAGGTGTATGCCATTTCCTGAGCAAGGGAAGACCATTGAGGAAGTATGTTTGGATAGGAGATAAGAAGTTTGAACATTTACAGTTAATTTCTCAGATATCCAGATAGAGATATCAAGTAGGATATTTGATATATGAGTTATGAATTCTGAGAGGGCCCAACTATAGAAGTGAATTCTGGAGTTGTCAATATATATGTGGTATTTAAAGCCATGAGGGGATCTCTGGGTGGCTCAACAGTTTAGCGCCTGCCTTTGGCCCAGGGTGTAATCCTGGAGTCCCGGGATCGAGTCCCACATCAGGCTCCCTGTAAGGAGCCTGCTTCTCCCTCTGCCTGTGTCTCTGCCTCTGTCTCTCTTTCTGTGTCTTTCATGAATCATAATAAAAAAAAAAAAAAGATAAAGCCATGAAACTGGATGAAATCATCACTGTAGGCAGCATAGTTTTGGAAAAGGCTATGACTGAGTCCTGAGGCCCTCCCATAATTGGAAGTCAGAGGGATAAGTTGGAACCAACAAGGAAGGCTGTGATAAGATGGCCAGTGGAGTAGAACAAAAACCAAGTGAGTGTGTTACCATTTTAGGATGGGTGAAATTTCAGTCTATTTGAATCCTGAAAATCATGGCCTAATGCAAAGGGGAACATTGATTATGCTGGTAGAGAGATACAAATTGCTGGAGTAATGTCTTTGAATAGGCAAGAAAGTATGGGATTAAAATACTAGACAACATATTGGTCTAGATAGGGGCAAGGGCAGTTCATTCATAGTAACAAAAAGGAAGGCAACATGTGACACAGATGCCAAACAATGGGTAGATACTGTGGTGGGAAGTTCTCAAGGTTCTCTTTTGATAGATAAGTATGCTGGAAATGGGAAGACAGGTCAAGGAACTGAAAGGCCAGGGTAAATATTATAATCACCAAGAATTATGATAGAAGTGTTGGATAGAATGACAATGAACTAGGGACTAAAGTCTTCAAGGAATGAGGAGGATTCTTCAAGTGGTACTCCTAGGATGACAGATAATGTTATTATGGTGGAAAGATATGAGATTCAAAGATGGAGTTTTTGGGGAAGAGAGTGGGGAAATGATCTAGAAGCAGCAAAGAACCATAAGGAGGACACTTAGCCTACTACCAGGCCCAGGAGTTTGAGGCACCTGAAACGAGTAATTGGCACTGCTTATAAGGGCTATACAGGAGAAGCTTTATTTCCAGGGAAAGACATGTGGAAAGATGGAAATGCAAGGAATAAGGTTTGGATTGTCACAATGGCTAATAACTGAATGGCTATAGAAGTTTAGTATCGAGGGAAGAGGGATGCTAAAATTCCTATAATGTAAGGACAAACCTGTGCAAAACATAGGCTTATTCTCCCCAAATGCCAATAGCATCCTCCATTAGGAGTCTAAAGGTAGAATGTACATTTAGGGAAGAGCTTGATTATTCTCTTAGTTGGGTTCATCTAGGAAGCAACATTGATTATAAGTAGTTTATTTGGAGATGCTAAGAAAATTAGTAAAGGAAAAGGAAAGTGATCCAAGGAAAAGAAGTCAACCAATGGTGCACTATTAAGCTAGGTACCTCCATTGGTAACTGAAGCTTAACCTTATGGGAAGTTAAAAATGGGGAAAACTGAGAAAGAAGCAAAACACACTTCTCACATTTTTTCACTGTTAAGGCTGAGAGAGCTGAAGTAGATATACACATCTTAGAGTCCTTGATTGAGGGATGCAGAGGAGATGGATATGGGCAAAGCAGTGACAACCTCTATACAGGGATGTAGGATGAAGGTTTATCTGTAGGATAAATTACACTAAGCCGAATTTCAGGGCCTGAGGACAAGTACATTTGTGATTTTGATAGACACCTCTAAATTGTTTATCACACAGCATATACTTAGAGTCATAGCAGAAATGTATGAGAGTGTCTATTTCTTCATGCCCTCCTCAAACTTATAATCTATTTAACTCTTTGCTTTTTGCCAGTCTTTTGGTTAAACAAATATTTCAGTGTAATTTTAATTTTTCATTTATCTTATTAGGAGTAAGGGTGGGAAGCTTAAAATATTTAGAAGCCTTTATAGTTCCTTTTCTGCAAACTGCAAATATATATATATATATATATATATATATATATATATATATATATATATTTCTTATTGATCTGTAGAAAACCATCCTTTGTGTGTTGTAAATATTTTTCTAGTTTATTGTGTGTCTTTCTTGTGAATCCTTATGGAATTCCGTCTGTCACTCTCTCCACTGCTGGTCCAAACCTCCATCAGCTCCCACCTGGCCTAGAGCCCTGGCCTCCTACCAAATTTCTACTTCCACTTCTGCCTCCTGGATACTGTTCTCTATGTACAAGACAGCATGGCCTTTGTAAAATATGAATCAGATCATACTGCATCCCTACTAAAAACACCCTAAGTTAGGACTACTTCTCAGAACACTTAAATCTAAACTCTATGCCATGGTCATCATGACCTTGCATGATTCACACCTTTCCTACTCTTTGAACTCATCTTCAGCTCTCTTTGTGGAGAATGACCTTTCAGACCCTGGAACAAGCTGAACTTGTTCATGCTTTATGGCTTTTATGCTTTGTGTTTAATATTCATTGTGGCTGCAATGTTTTCCTCCAAATTACATGTTTCTCTTTCTTCCCCATTTGGCCATCAGCATGCACATTACCTGAGAGGCGCCTACCCTCCCCATCAAAGTCAAAATGGCATGCACACACAATCATACTAACACTCCTGGTTTTCAGATCTCTCTCAGTCTCTCTGTTGTTGTTGTTTGTACTTAGTGTAATGTCTAGAATATAATATACTCTTAATATTTTACCCAAAAGTATGCCTCAGAATAAAAGGATATTGTATTACATTCAGATTCTTATAAGTCATTCATAATTTAGGGTATTTTCTAAATTGTTTTATTTAAAAAAATATGGGGAATACAATTAAGTTGAAATGGGCAAAATCAATGCTAGTTTTAAAACTATGTTTATATAGGTTACTTGACTAAACTATTTTAAAGGGGCAAAAAAGACACAATAATATAAACATATTTAGTTTCTTGGAGTGGGGTGTTAATCATCCACTTAAAATTATGAAGTTAATCATCAAAACAAGCTTCTCAAATATCACTTAGAAAGAAATGTAAGAGAGCAGGTAAAATGGGTGAAGGGGATTAAAAGATACAAATTTATAGTTAAAAATAAATGTCATGGGGTTGAAATGTACAGCATAGGGAATATAGTCAATAATATTGCAACAACTTTGTATGATGACAGATAGTATCTAGACTTACGGGGATCATTTCATAATGTATAAAAATACTGAATTGCTATGATATACACTTGAAACTAATAGGTATTACATGTCAAAAAAAGGCAATGTAACAAATGTAAATATTGTAGAAATAGATTTTTAAAAAATCTATTCTAACATTATATGAATAGATATTTGTAGCTTAGAATAAAAATTACAGTTGATACCATTATACACATATTTTAAAAATGCTCTCATTCAAATAATTTTAATAAATATGCTCTGAAAACTATTAGATGATGATAAAAGCAGCTAAAATTTCTTGAGTCTAAAAAAATTTCTTGAGTCTACTTATGAAGCATATTTGCTTGAAGACTTAGCTTGACTCACAACAGATTTATAACAAACAAGAAACAAGTCTTTGTTTTTATAAGCTCTGAAGATTTAGAGTTGTGGGTTTTTGTTTTGTTTTGTTTTTTGTTTTCTTTACCAAAGTATAATGTAGCCTATACCGACAAATACAACTATCGACAATATAACCTTGAGTCAACCTAACCGTCTAAAGGTAGATTCACATGGTTTATATCTTTTCAATCTCCCCTACGTTCTTTTAAGGACAAAGCAATGTATAAATAATACTTATATAAATAAGTAACTCTGGACATGCTGCCCAGGAATATCCTCACCTTTAAGTATAAAATTTAAAAACTATTACTCTTTAAAAATTAAAATAATTCCTTAATGTTGTCAATCATATAGAGTTTATATTAATTTGTTTTAAAATATCATAACCATCATGCTTAAAAAAATCAGCTTGTGGATTTTATTTTTTAAATGTCTGCATTTTTGCAAGAAATATAAAAACAAATATTTCCTCCAAAATATAAAAACTTTTCTTGTTTTATTCTAGAACATGAAAGGAATACACATGGTCACCAGAACTTAGAGTTAGGAATATTGATTTACCAGAGGGAGACATTTGTCCATACTCTTAATACAAAGAATCAAATTTCCAGTTTCATAAAATATGCTAAAACCATATGAGAGAAATACCTGTTTTAGTTACTTTAATTACATTTTATAGCAAGATGTACTTTTAATAGTAAACTGTATTTTCCATATCCCCATTTCCTGCTGGTATGAGGATTTCTCAAAGTTTGACTTGAGACTATCTGTGGAAATACTACTTCTCTCTTCTTTGTGCATGCTGTACAGTAATCTACTCCCTTGGAGAATCTGAGTTTTGACTGAACTATGCTTAGTGGAGAGTGATGGCATTCTCTGGAGCAAGGATGGCAAAATGAAAAGTTCATCATTTCCATTTGGAAATGTCCAGTCCTCTATCCTGTATCCACTGCTTCTAGATTCATTCACCAAGAAACAGAGGGATCAGGGCAAATTTATTACCATACTGTACCAGCATGTGCTACTACATCTTTTTGCATAGCTGTTTGTTTCTCTCTTTACAATTCTTGATCCTAGAGTTTTATCTCAGACCAGACAGAATATATTCACCATGATATGCAGGAATTCTATAATTATATGCATTGGCACAAGAATCTAAATAATTACTAATAATGCCTCCTATTATTATTTATCATTTTATTAAAAAGAAAAAATGTGTTTTATTGCCTACAGTATTCTACAAGCCCTTCATTTGTTTTAATTATGAAGTTGTTATTGTGAAGATACTCTTTAATCATCATCATCTAGCTTGGAAATTCCACAAACTCAATTACTAAGTTAATGTCTATGGCCTGGTTTATAATAATATGGCTTAAATTAGTCACAATTCCAAAAGAGAAACAGCATGGTGTGGCAGTAGACCAAGGCCCTCCATAAGAGGCAATTGTTCTGGATTCTCGTGCCCCCTGAGTTGCAATGAGACCTCAGCATAACATTGAACTTCACGCCATAAAATGAAGACACAGGGGTAGTTACATCTTACTGATCTGAATGCAGGATAGGGCAAGATGATCTTTTCAGGCCTCTGATAAAACTAAACTTCTGGCTGACTTTGATTTAGGGTCATACCGAGAACTGAAAGTTGTAGAAAATACTTGACTCTTTTGGGTGGAGATCTATTTATCCAGGTATTATATATCTATCTACTCAAAATGTTTAGCTAGATAGAAAAAATTACTGATCCCTTAAAAAATATACCCAAGCTAACAAGATTTTTTGAATTTTGTTAGTAAATACGATGATTCTGGGAAAGAAGGAAGAAGAAAAGCCAATGGATGAAATTTCTATGAATCAGTCACTCCTCTTAAAAGGAGTGACTTCATATTTTTCCCTTACATGTGTCACAGAAGGATAGGTGAAAATTTATTCCAAGTTTTACAGGTCCAGGTTGCTATAACTGTGTACTAAAAGGAAAGCAGTGGGACTAGACTGAAGATAAAAGTTTTTTTGGTACTCTAAGGCAGTTTCCATCCATTTTCTTAAGTCTTCTCTTCCCAAAGAAAGTAGAATGACAGCAAATTTAGATTTGGGAAAGTACCGATTGATAGAACACCTTGCCACCAACACTCTGGGATCATTTGGCATGAAATAGGGGGGAAAAAAACAAAACCTTCGGCCAGTTCATTAAAAACATATGTTTGAAATCTCTTTTTGATTTCTGGCTCTTCTTGATGACTTTTCCAGACATCTGCTTTTATTTTCCTACAAGTTACTTCAAAGGATAATGAAAGGTGGGTAAAAAGATTTTTCAGGCTCTATGTGGAAAAAGAAAGTATAGATTATTTTTGTCCTTGCTTTGATCATTCTTTCTATGATTCTCCAGTCGGTTTCATAAACTATTACTAAGATCAAAACATAACAATTTCTGCTATCATTCTGAACAAGTATCTACCTGAGTAAATGTGCAGAAGTTTCTTTTCGTTAGTCTATTCAGGAGCATAGTTCTTAGAAACATATAACATAGAACTCCCATAACCCTATTCATTAAAAACTGATTTGTCACTGGCAAGGGTTCCATGGACTCTCAGCATATATAACAGCTTTGAAATAAGACTCAAGCATCATTCCTTTTTATGTAGCTACAGACAAGTACCTGTTGTCTGTAATGATCTCATTTTCCCTACCTTTGTTATCTCCAGTTCCTCCAAGCTGGAAATAGAAGTGTCCATCTCATGCTGGACCAGGCTGACCCCAGTTCCATAGCAGAGCCTGACCAGTTCGGGAGGTTATAACAGTTTCATTAGCACCACCTATTGATGAAGCCTACAACTATTCTTCCTGGGTTATGATTGGCTTGGTCTTTGGAAGCTCTTGGATTGGAGCATATGAATATTTTGTTGCAGGTTTTTTCCTCCCTGTTACCATCTTAGTGTAGACCATGAATCTGCTCTGCTTTCCTTGCTGGACTTGAGATAACTCCCTGAACTGGAATTCACTTGCCTGTGGCTCCAATTCCTTATTTGGCTTGCATTGAGACTCTTTTTCTGTGGACCCTGGCTCCTGGCAAGAGGCTTCCCATGAAGAGAATTATAATCAGCATCAGATGGATTTCTCGTGTTCTTCTTTGCCTGACTGATGGGAACCCTTAGTTGCTCAGCGTTGAGGCTGCCATGTCCTTTGGCTTTGAAGCATTTGATTTTCTGGCTATTCCCTCAGAGGCTAGCTGCTCAAGACTGGTTGGTATTCTCATGCCCTGTTCTTCAGTTTCAGCTTCTCCTTTCTTGGTCATACATGTTGCTATGTATGTGTCAAGTCTCAATCCACCCAGTTTATGATATCATGGCATTTATTTCTACATGCACATACAAATGCATTTGTTTCCAGTACTTTAAGATATTCTCAGTAAAGATTAAGGCATTGTATCTCTAATGTCCCCTGGAATTCTCAAATACTACTGTGGAAGAAGGTAGTCCTGAAGCCCTTTGGAACTTTTCAAGCCACTATTCATTGACCTAGAGAATTATACTTGCTGTTTATAACTTGTCCATCATCTTCTGGAACTTTGGCATGCCTGAGTGACACTTCGGATATCCACCTGAGACTAATCGAAATCACTGCTTATAATTCCATCACTTGATGGTTTCTGGACTCACCATAACTTCAGAAAGCATCCCTTCTCCTAATAATCCATTTCACACCTAAAGTTGCTTTAAACTTTGCCTTTGACTCAGTTGAGCAAAAAACATGATGCTGATATCTAAATAATGTGTTTTTATTTTAGAGATTCTGGCAACTGAGAGGCATCAAAGTTGTTACTCTAGCACTGGAGCTTTATTTCCCACAGCACAACTTTAGTCATACTGAGGTTCTTCCCATCTACTAAAAGCATTGTTCTATAAACCCAAGTTTTAATTCTCTTTAGCATCCTAGATATCTTCCCCTTCCTGGCATCTTTCCCAGATCATTTCTTCAACTGTATTCAGAAATTTTCATTTTTTCTAGTATATCAAATCAGAGAAGCATTAATTGCTCAGACATTTTTTTAACCTTGTCTTTTGTAAGAGAGATTAGATTCTTCTTTAGAACACAGAACACAAAACACAAAATTGATAATAATCTCAGGCAAAAGCATAATTTAGCTCATCTAGAGCACTGGAAGAGTCTCATTGGTGTTCCTACTTCCTGTGGTCACAGTGAACTATAAAATTCTGTGGTTCTACCAATAAATAGCCAGGCAACTTGTTTTTGTCCTGGTCCCTAAGATCACCTGTCAATATTGATTAAAAATCTGGATTTTGTCTTCCTCTCAAGCTATTATTCTCTGTTCATCTGAGACATATTAGTAATTTTCGACTTATGAATATTCATCCTGTCTCCCTAACGGTTGTAAGACATCCTATTCAACATAGTCCATAACTGTTACCCTGGGGATTTTTAATCACCATCATCCTGGGATTCTCTGTCTCTCTTTTAGGTTAAATTCCTTGTTTACTTGATCCTAGTCTTCTTCTTCCTTTTTGATGAAGTATATTCTCTTTTAGTTCCCTGAGAAAGGTTGTGTGGAGTATATCAGTCAGGATTCAACCAGGAAAAAACAGAACCAGTAGGAGATATACAGTAAGGGGATTTATTTCAAGGAACTGATTTATACAACTGTGGGAGCTGGTTAGGCAAGTCTGAAATCTGTAGGGTAGGCTGTCAGGAAAGGCAGGCTGGACACCTCGGAAGTGAAGCTGCAGTTGACAGATGGAATTCTTTTCTTTTTGCAAGAAACCTCAGTTCTGTTCTTAAAGCCTTTCAACTGATTGAATCAAGCCCAGTAGTGTATCTAGAATAATTTCTTATACTTAGTCAACTGATTATAGATGCCTATTTTTTCATTCTTTCTTGAGATCCTGAAAGTAGTCTAAAAGCTATAAGAGAAGCTTGGTGAGCTTGGTGAATTCTTATTCAATGAATTGACCTCAGATGACTTAGATATTGCAATCTCTTTTTAGATAGTGTTGGATAAATTTTTATTTTTGGTTCCTTTTTTAGCCTAGTTTGGATGACTATGCTTCTATAAATTCATCCCCATCCTTTCTATAGAAAATAAATTGATATGTTTAAGTTATTGCTTTTCTTATTTACAATTGATTCTTTGCTTGGATTTAGATCTCCTCAGGAAAAAAATAATCTCTTGAATATGGATCTATATGTTCTATGTAGATAAGAATGTATATTCTATAGCTGGCTACTTTCATCTACTCTGTTTTAATTCTCATTACTTTCAGTTTCATATTTTGATCTTTTTCTGATCTTACCTAAACTTTGGGAGTTTCTCATTATAGCCATCCAAATAGTATAAACTATATATATATTTGAACTTCTATTATGAAAATTCTAAGAATCCAGACATTCTGTGCTTTAATCATTAGAAGGTGAATTATAAAGCTTAGCATCCAATTTTCTACTACGACATGGGAAAAATTCATTCCAGCTTCATCCATAACAATAACAAATTCCAATTCATAACCTTACACAGTTGGCTTTAGAAGTACTAGCATTCCCTTCCCACATCCTTATCTATAGCTTCAGCCTCCAACCAAGTCCCAGAGACATATGATTCTGTATTTTTTGGAAGGTTTGCAATAATTCATTACTACATTCAAAATCCTGTGAGTCGAGCTTCAATGCTGGGTAATTACTTTAATGTGGAGAAGAGTCAAACTGCATGTGAACATGCTTCTCCAGTAATTTCTAATCCAAATCTTCAAGTAATAACACATCTTGCTTACCTTGTACAACTGTAGGGTGGGAACTCAGTTAAATATTGTTCATAATGGTACTTTGGACAGTAAGCATTGGAAGTATATTGGCTTTATTCAACATTGTACCTTTAGTAAGTATTCAGAACTATTTCTACACCAAAGAAAGGATTTGTTAGCATCACTGCTACTATTCAATGCTAGCTTTGTCAGGACATAACTAGATCAACCAGATGAAATATTCACAAATCAGTAGTTGGGGCAGCATTACTTGTTGCCAAGATATTTTTGTGCTGTGGAATCCCAATATATAAAAAGAATAAGAAGGGATTGCTGAGGTTGAGGAATATGGGATGCATAGAAAGAACTGAGTTTATCTTTCTCTTCATATCATGGTGGCCACCAAAGCACATCTATAGAATCCTGTAGCTTTGCAGAACATGTTAGGGAAACCATAGTCTACATTATTTCCAAGAACATTTTGGCTCTTTGGTTAATAATATATTGCTTAATTTTGCTATATAAGGATGTAGCCAGGAGGATTTGGGAAGACTCATTGTACATAGCCTTAAAATAAACATCCATGGGATGAAATTGGAAAATTTCATGGAAAATAAAACCTTTGAGTCTGGAGAGAATCTGAAATAAAAACAAAAACAAAAACAAAAGACACTACTATGGAAAAAAATGGGAGCACAAATGAATATAATCACAAGCAAATATTTAAAACTATACTAAATAGGGCACACCTGATTTTGTTTGATCTGGGAAACTAAGTGGGCTAATCTTGATAAGTTTGTAGACAGAAAATGTCTAAGGTTACCAAGAGCTATCTACATAAAAAATTTTAGAGCAAAGATGTAGTTGTGCTTACTAGAGATCTATTAAACAAATGTTCTACTTACCAGCACCTTAGCACAGATGTTTTGCTTGCTGTGAGCACAAATATAATTGAGACACGCCAAGATCCTAAAGTGTTTTATGAGTCAACAAGAGAAGATTACACTATATCCAACAGAGGTATAGTTATGATTATAATATAATATAACATGATGATAAACATATAACTATATATTGTTATTGTTAGAAATCTGTTAGAAATCTTATATGGTGTATCAGAAGCATAACTTTGCAATAACCAGAATATTTGTAGGGCCTGCATTTGCCTTAGCTGACTGATTATACTTAATGAGAGATGTTCTGTGTACAACTTCTAAAGAGCAGCTAAATTCATTGAAGGAACCAGAATCAAGGGTATGAAACAGGAAGGTGCTGAGGACTTTAAAGGTTGAAAGTGTTAGTAGAAAGGTTAGTAAGTGTTAGTTAGAAGGTATAAATTATAAGATGATTACATTCTGGGAATTTCATGTAGATCATGGTGACTGTAGTTAACTATTCTGTATTTTATACTCAAAATTTCCTAAGAGAATAGATTTTAAATGTTATCAACACACACACGCGCACACACACACACATACTGGTTACCGTATGATGTGAAGGATTTGTTTAATGTTATTGTGGTAATCATTTCACAAAATTATACTTGTATCAAATCATCACATCTTAAATTTATACAATGTTGTCAATTATATCTCAGTAAGGCTGGAAAAAATTAAAAAATTAATTTTAAAAAGGAAGAATCTTCTCTTGCTTACATGGGCTTAAATTCACTTTGTTTTTCAATTGGTATATTTATAGGGCATTTGTTTTTCAAAAGTAGATCCGTGTTTTAATAACAATGGCACTAATGTTTCGTTTGTACCCCTATTTGAATGACCTTGGCCAAATCAGAGTGGGCACAGCATAGAGCATACATTTGCTTCTTTCCATTGTTGCTTCCTTTTAGTGGGTATGCCGTATGGATAGCATTCAGAAATAGCGGTTGTATCTCCATACAGTGATGGGCTAGTCCTTGGTGATTCTAAAGGCTGAATGTTTCAATTTTGCAACCAAATGAATATAATCATAGAGACTTTAGTCTATCCTGACTAGGCTTTCATCCTTTCATTAATTAACATATGTAGTTAGTTTTTTATAGGCACTTAGGCATTGTATAGCTGCTATAGGACATATAAGGTTTAATCCAATATGGCTCTCTCCCTTAAGGATCTTGTTATGGTTATTCTTATATTTTCCCTTCTGGCTATCGCTGAAAATTTCTCACTTTTCTTCTTGGAACACCATACTAGGATTATATTTGCTTCCAAGCACTGGCCATGGCTTAGAAAAATCAGTCTTTTGCTTGCCAGGATCTCCATACACACTCTGCCGAGTCAAATTTAGTGCCAAAGGGAATGTGTGCTGTGTTTGATCAGCACTGATTTCTGAGCTGGGCCCTGGAAAAAGCAAACATGAATTTTGTCAGTATCTGTGGAGCCAGAGAAAAGTGTCCTGATTGCAATCTGTCCTGATTACAGCTGTGCTGGTACCAAGTGTGGCACTCAGAACATCTACTGTGGTCTCATGGCAACGAAATTTAATTTCTGAATGCAGCAAATGTTAGGGCCTGTTAAATAGATGAGCTGTACAACTGGTAAAGTATCCAATTCTTGAGCTGGAAGTGACTTTGTCTTTGATAACTTAGCCTTCCTCAAGAAAATCTGCTCTTACTACCCACCCAGAATTTCTTCCAATCCCCATGATGACACATAAATACCTACCCTGAACTCATGATGATAATTGGATTCAACATTGTAATTGCACATGCCTGACTTTTCTACTTTGTCAACAGCCTCTTCCCTGGAGTGTCTCTCAGTGTGCATGCCATATCCTGTTAGGTAGATTTTGAGACTGTAGGACTGCATCTCATAGTTTTATAAGCAAAGATCACATTTAATTCTGTCATTTTCAGCATTTAACACATTGTTAGTGCTTTAAAAAGATGAAATAATTTCTTAACATATGTAGGTATAGGGCATTTATAAACTTTAAAAGTACTTTTGTGTCTATTACACTCTGAAATTCCCACAATTCTCTGTGAAGGGTGGCAAATCCCTCTTTGACAAATAAGGAAATTGATGCATAAACATTAAGTGGCTTCACTGAAGTCACATAGATAGTGACAGAACTAGATGTAGCATTGAGTTCCCCTGACTCCTAGTCTCAGACTCTTTTGTTAAATATTGTCTAGTCATATCATTACTCCTCAAGAGCTATTCCCACCAGAAATTTCATTTTAATTAGCTGTTTCATCTCTGAAACTCTGTCATGTGGTTAGCATTAACAAAATCATACTGAAGGAGGCAAGGACAAAACCATCACAGATTTTCTCTATGACTCTTTGAGATAGGACAGTGCAACTTCAGATCCACCTTGATACCTACTTATGTTGAATTAAATCTTTATCACAGGCACTGCTGGGTGTCCTTCTCACAACCACTCCAGCATGGTTTTACAACATCATTCAACAATGAGACTCTTTGTCAGAGCTTTACTGGGCTTCCTGCCATATCTGTGGATCTATGATTGTGACTTTACTTTTAGAGCATGGAATTGATCTTAAGGATCATGAGTCACATTTTACAAATGAGAATAGAGGATATGGACTTAAGTTACTTATAGTTTTAGGGTCATGGGGTCAGTTAGGCTTCTTAATTCATTAACTGATTTACTAAGAAAATATTAATTTGAAAAACCTATTTTCTCTCAGGAAGTATTTTGGGTACTAGAAATATAGCAGTGGGGAAAAAAGGGAAACACAAAAATCACTGCTTCAAAGGAGTTTGTTTATATATATAAACACACACATATTTATATACACACGCACACACACACACATATATGCACAACACACACACACACATATATATATATATATTTATATTTATAAAATGATTTCAACACAAGAGAAAAATAATACTGGTGTCTTAGTCTCTTTGGGCTGCTATAACAAAAGATCACAAACTGGGTAGCATAAGGATAACAGAAATTTTCTTATCACAGTTCTAGAGAATGGAAGTCAAGATCAAAACACCAGCATGGTCACATTCTGGACAAGGCTCCTTCCTGGTTCATAGTTGGCACCTTTTCACTCTTATGTGTCCTCATATGATAGAAGGGGTTACAGAGTGTTATAGCATCTTTTTTTTTTTTTTAAGATAATAGCACTATACTAATCCCATTCATCAAGTTTCTAGCCTCATGACCTAGCACCTCCCAAAGACTCTGCCTTCTCATACTATCACATCAAGCATTAGGATTTCAACATATGAATTTGGGTGAGGTAGAGGAAGAACATTCAAACCACAGCAGCAGGAAAGGAGAGTAATGAGTTCTGGGGGCACTGGGTAAATTTTAAATAAGTTGGTCAGGGAGATTTTCATTAACAGGGTGATATTTTTAAGCAATAACACAAAGGAGGTGAAGGAGTAAAAATGAGAGTATCTGGGGAAAACCCTGTGCAAAGCTCCTAGGCAGGAGCATAGTGACATCTTCAGGAGACCAGGGACAGGTGGCAGGGGCAGAATGAGCAGGATACATGGTAGTGGGATACAAGGTCTTAGAGATCATGGGGAACTAGATCTGTATAGGACCTTGTAGGCCATGGCAAGGACTTTGGATTTTACTCTGAGTAAGATACTGAGATATTGGAGAATTATGAGTGGTGGAATGATATATTTGGTCTTAGTTTCAAATGAAAAATCTGGGTTTTTGTGTTGAGAATAAATTAGAATAAGAAGAAGGGTAATACCAGGGAAATTGGGGTACTTGGGTGGCTAAATGGTTGAACATCTGCCTTTGACTCAGGTCCTGATCCCGGGGTCCTGGAATTGAGTCCCACATCAGGCTCCCCACAGTGAGCCTGCTTCTCCCTCTGCCTATGTCTCTGCCTCTTTCTGTGTCTTTCAGAATAAATAAATAAAATCTTAAAAAAAAAAAAAAGAATGAGGGAAACCTGTTGTTAGGGGGCTGTTGCAATAATTCAGGCAAGAGAAGGTAGCAGCTCAGATAGGTGGGAGTGGAAGATGTTTGTAGTGTTTGTGGAAGGTTATGGAGGGATTATGATCTTGAAAGTAGTCCTAAAGTATGTTGTATTAGATCAAACTAAGCATACTTTATAGAAAAAAGGATGTGAGTACATATAACTGAGGTTTTCCAATAACTAGCTTTATGGGAAAGCTGCTTGTGAATTAATGTGGTTTTTCCCAGGAGCAAAAAAGGGAACTATCAGTTTGAGATGGCACAGATATCCTCTTTGGGAAATTAGGTTTTGCTAGTTGACTTCTAAAGCCACCATGAATTATTTTTGGAAACAAAGCAGGGAGTGTATACAGAAGTAACCTCTTTTCTTTTTAAAAAAGATTTTATTTATATATTATTTATTTAGTTAAGAGAACACAAGCAGGGGCGGGGGTGGAGAGTAGAGTCAGAGGGAGGATAGAGGGGAAAGGAGAGAGACAAGCAGACTCTGCACTGAGCACAGACCCCCATGTTGGCCTTGAATTTGGGGACTCAATGGGAGACTCGATGGAGGGCTTGATTTCACCACCCCAAGATCATGACCTGATCCGAAATTGAGTTGTCAGCCCAACTGACTGAACTGTCCAGGCACCTCAAGAAATAACCTCTTTAGGTCCCTACCAACTTACAGACATTTTCAGTTGTTTTTAATGTACTCAAAAAACAGAGGACTGGCTCATATTTTCATCATGATTTTTCTCTTTCCTTCAACCCAGGAACTCTCTGGTGGGGTATAGCAATTAGAAACCCTTTCCAGAAAATCTGCTAAAAGTTTTCCTTCCTACTGGCTAATATGAGAGTGAACCAGAGTGTAAAACTTGCATTGCTACTAACTTTGAACACTGCATGTAAACCACATGACAAGAGAAACTGTTATATGAAGAGTCTGTACTTAATGACTTGCTATTACTAAGTTTTGTAAAATTCTAAAACGCTGTGAGTTCCTTCAGAGTCCTTATCTACCCTTAATGGAAATCTATGTCCTATATGCTGGAGAACCCACAGAATCACATCTCTATATTTCATTCTGTGAGTAAATTCAGAAGCAACATGTCACACACCAATAAATCCAGCTTTTTTTCTCATCTTTTAAATGATTTATAGATATCAAATATTTAATTCTACCAAATGCCTCATTGTAATCAAGGAAAACAGTTATTGCAGTTTGCAAAAAAAAAAAGGTTTTAATTTGCATGTAATACGTGTTCAAAATTCATTTCAAAATGTACTCACTGTCTTGTTTTGAATTCTTAGTGTCTTTTTTTTCTTTGAGTGTTCTGTATGTTATGATTTTTCATTCAATGGCATTCCTATACATAAATCTCTGTCAGAAGTCCAAAAGCACATTAGCAGTGGTAAAACAAAGCCCTCAGAGGTAGGCATATTTTACTGTAAGATAACATTCCCCTTTTAGGCATTGTTTGCCATGTGTCTTTGAACACCTAGGAATTGTATTATCTCATTGTAGCAGAAGGCTTAGTGTTTTCTAATGTAATTATGTGATGAAAGAAAGTGTAGTTTAGAATGAACTATATTGTGCTACTTATGTTTTTAAATGACAGGTTTAATAACAATAAAACAGGTAACTGTAAGTAGCATACTAAGTGAAGAATGTAAAACTACATCTAACTTGAGGTACTGAGGACTTTCTAGACTAAGTCTCTGAAATGAGTAAATGAGTCTTAAATCACCTTAATTTATTTGGATTACTTACGGCAAATCTTTCCCTTATAAAAATATAGTAATTCTAAATAAGACATTTTGCTATTTGATTTGATTTCATTTCATTTTTAGCAGTCCAACATCCTTCTCTTCCTCTGATTATACCACCATGATTTCCTTTTGGGAAGTTTTTTTTGCCTACTGTTTGTAGCCTTAACATGTTAGTCAAAGTGCCCTACCCTCACCTGGTTAAGAGGTAAGTCCATGAACCTATCAGATGTTTGTTCCTTCCCAAGATTTGACTCTTGGAAAGAATAATAGAGAAAAAAAATAGAGTCCATTTATCCTCACAGAGGGGACCTGAGTAAATTCCAACTGGTTCCTGATACCTGGTTCTTACTATTAACATCACTGGATCTCTTTGCTGAGCACACTCCTGCAGTTGCTTCTTTGGTTCTGAGTCACCCCATGCCCTTCTAATAACTCCTTTTTTTATTTTTCAAGTTTTCCAAACTGGACAGCCCATCTAAAGATCCCTGATTGATATGCAAGAGCTTACACTCCTCCTCAATCTATGTTATCTTTCAGTATCAGTATGTAGATATGAAATATTTTTGCTCCCTTTCATGGATGTGTGTTTATATGTATATGTGCCTGTACATATGTGTGTTGGTATGTAAAACATATATGAAAATACCAGAATTACACCGCATCTTAATAAAGACTTCATCTTTCTTAATTAGGGAAAATTACCAGACTCAAAGCAGAAAACAGGTGTATTCTGAGGAATCTCCCTTGAGCATTCTCTCAAGTTCATTGGTGAGTTTGTAAGCCCTAACTTACAACAGAGCTTGAATGAGAAGAGAAAAGCTCTTTTAAAGTCAGTAAACTATGCTAAATACTTACTAATTTCATAACAGGTTTGTGCTTGGTACCTGAAGAAAGAATTTATAACTAGCTAAGTTCTATTAATTACTATGATTTCCTTTAAGGAAATCCAGCATTTCCGGAATGTTAGCATAAATTCCTTAGGAGGCTTAAGATAATCTTTTTTTTTTTTTTAAAAAAAGATTTTATTTATTTATTCATGAGAGACACAGATAGAGAGGCAGAGACATAGAGGGAGAAGAGGGCTCCTCACAGAGAGCCCAATATTGGGATTCGATCCTCGGACCCGGGATCATGGCCTGAGCTGAAGGCAGATGCTCAACTACTGAGCCACCCAGGCATCCCAAGAGGTTTAAAAGAATCTTAAAAAAGATATGATAGTCTAGAGATCTGAGGCCTATCAGGACTAAGATTTTGGACTTAGTCTTGCCTCTGTCACTGGATGCACTTTGATACTCATTTTACCTTTCCTAACCATAATTTTCCTAACAGTGGAATGAAGATGGTAATTTCTTTATCTTTATCTTTATCTTTATGAGCTTCATTTAACTCAGAAGTTGTATGAATGTCAAACGAGATTTTGTCTCATTACGTCGAGTGAAATAAGTTACACAGAAAAAGACAAATGCTGTGTGACCTCACTTATATATGGAATCTAAAAACATTGAACTCATAGAAACAGAGAGTAGAATGGTGATTTTCTGGGGCTTAGGGGTGGGGAAAGTTGGGAGATATTGATTAAAGGGCACAAACTTTGTTATAAGATCAGTGAATTCTGGGGATCTATTGTGACTAGTTATTAATAGTGTATTGTATATGTGAAATTTGCTAAGAGAATAGATTTTAAGTATTCTCACCATAACAATAACAACAACAACCAAATGGTAATTATGTGAGGTGAAGGATTTGTAACCAACCTTATTGTGATAAATATTTATATATTGGAAATATACTTTCAAATTAGAAGCCTGTAAAACTAAGATCATATGACAAACAAAAGAAATAGAAAATAATGTAACCACCACATGGAAGGAATTATATAATTTGCATGGGGGACCCAAAATAAATAAAAACTGAAAAGCAGATTTAAAACAATGTTAATCACAACTGTGCAAAAAAAGTGAGTATTCTTCAAATGGCAATTTTATGGGTGAACAACCAATTTTCTTTTTAGCAAGAAGCACATTTTACAGGTGTCTTATAAGTGGGAATTACTATTAACTACCTACCTATTTCTTAGCACCTCTGTTAGCTATATCTTTACTGTCTCATTTAATCCCCCAAATTATGTGAACTAGGAATTCATTGTATAGAGGAGGAAACTGAGACTCATAGCAATTAAATTACTTGTCAAGGTAAAAAATGATGAGTTGAGATTCAAATTCCTTGGGTACAGATATGCTGCATTTTATTGCACTTTGCTTTATTGCACTTTACAGATACTATGTTTATAAATTGAAGGTTTGTGGCAACTGCTTTGAGCAAGTCTATGGGCATCATTTTTCCAACAGCATTTGCTCACTTCGTGTCTCTGTCACATTATGGTAACTCAGAATATATCACGCTTTTTTCTTCATTATTATGTTTGTTATCATGATCTGTGATCAGTGATTATAGCTGGATGAAAGCTTAATGATGGTTAGCATTTTTTAGCAATAGTTTTATATTAAGATGTGCACTTTTTTAGATGCAATACTATTGCACAGTTAATAGATTATAGTAAAGTATAAACATAACTTTTACATGTGCCCTGGGAAAGCAAAAAAAAAAAAAAATTGACTTGCTTTATTGCAATATTTGCTTTATCATGGTCTTCTGGAACCAAACCTGCAATATCTCCAAGGTGTGCCTATATGCCTTTCCATACTTCCATGCAGGTTTTCCATATGCTAAGCCCACAGTTTGGACTTGACCATGTAATTTTCTTTGGCTAATGGGATATTAGCAAGCCTGATGTAAGCAGAGGCTTAAAAGCACCTACACTTTGGGGGCTTGTCTTCTTTGCAGTGCTTCTTCTTGGAACCCTGAAAGTACCCTAGAGAGGACATGTGGAGGAGAATTGAGGTGCCCAGTTGAGATGTAAAACAAGGATTCCAAGCATGTAGCCTCAGTTGAGTTTTTCCAGCCATCCTCAGGTACTTAAGCTACCTCAGCTGAGGCCCCAGACATCATGTAGCACAAAGAAGTCATTCTCACTGTGTATTGCCTAAATACCTTACCTACAGAGTCATAAGTATATAAGACAATTGTCATTTTATACTACCTAAATGTGTAGTGAGTTTATCATGCAGCAGTAGTAATTGATATTTAATTTAGGCTCAGTCTAAAGCTGGAGTACTCTTTATCCTACAATATGTTCTCTCAAAGTATTGAGCCTTTCTGTATCTCCTCTACTGAAGTCTAGTATGTTTTGCAAAGACATGAAATATGAAACTTTTACTTAAAAGCAAAAAGAACATCAAAACGATTCATTACATTTCACACCAGATTACTAGTTATTAACAGTTTGGCTTGTTTCCAGCTTATTTTTAATAAAAAAAATTATTCTATCTTTTCTTATAAATATTAAACATATTTATTATAAATAGTTCAAGGAGTGCCTGAGTGGCTCAGTAAATTGAGCATCAGACTCTCGGTTTTGGCTTAGGTCATGATCTCATGGATCGTCGGATCAATCTCTCCCCTTATCAGGCTTCATGCTTGGTGGAGAGTCTACTTGAAAGATTCTTTCCATCTTCCCCTCTCCCTCCTTGCTCTCTCTCACTCTGTCTCTCAAATAACTAAATAAATCTTTAAAAAAATAATTCAAATACTGCAGAAAAGCACAAAGATTTAAATATCAGTTAAATATCACCACATAAAAAGAAACTGTGTTAATATTAGATGAATTTCTTATCCAGTCATATATGTTTAAAAAATAGAAAGATACAAAGGAAGAAAAAATATTTTAAAGTATGATTATATTATGTATGTTTTTCTAAAGCTTCTATTTGACCAAAAAAGAAAAAACAAAATAAACAATACCCCCTGCTAAAATCCTAGTCGAAGTGTGAACTTCAAATAAATATTTCTTCCTTCTACGCACAAGATATTTCATAAAAGATTCAACTAAGTTTATGAAAGAAATTTTGGAAAAAAACAAAGAAGTTGGAGTCATTTTGTTTTTTTTTTAGGTCTCAATTTTAATAAAACAAAGTGAGTTCCTGCTATACACATAGTAATGATATTAGCAATTGCATATTTTCTCCCATCTCACTGTATCCACTTTCTAGATTTACTTAAACATTATTTTTTAACATACAAAAGTATTACGTATTATAATGTTGATTTTCTTTCCCTTAGAACTCTGTAGAACCAAGTTCCAGTACAAAAAAAAAAAAAAGAAAGAAAGAAAAAGAAAAGAAAGAAAAAGACCGTGTGATTTCTTCTCTCATGATAGTGACTGGCTTTTTCTGTCTTATGCTTCAATATTTTTTCCTTTATTCTTGATAATAGCATAACTAGCTTACAGAGAATAGCATAACTAGAATATAAATTGGTGATGTTTCCCTGCATCAAGTTTATTCAAACACAGTGCGCTCCTCCAATTTGCACCATTTATTTTCTTCTTTTCGGGAAAATTTTTGTTTCATTTTTTTTCTTTAAGTAGTCTCCATGAGCCCAGTGTAGGGCTTGAACTCACGACCCTGAGGTCAAGACCTGAGCTGAGATCAAGAGTTCAACATCTGACTGAGCCACCCAAGTACCTCCTGTTTCATGTTTTCAAATATGTTCTTTCTGCTTTATTTGTTTGATTTTTTGTGATCTAATATCTTTATATCTAATATCTTTAGACTCTTTTTGTCTTTCATATCTATTAGTTTTCTATAATCTCTTAGATATTCCTCCCTTTTTTTGCATTTTATTTCTAGCCTTTTCTTTGAGAGCAGTTCTGTATTCAGTAGATACTTTTTAATTTTATTTGCTCTTTTGAATTTATTTATTTCTCTCAAATTCACCAAGATCAGTTTTATTGTTTACAACTCAGGATCCTGACAAAATCCACCCTAGATGCTTATGATTTAGAGATATTAAAGACAAGATCACTGTTAGTGTGGAAGCAAGGCTAAGATAAAATTGCAAAACAAAACAAAAAGCCAAAAAAAATTTAAAAAAAAAACCCGCAAAGAAATACTAAGATGCCAGACAATGACAAACACTTGAGGCTGCTACCACCCTCAGGACTGTAGGGACAAGAGGAAGAAATAGTGTTTGTGGATTCCACTGACAGTTGACACATGTAGAAGAGGGGTCCCTGCCCTGTAAGTTGTGGAGGGTCATATCTATTGCCAGAGATGTGCATGGAAGTGTGGAGAGAGGAAAAGATCTACCTAAGTTTCTCCCTCCTCCCACCCTCTGATCTCCTATTGTCCACTTGGAAGCCCAAGGGCATGGGAACAGGGGTGATGAGGCTCAGGGGTCAGCTTCCCCTGAAGTACAGCAGGGCAGGGAGGAGCAGAGAACAGTGGTAGTAGCAGTGGTGGGTGAGAGGTTGCCCAATGAGAATGACCAGCACATACTTGTCAATTTATATTACTTTCTAAGGGATCAAAAAGATTTTAACTTCTCAATAAATCTCAAATATTTACTCCTTTCCACTGGTGTACATGTGTGTGTATGTGTATGCATATACATATTTGCCAAATTTCCCTCAGTGTCTTCATGAAGCCTGATTTTTCCAAATTTGCAGGAAGGTATAATCTTCAAAGGAAACAGGTACTATCCTTTCCCTTGTTCATCAGCTTGATTTTATTTAAAAGAAGGCAGAAGGGATCCCTGGGTGGTGCAGCGGTTTGGCGCCTGCCTTTGGCCCAGGGCGCGATCCTGGAGACCCGGGATCGAATCCCACGTCGGGCTCCCAGTGCATGGAGCCTGCTTCTCCCTCCGCCTGTGTCTCTGCCTCTCTCTCTCTCTCTGTGACTATCATAAATAAATAAATAAAAAAATTAAAAAAAAATAAATAAAAGAAGGCAGAAGACCCAAAGACTGTTAAAGCCAGAGAATAAGGTTATCCATCCTCAATTATTTTTTCTTAGATTAGCAAATTCTCATTTCATCTTATACTGTTGTTTTATCAATTCATTTTTGAGTCATTTTATTTTATTTTTTATTGTTATTTAAATTCAATTAATTAACATGTAATGTATTATTAGTTTCAGAGGCAGAGGTCAGTGATTCATCAGTCTTTAAAAAAAAAAAAGATTTTATCTATTCATTCATGAAAGACAGAGAGAGGGAGGGAGAGACACAGGCAGAAGGAGAAGCAGGCTCCATGCAGGGAGCCTGATGTGGGACTCGATCCCCGGACTCCAGGATCAAGCCCTGGGCAGAAGGCGGCGCTAAACTGCTGAGCCACCTGGGCTGCCCCATCAGTCTTATATAATACCTAATGCTTATTACATCATGTGCCCTCCTTAATATTCATCATTCATACCCTCGACCCCCTCCTTCTACCAACCCTCAGTTTATTTCTTATGATTATGAGTCTCTTGCTGTTTGTCTTCCTCTAATTTTGTCTTGTTTTATTTTTCCCTCTCTTCTATGCTCTTTTGTTTTGTTTCATATATATATATATATATACACATCACATCTTTATACATTCATTTGTAAATGGACATCTGGGCATTTCTATAGTTTGGCTATTGTGGACATTGCTACTATATAAACATTGGGAGTAAGTGCCCTTTCAGATCACTACTTTTGTATCTTTGGGATAAATAAACCCAGTAGTGCAATTGCTGGGTCATAGGGCAGCTCTATTTTTTAACTTCCTGAGGAACCTCCATATCATTTTTCCAGAGTGGCTGTACCAGCTTGCATTCCCACCAACAGCGTTAAAGGGTTCCCTTTTCTCCTCATCCTTGCCAACGTCTGTTGTTTCCTGACTTGTTAATTTTAGCCATTCTCCTTGGTGTGAGGTAGTATCTCATTGTGGTTTTGATTTGTATTTCCCCGATGCCAAGTGATGTGGAACATTTTTTTCATGTGTCTGTTGGCCATTTGTCTGTTTTCTTTGGAGAAATGTCTGTTCATGTCTTCTGCTCATTTCTTGATTGGATTATTTTTGGGGGACGCTGACTTTGATAAGTTCTTTATAGATTCTGGATACTAGCCCTTTATCTGATAAGACATTTGCAAATATTTTCTCTGTCAGTTGTCTTTTGGTTTTGTCTGCTGTTTCCTTTGCTGTGCAAAAGCTTTTTATCTCAATTAAGTCCTGATAGTTCATTTTTGCCTTTGTTTCCTTGCCTTTGGTGACGTGTCTAGCAAGAAGTTGCTGTGGCCAAGGTTACAAGTGTGGCTGCCTGTGTTCCCCTCTAGAATTTTGATGGATCCCTGTCTCACATTTAGGTCTTTCATCCATTTTAAGCCTATTTTTGTGTATGTTGTGAGGAAACAATCCAGTTTCATTCTTCTGCATGTTACTGTCCAGTTTTCCCAGCATCACTTGTTGAGGAGCTTGTCTTTTTTTTCCCATTGGATATTCTTTCCTGTTCTGTCGAAGATTAGTTGACCATAGAATTGAGGATCCATATCAGGGTTCTTTATACTGTTCCACTGATCTATGTGCCTGTTTTTATGCCCATACCATACTATCTTGATGATTATAGCTTTATAATAGAGCTTGAAGTCCAGAATTGTTATGCCATCGGTTTTGTTTTTCTTTTTCAACATTCCTTTGGCTCTTCTAGGTCTTTTCTGGTTCCATACAAATTTTAGGATTATTTGTTCCAACTCTGAAAAAAGTTGATGGTATTTTAATAGGCATTGCATTGAGTGTATAGATTGCTCTAGGTAGCATATACATGTACCAGTATGTGTTCTTCCAATCCATAAACATGGAATGTTTTTCCATTTCTTTGTGTCTTCCTCAATTTCTTTCATGAATGTTCTATATTTTTGAGTACTGATCCTTTGTCTCTTTGGTTAGGTTTAGTCTGAGGTATCTTACAGGTTTTGGTACAATTGTAAATAGGATCAACTTCTTAATTTCTCTTTCTTGTGTCTCATTGCTAATGTGTAGAAAGGCAACTGATTTCTGTGCAATTGATTTTATGTCCTGCCACTTTTCTGAATTCCTATATGAGTACTAGCGATTTTGAGGTGGAGTCTTTTGGGGTTTCAACATAGAGTATCATGTCATCTGTGAAGAGTGAGAGTTTGACTTCTTTGCCAATTCAGATGCCTATTATTTCTTTTTGTTGTCTGATTGTTGAGGATAGGACTTCTAGTACTATGTTGAACAACGTATGTCATAGTGGATATCCCTGCCATGTTCCTTCCTTAAGGGAAAAGCCCCGTTTCTCCCATTGAGAATGATATTTGCTGTGGGCTTTTCATAGATGGCTTTTATGATATCGAAGTATGTTCCCCCTAGCCCTATACTGTGAAGAGGTTTAATTAAGAAAGGATGCTCTATTTTGTCAAATGCTTTTTCTGCATCTATTAATGTAATGTATCACATTGATTGATTTGTGGATGTTGAACCACCCTTGCAGCCCAGGAATAAATTCCACTTGGTTGTGTTGAATAATTCTTTCGATAAACTGTTGGATCCTATTGGCTAGTATCTTGGTGAGAATTTTTGTATCCATGTTCATCAGGGATATTAGTCTGTATTTATCCTTTTTGGTGGGGTCTTTGATTTTGGTATAAAGGTAATACTGGCTTCATAGATAGAGTTTGGAAGTTTTTCTTTCCATTTCTATTTTTTGAAACAACTTCAGAATAATGGGTGTTAATTCTTCTTTAAATCTTTGGTAGAATTCTCCTGGAAAACCATTTGGCCCTGGACTCTTGTTTGTTGGGAGATTTTTGATTACTGCTTCAATTGCTTCAATTTGCTTGCTGGTTATGGGTCTGTTCAAATCTTCTATTTCTTCCTGTTTAAATTTTGATAGTTATTTCTAGAAATGCATCCATTTCTCCCAGATTGCCTAATTTGTTGGCATATAGTTGCTCATAATTTGTTCTTATAATTGCTTGTATTTCTTTGGTGTTGGTTGTGATTTCTACTCTTTTCTTCATGATTTTATTTATTTGGGTTTCTTTTTGATAAATCTGGCCAGGGGTTTATCAATCTTATTAATTAATTATTAATTCTTTCAAAGAACCAGCTCCTAATTTCATTGATCTGTTCTAGTGTTCTTTTGGTTTCTATTTCATTGATTTCTGCTCTCATCTTTATTAATTCTCTTCTACTGAGTTTTGGCTGTATTTGCTGTTCTTTCTCTAGGTGTAAGGTTAGGCTGTGTATTTGAGACCTTTCTTGTTTCTTGAGAGAGGCCTGTATTGGTATATATTTGCCTCTTAGGACTGCCTTTGCTGCATCCCAAAGGTTGTGAACAACTGTGTTTTCATTTTCTTCTGTTTCTATGAATTTTTAAAAATTCTTCTTTAATTTCCTGGTTGGCCCTTTCATTCTTTAGTAGGATGCTCTTTAGCTTCCATGTATTTGAGTTCTTTCCCAATTTCCTTTTGTGATTGAGTTGTGATTGAGTTTCAAAGCATTGTGGTTTGAAAATATGCAGGGAATGATCTCAATCTTTTGGTAATGGTTGAGACCTGATTTGTAACCTACTGTGTGAAGTATTCTAGAGAATGTTCCATGTGCACTCAAGAAGAATGTGTATTCTGTTGCTTTAGCATGGAATGATCTGAATATATTTGTGAAATCCATTTGGTCCAGTGTGTCATTCAAAGCCCATGTTTCCTTATATATCTTCTGCCTAAATTATCTGTCCATTGCTGTGAGTGGGATGTTAAAATCCTCTAGTATTATTGTATTATTATCGGTGTGTTTCTCTAATTTTGTTTTAATTGGTTTATATAATTGGCTGCTCCCATGTTAGGGACATAAATATTTAAAATTGTTAGATCTTCTTGTTGGATAGACCTTTTAATTATGATAAGGTGTCCTTCCTCATCTCTTATTATAGTCTTTGCTTTAAAAATCTAATTTGTCTGATACAAGGATTGCTACCCCAGCTTTCTTTTGATGTCCAGAAACAAGATAAATGGTTTTCCACCCCCTCACTTTAAATCTGGAGGTGTTTTTGGGTCTAAAATGAGTCTCATACAGATAGTATATTGATAAGTCTTGCTTTTTTATCCAATCTGATACCCTGTGTTTTTTGATTGGGGCATTCAGCCTATTTACATTCAGAGTAATCATTAAAAGATATGAATTTGGTGCCATTGTATTACCCCTAAAGTTTCTGTTCCTTTCTGGTCTTTTTTACTTTTGGGTTCTCCACTTAAGGGATCCCTTTTACTATGTCTTGCAGGGCTGGCTTAGTGATCATAAATTCTTTTAGTTTCTGTTTTCCTGGAAGCTTTATCTCTCTTTCTATCTTGAATGACATCCTAGCTAGATAACATATTTTGGGCTGCATATTTTTCTCATTTAACACCATGAATATATCATGCCAGTCCTTTCTGGCCTGCCAGGTCTCTGTGGATAGGTCTGCTGCCAGTCTAATGTTCCTACTCTTGTAGGTTATAGACCTCTTATCCTGAGCTACAAAAGATTTTCCCTTTATCTCTGAGATTTGCATTTTTTACTGTTATATATTGGAGTGTTGACCTATTTTTATTGATTTGAGGGGAGTTCTCTGTGCCTCCTGGACTTGAATGCCTGTTTCCTTCCCTAGATTAGGGAAGTTCTCTGCTATAATTTGCTCCAATATACCTTCTGCCCCTCCTTCTTTCCTCTTCTTCTGGGATCCTAATTATTCTAATATTGTTTCACTTTATGGCATCACTTATCTCTTGAATTCTCCCCTTGTGATCTAGTAATTATTTACCTATTTTTCTCAGCTTCTTTTTTCTCCATCATTTTGTCTATCACTAATTCTCTCTTCTTTTTTAATTTATTTTTTAATTTTTTATTATTTTTTTAAACTAATTCTCTCTTCTGCCTCATTTATCCTAGCAGTTAGAGTCTCCATTTTTGATTGCATCTCATTAATAACCTGTGATTTTGACTTGATCGATTTTAGTTCCTTTATTTCTCCAGGAAGGGATTCTCTAGTGTCTTCTATGCTCTTTTCAAGCCCAGCTAGTATCTTTATAATCATTATTCTGTACTCTACTTCTGATATCTTACTTATATCCATACTGATTAGATCCCTGGCAGTCAGTACTGCTTCTTGTTCTCTTTTTTGAGGTGAGTTTTTCTGTCTTGTCATTCTGTCCAGAGAGGAATATATGGACAAGAGAATAAAATACTGAACTGGCAACAATGACCCCAGAGAAATATACAATAAACAAATCAGAAGAGACCTGAAACTGAAAAAAAAATTAAAAAAGAGAATATCATCAGACAGGTGAACAGAACAGAGCAATACACTGGATCTTGTGTGTATTTTGGTCTGTTAGAAAACTGATTCCAAAATTGTAAAGAAACACACACACACACACACACACACACATATACACAAACACACACACACATATATATATATATATAAATAAAATTAAATAAAATGAAAGGATAGAATACAATTGTAAACATGAAAGTTAAAAAAGATTTTTAAAAGAGTTGATAAAATAAGAAGTTGGCTAAAAAAGGAAAGAGAAAAAAATTAAAATTGAAAGACTAAAAAGAATTGTGGAGAGAAAAAAAAAAAACATGAATTCTATATACTATTTTCCCCTAATGCTGGAGTTTTGCAGTTCACAATGATGGGTAAACTTGATCTTAGGGGGATGTTCTTGTTTATCTTCTGGGGGAAGGGGCCTGTTGCATTGATTCTCAGGAATCTCTGCCCTGGGTGGAATTGCACTGCCCTTGCCTGTGGGCCAGCCTAAATAAAGCTCTCAATATTGTTCTATGTGGCTTTTGTTACCTGAAGGCTTTCTGTGTTGCTTTAGAGGATGAGAATGAAAATGGCAGCCTCCCAATCTCCATCCCTAGAGCTGAAAGCTCAGGGCCCCACTCCTCAGTGTGCCCTCAGGGAAAAGCAGTCAATTTTTCCTGTTTTCCTGATCTCCTCTGCACTCTGTGTTCTCCCAGCCTGTGATAGCTTTTCTGTGTCAGTTATGTGACCTTGTTTTAAGTCTCCAAACCCTGCAGACTCATGTGTGTGCACCCATGCTGCTCCTCCTGGGAGGAGCAATTCTGCTACTTACAGGGCCCCTGCTCAGAAGTTGCCAAACCATACTGCAGTTTAGAGTTTATGGCAACCCTGAGTAGAGAGCCCACTCCTGGGCTAACTAATTGCAGTCGGCTTCCCCACTTCAATACCTGGGAACTCTGCCACATTTAGGCACCCTCAGTCTTCCTATGACCCTGGGAATCCTGAGACCCTACTGTCCACCTAGGATTCCACCCCACTTCATCACCTGAGCACCTTTCTGACAGGCACATCCTCACCAGAGCCAACTTCTAAAAATTCTGATTTTGTGCTCCACTGCTATATCTGGTGCTGGCTTACAGAGGCTCCCCTCCCCCATTCTATCTTCCCATGTATTATCTTGGATTCACTTCTCCTACCTCCTACCTTGTAGAAAGTGGCCGCTTTTTTATTTGTTAAAGCTGCAGCTATTCTTTTCTCAGATCTCCAATTGAGTTCACAGGTGTTCAGAATGATTTGATAGCTATCTAGCTGAATACCTGGGACCAGACAAAACTAAGGTCTCCTATTCCTCCACCATCTTGGGCTATCCCCCCTGAGTTGTTTTTTAAAAATTGAATTTATATTCTTAATAAGTTCTTCTATAGCCTGAGGCAATTGTGAGTCCCCCCATCCCCAATTTAAACTATAATTTCTTCTTCTAAGTTGGGTTCTTTTACTCTGTATTAAATATTTGTTTTTGTCATGTTCTTATTTTCATCTTGATCATACTCAGGTAATACTCCATTTTTGTAATATGGAATAGAAGTGTTGATGCCTTCTCCCAACCACATGAGATAGATTTATTTTCTTCACACCTACAAGTGGTAGACTGAATATTTAACATTATATTCACCTTCCTGTAGCCCGAGAAAATGGTTGGGTCAAGGGGCCAGCTCAGCTGAGGGGAACATGTTTAATCTTCATCTTGGTTACTGTGACTGAAATCTGCTTTCCCTCATGAGGGTTGCTCAGAGCTTGGCACCTGCTGTTGTTCTGGTCCATGGAGATGGCCTTTTCGGTCTGTGTTTGGCAACCATTGTTAAAGAATTTTGGAGTAAAGTACAGGTCAGCCATCAAGGAGTTAAGTAAGTTGACTTTCTTATATGAAGTCAGAAGACATTAGATATAAAAGACAGCCTAAAGTTTTTCTCTGAGAGGGCAGATAAATTTTACTTGGCTCTCTTGAAATCTATCATCTAGAACTAGCAGCGACCTAATTCCATTCTGATATTGGCTCTATCAATTAGAAAGAAAGAATGCCAACTGAGATATTGGGAAAGCCCATGATTCCATCATTCTGGAAACCAAAACTTAAATAAAGGAATTGAGTAGAGATGTTTCTGAAAGAGTACAATGAGAAATAAATCAGTAAAAGGAGCTAAGACATAGCTGACTTAATTCCATCCATTTTACAGTTCCATGAAATCCAGAGAAACTCACAAAATTATTATGCTACATAGTTTCTTGTTAGTGTAATTTGATCATGTTGTTTTCTTTAGTAAAAAAAAAAAATCTTTAGAAAATATTAAAGGAGTTCTGTGTAATGTAGATATACTCTTTTTTTTTTTTTCCTCTTACTAGCATCTCTCTGGTGAACAATTCCTGAATTTTTGCTGTAGCTTTGAGGAAAGAGACAATGGGGCAGGGGTTGTGTGGGAAGACACAGGATTATTAGCTATAAGGATGATGTAATCCTAGAGGTCCTGCTGGACCCCTTTGCCACTTTGTGTATGAGAATATGTCCAGAGCAAAAGGAGATAGAGTAAGAAAGTCAAACGCTTGAGGGCACAGTTTAAGTACTATGATCTAGCCATGCCTAAAGTTTATTGCTTGACTTTCTTGGTTACAAAGCTAGAAAAGTCTTTGTTTCAACTATTTTGGGTAGGATTCCTGTTACTGAAAGAGTTCTTTTATTAAATATTATTATGTTTCCTATGGATCAGTGGGTAAGAGAAATAGCTAGACTTCAGAAATAGCTAGGCCTTCACTTTGGAAAAGAGGACCTTGTTGGAGAGATGAATGTAGCCAACAAAGAAAAAGAGTGCTTAGCAGCTATGTGGGAAGTAAATACAACAAAACAATGACAACAAAAGAGGTGAAGAACTTAGGTCCCCAAGTGACCCCACCTGGAAATAAGGCAATTTGATGATGGCATTTATCATCCCAGTTGATGTCTGATTTGCCCAGCTAGCTAAGTATCTTTTCCCTCTGTTTCTTGTATTTTCCCCACAAAACTCCTCATCAGGTAGAAGACAATTTTGAGATTTCCTGATGGAGGGAAGAACCATAGGAAGTAATGTTGGGATGTTATTATCACTACTGTTTCTATTTGTGTTTTTGATCTCCCTAGGAGACTGAAAGTTCTTTGGAAACATGAACTGTATCATGTCTTGCTTGCTCATCTCAATACACGAAATGTCTGTTATAGTACTGAACAACCTTGGAACTTAATACATGTTTGTGGCAAAAACCAGTAACTTTATCTCAGGATCAAAATCAGTTGCCTTAGATCTGATGGAACTATCTTATTCAGAGAAATAGCACAAAAATAAAGACTCAGAAAGGTAAGGGACCAAATGTTGGCTTAGAAGTATCATTAGCACTTGACCTACTCTGACATTGCTAAAAAATGGTCTCCAGAGAGACAAACAAAACAAAACAAACAACAACAACAACAAAAAACCCAAACACAGCAATATAGTATACATCTGTTTTGTATCAAAATTTAATGTACTAATTTTTGTGAATGACAAATGATCTATTTTATAGCACAAATTTAATTTTCAAGCCATCACTTTGTGACCATAATTATTTTGCCTTTTAAATTCTAAATAATAGCATATCATGGATAACCCATGAAAATGGAAACTTTGGAGGTCAAAAGAGAAGCAGCATAACTTAATTTTTTTAATGGAAAGTTGTAAAGCATATCTTGAAACACTGTAATAAAGATTCCAAACTCAGCTCAAGATTTGCTTATCTAATTACTTGATTTAGTGAAATATTACTGAACCAGCTGACTAGCTGTTCAAAATTAGGCAGTAGGATGGAAAAATATGACAACATCATTTGAGATAGCCCTAGACAAAGTTATAAGGCAGGTGAATTTGGCCTTCAGAAAATGCCACCTTCTTTTTATAACCTGATCCCATTTTTTATTGCTTCTTCCTTCTATGCTGACCATATCTGAGAAAATAATAAAAATACTAATTGGGTTATGTCACCTTTGATTGAAAGTGTGCTAAAGACTTTTGCTTGCTTGTAGGATAAAACCTAACTTCCTTAGCAAGATAAACAAATTTTGTTTTTATGATCTGAACTTCTCTTATCTCAGGAATTTGCCAATGTATTTAATCCAGTTCTAAATTCACTGTTGTTTCTTTTGTCCCACACTATTAGAAGTCAAGGAGGTCTTCTAAACAGCATATTAAATTCTTCATCCAAGTATAAAGCCAATTGAGAAATAAGACAAAAGTGTAATGTATGTAGAGACCAAAATAGGACCTTTTTTAAGCAGAGCTGACATGAGATGAATTTCCCATTGGTGGACAAATGGGCTTCCTAATACCAGTATCCAGAACTATTGTCTCCAGTAGGTAACAAAATTATAGACAGTGCTTAATGAGGGCAGGTCTCCCTAAGCTTGGTCCCCATGTGCCTTACAAAGTACTTAGATGCAGGCAACCTAGGTCCCAAGCAAAAAAGAAGAATAAAGGCTGGCTTCCTTCAGCCCAGTCTCTCCTTTCATATTTTGCAGTCAAGTTAACTTAGTCTTTCTTAGAGAAGGATTGAGCAAGCTGTGGAAGGGGTGGGGTGAAGAAGGCCAGGATTGTGATGCACTGGAGGATCTTCCATGTAACTTCCATGTAACTTTACTAAACCTAAGAATGAAGAAGAGGCATCACTCTAACAAAATGGATTAAATTTCCAGCTTCTCCTTATTGCCAAAGCAGAGTTATTTTACTGAGGATTTATAGATGGTAGACCCTTCATTGCTTGTATGTTTGAAAGCATCTTTATTTTTCTCTCACTTTGGAGAGATTATTTAGCCTGGTGGCTTTCAGATGTTCCACAGATATTTCTCAGTGGATACTCTGGTGAGAAGGGGAAGGAACAGGGCTAAGCTGGATGATGTGGCGATGATCCAGGTCCTGCCTTCCAGCCACAGACATTCTGTCTTTATTTCTTTTATGTATTGGGTTTCTGCATTTTATTTTTTTATTTTTTATTTTTTTTTGCATTTTATTTTGAACAAGGATCTTATCCATAGATAAGGTTTGAAAAAAATTTATTTTGGACTAATCCTTCTTATAATAATTGCAAACACATAAATAGCACTTATATGCCAGGTATTAAGTGGTGTGTGTGTGTGTGTGTGTGTGTGTGTGTGTTGTGTGTAGAGACCTATTAACTTAATTCTTAAAACCACCTTGTGAAATAGTTATAATGATATTCCCCTTTTATAGATGAGGTATTCAAGGCACAGAGAAGTTAAATACTTTTTAAGAACTTTCGCAGCTAATAAAAGGTGTGATTGGAATTGACCCTAGTATCCTGAATTTGGAGTATATATAAACCATATTATATTGAGTTTTGAGTTCCAGAAAGTTAGAATGAATCCCACATATAAATAATGGAAGAGAGAAAAAAAAAACCACATAGATTTCCTTACTTTGTACTTGATTTTCCTGCTACACCACACCACTATTCAAGATGGTCACTTACTCTGTGCATAGGTAATGTGGACCCTGACCAACATCATATTCACTGCTACTGATTTAGTTGTGATGACTCCAGACTTGGGTATTCAACATCCTACTTGATTTCACCAGTTGGATGACTCATAAGCTTCTCAAACTTAGGAAGTCCCAAATAGAACTCATGATTCCACACCCCACAAACCTGTTCATCCTACCCTCATCTGCTTTCAGTAAATAACATCATCCTTTGTCATTTGTTTAAGCCAGAAACTTGTTCATCATTTTTTATTTCTTCTTCTCTTTACCTCCCACATACAGCCCACCAGCAAATATTTTTGATACCAACCTCAAAATACAGCTGAAATCTATATAATTCTCTCCAACACCACTGCACCACCCTAAGGAAGAAGAACACAGTACCTATTACTAGCCATATTTTTTCTTTTATCACAAAATGAGCTCCCTCTTTACACCATCTATTTTCCCAAAGGTTTTTTACACTCAATACACTCAACAACAGCAGTCTATCCAATCCTTTTTCTACTTTTTAAACTTATTTTTGGGGAAATAAATTAGAAACTATAAACAGCTCAAAAATTACTGAGAAAATCACATTTCCCCTCAATTTTTTTCAAAAAGCATAAGAAATTATAAATATACATAGACCACAGCCATCTTATCCCCTTTTGTTTAATACTTAATCTAATTTCTAATTCATATGGCTGCAAAGTTGTTATATTTGGAGTAAGCTCTTCTGGCATATTTTATGGAAATTTAACACCAAAAACTTTTGCTATCAGTTTTAGTATTTAACTATTCAAGATTTGATAACAAAATATATACTTGGGAAAGTTTAATTTCAAGCAAAGTATTTAAGCAGTATTGAACTTGTTTAGTTTAGACATATTTTAATCTTCTTGTTATTATATTGGCATGTTACAATTAATGGCCTATTTGAAATTCCATTAAATCTTCTATTATCAGAGGTTCATAACTGCAGCATAATTTTTTTTTTCAGCCTGAAACTTGTTATACAAGGTCTCAGTCTAGAACCAATTAAAAAAATTAGTCATTAAATAGTTTGTCTTTGAATGCAGACTTGTCATTTTCATTAATTTTTTGACTAAGCTGTTTAGCCAGGTCTATACTCCTCAATGCTGATACTCTAAAAATTGTTTGTGAAATGTTCATAAGAATAGTGATGAGAAATATAAGGAAAAATACTTTCTTATTTTAGAGTGGGGAATTGATGGCTCCCCATGCCCTCTCTAATGCCCAGTGTCCTCTGGATCACCATGACCATCATGTAACCTCCATTCTTCTTTCAAGGTTGGGAGGATCCATTGCCCGTCTGTACAAAATAGAAAGTGGAATTTTATTCTGACTTTTAGTGAATCTTCCTGTTCTCAAACCCCCATTCATCTTCTGCTTTTAGAGATACCAGTAGCACCAGTTTCTGAGCCTCCTCAAGGTTCTGCAATGAAAATCAAGTTGCTTCTTAATTAAGCAGATGGAATGATGATAATGAGCACAATTACTTGGGTTTATATCTTGTATGCCATTCCCTGGCACTTTAATCTTAGATCAATTATGCAGCTTCTTTGAGCCTCAGTCTTCTGATCTGTAACATAGGGATAACAAACTCATAGAATTTTTAGTTTTAGTGAATTAATGATGAGGTTTAAAAAGTAACAGAAGGGCAGATTAAGACAGGAGATGATAGGTCATTGTAAGACTTGGCTTTTACTCTGAATGAAATGGAGAATCACTCCTAGGTTTTGAGGAGTGAAATCATCAGGGGATTTTTTCTTAAAGTATAAAAGAGAGATTTTTGCCATTAGGATTTTCTGACACATTAAAAGAGAAGAGTCAGTTTTGATCCCAAGGATTTGGGCCTGAGCAATGATGGAATTTTCATCAAGCATGATAGGAAACTCTATGAGTGGAGTGGTATCAGGAGCTGTATTTTGATTTTCTGCTGAACATCTACATAAGATGCTGGGAAGAGATTTGGGGGCAGAACTTGTAAATTTGAGAGTCTTTGCATACAGATTGTATTTAAAGCCAAGAGAAGGGATTAGATAAACAAGACAGTGAGTATAGATAAAGGGTACTAAGGACTAAGCCTTGGGGCTTCACAGCACCAAGAGCTCAGGATAAAGAAGAGCAGTGGAAACTGAGGAGTGATCAGTGATGTGTGAGGAGTCTGAAAGGGTTGGTATCCTAGAAGGCAAGTGAAGAAAGTGGTTAGAAGTGAGGATCGATTATACTCAGTGTGGCTAATAAGTAAGATTAGGACCATGAATTGACTATTGGATTTAAAACAGTGGAAGTCATTGAAGATGATGAAAATAATTTTCATGGAGGATTTGAAAAAAATAAATGAAGTGATTTTAAGAGATAACAAGAGAAATTGGAGACATCAAGGTAGATAACACTAAAGTAGTTTTTTTTCTGAAAAGAGAATAAGAGGGATGGGTGATACCTTGCAGGAGTTAAAGCAAGAAATATTTGTTTCTTTGTTTGTTTTGTCTTTAAGAGTGGAGAACCAATAACTTAATGATATGCTTTAGGAGTCAACCCTCATGGACAGAACTCTAAAATGCTATAGTCTAATTCTAGATGCAGAATCTATACATATACTTGCTAATAAATTGAATCAGTGGTAACAGCTGTGTTACTGTGTTTGAGTGAAAAACATTTGTAAGCATAAAGCAATAATGGTTAAGTGTATGTATACATTTATGTAATCAAAATTCCTAGCTTCAAATTCCAACACATATGTATGCTAAAATACGTAAATACACACACATATATGAAATAGGTTAATTATGCTTATTTCAAAAAGTTTTGATGAGGATGTCTTCAGTCCACCAATATTTATTGAATACTTGACATGTACCAGGCATTGTTCTAGGTGCTGTGGTTATATAACAGAATAAAACAGAGATAATAAATGCAAATGATTTTTCATAATGCCTCACACATAGAAACCACTTGATAAATGTAGATTGTTCTCATAATTATTTTCATCTATTATCATTCTCGTCAGTATAAATGCTGAGTAAAGAATATTGGGAAGAGACAAAGGTCATGAAATATTTAGAAATCTGGAATATAATAAATGCTTGAACAGTGAAATATGAGAAAAAGGAGCAGAATTAATCCACTTATTAAAAAATCAGAAGTAGAAAAAAGGTAGAAGGAGGGATATTATAGCTTGGTGTAAAAATGAAATCTCATAAATTGGGACGGCTAACTGTCAGGGAGTGATTAGGTCTCACAGGTACTGTGACAACAATTCTTCAAGCATATATTATGTGCTCAGTGTAATTGATGAAGGATGGGACAAGGGAATATAAAGAAATGTGTTTAAGGAATAACCATCAGGAATATCCTATTTGGAGTTAGGCTTAGGAGTTTTTTGGATCACTTATGGATCTAAAATGTAAGAATTTTATAAAATTTCTACAGTAGAAATTATTTGTCCTGCTTGGAATTTTGACTCATTTGTTCTTAGACAAGTCACTTAACCTCTTTGAGTGTCAGTTTTGGGTCTCATTTGTACAATGAGGCCACTGTCAATCACTTCTAATGGCTTTTTAACTCTAAAATACTGATACTAATTAATGAAAGCCATCAAAGAAATTTTTCCCTCTTGTTTTCATTTTCCCCTCCTTTAAAGCTAGGAATGTGAAGATCTCTGGTCTACTCATAATATATAATTCTTACTTTTTTTTTCCCCCTTTTGACTTTAAAAATTAAAAACTACATGAATTATATTTGAAAGAAACTTTGAGCTTTGCAGATAAGCAGTGATGCCTCAGCAAATAAAAACTATATTTCAAGGAGAATAATGTGCAGCATAGGTAAAGTCAAATATTTACTCTTCTTTCTGAAACCTAAGTTATTAGAAGTGAAAATAATGGCAAACAATTATTGCTGTGAGAAACAGCTCTTGCTTTGTAATCTTAGAATGCCAATTTTGACCTGTACTGAAGGCTAGTTCTGTGGCACCTAGAACTATTGAGATTAAGACAACTCTTCCTACTACATGCAGTTCTTTTCCCATACATCTTTTCTTTTTTCCTTTGGGGCTCCATCTTTCTCTCTTACTCTTCTCTTACTTTCCTGTGCCATTTCTTTTTGTTCTTTCTAAATCAACAATTCTTCAAGCATATATTACGTGCTCAGTGTAATTGATGAAGGATGGGGCAAGGGAATATAAAGAAATGTAAAGTTTGGTTTCTGATTTTAAAGAATTAGTAGATCACTTAAGGAAGGAAGGATGGAAGGAGAATGCAATAAACTATGCTCATATAGTGACCTTGGCATTGTTTTTAGTGCTGGGAAGACAAAGATTCATGCTTTCAAGTAGTTTATAGTCTAGTACTTGGCAGACATTGCTTATTTAATCCCCTCAACAATTCTATAAGATACTAAGCAATCCGCATTTTATAGATTAGAATTTAAGAAATTTGTCCATATGGGTCTGAATGTAAAGCTATACCTTTTTTTTTTTTTTTTTTTTTTACTACATTGTACTGCCTTACAGAACCAACAGAATATTTTTGGATCAAGTGCATTGTGGGGGTGGAGTAAGCCAGATTTATAACAGGCATATGAGAAAAAGATATTATAGGTTGGTAGAAAGGTGAATGGGAACTTTATAGAGAGATCAGGACTTGAGTTAATTTCTCCATTCATTCCTTAATGAAATATTTATTAAGCACTCTATGACAAGCACAATGCTATTACTGGCTTAGCTCTTTGTGACACACTGTTTTTAAAAATGATTGATGCCTGTAGACAAAAGTATAACCAAAATTTTGTAAAGTATATCATGTAGTGGGAAATACTTATTTATACTATTATTTTTCAAGTTCCACTCACATAAATTAATTTCAACTTCTTGAATTAAGTAGGATGAATCCCTAACATCTTAAAAAAGGCAACCAAGATTCCTGCATTATATTTGGTTTTCACTTAAAATGAACTTTTAACACTATGTTTCCCCAAATTAGTTGAGCAAAGTAATCATCTGGGGACACTTACAACTGGGGATCCCAGAAGAATCTCAGTTGGATGACTGGGCCAGATGGACTTGAAATTGGCCTTAAATTTTAATGGGAAAATAGCATTCCAAACCAGATTTAGGTGAATGAAATTTAACAGAATTAATTTTTAACCTATTAATGAAAAAAAAAGAACAACTGAATTCAAATTAGTGCCATTTTGAAATTCCTAACACTTAGCTTTTGAGAGAAGAGAATCTGATAGTGTAGGTAAAACGATAATGGTAGTATCATATATTTTAATTTTATGCATGTATATTTAAAGCAAAGCAAATATGGTGGGAAAAGTGGAATCTGGTTTTTAGGAGATCATTGTTTGGTTTTCAGTTTTAACAGTTGAAAACTGAATAGCATAGTAATGATCAAGAATTTTAGTGAAAAAGTTTTCAGATGCTATTTGAATTTGGTATTGTTTTACATATAAAATTTTGATAAATATGTATTAATGGTGATTGTGATAAGCTTATTTAAACTCAGAGCATTTTTCTTTTATTTTTTGATTTTATTTAAATTCAATTTGCCAATATATAGTATAACACCCACCACTCATCTCATCATGTGCCCTCCTTAATCTTTTATTTTTTTATTAAACAACTAAGGCTTATGGTACAGAGAAGAAAGAGTACTTTTTGCTTTTTAGTCCTTAGTAATAAAGACTAATGTGATCTATTTTGGATATTATTTAATAAGCTTAGTTTGGGATTGCTCCTAGAATTAACCTGTGTGGTCTTGGGAAAACTACTTACCTGGTCTGGTTTTTGTTTTCAACCTCTGTCAAAGGAACCTCGCAAAATATATTCTATGCATCTAAGATGATTGTGAGGGTCAAATGAGATAATGGGTATAGATACAAAGAGTTATTAAACTCCACTGATAATACAAAGTTCTATATATTTTGTTTCAAAATGGTCTGGAAATAATTCCACATGGTTTAAAAAATATATTTCTTCAGGAAACCTAACTCAGGTGAAGGAAGGCCCCAGGAAATTCTTGAGATCCTTCCAGTGCCCATATTCTGTTGGGTGACACAGTTTGAAGTCCACTTCAGCACCAGAAATACTTTCAACATCCGAGAAAAACAAGAACAGTGGTGTTGGAGCCACTTATAAACCTTCTCATTCCCTGCTCTATGGGTATAGCGGCTCAGTCCCTATCTACTGCTGTCCCTATTTACTGCTGTCCATTTTCACCCTTTTCATGGGCCTGTAACTCAGCAGCTTATGTTCCTTCCTAATTTAAATGCTGTTACTCACTTGGAATGCCAACTGGGAAAATGCTGGCAATGCAAAGGTTAATGGAAACACTGACACAACCCTAATTATGGCAGCACAAATGTATCTCTATAATTGTAGCTAACACTTATCTCGGTTTCTCATACTCCTTCAGCCCATTGAGATCAGCCTTAAGCTGAAGATGAAAAGGGGGCCTCCAGAGTTGCTTGAATGAGCAGGGGCTGATAGAGCTATCAGGTTTTTGCAGATGGGATGCCTGCCACTGTTGGATATGTTGTCATAATCAGTGTTTAGGCAAAACACCTGGACTTCTGCAAGGACCACTACTCCCCTCCCCACCTCTACTGTGTACTGGTGCCTAGTCATTCCACTGAGTGGGAGGGGCAGATGAAACTGCAAGGGATAAAGGTGCCAGTCTGAACTGGTTCTCAGACGTTTGACTGAACATTTCCCATTAGGTCATTGTTTATTCTCATTTGAATATATGTTTATTTTCATACTAAGGAAGGCATTGGAATCGTGCCCAACACATCCCCAGCAACTGACTCTAGCATTTAAAGCCCAAACATGCTGATGCTTGTTAAGTGTAATTGGCCATGCTACATAGTGATGGCTTTGGGCGGTGGAGATGCTAATTTTGCAACTTTGGGATCTCAAGTCAGCTAATTTAATGAGGACCCAGATTCCTCACTGTCTAAAGAGACTGAGATTGACCATTACCATTGTTTATCTTGTTGTTATCATTGACTTTTTAGCTAAATGGTGTATCTTTATGATGTCAATTAGACCAAAGTTGTTGGGTTAATATGTGTAGATGGAAAGGTTGGAGTTGGGTTTCTTAATTTTAATTTTCATAGTCTTTGTGTGATTGGTTCTGATTAAGGATTTTAGGTAGGTACATATATGTGACATTCTCAACCTATCTATTTATTATTTATGTGTAAAGTAATATTTTATTACATAAGCTAGTTATGGGTTGCTTGTGTGAGACTGCTATGTGTATATTTGGCAATATTTGTGCTTAATATTTTTACCTTAATCCTGGGTGGATCATGGAGCTAACATTTCTCAGATGAAATGTCTATATTCATAGAAAGACACTTCTGAAACTTTGTATTAATTTCAAAGACAAAGGCCTTTATCAGCTTTTGCAGACTAATGCTTAATGCACAGATTTGCTTTTGACACTTGGAGTCATCCATTGGAGAACATTCAATAGTTACACTCCCTATCCCAGAAAGATCCAATACACTCAAGATCCACACTTCTCTCATTCAGTTTGATCATTTATTTATGCCAATGGTTTTGAAAGGTCCCATTTTAAGTAGCATTTTTGTTTGAAAGGGAGAGGGTGGAGAGGGAATTCTTAACACAATAAAATGAATTACTAAAAATGACAATTCCAGTGATAAGGATGCTTTTAGAGAAAGAGTCTCCCATAGTAATCATCATTCCTATAATCAGTTTTGGGAAAGAGGCCCCTACACTGAACCCTAAGCCTAACAACTTAAGTCATGGGGATGAGTGGGTGTATGAGTGTATGGATTTGTGTACTGGGAAAGACAAACTGCAGAAGAAATTACTACTGAAAATTATAACAGTTCTACAAAACATTGTGAAGGAAGCAACATTCTGAATAAAGAAATATATATGCAAATGACTAGAACTCAGTTGTAGTATCTCACATGGCTAATAATAGTAATAATACTAATAATGATAAGCATTTGTTGAGCTCTTACTATGGCAGGAACTATGTAAAGTGCTTGAATGAGTTCTCTTACAAAGTCCTTGCAACTACTCAATGAAATAGGTGCAGTTCTTTTTTTGTTTGTTTGTTTGTTGTTGTTTTTAAAGATTTTATTTATTTATCCATGAGAGACACACAGAGAGAGGCAGAGACACAGGCAGAGGGAGAAGCAGCCTCCATGCAGGGAGCCCGATGTGGGACTCAATCCCAGGACTCTGGGATCACACCCTGAGCTGAAGGCAGACATTCAACCACTGAGCCACCCAGGTGTCCCAGGCATGGTGCAGTCCTTAATTTTGTTTTATATGGTGAGCTAACAAATAAGGAACCTAAACAAATTGTTCAATTAATAAGTTTTTGGAGGTTGTGTCAAATCCATGTTGATTCTGATGCCAAAACCTGTGTCAGTCTATGCTTCTTCCAATAAAGCCAGTTCAGAGTTTTCTTTAATTTTTGTTCTCTTCTTTGAGGATTTTATAGGTCTGCTCAAATCAACGAAGAAAAGATGGCTAATTAAGGCACAAATTATATGTATTCAAACCATGAACTCTATGAACTACTGTACCTCTTAAACATCTACTCATTGTCAATATCAGGTCAGATAAAAAGAGAAATCTTAAAGATATCACTGAATAAAATGATTGTGAAACTCTACTTAGTAAGTCCCTCTGATCTCTATTTTCAGAGCAAAAAACATTATGTGTTTTATTTTAAGTAGGAAAATTGTATATTTATTCTTCAGTTTTCTTTACTTCTTTTGGTTTATGTATAAACTTATTCTTAAGATTCTTTAAAATTTTGGTGTTGCAAAACCTTTTTAGAAACTGTATTCATCTTTTTCCTTACTGAATTTGAACTCTAGTATAGGGCTGGCCTCTTAACATGAGGAAATAGGTGCAATAGAGAGAGAGAGATTAGCATGAGATGCCTGGATTCAATTCTTAGCTCTGCCTTTCTAAATTTTCTAAGGTAATTGTTAAAACTCAAGAGTGGTGATCCCTTCTCTGGAGCCCCTGATTCAGTAGGTCCAGATTGGACCCAAGAATTAGCCCAGGTGATGCTAACACAACCAGTCTGGGGCCATGGTTTGAGAAACACCACAGTAATTCTTAGTATTCTCATCTTTAAAATGAGGATACTTGTGGGCAGCCCTGGTGGCTCAGTGGTTTAGTGCCGCCATCAGCCCAGGGTGTGATCCTGGAGACCCAGGATCAAGTCCCATGTCGGGCTCCCTGCATGGAACCTGCTTCTCCCTCTGCCTGTGTCTCTGCCTCTCTTTCTCTCTGTGTCTCTCATGAATAAATAAATAAAATATTTAAAAAAAAATGAGGACACTTGTATCTACCTTATTAGGCCACTGTAGGGTTTAGAAACAGAACATTAAGCTGACTTTCTTACCTGTACATGTAAGCCCTACACAATAAACACTAGTTTATTTAGTGTGTAAAGTTCACCATTCAGATCTTCTATTTAGATTATTAAGAGGATGTTGATGATCCAAGTGTCTCTGAAGGGATTACTTCTTAAAACTTACCAGTTACCAAAATTGTGTAAGTTGCAAAAATAACAGGCATCTGAGAAGGAGGAAGAACAGAACTAGAGATCTGTGCTTATTTAGGGTAGGGAGAAAGTACCCGAAATAAGCCTTCCTTCCTGGATGTATAACATTGGGGAAGATCTCTCCTGATGTTCGTTATATTCTAAACAAAAAGATGAGAAAGATATGATATCATGAGAATGATATTATTCCTGTCCTTAAGGAAACTTTACTTAAAAATCGTTTGAATTCTGGGTCCCCTGCTGTAATTTTAATGCATTTATTATTTTACATATAAAATATATACATATATATATATAGATCCAAATAGATCAATTATCTATGAGTATTGAACAGCACATTTTTCTCTGATCATTATTAGGTTTTATGGCTGGTACAAGGAAAGTATAGTAAGTGTCTCTGAATTCACAGAGATGAGCTTATTAGCCACTGCATATTTAAATATTATGCTCTGCCAATGCTAAACTGTGTATATTTATTAAAAATTAAGGAATGGTCAGAGAAGAAACCTAAGGGAGATTTCCTTCTGACTGAACATGATTCCAACATTGGTGAGTCTCCTCCTTCCTATAATTCAGAGTTAATTTAAAATTAAGTGTCATTAGAAATATGAACTTTGACCTCAATCCAAACTTGGAGCCTAACTCAAATGAGGCTCAGCCACAACAGTAGGGTGCATGCAACACATACAGGAGACACCCCTAAAGCACCAAGTTCTGGTAAACAGGGGACATTGTACTACATGACACTATAGGACTTCTTCTTCATAATATCACTACTTTCAAGAGCAGGAGATAGCAGGAGTATTTCCTAACATATAGAAACATATACAGAGAGTTAGACAAAATGAGGGGAGAGAAGAATATGTCTCAAATGAAAACAGGACAAACCACAGCAAGAGATCTAAGCAAAATGCCTGATAGAGAAGTTAAAGTAATGATCATAAAGATACTCACTGGACTTGAGAAAAGAGTGGAAGACATCAGTGAGACCCTTAACAAAGAGATAAAAAAGAACCAATCAGAGATGAAGAACACACTAAGTAGAATTAAAAATATAGTAAAAGGGAGGCACCTGGATGGCACAGTCAGTTCAGCATCCAGCTCTTGGTTTCAGCTAAAGTTGTGATCTCAGGGTCATGAGATCAAGCACTGTGTTGGGCTCTGTGCTCAGCACAAAGTCCGCTTGAGACACTCCCCCTTCTCTCTTTGCCCCTCCCCCTACACACTCTCTCTCTGAATTACATAAATCTTAAAAAATAATACACTAGATGAAATAAATAGGTTAGAGGGAGCATAAGAATGAATTTGCAATTTGAACGACAGAGTAATGTAAAGCAATCAAGCTGAACATGTGGGAGAAAAAATATGCAAAAGGAGAATAGACTTAGGGAACTTAGCAACTTCATCAAGTGTGATAACATTTGCATTATAGGGATCCCAGAAGAAGAGAGAAAAGCGAAGAAAATTCATTTGAAGAAAGGGCACAATACAACAAGGAGATATAACAATTGTAAATACTAAATAATGAATGGATCAACCAAAAAGTCAAAAAGGAAATAAAAAATACATGGAAATAAATGAAAATGAGAACAAAATGATCCAAAATATTTGGAATGAAGCAAAAGCTGTTCTAAGAGGGAAGTTTATATTAATACAGGCCTACCTCAAGAAACAAGAAAAACCTCAAATTAATAACTGAATTTTACACCTAAGGAGCTAGAAAAAGAAAAACAAAACCCAAAGTCAGCAGAAGGAAGGAAATAATAGAGATTAGAGCAGAAACAGATAGCAACTAAAAAAAAAAACAAAAACAATAGAACAGATCAATGAAAGCAGGAGCTGGTTCTTTGAAAAGATCAACAAAATTGATAAATCTTTAGCCCAACTCATTAAAAAAGAGAGGATTCAAATAAACAAAATCAGAATTGAAAGACAAGAAATAACAACTAGCACTGCAGTAATACAAAGCATTATAAGAAAATGTTATAAAAGATTATATGCCAACAAATTGGACAACCTAGAAGAAATGAATAAATTCCTAGAAATATGTAACCTCTCAAAATTGAATCAGGATGAAATAGGAAATTTGAAAAGACCAATTATCAGCAATGAATTTGAATCAGTAGTCAAAAAACTCTCAACAGATAAAAGTCCAGGACCAGACTGGTTCATAGGTGAATTTTACCAAACATTTAAAGAACAGTTAATACTTTTTTTTTTCTCAAACTATTCCAAAAAATAGAAGAGAAAGGAAAGCTTCCAAATACATTCTACAAGGCCAGCCTTACCCTAATACCAAAACCAGATAAAGACACCACAAAAAGAACTACAGGCCAGTATCTCTCATGAACATAGATGCAAAAATCCTCAACAAAATATTAGCAAACCAAGTCCAACAATATATTAGAAAAATCATTCACCATGATCAAGTGAGATAATATCTGGGATACAAGGGTGGTTTGATATTTGCAAATTGATCAACAGGATATATCACTAAACAAGAGAAAGGATTAAAACCATATTATCATTTCAATAGATGCAGAAAAAACATTTGACAAAGTACTACATCTATTCATGATAAAAATCCTCAATAAAGTAGAATTAGAAGGAATATACCTCAATATAATAAAGGTCATATATGAAAAACCCGGAGCTAATATTATACTCAATGATGAAAAGATGAGGGCTTTTTTCCTTAGATCAGGAAAAAGAAAAGGATATCCACTCTCACCATTTTTGTTCAACATAGTATTAGAAGTTCTAGCCATAGCAATCAGCCAAAACAAAACAAAACAAAACAAAACAAAACAAAAAAACAAAAAACCCCAAAACCAAAACCAAAACCAAAAAAACCCAAAAGACTCCACTAAAAAACTACTAGAACTGATAAATGAATTCACTAAAGTCACAGGGTACAAAATCAATGTATAGAAATATATTGCATTTCTGTACACCATTAGTGACACAGCAGAAAAAGGAATTAAAACAATCCTATTTACATTTGCACTTAGAATAATAATATATCTAGCAATAAACTTAACCAAAGAAGTGAAAGACCTGTACTCTGAAAATTCTAAAACATTGATGAAAGAAATTGAAGACAACACAAAGAAGTGGAAAGACATTCCATGCTCATGGAATTGAAGAACAAATCTTTTTAAAATGTCCCTGAGACACAAAGCATCTACAAATTTAATGCAACCCCTATTAAAATACCAAAGCACTTTTCACAGACATCTGGGAGCAGTGATCCTGTTCTCTTTGTGTAACTTATCCAATTAAGTACTAGATAATACTTGTAAACTCAAGGTCACATATTTTTAAAAATATACATAAGAGCCTTTTGAATTATTTTTTAAAGATTTCACTCTAAAATTTTTGGGTAAATTTCAACTCAGTTAGCATTTTTGACTTACAGAATTAGTAAGAACAAAGGAAGAAAAATAAAGCCAGTCTTTCAACTCAGATTCTTACAGTTTTTTGAAAAGTAAAAGACAGATTTCTTTATCCCTGGGTTATCTGATGAATTTAATAATAATTAAAGTTTAACTTTAAACAATAAATTAAAGCATTAAAGTATTTCTATTTTCAGATGGTGTGATTATATGATTAAAAACCCCAAAGACCGGGGAATCCCTGGGTGGCTTAGTGGTTTAGCATCTGGCCTAGGGTGTGATCCTGATTTCTGTGGATCGAGTCCCACATCAGGCTCCCTGCATGAAGTCTGCTTCTCCCTCTGCCTATGTCTCTGCCTCTCTCTCTCTTTATGTCTCTCATGAATAAATAAAATCCTTAGTGCCCGTCACCCTTCCTTTATATTCCCTTTCACTATTATTTATATTCCCCAAGTGAATGAGAACATACACTGTTTGTCCTTCTCTGATTGACTTATTTCACTCAGCATAATACCCTCCAGTTCCATCCACTTTGAAGCAAATGGTGGGTATTTGTCGTTTCTAATGGCTGAGTAATATTCCATTGTATACATAAACCACATCTTCACTGAGGTGGACACTTGATGGGATGAGCACTGGGTGTTTTTCTGTATGTTGGTAAATTGAACACCAATAAAGCTCTGTCCCATCTGAAAATAAAATAAAATAAAATAAAAGGTCTGAGATATTTAAAAGCTAAAAAATAAATAAATAAATTAATTAATTAAAAATAAATAAATAAATAAATAAATAAAATCTTAAAAACAAAACAAAATAAAACAAAGACCTATGTAAAATCTACTACAAGCACTGATATAATTTAATTAAGATTGACAGATAAAAGTTGAATAAACTTCAGACATATATATTTAAGTGCATATATATAAACAAAAACTATTTGAAATTATAATAACAGTAGCAGAACCAATTCATGATTAAACACATACAGATACACCTACATATAGAAATTGACAATAAGAAATTGACAAAACCTCTGTAATAAAAACTATCAATTACTGCTGAAAGAATTAAAAGTACACTTGAATAAATAAAAAAAAATATATGTTTTGGACAGGACAGCTTAACATAATAAAGATGTCAGTTATTTTTAGGCGTATTCACTTACTACAATCTCAATAAAAGTGTCATTATTATTTTTCCTTCCTAATCTTAAAATCTTAAAAAAAATCTTAAATCTTAAAAAAAAAAAAATCTTAAAAAAAATCTTAAAAAAAAAAAAAAGGAAAAGAGCAATAAGAGGAGCCTAATCCTATGGTACATTAAATCATATGACAAGACTTTTATAAGTAAAATAGTATAGCATTATAGCATGAGTAGAAGAGAAATATAGACTGAAATACATATGAAAACGTAGTGTAAAATAATTTCACATCAGTAGGGAAAAGGCGAACTCATACTCATTTAAGTACTGTATTGGCTAAGTGGATACTAATAGAGAAAAAGAGAAAAGAAAATTTATCCCAGTTTTTATTGTGTACACCAGAACAAATTCCAAATGTGTCAGAGAGTCAAATTAAATCACAGAAGTACTTGAACAAAACAGGGGTGAAAACCCTGTAGCTTAGGCGTATGAGAAACTTTCCATACCATAACTCAAGATACAAAAGCATTAAGAGAAAATATTAATAACTTCACAGCATAAAAAATTAAAAATGACAGCAAACGTTTGTATGGCAAAAACAAGTAAATAAAGAATACCTACCATGAGCAAAGTACAAATGAGAAAATAGGAAAAATATTTGCAATATATATTAGAGACAAAGATTAATAATTTTAATATATAAAGAGATTATAAATATAGGGAAGAAAAACATTCCCTAGGTCCTATGGAAAAATGGGCAAGAGATTTAAGTGGACAGATAATAGGAAAAAAAATATAGATAGTCCTTATTTATGAAGATGCTCAACAACATTGATAATTAAAATGCAATTTGAGCCTATTTCCCATTTATGCTATACTATGCAACAATAAAGAGAAATGAGAAAGATCATATTTACTACTATGGAGTCCTATCACTGGAACTAAGATTAAGAGAGAGATTTGGGAGGCCTAGCCACTCATTATAATGTATAGATCTTATTCATGAGTTGACAAAATTTCTGTTAAGGTCCAGATTAGTAAATATTTTAGGCTTTGTGAGTCATACCATCTTTGTCACAACTATTCAACTCTACCTTTGTAATGCAAAAACAGCCATAGAAATATGGAAACAAATGGGCTGGATATGTCTGTGTTCCACAGTTTTACTTACAAAAATGGACAACAGAGGTGTCTGGGTGGCTTAGTCAATTGTCTGCTTTCAGTTCAGGTCATGATCTCAGGTCCTTGGATCAAGCCCCTTGTTGGAAAATCTGCTTCTCTAAAACTCTGATCATCTGCCTCTTGTGCTTTCTCTCTCTCTCTCTCTCTCTCTCAAATTAAATAAATAAACAAACAAATAAAAAAAATAAAAAAAAGAAAAGAAAAACCCCACCAAAAAACAAAAGTGGGCAACAGTTGGATTCAGACTGCAGGCTACCTTTTGCTGATAACCTGAAAACTATTAAAATAAATACATTAGACAACTTGAACACTAACTGGTTGGAAGAATAGGGATAAGATAACCAGAGTAAGCTCATCTAGTTGGAAAGGAGAACAATAGGAAGCACTGAGCAGTTACTGGTCCATAGAAATTCCGAAATCCTATTGAGTAAGATCCTCCTGCCCTAGAATGGGGACTGTTCCAAGTTAACATGCTAGTTTCTGTTCCTAGGAGTAGATTTTCAGTTTGTTCTATTTCCTCACTGTTAGCTCTACCTTCTGGGAATTCATATATTTATTCTTGGTAACATCTGAAAATTCCTTGGGAACTAAGCAGTCCTTTAGCCTGTGCTAGATTGTCTATTGTTTACTTAGCACCTGAACTCCTGCCTACGGCTGGGACTACATTTCTCAGAATCCTCTTCTCTGAATAGTTGTGGCATGGAGTTGGCCAGCTAGATGAACTTTTATGACATTTGGAAGGCAGATGAGAGCTGAGGACATTACTTTATGAAAGTTATGATGGTCAGACATGATGCCTAACAGAGGGGCCTGGTGGATTGCCTGTTCTCTCCTCCTGCTCCAGTTCATCTTGGTTGCTGGCCATGCCGACCAACAGCTGTCTCAACCCACAAAAGCATGGCTATAAACCAAGTTGCATAGAACTGTCCACAGTTCTTCCTTTGCCAGGTCCTTTCTGGCAGTGAGATGCAGAGTCTTGTATTTTCCTGCAACTTCCAACTTGTCTCTGTGCCAGTGCTTCAGATGAAAGTCGCTAGTAACTATTTCTCTGATCTTGCAACTCATACTTCCAAGACCTTCTCTTTCCTAGGTCCACCTACATTTAAATAAACTGTAATTCCTGTATTATATCCCTCATTCCTTGTAATATGTATAGTTGGTCTGCTTTCCTGACAGCCTCAGTTGATAGACTGCCCATTGAAAGTTGAAGGTTAAGAGTCCTTTTATATCTCAAGTAGTCATTCTTTTTAATCCTCCCCAATAAAGGGGAAGATAATATTTTGGCTAATGATATAATCCCTGTTATTTCACCACATCTCAAAAGGAACTTGGTATCAGTTTTATGCTTGTTTTCCAACCATACTTTTTTTTCTAACCATATTTTAATTGACCAATCGAATTCTATATCCCATGATACCAGTGACCTATTGTCCAAAAAAAAAAAAAAAAAAAAAAATCCTACTCAGAATTACTCATGAATTAAATTGAAAAAATATATATCTAGTGAAGAAAAACTCTAATTCAAGGAATTCTATTGTAAAATATTCCTGCCTGGTGATTAATCTAAAATGTTAATATTAATAATTTCTTTCCTGAAAAATATTTATCTACTGGATATGGCATGACATCTAGTTTTTCATAAATTTTCTGTTTGGGAAAGAAAAAAAAAAAGTAACTCAAAATATGCATTGCCTGAGGATGTAGACTTAGAAATGGAACATTTATAATCATTTTTTATCCTCCAAGCTTAAATTTACAACTACACAAATTCTTAGTTATTATACTATTATTTGTGGATTTGCTTAAAAGAAAGCCCTTTAGTGTTTAGTCAGACAGTAGTCAAATTTCAGTAGGAAACATTATTTTATGACAGATTCAGGAGCTGAACTGTATTCATTTTTTTTTAGTCTACTGAAACATTTGTTTGGTACTTATTTATTATTTTTGCAAAATATGACACATTAATTTGTGATGGGCTTCTAATTATACAGTTTTTTGTAAGATTACTCCTTTTCCCAAGAAGCATATTTTAAAATATACAGGGCAAGCCATGAAAGTAAGCCTGTGCCAAAATTCCAAGGAAGAAGTAGGGTAATTGAAAAGGAAGAACTGTGCCTTTAAGTGAGGTAGATTGAATAATCCTAAATCTTCCTTTGTTCTAGTAAAATAATCTATTTATTCCTTTGTCATTACTTTGTTTTGGATAGAATGTGCTTCCTATATCCTTGACTTTATATTTGGCTATATGACTTATTTTAACCTATGAGAAGTTAGCAAATATGGTGAAAGTTTGCTAGGTTGAGATTGTTCTCTGTTTCCCTATCTCCAAAAGAGCAAATCCCATATAATGTTGTTTCTCTAGCATGGGTCCTAGAATGAGATATGAGATAGAGCTCCCCAGCCTACCTACACACACATGAGCCCCAAATACAAGCTATGAATGTTGTATTTATATGAATAGGAAGACGAAACATTTTATGTAACAGCTTTTAGGTTGATTTATAATATTTACATATTTAAACATATGGTATATGGGCCTTCATTTTTTTTTTTTTTTTTTTTAATCTTGACCTGGGCTTTGCAAAAGTAAAAGGCTGGTCTGAAGTCAAATAAAATTCCACCATTTCAGTAAGAACACTTTTATTTGTAATCTTCATATACATTCTATGCCTCTGCGTGTGCCTCTGTATATATATGCGTGTATGTGTGCTTGTGTGAACTAGGATTATGTGGAGACCTCTAAGGTGCGGGACCTGGAGGGGAAGCCTGGATTGTTTGTGGGGAGGAGAGGGTGAAATAGTAAGTCATTCACAACATTAACACCCATTTTGAAGGCATTGAGTAGTGGGCCTTTTAGTTGTTGCTTTGAAGGTTTTTAGCACGTTAGAAAGTATTGGCCAGAATTATCACAACCTTGGATTTCAAAAAATATGGCAAATGCTGTAGACTGAATGTTTATGTTCCTTCCATATTCATATGTGGAAACCTAATCCCAGACAAGGGTGTTTGGAGTGGGGCTCTTAGGAGGTGATTAGATGACTAAGGTGGAGTCCTCACAAATGGGATTAGTGCTCTTTATAAAAGAAGTCCTATATGGGACTCCTGGGTGGCTCTGCCATTGAGCATACGCCTTTGGCTCAGGGCATGATCCCAGTTGGGGATCAAGTCCCACATCAGGCTCCCTGTGAGGAACCTACTTTTCCCTCTGTTTATGTCTCTGCCTCTCTCTCTCTCTGTGTCTCTCATGAGTAAATAAATAAAATCTTAAAAAAAAGTCCTATAGAGCCCCCACCCCTTCTGCCATGTGTGACAGCTGTCTCTGAGCAAGGGAGTAGGTTCTCACTAGACATTGGATCTGCATTTTGTTTTTGATCTTGGACTTTCCAGCCCCCAGAAGTATGAGAAATAAATGTTTCTAAGCCACCCAGTCTATGGTATTTTGTTATAGCAGCCCTAATGGTCTAAGACAGCAAGTCTAAGCATCTCCTTTCCTTTCCCCACCTAGCAGACATTCCTCTGAGTTGCCCCCCACCCCCTGTATGTTGCTCTTTGCCCTGTTGTGACTTCTGTTATCCTTCAAGATTGTGACCAATGTGTATTTAAATTTAAATCTGATTACTGAAGACCTAGTTCTAGGCTTTGGAGTCCTAGGTACTTTTTGAGTTCATTCTATGTAGGCAACAATAATAACAAAACTGGAAAAACCAAAACATTGTCTCCTTTGCATAAAATTATCCCAGAATACAGACAATGCAGATTTTCTCTCTTGGCCTAGAAAGATTCTTAATACTTAATTCTGATTCTCTCTTTGATAGTTTTGATGGAGCCATAACCCACTTAGCTGGACTTTAAGCAATACCTCTATTTCTAGGTACATTTATAATGTTAAGGATATTCCCAGAATACACACCAAAGGAAAAAAAAAAGAAGATGAGGGGAACACTTTCACACTGCAGGATGATGACATGTGCTTGTGCTTAATCAAATTCTCAGCTAATCATAAATACCAAAGTCATTGAACAAATTAATTATTTTTGCATACTGAAACTCTGATTTAGATTTTTCAAGCCTCCATAATTTAAAAATCAATAAACATTTATTATTGTTTCTACTGTACCTCCAAATAAATCACTGTAAAATTTTACCTCTTAATTCTCAAAGGTGTAATATAAAAATATTGATTTTAATAGTTTTTTGTGCTTCTAAAAGGATATGTAATTTATACATACACAACCCTTTGGCATGATGCCTAAGGCAATGGAGATACTACAAGTAATGTATGAAAAGCTTTTTTTTTTTTTTAAGATTTTATTTATTTATTCATGAGAGACACACACAGAGAGAGAGAGAGAGGCAGAGACAGGCAGAGGAAGAAGCAGGCTCCATGCAGGAAGCCTAATGTGAGACTCGATCCCAGGTCTCCAGAATCATGTCCTGGGCCAAAGGCAAGCACTCAACCACTGAGCCACCCAGGCATCCCATGAAAAACTTTTATTTTAAATATCTTTTATAGAATATAGATAGCAGTCTTACAGAAATGTGCACACAAATTACGAGTTTTCAACTTGGTGGCTTTTTTGCAAAGTGAACATACATGTATAGTCAGTCTCCAGATTAAGAAATAATAGAATATACTAGCACTCCAGAAACTTTCCTCTTTCCCCTCCCAGTCACTATCCCCTGAAAAATATATAGTCTGATTTTTAACACCATTGATTAATTTGGCCTAATATTAGACTTTACATAAGTTGAATCCCATGTTAGGGAAAACTGTTGTACCTGCCCTAAAAATAACCAAAAAACAAAATTAAATCCCCTCAACATTATGTTTATGAACTTCATCTATGTTTTTGGATTTAGCAGTAATTTGTTCATTATTGCGTAATATGCTTCTGTATGAATATGCCACAATAACTTTATCCATTTTCTGTTGATGGATATTTGTTTCCAGGTTTCAGCTATTATGACTAGTGGGATTATGAATATTCTTGTATATGTCCTTTGATGAACACATGAATGCATGCACAGCCATGAATTGCTTCTAGGTCAAATAACATGCCTGTGTACAACTTTAACTTTGGTTGGTATCACCAAACGGTTTTCTAAAGTGGTTGTATCAGTTTGTACTTGTAGTAGCAGTACATTGTTTATTTTCTCAACTACTTTGTCAGCACTTGTTTTTCTCCATCTTTTTTATTTTAGCCATTCTGGTGAGTATGTAGTGGTAGCTCATTGTGGTTTTAATATACATCATTTCTTTGATGATTAATGATGTTGTACACATTATCATACATTTATTGGCCCTGGAGATCCCTTCTCTGAAGTACTTGGTCAAGCCTTCTGCCCAATTTTTGTTGGGATATTTGTCCTTATTTAAAAAAAAAAAAGTTTTGCAAAAAAAAATTGATTTGCAAAAGTTTATTTTTATCATTTTAACATGTGGATTTGAGTCTTTTATGTATAATACATTTTTTTCCTCCCACGTTATGGCTTAGCTTTTCCCTTACTTAATTCTGTTCCTTAATGAACAGAAGTCCTTAATCTTAATATAGTAGTAATGTATCCACTTTTCCTTTACTAGTGCTTTTTTTGTGATCTGTTTAAGACATCTTTGCTGGACCCAAAGTGATGAAGATACTCTCCAATATTTTCTTTTAGAAATATATATAAGATAGCTTTATTTCTTAGAAATAATTTTCTTACTTAGAACAGCAAAATAATACAGCTAAGTGTCAATGATATCTCGCATTTCTATCTTTCTTATGTTGTTTCAATTAACTTACATATTTATATTATTCTATAAATACCCCCTGAAATGGTGCTTACATAAGAACAGGGGAGCTGATCTCAAGTAGCTCCATATCTAAGAGGGAAGATGATGAGAATAAATAAATGACTACACAAAGATAGAAAGGCATAAAAGATGTATATGAGGAATCATGACATATACATATATACATATTTTATCTTTTTTTTAGGTGGGTGGCAGGGAAGGTTACATGGAAAAGAGGGCATTTAAACCAAACCTGGCTCTATGGGTGGAATTTGGACATGATGGGATAGATTAAAGGTATTTCAGTGGGCAAGCACAAAACAAACAAATGGCCAGAATTGAAGAGATGTGGTATATGTGTGAGGAAAGGGGTAATTTAATCAGATAGGTTATATGAGCTGTGACTAAGAAGTTACCGAACTTGAATATTAAAAAGCAAAAACAGGAAATGCAGGTCTAAATGCTCGCCGTTTCCTACAAAGTAGTTGTATTAGCCAGAACGTTCAAGTTACATTAACAGAAGCTAAATCGAGCCAGTTTAAGCCCAAAGAGAAATTGGGTGACCGAGTAGTTCATGGAATGTAAGGGCAAGATGAGCAGATGCTTTGGGAACCAGTGGGGACTAGAGTGTGCCACTCTACAGTGACCCAGGTAATCCTTTCAGTTCCTATTTATCAGTCTGCCCCTCAAGCATGTCTTACTTATTCTACTCTCTTGCTGTGGAATGGTGTCTTAGTCTTACAAAAAAATAGATGGGGTGGATTCTAAACAATAGAAATTTATTTTTCATGGTTTTGGAGTCTGGAAGATCAGTGTGACAGCATGGTCAAGTTCTGGTGAGAACCCTATTCTGGTTTTCAGACTACTAACTTCTCATTGTATCCTCACATGGCAGATAGAGAGCAAGAGAGTTATCTGGGCCCCTTTTATAAGATCACTACTCCCATTCATGAGGGCTCCACGATCTTGACCTTAACACTTTCCAAAGGCCGACCACTTAATATTATCATATTCAGGGGTAGAATTTCAACAGTGAATATTGGGGGAATATGAACATTCAGTCTGTAACAAATGGCTTCTGAAATCAGATATTATAAAATAACTTCTAAGTATTCTTAAGTAAACTTCCTCCATTCAAGAGATCAGACAGATGTACCTGGAATCCTATATCCCTGGAGGAAGGGACTCATTGGCTTTGTTTGGGTCAAGTGTCCATTCCTAGTCCAATCAATTAGGATGGTGGGGTGGGGGGGTGCATAGGACTCGTGTGTAGGAAACATCATGTTTATTAATGTGATTCCTTAGAGCCTTCACATTAAAACCAAAGGGATATTTGAGGTTGGAGAGAGAGTTGGTGATCAATTCAGAGGGTGTTACTTTTAGAAGACTCTGGCAATAGCTAACTTCAGGATATAATATTGAGGATAATTTATTGAGCATGTTAAGCAGGCCAGATCCTAGTTTTGTTTTTTAAGTTCTTATTTTAAAATTATTATAGATTTATAGAAGAGTTGTACAGATAGTACACAGAACTCCTGAATACAGTTCATCCAGCTTCCCCTAAAGCTAACATCTTATATACTATGGCACATTTACTGAAACTAAGAATTAACAATGTTCACTATTATCTAAACTGAAGACTTTATCCTGGTTGCACCAGTGTTGCCACTAATGACTTTTTTCCATTCTAGCATCTGATCCGAGATACCACACATTACATTTAGTCATCATGTTGCCATGCTCTTCTCTAATAAACGACAATTTCTCCATTTTCCCTTGTTCTTTGTTATCTTGCCTCTTTTAAAGAGTACTGGTCAAGTATTTGTAGAATGTCCATCAGTTTGGATTTATCTGATGTTTTCTCATGATTAGACTGGAGTTATGGGTGGAGAGAATACCATAGGGGTGATATGTTCTTTCTTCATATCGTGGTCATGTTATCAGGGGAACAGAATAGGGACATGACTTATGACAGGGATGTAAACCTTCATCACCTGGTTTAGATGGTGTCTACCAGGTTTCTTCACTGAAAAATTACTATAAAGTTGGAAGCAAATGTTAAAGCCACCACAGTAAGTAATGAGTATTTCAGGGCAACACTTTAAAGTGAAGGAAATATCTTCTTACTCCATAAAATTTCACCTATTTGAGCATTAATCTATGGATCTTGCTTGCAGCAGTTGTTTCTATGTCTAATGGGGATGTTCTTTTCCCTTAATCTTTCTCTATTTATCCTTTGGAATACTTTCATAAAGAACATTTATTTAGTCTCCCCAGTTTATTAATGGATTCAATCATTTGTGTAGCTCAGTATGGGCAATGGATATTTATTTTTTTGGGATCATAATCCAATACTAAATTTATTTGTTGTGCTGCTCAAATTGTTCCAGCTTTGGCCATTTTGAACTCTTTCAAATTGGCTTTTATATCCTTTTGCCATGTATTATACCCCCATGCCCCCTTAAGGCACTTTCTTTTACATCTTTATAAGAAGGTCAGATTTATCAGTATTTTCCCTGTTCCAGTTCTAGAATTTTCCATTTCTCCAGGAAATCCTAGTTCCTTTTATTGGGAAATGGTATTTAGAAACTCAGATCTGGATCTTTGGTGTGCTGATGGCTATAGAAGTATTGCTGCTCTAGGTCTTCTCTGCTCACAGAACTAGGAACTCTTTGTATGTTAGAGGAACTGTATATATATTAAATCATGTATACACAGATATCTATAATTATTCCTGTATCTATCTTCAAACATATAAAAATAAACATGAGTTCATGCCAATATCTCTGACTCCAGTGCAGTACCACAGAATTTGTTTTAGCTTTCCTCCTTTATTCATTTGTAATTTTATTCTCCAATAGTGAGAAAACTCATGGAAGTGCTTTTTCTATGATATCATATTAAATTGTCTCAGCTATGCTTTGAGGATTATCTCCTTTTTATTGTGAGGAAACACTTAATGTAATAAGCTTAAGTAATTGTCTGCAGGCACAAAGAAAGTAAATGGTGGAGCCAGTGGATTCAAAGTTACCTAAGTGTCACAGTTACTCATGGACTTATGCTAAGGATATATGCTTACTATGATATAACTATCTTGCTCAGAATATTTTTAGAGTTGGTCTTTTTAAATAACAATTCTACTGAGTTATAATTCACATCCTGTAAAATTCACCCATTTAATCCTTACAACTCAATGCTCTTTAGTATATTCATAGAGTTTTGCAATCATCAACGCTTTAATTTTATAACATTTTCATCCCCTTGCATACCCCCAAATCTATAGCCATTAGCCCTAACTATCCATTACTCTTAATCTTCATGCCATGGCAACCACTAATCTGTCTTCTGTCTCAATAGATTTGCCATTTTGGGATATTTCAAGTAAATGTAATCATTCAATGTATGGTCTTTTGTGACTGACTTTTTCACTTAGCATAATGTTTCCAAGGTTCATACACGTTGTAGCAAGAATCAGTACTTAATTTCTTTTTTTAAAAGTAGATTTTATTTATTTATTTTTTTAGAGCTCTTTTAGGTTCACAGAAGAGGAACAGAAAGTACAGATAGTTTTCACTACTCTACACAGCCTCCACCACTATCAGCATCCTGCTCCGGACAGGTACTTTTGCTATAATCGATGAACATACATTGACACATTATTATTACCCAAAGTCCACAGTTTACATTAGGGTTCACCCTTATTGTTGTATATATTTTATATATGACATTTATTCACCATTATAGTGTCATACAGACTTGTTTCACTGCCCTAAAAATCTTATATGCTCCATGTAGTCATCCCTCCTTCTCTCCGACTCCAGCAACCAGATCTTTTTACTTTCTCCATAGCTTTGTCTTTTACAGAATGTCATCTTGTTGGACTCATATACTATGCATTCTTTTCAGATTGATTTCTTTTGCTGAGTAATATGCATTTAAGTTTCCTCCATGTGTTTTCATGGTTTGGTTGTTCATTGAATTTTAGTGCTGGAAAATATTCCATTGTTTGGATGTACCACAGTTCATTCATTCACCTACTAAAGGACATTTTGGTTACTTCCAAGTTTTAGCAATTAAGAACAAAGATGCTATAAACATTCATGCACAGATTTCTGTGTGGATGTGTTTTCAGTTCCTTTGGGTCAATACCGATGAACATGACTGCCTAATTGTATGGTAAGAGAATGTTTGGTTTTGTAAGAAACTGCCAAATTGTCTTCCAAAGTGGCTGTACCATTTTTCATTCACACCAGCAATGAATGAGAGAGTTCCTGTTGCTCTACCAACATTTGATATTGTCAGGATTTTGGATTTGGGGCATTCTAATAGGTGGGGATTGGTATCTCATTGTTTTAATTTGCAATTCTTAATGACATAGAATATTGACCATGTATTTAAATGTTTGTTTCCACCTGTATATCTTCTTTAATGAGGTATCTGTTCAGGTCTTTCCACTTTTTTAAATCATGGCATTTGGTTTTCACAATTATCATTATTTTGAGGCTGCTGGTTGTCAAAGCTACCACAAAGATGGTGAGAGGGGAATAGGAATAAGGCAAGCTAAATTACCCACAAAGATTGATGTTCTTTTCAAGATTCAACTGTTTTTCTTGACTTATTGAAAGCCTTTGCTTAATATTTAGAGTTCTGAAAAAGTTGATCTTGACAATTATTGTCAATGTTCTGACTTTTTGATGTAGGAGCTGATTTTTAGAGGTCCTTATTCCATTATTCTGGAAGTGCTTCTCTTTTAGCTAGTCTTTGAAATTATACTGCAGGGCAACTTGGTTATTCATTTTAATTTTGGCATTAGTATTTTATTATGTCTTCTAGAGCTTGGTATATTTCACTTTAAACTTTGGTACTTTAAATTCATACCATATTTAATTAGCATGCTACTTCACTTTTTACAGTTTTTCTTAGACACGCTAATCTTAAAGGTATAGAAGACCTTACAGAATTTTAAAACATTAATTGGGGTTAGTTCCTGTTTTATTCTTCTATGTAATCTTTAAATAGTGGAAAATGTGCTGAGGATGGAAGTGGCTCCACATAGACTTAAGTGCACTGAATTAGTTGCAGACTGGTGACCATGTCATGCTGAGGACATTCTTCTGTCCTACTATCTTCCATAAGAGAGGTGTTCAATCTGTCTGGTTCTTCATCACATCCATTCCAGGGGAGACACATTGAAGGTTATTTCCTTCTTCCCTTCCATTCCCTTGTAGTTCCTGGCACATGCTTTGGTAGAATTTCCCAAAATCTACTGTTATCTATGACAGATACCATGGGCCTAAACATATATACTTCATTTATAAAATCAGTAATCCAGTAAATCATATGCACTTTCTGAACATATAACGTCATGCAAGATTATACATTAATGTGTCATATTGGTCAAAATCATTTTGGTTCATAACAAAGGAAAATTGAGTTAAAATAAAATTCGATTAAATATACCATTTTATGTAATCACGTTACTTAGCATTTGGAGAGAGGCTTTGCAAATATATCTTTAGCAATTTAAATCTTTTTCAGAAAAAAATTTGCTTTTCTTTATGTATATATTTCTATATTATTCTCAGTCATCATTGTACCCTCAGAAATATCTTTGTTTAAATATTTTATTGATTGATTGTGTGGAGTTGGGGGAGGGGTAAAGGGAGAGGGAGAGAGAGAATGTCAAGAATTGCTGCTCTGAGGGCTCCATCTGGGATGCAGGATTCCATCCCAGGACTCTGAGATCATGACCTGAGCTGAAATCAAGAGCTGGTTGCTCAACTGACTGAGCCACCCAGGTGCTCTCTACCTCAGAAATATTTTTACTACAAAGGTTTAATGAATGAAAAAAATCTAAAAATAGGGTATTAATTGAAAAAATAGTGAACAATTACTATTTATTGGAATAACTTAAGTGCCCTTGACATAGACTGAAGATTATTTCCTATTATTTTTTTCTTTCTTTTTTAATGATAGAAGCTCTAGTTTATATCTTAGGGAAAAAATATAAATTATCCTCTCAAAAAAAATTATCCTCTCATCCCTGTTGCCATTTGCTAAGTTCTAACAAATAGGATATAAGCCTGTAGGTATAATATCATACAAATATTGTTATGCCCATTTTACAGTTGTAGAAGTTGCACCATGGGGCAGTTAAATAACTTGCCAAAAAATTGCACAGCTCAGGATCTAGTAGGAGCTGGAATCAACCTGTGTCCTTACTACTTTAAATATATATTTTTTAATTCATGAAAATTATTTTTCTTGTTACCTCATTACTTTTTCTCTTTTGTACATTTAGGTTGATTGTTACAACTAATCCTTATTGAGATGTAATTCAGATACTTTATCTAATCCTTTGTGATTTAAAACTTTGGATGTTCCATATATCATTGAATCTAAAACAGTATTAATTTTAAAACACCATTGTTTTAAACATCATTGAGATATAAAATAACACTATTAAATTTAACTATAAGATGACTTCAGTTGTAATATGCATTCCAATTTCAAAGTTGCTAGAATTAAAAAATAAATGTCTTAGATTAAAATATCAGAATCTCTTTGTGTTGGTCATTTAGGTTTAGGTTTCCCATTTTTTGCTATTTCAAAAGCAAGCAGCAACATAACACCTCACATCCATTAGGATGGTTACTATAAAACCCAGAAAATAACCAGTGTTAGGGAGGATGTGGAGAAATTCGAATCCTTGTGCACTGTCAGTGGGAGTGTAAAATGGTGCAGCTGCTATGGAAAACAGTATGGCAGTTTCTCAAAAAATTAAAAAATAGAATTGCCATATGATCTAGCAATTCCACTTCTGAATATATATCCAACATAATTGAAAGTAGGGATTTGAAGAGATATTTGTATCCTATGTCCACAGCAGAATTATTTACAATAGCTGGAAGGTCAAAGATGTCCATTGACAGATGAATAGATAAGCAAAATGTGATGCATTTGTATGATGGAATATTATACAGCCTTAAAAGGGAAGGAAGTTATAACATGGATGAACCTTGAAAAACATTATGTTCAGTGAAATAAGCTAGTCACAAGAGGACAAATAGTGTGTGATTTGCTTATATAAGGTATCTAGAGTAGTCAATTCAGAGAGAAAGTAGAATGGAGAGGGGGATAGAAAGTTATTATTTAATAGAGAGTTTTAGTTTTACAAAATGAAAAACATTTGGAGATGAAGGGTAGTGATGATGGCACAAAAATGAGGATATACTTAATGCCACTGAACTTCACTTAAAAATGGTTAAGTTGGTAAATTTTATATTATGTTTATTTTACCACAATAAAAAAATGAAGAGCAATACAAATTGATTGGCTGACAGTACAGTAAAAATTAAGCAAAACAAAACAAAACAACATACCCTTGTTTCAATTCTTGCTTGAAGGTGAAGCCTGTTCATGACATGTTAACCAGTATGCTTTTAACTTTAGAGAATTTTTAAAAACTTGAAGAATTCTAATTTATAAAAGTTTTTAAATTTTTTGATAACTTCAAATTTGAGGAATATTCTGTTTTAGAAAATCTATAGTGCTGACTAATTTATAAATTACAGCAACTAAATTATTTCCCTGGCATTATTTTTTCATTCATTCAATGTAGTATATTAAGTGCATTCTATGTGACATATTCTCAAACAGGAATAATGAGCTCTAAACATATACATTATCTGTCCTTATGAAGCTTCTAATCTAGCAATTATTTTCTGGCAAGATCATCTGACAATAGGTCAGGCTAGGTTTCTCAAGAAACCCAAGATAGGGATATTTCTAGAAAGCTAGTATGTTTTTTAAAAAAACAAATTGTAATAGTTTTTAAAAATAATGAAATATAAATTGATGGTACATAAAATGTGAAAATTTCCCCCTCATTACCATCTCCTTGCCACAGTCCAGCTACTTACTTAGAAGTAAATGTAGTTGACAGTTTGATGAGTATCCTTATAAGTCGCTTGCAAAATGCATTGATAGACATATAGTTCTACACCTCATTTAAAATAACTAACAGTGTATCACAGATATTATTCTATGGTAGTCCACTTGGATTTTCCTCATTCTCTTTTTAACAATTACTTAGTGTTTATTTCTAAGTATTACGATTATCTAACCATCGATGGACATTTAAACACTTTGCAAAGTTTTTGCCTATTACCTATAATCTTCTATAAACATCCATGTATAACTTATTACTAGTTTATATTGATTAATAAGACAATAGATGGGAAGAGAAATCTATAGGCCAAAAATGTGCACATAAAAAATTTGTTAGCAGTACTAACTCCCTACCTCCAAAGGTTGTACCAATTTAGAGTTCTAGAAGGTGTTATAGGGTACATTTTTTAGCCTCCTTGACAACATTGGATTTTATTCATCTTTATTTTATACCAATCAACTGGAAACACATGATATCTTATATTTGTCTGAATTTTCATAGTATATGCTGACCATTGAATCTACCTGTCTTTGTTCCTTTCTTCCTTACTAACAACTACAAATATTAAAATATCATTGAATGCAGTGAAGCAGGCAGTTGCTTTAGTGACAAGCATACAGCAATGAAAAAGAGCCAGCATTCTACGTTCGTAGAGCATGCACACTACTAAAGTAGACTTCCATGTAAACAAGGAAGTGAAATAATCTCTGGGAGTGCCAAGTGCCTAGAAGAAAATCAAAGGGCAGTAGTGTAGGAGTATAGTGTATGTTGGGGCAGAAGATAGAGTGGTCAGAAAAGACCTCTTTGTGAGGGAAAAGTAAGTAGAAATCAAAAGATGAAAAGTATGCCCCTTTTTAAGAGTTGGAAAGACAATCCCTTGTAGAAATGCCCTGAGAGGGTTATCCTTGGCTTTCCTGAACAACTTTGGGAGGTTAGAGCTGCTGGAAAATAGAGACTGAGAGGAAGAATCATGGGAAAAGGGGCATCAGTATCTGTTGATTTGGGGTTCTCCCCCCTTAAATTTTAAGAATTCTCACAGTAGTCTACAAATAACTGAAATCTCTGAACGATTGAATATTTTTTGTGAAATTAGAGATTCATTTTGAAAACAACTTATTCTATTTTCCTTAAACTATGTGCCACTCTCAAATTATTCTTTGCTTTACTTATCTCAATTACTCTCCTAGAGTCTCAGAGACAATTTTCTTTACCTTACAAAGAACTTCATATTATTTACTCTCAAAACAAATTCATTTCAACCCAGTCATGAAAGGGAATCTATTTCTAATCCCAAAGTTGCTTACACACAACTGATAGAACTGAGAAGTTCCTCTGTGCAGAGCCACACATATGACTTCTTCCACACAATCATCTACTTTTAGGATTAATCTTATTATGTTAAATTTACACATATTCTAAAAGTGACACAGTTTGCTCCCTGCAAAACAGCTTTGTGTTGGGAATTAGAAAATTCAGTTCCAGTTTACCCTCTCTCACACACTAACACTGTGGCTTTGAGTGTCCCTTAATCTTGAAACTAAGGTCCAATAATTGTTGAAAAGATGTTAGAAATGATTTTGAAAGGATTACATTATTTATCATTATCACCCCTAATACAAATTATGGTAATTGTCACATGATAGATAGTCAATATTTTAATGAAATAATGTATTCAATAATATTGCTTCTCAAGGGTACAGTTAAGTGCCCCATTAGATAACCTACTAAGTGATCATGATGTTTTCTTTCCTAGAGTGTTTGATGGAGAAGGGAAGGACCAGAATGGTGTACGTCAGCAAACATTAATTAAGCCTTCATATGTGTCAAACTGTGCTAGTTACTAGAATTCCAGGAAGGAATAGGAAGAATGTTTGCTCACAGGTATTTGTGTTTGCTTTGATCCATGTAAGGAAACCAACTACCTACCTCTTTACTGACAGGTTTTCTGTTCCTCATAAATTCTGTGAAATGTTGAGACTATTCAGAATCATTAGAATTATTGGGCTTTAAGTTCAGATCAACTGCATAAACAACTCTTATCAATTAGATTTTATTTTAAGCATTTCTTTTAATTCAGTAAAGCCAGGTTCCTAATACATGAGAATTAGCCCTTCTAAAACAGTGGGTTGCAACCGGGCTCTTCATTGAAATTATCTGGGGAGATTTGAACCACCATCAGTCCCTGGGCCACACTCAGAGATTTTGATTTCATTGGTCTGATATAGTCCTGATCATTAGTCTTTTTAAACACGCCCCCCCCCCCCCCCCCCCCCGCCCAAGCGATTAAAATATGTGGGTAGAATTGAGAATCACTGTTTTAAGGATATTGTTGTATTTTTTCTATGTCTTTCAGGAGCAACTAATTTCACATATATATATTTAAAATTCTTTTTTTTTTTTTTTAATGAAGAGGATTTAAATCCTATGTGGTCTTTTAATAGCCAGTAGTCAACAGTATTGCTGGTATCACCTGTGAATTTTCCTCTCTGAGCAGTGCAGTCTAGCAATCTAAAGCTCTTTGGCTAAGAGGTCTCTGAACACATGCAATCTTTAAACTGGAGAAATCTTGGGTCACAGTCCATTGTGCCTAAGCCAGTTAGAACCCACTCCTCATAATGCACACACAAAAAATATTTTTTCTGGAATGGACTCTAGGAGGATCATTGGTCTTCAATGGTTCCCCTAAAATTTAACTCAACATATTCTATGTAGGTACTAGTGGGTATTTTGGGGAAGAGAAGTTTCCTATTTTAAATCAGATATTCAAAAGGGACTGTGAACTCTTCTAGGAATGTTAAAACAACCACTGCTCATTAATATAAAAACACATGGAATACCTCGTGTTTGAAGAAGAAAGTGCTGAGGTTTGATGTCTCTCTAAAAACCAGTCTGATAAGAGTTAGGAGGGTGGTTCTTGACACTCCAGAAAAAAATTTGAGAATGCCTCCTACTTCTTCCCACTATGTTTCTAAGAATGACTCCACGGCAGAGGAAGGTGAATGTGAAAGGCTTCAATATATCCAAGTATCTTTCTTTTCTGGAAGTGAGTCATTACAGTTTCTTCTTATTGCACTTACTGTTCCCTTCAGAATTTAAAGAAAACTTTTTTCACTTCATGCATTTTGAAACTTTGCCTTATACTTAAGTGTATTTGTTTCTTTGTTTATTATCTCCTTTGCTCAGTAGATAAGCACCATGTGGCCTGAATGCTGTCTTGTTACAATAATTCTGTTTTTCACTGATGCTGCTTAGGACTGTGCCTGACATGTATTAGTTGCTCATGAAATGTTTTCCAAATGAACCATAAATCAATGTTCAGTGGCAAATGTCGCTATCCACTTCTTCACTTGACTTCACTTGATTATTGCAACGTCCATTCACTCTCTCCATTCATGGATATTTGCAGCCAAGAAAATTTCAACAGAAGGTATAATTCAGTTTATGGACTAAACAAATAAATATATACAGCAGCACAAATGGCATAAAATCATGATTGATTCTAAGACCTTTATAAGTCTGTCATGCCTCCTAAATGATTGGTTGCTTGATTAATCGAGTAACAGAGACCACTTGACTTCATTCTCAAGGTTTTTATTTTTTTTTTAAGATTTTATTTATTTATTCTTGAGAGACACACAGAGAGAGGCAGAGACATAGGCAGAGGGAGAAGCAGGCTCCCTGTGGGAAACCTGATGCAGGGTTTGATCTCAGGACCCCAAGATCACAACCTGAGCCAAAGGCAGATGCTCAAGGATGGGAAGTACAGGGAGGTTCAGTAGGAAAAAAAGAAAAAAAAAAAAAAAGAAACAAAAACACTGGAATGGGAGTCTAGATACTTGGGATCTAGATTTATCTCTGCTACCATGAGACCTGGGAGCAATCAGTTTGTTTCTGAATGAGTGGGTTGAACCAGCTGATTAATAAAGTCCTTTCCATACCTAAGATTTCAGGCATGTTTGCTTCCCAGAGCAAGTATGGATATAATAAATATGAGGGATTGACAAATAGGATTCACATCTCTTGGAAATCTTTAAAACAGTACTGAATAGCAAAGGAATTTAGCTTTCTGTGTTTAACCTCATTGATAAGCAGTGTGTGAGAGTCTTTTGTGATTTGGTCTTCAAAATACCCAGCTTTTTGATAGTCTGAGCTCCTATTTTCTTGTAATTTCTTAAGTATGCCTAGCCCCTTCTGGGATGTTTTGCAAATACTACTTTTGTATTAATAGAATTTGATCCCTCATTCTTGTAAGACTTGGGCTAGATGTCCTTTTTTGCCCTTTTAGAGGTTGCCACACCCCTCTGAGCTTACCTCTATTCTAAACAGCCTACAACATTTTCCACACCATACTGTTTCTATTTCTGACTAGAAAGACTGTGCTTCAAAGGATAGGCATAGTAAGTACTTAGCCTGTGGTAGATGTTCCTTCAATTTTGGTTAGATGAATGAATAAATGAACAGAACATTTGCTATGGTTACAGTTAAATAAGCCAATAAATCAAAGTTTGTGCTATATTATTGAAATTAGAATAATTGATTTCCAGATAATGGTATTACACTGGGATTCTTTCTGTTCAAAAACTCATTCCCCATGACCACCAAAACGATATTGAAATTCAAATGGCAATGGAACCATATGGTATAATTCTATACTTCCTTGAAGAAGCACAAAATCACAGTGTCAGATAAAAATCTCACCAAATGTTAGAGCTAGAAGAAACTTTGACTATAACATAGTCATTTTGGTGGTTAGGAAACAGAAGCCCATGAGTTAATTTGCTCAAGCTTCTTAATAATGAGTCCATAAAACAAAGCCCATAACCCACACTTTCTCATTTCCCTCATGTCCTTTAACCTTCCTGCACTGAATCTATGCCTGGACTCAGAACAAAATTATAAATTATTGTTGCTTTTTCTGTTTTCTGCTTTTCAGCTTGGCAACACCTTGGGAATTGAATATCTGCAGTAGTGTCCTCGCCTTCATCTACCTCACAGCATTTCAATGCAGTTCACTTGCTGCACTAGGTAAGATTCCTCCCTCACTTATTTCCCTCTTTGTTCAGCCTTTGAATGGACCTATAATTCAAGAAATTGACAGGGAGCATGAAAGGATTGGAAAGGCAGCAGATGGAGTGGAGGGAGGAGGGAAGCAGGAGTCTGGAAATGGCCTGGAGGCAGCCACTACCTGGTGGCCTAAGCCCACAGATGCATTGCCTGACTTTGAAGAAGTTTATATACATATTCTCATGAATATTCTCATATGACAGTAATATCATACAGTTGCAGAGCACGTTGCAAACATCTGAAAGAGGTAATAGAGGATGTGAGGCAGCCTGTACTTAAGTATTATTAAGACTACAAGTGTAAAAACTTAAATAATTTACTGTAAAATAATCTGTGGGTTTTTCTGTGGGCTTTTAAAATTCTCTAAAGTTCAGTTTCTTGATCTATAAAATGGAGTCTATGAGTTTCCTAGGGCTGTGTTTTCCCTCTGACTCTGCATGGCTTTTCCTCCCCGTTTGTGCATGTCTGTGTCCAAATTTCCTCCTCTTATAAGGACATCAGTTATATTAGATTATAAACCACTCTAAAGACCTCATATTAACTGAATTATCATTTTAAAGGCCTTTTCTCCAAATATGGTTATTTTGTGAGATACTGGAAATTGAGACTTCAACATAGGAATTTTGTGAGGGACACAGTTCAGTCTATAACATGGAACATATTTTATAATCCTTTTAGGATTTGTCTTTGAAGATTCAATGACTTTTATATGTGAAGTACTTTTCAAACTTTAATTTGCTATATAAATGAAGAGCCTGACATTTAGCAATAGGAATGTTTAAATCTTTATTTTTAGAACCCACAAGCTGGATGGTTAAATGTTCAGTTTTATAGATTTATTATAGGGTCATGATGTTTAAATATTAATATACTTCTATCTGTTGTGATGTTTTTCCTTTCTATATGTTTTTCCTTTTTTGGTGTTTCATGCACCCCTTTCTCTCCCCATCTCCCATCTGCCAAACATATCCTCTGGTGTGAGTTGCATAAGGCAGACAGAGTAGAGAGGGATCTCCCTGCATTTTGCAACCCTAAAAGCAGAGATGGAGTGAGTGCACATGAAGTCTAGACAGGCAGAGCCTTGACAACCCCACAGGCATTTCTGGTCCCCAGTGTGGCACAGAAACATTAGTAGGGAGAGTTATAAGAACTGCAGGTCAAAGTGTATAACAAACATGAGGAAAGTTGTTGTGGAAACCTTCTGATCTGACAATCAGGAACCAGGCAGAATGAAAGATATCTCAGAATCTCAATATGGAAAATGGACATCTGGAACTGTATCACAATAAGAAACTGCTGTGGGATCATTTGGGGAGGGACTATTTACAACAGGAAAGATTACAGATGTATATGAACACAGTGTAGATAGAGCTCAGGAACCCAGGGTTAGCAGCAACAGGCTGCTAGGAACCTAGGGCTAGCACTGTTAGGGCTGCTAGGCCTGAAGGGCTGAAGGGAGGGCAAATATTAGAAACCAGAAGAAAAAGAATCCTATAGAGAAAAGGCTGATTCTGTTTGGAAGCAGAAGGAAGGGAACCCTCTTGATGTTCTCCACTCCGCTCAGGCTCCAGGACAAAGAGCTAGGGTGGAAATGATTTGAGAATGAATCTGGAGGGAGCAAATGGAAGATTTCCCTGAGCCATACTTCTTGGCACTATACATACCCCCAAACATTGGCATAATCCTGGGAAAAGGGAGCAATGTGGGTATGAACTAGTTAACACTGAGTTTCTACCACTATAGCAAAATGGGGACCTGAAATAGAAAGAAAACTGAATTATAAAAAAAGACATATGTTATACTTTTTGCAAAACATGAGATTTGGACTGAGAATTGTATCCATCTCAATAATCCATAAATCCAGTGTTATATATACCATACACATGTGTATCCATCCCTATACACACACACACACACACACACACACACACACACACACACTGTACGTCGATTCTATATCCACCAAATGACAATATAAATGACATTCACATTAGGGTATAAAGTAGACGAAAAAGTGCTGGCAAAGAGAAAAGACGAATAAGATGAGTAAGAAATCAGTAGGAGTGCATTAAGTCAGAAATGTCAAGCAAAGAATGAGGAAATGGGACTTGGGATGGCAGGAGCCCTTGGTATTATGAGCTGGAGACTTCTTGACTGACATTGAACATTCATGGTGAGTGGCAGAGCAGCACTTTCTTCTTGTCCAGGATGAGGCCAGGAGGCAGAGCAGCAAGTATGAGCTAGGAGAAGACAAGAAGGAGGACCTGGGTCCCTGTAAGACAGAGGGAAACCTGATTTTCTGGTTTCTTATTCTCATTTCCAGGATACTTCCAGGGTGGCTATGCCTCTAAGTCCCCATTAATCTCCTCTTTCAACCCAGTTTGAGTAGAGCTCAGTTCCATGTCTATTGTAAATTTTGTAATTATTTTCTGCAACTTACTTGAATTTTTGAAACTGAATCCCCACTCTTCATGACACAGAAAATGAAATCTAAAAATTTAATCAAATTTATTTGACTGATTATTCAGTCACTTCATGTTGGAAATTGTCACAGTCAAGATTGTTTTGCTTTCTTTTCCTTCCTCCGCCTGGGTTAAGGCTCTGAGGACCTTAAGCTATGGTCATTGATAGTTTTAGTAATGAGGGGAGGTCCATTGCTAGTATTGTGTTTCACATGCTATTTGCATCCTTTAAGTTATAGCTAGTATTATCTGGTCCTGATGTTGTCCTACTGACCCTGGTGATCTGTTGAAATGTGGTCACATATTCATCTAACCTCCTGCAGAACAGTCCACACCCTTTGAAGCAGGGTTCCTGCTTCCCAGCCATCAGATTCCTTTCTCTTCATCCTTTCAACTTCACATGTACATTTACCCTTGAAGAGTATAAAAACTCTAAGTTACAGTATATGGTGCATGCATTCTACTGATATTAAGATAGTATTTCAGAAAAAGAAATGGTCTGGAGAGAGAGAGAGAGAGATAGAGAGAGAGAGAGAGAGATTGATTCTTTCCAACTAAGGGTATTTTCAACAAATATAATTTTTTATTCAGAGCAACCTAGGTTCAAATCCTATTTTGACTACTTATTAATTGTGTGGTATTGGGTAGCTTGGTTAAAATTGCTGAATGTATTTCTACAGTTGCAAAATTAGGCAAAGAATATTTACCCTGTCCGAGGTGAGGGAGGAAGAGGTGTTACAAATACCTGGAACACTGTAAGTGCTTGAAAAATGTTGCCTGCCTTTTGTCTTATTCTATTAATGATGTAGGGGCTTATTATGGGTACAGTGCGAAGAAAGGAATGACCATAAACTAAAATGCAAACTTTTGGGGGTACCTGGGTGGCTCCGTCAGTTCAGCATCTGACTTTTAATTTTGGCTAAGGTTATGATCTCAAGGTCCAGAGATTAAGCTCGAGGTGGAAGTGGAACCTGCTTAAGATTTTCCCTTTCCCTCTGTCCTTTCCCTGCCCTGCTTGCACACATGGGCCTGCACTCACTCTCTGTAAAATAAATAAGTAAGTAAGTAAGTAAGTAAATTTTAAAATGTAGACTTTTCTCAGTTATTCTTTATTCTCCTTTGTGCCTCCTCCTTTCTTGCCTTGGCAATTTCTGAAACCCAGTATGTGTGAGAGATAATTATGGGTGATGGTTGCCTCAGGGATCTTTAATCCCAGCTCCTTTTTCAAAAGGAAGTCAGGTACAATGAATAATATATTTGATTAATTTTGGTACCTTGTAAAATTAAACTTTATTATGTGTAAAAGTTTTATACATCATAATGGAAACATTGTAGATCAATGAGAAAGAGAAGGATTATTTAATAAATCTTATTTGGACAATTGTTTAGCAACTTGAAAAAAAATTAAATTTGGATTCTTATTTAACAGTAGAAACCAAAGTATATTTTGTCAAGATTAAAAAGCAATTTTAGAATATTAAAGTTAATTTGACCTAATAGTTACAAAAGATGATTATTTTCCAATTTCTGGATGAGAGAGGAAAAATTCATAAAGGAAAAGAATAATAGATCTGACTGTAGAAAATACAAAATTTCTCAATATGAGGATTATCCTGAACAAATTTAAAAATAGAGAAACAAAGAAGCTATTTAACTCTACAAATGACAAATTATTAATAGCCCTAATATTTAAGGCAGTTACATAAATTGATATGGCTCCAATATGTTAATGGGCAACAGACATGAACAGATAATTTATTTAAAAGGTACAAATGATTAATGCATGCTTTAAAAAGCACAGTTACTAAATGCTCAAAAAGATCAAAGTTAAAATGAGATAACATTTTCATTTGCTGAATTTAAAAATATAAGAACACCTAATTTTGCTGAGGATCATTTCTCATACTAGTGAGAGCTTAAATTGGTTTACCACTTTGGAGAATAATTGGACAATGTGTATGAAAATCCTTAAAAATGGGGGATCCCTGGGTGGTGCAGCGGTTTAGCGCCTGCCTTTGGCCCAGGGCGCGATCCTGGAGTTCCGGGATCGAGTCCTGTGTTGGGCTCCCTGCATGGAGCCTGCTTCTCCCTCCTCCTGTGTCTCTGCCTCTCTCTCTCTTTCTCTCTCTATCATAAATAAATAAATAATCTTAAAAAAAAAAAAAGAAAATCCTTAAAAATGGTTAAGTTGTTTAAGCAAGAAATCTCAGGGTATATATGATAAGATAATATTCTAAAATTTAGGAAAAACTTCATTGTAATAGCCTTTATTCATTAATTGCTAACTGTGTGACTGGCTTTACTCACATTGTATAATTCACTTCTCACCAAAACTCCTCTAAGTAGTTGGGCCAGGATTTGAACTAACATCTGTCTGCTTCAAATTCTGCTTGGGCTCTTTGTTACAATTTTATCCTACACAAAGATATCTTTCATTATATAATAATGAAAATTAGAAATACTTAAAAATCTATGAATAATGTAATAGTAAAATAAACTGTAGTTAAAACATTCCATGCAATACCATGCAACTAGCAATGACAGAAAGTGCTTATTCTCAATTATTTTTATTTTCATTTTTAATTTATTTTTAAATTCAATTAATTAACATATAGTGTATTATTAGTTTCAGAGGTAGAGTTTAATGATTCATCAGTTGCATATAACACCCAGAATTCATTACATCACATGCCTTCCTTAATCCCTTCACCCAGTTCCCCATCCCCTCACCCATTTTCCCTCCAGCAACCCTCAGTTCCTATCCTATAGTTAAGTCTCTTATGGTTTGTCTCCCTCTCTGATTTTGTCTTATTTTATTTTTCCCTCCCTTCCTGTAAAATCCTCTGTTTTGTTCCTTAAATTCTACATATGAATGATAATTGTCTTTCTCGTATTGTATTGACTTATTTCACTTAGCATAAAACCCTCTAGTTCCATTCATGTCTTTGCAAATGCTAAGATTTCAATTTTTTGATGACTGAATAATATTCCATGTATATTTCATATAATATATATTTATTTTATACACACACACACACACACACATATGCACCACATCTTCTTCATCCATTCATCTGTCAATGGACATCTGGGCTCTTTACATATTTTGGCTATTGTGACATTGCTGCTATAAACATTGGGGTGCAGGTGCCCCTTCTGATCACTGTATCCTTTGAGTAAATACCTAACACAGCAATTGCTGGGTTATAGGGTAGCTCTATTTTTAGCTTTCTGAGGAAACTCCAGAGTGGCTGACTGTTTTCCAGAGTGGCTATATCAGTTTGCATTCCCACCAACAGCGGAAGAGGGTTCCCGTTTCTCTGCATGCTCACCAACATCTGTTGTTTCCTGACTTGTTAATTTTAGCCATTCTGACCAGTGTGAGGTGATATCTCATTCTGTTTTGTTTGTTTGTTTATTTGTTTTGTTTTTTTTCTCCTTGTGGTTTTGATTTGTATTTCCCTGATGCTGAGTGATATTGAGCATTTTTTCATATTCTCAATAATTTTAACTGAAAATAGTGAAACAAATTGACTTATTTCTGTGATTTTAACTAATTGAAGGAAATAGATACAAGGAAGGAATACTAATTAATGTAGTTACCTTTGATTTGTAAGACTATATGGATCATTTTCTTTTTTTGTCTTTATGCTTTTTCTGGTTTTCTCAAATTTTTGCAATCAAAATAGATAATCTTATATTCAGGAAAAAGTAAAGTAAATTTGAATTAAAAAGTTGGTGGAGGTCTTTAGGTTCTCAAGGCATAATAGGAAATATTTTGTCTTCATTAGGTTAAATTCTTCTTTTTTTAAAGATTTTATTTATTTATTTATTCACAAGAGACACACAGAGAGAGGCAGAGACATAGGCAGAGGGAGAAGCAGGCTCCTTACAGGGAGCCTGATGTAAGACTTGATCCCAGGACTCTGGGACCACAACCTGAGGAAAGGCAGACACTCAACCACTGAGCCACCCAGGTGCCCAAATAGGTTAAATTCTTAGTAATATACTCTGTAAAAAGAAAAATGCTCTAAAAAATGGACAAATTCAATGAAAAGAGGCAATAGTTCTGAGGTTAGGTTATTACTAGCAAAATTAGATAATATCTCTTAGTGTCGTATAATAAAAATATCTGTCTCAACACTCTAGAATAAAGACGGTTTATTTAGTTCTTGAAAATACATGGATTGAGAACCGAGTTATAAATCTAATAAAGTTTCCAACATTATCAAAAATATTTTATCTTAGTAATAACTTTCCCTGTGATATTTATGATCTTTAGGAAATTAAATATCTCAATGAATTGGCTGAGAGTTTCTTTCTTAGACTTATGAGGCAAAACAAGGATAAATAGTCGCTATCATTAAAACCAGCACAACCTGATTTTTTTGAAAAGGCAATTTCCATAGAAGTGCCATCTTTTTTGAGCCCCATCTAGCTTTAGAAAATAAGCTTTGCCATAACAAGTTTAGAACAAAGGCAGTGATTTTATATTTATTTTTATTTTTGTGGTTACAATTCCCTTAATTCCATAATTAACATTGTAATGATTTGATTATGATCAGTTTGTGAGAATATTAACCACTCTTGGTTTCTTCTCACCTCATTAACTAGCAAACTAGGCACTGAGTGTTGACAATAACCAGTTTCTCATGGACTGTTGCTCAGTATTACCAAATCTTTTAAGTTTTATGAAGCCATTTCCATTAGAGAGTGAATAGATTTTCTGTTGTTTTTTTTTTTTTTTTTCCTTTTCAGCACATGTTGGGATCACATTAAAATAAATACGACTTTATCACCTAGCTCACAAATATTTTTTCCTAAGAGCAGCAGCACCTATTCAATGTTTCAAGTAGCTTTGGGTTAAAAATTGTTTCTTAAATTAATGTTTCCAGTAAGTGGAACTAGTTTAGCTAAAATGGCACTGCTCATTTAACCTGGTATCTCACTAACAAGAGTATCAGGAAAAAAGAGTTGAAATTTAAAAAAATAGTAGTGGTAGCTTGACTTTAATTATTAACTAGTAATAACATTGAATTTGATTAGTAAGTTGGAAATATTATGATTACAATAACAAACCAAATTCAGCCAATTGGATAGTGTACTTGTTCTAAGGTCTCTGATAAATGTTTATAGTCTAAGTGAATTAGAGTCCACTAGCATTGCTAAAACACCTGGAAGGGATGTGCATGAAAGAGAAAGTATTCTATCTTATACCTCTATTTCAGATAAATAACTATTTAGATAAGAAAAGAAGAAGTAGGTCATCCATCATTTAGAACACTATTTTCTCAGCATTCCAATTTTCACTGCTTTTCTTCCTTTTCAAAAAAAATTATTTTATTTATTTATTCATGAGAGACAGAGAGAGAGAGAGAAAGAGAAAGAGACGCAGGCAGAGGGAGAAGCAGGCTCCATGCAGGGAGCCCAATGTGGGACTTGATCCCAGGACTTCCGGGATCACACCTTGAGCCAAAGGCAGACGCTCAACCACTGAGCCACCCAGGCATCCCAAAAGTTACATGATTTAATTAAGCCAATGGAGCAGTGTTTCCTAAAATTTCTCCTGTGGATCATTAGATATGAAGCAGGTATAATCATATACACATACACATAGTTTAGTGGTCAAATTAGTTTAAGAAAGACTGTATACTATTTAAGCTCTCAGTGATTAACAATACATATTATATACCAAAGACAGAAATATTTTTGCAGCAAGCAAAGTAATCTATTGCCTTAATCTGTTAAGCTTATTTTATTTTTTTTTTATTTTTTATTTTTTTAATTATTTATTCATGATACAGAGAGAGAGGCACAGACACAGGCAGAGGGAGAAGCAGGCTCCATGCACCGGTAGCCCGACGTGGGATTCGATCCCGGGTCTCCAGGATCGCGCCCTGGGCCAAAGACAGGCGCCAAACCGCTGCGCCACCCAGGGATCCCTGTTAAGCTTATTTTAATGCATAGTTTTGTTTTGTTCTTACATCTTTCTTTTCTTTTGCTTATTTGAGAGGTTTTTTGTTTTCTTTTTGCTTCTTGAGTTAAACACCTGATATATAATCTTTATTGTTTTTCAATAATTGCCTTTTATGTTATAAATTTCCTTCTAAAAACCTCTTGAATTGTAGCCTGGAAGCTCTAAAATGCTGTAATTCATTGCCATATAGTGTTAAATATTTTTATTTTTACTTTGGGATTTCAGGTTTATTTTTTTTTTATTTTTTTAATTTTTTTTTATTTTTATTTATTTATGATAGTCACAGAGAGAGAGAGAGAGAGAGAGAGAGAGAGGCAGAGACACAGGCAGAGGGAGAAGCAGGCTCCATGCACCAGGAGCCCGACGTGGGATTCAATCCCGGGTCTCCAGGATCGCGCCCTGGGCCAAAGGCAGGCGCCATACCGCTGCGCCACCCAGGGATCCCCAGGATTTCAGGTTTAATCCATAAATTGCTGAAGATATTTTAATAAGTATCATTATTCTGTGTATTCCCAGCAGGCCACAGTTAATTTACCTCTTTCGATAATGACATGGCATGGCATATAGTAGGTACTTCATACAAGCTTGTTTAAGTGAACTGAATCTTTTTTGAAATCATTCAGATTATGATGGAAATGAGGCTCAAATATGTATCTATTGACTTTTTTAGTCAGGTTTATTGAGGCATAATTTACTTACAATAAAATTTACCCATTTATAAACGTGACACATGTATATAGTCATGTAACCACTGTCACAATTAAGATATAGATGATTAATATCCCCACAAAGTTCCTTTGTTTCTTTTTTAGTCAAAGTTCCCCTCCCACCTCTAGGCAACCACTGAACTCTTTCTGTCGTCATAGTTTTGCCTTTCTCTAATGTCATATAAATAGAAGCACATAGTAGAGGTAGCCTTTGTACCTGCCTTCCTCCACTCAATGCATTTGAGATTCCTTCATGTTGTTGCACCTTACTCCTTTTTATTGGTGAGTAGTATTTCAACAGATGACTGTAACATAGTTTGTTATTCTTTCACCAGTTGATGGATGTTTAGGTTGTTTCCATTAAGATTGTTTTAGCAATTATGAATGAGGCTTCAATAAACACTCATGTACAGATGAATGAGGACATAAGCTTTTATTTCTCTTAGACAAATATCTAGGAGTAAAATTGCTAGCTGTTCTGATAATTGTATGTTAGTGGTGGGGATTGGGGTGGTGGTAGAAGAGGAGAGGTGGACTCTCTGATGTCCTGGTGCAGAAGAGCATTTCCTGGCCCTTCCAGCAATGACAGCACACCTCTAATGGCATTAACATAAAATCATAGGGCTGAAATACTACTTCCTGGCTCTCCTCCAGGGGTAATGGATTTTTTTCTTCTACATTTTCCCATCAGCAATGGGTCTTTACCTATGCCTGGTAGTGACAGAGTTTTCTCTGCCTCCTCACAGAATTTTAAAGTTTTGCTACTAATGAGAGGATAGTCTCGGCAGGGTAGTTGAAGTTCATGCTTTCCGTACACACCAATTGCTCCCCTCCTGCTTGCCTGTATGACCCAGGGGACTCTCTCAGGTTATCTACTGTGCCACCATCTTTCTCATGAGCTGCTGGAGACAATGACAAAGAGTGTGGGAGGAAGTACCAATTCCTCTGTGTCTGGTGCTGCCAGAGGTTTTATACAGTCATACTACCTACATTCAAACTTTACCAAATTCTTTAAAGGTTCAGTTACTCAGGGATCCCTGGATGGCGCAGCGGTTTGGCGCCTGCCTTTGGCCCAGGGCGCGATCCTGGAGACCCGGGATCGAATCCCACATCGGGCTCCCAGTGCATGGAGCCTGCTTCTCCCTCTGCCTGTGTCTCTGCCTCTCTCTCTCTCTCTCTCTGTGACTATCATAAATAAATAAAAATTTAAAAAAAAAAAAGGTTCAGTTACTAAGTAACTCAGTTAAACTCAGTTGTAGGGTGGTCAGTGCCTTTTCTCCTATTCTCTTCCACCCGTGAGCCAGTCCAATGGTGCTTGATTCAATTTAATTTCATTCAAATAGAAAATTAAATTAAAAGCAATTAAAAACAGTTTAATTTATTGTATAGCTTTTCTATTGGGACATCAATGGAGGGAAAGTTAAATGATTGGGAGGATCGTAATCTGAATCCAAACAGACGTGGTTCTCAAACTAGCACTGGGGTTTTGCTACAAAATCTGACTAAGTGGATATTTTCCCAAATACTCAGAAAATAGTTAAGTGTATAGGTTCGATTTTCTGAATTCTAAGTTTCCACCTCATAATTTGTTATTATTTTAAAACTTTGGTAACTGCTCCTGATTGCTCAGTAGTACACGTAGCTGAGTAAGCAATAAGGATGAAAATGGCAAATTGGACAGCCAATCATGCCTTTTCATCACTTTATAAGGTAATTGGGTGCATTTTATATGATTTTAACTTGATTAAATATTTTCCTGAAAATTTTCGTGTATTTTGGGAATATGAAAACCCATACCATCTTAGAGATACTTGAAAAATTTGCATTCCCTGTAGAAACTCAGAGTAGTTTTGTGGAGAAACACTACAAAGCAATGGGGATAATGTAGCCAAAAATTAGGATCAATAAACAGGTCTTTGATCTCAATTTCATGTTATTTCTGTTACTTTGCAAATTTTTACGACAGTGGCTCATGTTGTTTAAAGTCATTTGAAAAGCCAGGATTTCAGAAAAGCCTACTTAAAGACCTAAAGGAAAGATATGTTGAGCCTAAATACAAAGCTTACACTTAAAAAATTTTTTTTTAAAGATTTTATTTATTAATTCATGAAAGACACAGAGAGAGAGAGGGGCAGAGACACAGGCAGAGGGAGAAGCAGGCTCCATGCAGAGAGCCCGACAGAGGACTTGATCCCGGGTCCCCAGGACCACGCCCTGGGCCAAAGGCATGCCCCAAAGCTTACACTTAATCATGGGGGAGAGAGTAGGGGTGTTTCAATTAATTTTAATTTATGCCAATTTTTATTTTATAAAAGGATGCGGGAAGACTTCCAGGACTTATCTGAAAATAGCTGAAACATATACTGAAGAATTTTCAACTTTTGTAATATTTAGTGAGTGAAATAAATGATAATCCTGTAAGGCATAGGATGTTAGTATTTATTAGAATTGAAGGCATTTTGGATGTAAGATCCCTCTCCAAATCTGAAATATATTTACATATCTAAACATATACATTGTAAATATAATTTGGTTGGGGTAGAGAGGATAGGTGAAATAGGTGGAGGGGAGTAAGAGGTACAAACTTCCAGTTGTAAAATTATATATAACATATATAATTTTGAACTATATATATAATTTATACAATTATATAAGTGTACAAAACTATATGTAGTATAATTATATAAATACACAAATATATGTAAATGTATATAAAAACAGTTGGTATCTGCATATATTTTCTAGTCATATTTTCTTCTAAAAAATGTGTTTCTAATTTATAAAATAGAACCAAATATATCAATATATCATGGCATTCCACAAAAAGCACTAGGATTTCCAAATAATTTATCACATATAAATGTTTGAGTTGGCTTTGCTGAGTATTCCTTTGTATGTTGGATGTTAGAGCATAATTTTGAATAACAATTTGGTTCCGGATAGTGATTGTGTTTTAATTTCCTCATCTGTACAATGGGAATAATAATAGTGCCTCCTTTGTAGGATTGTTATAAGGAGTAAATGAGGCATTGCTTGTAATCTACTTGTTTCAGTGCCTGGCTATAGCAAGTGTTCATTAGGGTTTAGCTATTATTAATATCTAGAGCATAGAGTGATTATTTTTCAGGTCCTGTAGAAGAACTATGTATCTTTGTAGAGATACCTCCATTTGAAATAGAGGGGACAACAATGATGATGTTCTTTGGCTTATTAACTTATAGCAGTTGTTTTAAGCATCAACTGAGATAGTACTCACTAATACTCATTAATCCACATTGCACCTTTAAAGTAGTCTGCAAACCTATTATTTTGGGTGTACAAGTTAAAAACTATTCACAATGAAAAACCGTCCTTGTTATTTTATACATTCATCATTTTAAGAAAAACTGTTGACTTTTATTTTACGTTTTTAATCGTTTTATTTTCCTAGGTTTCTTTTTTTTAAACAATAGCTTTTTTAACTTTAAATTTCAGATATCTCTTTCCATAACGTCTTTCACATCTGACAAGCATGGGTATTATATGGTGTGTTAGTTGGGGTTGTAGGAAGCCCTTGTTGCCAGGATGTCAGTAACTGCAGAGAATTTTCCGGTTATCTCCTTTCTCTATAGAACCAGCAGAGGGAGCACCAGTCTCTCCCTATCCAAACAAGCGTGATGACTTTTAAACATATGGTGGGCCTTTCATGATTAAATTAAAAAAGACGGTCTTTGAATGAAGATGTAAAATTCAAAGTGTGAATGTCCATTAATTATTTTAATAATACTGGCAAGTTTAAACTGATTCAAAGTGGAAATGTTCTTTTCAAGACTATAGGTCATTATAGAGTGAAACTGGGAGATACTGTGTAACTTTACCACAACGTAATATAAAATATATTAATTTTCATTGGAAGTAGAGGGAAGGAGGAAACTGAGAATGTCTGGAGTCACTTAATAAATATTTATTGCGTACTTTCTAAGTTTCAGGTCGTAAGCTAAATTATGAGGCTATGGAGATGAATCACACTAAGTCTGGGGAGGCATAAGTAGAGGAAAAGATTGGGAAAATTACTTGAAAGTGTCTAATTTTTAAGTAAGAATTTTAAATAAAATGTTGAGAGAATGAATTATAGTATATGTATTAATAATACAAAATTAACATTTTTATATGGTGCTTTGGAGTTATTGTGCTTTCACATGCATTACTCATTTAATTAGACTTAGGAGAGCTTTAAAGTTTCACAAATAGTAATTGCAAAGCTAGGGGTCTACACATCCTAAGACCTTCACTGTTGCTTTGTAAGTACTATATAAGGTTTTTATAATTTGTATTCTAAAGGTAAGGATTATCTTCTTGGAAATAAATTCTTAGAAAAGGAACATCCTCCTATAGTACTGAGCAATAATCCCTTTTAGAAGTTATTTTCCCATTCATTGGAAACTATTAAATATCTATGGGTAGAAGATCAAGAAGGTTGACCATGGGGAAAAAACTAAATATACAGCAAAAGCCTAAATAGAGTTTCTTGGAGATAATTAGTCAAACCTTAGCTGAAGGAAGTACAGGGTCATGCCATTCAGAAAATGTTATTATGGGATGCCTGGGTGGCTCAGCGGTTAAATGTCTGCCTTCAGCTCAGGGTGTGATCCTGGAGTCCCAGGGTCAAGTCCCACATCAGGCTCCCTGCATGGAGCCTGCTTCTCCCTCTGCCTATATCTCTGCCTCTCCTTCTCTGTGTCTCTCATGAATAAGTAAATAAAATCTTAAAAAAAAAAGTTACTATATACTGAGAAGAAATGATCCAAGAAAATTAGTATTAAGTCTGATAGAACATCTGGGGTAATAGAACATGTACCTCTGCCTTCAGAAACCTAAAACAACTTTTTAGATTAGACAGTTTACCTAATATACAAACCTAATGTTTTGGACTAGAAGAAAGTAACCCAATTAGTTAATTTTGAGTTTATTAAATTTTGTTGATAAAGCAAGCTTTTGGTTATTAAAGAAATAAAGTGAATGGATATTATGATACTTTTGGGAGACCATAAATAGGCACCCCAATCTTTCAATGACCAGACTCATTCTTACCAAGGAGAGACAAGAACTCCAAATTGATCAAATACAAATGAATAATGTAAGGTTATGATAAATTTGATTTGGTAATAAAAACAATAGTTAGCCCAATTTTATATTAGATACAGACTAATTCAATTTTTCTCAAGACAAGATTTAGCTTTTGACTCTAACAATCCTTTTTCCTTATGGGGGGCTTAAAACAACCACTTTATTATCTCTCTCAGTTCTCTTGGCAGACTGGATTCAGCTGGGAAGCTCCTGTGCAGGGTTTTGCTCAAGGCTGTCCCCTGCTTTTTTTTTTTTTAACTCCTTCACCCATTTCTTCCACCTCCTCTGACCAGCCCACCTTAAGCAACTGCCAACCTATGCTCTGTTTCCAAGAGTTCAGTTTTTCTTAGATTCTGCATATAAGTGAAATCATATGATATATGTTTTTCTCTGTCTAATTTCATTTAGTATAATGCCTTCAAAGTCTATCCATGTCACAAATGGTAGGAGTTCCTACCCTGCTCAGAGGGGTAGTGTTTGAGTTCTTCTTCTGTTCTGTCTCCCAAGTGCAATGAGTTTCCACCAGTGTCCTTAGGTGACGGTTTTCACTGCTCTTCCCCCCATATATTAAGGCTTTTATTTTGTAGGGAACATAGAGATGATAGGCTGAGCCAAGGTTTTGGCAGCAACTACTGTGTCCTCCCATACCAGCACCCTAAAAAAAGCCTTCTCAGGATTATTTGTGATATTCCCTGTGAGTGTCGGGTGAGGTTCATGGAGTCAAAGCCTGTGAAAGTATGTGAAGTCCCCTTTAGGTGAGATACTTATGGGTTTGGCACTCCCATGCTAGCTCATCCACATCCTCTAGCAATTTTTAAGATTTTTTAGCTTCATCTTTCCAGCTAAGATGGTATCTAGTGTTGTCTACCTCGAGGCAGTAAATGCTCGACCTTGTTTCTCCCTGAAAACATCGTGTCTTCCTCAGAGTTCAGGTTACTTGGTGTCCCTGCAACTTTAGTTCCTTAATGTGTTTAAGAAAAGTCATTAATTTGCAGTGTGTATAGCTTTGTCCTTACTATGAGACTGGAGCAACACTCTTTCTCTTTCTTTACATCTCAGATTAAAACACTTATCTTGATTTTACTCATCATGTAAATTTTTTGTCTTTATTCACCACCACCATGTTTCTCAGGGTTTACTATGCATAAGAATCAACTGAGAAGTATGTTAATGATATGATTTTCTGTGTCCCACTCCAGAAATTGTGATTCAGTAGTCTCAGGTAGACAAAAAGAACTTGTGTATTGGAAAAGTTCCCCAGAGGGGCCCCATGCTAAAAATGAATTTGGAAGACAGTATCTTCTCAAAAGTAAACTCTCCTTGAGGAATGGCAGCTTGCTCATATTTATTTATTTATTTATTTATTTATTTATTTATTTATTGTTTTAGATTTTATTTATTTGAGAGAGAATGTGCGTGAGCAGCAGGGAGGGGCAGAGGGAGAAGCAGATTCCCTGCTGAGAAGGGAGCCTAACTGGGGCTCTATCTCAGGACTCTGAGATCACAACCTGAGCTGAAGGCAGATGCTTAACTGACTGAGTTACTCAGTCACCTTGCTTGCTCATCTTTATATTACCCATTGTGTCCAGGTAGATGCCTTATATATGATAGCTTCTCAATAAATGTGAAAAATATGCATTGAATTTAAATTATTTGGATAGGAGCTGAGTGGGAAGAAAATTCCCCTGATAAAATATCCTATGTTTATGAAACCTATCCATAATACAAGGTTCAGCTGAAGTTCCAAATCTTCCCACCATCTTCTCAGCGTACATAGCATTGGAGGAGTTTGGAGGCAGTGAGTCGAAAAACCTGCTTTTAACTTCTAGTGTTAGCTTCTAGTTTTGTCAGTAGTTATGTGATTTGGCTAAAACACTTAAACTCTTCTGCAATTAATTTTTGGCTTTGACTAACAAAATATAAGAATGGAGTAGACTTGGATCATAAACATGAATAATCATGAAAATCATTTGGGGAGGTGTTCATTTTTACTCCTGGTATATGAATATATGTATATAAACACACACCTATGTTATACATACATACATATATGCACAAATATACAATAAACATATTGCTTACATTATATATTGTATATATAATTACAGATTCCAGTGCCTTCATCCATAGAGGTGCTGAATCAGTAATCTCAAGTGTTTTTTTATTTTTATTTTTATTTTAAACTCTCTAGATGATTCCAATGATTAGTGATGTTTGGAAACCAATTAGATGCTTCAAAAATTCTCAAGTCCAACCATCTATCTCCCTTTACTCAACTTCATCTGATGGCCATGCACTACCAAAGAGTAGTGACTAAAAATATAACATATTCAAGTTTCATTTTTCATTTATATTACCATCCTCAATACAGTGCAATATGCTTAGTGATAGAAAATATGTTCTATTTTTCTCTTGAATTGAGTTTTTAGCACAGTTTATACAATCCAGCAAGCAAGTTAGTAAACTTTTGTTGATTGATAGATTAAAATAGCCAGAAGTTAGAAGTGAAGGAGGAAAGGGAAGTTAGAGATGGTTGAGGAGACATAGCTGTCTTGGTCTTAGTCCTATGAATAGAATATCTTGGCAGGGGGGTTTTAAATAGATCAGATAGGTGACAAAGGAGAATTGGCAGAGAAGAAGGTGGCAGTAGTCAAGGTAACTAAGCAGTTGATGAGCATCTGAGTTGGGAGTTTCCAGAATGTGGAGGAGGAAATGACACATGTGAGTATGTGAGGGAGGAGTATGAGAAAGGAAGGGAGAGCTAATGAGGGGAGGCCACTGCATTTCTAAAGACTAATGGCAATTTTCAGAGAGAGAGAGAGAAAAGTCTGGAGTTGGGAATGAGCAAACGTGTAGCACAAAGACTCCAGAAAGCTTTAATTCCTGGAGCTCAAAAGAAGTTCAATTTTTATATGAAAGGCAGCTGCCCTGGATATCAGCTGGGTTCTGCAGCCATCTTTGTGAAAGTGAGACATGAACTCCTGCTGCGTAAAACCAGTGATATTTGGGAATCAATGGCATAGCCTAAGCCTAATCTATCCTCCCTGAAAAAAGCCATAATAGAATTTATATGGGATATTATTATTGATCCTGATGGATCAATCAATTTGAGTTAGTAGTAAAATAAGACCCCAGGTATATGAATGAATTTGCCTATTGAATGGATTTGTGTATTGCCATTATTGCTAATTATGAAGAACATTTTCCTCAAAATGAAAAACTTGAATTTCAAAATTTGACTTAACCATTAGTTATGAGAAGTAAATGTTCCTCAGGAGAGGCCATGTTTCCTACCAAGTAAGAAAGTGGGATTTGATTGACTTCATCAATTTTATTAGTATAGTAACATTAGGATGTATATCCCATAAGATATTTAAAAATAAAGTTTGTGACTCAATACTGAAGTCTCACTGCAAGGACTGGAGTGAGCAAAGATCAATGACTTTGAATGGTCTTATTCAGAAATTACCATGGTGTCCTTGTTTCCTTGCAAAGGAGAATCAGTATTCAGTTGTTATGCCAAAGAAATGAATTCCTTTTTTTTATGAATTCCTTTTTAAAAGGTGTACTATATTGTATAGTTGCAGCCCAGAGATGACTGATCCTCTGAAGAGGTAGTCATCAGAGAAGACACAGCCATAGATTAGAAAGTTCACGTCTGAGAGGCAGTAGTGTTAGTGCTGTTAGTGTAACAGATATATTTGAGGGAGGGCAAACTTTGGCTTTAAATAAGTACAGGAGCAAAGATGTTGGGCCCTTAAGACAGAAGAAGGGGTCCCTGCATCATAAATTATGGAACCCAGAGAGGAGATTCTCTTGTTGGCCAAACCACACTCCCTTAGCCTCTTTGTTCCAGGTTTATCATAAATTCTATGGGAGAGAAATAGATTTCAGAACCTCTTATGTATACTTTCTAGTTCACTGTATTTTAACATGTATCTAGGTAGCGTTATCAAGTATGGAGTTATTTGATCTTAGTAAAATTTTTGGTCATCTCTATAAAGTTTTAAATAAAAGCACAACTCCAGGTACCACTGAATGAAGATACTGGAATTAGGAATAATTTACTCAATACTCATGGTTGGGCAGCCCGGGTGGCCCAGCGGTTTAGTGCCACCTTCAGCCTAGGGCCTGATCCTGGAGATCTGGGATTGAGTCCCATGTCGGACTCCCTGCATGGAGCCTGCTTCTCACTCTGCCTGTGTCTCTGCCTCTCCCTCTCTCTCTCTCTGTGTGTTGCTCATGAATAAATAAATAAATAATCTTAAAAAAAAATACTCATGGTCAAGGTTGTTGATGCTGAAGTCACTACTGCAGAGTAGATTCTCCTGTTTTATTGTTTGGCTGCCTAACAACCATCAACCATTCTTAATTTTACTGGAACTTTTGGGATAATTTTTTCTTTTCATTTAGTGGGCAATTGGGTAGAAATATGAGTCATGTGTTTTGCGTGACCTCGGCCAAAGCCAAGCACAGAACTCCAGCTGATTCATCTTGCCTAGAAACTTGAGCTGAGTCAAGAAAAAAGTTGTTTGAAGCTCATTTACTCCAGCATTTGGACCCAGAAGCCTGTTGAGGTGTTGAACTGCCTTGGTTTGTGGTTCTTCCTGTTCTTTCTCAAAGCCTAGTCTTGTCTTTTCTGGGTTTTTTTTTTTTTTTTGGCAAATAAAATTATATATTTAAAGTATACTATATGTTTACTTGATATATGTGTATATTGTGAAGTGATTCCCATAATTAGCAGACATCACCTAATATAGTTGCCCTTCTTTTGGTGAGAATATTTATGATTTACTCTTTTAACAAATTTCAAAAATACAGTATGAGTTATTAACTATACTCATCATGTTATACATTAGACTTTCAGAACTTATTCATCTTATAACTGAACATTCGTATCCTTTTAATAGCTTCAAAGCCTTCTTTTCCATTTTCCCCTTTATTCTGTGAAGCACTTGATACCCTTCCAATAAATTATATACATATATATATATATATATATATAAAGATTTATTTATTATTTTAGACAGAGGGGAGATGTGGGGGAGAGGGGCGGAGAGAGAGAGAGAGAGACAATCTCAAGCTGACTCCCTGCTGAACATGGAGCCTGTTGCAGGTCTCTATCTCTCAACCCACAGATCATGACCGGAGTGTTGGATGCTCAACCAACTGAGCCACCCAGGTGCTCCAAATAAATCATATTTTTAAGTTCACCAAAATTTATCTTTGATGTTGAACTCTTTGCAAATGTAGTGCAAGCTCTTTTAGTAAATACAGTGAGTAAGTCTCAGAGGAGAGTGATTTATCTCAACTGGTACTTCATATTATAAAGGCCAACAGGAGGGCAAACAGGAGGAAGAGAAATATCAGACACAGTTTCGTTACTTGTGGGCCTTTCAAATACTCCTTGCTGGCAACGTTAGTTCAGTGTGGAGTCCACTCACATTAGGTCCATCCTTCTAATGTCAGTTTATGGGATCAAGCGCTACAAATATTATCTGACCAGATTCAATGAGCATTGGTTTGCCTTTAGTCACATTGGCTATATAGATGATCAAGCCAACAAAGGTCAAAGAGGACGAGCAATCAGGTCTCATAGGCAAGCAGGCTATAGAAGTCAAGCAATAGGAAATATAGACTCAAGATATGAGAGTGGGCATTAAAAAGGGCAGGCGCTCAGGTGCGCAGATGATATAAAATTTATTCAAGAGTCCAAAGCAGAGCACCTGAGCACCATGTGATGTGCAGCTCAGCAAAGGCATAATACTGGAGTGCCTTTTCTCACATTCCTCCACTTATTAGCATTGTGACCTAGGCAAGTTACAGAGTTTCTCATCTCTTGGTGCCTCTGTCTCCTCATGCATAAAATAGGAACAATTGTAATACCTACCTTATGCATATTTACTGAGGAGTAAGTGAGTTAATAGAAATACAGCCCTTAGAAGAGTGCTTGGTGCATTTAATAAATATGATATATAAATAATCATGTTAAATAAATATGAACTATTAAAAGTTATTGGTAAATACAGGTCTACAGTCAACTTCTATTCAGGCACTTGACTCAGTGTGGGAAGGAAGAGTAAAGAGCACTTAGTTGGAATCAGCACTGAGTGGGTGAGGATCCAAGAATGCTGGATCCTGGATTCCCAAATACAAGCCTGAATTTAGAGACAAATGAGTGTGGCATAATACACCCTAGAGGGAAACTTGCTTAACCCACAGGGGAGAGACCTAGATATAATTGTCATTCATTTCTCGCCTTTTACTTTCATTATTATTTTTTGAAAATCTACTCCTCTATAGTGGCAGGCAAATTTCTAACCTCTTTGAGCATCTATAGGTTAGATACATACTCTGTGTAAAATGAAATTACCTGTATGAAAGCATTTTGCACAATTATACGAAGTTTGTATTATTTAGGACTTTTACAGTTGCAAGTGATAGAAACTCAAACTACCTAAGAAAATAATTAATAGGCTAGATGAAACTGGACAGGATGTTGAGTTTTTCATAGGACTGAATGACATGCTGTAGGAACCTAGTCCTTAGAGCCTGGAACCAGGTATTCAAGGTTTCCTAGACTTTTTCTTTTTCCTTATCACTAAAACTACTTTGCGGCACAACTCCAGAGGGAACTGTTCACATGGTATTCCAGAGGAACTGCATGTAAGGGACAAGGTGATGTAACAGATGAATGTAACAGATGCCCTTTGGAGATGTGACAAAGTTTCATCTCTGATTTTGCTTCTCTTTGTACCTTTTTCTCTTTGATGCCATATAGGAGTCTTCCCTAAGGCTGGGAAATATGCTCTACATATTGGCCACAAACACCTCTAGCTTGTATCCTTCCAAAATGGTAACAGAAAGAAAACAGGATCTTTCTTGTAGGTTTAAGAAGAAAATTCCCAAGAAGGATTTGGGTTGGCCTGAACTGGGTCACATACCTATTCCTAAACCACTGTGGCCTAGGGGATTGGGTTCTCTGATTGCAGGAGCCTGGATCATATTTAAGATTATACATGGGAAATATGGGGAGCGTTTGGGAAATATGAAAGACAAGCTAATGTTACCATAGTCCACTGTAAACAAAAGCATTATTATTTCCTGATGTTTAAGATTATTCATCACCCTTCCAGCCAACATTAATGTGAAAAGTGTGTGTGTAGTAGTGTAGTTATGTACCTATGCGACATATATTAAGCTAAGATTTTCCTATTGGGAAAATAGGCTTGCTGAATTAAGATACTTCACCACAGCTGTGCTGTTTTTCTTCACCATTACCTATTAGGAGCACTCAAATATCGCCATGAATGAGAAATTACTTTTCTATATAGTATCTTCATGTGGGCATGCTTTTTAACAATCCTGAAAAGAGCTGGTAACCATCTCTGTTACTAAGTGGGAAGAAAGTGAAAGTGGGAATTCAACAGGCATTCATTTGCTTAGTAAGTCTCCTGAGTGTGCTCACAATACCAGGAGTCAGTATGGCTTCAGGAAGGAAGCCTGTGTTTATCAGATGTTCTTGCTAAGGCGCATAAGCAAATAGTACTGGGACTGTGGAAATGATATGTGGATATGTTTCTGGAAATTTAAACAGGAGTATTATTCAGTGCGCAGAAGCCTTGGGCTGGGAACTGATAACCCTTTGGGGGCTGCTAGAAAGATCAGATATGTATAGATGAATAATAGCATGCATAAAAACTGAAGGTGAACTGGTAGTCAATCCAAATTTAATATAACAATAAAGAGTGGCTCCTCTTTCCCCTCCAATTTTTTTTTTACTAATCATTTCTAAGTTTCTGTTTTAAACACCATTCTTTCTAGGCTATATATAACCTTTTTGATAGAGTTTTACTCTTTCATTTTCTTTACATTTGGAATTTTTATTGCTATTATGGTCTTCACTTTATAGATAAGGAAACTGGCATAGTGAGGTTAAGAATCTTGACCAAGCTTGCAAAGCTGGCTAGTGGCAGAGTCAGGATATGGACCAAGATAGGCTAGCTCCAGAGCATATGCTATTCTATCTTGCTGCATTTTCACTAATTCAAGGTCAATGTTTGAAATCTAGTGCATAGTCAAATTCTCCTTTTGCAGGACAGTTTTTGCATGATCAGATAAGATCATTGTATTCATCCCTTTGTTAAATGTAGCAATAAGATTATAATTTTTTTGAACATGGATGTGTTCCAAACACAGGTATAATTTGAGTGTTAGAATGGTCTCATCCTTTTACTAGCTGTGTGAATATAGGTATACTCAGATTCTTCATTCGAAACAGGGAACATACCACCTGCTTGACATGTCTTGCAAATTACTTGGAGAAAGAGAGATAGGAAGTGTGAATTGAGGAAGCATTAAGAATATCTGCATCATGGAAATGAAGCAAATTGAAACCAACACCAGCTTCTCACGACCTTTTGCCACCTCATTTTCCCAGTTTTTCCTGTCTAATTTAGATCATAAACCCTCCAGTCAGAAACCATCACCCCTTATATGGAGTACTATGAGTGGTGTCACTATTTAATAAAAACACAAGAAGCAGCTGCAAAGGTTTGAAATTAAATCTAAAAACCTAAGGTGAAAGTTATATTGAGTTCCAACTCTAGTTCATTACAGCAAAGTTAAGATAAGGCCATGGATTTATTTTCTTCATTCTCCTAAAACTAGTGGAAGGTCGCAATTAAGAGAATGTGGTCCAGAGTCAGATTTCCTGTGTAACAATTCTGGCTTGGCTTCTTAACAATTATACAATGTTTTGAACAAACCATATTTTATAGATTCTGTGAAATGCAATGTTTTACATTTTTACATCTTGGAAATTGAGATTCCTTATGCAATGAATGATATTCTATCATCATCATTGCCCATGTGGCAGCTAAGACATAGCTGGCATTGCCTGAGCATGTGTATGTGCTCAAGTGTGCATGGGCACACACACACACACACGTGCATACATACTTGGTCACTGCTGTTCATGTTGTCATCAGTTGACCTGAGTTATGGGCATCGATGTTAATGCACATGCTCAGTTAATTTGCTATTTAAACTATCTTCAGAAAAATGACACAATGCATTTGGCTTTAAGACAAAAAGTTATTGTATATGCAGAAACAGTGGTGGGGTTTAAATTTGATATTTGTGAAGCCAATATTCATCATTACAGGAACAATTGTTATGCCAGGTTTTCTCACAAAGAAAAAAGAGTGCTTTATGATATCTAAGAAAGGAAAATACCCGCAGGTTGCTGAAACTGTGTTCCTTTTGTTATTGAGGTGCACCAAAAGGATTGCTTATCATACACCAAGTCATGCAACTGAAAGCAGGGGAAATCCCACATCCCTTGGTATATTGAGAAAAAATTGCAAAGCAGAGAGAGGCTGATATAACAGAAGAGCATTTCCAACAAGTATACAATAAAAATTTGAAGTGACAAGAAAATATTACATCAGAATGTATTTAGCAGCATTTCCCCCCTTATTCATTTGTATATTTAAAAAATCACGATGTGCTCTTGGCTTCCTTGAAATGATGAAATATAGACTATCTCATAGGCTATGTGAGGATTAAATGAAATAACGTAGGTAAAGTGTTATTGCTGTGCTTGGTAGAGTGTAATACATGTTGATCATTATTATCATCACCAAATTACAAAGGCCTTTCATTTTCATATGTTCTCTCTAATAGAAAAATGGGGATTGGAAACAATTCAGTTGGGATACATTTCATTTGAAAATAAAATGCAGTTTTGTGATCTCAGGGAGAGCTCGGAAAAGGTTAATAGGCAATATGAAGTGAGGTGTTTCACAAGTGAAGGGATGAGTGAAGTAAAGTCTTTTCACAGTGTGGCCGACATGGGATGACTTTTCCTTTCTTTGACTAGAAGCTACTCAGGTACTACCTTAAGAAATTGCTGCCTGGTTACATGAGAGACACAGCCTCAGCTGTGTTTCCATAGCCAAGAAAATTGGAGACATCTCTATGTACCACCTTGGTGTTTTATTCAAAAGTGTAGTGTTAATTTCAGTGTACCATTTCACAAAAAAAATTCATAGCTTTAGAATTTGTGATTTTAGCAGCTATTTGGAGCTGCAAGCACATTTAAGGATTTTATTGAAAAGTTCTCAAGTAAACAAATGTGGGCCTCAGCTCAGTGAATTTACACAATGTTCAAGTACACAGCTGAATTCAACCTCTGAATTTTAATTTTCATCTAACTTAAGCTGTTTCATTCCTCAAAACATAAAAGGAAGACTTTATAAAGTCATGAGTGACACTAATTGGGATGTGATTTTTTTCAGAATCTATTTCCTGGTTAGAGAAATCAACATTTTGAGATACATTCCCAAAGTGTCTTTTAGATAGTGTGCAAGAATCTCTATTAAAAGTTAATTCTTTTTTTTTTAAATTAACTTTTGAAGTCTGAAATATCTACTTGAATATATTTGATTTTCATTTGTCAAGATAACTAAATGCAGAAAAATGGAGTAAAGGCATGTCATACACCACTCCTTTGTCACACACAAATATTTTTTAAGTTAATATTTGTTGTTGTTTAAAGATTTTATTTATTTATTCATGAGAGAGACATACACACAGAGAGGCAGAGATATAAGGCAGAGGGAGAAGCAGGCTCCTGCAGGGAGCTCAATACGGGACTCCGTCCCTGGATGGGGGATCATGCCTTGAGCCAAAGGCAGATGCTCAATACTGACCCACCCAAGTGTCCCTGTGTGTACTTAACTTTTACCACTTTTGTTATTTCAAGAGTAAGAAGATGATAACATATGATAGTTGACATCTTAGGAGTGAAAAATCTCTCTTAGGGACAGAGGAATTATGGAAATTTTAGTGCAAAGATAATTCTGGGCTCCTTCATTTGGCCAAATTATTTTGTCTTGCTTTTGCATTATAATTTTGATTGTCAAACTCTAATTTCTTTTCTAGTCCTGAAAACTATCTAGAAATATTTGGCTACTAAGTTCCATAATAACTGTGTCACAAAACAGTTGTTCAGTAATAAAGTTACCAGTCATGATAAACTGTCTCTGAACTAGTGGACTTGTGTGTGTGTGTGTGTGTGTGTGATTGCAAGTTAACTTGATGTGTTCACTCATTAATCTTAGCAAGGTTATCCTTTTAAAAGGTGGAGAGTGAATAAAAATGCTGCTCTGGAATTCTTTTTTTTAAGATTTATTTATTTATTTTAGAAAGAGAGAGGGCAGGGTTGGGGGGAGCACAGAGGGAGAGAGAGAATCTCAAACAGACTCCCCACTGTGATCATGACCTGGACCAAAATCAAGAATTGAATGCCTAACTAACAAGCTGCCTAGGTGCCCATGCTCTGGGACTTCTTTGTTGACTTAAAATTTTCCCTCAATGTCCAAGTAAGAAATGTCTTTTTAGTATAAGCTACTCAAGAAGAATCTTCTATTTTTTGCCTTTGGTTTTTTAATTTTCCTGAAGGGTCAGATAGATAAACCTGCTGATAAACATGACTGCTGAATATGATTCAGTTCTTCAAATTTATACTGATAATCGATCTTTCAAGATAGAAAAGACAACAATTTTCTTCTTCATTTTATACTTCCTCTAAATTTTGTTTAAGAAAAACAAACAAACAAACAAACGTTGGTACAAAACTCTAACCAATGATGGTAGAACTGTCCCAAAATGTTGCCTTTCATTATTATTTATTTGGTATGAAGTACTTTGACTAGTGTTAGATAAATTACAGAATGGAAGGGAATTTTAAGAAAACAACAATTCAAGTGTTTTATTGTCTCTTTCCATTTGATGGTCTACTCTATTTTTAGAAGTCCCTTTTAAACTCTGGGATTGTAAAACAATTACCTTTCAAACCACTGAAGTGCAACCTGAATATAGTTAACACCTCATCTGGCTTCCAGGGTGTAAATTAACCTTGTCTACAGGCCATCAGGAACACTTAATGTTCTTTATTTGTGAATCATCAACTTTCCAAAATTTGACTAAGTATAATAAATGATAAGCAATGTAACAAATTCTTGAATACAATTAGGAAGCAAGGCATTAGTTTCATGATTTTATTACAATGTGCAATACACCTTTCCCTGATCAGTTTATGCATTAATTCCTTTTCAGAACGGCCCCCCAGTAATGTAAGGAATCAGTTTATGCATTAATTCCTTTCAGATGGCCCCCCCAATAATGTAAGGAATCAGTATCCACCCACCTCCTGTCACTTCAAATGCACACATATTGACAGAAAATCCAGGGGCCCCAAAATGTTCCCACACCAGCCCACAGATCTTCTGGGAAGGAGACAGCAGTAGGCACAGAATAGCAAATCAGGAAGGAAAGCGTAGTCTCAAAGTCTCTGCCACAGGAAGGTCCCACCAGGATAATTTTCTAGTGGAATGCTTGAGTAATAACATGGATTTGACTTCTCCATTAACTAAAATTTAAAAACTTTTGTTGTCTCTTTCCTCTTTTTCCTTCCTTCCTCTTTCTCTCCTTTCTCTGTCCTTTCTCTGTCTCTTTCTACTTCTGGTCTCTTTTTCTATCTCGGTTCTTCTGCTATCCCTTCTTCTCCTATTCTTTGTTTATGTATTCTTCCTTTAAAAGCACATTTCATCTATGACACATCAGTATACACATCATTATAGTTCTCTGTCTCCAGCCCTGATCTCTTTTAACCTCTAATCTGCCATTCCCATCTGGCTGTTGCATACTTGCGTCTATGGTTCTTTAAATATTTAAGATTCCTCTTGTTGTCTGTTAAATTTATCAGAGGAATGATATTCCTCATTCTTCAGAGCAGCTCTTGATCTTCTCTTTTCTATTATCAATGAATGTTCTCACCAATCTTTCAGTTACCTCAGCCTCAAATCTTGAAGTAAATCTTGAGTTTTCTTACTACATCCAATCAGGCATGCGTCCTCCTAACTCTTCTTTTGTTATATCCTTAGATCCATCTTTTAATTTTTATTTCTAATATCAAGTAGTAGACCCTTATTATCATTCATCTAATTTGGTCTTCTCACTTCCTTTTCTGGTCTTTACTAATCTACCCTCCAAGTCAAGATACCTATAAAGCACAAGATTCCTAACATAGCACAAGAATCATTTTATCCCCTCATCAAAAGCCTTAGATGAGAACCAAGAATACACAAGACAGAGAGTTGAAAACAAAGTTGAGTACGTATAATACTAGATCAATATATATTATAAATGATTTATACCACAATATATAAAATGCAATTCAGACACTATGGCAAAAGTAGACAAATAGAGTAGATGGAAAAATTGCAAAGCAGTCAGTCTGGTATGATAAAAGAACTCTTTCTAAGCACAGACATCACAGAGAGTCCAGAAATGGACTTACACTACCAGTCCCTTGATTAATGAGAAAGATAATGCTGTGGTGTGATGGGGAAGGTTGGCCTTCTCAATAGGTGCTGCTGGATCAATCGAATATCCATGTGGGAAAAAAAGAAATGTTGACCCCTTTCTCACATTATAGAAAAACAATTTTAGATGGGGCATAGAGCTAAACATAGAAAAAACAACCAAAGAAACACACATGAAAAATTAACTAAAAAGCAAATTAATAATAAATCAGATTGTGTTAAAATTAAGAAATATAAATAAGTGAAAATGCACACCACAAAGTGAAAGATGTTTGCAATACATCTATCTGACATTGGAGTAGTATAACATATAACAAATTCCTACAAAATAATAAGAAAAAAACAAGTAACTTAGTAGGAAAATGGGCAAAAGACTTTAACAGGTAGTAAAAGAGCATTTATATACATGAAGAAATGCCAATATACTATGAAGAAATGCTACATTTTATTAGAGACTTAAGGAACTGCAAACTAGAACCTCAGTAAAGTACTATACACATCAACCAGGATGGTAAACACTTTAAAACCCAAATAATACCAGTGCTAGAAGAAACATGAAAGAGGTAGAACTTTTATAATCCCTGCCAGAAATGCAGAATTTATACAATTACTTTGAAAGACTGTTTGGCAGTTGTCAACTAAAGTTGAGTTTATGTACACTCTCTGACCCAGAGGTAGGTAAGTAGTATTGTAGGTAAATAACCAAGAGAAATAGGTAAGCAAGTGCATTAAAAGATATGTATAAGAATATTCATAGCAGCACTATTAATAATAGTCTCAAACTGGAAAGCTACCCCAGTGTCCATCAATAATAAAATAATGAATACCTTTTATTTCATTTCTTAATATACACACATTCTGCCAACACTTTGGAAGCCATTAGCTTCCATAAACATTCTTTCTTTGTACTTACTTTGCACTCCCCTAAAGTACTATGCTTGGTGGATCCAGTGGAATTCCATGATCTTGGGGGCATCCCAAACACTATGTGCAAATGGAGCAACAAAACATAGTAGAGACATTTTGTCAAACTCCTTTGCTTATGCACATGCTCCATTGTATCACTGGACTTCACTTATAAAACACAATTCTAAAATAAAACCCATATGGGGTGCCTGGATGGCTCAGTCAGTTAAGCAGCGGATTCTTGATTTTGGCTCTGGTCATGATATCAGGATTGTGAGATCAAGCCCTGCCTCAGGCTCCTCACTGGCCATGGAACCTGCTTTAGATTCTCTCTCTCCCTCTGCTTCTGGGTTATCTGCCCCCCTATCAACCCTAATCTCCCCCTCTCTAAATAAATAAATAAATAAGCCCATGGTACCCAGGCTCCTACAATAGGTGCCTAATCTTAATAAACTAGCAATATGCTACAGAGCAAATGAAAGCCAATGCCAAACAGCCTAGGGCTGAGGGTGTAGGGAAACTTCCATTCACCCTTCTTCCGTGATTCTCCACAGTCATTCTCTGAATAGTAGCCATTGTACCCTTTATAAAATGCCCAATCACTCTAACTCAATTTCACTCTAGAGAATGATATCCAGACCTTCTACTCTGAACCAGGAGACCCTGTTCACATACCTCTCCATCCTCATCTCTCTCCTGTTTACTCCATGTCAGTCTCCCTGACCCACTTAGGGCTAATTCCTGGCTTTTAAATTTGCCTAATTTTTCCTGTTAGAATACACATTTTCACACAGCTATTACCTTCCTGTTAGAATGCAGATCAAAAGTCCCTTCCCTGAAGATATCTTTGCCTACCACCAAATATGAAGTAGCTCTTTCCCACCAATTCTGGTCATTGTTAACATAGCACCAAACTTTTTCCTCCTAGCACTTACCACCACTGGCAGTGATTCAATTGATGATTTTGTTTACTTATTTAATGTCTTTGTCTTCTCTCTAGAGTATAAGCTCCAGGCTATCCTGTTCATAGACAAGGACAACCTTTGGCACATAGTATATGCTGAAAAATATTACATCTCATCACTTGCTTTTGGAAGGGTGATTGAAAGCTCTCCTCATCCTCTTGGTTAGTTTTGACATTATTATTATTATTATTATTATTATTATTATTATTATTATTTTCCCATTTATACTTCTCAGCCAGCTAGCAGGTTTTTATTTTGGTGAGGGGATAGATAGTAAGAGGCATATGAGACAGGAAACTAGGGCTTATGGCTGGGACTGGAGAGTGGGAAAATGGAGAGGAGTTATATATGTTCTGGAGAAAATCTTTTTATTTCTGGGAAAGAGAAAAGTATTGTTTAAATTGGATTTTGGAGACTTCTGTTTTCTGAGGTGCCATCTAACCCTGTTTCCCTTTTCCTCAGAAAAACATTAGTAAAGCCTACATGACTCATGAAGCATTTTGTAGGTTTTAGGGGGAAGGGAGGATTGTCCCATCATGTGCTAATACGGGGTTTGTATATAAGGCAAGTGTAGGGAGCCTAAACAACCTGTACTCTTTCAGGTTATGCTACTCTCCTTCAACCAATATGGACTGCTAAATTTGTTAAAAAAAAAAAAAAAAAAAAAGCTTTTTTTTTTTTTTTTTTTGGTCTATTCTGTTTGTAATATTGTTGCTGGACATTCTTTCCTAGGCAGCCTACCATGGAAAATAATTTATGGGTAAGAGCAAGAGTACGGGAGTCTGACCTCTTTTAAAGTACAGCTCTATCCCTCTCATTTTCTCTTGTTCTGTCTTGCCTGCATTCTGAAAACAGGCTTTGACCCATGGTATGGAAAGTGGATGCTGAAGTCCTGGAAGGTATACTGAAGACATCAGATTTAGATCATCCCATTTTAGAAATCTCATTTGATAGGGAACTTCTCTCTCTCCTAGGACCTGTGCAGCAAATTCGGCAAAGGATTCTGATTAGCTTCCCTTGGGTTTTTTGGGGGGATTGAGGGAAATAGGTTCTATAATTGATCAGACCTGGATCATATGCTGAATCTGACTCTAAGGTAGAATCCATTAACAGAAAGCAGTGCTCACATAAAGTGCTGGGCTATCAAAATAATAGATTTCATAGTCTCCTAGAGTCCTCTTTGCTGGGTCAGAAGATCTAGAAACCAGGGTACTAACAGCATAGACAACCAGCCTTCTAAAGGTATCAACAGCCTTCTAAAATTCTTGGAATTCCCAGAATCAACTTTAGGTTAAGGCATAATTTTGAGGGTAGACTTGCATATTATATGGCTGTAAGGGATCATGAGGAAGAGGATGCTGAGCAGAGTGAGAAAGGCCTGGGTTTAGATCCTGGTTCTGATACATACTTTGTGACCTTGTGCAAGTTTTATCTTAGGACCCGAGTCCTCTCATTTGTGAAGGATTTTTGCATGGATGAAGTGCTTTAAGTTAAAAATTCCATGCATATATGATGTATTGAGTTTCTTACTCTTAGTCTCCAAATCACCAGAGCTTAGCTTTTCTGTGGCAGAGCCTTTCAGTGTCTGTTAGGATCATGGAACTCAACTCCCAAGGATAAGTTTAGATGCTCTGTCCTTATAACCTTGTCCAGTTGGAAACTTTGGGACCTAGAGTCTAAAATAAAGTTGAGTTTTCCTGTTCAAACCAAGAGGGAGAATTAGCAGAACATTGAGACTACCAAAAGTCAGGGTGGGGAGAGCTGCTTTGAAACCCAAGTTGCCTGGGATCTACTATAAGCAGACATTTCCTGCGTTGGTGTTGAGAAAACTCTCATAATGCATTTTACAGACCTTCCTGTTTCCATTTCTTGTTTGTAGGGCTTAATACTCTGGAGGTTTAAAGATAGCTACTGATTATATCCTAGCATGTTTTATAGTTACAATACTTCTGCCTATCACTTCCTATTTAGATCATCAAATCTTCAAGAACAAATATTCATTCATTCAGTAAACTAAATGAGAAAGAGTACATGTAGACTGGAACCACAATGTCTAGGTTTGTGTGGCAGTTTACCACTAAATAGCTGTGTGACCCTCGGCAAGTTATTTATCCTTTCCATACCTCAGTCTTTTCCTCTGTAAAATGGGGATAATCATTATATTTAACTTGTATGGTTATTTTAAGACATGAGTTTTTCAATGACAGTAAGGCAGCACTTATTATGTGGCAGGTGCTGTACTATATTTACATCATCTAAGTTATTCCTCATAACACCTCCTGATATTGTTAGCACTTCCCTCAATATACATTTGACAAATCTGATCAGTGGAGCTCTTTGCCCAGGGTGACACAGCTAAAAAATGGTGTGACTCATGTTTTCAAGAATGTTTTACATTGCCTTCTTACCTGGGGAGTCCCTGACTTCGATGCTGTGCACCCAAATGATCCTTTATAGGACCATGTGTGTGGAGCAATTGGTGCTCATAGAGTTTCCAGATTTGATTACTGTCTTAGCATCAGCGCAGGGTTTTTCCTGGAGCTAACTCATATCATAGTTTCACAATACAGAGCTGAATGTGGAGGCTGTGTTGAACCATTTTTTTCCCTCCTTGTCATTTAAGGTCAGGATTGGGTACAGCATGTTGAAATATATATTGTTCACAGCCTTTTTCTGTTCACTGAACTTTCCAATTAGTGTCCACTTAAATGGATGCCGGGGAGAATTTCTTACAAGTCATGGTGTCATGTTGAATTGTGGTGATTATGAAGGCTACGGTGACAGGAAAAGACCAAAGATATTTTTTCTCTCCTCGTGTTACTTGGCCAAAACTGGTTGTGAAAAATAAGCCTTAAGTTAAGAATTCTCTGATATAAAAGGACATTAAGCCTTTTTTTTTCTTCTTGCCATTTTTTTTGTTGTTGTTAAAAGTCCTTCTAATTTAAATGTTCCATTTCCTTGAGTTTTGTTTTTAAGATTATAGTTGTATATGGCACCCTCAGGGTAATGTTATATTGATTATCAAATGTCTCCAGTGCATTTCTGCTCTTGGTCTATTTAAGTATAGAACAAAATATCTTTCATTCTAAATGTCATTTGCTGTGAGCTATTTTCTTGTACCCAGTTGCTTTCTTTTCCTTTTGTTTATCTTATTTTGCATACACTTTCATTTTTTATGAAATTGAGTATAATATGAGATTATGCTGTGTTCTGAGGGTGAATTTGAACATTAGAACTGATATTTTATTTTGTGACAGAAAGATTAGGGTATTTTTCCCCCTTTTATTCTCCTTCAAAAAAAAGAAATGCCCCAGTCAATGAATAATTTAAGTCCTTGAATTCTGAAGAACATATTTGAGTATTTCATGGTACAGGCATCTTTATTTTATGTTTCTTTCCTCAAGGCAGGAGAGGTACCAGGTATTATAATATGAACTCAATCAGTCATGTCCTTTCCCCGAGCTGCATGGTGATGAGAGTCTCACCTCTAAGAGAATTTAATTCATGGACAGGAAGAGAATTCAAGGAAGGCCGCTGTCACCCTTATTCAATCTCCATTGCATTTTGCATAAGTCTAGGAGCACAGGCTTTCAGCTTCACTCATGTTAAAACCAAGAGGGACAGGTTTCCTATGAAAATACAGTTGTCTCTGGAGTTTTTCTGGGGGATCACCAGGTTGTAACCAGGGGTTTGGAATAGGTTGTCTAATTACTTCCCAGCTCAATTAACAGATCAGTGGTAGGAGTGGGATAAGGGAGCGTTTCTAAACTTTACTTTGGTTCTGGTCTCTAGATTAATTTTATCAAGATCTATTGTGGCATTCTGGCTATCTCAATAAAAAAGGAACATGTGCAGATTATAGGAAAGTGTTAAGTTTACTAATCAGCAATTCAGAATATAATGGTGGCAGAGGATAATTTATGTTGAATTGTATTCCCTCCAAAGTTTCAAGGCCATTTCGGATGTGGCAAGTCACTACTACAGCTAGTTAGTCTGCCTTTTAGAAATGTATTGGGCTTCTTTGTAAATTGGCTGTTTGGAATTTAGGAGCATAACAGTCCATAGAAACATTTTTTTCAAGTTTTTATTTAAATTCCAGTTAGTTGTATATAACATTATTTTCAGGTGTACAGTCTAGTCATTTATCCCTTACATACAACACCCAGGCTCATCACAAGTGTTCTCCTTAATACCCATCACCCAGTGCATAGAAACATTATTAAAAATACTGACATAATTCCTAAGCTACCCCACTAACATCTATTTAACTCTCAGTGCAATTGTACTGGGGTATAATAGTACAACAAAACCAAAACCAACAACCACTTACATTTAGAAATGTGTTTGGAGAAAAAAAAAAAAAAAGAAATGTGTTTGGAGTTCCAGTTGCTTCCATTGTGGCCCTGGCTTTATGATCTGATATTTTCCCTCCACTCCCACCAGCTCCACCACTTCCCCATCTTGCCACAAAGGGACATTTACCTCTCTATCTCATGCCTTGGAACTCTACATTTAGCTTTTGCTCTGATCTTTCTCAGTTCTTTTCAAATGTTCAGTGTTCCATCTTTCTATCAATTCAAGGCCCTCATTGTGTGTGTGTGTGTGTGCGTGTGTGTGTGGTATTAAACTGAAATCAGTGCATCTGCGTTAAGATTTCCAAATCTTAAAACAAAACAAAACAAAACAAAACAAAACAGGATTTCCAAATCTTTACTCATAATTAATGTTGGCCTATAGAATAAATGTATACATATTGACGGAAACTTGTTAAAATCAAAAGTGAAATTACTACCAATCTAAAACAAAATGACAAAAACAAGGCCCTCATTTTTACTGGCCACTCTATTTGAAATACTCCCTCTACCATACTTCTATTGGCTAACTTCCATTTGTCCGTCACCTTTCTGTAAAAACTTCCATGGTTCCTCCTTCTCATGTTTCAAGTTTATGTTAGATTTATGCATCTTCAAACTGTCCAAAACCTCTGAGATTATAGTTAGTCCAAAGAAGAGAGGGTGACCAGTCTAGCTTCTATATTCACATGGACAGACAACTGCTGTTTCCATTGGTCCCCGGTGGTACTTGTTCTTGATGAGCATTGGCTCTACAGAGATGTCAGAACATGCTCTTCCACAACCCTGCTCACCTGACAACATACTAATGTGACAATGATGGTGAGACTCCTCCAGGGACTCCCATGTTTGTTTGTTTGTTCTTAAGATTTTATTTATTGGGTATTGCCCGGTGGCACAGCGGTTTGGCGCCACCTGCAGCCTGGGGTTTGATCCTGGAGGCCTGGGATGGAGTCCCGCGTCGGGATCCCTGCATGGAGCCTGCTTCTCCCTCTCCCTCTGCCTGTGTCTCTGCCTCTCTCTCTCTCTGTGTGTGTGTCTATGAATGGATAAATAAAATCTTAAAAAAAATGAAAATATTAAAAAAAAAATTTTATTTATTCATGAGAGACACAAAAAGAGAGGGAGAGACACAGGCAGAGAGAGAAGCAGGCTCCCTGCAGGGAGCCCAATGTGGGGCTCGATCCCAGGACTCTGGGATCACACCTTGAGCCAAAGGCAGACACTCAACCACTGAGCCACCCAGGCATCCCTTCCATGTGTTTTTGAAGAAGGGTGACACCCCAGTGTGAGTGCTAAGCTCAGTCATAACTACCCCACTCTTGGCTCCCAGGATTGGATCTAGTGCTCAGTTTCTTAGTTCATATGGATAGCCCCCTCCCTGAGAAATGAGGTCCCACAGACACCGAGTCATGACTGACCTCACAGATCCAGACTATTCTCTTCCAAATAAGAGAAATTTATTTTCTTTCAGTTGAGGAGGCTGGAAGTTTGAAATCAAGGTGGCAGCAAGACTAATACCCCCTTCTAAGACTCTAGGGAAGAATCCTTCCTTGCCTCTAGCAGTTTCAGATAGTTGACAGCAATCCTTGGAATTACTTGGCTTGTAGATATACCATTCAAATCTTTGCTTTTATCTTTAAATGACTTCCCCACTCTGTGTCTGTGTCCCTGTGTCCAAATTTCCTTCTTATAAAGATACTGGTCATATTGGATTTAGGGCCTATCTTAATTTATCATGACCTTAACTTGATTACATATGCGAAGATCTTATTTCCAAATAAGATCACATTCACAGCTTCATGGTGAACATGAATTTTGGAGAGACACTATTCAACCCAATATAAGCAGTTTCACCCTAAATGTTCAAAATCCAAATGGTCTTATACCTGTTTTCCCATATTCCTATGGAAGATTACTCCTAATAGTTATAAGATTATTCATCCTCATAAAGGAGATTCCCCAAAAGGGATGGGAAGTAAGGAGGCAACTAGAGTACAAAATTTAAGGAGGTGCTCATTCTGTGTCATGCAGGTACAGGGTTGTACTTACATGAGCCTTAAGTTTTGGGTATAGGTGTCTTTTTGCTTTACCCAAGTCCCAACCCTGTTTCCCAAGGCAATATGAGGAATATACCCATGAAAAATGCCGGTTGAGGTGAGCAACATTCCCAGCATCTTTGTAAACAGAAAGAGAAAAAAGTCTATAGTTTTCGTTGGTGTCATGTCATCCTGAGACATAATGATAACAAATGATGGTGTGAATCCTCTGTGTAAGCATTGAACTAAGATCTTTCTATATAAATTATTCTTCATAACCCTAAGAATGTATTATATTGTTCCCATTTTATAGATGCAGAAATATAACTGCAGTTCTCTTTCATTTCATAACAGTTTGAATACCATAGTACCTGACACAGCAGATATTCAAAAAAGTGTTTGAATGAGAAATCCTGGAATATTCTGAAGAACTTTGTTTAGCTGACCACTAATCACCATGGTTCTTTCTATATTTGCTCAAGCCGCCATAACAAAATGCCTTAGTCTGCGTGGCTTAAAAAACTTATCTTGTCATAATTCTAGAGGTTGGGAAGTCTAAGATCAGGATGCTGTCTGATTCAGTTTCTGATGAGAGCTATCCTCTTGGTTTGTAGATGGTCACTTTCTCACTATGTACTCATATGGTCTTTCCTTGGTAAGAAAGAGAGAGAGAGAGAGAGGGAGAAGGTGAACGAGAAAGAGAGCTCTCTGGTATCCCTTCTTATAAGGATATTAATCCTGTTCGGTTGGGGCCCTACTTTTGTGATCTCATTTGACCTTAATTATTTCCTTACTCCAAATACAGCTGCTATGGGGGTTAGAGCTTTAACATATGAATTTTCTGGATACACAAACATAGAGTCTGTAATGCTCTTTGTCAGTTATTGTTATGGACGTTAGCCATGTAAAGATGAATGAGACATCATTTTGTTCTTGAGGAGCTTAGAGTCCATGGCAGAATTTCCCAACTTGAGGAACAGGGAAGGAAGATTAGAATTACCTATGGAGCTTCTCCCAAACTAACAGGGAGTCACTTTAGGAACCACTAGATTTTTCATCTTGCAACTTGCTTAACTTAGCAGTACTTTATTTCTTGAGTTCCAAGTCACTCTAGTGCCCGAACCATGAAAATGCTGTTATGCAGATCTCCCTCCCTGTCCAATAACTGAGCTGTGCCTAAAGTCTGCGTAACAACTTTGAATTGTGCTATTTCTTTAATAAAAAAAAAAGGAGATATTTCAGAACATCCTTCCTCTGAAATCCCTCTGCATTAATTAGCCTTAATTGTGTAAAGTGATTTGATGATTAATTAAAAACTAATAAATTATTAATATTCTAATAAATAATAATATTCAAAATATGCTAATGATGACTCATATTTATAAACGATTTAATTTTTTAACATCACCTCTATAATTTATATTACAAAATCTAATGAAAAACATTATAAGGAACTCTGCACTTTGTGGTTTCATTTTAATCTATATCTCTGATTCACTTTTTTTAGTAAAGCAACTAGTAAGTTTATTATACTGAATAAGTCAGAGAGAGAGAGAGAGAGAGAGAGAGAGAGAGAGAGAAAGTGGGATTTATTTCATGTGTCTAAGATTCTGTGTCATCAGATCTAGGAGGAGTTGGAGAGAATGGGCTTCCCGAGTTCCCATTTAGCTCCCTAGAATCATAAACAATTCCTTAGACTGTAAGTTTTATAGACTACAATATTCAACATCTAACACGATGCTTAACAAGAGAAGATGCTTAAAAAGTATTTGTTGAATGAGTGAATAAACAAATAGCAAATCTGCAATTTAGCCCTCTTCTTTCTTTATCCTGCTGTTTCTCCAGTGTTGCTGGTGTGAAATGAACTGTTCTCCTCATAGGAGAAATAGAAATTGTTCAATGGCCTTAGAAGAGGGCCTACAATGATTCCTTTCTTTATAAACGGAGATCTAAAATGTGTGTTAATAAATAGGTATATACATATTATGAGTATATGCACATATGATATACATACAAAGATAAAGTTATGTGTAAAATATATTGAAGATTAAATTTCTTCATTTGGAGTTAATCTTTTGTTATGTTACAGATTGATATCTATTAACAGTAAAGTTCTAGAATCCTGTCCCAGCATGTCTTCACACAAAAATAACTCCCTAACTACTGGACAGAAATGAAATGTTTTAGTAGAAAATACAAGTGCAGAACATTGACTTTTCTTTTTTGGAGAGCTGGGAGGGTGGAGAATATAATTGGTTTGGATGTTAATACACTGCCAACTTGCAAAGAGTAAACAACTTTATTTGCTTCCAACATGTGCTTTTATTACTTAGCAGATTCAACCTGTATTTAATCAGATTGCTAAATATTTCTTCTTGTAATGGTATTAGAAAGATAATAATGTCCCTAGGGAGTTTTCTTCAGGCAGGAAGTATTTGCAGGAAAACATACATAGTTATAACATGCTTTTTAATAATTGGACAGGATTTTCCCATCACTCACCCCCTAGGTCCTAGAAATATTTAAAGTAGAACCATAGATTGATTTTGCCTTAGACTTAATATCTATTGATAAGAAGACATGCTAGAAACTAGAAAGGCAAAAATTGTTTTCTTGCCAATCAGTGATGTTTCAATTTAAACTTAAGTTGTTTGGTACATAAAGTGTCTCAGTTACTGCTTGTGATTGATAGGGGTTGTTTTTCAAGTGCTAAACTGTAAAACTATTTTATATAGCTGAAAGATATGGTAATTTTTTTCTCACTGATTTGGAAAAAAAGTAGTTTAAAAAATAAACTCTGAACTTGCAGAGTTATTTCTGTGGAAATGAAGAAAACAACTTAGGATATTAAGTATTAAAAAATTCACACTGAATCTTGAAGCAATTGTAAAAATGTATTCATATTCCTAGGTAGAGCATTTTCTTTCTTTCTCTCTCCTTTTTTTTTTTTTTTTTAATAATGAGATGCACCAAGTTTATTTGGGTTAAGTAAAATTTCCCACTTTTAATGTATGCTGGAAAGAAGCTTGTCTTCTATGTTAATGTTTAAAAGGCTAGCAAAAGCAATTTTGTGTTTTGAGAGACTTTTCAGCTTCACTGTGACTATCTGAAGAATGAGAGGAAGATAATGGTTGTGATTTGACTGGGATTGACATTGCCTGCTGCGGGGAGCAGTAGTGATTGTTATTCCTTGGTACAACTGGACAGAATTAAATTCTGCTTCCTGTCCCACCTTCTGTTCTGGTTTTCCCAGGGTACAATGTAGAACTCAGGAAAGCATTTGAACTATTTCAGTCTCCAGTATCATGTGCCTTAGAAGACCTGTGTCCTTAAGGACTTGTTTTGGAGGAAGCATTGAAGAATTTGAGTGTTGAAATCTGTGAAAATACACTTTAGAGATACTGTCTAACTCTTTTGAGCATAGTCCATAGGTAGGGCCAAAGCAACAAGAAAGGTTTGCTCCCATTATGCACCAGTTGTGGTGAGATATGATGGGGAGTGCAATTAGTTAAGGTTTAGTCTCTTCTTCCAAGGAAAGGTGGGGCAGGAATTTTATCTGTGAATATGTGAAAAGCAGAAATAAGACAGTAGGGAGAGTTGGGGCCTGAGGTAGTGGAGGATGCCTGCCAAACCCTTTGAATTTAATGTTTACCAATATTGTTCTGACCAAACAGGTTACTCAGTGGCATGATTTTTGACCCCTGGGCTGGCTGTTTGCAACCTTTCATAGAGGGGCATGGGAAAGATAGTCAAGCAACCAACTCCAATACAATGAAATATGTACTATAGTAAACATAAGTTTAAGATGAACTGCTATGGAACCATTTCCTGCCATTTCTTCCGTGCTGCTTCCTGACAGACCCATATTGACCACTCTTTCTGAGACCTCCATGCCACCATTAGTGGATCTAGAAATCCACAACTTCCTGTCTATTTCTTCCTGTCATGGATGTCATTTGATTTGTCAGCAACAATAGCTTCATGAGTGGCAAAGTCTTTTTCAATTCAGAGCATTTCACTCTGCCATGGCCCATAAAGTACACTCATATTACCAAAATTAATTGTATTAGTAGTAATTGAATTTTCAATGGTCTATGTGGGGAGAATCAGAACTCTCAACTCACCCATAGCTTTGATAAAGAGACATACTTAATGCTTTCAAACTCCTTCTCTCTTCTGTGCTATTGCTTTTAGATGCTCTTAGTTGGAATCTGCCTTGAGCCAGACCCTTGCCAGTTCATTGACTTATTGTAATATCTTTGCATGTCAAAGGCAAGGGGGTAAGGTACTCGGATTCATTCTCCTTTTTCTATATAAGTCTTATTTGTTATGTATAATTTGTTTTCACATATGATTGCAACGAAGAAGGCAGGCTGCTAACTTGGCAGCATCCAATGATGAAATTAATGCACCTGAGTATATTGGAAAAGGCATGATAGAACTCCATGGGTAAGCAGGGCTTAAACCCTCCACCCATCTGCCCCATGTGACACTAGTCATAGAAAGAAGATTTAACAGGAGTTAGAGCAAGGCACTAGGAAAGATCAGTCAGGAAGAAGTAGTATGGCCCGGAAAGGAAAGGTCTATGACAGGGGTGATGAATTGTGATGAATGCAGACAATGGATTGAAGAAGCATGTCTTTTGCATGGTAATTATGCATCATGAGGAAAAGGATAATGTTTGGGAATGGGATCACGGTTATCAAAAATAAAGAATATCACCAACAAAAAAATTGGGAGGGCTCCTAAGTTTGGTTACCTTCCTTGTTTTTCCACAAGACCAGTAATATATATAAGCATTTTGAAACTATCCCCCAAAGTATTTTTAATAATTACAAACCATAACTAGTTCAACTTTAATATCAGTTCTAAAGAAATGACAGTTTTCTTGTGCTTTAAAAAAACTATGCTATTAATTAACTACTTTTGAATATATTAGCTTTATTCTTGAGTGATGTTAGAAATTTCCTCACTCTCAAGTATTTTCTTCTTTAAGTGTCCATTGTATGTGTCTTGGGTCTTTAGAATTTTAACCTTTTAATAGGGGTTAATAGAGGAGAGGTTAATTACATTGCATTATGGAATAAAGGGATTGAACATGATTTCATTACTATTTCCACACATAGTAGAATGGTGAACAACGAACCTACCTCCTATTTTGTGGATAGAGAGGAAGGAGGAGAGACTTAGCAGAACAAGGTATCCAAAAACATGATTATGGACAACTGGTAATTGCTACAATTGGAGGAGGTTTTCCCACAGGAAAATCCAATATTCCCTGAGATGATATACTTCGGTCCAGGCAGGAAACCCTGGGAGAACCGATTCCAAGGGGAACTAAGGATGTAGGTATCAGAACAGCAGTTCTGAGGAGTGTTTATAAGAACAAGGCACTAGGGGTCCCTTGAAGGATACTAAAGGAAACATTTAAGTATACAGAATAAGAAGGAAGGATAAGGTCAGGGCTTTAAAGGATCATAAACTGAATTCATCTGTAAAGTTCTCTATACCTTCTAGACGGAGTTTCATCAAGTGCAGGGAATTGGAGCTCATTCCATTTCCTGAACCTTGGAGGATTCCATTTTGCTTGACTGGAATTATGACATATTCACTGCTACTTAACCATAAGCACCCTCAGACTTAAAACTGACAACACATTCTCTAGTCTTTTTTGTCTTGTCTTGTCTTGTCTTATATTGTCTTCTCAGCTCATCTCGTCTCTCCTCTCCTCTCCTCTCCTCTTCTCTTCTCTCCTCTCCTATCCTCTCCTCCTTCTTCTCTTCTCTCACTATGTGATTATGCAACTGTATTGAAAAAAAGACTAATGAATATACTAATAAGTATTGAGTATAATATTATGCTAAATATGTCATAGCTATTTTTTCATTTAATTCTTAAATCTTAAAACTATTTACATATTAGGAAATTGAAATGGAGGAATTGGGATCTGGGTCATTTTTCTTCAAAGCTCTTAGCACATGAAGTATTTATATATAAAAATAATTGTGTAACCTGCCCCCTCACCCTGCAAAGTGGGGCAGTTTCTTACCCTACCTCCCTTACAATCATTCAATTAATGAATTGTTTGATATTTGACATTTTTGAGACTTCCTTTCATGTTGACTATAGCTCATTAGTAATTTACAAGAGAAAGTTCCCTAGTACAGCTGTGCTTTGGGACATCTGTGGGAGATGATACAACATCGTAGATAATTATATAGCCCTCAGCTTCCCATAGATCTTGGTTTAAATCAAGTTTTTCATTATATCAGATGTGTATCCTCAGGAAAGCCACTCATCTTCTCTAAGCCATTTTCCTCATCTGTAAAATAGGGATAATAAATAAAATAGAGGATTAAATGGATGTTGTGTATAAGGAGGTATGGCCCCTGCTTCATGCAGCTTAAAGTCTAGTATGGATAGATAAACAGAGAAATTAATAAAGCCAAAATAAAATGAAAACTATCTATAAGAAATATATATTAACAAATCATAAAGTTCTGTGGAAATAATAACTATTTTATTTGAGACATAAAGGTGGCAAGGTATATGATTAAAATTGTACTCGTACTTTATCTTAAATACAATGGGAAGTTCTTGAAGGTTTTTAAGAAAAAATGACATCATGAGATTTTCATTTAAATTGGTCATTTGGTCTGCTGTGTGGAGAAAAGATGGAGAAGGGAGAGAGGTGAAAAAGGAAAAAGGACAAATGCTGGAAGGCCAAGTAAGCAAGCAATCAGAATGCTAAGTGAGATGCAGATGGATTTAAGTAATATTTTGGAAGTCAAATTAATAAGACTTTATAATGTACTAAATATAGGAGTCAAGGAGAAGTGGTAAGATATTAAAGACAATTCTCAGATTTCTGGCTTTAGCAGTATAGAGATTGGGACGTCTAGAGATGGAGCAGATTTAGTGTGGAAGAAGAATGATCAAGAGATCAGTTTTGGAACATTTGAGATATTTAAGCATATGTATAGAATGACATCAGGCTCTTATGTCTGAGGTCTGTACTGACATGTACATTCAGGAAGCACCAAATTTGTATGGTTTCATAGCCATGGGAAAGGATCAGATCATTGAAAGAGTGGGTAGAAGAAGAGGGTGGAAAAATTAGCCCTAAAGATACCCAATATTTGAAAGTAAAGGAGCTGTCAAAAGAATAAAAAGTTCTTAAGGGTAACAAAAATAGAAAATGAAGATTTATTGTATGTTTGGCACAATTTTATACTTCAATAAAATGTGGAATTTTCTACTTTTTCTTATCTAGTTGTATTATTTTTCTAATGAGATGAACATTTCTAGGTGGAGATTATTATGATTCTTCCTCCTTTGGTGCAAGAGTCCAAGAAATATTTTTGATTAATTTAAGAAAAAGAAATGATGAAATAAAGATTGTAACTTATGTCAGAACACTGAAAGTCATCTTTCCTTATATATCAACGCTTACAGTCTTTAATGGACCATTAGAAAGATTTTAACTCATCTCTTTGCATAAAGGAGAAAGAAACTTCATAGCAAAACTTTTTTATTCCGTGTCTTCTTAAATCAGATATCTTATTTGTTAGTCGATTAGGGCCATTCAATTGCAATAAAGACTCTAAATCAGAGGTTGACAAAATAGGCAAGTATCTGATTATGTTTCTGGACTTATTCAATGGCTAATCAAAACTATAATCTTTACTTGATTACATGTAAGAGGAGTAACACTTCAGTTTTGTATCAGTTAATCATGAAACCAAAAAATCTGTTAAAATACTTCATAGCCTTTATACTATCTGCCCACAGGAACAGTAATTACTGAAAGGCAAAAAGAAGAGTAGGGAGAAAGATTATTTCTAAGAGGATTTTAGTTTTAATACTTACTTAAATTATGGCTGTATGATTGTTGAGACAGAGATTTACAGAATAAATGAAAAAGCTTTACTGGAAGATAACACTTAAGTTTAAAAGTAAGAAATATAGGTAGTTGTGCTTATCATCTGACTGTGATGATGCTCTCACCTCTGATTTTCCATCTACTTAATTGGGGGAACTGGACATTCATGGGATGAGCCTTTTAACCAAACAAAAACAAAAATAGCCCCCCCCCCAACAAAAACAAAAAATCTTGTTCTTTGGGTAACATCTATTGTGTTGCTTTGGGTGAATTCATGTAAATATATAAATAAATATATATATATGTATAAATATAAAATATAAATAAATAATATATATTTATATTTATCTATTTATTTGAGCGGAAGATAGAGCATGAGTGGGGGAGGGGCAGAAGCAGAGGTAGAGAATCTCTAGCAGACTCCCAGCTGAGTGTTGAGCTGGACACTGAGCTCAATCTCACAACCATGAGATTATGACCTGAGTTGAAATCAAGACTTCGATGCTTGACCAACTTAGCCACCCAGGTGTCCCTTTATTGAAGTTTTTTGAACAGTGTATGTATAGCTTCCAAAAAACATGTATATATATATATGATATTTATTGAAGCTTTGTTGTATAAGTATTGATATGTGCATAAATATATATGTACATACACATGTCATGCAATGTGTGTATGCCGAGTGTATTACATGCATAGCACGCACATATGTATATGTAATATATTACAATTATAGTGTATGTGCATTCATATACATATGTACCCTAGGATAGCTAGAAACTACTAAAAATCTTCAGTTATTTAGATTATCTGCACACCAAGGACTTTTCTAGGGAGACAGCTTACATAATTTTTTCTCTATTTTATTTTATTTTTTCAATCTTATTGTTTTATTTATTTCTTTTTCTTTCTCCAAATTTTTATTTAAATTCCAGTTAGTTTCCATACAGTGGAATGTTAGTTTCAGGTGTAGAATTTAGTGATTCATCACTTACATAATTAACCTTCCTTCCTTTTTTGACCTGTCTCTCCTTTCATTTTTTCCAAATTTTTGAATGATACATGATATAGAAAACATCATTGTCTTCTAACTAATTTATAGAATATGCCTCTACTTTTTCATTTTAAATATTATTTTAAAAAATATTTGCTATTATATTAGGGATATCATAGTAGTTCTGGATCTAGAATACCTGAGTACAACTTCCTAGCTGATGAAGAAGTTTTCCTGAGTCTTTGGGACTCAGTTTCTTGCCTGCAAATTAGAGACGATAAGAGTGCTAATTCTGAAGGGTTATTGTGAAGACTAAACAAGCCTTTTTTCCAGTGCTACCCGGGCAGGGATCTATAAGGCATTGTTGTATTGTTTTGCATTCCCATTCTAACTTAAAGGGAAACTTTCAGAATGTCTGGAGCCCTTAATATCCTACAAATGAAGGAGGAGGATGTCCTCAAATTCCTTAGGTGGCACCAACCTTGACTTCAAATGGAACAGTACATCTACAAAAGGAAAAGTGATAGCATTTACACTTTATATCTGAAAAACCCAGGAAAAACTTCTGCCAGTGGTAGCTCCTGCCATTGTTGTGCTGAAAACCCAGCTGACATCAGTGTCATATCATCCAGGAATACTGGCCGGCGAGCTATGTTGAGGTCTGCTGCTGCTACTGGAGTGACTCCTAGGGCTGGCCACTTCGGTCCTGGAACCTTCAGTAGCCAGATCCAGGCAGGCTTCCTGGAGCTGAGACTTCTGGTGGTTCCTGACCCCAGGGCTGACGACCAGCCTCTCACAGAGGTGCCTTAGGTTAAGCTGCCTACCATCACTGCGTAACACACTTTCCTCTGCCTTGTGTGGACATTGGCATTCCTTGCAACAACAAGGGCGTTCCCTCAGTGGGTCTGATGTGGTGAATGCTGGCCCAGGAAGTTCTGCACATGAGTGGCACCATTTCTGGTGAACGCCCAGGGGATGTCATGCCTGACCTCTGCTTCTACAGAGATCCTGAAGAGATTGAAAAGGAAGAGCAGGCTGCTGCTGAAAAAGGCTGTGACCAAGGAGGAATTTCAGGGTGAAATGGATTGCTCCACTCCTGAATTTACTGCTATTCAACCTGAAGGTGCAGACTGGTGTCTCTCTTTGAAGCACTAGTGCAATTTAATCTATAAATCTGGGCATAAATATCTCTCCAAATTATTACACATTATAATCCAGTATTATTTTATGAATTAGAGATCTTCTTAAAAATTTGAGTTTAATGAAATTATAATCCATTTTTCACTTCTTTGATAATATCTTTAATATCAATTCCTCACTAAACAGAAGTTAGTATTTGGTTGATTTATAAGCATTTAATGTATACACCAGACATACAGAACATAGAAAAATTAGCATTAATTTACAAAAACTAATCACAGAAGATAGAATATGAAATATATTTTACAAAACTGTCAGATTTGATAAACAATTGTTATTAGAAACAGATTTTTTGAGGTGAGTTTCTTGAAAAACTGATAAAAGTTCAGTTTTCAATATTGAATAAAATATTAAAATATGCCCCACAAGAATATACATAATGCCGCCATTCATGTAATGCTGCAAAAGTAATGATTTTGTATATTTGTAGTAAGTATTCATATTGGAAGTTCCTTAATAAAAATAGACTATAAAATTTTCTCAAATAACATAAAGATGACAAGAAAAATATTGGTCTCCCAAAAATACATTGAATTTAAGAAGAGTTATGTGTTAGACGATGAGATGTAGTTTAGCTTTTAAAACAATTTATTTTGAAAGCTATGCATAGAAATAGGCTTTTTCAAAACAAGATATTCAGGGAATGTTTTATTGAAATTAAATTGGTCACAAATAGTGACCAATTCAGGTATTCATTAGAAGGTGGAATCTTTGAGGACAGGATTTTTGTCTGTTTTATGCCTTAATATTTCTCTAGCACCTAGGAGAGGGTCTGAAGCATAGCAGGGGCTCCTAGACATTTACTGAACAAATGAATACCTGAACTTATCAATAATCATGCTGACATTTTTCCAGGCTAAACTTATTGGAGCAAAATTAAATGCTATAGAACTTTGAGATCTCAACAATACTGTAGTCTGAATATTAACTATTAACATTGATCCAAAACAATGCATAAGGAAAACTTTGATCCTGTCCTTCATTAATCCCTAAGCAGATGCAGGATATCTTCCAGTTAGGTTTATGTCCTTGTAAGGTGAGATTTTTATGAAAATGCTGTCTTATAAAACCCAATCTCTACTGTTAAGGAATAAGGGTTGGTTTTTAACTAACAACACAAAAGAGCAGAAGTCCAGGGGCTAGAGTCAAACTCAGTGCCCCTTGTAGCTGTCAAAGTCTAAATGAGAGAATTAACCTTTAAAGAAGATTTATTATACTCTAAGCATCCATTCTTACTTCTACACAGTCTTAAACCTATTCCTTTATTAATTACACCAGCATAGAGCTAACCCCTGTAACTGTGATCCAGCCTCACTTCTTTGGTAGAATTGGGCTTTATCATGATGATACCAGCTTAGATTAAGAGTACTACTTAGATTAAGAGTACTACAAGGAATGGCCCTAAAATATTATAACTGTGTTTTTGTTATGTTTATTATATCATATGAGGGGATTTTGTTTCAGTTTCACACCAGGACTAGCTGTTTTTATCTAATGGACCCTATAAATTGTTTGATGGATCAGTTACCATGGTTCTCTGTTAGCTTAGAGATAAACTCCTAGGCAATGCAATTGTTTTGATCTTAGTGTTCACATGTGTGTGTGTGTGTGGCGGGGGGGGGGGGGGTGACATTAGCTTCACCTCCAGTACCATTTTATGCCTTATCCTTATTTTGCTTTCTTCTTTCTTAAACACATTAAATGATATTATTTTAATAAAATTACTTGTCCTTATAAAGCAAACTTTTAAATAAAATACCTCTTAATTTTGTTTATTTGTAGTTCAAACCTATTCTGATAATGAGGAAGGAAAGGCAATCCCAAATAAATAAATGAATAAATAGATAGATAGCATCAAGAAAGAAATAAAAATGAGAACTTTTAGCTGCCTGCCTTTGGTTCTCAGTGCATTCTGAGATCTTGGATCTCCCCAAGGAATAAGTGATATCAGAATCAGGCATTCCAAGGAACACTTTCCAGGTTGATGGGAAAGTATTTGTTTTGTTTTGTTTTCAAGATTTTATTTATTCATTGAGAGGCTGAGAGAGAGAAAAGCAGAGACATAGGCAGAGGATGAAGTAGGGGGGGTCCCAGAACCCTGGGATCACACCCTGAGCCAAAGGCAGAGGCTCAACCACTGAGCCACCCAGGCATCCCTGTTTTATTTTCTGTTTTTAAAGATTTTATCTATCTATCTATCATCTATCTATCTATCTATCTATCTATCTATCTATCTATCTATCATCTATCTATCTATCTATCATCTATCTATTATCTATCATCTATCTATCTATCTATCTATCTATCTATCTATCTATCTAGTGTATGAGTGGGGGAGGGGCAGAGGAAGAGAGAGGGAATCTCAAGCAGACTCTCCACTGAATGTGAAGTTCTATGTAGGGCTCAGTCTCATGACCCTGAGATCATGACCTATGCCAAAATCAAGAATCTGATGCTTAACTGATTGAGCCATCCAGGTTCTCAAGGAAGGTAGTTGTAAAGGTTTGTCTGAGCCACTAATGTCTGAATCTCTCTTCTGTCTATGATCAAGTCTCATCACACTAAACTTCAGGTTTCTGAATTCTTACTGAGCTGACTCTCATGGTCATCTGAGGAACACTATTATTCACTGCTTAATTACCTGCCCAAATACCACCTCCCAGAATAGGGGTTCAATCTGATAATTGCAGCTTGGGCACATCCACAGATATTATCTTAGCCTCATATCCTGTGCAGGACAAATGAGGCTGGATGTGAGGATGTTGAAAAGGCTTCAGGATAATCTGTCTAACTGAGTCAGCAGAAGGGTCAGTCTTTAGGGACCTAAGGGAAAGCTTAGCAAGGCAGGTTGTAAATGGCCGGGGAGTTTTTGGCAGGGTTGTATTTCTTTGGGACTGGAAGGCAGATGACCTTAAGATTCCTGAGAAGGTTCCAAATAAGTAGTATATTATGGCTTTACTATACCAAATTCCCCTTTTCCTCCTAAGCACTCAACCAGACACTCCTCATTTACTGAACTCATAAAATTTCCACTAATGGATGGAACTAATTGTTCCCTAGTTTCAGACCTGTGTTCTGCTGCCTCTACTTTTTACTATTAAAAGTAGGATTGGGGCCAAATCATTACAGATGGTGTCAAGGTGTGTAATTATGCACTTGAGAGGTCAGGGAGTGCCTTTTTCCCCCTTTCTAAAATGTTTGAATCAATTTATATCTTAAAAAGAGTTTAGTTTTGAAGTGTTACATAAAGCCATGATGTTCTCTTCAAATTTTATTTTCTCTCAATTTAATAAACTCTCTGATTTGAAGCTCTGGTATTATTAAGAAATAATATTGATTTAATGATCTTGAAGTCCTTATCATAGGAAACCATTTCTTGGATTTGTTCATTTGTTAGGTTTTTTTCTCCCAATTTTAAAGTAGGGAACAAGGGAAAATCATTAAGAATATCAGCATTTAGCATGCCATTGCTCAAATTTTGAATTTTGACATGAAGTAGAGCAGTGTTTCCAGGTAAGGAGGATGAAAGGAAGAGAGGTGATATAAACACAATCTGAATTACCTGGAGAGCTTTGAAAAATATGGTGTTCATTTTCTTTATTTCTTATGATTTGGGTGAGAGAAATGAGGAAAAGAATGGTAGTAGTGAGCAAGTACTTCTTGTGTATTCCTTTTTTTCTGGTTAGAAAGCATTTGACACTTTGAGATAAGATATTAGCTAATTTGCAAATATTGTTTGTGGTGGGCCTTGACTTATTTGCTTTGAAATCCATTCAGGTTTACTTAGTATCATTCAATACAGAGCATGGTGGGGGAGAAGCAATTTCCTGTTCATGATTTCAAATTCCTCCAGGTAACCTTGACTGCTGTCTCTAGGCCTCCGGCTGCTACTGCTAGTCCTCAGGTTGCTACCCCATCCCATTTGGCTTTCAGCTCTTTCATCACCTGTGATACCAATTCCCTGTATTAACTTTCCTCTGTTTTAAATACTTAGAGTAATTTTTATTTTCCTGCTTCAAACTAAATGATATATCATTATAGCCTTTAATTTGTGCATAAAATAAAGAAAACTAAAATGTGTAAGTAGACCTGCATTAGTTAATATTCATTCAATCATAAGATGGAAAAAAAAAAACTTCCTTAAGCAAGATAGTATAGTTAGTGGCTTTCAAAAGTAAAAGACCAAGCATTGTAGTTTAATTTGGAGATCTAATGATGTTACCAGACATAAGCTGATTGGGTGATTTTTTTTGTTGTTGTTCCCTATGGATCATCATTACCAATTTTAGCACCACTTTATCATAACAGAAATTCCGAAAGAAGAAAGAACTGACTTCCCTAATACCAGCCTCCTGGAGGCAGCCAATCATGATTGCTCAGGGCCAGTTCCCCAAGTTGTGCCTCCTTCAGTGATGATGTTTCTATCAGCCCAGATTCCTCCACTTCCTGTTCAGTCTATAGAGCCAGACTCTATCCTATCCTTTTCCAGTTTCTATGCTTTTTGACTTTAACAGAGAGATGCTCTCTCGCTCTCTCTTTTAAAGATTTATTTATTTATTTATTTTTGAGAGAAAGAGAGAACAAGCCAGAGGGAGAGGAAGGCAGAGAACCTCAAGCAGACTCCCCATTGAGCACAGAGTCCGGCGAGGGGCTTGATCCCAGAACCCTGAGATCATGACCTGAGCTGAAACTAAGTCAGACACTTAATTGACTGAGCCCCCCCAGGTGCCCCAGAGATGATTCTCTTTGAAGAAGTTGACAGAGCTTGTCATGTGATTTATGAAGTTCAGACAATAGGAAATGAAAAGAACTGTATTTCCTAATGGTTACTACTAGCTCACAATGAACGCATAACCCGTAAGGCAATGAAGTGAACAACCATAAGTGAATAACCACATTTTTTTGAAATTTAAATAGGGACCTTGTTAGTTATCCATCCGTAGTAGAAATCTAAGTTATTTAAACCTCAGTGTAATATGCATTCACATAAAGAAAGTCCCCAAATCTGAAAGCAGAATACCAGGCAATAAGACTGGCAAGATTTTAGGGACAAATAAGTAGCACGCTTCTCTTAGTTTCTTGAGTTTTGAGCAAATTTATGTAAATAAACTAAGGAGTCAGAAAGACAGAGGAAAAAAATACAATTTTTTTTATTGGAAAAGTTGGAATGGTCTTTCTAAAACAGATGCACTCACTGAGGGCTATTGATTTATACTCCTAAGTTCCCAAACAGAATGAGATGGCTCTTCAGAATTACTTCTAGAAGGTAGCTCTTGGTCCTGACCCATGTGTGATTGCCCTCCTGGAACAGCAACAGAGAAAAATGCACTCATCCAGTTAATCCAGAGACAGGAGAAAGGCCCCACATTGAGCGTGCTCAGCTGCCTTTCAGTTTTACCAATGAGATGTCAGTTTTACCTTTGGGAGTGAGTAGAAATTACCAAGTAGTTAGAGGATTTTATTTTCTAAGCTCAGGCTAGAATATTTGGAATAGAAATGATCCCCAGAAATTAGTCCCTTTCTAAATACCTATAAAGTATGTGTAATATTTTTTGATTTAAGAAAGTTTATCATTGGATAAAGGCTCATAAATTTAATATATTAAGATGTAAAACACATAGCAAATGACTCCAAAAAAGTCAGCATAATGATTATCAGTTAAGTGAGACTTTAATACCAAATCTTTAGTGGACTTAGCATTAAAAAAAAAAAAATTGTGGGTAATAGATCAGGCCATTAGTATTATTGTCTGGTGATTGTAAAAAGCACAAAATTTTGGAGTTTTATTCTAAAAGCATGGTATATCAATCAAAAGAAATTATTTTCACATTAAATGGTACTTGTTCTCCCACAGGAAATGTAATGTGATTTTACATGACTAATGACACTAAAACCTACATTCATGAGGTAGAGGGACAAAGCTTTTGGTTGAGTAAGTACAACAGAAACCAGAGAGAAAAAAATCTTTAAGATCCTGCTCTCTTCTGCTGGGATAATGGGCAGAGATTGAGGCACAACCCTTTCAATTAAGACATTTTCATTTCTTCACAGAGATTTCTGGAAAATGTTTTAACCCCTAAGATTGATTGAAATAAATTTAACGATGTTGAATGGGGACGTAGGCTGTATTTTGCTGTGAGCATGCCACACTTCCCACATGGCTAGGGTCTCAATTTTTAAGAAGCCTTAAATATATAAAATATATATAAATATATAAAAGTGTGGCCTGAAGCAATATTTATGATTAGCTCCAAATTGTGTTCACTTTGTTATTGTTGTTGTTGTTAAAGCTTTTTGATGTTTTTTTTTTTTTAATTTTTTATTTATTTATGATAGTCACAGAGAGAGAGAGAGAGGCAGAGACACAGGCGGAGGGAGAAGCAGGCTCCATGCACCGGGAGCCTGATGTGGGATTCGATCCCGGGTCTCCAGGATCGCGCCCTGGACCAAAGGCAGGCGCCAAACCGCTGCGCCACCCAGGGATCCCTGTTAAAGCTTTTTAAGAATGACTTTGTTTTGGAATAACTTCAAACTTAGAGAAATTTCAAGAATACAGAGAACTGCTATATAACCTTTACCCATTGCCTTGATCATTAATGTCTTGCTACATTTATCATTCTCTCTTTCTGTGTCTGTCTCCCTCATCTTCATATTTACTTATATGTGCCTATATATCAATTTCTATACATGTAAATTTTTCTGAGCCATTTGAAAGTTGCAGATATGATATTTCTTTATCCTGAAATACTTCAGTGCGTATTTCTTAAGAACAAGGGCATTCTTTGACATAATCATAGTACAGTTATCAAAACTGGAAAATTAACTTTGACACAATATTATTATCTAATCTATGGATCTTGTTCAAATATTGCTGATTGAATAAGTACTGTCTTTTATATAGTTGGACTTTTAGTTCTGACTTTCTCAGACTTCAGACAAAGCATAGATACAGAAAGCAGGATATCCCTGATAGTGACACACAGGTGGCTTTTTCTGTACTTGGATTGCTTGTTCTCTTATGTAAATATAAACTTTGAGATGCAACGGGAGTCCCCAAGGCTTGCTTTCAGAGAAGCTTTCCTAATATCTTTTCTAAGTCATAGTTAATGTTAAATAGCAGACAAAGATCTCAGGATTCTTTAGGCTTTCTGTCAATTTCTGACCTCCCCATAGACGGTCCCACGGGTACTTCTCAGCAAACATTTCATCCAGTATGAGGCTTCTGCCATTATTTTTTCTGAATTTACTCTGCTTCCCAGGTGTGTCATCCCCTCAATATGTAATACCATACTCCAGTGTTAGTCCATATATTTTGTTGCTTCTTATTTGATTACCTTGAGAGATGTCACTGGGTTTTGTGATCCCACAAATTTGGATGAAACCTGACATGGTGCTCTCTCTTAATTCTCTTTCCCATGTGAACTATTTCTACATTATGTTCTCCCCCTGCTAAATCCTCCCTTGCCTCCAAGACATTCCCATTCCCATTGAGCTCTAAGCCAGTCCTTTGGGCCTGAGATTCCTAATTTACTCTGAAGCTTTTGCCACTCATACTTATCCTATCAGGATGAGGCTGGCACCATGGTGTAAACCTTCTTAGACCTGTGACACTGATCACTGGGGACCAGCCTATGCATCTCATGTTGTAGAAAATACAGGAAAACTCATGTATCCATATACATGTGTGCACACATACACATATACCATGTGACTAGATTTAAATGGGACCTTTATACTGCCAGGATCAGAACCTTTTATCTTACCTTTATGTGAGGCAAGAGATGGAGTCAATATTAGATTGGTTGTTATTGTTCAGATAGCTGGTCTAATATTTTGTAGCTAGCCAACCCCAATCTCATGATTTGTGTATATTTGTGTGTATATATATGTCCATATATATATATATATATGACTTATATATTTATAAATTGAGCTGCCATTTGATGGCAAGCTAGAGTGAGTCAGCTACTAGCAGGACAGGCAAAAGAATAGCTTGTGAGTCACAAAGCTCGGAAAACTAAATGCTCAATGCTTCTTCACTGAATAAATGATAGAATAAAGAACAATTTAATTTAAATATGCTAGGATTAGCTCCAAGAAATTAGATTCAAACAAGGTGCTTACCTGCAATTTTGGTAAGATTCTTTTGAACAACCATTCCTAGGTTAGCAAATGTTTAAAAGATAAACAGAGAGTTAAGCTTTCAGTGCTCATGAGAAAGCAAATTACAGTATAAAAATACTGTCATATAATTATGACAATTAAAAAACAAGATATGTATTGACCACTAATTACCTATATTCACATATTTAGAAAGGGATTTTTAAGTAAGTGCTACTACTTGGCCCAGATAGACACCTTTTCATTTCTATATATTTATTTTAAATTACTACTTAAACATCACTCTGGTTTACTTCCTAGAGGTCAGAGATCTTCCCTGTCATTCTTGCAGTGTGCAGCAATGCTACGGGGCTTTCCACATGTATGACCTGTGCTAATTGCTTGGCCTTATCTGAAATCACTGTATCTGGCCTGTTTGGTGCCTCTTATGCTCCTGATTGCTGGGTTTCTTCTCAGTTTTTTTCTCTTTAACTTTCCGTTGATTTTGTAGAAGGAACCACACATTTCCTGATGGGCACTCTTTGGTTCTTTCATTTTCTCTTTGACTGATCAATTAATTTTTGAAAAATTAACAAGCTTTATTTTTTTTTAGAGCGGTTTTAGATTCATAAAAAAATTAGGGTCAGTAGAGAGAATTCCCACATCTCTCCCATCACCCGCATGTTTTCCCCATCATTAACATCCTCTCCTAATGTAAATTTTTTTTTTTTTTAAATTGAAGGAAGGCTTTCCTTTATTTTTTCTTTTTTTTTTTTTTATTTATGATAGTCACAGAGAGAGAGAGAGAGAGAGAGAGGCAGAGACACAGGCAGAGGGAGAAGCAGGCTCCATGCACCGGAAGCCCGATGTGGGATTCGATCCCGGGTCTCCAGGATCGCGCCCTGGGCCAAAGACAGGCGCCAAACCGCTGCGCCACCCAGGGATCCCTCCTAATGTAAATTAAGGGCGTTTTTTTAGTAATGATATATCAGTGTTGTTTCGTGGATTGTAACAACATTGATACATCATTATAAAAAAAAAAAGGACCCCATAGTTTACATTAGGATTCATTCTTGATATGCATTCTTTGGGCTTTGAAATATATATAATGACATGTATCCATAATTATGGTATCGTACAGAGTAGTTTCACTTCCCCAAAAGCATCCTGTGCTCCTCCTATTCAACCCTCCCTACCCTAATCTCTGATAACCACTCAACTTTTTACACCCTCCATAGTTTTGCTTTTTCTAGAATGTCATAGTTAAAATCATACAGCATTTTCACATTGGTTCTTTGACTTAACAGTATGCATTTAAGTTTCTGTCATGCCTTTTCATGGCTGAATAGCTCATTTCTTCTTAGTGCTGAATTATATTTCATTTTCTGAATGTACTAGTTTATTTATTCATTCACCTTCTGAGGGACATCTGTTACTCCATATTTGCTAACATTTGACATTCTCTGTGTTTTGAATTTTAGTAACTGTTATTTAATTTGAAATTCCCTAATGATACATGAAGTTGAACATTTTTTCATGTTTGTCATCTGTACTTCATCTTTTTAAAGGGTCTTCAGATTATTTGTTCATTTTAAAATCAGGTTCATTTTCTATTGTTGAATTTTAAGAGTTTATTGTATATTTTGAATAATAGTCCTTTATCAAATATATCTTCTGCAAATATTTCTTCCCATCCAGGCTCATTTTCTCAACAGCCTGGCAGAACAGAAGTTTTTAATTTTAATGAAATCCAACTTAACAATTTCTTCTTTGATGGATTTAGTGCATCTAAGGAGTCTTTGCCAAACCTAATGTTGTCTAGATTTTCTCTTATGTTATCTACTGAGAGTTTTATCTTTTTTTTTTTTTTTTTCATTTAAGGCAGTGATCCATTTTGAGTTAATTTTTGTGAAGGGTGAAGGGCTTAAGGTCTATGGTCTGCTTTCTTTCTTTCTTTCTTTCTTTCTTTCTTTCTTTCTTTCTTCCATTTTGCATGTGATTGTCTAGTTGTTCCTCCACTATTTGTTGAAAACACTATCCTTTCTCTATTGAATTACCTTTTACTCCTTTGTCAAAGATCATTTGACTGTATTTGTGTGGGTCTATTTCTGGGCTTTCTATTGTGTTCCATTGATTTATTTGTCTGTTCTTTTGCCAGTACCTCACTGTCTTTGCTGGATTTATAGTAAGTTTTGAAGTTGGGTATATCTGTACTGCAAATTTGTTCTTTTCCTTCAATATTGTGTTGGCTATTCTGGGTCTTTCATCTCTCAGTATAAACTTTAAAATCAGTTTGCCAATATCCACAAAACAACTGACTGGGATTTTTCCTGAGGTTACCCTGAATCTATACATCTATTTGACAAGAACTGAAATCTTAACAATATTGAACAATATTAACAATATTGAAACTTCCTTTCTACAAACATGAATTATCTCTCCATTTATTTAATTCTTTGATTTATTTCATTAGAGTTTTGTAGCTTTCCTCATGTAGATCTTGTGTATATATTTGATATATTTGATTAGATTTACACCTAACTATTTCTCTCTCTCTCGCTGTCTCTAACACTAATGTAAATAGTATTATAATTTTAATTTCAAATTCCAGTTGTTCATTGCTGGTACATAGGAAAGTGATTTACTTTTGTATATTAACCTTATGTTGTGTAAGCTTGCTATAATTATTTCAGTACATTTTTTTATTATTGTTATTGCTCTTTGGGATTTTCTACATAGACAGTCATGGCATCTGCAAACAAAAACAATGTTATTTCTTCCTTCTTAATCTTTTTTCTTTTCTTGTCTTATTGCATTAGCTGGGACTTCCAGTACAATGTTGATTAGGAGAGATATGGGAACATCTTTGTCTTGTTCTGACCTTAATGGGAAAGCATTTAATTTCTTGTCATTAAGTATGATATTAGATGTTAGTTTTTTGTACATGTTCTTTATCAAGTTGAAGAAGTTCCTCTTTATTCCTAGTTTGCTGAGAAGTTTTGAATAGGTGTTAGATTTTGTCACATGGTTTCTCTGCATCTATTGATATGATCATGTGATTTTTTTTCTTCATTAGCCTGTAGATGTGTGAATTATATTAATTGATTTTAAAATGTTGAACAAACTTTGTACACCTGGAATAAATTCCATTTGACTCCACTTTTATATATGTTAGATTTAATCTGTTAGTATCTTGTTGAGGATTTTTGCATCTGTGTTTATGAGAGGTATTGGTCTATAGTTTCTTTTCCCATAATGTCTTTTCAGGTTTTGGCATTAGGATAATGTTGGTCTTATAGAATGAGTTATAGAATGAGGAAGTATTTCCTCTCTTTCTGTTTGGAAGAGATTGTATGGAATTATGTAATTCCTTCCTTAAATGTTTAGTAGAATTTACCAGTGAATCCATCTGGGCTTGCTTGCTTATTCATTCATTCATTCATTCATTCATTCATTCATTCATTCATTCCTCTCCTAGTTTAGAATATTCTTGAAGAGAGAGATGAAGGCCACCAGTGTTGTCTCTTCCAATGAATATCAGTGTTGACCTTTGTTAGATTTAATGATGAACTTAGCGATATGTCCCATGCTTTAAAATCTATACTAAAAAGGAAAAATTAAGCCTGCATCTTTTACAATTAAGTTCCCCTTTTTCCTCATCTAAACAGACTTAGAATTTCTTCTTCAAGCTTCTGATCAAAATGCTTACTTTTGGTTCATTCCAAATCTGAGTCTTTGAAAAAATTTTGAACATTATTTAAACATTTTGAACTCAGTTTTACAGTGATTATTTCATTTTGTCTTAAAGGTTGAGATTCTTATGTTTTACCATACTGCCTTGGTATTGCTATTTGTGTGTATATCGTGACTGGAAAGACATAGGGTCAATAATACTTTTTGCATTCAGTACTAATGAGGCCATTATAGTTTTAAGTTCAGACTCCTTTGGTGAGCTGCCCTTTGTAGAAGGATAAATCCAGCCTGCAGATGGGTGATTACTGTGCTATAATTTAGGACTAATATACTAGTGTTTCCGATTTATTATATCCGTATTAAATGTCAGGCACTTTATATAAACAACACCTCAATTATCCTTATGACAACCCCATAGTCCTCATAATTCACTCAGGAAAATAATGCTGTGGTGACAAAGCTTGCCACACATCATACAATGACAAAGTCAGAATTTGAACCCAGGTCTGTCTGACAGCAGCCTATGTTTTTAATGTCTATGGTAAATAATCTTACTTAATAAATATCTATTGAGCCTCTAAAATGTTAGATACTACTACAGTATGATACAAAGTTTTGCTAGGTCCATTCTTTCATAGGTCTTATAATTTAATTAGAGCTACAGGAAGATGCAAATGACATATCTTAAAACACAGGGAGGGAAAACAGGGTACATCTGCAATTGTTAAAAGCATCATTGGGGTTGTGATGCTCAGACAAGGGTTTGTATGAAGGACAGGTTACAGAAACATGGTAGGATATGGTTGGCCGTTGAAGAATGGCACAGAATGGGCAAAGATGAAAGTAAATGAGCAAAATATGCATTCAGTTGTGGCTTCATGACAGAATGGTCAGTATCTGATTCATTTCTGAATCTAGAGTACCCAATATGATGCATAATAATCAGAAATCCAATGAATGTTTAAGAGGTGAGACACTGAAGAATTGTGCCTGGGAGTGGACAGGTTTGAATGTTTTGGAGGAGATATAATGAAACAAGTATTGGAAAAAGGAAACTAAGATGGGAGAGAGAGAAAGATGACAGGGAAACTAATTAGTAAGACTATTGCAAAAACCTAGTTATGAGGCAAAAAGAGTATCTCTCAGCCTAACAATAAGAAAATGCTGGCTAGACTACAAGATCTTAACTTTCGCTGACACTATCAAAGTTGGTATGTTCACAGGGCAGCCAATTAATCTTAAATCTAAGAAAAAACAGATGCCTCCAAAAGCTAGAAGGTGAGCACTGACTTACCTATGGTAAGATGTGGGTGGAATTAGGCTGTCATAGTGAGTAAGAAGCATTCCGCTAAAAAAATTTAAGGAATTGCTAAGTAGATCCATAGATACTGCAGACATAGGGATGTTGGCACTCATAGGCTCTTCTCCATGACTTTCCATTGGACACACTAGAGAAAGATTGAAAGTCTCCAAGGAAAAGGTTGAATCCCAGCTAAGACCTTGGTCTCCTATAAACAAAAGCCTGAGGCCCCTGGAAGCAACCCTGTTGCTCCGGGGCCCAAGGGAAGATCCCCTGCTAGATCTGCCAGGGCAGAAAACTTTCCTGGCTCATGGCCATTTGCATATTCCTGCTGCTGGAAAAGAGCAGGGAACACTGCCCTGTAGAAGGCTCACCTAAGACATAGGATGCAGTTTAGCTGCCACAGACAAGAAGATAATCACTAAGCTCCACTGCCAAGACACAGTGACACAGGATATACCTGAGACTGAGGCTGGACCAGGACAGTAGAGAACCTCCCAGCACCACCACCCCCACCACTGTAAAAAGCAAACCCTGTCCAGCACAAGGGAAAGGACAAGAGTGTGGAATGATACATTTTCTGAGGCACAGACATAGAGATGTCTGAAAGCTGAGCATTCAGTAAAGAGGGGAAATCCTTACATTTTTTTGTGCTGTTTGGATGATAAACTGTAGGGAGGTGAAGATCCTGGCAGGGAAACCAGGTAGGCAGCTATTGCAATAATCTGGGTGAGAAAGGATGGCAATTTAGATAGAGTGGCAGCAGTTGAGCAAGTATGAAGTGGTCTGATTTTGATTTTGTTTCTAAGCCAGAGCCTACAGGATTTGCTGGTATATCAGATATAGAATGTAAGAAAAATATAGAAGTCAAGGGTGACTGAAGCTTTTGGATGAGCAATTGAAAAGTGGTGTTTATCATTTACTGAATTTGGGAAGACTAAAGTGGGGAGAAAGTTAGAGGGTAAACCAAGAGTTCTGGATATTTATTGGAGAAAATTATTCCTAATCATTCAAATCACTTTGAAATTATCTCCACATTACCCTTTATATCCCTGAGTATATAGGAAGCCAGCCCTATACATGAGATGCTAAAGGAAAGGCTTGCCGAAGAATTGCATTCTTATCAAGGTGCTTCTTCCATGAAGAACTGAACATTCCCCTGGTCCTTTTATATTAGCGGCCTTGCTTTCTTGTTTTGTAAGATGGGGAGCTTTTCTCTTCATCCACAGTCTTGGTTGTCTTGGTTGTCCCCTTCATAGGGTAGAAAATGTGACCAGAGACTTTAGAGATGATATTTACCACTGTGTTTCAAACTTGTAATTAGATTTGCAACTTTCATGGTTCCTTAATTTTTTTTTTTTTTTGGTTCCTTAATTTTTTGATACCATCTTCCCTTCTCCTCAATCTGGAGTCAGCAGTGCATGCGGATTCATATGCTAACATGTCTTTTCAAGTGAGAATTATAAACTTTACTGGAAGAAAAGGGAGGGATTGAGGATCTTAGTAAATGGTTTCATTATTTGGTCCCTCAGAACTTTTTAAGATGCTCACAAGGGAAATTGTGTTTCAAAATAAAACAGATCTGCAGGTATTATTTCTCATTGGCTTAAAATGGAAGAGACAAACTGCTCCTCTTCAAACTAGACTTCCATGGTATTCTGATCATAGGAAATGAAGTAGGGCTTACTTGCTGGGGGTGAGGGCAAAATACTTTCTTCAAAATGAGAAATGTTTAGGAGTAGGATTGTAGAAACTTCAATAATGCAGCCTTCCAGCCACCGGGATCATAATTCTGCAGTGCTGCAAGTTTCAAAGTGACGTTTGCTGACAGTGGCCATTAAAACACCTGAAATGCTCATTAAATATTCAGTTTCTTAGGCTTCATCATAGATTTCCTGCTTCACATTCTGGTGCCAGGACCAGGACTTAGGATTTTTAAAAAGCTTCATGTGATAACCCCAGTATTGGGTGTCTGTGCCCTGCAGCTTCTGGTTTTCTCATTTGTGTCTCACAAATAATATTTATCATGTATTGAATGTTGATTACATAAAAAGCATTTTGAAAACATTATCTCGAGGCACCTGGATGGCTCACTGGTTGAGCATCTGCCTTTGGTTCAGGCTATTATCCGGGGGTCCTGGGATCGAGTCCTACATCAGGTTCTCCCCAGGGAGCCTGGTTCTCCCTCTGCCTATGTCTCTGCCTCTCTCTGTGTCTCTCATGAATAAATAAATAATAAATAAAATCTTTGAAAACATTATCTCTTTGAAATTTCACCCTGAAAAGAATGTACAATGCAACTATACTCAGAGAGGTTACATAGCTTGTTGAAGTTTATATAGCTGATGAGTTTTGAAACTGAATTTGCATCCATGTTTGTGGATTTCAAAATCTGTACATTTTCCTGTTGTGCTTTGTGGTCTCTTAAGTTCTCATGAAAGTCAATATTTTTAGACTGTATGGTTGATATATATCAACCACTTAGCATTACTCTAACCAGTAAGCTCCTATGTATTCAGCAGAACTGTGTGCTGTTATTATTCTGATTAACAAAGTCACCATAGTACATATAAAATACCAACTTCCAAAGAACTGGGATACAATTAGACCTACATAAAATAATATCAAATGAGTTTAATTTTCTTTGGTAATCCCAGAGGTACTTGAGTATTTTGCAGTAACTTAAGGTTATTATTATGAACCTCAATTATCATTATGCAGTATTGAACAAAAGAATTCTTTTCATTTTAGTGTTCTTGTTCTTTGGGTAATTAATAACAGACAACACATGGAGTTGCATATGACAAAATTGAGTGCTGTGTTCTTTTGTAGATTCAAAGAACATACAAATCTTCTATCAACTCTATTCATTCCATGAGCAAGGCAGCCTTATTTTCCGAAGGATATAGCTAGCTTATGTCAGTGGCTTCCAAATCTGGCTTTATAGTAAAACACGCAGATGAATTGTAGATTATAAAAGACTAGAAAAATCTTAAAAATACAGATTCCTGGGTTTTACTGCTAAGCATTTTGATTTGGCAAGTCTTAGGTGGAGCAAGAGAATCATTGTTTAGAAAGCTTCCAAGTGATTCTCATGGAGCCAAGTTTGGGAGTGTCTGCCTCATGTAATTTGAAAATGAGTGAATTTGAAGTTGATACTAAGAGTATATAGTCACACAAAATACCTTCTATTTGTAAGTTTTTGAACTCTGGAATTTTTCTTTGGGACAGCCATTCATTTAGAGTCTTCCCTTTGAAAACTGATTTTACAAACATCTTGACCTCTGTGAATACATGAAACTAGGACATAAGGTATTTGTGGCTGCTGGTGCTTTCCTTCGTCAAGAGAGTGTTAGAGACTTTATGAGATAATAAGGGGATGGAAGATTGCAGGCACATGGAAGGGTTCAGAACATCAAAGTGAGGACTACCAAAACCAAACTGGTCCCTTCCATACATATGCCTGTTAGTATTGTCTTTAAGTCAGTATTTGTTTTCTTTTTGTTGTTACTGTTTTGTTGTCAAGTTAATTCACATATTTACAAGATCCTTGAGGGCAACTCCTTTTTTAACATTCTTGGAAAGAAGAGGAAATATCACTTCCTACTATTACTTTAAATTATTTCTACTCTCAGACTTGTAATTTTGGAACTTTAGCATCTTGTTTTGTGGGATCAATAACTCCTACTCATAACCATTCAACTTCAAGGAGAAGTTGGTTAGAAACTTCTAGAAAACAGAAAAAAAAAAAAAAAAGGAGGAATTATGTTTCCCTGGTTTGATCTGAAATGAAGTGGCACTCGAGACCACTAATATGGACAGGTTACATTTTTGGAGGAAGAAGGATCCTAAGTCTCCATAACATTTTAAACCAAGAACATTTTCTTTATGTGTTATTTAGTATGATGAATATTTTTACATTAATTCTAAGTTCTTTCTGAATTCTTTTTTTTCTTTCTGAATTCTTAATGAGCAGCTCAATTATTACTTTGCTTAGCTATATTCCAGAAATAAAAATGTGTGCATATGTAATAATAGCCAAAAACCAAGCCATTTTTTCCTAATTGGACAGAGGTACTGTATTCTAATGAAAATTTATTTAATCGGTTTTTCAGCAGAGGATAATGGGAAGTACTGGTTATCTGCAGCTTGAGAAGTGTTGCTAATTTCTAGTTTGCCAATATTACTTAAGAATAAGTGTTGTATGCTTATCAGATATTACATGAAAGAGATCCCAGAGAATCAAGTCTAGCAATGACCCATAGGCATCTGGATTCAAAAAGAATCGACTTAGAAAGAAAGAAATGCTAGGGGCAATAGCAGAAATAATCTGAAAGGAACAATTTCAAAATATTTTGTTTTAAAATATTTTGGTAAAGAATGCTGGTCTCCACTTTTCCCTCAGTATTTAGATTCTCTAACAGCTGGGCGTGGGTCACCTATAATAAAGATTATATATCCCAGACTCTGTTATGGTCATGTGGATGAGTTCCAGCCAGTACAGTATCTGCAGAATTTGCTTGTGAAGATTCTGGAAGAAGTCCTTAAAAGAGAAGAGTTTTACCACCCCTTTTTTTTCTTCCTTTCCATTTTCTGACTGGAATGGGTAGTGTTAGAGTAGCCATTTGAGGTGTGATGTAGAAGCTGTATATAGAAGATAGCAGAACAACAAAATTAAGGAAACTTTGGCCTGGGTGATTGTATATTCTTCTATCAGCTTGGCCTGGCTTGCTTACCTGGAATTATATATGCGACAGAATACACTCATTTAGCTGAGGGAAATTTAGAACCATAATAAAGAACATAGACTCAGAAATCAGAAACCAGGTTTGATTGGGCCGTGGCTCTTATTTTTTACTAGCTATGTAACATTGAGCAAATTCAAGTAATGAATGGTGCCTCCATATTATCTTTTATAAATAGGTTAATAGTAACACTTAACCCATGAAGTTGCGATAAGGATTAAATGAGACAGTGTATATAAGATGCTTAGAGCTAAGAAATAAATGAGACAGTGTATATACATACAATGCTTACAGCAGTGTCTGGCACATGGAAAGCACTATATAAATAATAGCTATTATTATTTGAGCTATAATTATTTTCATATTTTTGAAGTCACAGAAGAAACTAATCCTAATTAATGTAGATGCTCTAGCACACTTAATAGTGCCTGGTACAAAATGAGTCCTTAATTAATATTTTGAATGATTGGTGAACTATTTCTGTTTACCTTAAAGTTCATATACTGTAACAACCTGAAAAGTGACATTATTTTTTTTTAATTTTTTCAAAGATTTTATTTATTTATTCATGAGAGACACAGAGAGAGAGGCAGAGACATAGGCAGTGGGAGAAGCAGGCTTCCTCTGGGAAGCCTGATGTAGGACTTGATCCCAGGACCCTGGGAACATGACCTGAGCCAAAGGCAGATGCTCAACCACTAAGCCACCCAGGTGCCCCCTGAAAAGTGACTTTAAAGAACATTGCAGCATTCATTAACTATTTGATTTATGAGCAAACCAAATAGAGACCAAAGACGATTATTAGCTTTGTGTTCCAATGATTATTTAGATATGATAGTGTCCTGTGGTACAGAGCCCCAAGCATCAATGGCCATTCACCACTTGCAAGTTCAGCAATTTCTCACATGGTCACTGCTTTCAGTTCAATAATTTAGGAAGAAGGTGCTCAATGATTCTATTTCTTTCTAAGTACCAATATGGGTTAACCAAATTTTAAGAATGCATTGTATTTTATGAGCTATCCCTATGTTTATATTCTATATGTATGGCATGCTTTTTCAAGTACTGTTGAAAGTAAAGAACATGCCAAACTTCAGGAAAAACATAACATCTGCAATATTTGTAGAAGCCTATTAATAGCTTGGCTACTATATAGAGCATATGGTTAGTTTCAAGTTGTTCTTTTGTAACCAGTCCATACATTTTCTTTAAATTTAGTATACATTTAGACCTTGCACTTATCTAGAATTTAACTGCCTTGTAAAGGTGGAAAACTTTATAGTAAAGGCATAAAATTGATAAAGAAATGTATGTGACACAACAATTGTATACCTGGTATTTTCTTTTCCTTATAGGCACAGTTTAAAAAATTTCATTACTCAATGGCCCAATTTTGCATTTAAATATGAATTCATTTAATTTTACTTTGCAATCAGGTAAATTAGTGAGAAGGAATCTAAACAATATGCTTTAATTGCGTTTATAAATTATTCTCTCTGTCCTTCATGAGCATTCTTTCTTTTTTAGATATTGAAATGTAGTGTCTAAATATAAAGTGCAGTAACATCTGGTTCTAATTGCTGGTTTGAATAATATAGACAGACCTTCAACATTTCATGCTTTTGAAAGGATGCATTTAGTAGGAGGTACTGAGTCAAAGGTTGTAAAAATTTTGTACCACTAAAAATAGTTGAAATCTCAGATGCATTTAAAATGGAAATTACCACTTTCTGAGCAAATAGTTCCTTCAGTATAAGGTTTATGTATGCTAGAAATGGTTCATCAAAAGAATCTTTTTACTTTGCTTTTTTTATATACCATCATTCTTATAACTGTAGTACTTTTATTTTTCACAGAATCTAATTCTTATTCAAATCCTGAAGTAAACATTCATTTCAATAATCACTGAACCCACATGTTATGCAAGGTTTTATGTTTAGGGTTATCTTTTAGATTATTTTTAGATTAACCATAATAAGCTGGAGTGGAAAAGTTCAGTTGCCCTCATGGGTAACAGAGGCAGATTGCCTGTTGGACTGGTAAGAGTGTGCCCACATGTGTGTGTATCTTAGGTATGATGTGTGACAAACCACTATCTCACCAGAAAGTCCCAAGGAGTGCATACGTGTGTATTTAAGCCTTTCTTCCTTCCCCTAACCATAAAATATTTCCCCTAAATACTTATGCCATTCATAAACATTTTCTGAATTCTAATTTTGTTGTTTTATTGCTGCAACACCCTTGAAAAAGAAATATAAATGCAAACAGACTTTCACTGGGTAGGTTCTCAACAAATAATTGCTGTTTTATGCTTAAATCAATGAAATAATCTGATGCCCTGGAACATCTTACAACTATTGTATTTAGAGTAAAATCTAATATATATCTGAATTCAAGATCTCCTTACAAAGGTAAGCATTGCTCCCTTCTGTGAAGGTCAATACTCCAGAGAAGGTAATCTGAATTCTCAGGAAAGGTCTTTTTATAATTTGTTGGATACCTGAAACCATCTAGGCCATGAATATTCTGAGAAGTTGAAAGTGACCACTTCTGAAATAGTATTTTACAATTCATCTTGGCATATTCCTGCTTTGAAATTATCAGTTAAACTGTTATTTTGAAATGATGGTTATGGTGACCATTTGAGACGTACCAGCATTTCTCCATGGCAGCACAGAAATGGGCTTGTTGCTTAGTGCTGGGCACAAAACCCACTGTGTTTATTTTTTTATTTTTATTTTTATTTCTTTATGATAGTCACAGAGAGAGAAAGAGAGAGAGGCAGAGACAGAGGCAGAGGGAGAAGCAGGCTCCATGCACCGGGAGCCCGATGTGGGATTCGATCCCGGGTCTCCAGGATCGAGCCCTGGGCCAAAGGCAGGTGCCAAACCGCTGCGCCACCCAAGGATCCCTAAAACCCAAAGCACATGGACTCAGGGCCAGATTTCTGGGTTCACACCCAGATTTTCTATTTATTACATGTGTTATCTTGAGTAATTTAACTAGCTTCTTTGCACCTCATTTTTCTCATCTGTAAAATGAGGAGAATAATAGTTCCTACTTCACAGATTGTAGTGATGCCTAAAGGAGTCAAATTACATTACCTGACTATTATTACTGAGATTGTTTGGGACTTTTTTTAAAAATGACTTTATTGAGAATCTAGGATCTAAGTAATCTCTCTGTAGGCATATTCGAAGCAGAGAGCTTGGTTAGTAGAACAAGTATGAAGGTAGAGAATTCAAAGAAGGGTTGAGCCAACTCTAAACAAAACCAGCAATGACTGGAGTGGGCATTTTTTGGAAACAAGCACAAGGCAACTAGTCATAGTTCAGATATTTGATCCTCTGGACCAGAAAGAAAGTGAATCTGCCCCAATGTCTATGGAAAAATAGTTTTTACCCATCAAGACCTCTTAGGAACCATGCCTTCTAGTAAAGCCAGGTTGTGGTTTCATCAAGATTTCAGCGGGTTCTGGAGCCTGGGGTTAGAAAAATGCTCAAGTTGCTCCCAACACATTAATCTTCCTCCCGAACTTGGTTGCTTCCTGATCTAGAGACTTCTTGACTGGAAGCACTTCATAGTAGTCAATAGTTTTGTAGCATCCAAATTAGCACCTTATGCTCTATGAAAATAAAAAATAAAATACCCCCCAAATATGGCTGTTAAAAATACTACTACTGATAATCTCCTGATAATCTCAGCTATAGTAAACTTAAATAAAATTGGTTGAGGGCAGCCTGGGTGGCTCAGCGGTTTAGTACCGCCTTCAGCCCAGGGTGTGATCCTGGAGACCCAGCATTGAGTCCCACGTCCAGGCTCCCTGCATGGAGCTTGCTTCTCCCTCTGCTTGTGTCTCTGCTTCTCTTTCTCGGTCTCTCTGTTTCTCATTAATAAACAAATAAAATCTTAAAAAAAATTGGTTGAGCATATAACTAACATGGAATGAGGTGTCACACTTTGTCAATTTTGATCAATGGAAATTTTAAAGAATTAATATCTCTATTAAAGTTTTTTGCTCTTTCATCATCCTGCTAGAAAAGTTCATTCAGTTTAAAGGGAAGTTTTAGTTTTGAGCATGATTTGTTGCAGTTCATGCCACTGCGTTGGTCCTAAATATTCCTTAACTAAATTTGCAATAAATACCCTCTGACTTGGGGTCATCCAAACTTCCAATCAGATCCCATATCATTGCCAAAATTATAATTTTTTAAATAAAACTTTTCAAATCTGTTCTATGATTCTTTAACTTAAAACTCGTGAGTAGTTCTCCCATAACCTAAAGAAGAAAGACCAAACCCTTATCTCCTGTATTTGGTTCTTCGGAATATGCTTCTGCTTTTCTCCATAGTCTTATCTTCTTGGCAAACAACTGTGTTCAGCAACACTGAACACTTTGCTATGTCTCATGCTCCTTCTCATCTCTGTGTGGCTGAACACACTATCTTTCTATATGAAATGCCTCTCCCTGCGGTATCTACTTGGTAATCTCCTATTCATCCATATTGCCTTCTCTGTGAGGCTTTCCTAAGGATCTCTGATCTAGGCTAGATAGTTCTTGTTTTTGGTTCCCATAACCTTTCTATACCTCAATTATAGCTCTTATCGTTTTGTGCTAAACTGCCCATTTATTTTTTTGTTATCTGCCTCCCACTCACAAATAAACTGTGTTCCATACTCATGAGACCTGCAATCAAGGAGTTCATGTCTTATTCCAAAGCAAGGCATAGTAACTAACAAATATTTGGTACCCAATAATTGAATGAATTATTTTATTTAAATTGTTTTCTGAATCTCAAGATTCAACCATCAAAAAATATGGTGTGATAATTACTCTTGTCACTGGAAAGAGGCTGTTTTAGATTGAAAAGAATTCTAAAGAGAGAATTGGGGTGCCCGGGTGGCTCAGCGGTTTAGCACTGCCTTCAGCCCAGGGCATGATCGTGGAGACCCGGGATCGAATCCCACGTCAGGCTCCCTGCATGGAGCCTGCTTCTCCTTCTGCCTGTGTCTCTGCCTCTCATTCTCTCTGTCTCCTCTCTGTGTATTCTCATGAATAAATAAATAAAATCTTTAAAAAAATAAAATAAAATTGTGAGGAAGGAAAAAGTGACTCAAATATGAGATCTTCTCAATATTGTAGCAGAAAATAATTCTCCCAATCCAACCCAGCATAGAGAATTGCCATTAAAGATAATTAGGTGCTCACCAAAAATGTGTCTTGGCTTGTGGAAAGACATGGCTACATGAGTGTGACTAGCTGTTACTTAATCAGGGTGAAAGTTTAGATAAGCCAAAAGGCTATTTCCTCATCCTGTTTAATCTGATTTTTTAAAATGCCTGTTTCCCCTAGATATGTTCTGTTGGATCCTAGTCCTGAAAGATGCTTCATAAAAGGATTCTGGGCAGCCCGGGTGGTTCAGTGGTTTAGCGCCCCTTCAGCCCAGGGTGTGATCCTGCAGACTTGGGATCGAATCCCACATCAGGCTCCCTGCATGGAGCCTGCTTCTCCCTTTGCCTGTATGTCTGCCTTTCTCTCTCTGTGTGTGTCTCTCATGAGTAAATAAATAAAATTGTAAAAAAAAAATAAACAAAACAAAAAAGGATTCTATGGTCATATAAGCTGGACGAATGTTCCAAATTTTATCTCCTTCTTATAGACTCCACATGCATGTAAGTATGTTAAAGAATCTGAAAAGCTGTGCAATGCAGAAGTATTTAACTTTGCTTGACCCATAATTTCCCAGACTTAGATGGCCTCAGAACTTTTGTTTTTCATAACATTCCTTAACATTTTGTTGAAAGAACATCCTATGGAACACACACTTTGGCAAACACTATTCTATGCCAAACACACTTGAGTGTGAAGGCCATGGACTCACCATGTACTCTCAATCTAATTTCTTCAACTCTGGTGCTACATCTTTGTCAAGTCTTCTGAATACAGCTACTTAGAATTTTAGAGAGAAAGCTATCATTTTGTTTACCTTTGCATTAAAATAAGAAAATGGAGTTTTGGACAGCTTTTTGGGCTTGCTTATTGTTGCTAACAAGCCGGGTTGCTTTATTACCAGTCTCACCATGTTTTGTTTCAGGAGATTTAGGCTCTCCCTCTGTCAATGCTGGGAAACCATGCCCTTGAAACTGTCTTATCACTCAATGCACTTCAGCTCTGCATCAACTTATTTATGTCCCAACATTTTACAATATTAATGGGTATGTGGAGTCTTTGCTTTATTTGCATGTTTTTTTAAAAGATTTTATTTATTTATTCATGAGAGACACACACACACACACACAGAGAGAGAGAGAGAGAGAGAGAGAGAGAGAGGCAGAGACACAGGCAGAGGGAGAAGCAGGCTCCATGCAGGGAGTCCGATGCAGGACTCTATCCCGGGACTCCAGGATCACGCCCTGGACCAAAGGCAGGCGCTAAACTGCTGAGCCACCCAGGGATCCCCAGCCACCCAGGGATCCCCATTGTTTGCATGTTTGTTTCTTAAACTCTGCAGTGCTTTTTATTCTCCAGTCAAGTATTAACTTCTGAAAGGAAATAAGCTGAAATTCTGTATCTTAAGTATTCTGATGGAAAAATCTCAAGACTTCCTAAAGAGTGACTACTAACAATATACTCAGAAAATAGAGAAAAGTCATTAGAAAATAGGAAAATAACAAAGTAAAAATAAGCAGTATACTTATAAGACCTATTTTATCCAATTATTCATCAAAGAAAGGGAAAATACAACCAAATGAGATAGTATCTTTTCATAAATTTATCAAATAATTTTTATTAACTTACCCAAAACTGTTAAGAATGAGAACAAATAAGCACTTCTGCACCTTGGACAAATACTTTTGTATGGTACTTTGGGAATGTCTGAAACCTTAAAACCCTGCCTGAGGTGTTCTAGACTCATTCTCTTAAAGCATGAAACATACATTTGATTATTTATCCAATGCAATGTGGACTAATGGTATCAGGATATTTTTAATAGGGTACATTGGAAAATAGCTAAAAGGCAAAAAAAAGGAGCCATAAATAATATAATTATTTATTTACATGAAAAGATGTTCATAGTACATCGTTAACTGAAAAAAGTAAGGGTGAAATGTGCATATCCTATGACTCCAAGTTTTGTCAAAAGTATGTATATATTTTAGCTGCACTTGGCTTATAGACAATATTTAAATAACACTGAATTAATAAATAGGAAAAAATCTGGAAATACATATAGCAAAATGATAACACTGATTAGTGGTGTTGCAGTTCATATTTTTCTCTTTTTTGTTTATATTTGTTTTATATAATAAACTCAAAGAAACTTTGTAGTAGGAAAAATATTTTTTTATAATAAAAACACAGCTGTTCAGTTAATATTATTTCCTAGCAAAGCAATAATAACCATTTAACCCATTTTGTCTGAGGTGCTTCTAATAATATTTAAATGAAGATGGTCACATCTCATTTCCTATTTCTTCAGGGCTACTGTGGAATTGTACCCTTACCAAGCCTCCACTGTCAACCATGTGTATTACAGGAGTATCATTTTTAAGTGGCTCAGTTTCTATGTTCAGAATCTCTTGAATGCCTAAAGAATAACTACCCACCCACAAACCTCATTGTGCTGTGCTTGGCAAAGCTCTTTTGTCACGTACTGTATTTTCCAGAAACACATTTTATATAGAAAAATGGCCCCCAAGGAGTGACTGAAGCGTGTGTGCAGGCACTTAGAATTGACATATTGTGGAATGATCGAGAATTTATTTGGATAAATAGCCTGTAATATAGTCAGGGACTTCCTATAATTCTGGAGTCAATGAGGCCCTCCGTGGTTTTATTTCCCTCACTTTCAAGACACTGGGATTCGCATAGACTATGGATTTATTCATTAAATGCTCAGTGTAAGAACTTGTCATCACCATCTTATTTTGGGACAACTAGCATGGTTCCTCCTGGTAAATAAAACGAACACAAAATAAACATTACAATCTATCTTTGTTCCAGTCTTCCCTGTGAGTAACTGCAAGGTGCTGTTGTATTGAAGTAAGATTGTGCTCATAAAGTAGAGAAATGCCGGGTTTGTGGTATTCCACTCTGGGATGCTGTGATGTCGGAGACTCTTGCTAACACATTCCAAAACTGCTGTACTGTGTGCTACAGGAAAAGAGGCACAAAATTCCTTGCAGTGTGTGAATATTGGACCTAGAAAATTTCGATTTTGATAATTGATAACTTTTTAAAAATCTTGATTGAGTTGTAAGGAATAAATTCAATAATGTTTGAAACATGCTTAAAATTGACTAGGTTATGTTAAATACTCAAAAATATAAATTCCTCTTGTTATTACAATCATTATCATCATTATGATTATCAGTCCAGAGAAAGGAATCTAGTTTTATTGTCTTGGCTGTGTGTCAGTTGACATTTGTGCTCTATGCTATAGGAATGGAAGACAGAAAACTAAGGAAAGATAAAAGTAGTGAGAAGTGAGGAAAGAGGAGTGGGGAGAAGAATGGGGAAAGAGAAATTTCAAGGTCACTGAAGTAGTCACAGGTCTTGGGATACCTGACATCTGACTTAAATAAGCCAAAAGGCAAAATTTGATAGGAGGGTACCATCCAGCTAAACATTAGCCAGCTGTCTACATCAAGTTCTTCTAAGGTAACAGAAACACATTCTTACAGTGATGCACAGCTCTTCACCTGTGCAAGATAACTTTTTAATCATGTAGCCACTATTTTAATAGCTCTGCATTATACTCTCCCTTTTCTTTGTTGGTGGTAGGTGGTAGTGATGATGATGATGATGATAATGAAATGATAGCAGTAGTAGCTCTCAGTTATTAAGTTTCTATGATGAGCCAAACACCACATTTTATAGGTAAAAACTTTAAGTCTTAAATGGTAGAACCAGAAATCAGTTTCTGGACTGTACCTCAAAATAGATATACATTGATGTCCATATGTTTTCAATCCTAGGATCTTTCTGCAACACTACTGTCTCTATTTCTGTCCTTCCAGATTAAAAAACAAAAACAAAACAGTTGGCGCTACGGTGCTTATGATTCAGCAGATTGTTCTGCTGTCAAGCGTGTAAGAAAAAGGGCGATAGAATCAGATTACTTTGATCTTAGAAAGTACACAAGTTCCTTACCGGACACTCTTCATTTATGCTGAACACAAGTACCAGATCTTCCTGCTACTTTAATTTTCCAAATATCAGGAGTTCAGTGAGAATTTTTAAAGTGAAGAAGTTTCCTACTGCCTCTGTCAGGTTAATTTGCCAGAGATTCATTAAAAAACGAAACAAAACACTAATTTTTCTAAAACAAATGAAAGGACACCTGGGTGGCTCAGTTGGTTAAACGTCTGCCTTCGGCTAAGGTCATGATCCCAGGGTCCTGGGATCAAGCCACACATCCAGCTCCCTGCTTGGCAGGGTATCTGCTGCTTCTTCTCCCTCTGTCCTGCTCATGCTTTCAATTTCTCTCTCTCAAATTAATTAATTAAATCTTAAAAAATAAATACAATTAAAATCAGTTTGTCAAAGAGTATTTTTGGTTACAATAATTTTAGTGAGCAATACTGATCATTTTCAGCACACTTCTTTTTCAATATGAAGTATAGAACCCTTTTACATATTCTTGCCTTTTAAAAAAAAAAAAAGATTTATTTATGTTAAAGAGAAAGAGAATGAGCAGGAGGGGCAGAGGGAGAGAGAGATAAATAATCTCAAGCAGACTCCACACTGAGCCCAACCTGAGGCTCAATGTGGAACTTGATCTTATGATCATGAGATCATGACTTGAGCTGAAACCAAGAATTGGATGCTGAAGCAACTGTGCCCCCAAGTGTCCCTACATATTCTTGTCTTTTAGGTGCTTTTCTGTTTTTCTTATTCATCAAGGATTTTGCAAATAGGCTGAGAAGTATTTGCTTAATTACTTAAGTGGTTATTTGGTTAAATCTCAAAGATGTCTCCTGGGAGAAAGCTTATCTTGAAGGAAGAGGAAAAGATGCTTGATCCAGGGTCAAGAACATGTGACATTGGAGAAAGGGACTGGTTGTTTTTCCACTTTGAAATCCAAGTTATAAATCATTGCTTATTTAGTTATTGCAAATAGAATTGTTTCAAAGGTCAATCAATCAAATAAGTATTTATTGAGTAATTACATGCTCAGTATGTAATTAGTGCTATAATTGGATATGCATAAAACTTGATAGCTACTCCATTTCTTTTTCATCTTTGTATACCCAGAATCCACAATAGTACCTGATTTATGTACATGATCAATAACTAACTGATGAATAAATGACCTGGTGAATTTATATTATATGTTGGTTATGGAGGCAACACAAACAAGAAGCAGCAGCAGTCTTTAAGAGAGAGAATGTGATTCAGTCTTGAATTATGTATATTGTAGTAGACTGAATTAATATGTGGTTCCATTTCTACAATGCTTTTGACTTGGTCAGGGACCATGCATGTTACTAAAATAAGTGAAGCCTAACAGATTTCTAAGATATTTTCAAGTTGTAACATATTTTGATTTGATAGAAATGAGTTCCGAAATATCCAAGATTTCTCACTCAGAAGAAACCAGTGGAAACTGGAACGAAAGGGGAAGGCTTCAGTGAAGAGTAAATATTTAATTTGGGTAGGATTTTGATTGGATAGAAGAATGGCAAGTAGTATTAATTTCCTTCTATGTAGCAGATGCTTAAATAGATATTTTCTTTAAATTTCACAATATTAGGAGGTTGTTTAATCACTATTTTTATAGATTTAAAAATGAGGGTGAGAATAGAGACCAATATCACCAGTTGAGAGAAGTCAGGATTGGAGGAAGAGCAGTTATACTCTAATTCACTTGCCCTTCTCTGTGCACTCCATTAAGGGGACCAGGTGATGGCTTGTTATATAAGGAGTTCCAAGATACTTGGTATGCATATCTGCATTGCTTTTGTAAATTAACTCTCTTGGCTAGGAAAGGCTTGTCACTAAAATGAAGTTTTTTTTTTTTTTTAAAGAAAAAAAGATTTTATTTATTTATTCACGAGAGACACACAGAGACGCAGAGACATAGGCAGAGGGAGAAGCAGGCTCCCTGTGGGGACCCTGATGTGGGATTCAATCCCAGGACCCTGAGATCATGACCTGAGCTGAAGGCAGTTGCTCAGCCACTGAACCACCCAGACGCCCCCAAAATGAAGTTTTGTCCAATTTTCCATCTGTGGTAGACAATGCTAGTTGTTTATTCAATATCTCTCCTCCATTTGTTTTACTAGAAGTAAATATTCAAGTTAATAATACATAACTCCCTAGATTCACTTGTAGCTAGACATGGCCATGTGGCACATTTGGCCAATGTGCTGCAAATGTAAATATACTAGTTGGAAGGCTACGAAAACAATTATTGTCCATAGCAATGACTTCACCTCACATATTTTTTGTGTTTTGTACTGCCCATCTCTTACTATGTGGAATTCAGACATTACCTAGAGTAGAGCAGAAATTCTGTAGGCATGATGACAAAAGTCACATGCTAAGAATTTCAGTACAGAATGAATAGAAGTTTGGGTTGTTAGCAACATGGTGAAACCTGAACCACCCACAACACTTCATGACACAAAGAAACTAAGTAACTAGGGTAAGGTTTCAGTAGCTTGCAGCTAACTGATATATCAGGAGGAAGATAATATGTTCAGTAATACAAATTTCTGGTTCCATTTTTCAAATGCAACTTGGATGATACAAAACAAATATCTTTAGGTAAACTGAAGAATATTAGACCTTAACATGAAAAAAAAGTGGTTGAGTCCTTGTATTAGTTTCCTAGGGCTGACATAAATGACTACATACTCTGTAGCTTAAAACAACAGGAATTTATTCTTTTACAGTTTTTGGGAGCCAGAAATCCAAGACTGAGGTATTGGCAGGACCATGCTTCCACTGAGGCCCCCAAAAGAGGTCTTCCTTCCTTCTTTCTAGCTTGGTGACCCCAGCACCCAGCAATCCTTGCCATTCCTTGGTTTGTAGCTGCATCACTCCAATCTCTGCTTCCGTTTACTCACATATTTTTCTTGGGTTTCCTTGTGACTCTGTGTGCCTGTGTCCTTTCCTCTTTTTATAAGGACAACAGTTACTGGTTTTAGGGCCCAGCCTAATCTAGTATGACCTCATATTAATTCACTAATTATGTTTACAAAAACCTTAGTTCCTAATAAGTTCCCATTCTGATGTTCTGTGTGGACATAGTGTCTTTTTGGAAGACACTATTCAACCCACTACCATCCTGATGTGGGAAAAATGCTTAATTTTAGAACGGCATAAAGGCAGACATCACATATAGGAGATAGGTGGGGAGTGAGAGAGCTTTCTAGTTATGCCCTTTTATCTTCCCCATGTTCTCTCAGAGACATCATTGCCATCCCTACCACTTTGTAAGGGCATGAAAAGGCCAGAGGTATTATGGTGCCACAGAGTAGTCCTAGAGCTTGGGTTAAGATGAAAGCCTGAGCTGCAAATAGAGAGGAGATGGATGGGCCTTGGGGCTCCCTCTTCTTCCTATTCTCACATTTTTGGGCCAATGAATTAGAAGTAAGGGCTTCCAAGGTGGAGGCATTGAGAAGTGCCTTAAGGATCAAAGTCACATGAAGTAGAGTAGCCATATGAAGGCCATTTAAAATACGGTGGCCAAATAAAATAAAAAATAAATAAATAAATAAAATAAAATAAAATACGGTGGCCACATGAGGAATCAGCTAAGATTGTAACACAAGAGGCTCTCTGATATGTGCAAACTATATCTGACACCATAAATTCATCTAGAATAGCACTAACTGTGGCCTAGAGTTTGCTTTCCTAATTGTGCAAAGCAAACTAGCTTGTATCCCAGTATCTATGAACTCCTGGGGAAAACAAGAGTGTACAACTATGAGAAGAAGAAAACAAGATTTGACAAAATAAAATCTTCACTTCACCAACTTCTATTGCAGGTAGGAGTAGCCATAAAAGGGAGTTCTAGCCAATGAGATGCAAGCAGAAGCTTGCTGCGGGGTGTCTGGAAGAATTTTAGCTTACAAAAGGAACAGAAGTCATGGTCTTAGTTCACTTAGGTTGCTATAACAAAATGCTATAGACTAGGTGGCTTATAAACAACATTTAGTTCTTATACTTCTGGAGGCTGTAAAGTGTAGGATCATGGCACTGGCAGATTTGGTGTCTGGTGAGAGACTCCTGGTTAATAGATTGCTTTATATGGCAGAAGGGATTAGGGCAGGGATCTCTTTTACAAGAACACAAATCTCATTTATGAAGGCTGAATCCTCATGACATAAGCACCTCCCAATGCCCTACTTCCTAATATCATCGCCTTGGGCAATAAGTTTCAGTGTATGAATTTGGGGTGAATAAACACAAATATTCGTCAATAGTCTTCACCAATTCTATCCTTCCCCTCTTGTTTTTGCCTTGAACATGGAAGTGATGCTAAGAGGTATGGGAACCACCTTGCAACTAAGAGAAAAGGAAAAAGAAAATTGCAGAGATGCTAAAACTGACATTGTCGAACTGATGAGCTATTGCCAACAGCCACTTACTTCAAGATTTCTTTTTTATGTGAGGAAAGTAAACTTAGTTAAGTCATTATTAATTGGTTTTCTGATACTTTGATTCAGAACACTTCAAATTGAGATGATAATCCAGCCAGAAAATAAATGAATCCAGAAAGTAGAAACATATAATTTGGGAAGGTTTATTATTTAAGTAAGCAATGGCTACAACAAAAATAAACAAAGAACAATCCACAAATAAAATTTTGGAAAGATTCGAACCTGAAGAGATGAATGGTGGGAGGGGGAAGGAGAGCCAGGGGCGAGGTGGGGGGCACATAGTTAAAATGAAGGAAAAAGAAAGAAGGAAAACAAAAATAGGATAAGTAATAAATACAAAATAAAATGCAGAAACAAGTCTTTACATAGTAGTATTTATAATAAATGTTTATTAACTCAAGATTAACTCAGATTAAAAATTATGTCAACGTGATTACAAAGAGCAATGTTTGCCTAAAAGAGATGTTTAACACACTGATATACAGGTAGGGGAAAATGAAAAAAGTGATTTATTATATAGTAAGTGAATGCAAACTCCTCCCCCAGTCAGATTAATAGTTTTAATACCAGATAAATACAATTCAAGGCAAACAAATAAATAAATAAATAACTGACAATGAGTGCACTGATAATAGGAATACTAGGCATAATGATTTTGAATATTTGTATAACTAATACTATATATTCAAAATAACTAGTAGCTCTCTGAAGACAAGTAGATAATTTAACAATCGTAATTGAAGACTTTGATAGACAAATCTCAGAAAGTGATAAATTAAGCAGACCAAAAACATGGAACAAGACTATTGAGCTTAAGCAGATAGATACATAGAAGTTCATAGACTCAAATAGAAGCTATATATATAGAAAGAGCAGATATGAAAATGGACTATGTACTGGCCATAGAGGAATCCCTCAGTATAACCTAATTCATCAATACCATGTAGACTCAGATTACAACTCAGTGGAATTAGAAATAAGTAACAGGAGAACTCAAATGATCCTGTGTGCCTGAGTAAGTGACTTCTGTTAAGAAATCATAAGAGAAACTATGGAATTCTTAGAACTAATATACATACTATTTGATTGTAGGACAATATTTGCGGGATGAATCTACAGCTTTACTTAAAGGGAAATGTATAGATTTAATTATATCATGAAACAAACAGAAGAGAAAACAAATGAGATTAACATATAAATTAGGAAGCTAGAAAAAATTTCTCAGCATAAAGTCAAATGTATAAGGACAGAAAGAATAATTACAAAGGTATACATTTTCAAGACACAGAAACTCCCTATTATAAATAAATTGATCTAAAATGCAAAAAAAGAAAAAAAAAACCAACACCAAACTTGGACAACTCATAATATGAAACTGTAAGCTTTAACTTCCTCAGACTGCTGCCCCAGCCCCCCTAAGCAATAACAAAAGTAGAGAGAACAGCCTAAACTTCAGGTTGTCTGGACTTCATCCATTACACTTCTTTTCAGGCCATGTTTCTTTCCAAACAGTGAGGCACAGCTAAGGCAACACTACACAACTATGGCACTATACAGCTTTTTTCTTCACTAACTCTGACTAGAGTCAGTGAAAGGACCAAAAGTCAAGCAGTATGGTACCTAATGTGTTCTAAATGCTAAGCAGTTATATTTTATAGAAAATTGAAAAGAGCCTTGTTTTCATCATTCCTTCTTTTCACTCTACCAAGTTGCTAAGAACCTACCTTGGGATGTGCCAACAGTGTTGGGAACATTTTAGGTCTAGGCTTCCAGGTCTTTCCACTAACAGGTCAGTATAACATGGGGTCACATTTGGAGGCCTAGGCTCTCTTTTTTTCTGTGTGTGTGCAATCCTTTCTTTGTGGTATGTTTTATACCACTTGGTTTTCCAACAAGAACGTAGAAGTTGTTTTTATCACCATCATTATTATCATTTAAATTGAACCTATATAAGAGCTAGATTTTCTGTTCTTGTTATGATAAGAATTGTCATGACATGAGTTGGTATTAAACCAATTTGTTTATTTTTCACCTTCTTGCTTTTGGGTTTATTTCTTGTCAGATAATTTCTGTGGTAGATTATTTTTACATAGATCTACTTGTTTTTAAATAGCTATGAGACAATACTCTGGTTTTTTTATGCCTTCAATACCCTGATATTTAAATTAGAAAAAGATTGTTAAAGTATACAGAATTTAAAAAGGCATAAAAATCCTTAAAGGTAATTTAAAAAACCTAAAACTTCTTGGGGATCCTGGGTGGCTCAGCGGTTTAGCACTTGCCTTCGGCCCAGGGCATGATCCTGGCATCCCGGGATCGAGTCCTGCATCAGGCTCCCTGCATGAAGCCTGCTTCTCCCTCTGCCTGTGTCTCTGCCCCTCTCTCTCTGTGTCTCTCATGCATAAATAAATAAATAAAAACCTTAAAAAAACTTATTATGTATGCATGTATTTATTTAAATTATGCCATGGTCTAAAGAATTTGTACTGGAAACAAAGGGTGTTTTGACACAGTATGCAATAATTCACCCGATTTTGGTCCTTTGGAAAAAAAGTCCCATAATTATTTCAGTAAATGCACTGGAAAACATATTAGTAAGGTAGGAATAAGAGGGAACTTCCTTAACCTGATAAAGGTTATCTACCGAAAAAGAGCAAGTGTATAATGTGGAGTGTTTACATACATTTCCTTTAAGTTGATGAATAATACTAAGTATTTAAGAGAGCACCACCATGTTCCTTATAATACTTTTGGAATTGACAAAAATAAACAAGAAATATGAAAACACAGGAAAAAAAAGAATCCAAATTGTTTATTATTATTTCCAGATTATCTGCATAGTAAACTAAGGAAGTATGAATCTGAATATCTCTGGATACTAATTTTCTCTCCTTTTTTGGAGGCATATCTGATAGCCAAACACATCTGAATTAGCTCAATGGGGAAATAGGCTGATCTAGTTTGAGTTTTAAACATTCTCTTTTTCTAAAAGCACTACCACCTCTATTAAAAGTTTCCTTTAAAAAAAAAAAAAGTTTCCTTTAAATACTGTGATATACTGTTCCCTGTACCCTGTTCTAGAAATATGTAGAGTATTACAGGAGCAGGGTCCCTTTCTTTTGGAAATTTGCCCTGGCATATTCAGTCCAACTTGGCAATGCTTAAACTATGGAATAATGAGAGTTCACAGAAATGTGTGTGTTCTACTATTTTTCTACTTTTAAGAGCCTCCCTCCTCACAATTATATCTGTACCATATGGTACTAATATTACCTGTCTATAATTCCTTGGCATATCACAAAATAAAAGTCAAAGACAAATCATTATAACTATTAATATAGTTTGGCAAGTTTTTGGACCATATTTATTTAATGGGAAGAAAAGTCTTTTCAAAAGTTGTGTTAAAAAAATCTAGATACAATATAGAAAACAAAGTCGTATAGATATGCTTTTGGCCTCCTGCTACAAACCAGAATTAACTCAAAATGGATCATATATATAAATATATCTAAAAGTTAATGCTTTAAAATTTCTAGAAAACAGAAGAAAGACATTAAAGACCTGAGTTTAGGCAAAGATTTCTTAGCTAGGAAAAAAAAAATTTAGCTATAATAAAAAAATTGATAAATTAGACTTCATCAAAATTAAAAAGTCCTGTTCTTCCAAAGACACAATTAAGAGATCAAAGATTCAGGCCACAGACTGGGGAAAATATTTTCTATATATCAATCTCATAAAGCCTTAGAACTAGAATATAAAGAACACTGAAAATTCAATAATAAGACAGCTCACCTTAAAACATTTTTAAGGGCAGCCTGGGTGGCTCAGTGGTTTGGTGCTGCCTTCGGCCCAGGGCATGATCCTGGAGACCTGGGATTGACACCCACGTCAGGCTCCCTGCATGGAGCCTGCTTCTCCCTCTGCCTGTGTCTCTGCCTCTCTCCGTGTCTCTCATGAATAAATTAATAAAATCTTTAAAAAAAATTTTTTTTAAAGATCTGAGCAAATCCCTTCCAAATGACGCACAAATAACCAATATGCATACAAAAACATGTTCCACACAATTGGTCCTTAGGAAAATGCAAATTAAAACCACAATGAAGTACATTGCACACTCACTAGAATGACTAAATTTAAAAATACATTATCAAGTGCTGTCAAAAATGTCTAGCAGCTGGAACATTGATGCATTACTGGTTAGAATGTAAAATGGGCTACCACTTTGAAAACTAGTAGATTCTTTATCTTTTTTTTTAGATTTTATTTATTGATTTATTTGAGAGAAAGAGAGAGATTGAGTACAGGGGGAGGAGTAAAGGGAGAGGGACAAACAGACTCTGTGCTAAGCGCAGAGCTTGATGTGGGGCTCAATCCCAGGAACTGAGACATGACCTGAGCTGAAATCAGGAATTGGACGTGCCATAAACTGGCATATTCTTGAAAGGTGTGACATACCCTTACCATGTAACACAGAAAATCTATTTTCTAGGGTTTACTCAAGAGAAATGAAAACCAAGGTCCATACAAAGACCTGTTTATAATGCTCATGCAGCTTTATTTATAATAGTTCCAAAAGTGAAAGAAGGCCAAATGTTCTCAACAGATGAATTGATAATCACTGTGGTGATTCGGTGGTATATTATTCAGCAGTAAAAACAACAAACTATGAATACACACAACAACATGAATGACTTCCAACAGTATCCTGTGCAGAAGAAGCCAGACAGTTGTAAAATGTATAGAGTATGGTTCCATTTATATGGAACTCTAGTAGAGACAAATCTAATTTGTAATGTCAGAAAGCACATCAGTGGCTGCCTGAGGCTTACTCTGCACCAACCCTGAAGGTAACACAGGGCACCAGAGATGTGCTTAACCAAAGCTGTTGGATTTACATTTATTTTCAGGCTGGTTCACCCCTCATCTACACCTCTGTCTAATTCAGTGGGTCCCAACTATTCACTAGTTCATGAACTAGTGTGCTATGAAAACAACAACAACAACAACAACAAAACAAAGGAGATAGGTGGAAAGTTTTTCAAGCTGCTAAATGTATTCAGTTGTGACTATTATTGTGAAATTATCTCCTTGTAATTTGGTGTTAAAATATCCATTTATTTTATGCAATGCTGACAGTCAGAGATGAAGTTGAATTTTTAATTGCCCTCATTTGGCAAAATAGATATTTGACAAGTCTAGGTATTAAAAAGAAGAAAAAGAAGAGTAGGAAGAAAGAATGTTAGAGAATATCCTGTTCTTCCATCTTGTACTAGGGAAAGATATTTATTTTAAAAAGCCACAGCAGTTCAGGGCACCTGAGTGGCTCAGTTGGTTAAGTGTTCAACTCTTGGTTTTGGCTTAGGTCATGATCTCAGGGTCATGAGATGGAGCCCCATGTAGGGCTTTACACTCAATGCAGAGCCTACTTGAAATTCTTTCTATCTGCCCCTTCCCTCCTGCATGTTTTTTTTCTCTCTCTCTCTCAAATAAATAAATAAGATATTTTTTTAAAAAATCCATAGAAGTGCAGGGATAAAAACAAGGACAGCAACAACAAAGAAACAGAATAATAAAAACAAACCAAGTAGGGAATTTGAGTAAAATCAAAATAAAAGTTTAATGTTCATTAAAACACAGGAAACTTTAGCATATAGAAATTATGAGAATTGTTCAATATTTAAAATATTTGTAAAACACATGTTACTTAGTAAAACGAAGTAACATCTGTAAAAATGAGTATAGTATTTGAAAGGACAATTCACATAAGTAGATATATGTAAGTTGATTCTCAGACCCCACTGAATTACAGAAATGAACATTAAAGCAACAATAAAATACTACCATAAAATCACCAAATTAGCAGAGGTTACAAGGCAGGTAGAGATATGAGGGGTTGGGAAAAAGGATCTATGTGGGCAGCTAGTAGGAAGGTAAAAATGCTACAGCGATGCTGGAGAGATGCTGACAGTGCTTAGTGAAATAAATATGCATGGAACGTATGGCCCAGCTCATGAAAGTCACAAGACATGGTGGAGGATTTTCATAGCAGCACTAGCAGGAAATTGTGGACAATCTGAGAGAATGGCCAAGTAAAATTAGGAATATGCAAATATAGGAATGTAGTCAGCAACAATGAGCTAGATTTACATTGGACAGCATGGAATGATCTCAAAAATAGTGGTGAATGAAAATAGCAAGAAACAGGATATATAACAATATTGTTTATGAAAATAAAAGCATATGTAAAACAATCTTCAATATGCAAGGATACAATATGTCTAAATAACCACTTGCTTAGATGTAATGTTGGAAAGGTGAGAATAGTGATAAAAGGGAAAATGTAATAAAATAAGGAAGAAATTAAAACAAAATGATCTTTAACATATTGTTGATGAAAGTATGATGAATTGAAAAGTATGATTAATCGTATAGATACTATGTTTTTTAAAATAAATTTATTTTTTATTGGTGTTCAATTTGTCAACATATAGAATAACACCCAGTGCTCATCCCATCAAGTGCCCACCTCAGTGCCTATCATCCAGTCACCCCCACCCCCTGCCCACCTCCCCTTCCACCACCCCTAGTTCGTTTCCCAGAGTTAGGAGTCTCTCATGTTCTGTCTCCCTCTCTGATATTTCCCACTCATTTTTTCTCCTTTCCCCTTTATTCCCTTTCACTATTTTTTATATTCCCCAAATGAATGAGACCATACAATGTTTGTCCTTCTCCGATTGACGTATTTCACTCAGCATAATACCCTCCAGTTCCATCCATGTCGAAGCAAATGGTGTGTATTTGTCGTTTCTAATGGCTGAGTAATATTCCATTGTATACATAAACTACATCTTCTTTGTCTATTCAATAGATACTATGTTTAAAAAATTAATCAAATAATCAAAAGTTAATAAAATAATTTAGCATGTCAGGTTTCATGTGAGAAAGGATCGGGTGAACTAATGACCAAGAGTAGCTCTAATAATCAAACCGGCACTTTTCTTGATCACCACACAGTGCTCTGTGTGTTTATATATCACTTATCATTAAAGCATGCTCTGATATTTTTCAAAATTCTGATTTTTCTAAATTCTTCTTTAGTAATTCTGCAAGGCTGATTCCCTGATTTTTTTTTTCTCCATGATGCTTGACATATCATGTTTCAAGTGTTAGGCACTTAGTATTTAGCTCTTTGCATTAATAGAACCAAAAAGCTGGGATTCTACAGGATGTGTCTTTCTTAGATACATTCTTAAGTGATTGCAATAGATGTATTGAAATGCTGGATGTACTTTCACCCTCATAAAATAAATATTCTCACTCCCTTACAATGTTTTTCTCAATGTATTTTGTTTTGCTAGCAAGAGGACATTTTCTGTGCTGGGTGTTTTGTGTGTGTGTGTGTGTGTGTGTGTGTGTGTGTGTGTTGATACCTTTGGGTCTTAATAGATTTTCTACAAGAGTTATAGATTCTTTATGGAACATTATAAAAACATTGTTTGTGGACTTCTTATTCCATTGAACCTCTCACCCCTCTCCTCCCACTACACACTGACTTCCATTTTCTTGCTATGTTTTGGAAATTTTATTTCTATTCCTCCTCTGTCTTTTCTACCAGTAGTCATTTAGGTAGTAGAGGGCTGTGTAACAAAGAGGAGAAATTAAACAGTCATAATAGTGCAGAGGCAAGCCCTTTCTAAGCCAATTTCTAGCTGTGTAAACTTGGGCATGTTATTTAGCTTCTCTGGGTCAGCTTTCTCTCTCTCTTTCTCTCTCTCTGTCTCCCTCTCTCTCTCAAAAAGAGTGCACACATGCACAAGCAGGAGAAGGAGCAGAGGGAGAGAGAGATTCTCAATCAGGTCCCATGTCCAGCACAGAGCCCTGCCAGGGGCTCATCTCATGACCCAGAGATTATGACCTTAGCCAAAATCAAGAGTTGGATGCTTAACCAACTGAGCCACACAGGTGTCCCTCAGCTTTCTCACTTCTGATGTCAAGAAAATAATACTTTGTTGATATGGTTTTTGTGGGCAATTAATATTGTTAAAATGGAACATTTATACCATCAGGCTTAATTTTTTGATATACCCATTTGTTTGCTATGAAAAAATATGTGATACGTGATGTGTGATAGTCTTACATATTAAGTTGTCCCTCCAAAGAAATAATTAGTTTTTTGTGGTTCTGATTTATTGATTGATTGATTGAGAGGAATAAGCAGAGAGACTCACTCCACTCTTAAGCTTTACCCAATTATCAAGTCTCGTCATGCCTTGAGACTTGTCCTATTCTTGATACTGTGATCTATAATTTTTGGTCAGATTTCTGAGATAGATTTAGAAGTAGAGTAAGACTTTAGGAGGAAATGATATAGTTGGGCACTTTCATGGGTAGTGAAACAAAACTGAAAACAATTTATTTTCAGGATGTGCTGTAACATCTCCTGAGCTAAATAAAACAGTGTGATAGCCCTTGGTAGAATTTCTATTCAAGATGGCAGAAAGAGAGAATGAGAACTCATAAAAATCCTGAAAATAAAGGAGGGAGTGACAGTAGCACACCAAAGATTTGAATAAACTTTTGGAAGACAGAAGGTGTAGAGAACCATGTTGATAGTTGAATCACAGAGAAGAGAGCTGCCATTCAGAACAAGAACATAACATTGTCAGTTGGGGAGGGAGCTGTCTTTCATGGTGGAGGTCTCTGGATTTAACTTGTGGAGAGAGTGCATATGAAAAGTAGAAAATAAATTGAGACCATTGGTTAAAGAACTGTTTACAGATAGACTGTACCTGAGGGCTTCTTATCCTCTCCACCTTGAAATGATCCCTGCCCAGAGTTGTTATATTGTCGGAGTTGCAACTGGCCAGCAGCTAGACACATGATCTCTGCAGGATATTGAGCCTTCCTTCTGTCTGGGAACGAGGCTCTCTGGCTTACTCAAACTCTAGGAGTTAGTTGATAATCTGAACTCAAGACATAATTTGGGTTGTGCTATCTAGAAATAAAGCAGGTATGTTTAAAACTAACTCTACCAACCCCATCCCAACCAATGCTTTGTCTTTTACTCATTTCTTAAAGAGTTGTGTAAAACAAGAATGACGTAAATACACTTCTTAGCAAGAAATATTGATCCCAGCTTCTCCCATTTTTCCCAGCCTCCATGGGCAGAGAAGCACCTGGTAGCCACTAGCAACTCAGAAGTGGTGAAGATCTAACAGAGCAATGTACAAAAGTGTTAGTACTGATGAGAAATGATCAGAAGAAAGAAAGACAATGCCAAACCTTTAGAGAGAAAGTGAGATTCCTCCCCTCTCTTTCTGTGGTTGGGGACCAGCATCTGGTATCTGTATGTGTAGGAAGAGCTGTGGTATCCAAGCATCATTGTCCCATACTTTCTGGAGAATTCATATGAGTGGACTTCAAGCTAACCAATCCAGTTTACCACCAACTTCTGAATTTATTTGCTTAGGCTTAAAAACACGTTTACACGTGATAACCCTCTTTTTCAGAGTTTGACCCTTGGCCTTTATGTTTCACCAATTGTATGATCACTGTGAACTATCATATAGCTAACCCGCCAGGCTATAACCCCCAGCACTTACTCTCCTCACATTAGTGTTGACTAGTTTATCCTGGGTCCACTATATCCCATGAACATTGCCAGTTTATCTGGCCTTCTCAAACACATGCCTTACTGGTGAGCCAACCTTGATTAAGATTAGCCTCCCAATCTCAATCCTTTAGTTGTCCTCCTCCTTTCATGCTTGCTGAATTATATCACAGGCTTCAGATTTATCAGTTTATTGGAAAAAAAGACTTATAGTAGAAGACTTTGTCAGAGATAAGACATTGGGTATTTGACTACAATTTACCTAACTAAATTTGGTGAATAGGGATGCCTCGGTGGCTCAGCGGTTTAGTACCTGCCTTCAGCCCAGGGTGTGATCCTGGGGTCCCAGGATCCAGTCCCACATTGATCTCCCTGCATGGAGCCTGCTTCTCCCTCTGCCTGTGTCTCTACCTTTCTCTCTCTCTCTCTCTCTGTGTGTCTCTCTCATGAATAAGTAAATAAAATCTTTTAAAAAAAATTGGTGAATGGCTAAGAACATACAAATTAACCCTGTTTCTAGTCAAGAATATGTTTCATTTTTCTTAAATTTGGTTTGTTCTGAAATCATGAGTTTCATTTAAGGATACCAACAATAATTTCACTTAAGGATACTAACAATAATTTCACTTAAGGATACCAACAATAATTTACAATAATCTAATGCTTATGAAATGGATTTCATCAAATTCTCTAGTTGACATAAAGTGGTCAGTTGAAGAATTTATTCCAAAAGGAATCAGGTGTCAATATTTTACTGCAGAAATGGATTCTCCTGAATAGAGCTAGTGACAGTGGCTATAGGGACCCAAGGGGGTCTCAGTCCTTCTGAATTACTTGTCTTCAGGATTTTTCACATGATCAATCTGAGTTCTCAATTATCCGGGTAACTAATCTCCAATCTTCTAAAAGTCATGTAATTTCAGTTGAAACCTCAGTAATTTCCAAATTTTCTTTGATTAAAAAGTCTTAAAATTTACTGTGATGAACATTTTTTTTTAAAAAAAAGACAACTGCTAGTGTGGTTTTAGGAGCTGAAGCCAATGTCATATTAACATTGTAGTCTCTGTCTTCAAAGAGCGACCACATCAGTGGGAAAGACAGCAAGTGAATTAATACTGTCAATGTAATGTGGTAAGTGTAATTAGTAGCTATGGAACAATCTACAAACATAATTCACAAGTGCTTCCAGGTGTGCAAAGAAAATGTAAGTTCCTTTCCTTTCTGTAACTTCATTTTCAATGCAAGCTCTTATCTTACCAGGACGGTGGGATATTTTAATCTCCATTTTGGGGAATTGTCCCTGGGGGCTTTATGTAGGTCCAGGACCTTGAAAATGGGTCCAAAGGCATGCAGGTTGCTTCCATGGACCATGCTAGTATATTCCTTCAGATCTTTCCACCCTCTGGTGCTTTTGTGCTATGGGCCACAGGAATCTTGGTAAGATTGCACGTTTGCCTGTTTTCTAGGGCTTCTCCATGTTGACTGAAAAATATCAGTGCCTAAGTTTCACCCCTAGAGATGCTAATTCAGTTAGTTTTGGGATGACATTCTGGGCTAAGTGTTCTTGAAAGTTCCCTAGGTGACTCTAACATGTCATTCAATTGAGAAGTACTGGCTTGGGGGCACCTGTATCACTTCCCTCTGTATCTTTAATGCTTCCAGGTACAGCTAGAATGTCCCCTTTCTTCTTTCTTTCTACTCTACCCTGGGGGTAATCTTTTGTAGAGAAAAATATGTGGGGGCCTTTCTTTGGACATTACATTTAAGTGGGCCCCAGATCACAAGGATAATACCATGTGGTTGCATCTGTTATATGGGACCTGGTGGATTGTGTCCAAATGACAATAATGTTTGTACATTGTGCCACTGTTGAAGCCAGAGGCAGTGCTTGGGTGTGCAGGAAGAATTTGAGCAGTGGAACGGTGTGGATAAGAGAAAAGAACAACTTTTGATTCCTTCAGACAGATGAATTAAGGTGAATTCTTGTCTAATGAAGTAGAACTGCTTCCTAGTATTTTTGAATGACTGTTGTCTCATTTGTCTATATAAGGCATAGTTCTGGAGAGAGGGTCTCAGGAAATTGATATTTAGAGTTTGATACTACACGGTGGCTAAGGAACATTCTGCATTATTAAACAGTTTATATTGCTCTTGAATTTGTTGAATATGTAAATCTGTAAAAGTGTGACATATCAACTTTTTACATTAGCAACTGTGTAGAAATTGAATGCTAGAATTGTACATGATTGAATTATATAAAATACTTAATATATTTTGGGGTACTTGGGTGGCTTAGTAAGTTAAGTGTCCAACTCTTGGCTTCTATTCAGGTCATGATCTCAGGGTCATGAGATCAAGCCCAAATTGGGCTTCATGCTCCGCAGAGAATCTGCTTAAGATTCTCTCCCTCTCCCTCTGCCTTTCCCATCCCCCATGCTCTTTCTCTCTCTCAAGTAAATAAATATTGTTAAAAAAAACTTAAAAATATTTAATACTTTTTAAATCAAATTTTCAAAATTAGACTAATAAGATTAAAAAGATAATTTTTATTTAAACTATTTGTTAGTATCTTGTCTGTTTGGGATGCTGTAACAAAATACCATAGACTGGGTGGCTTATAAAAAACAGAAATTTATTGCTCATAGTTCTAGAGACTGGAAGTCTGAAAACAGAGGGCCAGTATGGTCAGGTGAGGACTCTCTTTCAAGTTTCAGACTTCTGGTTGTATTCTCACATGGCAGAAGGGGCTAGGGAGCTCTGTGGAATCACTTTTTAAGAGTACTTAATTTCATTCTTCAGGGCTCCACCCTCATGATCTAATTACCTCCCACAGGCCCTGCCATATAAAAATACCATCACCTTTGGGGGTTAGTATTTCAACTTTTGAGTGGGGCAGGGGGAAGACACAAACTTTTAGATCATAGAAGTTATAATTTCTATATTTTTATTTTTATAAATAATTTTGAATATTTTAGAAAAAATAACTTTTTGATAATATCTTTTATGATTTAATAGATTTTAATTTTTAGGACAGATTTAGGTTCACACAAAAATTGAGCAGAAATAGAGTTCCCATTTATCCCCTGTCCCCACAGAGACACAGTTTTGTCAACTATTGACATCCTGGACCACAGGTGGTCATTTTTGTTACTGTTGATGAACTTATATTGACATATCATTATCACCCAAAGTACATAGTTTCCATTAAGTTTCACTATTGGTGTTGTACATTTTATGAGTTTTGACAAATGTATAGTGACATGTATCCACCATTATATCATACAGAATAGTTTCACTGCCCTAAAAATCCTCTGTGTCGCTCCCATTCCCTCCCTCCTCCTTAACCACTGGCAACCACTGATCTTTTTACTCTTCCATAGTCTTTTCTAGAATGTCATAAACTTGGAATCATACAGTATGTAGATTTTTTACAATGGCTTCTTTCCCTTTGTAGTATGTACTTAAGATTACCCCATGTCTTTTCACGGATCAATACCTCATTTCTTTTTAGATCTGAATAGCATTCCATTGTCTGGATGTACCATAGTGTATCCATTCCCCTACCTAAGGACATCTTGGCAATTATGGATAAATCTACTGTAAATATCTATATGCAAGTTTTTGTATAGATGTAAGTTTTCAATTTACTTGATTAAATACCAAGAAGTACAATTGCTATATCAGAAGAGTATGTTTAGTTTGTATAAAACTACCAAACTGCCTTCAAAGTGACCATATCATTTTGCATTCCCACAGCAATGAATGAGAGTTCTTATTGCTCTACCTCCTCACCAGCATTTGGTGTTGCCAGTGTTTTGGATTTTGGCCATTCTAATAGATGTGTAATGGTATCTTATTGTTTTAATTTGCAATTCCCTAGTGTCATAGGGAATAACTGCTGAACATCTTTTTCATATGCTTATTTGCCATCTGCATATTTTCTTTAGTGAGATGTCTGTTTAGTTCTTTTGCCCATTTTTAAATGAAAATAATTTATTTTCTCATTTTTTATAGTTACTTACACTTTTATGAAAATATATTAAAATTTTATAGACTGAATACAATTACATTTCACTTTTTAATTACTGTCAACAGAAGAGAAGTTTTGTGAAAATCTTTATTAAAATAACTTAATTAGTGATTGCACTAAAGGCAAGAAAAATACATTTTATGAAGAAATTACATAATAGTTTATAACTTATGCATATTCATATTTTATTATTAATCCAAATATCTTTGGCACATGAATAGAACAACCAGATACACACAAAATGTAGTTATTTGTTTATCTTTAATACTTTATAAACATTTAACCATTTAAAAGCTCTAACTTTATACACACTTGTCATTGTAAGGGTAAATTTCCAAAGTAAGATAATAAAACATTTTGTTTACCAGTTTGATAGCTTTAGTTATGACTTTTATGTATTTCCACATGTGGTTATGGGGCTTCCATTCTTACTCTGTCCTGGGCTCCAGCAGTGTCATGGGTGGGACTAAATCTTGTTCCCACACTGGCCAAGACAATTTGTTGTGCGCCAAATTCCCTCACTCCAGGGGCTTCTAAAAGAAAGCCATAAGATCACTTTTATTTTTCCCTCGTGGCATCCCCCTGCTGAGGCTGTGGGCACTGTCTCAAGCATCTGCTTGTATAATAGAAAAGGGACAGGGAAAATACAGAAATGCAAAGTTTTGGGGTTTTTTTTGTCTTTTTTAAAGATTTATTTATTTATGAGAGACACAGAGAGAGAGACAGAGACACAGGCAGAAGGAGAAGCAGGGTCCTTGCAAGGAGCCTGATGCGGGACTCGATCCCAGATCCTGAGATCACGCGCTGAGCCAAAGCAGATGCTCACCCACTGAACCACCCAGGTGTCCCAATACAAAGTTGTTTTTAAAACAGATGACTATTTACAAACATTACCTTACCATACATTGATAGAAGTATGAACAGGATATTAGGGGAGCATAGAGGAGTATCGGCAAACGCTCCACATACATAGTCAGTTTAGGGACATTCTTTCTGTTGTAATTTGCAATTTTTAATTGACCTTTTAGATTATGGATTATGGGCCCTGAATGCTATGATGATAATGCATCAAAGAGAACACAAGATGACCAGTTAGGACTCAATAATAAAATAATAAAAATAAATGTATATATGTGTACATATATTTAAATTATAAATATATTTTTTGAGGATTATGCTTATGCCCACATAAGCATTTTTTACTATTCTGGTTATAAAATCAAAAGAATTAGATATCAGTGAAAAATTTCTCATATGTGGTCTGCAGACCACCTCCATACTACCTCTGATGTCTGTGGAGGTGTGTCTGGAGAATGGGTTTCTATAACAAGCTCTGTAGGTTCTTGTGCATGCTAAAGTTGGAAAGCCATTGTAAGATTTAAGGAAGGTTGTTCCACTGCACTATGAAGCAAGGAAGAAAGGGCCAAGAAACCAAATTTAGAAGCACCTACTGTCGTTTACCGATTTGACAGTGAGATGGTGCATGTCAGCTGTAAGGAGAGTGGCAATGGGAACAGAGAAGGAAGGATGGATCCAAAGAATAATTTTAAGGTAAACTATATAAACTTATTGCCCAAGTAAAGGTGGTTTAGTAACAGAATAAATATTAGAATCAACATTTTAAAGAATTATTTTTTCTAATAAACTATCTAGCTGCCTGCTTCCCTCCTATCCTTCCAGTCCCCAATTTGTACACCCACTGAGAGAGTGAGTAATTTGCCCCAGGTCACATGCCTACATAGGGACAGACCGTAAAATAGAAACCAAGACTTTTGGCCGTAGGCTAGTAGTCTGGCCACTGAACTATGAGTCACATGTTTCCAGGTTTTAGGACTGAATGACTGAGAGAATTGGCTCACCATTCAATATTTTATTGAGGATTGTGTATGTGTTAAGCAATGGACATTGTATTAAGTAAGTGCTGAGATTACAGTGTTGAACCCACTAAATATGACTACCTGCTCCCCATGGAGCTCACAGTCTGGGTGATAGAATGGTAATACTAATGCCAGAAAAACATTCTTAGGAGTGAGAGGTTGATGTGGTGATGAGAATGTGCTAAGTTATTTTAATTTATGTGAGTTTGGGACATGATAGATTTGAATGTCTATGTTTCATGTACATACAAATTGACTAATTCTACCTGCAAATTATATGTACGTGTTCATTTATGTATAATGTATGGGTTAAGAAAACCTTCCTTAGGTGTCTTTTCAGATAAGGAAAAGAGAAGAGTAAATAGTGAGGAGAAGATTTATCACATCCATTAAAAATACTAAGCTTGTAGCAAGTGACCTCTGGACTGCAGAGAAGAATATAAGGTTGTTTTACCAGATGGAACAAAGTTGCAGGTTTTTGACATGATTTTTATCATTACTGAAGTATGTCTGTCTCCTGTAAAATGTGTCTTGTCTCCAGGATGGGTTATTTTTAAAAATTTGTCTATCCTTTGGAAAGAGGTAGAGCACAAAGGCAGTATTAGCTATTTGTAGGATAGACTCTGTGAATTGGCCATTAGCCAGGTTTCCTCATAGAGATAGGCGGTATGCCTTTGGCTCACCTTGTGTGGGGAATAAGAAAATGAGTTAGCTTGGACATGCTTTGGATGATTTTCAGCATGAAAACTGATATCCATAGGTTTGAAATGAATTTATTCTCTAAATATTAGCACTCAAAACAGCTTAAATGAAACTATCTGTGACGATTCAAAGATAGAACATTGAGAAATAATAAAATTAGTATCATTTCAGAGAATTTAAAAAAATATTGAACAAAATGACTTGTGGTTGGAAGTGGACATAGCTCTGACTGGGGCTGTTTGAATATACTTCTGAGAGACTTTTCTAGCTTATAAAGACAGTTTCCAAGTTTGGAGAGAGGCTTGGGTTTGTTTGTTTTTCTTTTTATGCTCACATAATCTACTTTTTTCCTTCTCTCAAATAAGGAAGAATAAATATTAAGGAAAATTTGAAAACTAATATTTTCTAATTTACTAGTAGCAAAAAAAAAAAGTCTTAATGCCCTTTACCATTGTGGTATTGAATACTAAAAAATTATAATAAAGTCATGAAATCAAGTTCTATATGATTGCAGAGGAGTAGAAACATTTTTTTTCTTCTTGGTTTGTAACTTGGATTTAAAAAAGATTAGGAAGAGGAGAAGGAAGGAAAGCAAAGGAGGAATATTTTGACAGAGTTTTCTAATTTTTTTGAAGATTTTCACTTTTTGTTAATTTAGAGAATTGATTTTGTGTTGTCCTACTGTGATTCTGATTTGTACAGAGATAGACCATATCAACTATTGTAATTTGATCAAGATATCTTTCTCATATTTAGGCATTATGTTTATGCAGCTAATAAGTACCATTAAGGAAATAAAAAGTTCTCATATTAAATGAGATAAAAGTAACAATAAATGTTTATGCAGTCATAAGTGTTACAATTTGAAAAACACTTTTTATATTTCTTAATTATTGATATTTATTTATGAGAATAATTTTCTGCTTATCAATTACCATTAATTTTGACAGCTTTATGCTTTACATGCATGCTAACTTAGACATGAGATAATCACTTTGGTTAACAAATTGTGGTATTCCTTAGAGTTTTCTAGATTTACCTCAGAAACTTGGCATTCTGCAAAGCCTTGAACTAAAAGAAAGGATTTTCCTGAGACGATAACTTTTTTCCTTTTTGAAAAAAATTTAATTCCAGTATAGTTAACATACAGTATTACATTAGTTTCAGGTGTATAATTTCCATACCTCACCAGGTGCTCATCACACGTGCACTTCTTAATCCCCATCACCTATTTAACCTGTCTCCCTACTCTCCTCCCCTCTGGTAACTGTCACTATGGTTAAGAGTCTATTTCTTGATTTGTCTCTCAAGAAGAGAACTTTTGGAGCACCTGTGTGGTGCAGTTGGTTAAGTGGGCTAACTCTTAGTTTCTGCTTAGATAATGATCTCAGTGTTGTGAGATTGAGCTTCATAACAGGCTAGTAAGGACTAAAGGTAGCTAGTAAGGACTTCTGAGCAGGCTAAAAGTAGGGACTGATCATTAGTGAGGACTTTGAGGTCTAGGAATTTGCAGTTCCAAAGGAAAATTAAGATATCTCTTCATTTCACCATACCCCAGAGTCCTAATCACTTGTTAAAATATTAGACTCCTTGGATTTACTAATATTTAACAAAATTTCTCAGAAGAAATTTACATGTTTAGCAAGAAATACCCATGAGTGATGCTTAAAAGTACTTACAGTTCTCTTATGAAGTCATTCGGCAAAGACTTGATATGCTCTGATTAGCTTATTAGTTCATTCTGGATCTGATAGAGAGTTTTAGGGCATTGTCTGTCAACTTGCTAGGAATTAGGACAGCAAATGCCTTTGAATTGTCTTTGCTCATTTAACCATGTCTCTGCAGATGTTCACTATTTTAATATGTCTTTTATTTGGAAAGGGCACTATTTGTACAATCATTTCAAGATGTACAATTCTGAATAAATGGAGAAGTTTATAAGTAGATTAAAATGCTAAAGAGACATATTTCTCCCTAAAATGAGAGTCAACTTGCATATCAACATATGATTAATTCTGTGTGTCAAAAGATCATTTCAGGCTTCTAGTTAGTTCACACAGTGATAATAAAAAATTACACAGTGTAGTGTCTGAAGGTAGCCCATAATGATAATTTAACTTGTACTTAGGTTATTTACAAATGATCATAAATTACTTTTTATATACGAATGGAAAAATAATAGAGCTGCTTTAAGGATTAAATTATTTAAAGTAATTATCTAGAAACATTAGTGGCATTTTCAAGAACTGCAATGCAAAACCCAACTCTCATTATTTGTTTTCCTCAACTCCTGTCTATTCTTGTTACTTTAATATGAAAGAGTTAGTGAGATGACAATATAGTGCAGTAAAAAGACACTACACTTTTGAGATAGGTATAGGGTTGCTGAACTGGAGAGCTACACAGGGTGCCATTCATATAATAGGCTCTGTGAATGGCATTCACTGAAGTTGTGCAGTATACAATTCGAGTGACCATACACAGTAGCTCTAAGGTAGATTAATGTTGAAGACCTGATTAAATAGTGTTGGCCAAAGTTCTTGGGTCTCTTTGAAGTTTTATTTCCTTTTCTATAAAATGGAAATTACTTTACTTACCAGATAGAGTTATTTTGTCAATTATAAAAGAATTTACCTAGCTCTTTTGTGAAGATGGAGTTTTACAGGGTTTGTTATCATAACAGCACTTACCATAGTACCATCACATAGTAAGTGCTTAACAACCATGAGCTCTGAAAGTAGGTAAATGAGATGAGGTAAATGTACTTGGGGTGTAACATCTCAACAAGTTAACAAGAAGAGGGGAAAATGATGTTCACATAGGGTCTAAAACTTAAAAGAAAGGAAAAATGAAATCAATCTGGAAAAGGTGGCATAAACATTTGTGTGGTGTTTGAGGTTTGCTCCAGGCACTGAGTGCAGACCTTAAGAAGGCAGGTGACAGGGAATGGAAATGTGCATATTATCAGAAGTCTGAAACTTCAAATATTTTCAATTCTGTTTATGTTTCATGACAAATAGCAAAAGTAAATCAGTGGTTCTTTCCATTTCACTTTTAAAAATTCTTTTAAAATTCTTTTAAAGAATTCTTTTCAGTATTTCTGTATCAACCATTTTTTTCTAAATGCTCTAGAAAAGACTTTTTAATAATTAGGAATGCTATACATGCATGCACATGCATGTACACACATAAATATGTGCCCACACACAGCCTACAAAGTTTGGATACTTAACTGAAAAGTTTTAATTTCCATTACATACATTTTAGACTTTTCCAAGAGAATAGAAGGCAGAAATTGGAAATAGTTTTCTAGAAAAAGAAAAGACATTACAACAAAGAAAAAAGGTAGAAGAAAGTTTGTATAATTCAATATAATAAAAATAAAAGTATAATGACAATTACTACAGCTATCAATCTTCAATAATTTGTGAAGAATCCAGCTTCAATGCAATGAAGCTTTATAAGATTTGTGATTACAGAGTGTAAAATATAACAGATGCTACAATATTTAGATGCCTGCTGGCATTTACCTTTTTCTCTGCACAGTTCATTTCAACTATATGAAAATTTTATGTGCTATATAAAAGTAGAGAAAAAGATATTTATTTGTAAAATAACCACAGGAAAATTGATAATGTTTCAGCAATGTGGTATTTGATTCTCTTTGACCAGATGAACTATGTGAGAAACTGGAGAATTTGATGATACAGTATTATTTTCAGTTTTCATAGGGTCAAAAAATGACATTGATATTGAATTCAGTTACTTTCTCTGGCTGTTCAGAGCTGAATTTTTAGGATGGGAGCCCTACTATTCACTGGAGAGACTGAGAGGACTGCAGTGGAAGGGTACTGGCATTGATGACTTTGGAGAAATGGCCAATGTTATGATTTTGGAAGCAAGATAGAGTGCAACACCTTGTTTTTAAAAGTACATTTTGCAGATTATCACATTATTAGTCTTGTTCTTTAAAATATGTTTTTATTATTTTGTCTTTGATCATGTTGTAAACAAAATTTTAAATTCCAGATACTCTAAATAAGGGGAAAAAACCCAAATGACCTATTTTTGAAGATTTATGTTCCTTCTCTTAAAAGGTTTCTAGGGGTACCTGGGTTGCTCAGTTGATTAAACGTTTGCCTTTGGCTCAGGTCATGATCCCAGGTCCTAAGATTGAACCTTGTGTCAGGCTTTCTGCTTACCAGGATGTCTGCTTCTCTCTTCTTCTCCCTCTTCCACTCCTCACTGCTCATTCTCTCTCTCTCAATCTCTCTCTCTCTCTCAAATAAATAATAAAATCTTAAAAAAAATAAAAGGTTTTTAATTTCCTATTACATCATATATAAATGAATATATAAATATATAGATAATATATATTTCAGAAAAATATTGATAAAATAATGAAAAGTTTTCTAGAGCTGTAAACTAGAAACCTAGAAGTCACTCCTGGACACCTTCATTTTCATTTTTCCCATATTCAATGCATCAATAGTTTCTATCAATTTGATCTTCTAAATATTCATTACATCTGTCTGCTTCTCTCCACTACCACTTCTGTGCTTGCCTGGCCTCTCTCCTGGAATGATGAAATGACTTTTTATTATTTTCCCTGCATCTACACTTCCCAAGCAATCCATTTTACCTGTTTCAAAATATAAACAAACTTTTTCTACTTTTATTTACTTCAAGGGATTCCCACTGATCTTAGAATGAAGACCTACATTCTCAGTAGGGTGTGTGAGCACTGCATTGGCCTTGAAATCCTCTACTCAGCTGCATCTTCTGTTTTCCCCTGGTTCCCTGGGGTATAGAATCCACTTCCAGGTCCAGAAAACTTTTTTTTTTTAATTAGAAACTTTCTCACACCAGCAGGACCTTGAACCAAAATGAACATACCCTGGATGTGCATAAAGGTCCGCTGTGCACAGATAATTCTAAGAGTCGGTTTCTAGATACACAGTGTCCCTATGGATTTTTCCTGCAAAGTATCTGCCTCAAGACTGCCTGCTGGGGAAGCATCCCGCTGCTGCTTCTCTCTGTTTTCACTTTCACAATCACTCTTGCCTTACAAATGAACAAAAGAAGGTGGAACTTTTCATTCATTCTGATTCTTACTGTGGAACACTGCAGGAAAAATTAGATTCTCTGGGGCACCAAAGGAGGAACAATTCAAACTATTAGCACCAATGAAGGCTTCTTTCTCTAGTCAGGGCCGGGTATCCATTGGATGCATATTTCTGTTAAGGAAGAAAGTGGGATATTAGAAATGAGGTATTTTGGTCTGCATTGGAATGTTCTGAATTCAGATTTTTGTGGAGTGGAGCAGTAGGAGTACTAACTGGTTTTCTTTAACCACCTTACTTTGTTCACCCCCAAGTGGTATCCAGTTCTTGAGGGAAGGAGAGCAAAACACAGTGAGGGTTGGTAGAGATACTTAAGGTATCAGTATTTATTTCATACAGATGGCAAACTAGGAGAGCCTCCTGCTTTATCTATCTGTTCATCTTAATTCCTTTCTGATTTTATTATCTGTATATTTTAGAATATTCAAGTTTTATAAAAAGAGGAAAATGACCAATTTGCTCTGGATTTCATTTTTACCAGTTTCATTAATAGGAAAGACCTTGGGGATTACTCTCATTCATCTTTTCCATATCTTACTTACACAAATTCATCTTTTTCTGTATCTTAGTTACACAAATATCTCTACAAGATCCTGTTTTCAATTCTTTTGGATATATACCCAAAAGTGGAATTTTTGGATCATATGGTGGTTCTATTTTTAATTCTTTTTGAAAAAAAATTTGTTTACTAGAGAGAGAGCATGTATGCACATGTGCTGAGGGGTAGCAGAGGGACATGGAGAGAGAAAGTCAAGAAGACTCCTCCTCAATGAGCATGAGCCCATCTGGGGCTTGATCCCAAGACCCTGAGATCAGAACCTGAGCTAAAACCAAGAGTCAGATGCTTAACCAACTGCACCAAATAGGAACCCTATTTGTAATTTCTTTGAGGAAACTCCATACTGTTTTCTATAGTAGCTGCATCATTTTACATTCCCATCAATAGTGCACAGGGTTTTAATTTCTCCACATCCTTGCCAACATATGGTATTAAAAAAATTTTTTTTGTAATGGCCATCCTAACAGAGGTGAGCTGCTACTTCATTGTAGTTTTTATTTGCATTTACCTGATGATTAGTGATATTGAGCCTCTTTTCACATACCCATTGTATATTTAGATCTTCTTGGAGAGATGCCTTTGCCCATTTCTTAATTGGGTTGTCTTACGTGATGGAGTTGTAGGAGTTCCTTATATATTTTAAGTCATAACCCTTTATCAGATGTATGATTTGCAAATATTTTTTCCCATTCCACAGATTGCTTTTTGGCACTGTTAGTTGTTTCCTTTAATAAACAGAAGCTTTTTAATTTGATATAGTTCTGCTTATCCACTTTTGCTTTTGTTTCCTGTGCTTTTGCTCATCTTTGGGAATACTAACAATAGTATGTTTTGTTTAAAGTTTTTTCTCTTTGCATAGTGTATTACTTCCAAGTTGTTTTTGTTGGTTCTCTCATTTTAGTCTTTATCTTTCCTATCAAAGGATTTCCTCCACTTGATTGCTAATATTTTTTTAAGAAGGAGGGGGGCGAATTGTAAAAGCTTTAAATGGGTGGTTGGGACTGGTTGACTGTGGCATTCATAGCAGAAGAGTATGGTTTGCCTTTCCTGGGGAGACCCTTATATCAATCTCTTTAGGGTTTTTTCTCTTGTGCTTGTCAGATTCCCCAGAGAAAATTTGTCCATTCTCCTGCCTGCAGTATAAAGACTTGGCTGCCAGTATTCCAAGAGCTGATTGAATTTAGAAAATTTAAATATAATACATGGATCCATTTTGGGGTTTTGTAGTGTAATTTCCTTTCTTGCCCAGCAAGACTATTTTTAATTATTATAGCTTTATGGTATATTTTGATATCTGCCCATTTCCAATAGTCTTATAGTTATGTATTTCTATTATAAAAAAGTTGTCTTGCACTATCTTTGAAATTATAGATTCTTTGGTTGAACATGAAAATTTATAATCCAGAAGTATTATGAGTTTCTATTATAATCTCCTTTCATGTTTTGTTTGGTTGTATAAGACTCTCCAAAAAGTTTTTGTTTTGTTTTATATATTTTATAATCCATTAGTATTGTGAACATGTTAGACAATGGCATAGGAAGAGCTAGAACTTTGCTTTGTCTTTTCTTCAAAGTTTGGGCTCTTTCTCACATACTTCCCAGCCTTATCTATATCCAAAGTTCCTAAATTGAGCTGTTCACAAAATTCATGGGACGTACTTTTAAAATATCCACATGCCTAGTCCCACCTCTCAGAAATTCTTATTTGATTAGTCTAGTCTGAGCTGAAGTATTAGCATATTTTTAAAACTCTCCAGCAAAGTCTAATGTTTGAACAAATTTGAGAATCATTGCTCTGTACCAGTAATTCTCAACCTTTGCGTACAATGGAATCATTTGGAAAGCTCTTAATTAAACAAACAAATGAACAAAGAAACAAATGCATGGGCTGCATTCTATAGAAATTAATTTAGAATCTTTGAGGGTGGGGCGGGTGCTTTAACATAACAGCAGTATGTTAAAAAAATCTTCAGTTGATCCCAATAGGCAACCAAGTATAAGAACCATCAGCCCATACCCTTGGCATTCAGATGGTGGTCTGAGGACCAGCAAAATCATCATTGCCTATAAGCTTCCTAGACTTGTAGAAGCTCAATCCCAACCCCAAGTGATTAGTATGCTCCTTCAAGTTTGAAGTACGTTGCTTTTCACAATGCAATTGATAAATGTGTTCCTAAACTTTCCTGTGCATTCAACTCAATTCAGGAGTTTTAAAAAATGCTGTTGCTAAGCCTTAGACTGGATTAAATCAATTAGTATCTCCAAGAGGTGGGGCTCAGGCATAGTTACATTTTACAAGTTTAAAAGTTTTGTATTTAAAAGTCATATTTAAAAGGAGATTCTAATGTGCAGCCAAATTATAGCCATTGACCTATATATGAAGGCAATCACATTTCATATCTTCTCTCATTTAATAAAAATAACACATATACTCTCTATGTCTATCATAAATAAGAAAATATTTTAAAAAGCGGGGGGATCCCTGGGTGGCTCATCGGTTTAGCACCTGCCTTTGGCCCAGGGCGCGATCCTGGGGTCCTGGGATCGAGTCCTGCTTCGGGCTCCTGGCATGGAGCCTGCTTCTTCCTCTGCCTGTGTCTCTGCCTCTCTCTCTCTCCCTCTCTCTATGTCTATCATAAATAAACAAAATCTTAAAAAAAAAATAACACATATGTAACTCTTGTTTGAGCATTCATTTAAAAAGGGGTTGCTGTGTTCTTAACATAGTTTCAAATTATTTTTGAACAGTATTATCTTTAAAAAAAATGAAATAGGATAACTTTATCTAGCACACATGCCAAAAGTAGGCTTTCTTTACTTCTAAGAAACACAGGCAAATTGAATCTCCCTAGATTACATATGCCACACATGGAAATAAGTAATGAAAGTAACATTTGTGTTGTGCCCAAGATTATGTATCTGAGAAATCACCAAGGAGCCAACACCGATGCACACACGAGCTCGTTTTGGGTCCAAGCTATTTACAAGCTCGAGCTTGGGTCCAAGTGTACCCGACACAGCAGAGCAGGGACTTGGGCCCCGAGGTGGGTTCCAGCTTAGTTTTATGGGCTGGTCTAGGGGACCTCCAAAGGGGTGGAGGAATTTCTCAAGTTCTGTTTACATTCTGATATTGGGCTTTCAAGGGCATTGAGCTCTGTTCTCATTCTGATATGGGACTTTCTGCCACGGGTTGAGCTCTGTTCTCATTCTAATATGGGGCTTCCTGCCACTAGCTTGAGCTCTGTTCTCATTCTAATATGGGGCTTTCTAGGGTGTTAAGCTGTAAGCTGGGTTTTTTTTTTTTTTTTTTTCTGTAACTGAAGTAATGTAAATTTCAGCTCTTATTCACAGGGGCCTGGGATGGCTGTACTTGTGCTAGCCAAACTTAAGGTGGAATGGCCTTAATTTTCTTGGCCTCTACATTTCCCCCTCAGAGGAACCTAAGGAAGGACCCAATCATGGGTCCAGGTTGGTCTCAGAGTGAGCCAGGGGGAATGATTAAACCAGGATTTGAACCAACCTTGTTGCTTTCTCACTCTCATTTACATCCCAGAGAAGAAGCAACATCCTATGTTTAAGGCAGCACAGAACCCCCACCCCCCTTGTAAGAAGACTAAGTCTAATCCCCTTCTATTTTGAAGGACAATCTCAGACTAGGGAGTCTTGAAGGTGGGAAATAAGTGAGAATGGCGCAGTCTTAGCTTTAGGGGATTGCCCTTGTCTGGTTGGCTTTTCCATTCTGAAACACAGTCCTTGAGAATGGCGTGTGGGTCAGCTGGCTGGATGTGGGTGTAGTGGACCCAGGGAGTAATCCCGTCGACCTTGAGAGTGGTGGGCGTGGTCAGGATCACGATGTAGGGTCCCTTCCAGCGAGGTTGAAGTATCTGGTGTTGGTATCTCCGCACGAACACCCAGTCACCCGGCCGATATCAATGGGGGTCCAGGGGTGGCCCAGTCTCATAGAGGGCCTCAGCTTAGGCCACACCTGCTCATGGGTTCGTTGTAACATTTGGAGGGAGAAAAGGAGTTGGTGATCATCAAATTCAGCAAGCACCTCAGGTTTTAAATTGGGGATAATAGGTGGAGGGAAGACTGAACATGATCTCATAGGGGGTCAGTCCCATCTTATAGGGTGAGTTCCTCACCCTATATAGGGCAAAGGGGAGGAGAGTCATCCAGTCCCTGCCAGTCTCCAGGGCTAATTTAGTTAAGGTCTCCTTTAATTTTCTGTTCATCCTCTCTACCTGTCCTTAGCTTTGGGGCCTATATGCACAATGTAATTTCCAATCTGCCCCAAGTACTAGTTCCACTCCCAAGAAATATGATATAACCTTAAAAAATAAAAAGGCTGAAATATTAAGTGCATAGTATATCTGAAATATTTATTACAAATGCATATATCTCTTACATATGCATAGTAAGAGATTAGAAAGAAGTCAGTCAAATTATATTGTTGTGCCCAAGATTGCAAATCTGAGAAACCACCAAGGAGCCGACACCGATGCAAACACACGAGGGTTTATTTACAAGCTCGAGCCTGGGTCCAAGTATATCCGACACAGCAGAGCAGGGACTTGGACCCCGAGAGTAAGAGGCATAGCAGCTTTATAGGTGCCAGTGGCCAATGGGATACACAGAAAGTTGCACAGTCATGTCGGTCCACATGCAGGTGGCCAATTGAATTACACCTTACCCTATAGTATCTATTTGAGCTGGCCTATTACTTTGGTCAGAATTGGCATGCAGTTTTGGGGGGCACAAAGCAGGATTACATTGTTATGAGCCGATTTCCGATTAGGGTGTGCCCAGCGGCTTGACTAGGGTGGGGCAGCGCCTTAAGCAATAAGCAGGTTATGTGGGAGTCATACAGGAGGTGGCAGGTGTAGCACAAAATGGAGTTAGTCCTGCTCTGCTTGTCCAGGGGTAGGTGATTTTTGTTAAATTTCCTGGGTCCCACATTTATCACTGGGTTGGGACTGAGACTCACTGACTAATGTGGGGAGGGTGTATTCCAGAATGAGAAAGCATGACATTTGGAGGTAGAGTCATGGGCTTTTAAGCCCAGTTCTGAATCCTTGAGGAAGTTGCTTAATATTTCTGAATATAAACCTCATCATCTGTTCAAAACAAAAAGTACATATATGCATAATTTGTAGTTTTTAGACCATTTGTGAACTAAAATATGTAAAAGAATCCAGTCTAATTCCTGGCTCATGGAAGGAGCTGAACAAATATTAAAACTTTTAACTTTACATATTTTTTTATATTTTCCAAGTTTCCTACCAGTGAGCTCGTAATTGATTTTTGGAATTGGAAAATTTTCTGAATGCTAATTACCCTTTTCCTCTCTGCTTTCCATTGCACCTAACTTAAAACAAGCAAAACGTCACCTATACCTTGATTCCATTAATATTAGTTAACAGCCCAGTAAAGGAAAACAACAACACATAAGTCAACTTATATTAGTGCTTATATGTTGGCTAAATCTATTAAGTCTCTGGAAATCTATGATTTAAAAGACTTTGCTTATGTCTGCCCTGTAAGCCTTGCAGAGATGAATCCAGGTCTGTTATCTGATCCAATCTTAGCAGGAAAACCAGCAGTTTCTCGGTCACAGTCTGTGCCGTTTCATGTTTGGTGAGAAATACCTCTGTCCATCCTGAAAAAGTATCTACAAACACTAGTATATACCTGTATCCATATTTTCCAGGTTTTACCTCAGTCAAGTCCACTTCCCAGTAGGCTCCTGGGCAATCCCCTCAGAGCCGGGTGCTCGGGTTAGATCCATGGGCGGAGGCATTAGTTAACTGGCATGCATGGCAGCTTGCCACAATCTGCTCTATCTTTGCTCAAGAGTCTTTAATAGTGATCTTTGCATGTCCTGTGAGGTCTTCCATCTTCCTTGTTCCCATAGGAGTACTCTGATGCATTTTGGATAGGACTCATCGTCCTAGTTCCTCAGGCAGGATGATGCTAGAGTCTGTGGCCCTCCACCAGCCACGCAAGCACTGGGTCACAGGCAAGTGTTTGATCCAGTATAAGTCAGCATCAGTATAGGTGGGGGTGTCTGGCAGGGTCGGTGCCCTGGATCAGGTCTCCATTTCCATGGTTACGGCTGCCCCCACATATCTGATTCCTTCTCTGATGAAATTGCTGCCATCCATGTACCAGGTGGCATCTGCATTCGGCAGTGGCTGGCCCTGGAGATCAGCTCTGGTTCCATGCACCCGGGCCAAAATTTCTTGACAGTCATGCAGAGGGGGGTCCCAGTCTGAGTTAGGGAGATGAGAGGCATGGGGTATAGGCAGACCCTGACAGGGTTTGCCCCTGGCTTTAGTTCTATGTATATGGCCGGTCGGTGTGGGCCAGCCCAATTGCCCCAGTTTCTGCCCATGCTTGGGGAAATTCCTGTAGCCAACGGTCAATGTCAGTCATTGGGGCTGAGAGTGTTTGGTGGAGATGATATTCGTCTTCTAAACTCTGGACAAGCACCTGAATCAGATGCCCCTCCTTGTTTAGGATTTTTGCCCCTTCGGGGTGGAAGCGAATTTGTGCCCCCATCTTGGTGAGCAAATCCTGACCTAACAACGGGTAGGGACACTCAGGGGTGACCATGAAGGAATGGGATACCGAGCCCATGCCGAGATCCACAGTTCTTCGGGTAGTCCATGAGTACTGTTTGGTGCCCATGGCTCCTTGCACCCATGAAGTCTTGCTTGCCAATTTCCCTTGGGGTTGTAATAAAACCGAATGTTGAGCCCCACTGTCAGGGCTCCACTGTTAGGAATTCAACGGGTTGCCCCCCACTCTGAGAGTTACCGTGGGCTCCGGGAGGGGTGCTGAACCCCTACTCCCCTAGTCATCCAGGTCCTCCATTTCCAAGATCTTGGAAAGGGCCTTAGATCTTTTGTTAGGGCGCTCTTTCACCCAGTGGCCCTTTTCTTTGCAAAAAGCACATTGGTTTTTATTCAGCTTAGGGCGCTCCCGATGGGAACCAGGGCCATCCTCCTTACCTGTCCCTGAAGCCAGCTTCTTGAGGTGCCTCCGTCTTTCCCATGGGTCATCCATGGTTGTGGCCAGCAGGATCTTGGCCAGGTTTCGGGTCTGCTGGTCACTTAGTTTGGTTTGTTGTTCTTCTGGACTTTCTCTATTATTATAGACTCTTTCTGCTACTATTACTACTTCCTGCAAGCTCTTCTTTCCTAGTCTCTCTACTCTTTGCAATTTCTTTTTAATGTCCCGAGTGGCCTGGTTAACAAAAGCCATGATGATTGTGGCCTTTGTTTCCGGGGCTTCTGGGTTTATAGGGTGTACTGCCTAAAAGCCTCTATGATTCTAAGAAGGCTGCTGGACTCTCATCCTTACCCTGTCTCACATCATAGACCTTGGCCAGATTGGCCGGCTTGTGTGCGGCAGCCTGGAGACCAGCCAGTAGAGTCTGGCGGTGGACCCGGAGTCTTTCCTTACCTTCAGCAGAGTTGTGGTCCCAGGTGGGGCGGGATAAGGGGAAGGCAGCGTTTATGAGGTCTGGGTTTTGAGTCGGCTGTCTGTCCTCTCCCAGGACAGACTTCTGGGCTTCCACCTGAATTTGTTCTCTCTCTTCGGTGGTGAAGAGAACCTGCAAGAGCTGTTGGCAGTCATCCCAAGTAGGCTGGTGGGTAAAGAGAACAGTACCTAAAAGCCCGATTAGATCTCTCAGATTATCAGAGAACTTTGCATTTTGGGTTTTCCAATTATATAAATCACTGGTGGAGAACAGGCAATATAACATTAGCTGTCTGCCAGTCTCATTGGGGGGCCCCATGGCACGGAGAGGAAGGGCAGTGGAGTCAGCCGGCCCGCATTTGGAGGTGGGGCTGCCCAGTGGGTCCGACTGCGTGTCCCCGCTGCCAGCCAGCACACAGGGACTCCCTCGTCAGGGAGGGGGGTCGCCCCTTCTGCAGCCCCAGGAGCCTCCAATGGGGGGGGGGGGTGGAAGGGGGAGGGGGTGCCCGGCAGGGCGGCGGGAGAATCAGGTCCTCCGGGGAGGAATCCTGGAAGACCGGATAAAGGGGCGCTTGGGGCGTAGAGTCGGTCTCCTTCTCGGCTTTCCGCAGGGCTAGAATCTTGGTGGGTCCTGCTTTGGGGGGTAAAAATGGTTTTAGCCAAGGAGGGGGATTCTCGATCATGTCTTGCCAGATCAGGATATAGGGCACCTGGTCAGAGTGGTCGTCCGATTTGACCCTGGATATCACGGCCTTAACCTGTAAGATAATAGGTAGGTGAAAAGTTCCTTCTCAGGGCCATCCCATGCCAAAGGTTGGCCATTCTGACATGCAATAAATTTGAAATCTCTCTCTCCGTATGTCTATGCTCAGATTAAGAGCTCTTTCCCTAATATCCAAGAAGTGGGAAAGCATAAGAGATGGGAGTCATTTGTGTCTCCCATATTATGTCCCCAATCCACACCAAGACACAGACAGTAGACGATTAACAAGGACCCAACAACACAGACAAACATTCCAGTGTGGCCGCAGAGACGAAACAGAAAATAAACTGAAGGGCTGGCAGCCGGCCCTCCTTTCAGAGGAGGACCCCGTCCTCCCGGTGGGGGCAAGGGATGGTTCCTCAAGACCCCCGGTCAACGGCCCGCCAGTGCATCCACCTAAGCCAATGCCGACCCAATACAGATTGGAATTCCTCAGGTAAAAGTACTGTTTAGAGTTCTCAGAATATGTGCGCAAAAGGTGGAAAAAGTTGAGTGCGCTCACCAAGCGTGAAACCCTCCGGATGGGGTCCTGGGGGTTTCTCGGATCCCGGATGAGCCCCCACATGTTGTGCCCAAGATTACATATCTGAGAAACCATCAAGATGCTGACGCCTATACAAACACACCAGAGTTTATTTATAAGCTCGAGCTTGGGCCCAAGTCCCTGCACCGCTGTGTCCGGTATACTTGGACCCAAGCTCGAGCTTGTAAATAAGCCCCTCGTGTGTTTGCATGGGTGTCAGCTCCTTGGTGGTTTCTCAGATACATAATCTTGGGTGCAACAATTTGAAGCTCAACTAATATGTGCTGAGATTATTTGCATTTTGAAGGAGTCAACAGGCCACCTTGTGGACCCACATGACCTATCAGAGATCTCATTTTCAGGCCCCCTATGCTAGATTATAGATGCTTCACAAGCTGGAATACTTATTTGATTGCTGTATTTTAATTCATAGAATGACATTGTTGATTGAATGCCCTAAGCCAAGTAAATGAGCCACTTATTTTAGACACTTGTTCACATTCATAAAAACAACAAATAATATTATCTTGATCAAGGCCTTCCTAAGAAATAGTGATTAAAAGATATCTGGTGTTTGTGTGCATTTCTTTCCAAGAGGAGGAAGAAACTGATTTGCTTTTGATGAACCTGTATTGCCTACAAATTGATGGCCACAGATTTCCTACTTTATTAATTGTCCCAGCAATTTAGCCAGCAATGATTTATATGAAATATTCCCTCTTGTTGCAGGCTCTACAGTTAGCTAATTGATTGCTATATGAATTATGCATCCTAAGCCAAATGCAAGGGTGCATGAAAGATGCGGCCAAGGTCATTTTCCACCAAAGAGAACTACAGTGACTAAATCCCTTTTTAAGACAGACTTTATTGCTTTAATTTTGCAGCTTTCTTCATGTATACATCAAATCCAGAGTAATGTGCAAACTCTAAAGTTACACTTTTTAATTTATAAAAAGATGCAAGCACCTACAGTTCAATGTTCTGCAGCCTGACAGGGGCTGTAATTTAATTAATTTGGTATAGCTAAGGAAAGAACCAGAAATGGCATACAGGTGCTTTTCATCTGATTCCAAAATATGCCAAATCCCATCAGATTTTACTATAGTTTATTAACACTCAAAAGTGACTGCTCCAAAAATAAGAACTTTGATTAGATGAAAGGACATGCTGGGACTAAGTACAAAATATTTGGCATTTCAGCAGATGATGGGCAGTTTTGAAAAGTTACAATCAGTTACCATTTATTAATATTAAGTGATGTAAATGATGTATACATTCTAGAGTATGTATAAAGAAGAATGATTCTTTACTAAAGCTTTCAGAATTAAAGCAATCAAGTTGGAATAATGAAACGATCTTGAGTTTGATGTCTTAGGGGCTTAGTTTGGATTATTGCTTAGCCATTTATTAGTTGTATGACTTTAGGCTAAAATTTAATGAACCCTTCTAGACCTCAGTTTCCTTATGCAAAAATGGGCATAAGACTTTATTTGCATAGCTATTGTAAAGACTGTAAGAATTAGTGAAATCAGTAACTTAGCCTTAGACTAGACCTTAGACCTTAGCCAAGTAAATTGTATACTTATACAATAGAGCATATTACTGGCCCCTTTAGCATTCCTTGAATTACAAGTTGCATGTGAAGTTTGTAAAGAGGCCTTCCAATTTGTTATTACAATCAGCCCCAAATGGCCATGGGATCACATTATTTTATACCTCCTAAACCAAATAGTTTCTGATAGGAATGCTCTATGTGCCTAGAGAATTCAGGCATTAACAATCCACATTAAAATACGTGTTTCAGGACAAACTATCGGTACCAAACCACACTTAGACTTTGCTGGATAGAATGCATGCTATGATTACACATCAGGGGTACCTCACAAGAAAGGAATCCATCACAATCCCTTCAGACCAGTACTTCCTGCCTTAATGCACATAGCAATCAGCTGGGGACCTTGTTAAATTGCTAATTATTGTTCAGCAAATTTGGGTTGGGGCCTGAGATTCTGTAGTTCTAAGAAGCTTTCTGGTGACATAGTACATTTGATTCATGGACCATAATTTGAGTTTCAAGTCTGAGGGCTTTTAAAACCTGCCTGCACATGAGATTCACCTAAAGATGTTTTTTAAAACTAATGATGCCTGGGATCTTCCTCAGATCAGTTGAATCTCTGTGATTGAAGCCCTTCTTCAGACCTATTGAATCTCTGCGGTTGAAGCCCTGGCTTAGATAATTTTTAAAGGTTCCCTGAGCGATCTTTACTTGTAGAGCCATAGTTGAGAACTAGCATTTTAGACATAAGGGAAATGCTTCCATCAATTGTATCAGATGATATTTTTTAAATCACATGTTGGTAAAGCCCAGGCTGTAGAACATAAAGAGCCCAGGACCCATGCTTCTGAATATACAATATGTGCAACAAGGCTCCTCCTGGTCACAGCAAAGTTCTCTGCACACTTTCCACATCCTCAGTCAGGAAGAATGGTGTAGTCACGATAGCTTCTCACCAGGCCATGAGACAGAGTCAAACTGTCAAACTCCATCCCTTCCTTATAAAAATATTATCACACTATTGATAATTCTGGAGCTGTGCTTTGGACCTGGAGTGGAAAGAAATGCCACATAGCATTGAAGAATTATAATATTAGCAGATTTTACCTACAGAGTAACATGTACACCATGATAAGGAAGTTTTGTTGATATCAGTTCTACTCACAACTACCAATGATATCATGTTTTTTATATATCATGCTTTTAAAATTGGTACCTACCTATAATGTTCTCTACAAGTGAACTCTACTTTTCCTAAATTCTAAATTCCCACAGTAAGTTTCTCTTCTTACTTATTATATTTTGAACATTATAAATTCTATTCAGTATCTGGTTTCTGTTATGGTGACATCTGCATCAAATCAGCTGGAGGTTTATAAGACAATATTGTTATGGCTATTCCTCATAGTTCCTGGTTCAGTAGGTCTGGGGTGAGGTCCAAGAAATGACATTCCTCACACATTACTGGGAGATGTTCTTAGATATTGGTTCAGGACCCCCTCTCTTTTGAGAACTACCACTTTTTTATTTCATGATCTCCATGGGAAGAAATATTGTGCCTGTAGATTCTCTATTTTACCACCAGGCCTAGTGCCATGAACAAATATCTTTTAAATAAAAAGTGAGAGCTAAGCCCTATTTTATTTATAGTGAAAACATGTATGGAACACTGGAAAATTTCCTCCAGCCCATTAAGGTTAATACTTGCTAAAGAAGCTCAAAAAATAACATTGAATTAGAGATCTCTGCTATTGTGGACTAGAGTCCACAGAGTGTTGGGGGGCACTTCCTATGAATGTTTTTTTTTTTTTTTCTCCTGAGCCACTGTTTTATGGTAATGAAATCAGCATGATATCAACAGGTTGATTGGCTGTTAAGCTTCCATTCAAGGTGTCTTGAAACAGCAGAACCAACAGAATTTTCTCCTTCAGGACCATCTGCTTTCAATTTTGTAGTTGAACATCTTGAAGACTCACCAGGTGCCACAAGAGAAGGAGACTAAAAGTAGAACATACCGTCATAGCAAATAATGTTCCTGTTATTGTCAAAGTACTATAGGGATTACTAAATATTAGCATTCTCTTACAGCCTAAAAATATTAGTGCTTTGGTTCAATATTACTGCTTTATAATTTAAAAAAATTTTTTATATTCACACTAATGTCTTAAGGCAAATTTTCTCAGACTAGGTTTTGAAGCAGTAAGGAGCTGTTACACTGATACTTACTGCTTTTTAACTCACATACTATTTGTTTATTTAAGATTTTATTCATTTGAGAAAGAGAGAGAGCATGCACAAGTTAGGGGAGGGGCAGGAGAGAGAGAGAAGCGGACTCCCCACTGGGCAGGGAACCTGATATAGGGTTTGATCCAAGAACCCTGAGATCATGACCTGAGCCAAAGGCAGAGGCTTAACTGACTGAGTCACCTAGGCACCCCCAGACCACATATTTATTTAATTATCATTATTAAATATCCATTTTTGTAGAGATTTTCTGATCAGAAGGTTTGGTTCTTGCCCTTTGAGAACTCAATCCAAACTTGGGAAAACAACATATGAATGTAAAGGCTAAAGAACTATAAGAAAAGATGAAAATCTTGCTATTTGCAACAACATGAATGGACCTTGAGCATTATGTTAAGTGAAATTAGACAAAGAAGATCAAATATTGTGTAATCTGACTTATATGTAGAATCTAAAACAAACAACGCCTAAGCTCATACATACAGACAAGAGATAGGTAGTGACCAGAAAAGAGGGGACAGAGGGTAGGCAAAATGGGTGATTGGGGTTAAAATGTACAAACTTCCATTTATAAAATAAGTTATGGGAATATAATGTACAGCATGGTGGCTATAGTTAATACTGTTTTGTATATTGAAAGTTTCTAAGAGAGTAGACCTTAAAAATACTCATCTCAAGGAAAAAAATTGTAATTGCATATAGTGATGGATGTTAACTAGACTTATTGTGATCATTTTGCAGTATACACAAATATCAAATCATTATGTTTTATTACAATGAATACAATGTTATGTGTCAATTATGTCTGTTTTAAAAATTAAAAAAAAATCATTGGGAAATACAGTGAATCAGCACAAAAGTCAACAAACATGTATTTTAGCTGAGGCTCTACTGATCTAAAGACAGTATTTATGTATATTAGAGACCTGGTAACTTTCTTGCCTGGAAGACCAAGACTGGAAATGTAGGGATATGTTTTGTATAGTAAATTTTAGAATCAGAGCTAGAATTGAGGAGTAGAAGGTACTGGGAGACATTTCATTTAATATATGAAATCATTATCTAAAAAATATTATTGCTTTTATAGCAATAGCTATTCTAAGTGTATTGATACCAGTATTAACATTGTTTTCATGCATATTAACTAATATATAGAAATCCACTTTACACATCAGAGGTACATGGTGGAGGAGATTTCTGCTTTAGTTTGATATTGTACTAGATGATTATTGATGTCTATCTTTACTCTTAAATCCTGTAATCAAATAATCTGGATTTGATAGGTTTCCTTCATTTATTGAACTGTTGATATCATTATATTGCTACTTATTTGAGTTTGCCTATATTACAAACCATGATGCAGCAAATTAAGTTTTAACCTGTTGCTGAAATCCACATTTATAAAGAATATAGACTGATTCATAATATGGAAAATGATTATGGCAGCTCCAGTCTTTACAGTGGCTATAGTCTATCCAGATTGTCATGTATAATCAGAGAAATAGCTTTAGGGAAACCCGAAATCATATTTACAACTAAATTACTTTGTATAATGGAATCTGGTACTGTCAAACATGATTTGACCAACAATAGGGCAATTTAAAAAGTGTAAGTGAAATAGATTTGCCAATTAGATATAGCACTCTATAAATGTGGAGAACTGATCCTGAGAAACTAACAAGTATCTGGAGAACTCAATAATCACTTTAAAAAGTAATCAAGGCATGTAATTCCATCTGAGTTTTCATATCATGGGGAAAATTGTCTGAATCAAGAGAAAGAACATAGAGATTTCAATTCATCTTTGATACTACTTAATTAATTTTGTTACCATGTTGCTATAAATATCATACCATTTTCTATAGCCTGTTGATTATCATCATTTTGAAATCTTATCCAGGATTAGGTAAAAGAAATAAGAATAATTTATAGCTTTTTTCTTTTAATATAATGTAACTTAATAATTACAAATGAGTTGGGGGAGTTAAACTTATTTGATGTTCTAAATTAGGAGTATAGGAAGAGATGATGTGAGTCTGGATGGTCTTTTGTTAGTAACTTTTATTTATACTTGAGAAATCAATCCATAATCCCATCCATTCTGTAAGGAACACTACACCAGTGCAAACTAATTAAAATTAAAACTCTCTCTACGGAAGCAGAAATTTATAGTGAATATTTAACAAAGTCAAATACAGCTAGTGAGATGTTGTAGGGCTAATTCTGGTAGCTACAGAGTTAAGTGGGGCCACATTTTCAACCCAAATGAGTCACAAAGATATTTAGAATTCAATTTATAAAAACTTAAATTGATTTTTTATTCTTTCATATGTATCTTTTCTAAACTCAATCACCTTAAAATTTTCCTCTTAGTCTATTTGTATGTTACTACTACTTATGCGAAAAGTGAGTATGAAAATAGAGATTCTGATAGAATCCAAAAAGACTCATTAGAAAATCATTAAGAGGGATCCCTGGGTGGCGCAGCGGTTTGGCGCCTGCCTCTGGCCCGGGGCGCGATCCTGGAGACCCGGGATCGAATCCCACGTCGGGCTCCCAGTGCATGGAGCCTGCTTCTCCCTCTGCCTGTGTCTCTGCCTCTCTCTCTCTGTGACTATCATAAATAAATAAAAATAAATCTTAAAAAAAGAAAATCATTAAGAGATCTTGTATACCAATATTTATCTTGAAATTATATCTACTTAAGATTTCTCAGAGTACTTAAGTATCAACCTGAAAACAGAGAAAAATCAGTTCAGAGCCAATAATAGTTATTGTTTTCATTCTGATCTTTTAACAAGTAGTATGTTAAATTTATAGAAAGATGCCAAAAGGTTTTATAACAGGAGAAAATACTATTTAACTGCTGAAAATTGGCAAAATTAGATGCATCAAAATAGGAAGAATAAATTATCATAAACATAAATGTCCACATTTTCCCAAATCTGTAGCTTTTAAATTTTAGAAACTTTTTCTAAAGTGCATGTTGTGTAACACCAGTCCTTGGAGATGCTACACTACAAAATAAATTTTGTAGGAAAATAACTTCTAAAGATACAGAAAGATCTATCTCTCTTTTATATGAGAATGCATATTAGATAAAGTTCAGAGAAATCCCCCCAAAATGTTTATTACAGCATTTGCAAAATTTATTTGGCCACAAACCATTCCCTTTCTTTTTTAAAAAAATTTATTTATTTATTCATCAGAGACACAGAGAGAGAGAGAGGCAGAGACACAGGCAGAGGGAGAAGCAGGCTTCATGCAGGGAGCCTACATGGGACTCGATCCCAGGTCCCCAGGATCACGCCCAGGGCTGAAGGCAGCGCTAAACCGCTGAGCCATCTTGGCTGCCCTCCCTTTCTTTTTTCAAGTAACATATCCACCATCTAGTCCAAAGATAATTTGGCACAAAAACAAAAATATATATCAGAATAAGATTTTCAGAAAAAAATTCAAAATTATAATTAGTTCCAGAAAAATTTTAACTATTGTAATTGTTGGACTGACTAAAAGGCAACTGTGCTTATACTAGTAAAAGGAGCAAAAAGCATAAAGATATTTTGGAACCAGTAAACTATGAAAAGTGACTTGAAATAGTAGAATAGAATAGTAGATTTGAAAAGTAAATAGAGTATTTATAAATGAAATTCAAACTATCCATAGTTAAATATAATGGATGCTTTACAGGCAGATTTGAGGGCTGAAGAATGAATTAGGGAAATAAGACATAAGAATTATACAGAGTGCAGTGCAGAGAGTTGAAATAAAAAATACAGAAGAGTGGATAGGATGAGAGGGTCTAATACAATTTTGTAAGAACACAGAATCAAGGAGTGAGAGATTTGGAAAAGGCAATATTTGAAGGCCTAATAAGCTAAAAAATCTCTATAAATACTAAATGACATGAATTCATAGATTAAAGACCTAGAAATGCCAAGTAGAGTAAGTAAAAAATAACATTCAGGTACATTGTAGTGAAACTCCAAAAAAACAAAATACCAGAAGAAAATTGTAAAAGAAGCCACAGATGAAATGGAGAGAGGAAATATTATCTTCAAAGAGTGACAGACTGATGCTTAAGTTCTCAAAAAGATCAATGGAAACCTACCAAACTAAACCAAAAAAAAAAAAAAAAAAAAAAAAAAAAAAACCAACCCTGTAGGATAGCATCTTTGAGTACAAGAAGAAATCACAGCCAATATAAAATTTAATTATAAATCTAAATAAACTATCATAAGTGAAAATTAACATATTTTTAGACAAATACTAAAATAATTCTAAGGGATATAATTCAAGCAGAGGGAATAATGTTTTATTTAAATACACAGATCATTAGAATGTCAAAAACAAATTTAAATGCTATTTACAAGAGACACAGCTAAAATATAATGATATAAAAAATTAAATGACGAAAATACATATACTATGCAAATACTAGCACCAAAAATAGTAGAGCTATATCAATATCATAAATAATAGATTTTAAGGCAAAATCATTATTATAAAGAATGCTATTTTATAATGACAAAGAATTTAATTCTTAAAGTACAGACTTTGTTTCTGTGGTTAATGTAAATATGTGTATGAATTTATAGAATTATATGAAGAATTAAATAGATCCAAAATAATAGTGAAACATCTTATCATGACTTTCAGCCACTGAAAGTGACAAGGAGATAACATGTTTTTTTTTTTTTAAATATCCATGGATCATTTACAAATTTTGAGCAATTTGAGCATATTGTGAGTAATAAAGCAAATTTCAACAAATTCCAAATGACTTATATAGACTGTGTCCTCTGATTATAATATAATGAAGCCAGAAGTCAATAAATTGAAAGACAACTGGGGAAAGTATCTTTGGAAATTAAGAATTTGCTCTGTAACAACCCATATATTTAAAAAAATTTATAAGGAGCTAAGCATCCTTCTTAAGACATTAGAAATAGAACAACAAAGCAGTCAAATATATTAGAAAAATAATTGTAAGTGTTCATGAAGAGGAAAGTAAATATATGATATAGAGGATTGGCAAAGACACAAATATAGTTCTTGGAAAAGCTAACATAAGTGATAAGTGCATGATGAGAGTAATCAGAGGATGAGAAGAATGAGAGAGAAAGAATAGAGAGGAAGAATCTTTCCTGATATCAAGGAAGAAAGAACATCACCTTAGATACTATTTATGTTAAAAATTAATAATATTCAACTATAAAAAAACTTTGACAATAGATAATTTAAACTCAGAAAATATAAAGCATACTCATGAATAATTAGAAAACACAAGTAGATCTGTTACCTTGGAAGAAATTGAATAAGTAGTAAAAATTATAACACAAAGAAATTTGGTGCAGATGATTTCAAAAGACATTTACAAACACTCACAAGTGAGCTAATTCTCTTTTTTTCCCCTAAGTTTTTATTTTAATTCCAGTTAGTCAACATACAGTGTTATACTGGCTTCAGGTGTACAATATAGTGATTCAACAATTCCATATGTCACAAGTGTTCTCCTGGTTCACATCACAACAAGTGCACTCTTTAATCCCCATCATCTATTTAACCCATCTCCCCACCAACTTCCTCTCTGGTAACCATTGTTTGTTTTCTATAGTTAAGTCTGTTTCTTAATTTGGCTCTCTCTCTTTTCAAATTTTCCCTTTTCTCATTTGTTTTGTTTCTTAAATTCTGCATATGAGTGAAATCATATGGTATTTGTCTTTCTCTGATTTATTTCACTTAGTGTTATACTCTAGCTCCATCCCTGTTGTTGCAAATGGCAAGATTTCATTCTTTTTTGTGGTTGAACAATATTCTATTGTATATTTATACATACATAGATACACACACACACACACACACATACACATACACACACTAAATCTTCTTTATCCATTCATCAATCAATCACTGGACACTTGGGCTGCTTCCATAATTTGGCTATTGCAAATAATGCTGCTCTAAACACAGGGAGGGTGCATGTATCCCTTTGAATTAGTATTTTTGTATTCTTTGGGTAAATACCCAGTAGTGTTATTGCTGGTTCATATATGGCAGTTCTATTTTTAACCTTTTGAGGAATCTCCATACTCTTTTCCATGGTGGCTGCACCAATTGCATTTCATCAACAATGTAAGAGGGTTTCTTTTTCTCCACATCCTCACCAACACTTGTTGTTTCTAGTGCTATAGATTTTAGTAATTCTGACAGGTGTGAGGTGATATCTCATTGTAATTTTGATTTGCATTTCCCTGATGATGAGCATCTTTTCATGTGTCTGTTGACCATCTGTATGTCTTCTTTGGAGAAATGTCTGGTCACGTCTTCTGCCCATTTTTAAAATGAGTTATTTGGTTTTTGGGTGTTGAATTTTATAAGTTCTTTATATATTTTGGTATCTGACCCTTTATCAGATATGTCATTTACAAAATGATATTATGTAGGTTGCCTTTTAGTTTTGTGGCTTATTTCATTCACTGTGCAAAAGCTTTTCATTTTGATATAGTCCCAATACTGTATTTTTGCTTTTGTTTCTGTTGCCTCAGGAAACATATCTAGAAAAAAAGTTGCTGCAGCCAATGTCAGAGAAGTTAGTGTTCTCTTCTAGGATTCTTATGGTTTCAGGTCTTACATTTAGGTCTTTAATTCATTTTAATTGTTTTCTTTTGTACAGTGTAAAAAAAGTGGTCCAAGTTCTATCTTTTGCATGTTGCTGTCCAGTTTTCCCAACACCATTTATGGAAGAAACTGTCTTTTTTCCCACTGGATATTCTTTCCTGTTTTGTCAAAGATTAGTTTGCCATATAGTTGTGGGTTTATTTCTTGGTTTTCTATTCTGTTCTATTGATCTATGTGTCTATTTTTGTGCAAGTACCATGTTGTTTTGATTACTACAGCTTTGTAATATAACTTGAAATCTTAAATTGCGATGTTTCTAGCTTTGCTTTTCATTTTCAAGATTGTTTTGGCTATTCAGGGTCTTCTGTGGTTCCATACAAATTTTGGGATTGTTTGTTCTAGTTCTGTGAAAAAAACTGCTGACATTTTGATAGCGATTGCATTAAATGTATAGATTGCTTTGAGTAGTACAGGCATTTTAATAATATTTATTATTGTTGTTGGAATGACCTTCCATTTCTTTATGTCATCTTCAGTTTTTCTTATCAGCATTATATGACTTTCAGGTCATATACAGGTCTTTCAACTCTTTGGTGATATATATATATATATATATATATATATATTGCAATTGTAAATGGTATTGTTTTCTTAATTTCTCTTTCTGCTGCTTTATTATTGGTGTATAAAAAGTCCAATGCATTTCTATACATTGGTTTTGTATCCTGTGACTACTGAATTCATTTATCAGTTCTAGTATTTTTTTTTTTTTTTTTTTGGTGGAGACTTGTGGGTTTTCTATATAGTATCATGTCCTCTGCAAATAAGAATTTTGTCTTTTCCTCAGTGAGTTGGATGCTTTTTGGTTGTCTGATTGCTTTGGTTAGGACTTTGGTACCATGCTGAATAAACGTTGTGAGAGTGGACATGCTTGTCTTGTCTCTGACCTTAGGTGAAAAGCTCTCACCTTTCACCCATAAACATGATGTTAGTTGTGGGAACAGCAGCTGCTGGTAAGGATGTGTACTAGTAGTACAATTTCTGGGTCATAGGGTAGTCCCATTTTAATTTCTTGAGGAACTATCATACTGTTTTCTAGAGTGGCTGCACCAGCTTGCATTCCCACCAACAGTTTAAGAGGGTTCCCCTTACTCTTAATGATAGACAACAAACTGAAGGTGGAGGGAGGTGGGTGGAGAATGGGCTAAATGGGTGATGGGTATTAGGGCGCATGTTATGATGAGCACTAGGTATTATATGTAAGTGGTGAATCTCTAAATTCTATTCCTAAAGCCAATGTTACACTATATGTTAACTAACTAGAATTTAAATAAAAATTTGGAGGGGAAAAAAATGAAAACATATTGAACAACTTGACACCTGAAACCTGAGAAGTACTACCTCAGCCAGGTGATAAAGGTTAGTATCAACAGTGAAAATTTACATTGATAGCATGTTTTTTTTTTGTTATGATATGATGAAATGGCACTTTACTTTATGATATTCCTCCCAAAAGCTACAAACCCAATTTTATCATGATAAAAATGTAAGGCAAATTCCAGTAGAGGGGCATCCTACAAAAACATTTGACAAGTACTGACCTCAAAACTGTCAAGGTCACTGAAAACTTAAGAGAAGTCTCAGCAAGTGTTACAGCCAAAAAGAGCCTAAGGAGAAATGACAAACAAATGTAATATAGTGTCCTGGATGATATCATGGAACAAATACATCAGGTAAAATTTAAACAAATATGATTAAACTAAGACTTCTATAAAGTATAAATAAATAAATAAATAAATAAATAAATAAATAAATAAATAAATAAATAAGTAAGTAAGTAAGTTTGGTAGAACATTGTCTGTGAAGCCATCTGATTCTAGACTTCTGTTTTTGGGGAGTTTTTTGATTACTGATTCAGTTTCTTTGCTGATTATCCATCTGTTTAAGTTTTCTATCTCTTCCTATTTCAATTTTGGCCGTGTATATGTTTCTAGGAATTTATCCATGTCTTCTAGGTTGTCCAATTTATTGGCGTATAGTTTTTCATAATATTCTCTTATAATTGTATTTCTAAGATGTTGGTTGTTACTTCTCCTTTCTCATTTGTGATTTTATTTGAATGCTTTTTCTTTTCTTCTTATAGGTTTGGCTATAGGTTTATCAATATTATTAATTTTTTCAAAGAATTAGCTACCGATTTAATTGATCTGTTCTATTGTTTTTTTAAGTTTCTGTGTCATTTATTTTTGTTCTAATCTTTATTATTTCCTTCCTTCTGCTGGATTTAGGTTATGGTTGGTGTTCTTTTTCTGGGTCCTGTAGGCATAAGATTAGATTGTTTATTTGAGATTTTTCTTGTTTCTTGAGGTAAGCCTGTATTGCTATAAACTTTCCTCTTTTTCCTCCACTTTTGCTGAATCCCAAAAGTAATGGTGTTTTCATTTTCATCTATTTCCATGTGTGTTTTTATTTCTTCTTTGATTTCCGGGTCGACCCATTGTTTACATCTGTTTATATCATTTTTTCTTGTGGTTGAGTTCTAGTTTCATAGTGTTATATTCAAAAAAAGATTCATGGTATGTCTTTGATCTTCTTGAATTCATTGAGACTTATTTTGTGGCCTAAATGTGATCTGTTCTGAAAAGTGTCCATGTGTACTTGAAAAGATTCTTTATTCTTCAGTTTTAGGATGGAATGTTCTGAATATATCTGTTAAACCCATCTGTTCCAATGTGTCATTCAAAGCCATTGTTTCCTTGATGATATCTATTTAGATGATCTGTCCATTGATATAAGTGGGTGTTAAAGTCCTATTACTACAACTGTTCTTGTATTCTTATCAATTAGTTTCTTTCTGTTTTTTATTAACTGTTTTATGTATTTTGGTGTTTCATGTTGGGTGCATCAATATATATAATTCTTATATCTTGTTGGATTGTCCCCTTTATTATTACATGCTGTCCTTTTCTCTTATTACAGTCTTTTGTTTTAAAGTCTATTTTGTTCAATATAAATATTGTACTCCAGCTTTCTTTTGACATCCATTTGCATGAGTTTCTTCATCTTCTTACTTCCAATCTTCAGATATTTTTAAGTCTAAAATGAATCTCTTGTAGGCAGCATGTAGATGGGTCTTGGCTTCTGTTTATCCATTCTGTCTCCCTATGTCTTTTGATTAGTGCATTTAGTCCATTTACATTTGAAGTAATTATTGATAGATATGTATTGCCATTTTATTATTTGTCTTATGGTTGTTTCTGAAGATTTTATCTGATTCTTTCTTGTCTTTCTTTCATGGTGTGCTGATTTTCTTTGTGATATATTTGGATTGCTTTCTTCTTATTCTTTGCATATATATTAGTGGTTTCTGATATTTGGTTACCATTAGGTTTGTATATGACTTCTGCATATATAAATCTCTATTAAGTTGATGGTCATTTAAATTTGAATTCATTTGTTACTCCTTTCCTTCCCACATTTTAGGTGTATGGTATCATATTTTATATCTTTTTATATTGTGAGTTCTTTGGTTGTTTACAGAAATAATCATTTTTACTGCTTTTGTGTTTTCTGCCTTCAAACTGTCACCTTCAGTTTCTTTTTTCCACTCAGAGAATCCCCTTTTATTTTTCTTGCAGGTGTTCATTTAGTGTCATGAACCCCTTTAGTTTTTATTTGTCTGGGAAACTCTTTATCTCTCCTATTCTGAATGTTAGCCTTGCTGGATAAAGTATTCTTGGCTGCAGGTTTTTTTGTTTTTTTGTTTTTTTGTTTTTTTTTTTTTCCCATTTAGCACTTTGAATATATCATGCCTCTCCTTTCTGGCTTGAAAAAGTCCTGTGGAAAAATCCCCTCCTAGCATTTTAGGGTTTCCTTTACATGTTACTGTCTTCTTTTGTCTTAGTGCTTTTAAACATTTTTCTTTGTTATTATATTTTGTAAATTTAATTACAAAATGCCTTGCTGTGGGCCTCCTTTTGGTTTTTTGGTGGAAGTTCTCTGTGCCTCCTGGATCTGGATATCTGTTCCCTTCCCTAGAATAGGGAAGTTTTCAGCTATTATTTCATCAAATAAATTTTCAGCCCCCTTTTCTCTCTCTACTTTTGGGATTCTTATAATATGAATGTTACTATATTTGATGGAGTCACTGAGTTCCCTAAGTCTTTTCTCATTTTTATAGTTCTTTTTTCCTTTCTTTTGTTCAGCTTGATTACTTTCTACTACTCTGTATTCTCGGTCATTCATTCATTCTTCTGTTTCTTCCAGTTTGCTCTTCATTCCATCAAGGGTGTTTCTCATTTCGTTTTTTGAGCCCCTTTTCTCTGCTACGTTATGCCTTTGTCATTCATGTCTTCCATTCTTTTCTCAGGTTGAGTGAGTATCCTTATAGTCATTGCTTTAAATTCTCTTTAAGGTTGTTACTTATTGGGATAAATTTCTTTGTTTTCTCATTTTGTCTACATCTTGGTACCTGTTTCTCTGTGTTAGGAAAGTCAGTTATGTCTCCTGCTCTTGAAGGTAATGACCTTATGAAGAAGAGGTGCTATAGTGTCCTGCCATGTAGTTTTTCATGTGCTCCAGGGCATGGCAATTCTGGCAATGTCTCCAATATTTGCTGCATTTGCTCTACTTTTTTTGTGTTGGCTGCTTTATCCTCCAGGCCAGTCATCTGCAGAGGCTCTCTTTGCCTGTTGTGGTAAGTGTTTGGTCCCTGGATTGAATGTGGAACATTTTGACTAGATGTGCTTTAGTCTGCTTTTGAAATGGAACGTGTTGCCACTGCCAGAGGAACCAAGGCTCTGCAAAACTCCCAAGCTGGGAGGAGAGGTGTGAGCAGGGGTTTGCTGGTCTTCTGGGGGAAGGGGACTGCTGCACTGGGACTAAGGCAAGTGAGACTGGGAAGAGCAATTCCTTTAGAGTGTAGGGGGTTGGGGGAGGGTTGGGACAGGGCTTAGTGTAAGCGAGTTGGTTAGTGACTGTAGGCATTGCAGTTCCTGCTAGTAGCCCTGTGCTTATGCTGAAAGGCTGAGAGAAAAATGGCCCCTGGAAGTTCCTTTGTTCCTGGAGGGGTCTCTCCCGAATGTTGCTTGTCTGGTAGGCACTTTAAGATGAGCAGATAACCTCCCCACTGTGCATCCCAGATACTGTTCAGATTGCTGTTTCCACACTGTATGTCTGGAAGTTGTTTGCCTGACTTCTCTCCAAGAGCATCACAATGCCCTCCAGGCTCTATCCTGGCCAAGCCAGTTGACCTTTAAAACTCCAGGTTTTAAGCCCCACTGGTTGCCAGAAGTCACAAAATTCAGACTTCTTACCTTCCAAGCCAACTGCTATGGGGATTTGTTTTCCCTGTCTGTTGCCCTTCTCTGTAACTGAGGCTCCCTCCCCAAGGGAGCAAAAAGGATCTGTTCCTTTCTCAAACCATGTCTCTGCATTTCCTACCTTCTTCAATGTTACCTCTTCTTTACCTTTAGTTGTGAAGATTGTTATGCCAATCTTTAGACCAATATCTGGGATATTTAGCCTAGGGTCCTCCTACTCTGTCTCCATCTTCTCCACTAATCCAGGTGAATTAATTCCAAGTGTAACTAATTCTTCCAGAGAATAGAAAAACATGGAATATTTCACATCTCATTTTATAAAGCTAGCATATCTTTAAAAATACAAAAAATACAAATACAAATATCTGAGAAAAGATAATTACAAGACATTCATATAGATAGAAGATAGATATTTACTTAAAACAATTTTAGCAAATTAAATCTAAAAACACTAAAAAACAAAACAAAACAAAAAACAAGTGGCTTTTATTCCAGAAATGCAAAAATGGTTTTGCATTTGAAACTAAATCAATATAATTTATTACAATAATTTACTAAAAGAAGTCATAATATTATCCTAATAAATGCAGAATAATGTTTGATAGAACTCAACATGCATTCATGATGAAAGCTTTTTGCAAACTAGGAATAAAAAAACCTACTTTAACTTGATAGGAATATCTAAAAAGAGGGGCAGAGGGTATTTCAAAATAAATAGAGTGATATTCTTTATAAAAAATATTGTTGCATGGAGCCTGCTTTTCCCTCTGCCTGTGTCTCTGCCTCTCTCTCTCTCTCTCTCTCTGTGTGTGACTATCATAAATGAATTAAAAAAAAATAAAAAAATAAAAAAATAAAAAAATAAAAAATATTGTTAACTTTCTACTTGTGTTGTACATGAGAAAAGAATTTCCACTATAACCATTTCTATTCTGCTTCTTACTGAATTTCTTAACTAAAACATTAAGTCAGGAAAAGGAACAAAAATTATTGGATAAAAAGAAAAATGACAATTTATGTCATCAGTATATATAGAAAAAGTCAAATTAAATTAAATTATGTATTAAATTGTTATTATTTATTAAATTATTTATAAATTAATTATTTATTAACTAGTCTTAAATTATTAAGACTAATACATTATTTAGCAAAGCTGTTTAATTAAAAGTATAGAAAAATTGTATTTTTATATAATAACCACAAACAGAATATGTAATTTTAAAATATATCCTTTATAATATTTTCAGAAATATAATATTCATAAGAAAAAATTAAACATAAGTTATGCAATATATCTATGTAGAAATATGTTGAGAGACTTTAAATAAGACCTAAGTAAATAGAGCTATGTGCCATGATAATGGTTGGAATTATGTCAATTCTTCCCAAGGAATAACGTCTTTATAGAAACAATTTCAGTGGGTATAAATGAATAAAGTAGACCTCTCATGTGCAAGAGTTCCTGAGTATAGAATGTCTCAAGCCATTGGTTTGGTAGTAAACAGAAGGATATATCATGTGTTTGCAAATCCACATTGCCTCATGATCTACTTGATTCCATTGCTGCATGGAAAGAATATTGAACTAAAAACAAAAAAAAAAAGAAAAAGAAAAGAACGCAAATCTTTTGCAAGGAAGTACAATGTAGAAGTATAGAAATTGTTTAGAGAGGGAATATACCTAACTAAAGGTTTGAATTTATGTTTCAGTGTTTCCAGTACTGTTCTGATTACTTTGACATCAATAATGTTTTTATGCTAGTGGAAAGAAAAAATCATATTAGCTTGACTATTTGGCAAAGTTTTATTTAACAAAATATTCCATTTTGTTAATGTTACCAGACATTAAAACCAAACTACTTTATTATTAGTTTTAGCTGAATCTCTAAAATTTCAGAATGCCTACTGCTTTCACATTCAAAAGTGAGAAATCTTCATATAGAAAGTAAAAAAAGATGTTGAAAACTGTGTTTTCATCTCTTAGATGCTTACCCACATGAAAGGTATAGAGATCAGAAGGTCTAAGGAAAGAGTATACTTTTTGGAGAGTACTGTTGGTATCTTGTGAGTCCCAACACATCTTTATTAGAGCATTTTTTAAAATTTTTATTCATTTATGATAGTCACACAGAGAGAGAGGCAGAGACACAGGCAGAGGGAGAAGCAGGCTCCATGCACCGGGAACCCGACGTGGGATTCAATCCCGGGTCTCCAGGAACGTGCCCTGGGCCAAAGGCAGGCGCTAAACCGCTGCGCCACCCAGGGATCCCCACACCTTTATTAGAGAGTGTTGGGGAATTGATCCTAAATTAAATACAAGAGAAGGTAACCTCATGAGTCAACTCCAGGAGCTCAATATATGTTCCTGGGAACTTAGAAGGTACAGTTGGTTGGTATCTAACATAGGTCTCTGAAATCTGGTGTATAGAGACTATGCCTGACTAGCTTCTTTAAAAAGAGAGTACAGATAGTGGACTGCATTTTGTAAAGGATCACACAGAGATTCTGAGAGTATTAATGCCTGCATGTTTTCCAAGAAGCAGATTTGGGACACATGTGAGAGAAAGGACCAGAGTGGCCCTGTTCAAAAGGACTGCCTGGAAAGACATGGCATCTACCATAAAGATAATGGGCCAGTTTGTTCCCAGGAGCTGAGAAAGAAGATACTGGTGTCAAGTGAGAGGAAAGACCTTAATTTACTTGTGTCAAGGGAAGACAGGTGAGAGAACCCAAAATGTGGCTAGGAGATGTCTATAAAGGATGTACAAAAGCATCTTTTGAGAGAAAGCTTATCTTCAAATCTGAAACCCAGGGAGTACTAATACCCGCTCATGACAGTCTCACTGAGTCTTCCTCATTTTTTTTTTTTTTAGTCTTCCTCATTTTGATATCAACCGTGGAAGAAACTAGAGGCTGCCTAGTGTGTGAGGGAGGAAAAATCAATGTGCTACACTAGGACTTGGACATGAAGCAGACACTCTCCCCCTCTAATACAGACACTTGGCCCAAGGCCAGCCTGAGCTGATTGATATAGAAAGCCTTAACTTTATATGGACTTGGATGTTTTGACAATTTGAAATCTTGTAATGAAGACTATTTTGTGGCTTGAAATGACCTGAGATGAAAGAAAAAGAAGAAAAGAAAGAAGAAAGAAAAGAAAGAAAGAAAGAAAGAAAGAAAGAAAGAAAGAAAGAAAGAAGAAAGAAAGAAAGAAAAAGAAGAAAGAAAGAAAGAAAGAAAGAAAGAAAGAAAGAAAGAAAGAAAGAAAGAAAGAAAGAAAGAAAGAAAATGGGACGCCTGGGTTGCTCAGCAGTTGAGTGTCTGCCTTTGGCTCAGGGCATGATCCTGGAGTTCCAGGATCAAGTCCCACATCGGGCTCTCTGCATGGAGCCTGCTTCTTCTGCCTATGTCTCTGACTCTCTCTCTCTCTCTCTCTCTCTCTCTCTCTTTCTGTGTGTGTGTCTTTCATGAATAAATAAATACAATCTTAAAAAAAAAAAAAAAAGAAGGGATCCCTGGGTGGCGCAGCGGTTTAGCGCCTGCCTTTGGCCCAGGGCACGATCCTGGAGACCCAGGATCGAATCCCACGTCAGGCTCCCGGTGCATGGAGCCTGCTTCTCCCTCTGCCTGTGTCTCTGCCTCTCTCTCTCTCTCTGTGACTATCATAAATTAAAAAAAAAAAAAAAGAAATTACCTGAGAGCTGTTTATTTTCTAGGATAAAACAGAAGAATCATAACCACTACTCTTATTTTCATCCAAAGAACTGGAGGAGAATTATCCACTTGCTAACTTTACTTGTCAAGCTGGTTAGGCTATTGTGCCCAGTTGGAGTTTGTGTTTTCAATTGTTCTTTGTAGTATACCATATATATGCATTTAATTTTTATATGTATACCTTATACCTGTGATCTAATGTAATTCATTTATTATTTCTAGTAGTTTTTTTTGTAGGTTCATTAGAATTTATATGATAATGTCACACGCAAATAAAAAGTTTTGCCTCTTCCTGTCTTTTTTTTTTTTTACTTTGCCATATTGCCCTAGATAGAGCTTTCAGCACAATGTTAAATAGAAGTGGCAAAGGCAAACATTCCTGATTTTAGGAGAAAAATCTTCAGTCTTTCACCTCAGTTTTTGGTACTAGTGGTAAGTTTTTTGATAGTATTCTTTATCAGATTGAGGAAATTCTCTTATATTCCTAATTTTCTTAGAGTTTTTATGTTTGTTTAATTTTATCAAATTAATTTTTTATCTATATTCTCCCTTTTTTTCTGTTAATATGGTGATATGACATTTATTTTTTAAATATTACACTAACCTTAGGGACGCCTGGGTGGCTCAGTCCATTAACTATCTACTCTTGATTTCAGCTTAGGTCACGGTCTTGGGGTTGTGAGGTGGAGCCCTGAGTTAGGCTCTGCACTCAGCAGGGAGTCTGCATGAGATTCTCTCTTTCCCTCTCCATCTGCCTCTCCCTGTGCTCTCTCTCGTTCTGTTTCTAAAATAAATAAATAAATTTTAAAAACATAACAAAACAAAATAAAAAAACAAAACCTAACCTTGCATTCCTGAGATAAATCTACTTAATCCTGGTGTATGATGATTTCTGTGCATTACATCTGGTTGAGGGTTTAATATCTAGCATTCCCTGGGGTATAAATGCTTGGCCCAGCACCATGCCAGAGCATTCTGATGGGCTTTTCTACTCATGTCCTTACTGCTTCTGATGACTGGGCACTCTTTGGTTCTTGTTGGATGTAGGCCCTTCTGAGTCTCTGCCATGTTGGTCATATTGTTCATGGTTCAAGCAGTCTGTTTCTTGACATTAGTGTGAATATCAGCCATATTGTGAGTCTGCCGGACTCTTAACTCACATTTCCCACCAAAGGAAACCAAGTGTCTAAAATTAGTTGTTCTGCATGCTAATACTTTGAGAGAGGAGGCAGGAAAACACATCTGAGTAGAAATAATAAAATTTGGTCTATTATCTACCTTGTCTACATACTTTCAGCTCTCCGTGCTGCCCCCCCCCCTTGCCACACACACACACACACAATGCTCCAGGGCCAGAAAACTTTATTCTTCCTTATAAATTAAATAGTGAGTGTACTTTCTTTTTATCCCACATAATCCCATAGCCAAGTAGAGACTTCCTGGTAAGGGTTTGATATTTATCCTTCCAGACTTTTGCCTATTCTTAAACATATCTATCTACCTCTCCATCTATCCATCCATCTTCCTACTTATATTTGCACATATTTGTAATCAGAAATGATATGGCACATATGTTATTTGGCAAATTGCTTATTTGTATTTTTTTTATAATAAATTTATTTTTTATTGGTGTTCAATTTACCAACATACAGAATAACACCCAGTGCTCATCTTATCAAGTGCCCCCCTCAGTGCCTGTCACCCATTCACACCCCCCCCCGCCCTCCTCCCCTTCCACCACCCCTAGTTCGTTTTCTAGAGTTAGGAGTCTTTATGTTCTGTCTCCCTTTCTGATATTTCCCACACATTTCTTCTCCCTTCCCTTATATTCCCTTTCACTATTATTTATATTCCCCAAATGAATGAGAACATATAATGTTTGTCCTTCTCCAATTGACTTACTTCACTCAGCATAATACCCTCCAGTTCCATCCACGTTGAAGCAAATGGTGGGTATTTGTCGTTTCTAACGGCTGAGTAATATTCCATTGTATACATAAACCACAGCTTCTTTATCCATTCATCTTTCCATGGACACCGAGGCTCCTACTTTATTACCTTTCCAAATGAACCCATAATTTGCTTTTAAGCCTCTCTAATATATCTGCTGTCTAGCAATAATTGCTTGCAAACTTCAATATTTATTTAGCTCATATTTTTGCTTGTATCAATAATTTATTTTGCTTGTATCAATAATTTGTTTTTCCATTGTTGAGTGATATTCCATTGTATGTATGTTCCACAAATTGTTGATCCATTTACCAGTTGACAGACATTTGGGTTCTTTGCAAGTTTTGACTAATATAAATACAGTTGCTTTGAACATTTATAAACATATCTGTTTTTGGTGGACATATATTTATGTTTCACTTAGGTATTTGTCTTGAAGCATAAGTACTCAGCCTTATGATAAGTATACTGTATAATGAATTGTTAAACATTTCACCAAAGCAATTATACTAGTGTAATACCAACAACATATGAGAGTTCCAATTACTACTCCACATTTCCAGCTGTACTTGGTATTGTTAGTCTCTTAAATTTTAGCCATTTAATAGGTATTCAGTATCATGTTATTGTGATTTTAATTTCATTTCCCTGATGATTCATTGTTTTGTGATCATAGACTGTGAATGTATATTATTTAGAACTTTATCTGGGAGAATTATTGGAAGCATTTTCTTTTTTTAAGATTTTTATTTGCTTCTGCCAATTAGCTTGGGGCTCAATTGATTTTAACCACTTTTAATTTTCCACTTGGTGCTTCTCAAGTGGAACAGGTAGTATAAATTCAAGCCACAAAATGATAAGTGAATAAAACATCTCAGAGAACATGTTTTTTCTCTCCTCCATTAGAACCAATGTCAACTCAGGCAAGTTTCTTCCTGTGAAGTAAGTTTATTTCTTGTTCACAAGTGATCCATTTAGATTTTCAGCTTTAACAGAAGACTGTTACCTTCCCTATCTTTCATAAATCCTAGCTATCAGATGTCTTCTCTAGTAGCTTGTTTGACCATCAAAACAGAAGCACACATTAACTAGTATTTAGCAGTTTCCCTCAGAGCAAAAGCTGTGCCCAATTCCTTGTATCTCCAGAGGTCTATTTTCAGTATTTTTTAAAGTCCTTCTGATTTTTTTTAAGCCAGGTTAGTTATTCATTTAAAAACAAATTTTTAGGGCAGCCCGAGTGGCTCAGCAGTTTAGTGTTGCCTTCAGCCCAGGGCCTGATCCTAGAGACATGGGATGGGGTCCCATGTCGGGCTCCCTGCAAGGAGCCTGCTTCTCCCTCTGCCTGTGTCTCTGCCTGTCTCTGTCTCTCATGAATAAATAAATAAAATCTTAAAAAAGAAAAAAAAAAGAAAATTGATAAACATAGTTTTGGCTTCAGTTGAGGTACTATTTTATTTTCTTCTTTGACTTAGTAATAGCAATTTCCTATAGTTGCTTGTACTGAAAATACTATTATTAAAATATAATTTGGGCAAGGTCTATTCTATTAATGTCCTACTTTTATACTTTCAAAAATTTTTGTTAGCATTTATAAAAGTATATATTAATATATCATGATCATTTCTACTATTATTAATTTATCGCTAGGTTATATTTTCTATTTTGGTATCTTTAATATTACTATTTTAATAATTTACTGTAATTGTATATTTATAATATACTATATAATTTACTATATAATATACTATGCTGTATACTATATAATAATAATAATAATACAATTACTACATAGTAACTAAAAGTATATTTTCTATCGCTGCCAAATTTTACTATCAAACATTTTTTTTTATTATGGAATTACTACTTGAAGGTCTAAAAGTTTGAAATGTGAAATTTTCTGAACCCAACATCATCACAAGAGGCACAGGGAGGGGGTAAAGAGTAAGTTTCCTCCATGGTTGCCGTTCTGTTTTTTATATATATATATTTTTAAAGATTTTATTTATTTATTCATGAGGGGCAGGCAGAGACAGAGGCAGAGGGAGAAGCAGGCTCCATGCAGGGAGCCCAATGTAGGACTTGATTCTGGGACCGCGGATCATGCCCTGAATGGAAGGCAGGTGCTCAACTGCTGAGCCACCCAGGTGTCCTGCTGTTCTGTTTATATTTTTAAGTTTATTTTACTTGTTAAAGATAACTTTGTGTTTAGGTATAAAAATAATCTGCTAGGGCAGCCCCAGTGGCCCAGCGGTTTAGCGCCGCCTGCAGCCCAGGGCATGATCCTGGAGACCCTGGATCGAGTCCCACATCGGGCTCCCTGCATGGAGCCTGCTTCTCCCTCTGCCTGTGTCTCTGCCTCTCTCTCTCTCTGTATCTCTATGAATAAATAAATAAAATCTTTAAAAAAAATAATCTGCTAGAATGACTAATTTATTTCTCCCAAACGGACCAACACTAAGAAATATGAGACAAAATATTTTAATGCTTTCTCTTAAGAAAGTAAATTTATACAACTACAGTGAAGAGTTACAAATAAAATGAATTGATAGATAAGGTAGTCATCATAGTATTAGTGTGAACATTACAACAGGGGTGATGTATTAGTTTCCCAGGGCTGGAATAACAAATCACTACAAGCAGAGTGGCTTAAAATAACACTAATTTATTCTCTCACAATTCTGGAGTTTAGAAGTCCAAAATTAAGGTGTCAGCAGGGCTTGTGATCCCTCCAAAGGCTCCAGGGAAGAATCTTTCCCACCTTCTTCTGGAGTCTTATGAAGATAATAGTGAATTTAGGGTCCATGCAGATAATCTAGGAAGATCTCATCTCAGAATCCTTAATTTAATTACATCTGTAAAGGCCCTTCTGCCAACTAAGATCACAAAAACGGCTTCTGGGTGTTAAGACATGGACGTATCTTTCAGTAAGCCACCATTTAACTCACTACAAGTGATATAATTGTCTTACAATCATCATATTCAAGCTAATACAATTTATTATAACAAGAAGTAAAATCAAATCTTATGATAGTTATAGTCCCCAGGTTAAGGATTGCAAACAAAAGTTATGGCAATAAATTGTTTACAATTAAATACCAGAACATCAAGACCCTGCTTTTCTAAACGCTAATAAAGATATGTACTCAATCTTGTGATGCCAAGATACAGAATATATAGAAATATAACTTAAATAGATAACTTCTTTTTCATATACATTCTCTTTAATTTGTGTTTGCTTTTGATTTTACTTGTCTTTATCATAGCTGGTTTATTATATTTATAATAAAAAATAAAGACCATCCTAGACTTTATATTCTAAGAGGCAACTGGGTTAACAATTTCCTTTTCTTCTCAAGCTTTTTATTGAATAAAATTGTGGCATCTGTCCTGTGGTTTTAATTAATATTTTAAACAAGCTTGAGCAAAATTTTTAAGATTTTAGATTTTTATTTTTATATAAGGTCGTTTTTGATCATTTAAATTCTTTTGAAAAAGTCCTATATTTCAACCATGTGTTCAAGTTTATTTGCAAAAAAAGAAAGAGGGAAAAAAACAAAGTAGTTATTTAATATTCCTTTATTTTCCTCTGTATTTGGGGATATTTTCCCATTATCATTGCTATTGTGACATATTTGTATTTTTTTCTTCTTTTGTGTTTTGAATTGGTTAACCAATGATTTATGTAAATTCATTAATTTTCACAAAAAACATCCCTTTAACAATGTTATTGGGTTTTTTTTTTTTTTTACAATTTGTTTCTCCTTTTGCTTCGTTTTATTCCTCTGAGTTTATTTGGTTTTTCATTTTAATTTATATTTAATAGCTACAGGTGGCTAGTGGCTGTTATTTTTGATAGTGCAGCTTAGATGAAAGCAACATTGTGATAATATTATTGGGTTGAGTTTTGAGGGCTGCCACCGAAGGAGGGCATAATCAACAAATCCATGGTGTTTGAAGGAAGGATAGTGGTTATTCTGTTGAATATTTATGGTAGTTAGAAGGTGGAATAATAGGGTTTCTGGTGTTTTGTAATGTTTGTTTCTTGGTCTGTATACTGTTTCATGAGTTATGTTTCATTGTAAAAACTCCTTGAATTTACCTTTTAATTTGTGAATTTTTCAAAAAAATTATATTAAAAAAGAAATATATTATGACTAAGTAGAATTTTTTTAGGCATAGAAGCATAGTTGAATATCAGTAATGTATCATTAAATTTTGTCAGTTGTCATTTGACAAAATGCAACACTCATCTTTGACAAAAATATATAATAAAATAGTAATTGATGAATACTTTCTTAATATGTACTGCTTTTTGAAAGGCAACTTCTTTCTAATAGGGAAATATTAAATACTAAAATAAGAAAAGATAAAGTAAGCAATTTAAGCATAAATATAAAAAAGTATATTGACAAATATAAGTTTCATTGTATGCTGTGCTATGTAACTGGGAAAAAGGCATACATATATTTCTACAGTCACAGAGTGGAATTTGGCAATATCTATTAAAAGTTCACATCCCTTTGCCCTCTAACCCAGCAATCACACTTCTAGGAAACTGTCCTCAAAGAACTGGCAAAGATATTAAATAGCCTAAGTATAGGTGAGAAATAAAGTAATTTAAGAAAGAAGCTTCCACATAATCTTTCCCATTGACAAGAGAGCATGCATGGGCAGGTGGCAGGCTTATGGAGAAGTCTGGCTTTTGAATGAAGACTGAAGTATTTATTATGATGTTGTATTTTATATGTTATATAATATTGCATATAATAATATAATATATTAATACAACATATAATACATATATTAATAACATAATATATTATATTTAATAAATATAAATATACTTTATTATAATAATATATGCAATATTATGTTTATATTTATAATAATATATGCAATATTATGTTTATATTTATAATAATATATGCAATATAATAATAAGCATTAAAATAATGTATGCAATGTCATATTCATTATAATAATATATGAAGCTTTATATTTATAATAAATATTATATTTATTAGTAATATATGTAATATTATATTTATATAACTTATATTTGTTATGATTTTGTATTTTATATGTAAAATAATATATACAATATCATATAACATATATATTGCATATATAATATTGCATATTATATACATATAGTAATATACATGGATATTATAGGTTATAACCATTAATATACTGGTCTGGGCCTTTTAGATTACTGAATTAAGACTAAGTCCAATACTTTTACTATTAAAGAGTGATCAGAAAAGGCACAAAGCTTTCCAGAGTTCAGTTGCAGAGGACAAATCTTAGCCAACTGCATATATTGTTAAGGGAATGTGAGAGACAAGAAAAAGATATTTTGATTACATACTAGGAATTGTGTTTGTTTCAAGTACTACTTTTTACTGTTACTGTTCGTAATCTATAGTTTCTGTTACCATTTTCTGGACTGTGAAGTTTTGTTCCTCTGAGTGCCCTCTCTTTGCGATTCTGTAATGCTCCAAGATGATGGGGTGGAGAGAATTTATTCTACTACCTTTTTGATGGGGAGATTAGAGAAACCTTCTGACTTGAGTTAGAGACCAAAACTGCTATTTTCTCCTCACATACTCTGACAAAGAGTTCTACCTCGATCAAATAAACTCTATTCAGAATTCGCCCTCTGAGCCCTCTTTTCCACTAGGCTGCTAAAAGAATTTACTGCTTTTCAGCCAACACCTGAAGGTAGAGCCCCTGTTTTCCAGGCTCTGTAGGATGATAGGCACCTAATAGTAATGAGCACCAGTTGGCAATGCAGATGGGTTTCCCATGGACCAACCCCTTCCTGCTTTTTGTCATTTTTCACTTTCTGACTCTATGGAGCCCCTGCTCACTCCTTCCCTATTTTGTCACCATCCCTTTAAAACACCCCATCACCTCTGTACAAATTGAGTTCAGTTCACACTGGACCCTTTCCCCTATTGCAGAAGTGTATTACTGATTAAAATCTATCCTTACTGCTCTAGCAGGTGTCTAGCTTTATTTTGACACTTTTGACACTATAAAACATGTTTGTCTATTTGCACCAGAACAAAATAGAATTTTACAGTTTGACCCAGTCTGTTCCAAGCAAGTGTCATTGAAAAACTTTTCTGAAAAACGTTACCAAATTTATAAGAGAAAAAAAAATTCCTTTGCAAAGTATTTGCATTCTTTTTTTGTTTAATAAAATTCTTTGCAAAGGAATTTTATTAAATAAGATCTAAACTCTGTTTTTATTTTTTCACCTTTTTAAATTAAGTTTTTTATATTAACTCCAATATAGATAACATACAGTGTTATACTAGTTTTAGGTGTAAAATATAGTGATTGAACATATCTATACATTGCGCTGTGCTCATGATGTAAAGTGCACTCCTGAATTCCCATCACCTAATTCACGCATGCCCCAACACCTTCCACTCCGGTAACTAGGAGTTTGGGTTTCTCTATAGTTAAAAGCCTGTTTCTTGTAAGGCCTGTTTTTAACTTGAGGAAATTTTCAGGAGCCTGTAATGTACTAGTGGGCTTTGTAAGCAAACTTCCAAATGGAAGATTTGGAGTACAGCATTTTCTTAACATACATGACCACAGAACTCTGTGTTTTTAGAACACAAATCCCCAAACATAGCAGAACTAATGTTCTAAGGATAATACTTTTTTGGAAATACTGGATGAAGCATTTCAAATCCACCATCTGCTAATTACACTTACAACTTCTTAGTCCTGCAAGCTATGGAAATAGCAGATCATGGCCAATTTTCTCAGAGTGTGGACTTTTTACCATCTTATCAGAATCATCTCAGTGTACTTGTTCAAAATGCAAATTACAGGGCCGTGCTCCAGGTCTGTTGAATTTATATCACTGGGAATGCCAATGGGAGGTGGGATATAGAGTCAGAATTTTGATAGTAACCCATGTTGGAATCTTTTCTACACTAAAACCCAAAAACTCAGTGACAAGTATTATCTCTGACTGCTCTTTCAGAATCCACTACTGAAATCATTCCCCAAAATTTTCAGTTTCTTTGGAGTCTGTTTTCCTTCCCAAGCAATAATCAAAGGAAGAAGTAAAAAGCTACTTAGATTCTTTCTATTTGGAGAGAAAAAGTTCAGTGATTAATTTTTCCCACTCAGCAGGTGCTAACTTTCCACTGTGCTCTTAAAGAAGAAACATTTCTTCCTCCCAAGTGATATTTCCAGGCGTGTTTGCTGGCTGTGTTACTTGAAAATTAAATATAGTGACTTCCTCCAGCCACTCCTTAAAAATTTGTAACAGTTACACACTGACTCTGTAAGCAGTAGTAGTAAAAACTTATTTCTAAAAGAATATAAAAAAATCTTCTTTAATCATGCTTTTGAAATTTAGATTTAAATTGATTTTATTCAATATCTCTGGATTTAGAGAGAGATAAAAATTAAATTGATTTTATTCAATATCTCTGGATTTAGAGAGAGATAAAAATTAAATTGATTTTATTCAATATCTCTGGATTTAGGGAGAGATAAAAATTAACCATCTTAATTTTTTTAAATCTAGACTAGTTTGGTTTTTATAACCTTTCCAACCAAGTAAGATGGGTGTTTTTTTTTTTTTGTTTGTTTTTTTTAGTGCCTTCTTCTTATTATTATTGTGAGGTCTCTCAAGTTAATTTTCTTCCAGTATAGAAAATGAGATATTTATTAACTATGCATATTATAATGAAATCTGTTTAAATGTCTTTTGAGATCTTCTATTTCTATGGCTTGCAAAATATTCTGTTCTGTATTAGGAGTATGAGCTATTTAAGAAAATACTTCTTGAGTTTCTAGAACAGAGGTCCTTAAAGGCTGAAGATGAAAGAAAAGTCAGTTTGAGGAGAATAGTTTTATGTGTAGCTCTGGGTTTTTAAATAATTGACAAAAGAGGGATCCCTGGGTGGCGCAGCAGTTTGGCGCCTGCCTTTGGCCCAGGGCGCGATCCTGGAGACCCGGGATCGAGTCCCACGTCGGGCTCCCAGTGCATGGAGCCTGCTTCTCCCTCTGCCTGTGTCTCTGCCTCTCTCTCTCTCTCTCTCTCTCTCTCTCTCTTTCTCTCTCTCTCTCTCTGTGTGACTATCATAAATAAATAAATAAAATTTAAAAAAAATAAATAATTGACAAAAGAGGAAGAAAAACAAAAAGAAGCTGAGTAGAGCAGTGCCATCTTCTCTATGGAAAGAAACTATGGTGTGTAAATCAATAGTTCTCAAACTTAAGTGCACATATCAAAATTCCCTGAAAAGCTTGTTATCACAGATTGCTGGGCCCACTCCCAGGTTTCTGATTCAGCAAATCTGAGATAGGCCCTGTGACTGACATTTCTAGCAAGTTCAAGGGTGATGCCTGCTGTTGCTGCTGGTCCAAGGATCACACATTATGCTTCCAAATGTACAGACACTTTCTATCTTTTCCAAGTGACCTGAAGGAAGGAAAAAGCATACGGAAAGAAGGTAAAACCCACAAAGAAGCATCTTGAAAAGTTGGGAGTCACAAATTTACTTCCTTAGAGGGATTATCTGTTGTGGTGGATCATTTCAAGTGGAATCCTGGTCCCAGTGTGGGACTCAGTCTACCAACCAGGATGCTTTTTTTTTTTCCTTGTAGATAGGATGCTATAACAAAGAAATAGTAGAGGATTGGTGAGGAAAGTGGCAGATGTTATTTAAAAGTTGCTCTAAAACATGATTTTAAATGGATTGGTAACATGTTCTCTAATATTAAATAACTGTTTATATTAATAACAGATAAAAATTCATCGGAAGATCTGTGAAATGTTGAACAGAAATACTATCTAAATTTTATTCTGTATTTTGTAGGGCAGTCTCTGGATTAATTTTTTGGAAGCTGTATCCCATACATTTCATGGGTTACAGTTCTAAGCCTTGAATTACTAAGTAACAACAAACCTTAACAAACTATCTTTAAACTTTTTATTACCAGGTAGTGTATATTTCTTCTAAAATCCCTCCCAAACACAACATGAAATGATAAAGCCTCTCTTATGCCCCCCTCAGCTCAAATCTACGTTTTCACTCAGTGATAACAATTTTAGCAGCTTTCTGTAAAAGAGGCACTACCTTGCTGACTTCCTCACTTGGTGGCCAGTATGTCACGCTTCTTTTCACCTTGCTTCTGGGTCTAAATAAAATTCTCCCTCCTGTATTTGAATTATTCATCTTTGAATTTGAAAAATTCATCTAGGACTTTCACACTCAAAAAAGAGTTAAATTCTGAACATTAAGGTATAATGAAAGAGCCTACAGGATAATTTAAATACACCATTAACTGGCTAATACGACAAGAAATTCCAATCAACCTTTATCAGTTGCATCTCTCTTCAATGACCCTTCAACCCACTTTCCTTTAAACTACTTTGAGCTGTAGAACTACTTTGCAAATTCTCCTGAGGAATGTAAATGGCTTGCATTTTTAGTCACCCCCTGACAATTTTCATTCACTATTTAACAGGCAATTATCTGACCATCCAGAGTTACAAATAACTCTCCCAGAGAATGGAGTGTCCTTTGAGTTCAGTGAAGAGGTGCGAATCCATATGCCTATAATACCCATGATTTTAGTCTTGTACCTTTCTTTTCTCCTTCAAGCCTCTTTCTCCTGATCTTCTGAGTGTGACAGATATATTATTAGAACAACATCTCCCAAGAATTGGTAAATCATAAATTGTTTGCGAAAAGTATTAAACACTTTGTATCTCTTAAGTCCTCACTTAATAAAAATTATGCATGCTACACCTTATAACCACGAAATGAATTTCTTATGCTATGAAGACTAGCATAGTAAAAGTTACTTTCTTAATATTTACTATGCACCTTTACTTTTCTGGGTCTCTTTTAGAAGTAAGGAGCCTACAGAGGTAAATAAGATGGCAACTTTAAATACATACAATTAAAAGGGAAAATGGAAATACTCATATTCACAATGGAGATGATATTATAATTGTTATGATCAAAGTCTAAGAGAGGTTTGGACAACATATATGGAAGGAAAGAGGGTAGGGTACCAGAAAGCAATAATTTCTTTTTTATTTTTTAAGATTTATTTATTTATTTGAGAGAGAGAGTGTGTGTGTGCCCACCATGAGTGGAGAGAGGAGCAAAGGGAACTGGGACAAGTGGACTCCCCACTAAGTGGGGAAACAATGCAGAGCTTTATCCCAGGACCCTGAGATCATGACCCGAGTCAAAATTAAGAGTTGGTTGCTTCACTGACTGAGCCATCCAGGTACCCCAGAAAGAAAAAATTCTAAATAGCTTCTTCATGTTCCAATTAGCTATGATCAACCACCACTAAATCAGTACATTTGGCTTATCCTTTTAATTTAAAGTTTTTCTGATATTTAAATAAGAATGAAAGAAAAAAATATGTCAGGTAATCACTAACTTAATTCATCTTCAATTATATATAATTATATACATGTAGTTATATAATCTCTTGGTTCCCCAAGAGTTCTATACACTCTATATAGTTCTATAGAATATGTATTATTTATTCCAACTCTTGAATTTTTTTTTCTATGTTCTCACTTATCCCATATCTACTTTTTTCCTCTGATTTTTTTAAGTGATAAGGATTACAACCTTGCTGTTTACCTGTATACCTATAAACCTATGATAGAGTAAAATCTGGGAACCAGGGAGAGATTAGTAGATGACAGATGAGCAAGGAGAGACAAGAGCAGTTTCAACAACAACAACAACAACAACAAAACTCTGTATCAGAAATTACATAGAAGCCTGCTCATTTCTGTTTTTTTGTGATTGTGCTTACCAGGACTCACCCACTGCCTGCTTCTTTTCTCTTCCCTGAATCAATCAGTCATTTTCAATGTCTTCTCTATCTCTCTTTCACACGCACACATATTCCATCACTATACAAAGCCCCACCCACAGATCAACTCAGTACATTTATTAAAAACTAAGGAAAGTTTTCTTCAAAATTTGAATTCTAAAATTTGAATGCAACTACTGGGTGATAGTCTAAGGAATATAGGGACTCTTCTATGTAAGAATGAAAATAAAAATGGTTGAATCTGAATGGAATTTAAAATTTCCCCAAATCTACATAAAAATAGTAGAGATTTTTAACTTTTAAAAAATTCCATTAATTCTTGAATTCAGTTGGTGATATTTTGTGTTAACCTAGTTCTTTATCTTTCATCAAATTACTTTTGCCATCTAAGTGTTGTAATTTCTCATCCTGCTTTTTATCTTCCTCTTCTCTATGATCTTGAGATCCACTTTGACTTGGTCTTTGGGGGTATCCTGAATAAGTTAAATTTAACTCCTCATTGCTATTCCATGATTTGCCTAATGGGAATACATTACCACCAATTCTCTTACTTTTATCATTAGGCTGAGTTTTTATTTTTGTAAGCCTGCCAATACTAACTCTATCTAGTACATCGAGTGCTTTTTGTCAGTGTGAGTGGCATCAGAGACACTGGGAAAATTTGGAAGAAGTGATAAATGGGTAGACAACTGTAAAAAACAAACTGTTTCTACTTTTAACTTTTATAGCTCATCTGTTGTGATCTAATTAGGTGTCTGAGGATTTAAAATGCAATATCAGGATTTAGATGACAAAGCATTTTTGGTTTTGTAAGTCTCTAAAAGCCCTACAGATTCTTCCCCAAACTGCTTCTTAGTTAATATAGCCTATTATTTTTCATTAATGTATTCCATTCTAATGCTAATGAGTCAGTTGATTAGAAGCCCCATTCCTAAACAGGGTTACATTAAGACCTTCCTGGGCCTTAGGCACTTTGCCTTGTGGGCCCTTTTCTCCACCAAAACCCAAATATGCATATATCATATATACAATATCACACACATGTGTAAAATTAAAATATGCTTTATATATATTAAAATTATATTTTATGATTGTTTTGATTTGATACAAAGATAACTTCAGTCCAGTCTTTGTTAAAAATTTAAACATTTCCTTCAACTCTTAAGAGTTCATTTTTTTCCTTCTGATGAAAGAAAAAAAGTAAAATATTTTTATGGGCCCCAAAAGTATGGTGTGCCCTAGGTACTGTGCCTGCCATGTCTACTGGGAAGTCACCTCTGCTCCCAGGAATCTACACTGCTCTTTGTTTATATCTTTCAAGTCTTTGCTTCACTGACACCTACCTTGACTATGCTATTTAAAATTATACTTTCCTCATGCCCCCAACACTTTGATTTTCTTTACCTTGCTGGAGTTTTTCTTTTCTTTTCTTTTTTTTTTCATTCTATCACTTGGCACCTGTATTGTACTGCATCCTAACATTGACTTGTTACTGATGTTTGTCTCCCCCAACTAGAATGTAAGGTCCATGAGGTCATTAATGTCTCCTCACTTCCCTGAGCAGTGTATGGCTTTGAGTAAGGGCTCAATAATTCTTGTTTGTGAAAAGGAAATGAGTTTTTGACTATCTTTTTCCTTTTGTGTTTTTAAAAATTATATTTTATTTTTTTGATGGCCCAGAAACAAAGGGAGAAATGTTTTCCTATACCAATGGACAAATGTGTAATATGGAGGTGGTTTTAAAGGATGCACAAAAGATAAGCTCTTGCTTTAAAAACATAAAAAAATAAAAATGTTTTATCAGTTGTCAGTCTTGATGCCTCTCTCCAAGGTTCTCATTATTCAAATTTTCTCTGAAAGTCTACAATTATACTTAAAGATACTAGGCCCTTTTCAGAATGTAAGTATAGTTTTAGCCAAATCCAAGCCATAAACACATCACAATATATAGAAAACAGAAGTAAATATGAATAGTCTCATTTACCGTTATATTAATAAGGAGAAGAAAGAAGAAAAAGGAGAGGAAAATGCATTATTTTCAAACCTATTATGTACTGTTAGTCTCTTTATATACAATCTCTTGAATCTTCAAAACAGTTCTGTGAAATAGGTATTAGTGTGCCTATTTTTTAAACAGATGTATGTTCTGTTCTATTCTATATTACAGAATTTGCCTGAGAGCACACATTTGGGAAAGATGAACTGGGATTTAAACCAGTATCTATTAGGCTTCACAGATTGAGTACTTTGAATTACATCTTCTCACAGAGTATTGTAAATACTGTTTTAGAAAAAAAAAATTGTGAAGGATAAGGCTGCAAAAGGATTGCTAAGTTTGGAATATCATTGTGTACGATACGGACTTCATATCATGCATTCCCGTAGTCAAGAATAATATAGCAAATGGTTATACACTAATGTGACAATTTGGGTATTGTCAGTGGACTTTTTAGTTTAGTTTATGGAGAAAAACCCCTTTCACCAATTTTATCATGAAATTTTATTTATTATTCCTATTGATGAGATATGACTCAAATCAGGTATGATTGATACTGGCTTTTGTGTATTGAGACAAATCTCCTGTATTAATTTATTTCTTTTAAACATATTTGTGTCATCTGTCCCTGTGTAGATAACTAATATTCGAGTAAAGAAAGGCAGTAGATTATCTGAAATCATCACATCTCAATTGATTACAATTATTTCCATTAGGGCAAGAAATGGTATATTTCCCGAAAGTTGTTTTCTTATTTTTTTTTCTTTTTCTTTTTTAGGTAGCATCTAATTAACTAATTTCTTGTGACTTGAGCTTTATCAGATTAGAGTTACTTGTTGAGTACCTTGGAAGCCATGACGGGTTAGCATAACTAGACTAAAAGAATTTAAAAATGAATTTGAAAGCATGTTAGTTTCATGTGGAAATAGAGGGTAAATATTTAGGGATCATGTCAATGTATTATTAATATTGTGGACATCTGTGGGAATTAGATTTAACATTAGGAGGAAGCTTAGTGAACATACAATGAACACCATTTATTCATGCATTGATATTTTCATTTATTTATTTTTTATTATTTATTTATTTATTCATGAAAGACACACATAGAGAGAGGCAGAGACACAGGCAGAGGGAGAAGCAGGCTCCTCACCGGCAGGCTGATGTGGGACTCCATCCTCGATCTTGGGATCATGCCATGAGCCGAAGGCAGATGTTCAACCGCTGAGCCACCCAGGTGTCCCGATATGTTCATTTAACAAACATTTATGGAAAATTAAACCTGCCAGACATGTATTTTAAAAGTTATGTCCATAGAAACTAAGTAACTTGTTCTAAAACAAGACCAGTTAGGATCAGAGGGAGTCAAGTTTCCATTCCATCTTCCTAGGCATCCACAAACAGTTCACTCTATTTTTCCAAGGGAAATAATTCACAAAATTCTGTCTCCTTCCTTTATTAAGAGAAACTTATTTTTATATTTGTCAAACTTGTTATGGTAGAAGGATTGCAGGTAGTAGAATAAGGAATTTCTGAATTTGGTCACTTTTCCAGCGCTTGTTAGCTGTACAACCTCATATTTGATAACCTAGTTTTCTTATTGGTCAAATTACGAAAAAAGTTATCTCTAGTGTTGTCCTAAGAAATTTATATTAACTTGCATAAAGAAATAATATAGAGTATGAATCATAGTAAGCGCTCAAAGATTGGAAATTGTTATTTTTACTGTCCATTTGATTCATTTCCAGAGTTGGTTTCTGAGTTCTACTTCAGATTACTCATTCTTTCATTATGTCCTTTATGGAACACCTTAAGAAACTAAAAGTCAAATAAGAATAATAAAATAGCAGTCTGAGTACACAAAAAGAAAGGGAGACAATTTCTATTGAGTATAATTTTAATATTATCTATTCTTAACTATCCCCAATATCAGCAGCTGACAGCAGCTGACGAGAGTGAGATGGAAAAGGAAAGAAACCTCAGTTCTTTTGCTGTCACAATGAAGAATCAGGGCAGCGAAATGAAAATAAAGCAGAGCAAAGTTTTATTAAATTACATTCCAAGGGAGGAGTGGGCCACTCAAGAAAGACAAAAGCCAGGGAAACTCTGGGGTGCAGGTTTATGTCAAGTTTTTCTTTGGGTAGGTCCTGTGGTTGCCACATTTGAGTGCCAAGTCTGGAATCTATGATAATTAGCCAACTACCCATGTCCTTTCCCAAGATATATTCAAAATGCCTGCACCAGGTAGGAAACCACATTGTTTCTATTCTAGAGACATAGGTCAAATAGAGACAAGTGGCTGCTGCTTTCTGCACAAGTGCAATAAGCACAACAAACTTAACTCTTCGTTAAGAGGCCCGCTTCCGGGACCTCTTAATAGTTATGTTATGACTGCTAGGTGGGTGGAATGGGGTGGTCCTTGGGCTTCATTGGTTGGGGCTCTCCCTCAGAACATCTAAGGTCCATCTTCCTGTCATTCATGCCTAACTTCCTTCCTAACACTTACTTCATTTATCAATTTATCAAAAATGTATTGAGAGCCTATATGAGCCATGTTTAGGATTGTGAATGCAAGAGAATGCTATTGGCAACATCCCTGTGCTTTAATGGGGCATTCTATCAGATTCAGAAAAATGATATGAGACAAAATACAACATGATGTCAGTATTGATCATATATGTGCTGTTAAGAAGAAAATAAAGCAGGTTGATGGTAAAGAAAGTGATGGTTGTATGGGGAGAGAGGGTACCTTGGAAGCCTACTCAGAGGTGGGGACATTTGAGTAGTCATAAATAAAGTGATATCCACAAGATGCAATATGTGGGAAAGAGTTTTTCTGGCAGAGGAAATATCAAATGCAAAGGTCCTAAGGTAGAAACATACTTGTTGCTAGTGTGAATTAGAGGGAATGGAATGGCAGGAGAGGGCTCAGAAAAGGAGGGATCAATGGTCAAACCAAGGTTTCTCATGTACATACTGGCCCAAGATGTTAACATGTCACTCAGTTGGGCTTGACACCCATACCCTACACCCCTTAACTTTGACTACTCTGATAAAAACAGCCCAACTGCAAAGACAGACAGTGGGAAGGCATATCAAATACAAAATACTTGAGGGGGAAAATGACAAAAAAAAGAAGGGAAACAAAGTGAAAAGAACAAAAATCTAGCCTAGAATACCTAGAATAAAATATCCAAAGGAATAGAAGGACATTCTTCATATATTACTATGGATATGGATCCAGTTAAAACAAAATGAGATTATTAGGGGGATTGGAATTGGAAAAAGACCAAACACTGATAAAGAAATAATAAGTAAAAGAGAGAGAACAAAGAACAAAAAACAGAGATAAAACTGAAAATAATGACACAGAAGAGAGATCAGAAATAGAGTGAATATAGAAAGAAATAGGGGAAGAAGGAAGGGAAATATTTTATAGCCAGTAGAGAAAATCCATGAACAGAGAAAAATGAGCTAGCAACAATGTCCCTGAAGAAGAGATTCTCACAAGTGAAACACGAAAAAGAAATAGCCGCCATAATTTTAAAGAGAGAAATTTTTCATTAAATGAAGAAAGAACTGATTCAGCAAACTGAGAGAAGACACTAAGTTTCAGGAATTTATGAAAAGACAATGTTGAGTTATGTTCTCATAACGTTACTTAGTGTTAACAAAAGAGGAAAAAAGGTACTCATTCAGCTACAGAAAACCTTGGAACCATGGTAGAAGTTCAGGCTAACTAACATGAGCCTTGTGCTCAGCAACATTCAATGCCAGAAAATAATAGAACAATACCTCAAAAGTTCAAAGCAATACCTCAAAGTTCTAAAGAAAAATGAAATATCCATATGCATTTAAAAATAGACAAACATATTCTAAATGGAAGAACACAAGAAGTGTGGCACTCACTCTTCTTGAAAACAGCACTTGAAATCTAGCAAAGAATAAAACAAAGAGCTTGGAAATAAAGGCTACAATTAAAGAATTGATTGTAGGTACTGATTTTAAAAATAGAACCAATCCAGACATTTATGAGATACAGAATAGAATTTAAGTAATTTGAATTTTGGCAGTGTATATAAAAATAATTAAGTTTGAGAGAAGGAGGAGATATAAAAACATGAGATTGATGTTTTCTTCATTTTTTATAGTGATGAGTAAAAATATTCTCTACAATGGAAATGTAGTTTTTTAAAATAATATTTATTTATTTATTTATTTATTTATTATTTATTTATATATTTATGAGATACACAGAGAGAGAGATGGGGAGAGGCAGAGACACAGGCAGAGGGAGAATCAGGCTCCATGCAGGGAACTGAAGCGGGACTTGATCCTGGGTCTCCAGGATTATGCTTTGGGCTGAAGGTGGCACTAAACCGCTGAGCCACCCAGGCTGCCCAGAAATGTAGTTTAAAAGAAACTGGTAATAACCTTTTTGTTTTGTTTGGTTTGGTTTGGGTTGGGTTTTTTGTTTTGTTTTGATTTATGTTTTATTTTTTGGGGTGACAACCTTTTACTATCTTTGAAAAAAAATATTCCCAAACTTATGAACTGTAAGAAAATGTTTTCTTTGGTGAAGGAGTGGTTTCTAAAGTCTAGCAATGGTTTTAATATTATTACAGTGTGTTTTTCTTCAATTAAATTCAATCAAAGAAGAATGAAATATTTTGACTTGAATACTTATAAAGTATGAACTATTTTTATATAAAAGTATTTCATCAGGGTATCTGAGTGACCCAGTTGGTTGAATATCTGCCTTCAGCTTGGGTTGTGATCCCAGAGTCCTAGGATCAAGCCCTGCACTGGGCTTCCTGCTCAGCTCCCTCTGTGCTCTCTCTCTCTCAAATAATAAATAAAATAATAAAATAAAATAAAATAAAATAAAATAAAATAAAATAATAAAATAAAATAAAATAAAGCTGTACTGCTGCTTCTCTAAAAAAAGAATATTTTATAGATCTATCAAACCATTGTATCTGTGGACATGCAGAGAATAGTATCTCAAATTTTGTTGAATTAGGATTAATATATGTTATTTCCAATGGTGGAATGTGGGATTCTCTTGTCCTTAAAAAGTATTTTTCTTAAATGCCTATATTCTTTGTAATTAGACATCACTTTTACAAGGACAATAGTAATTTTCCTTAACTAAAAGAATCATTCATGTACACACACCTAACCTTTGAATTTGTTTTGGTGAATTGCCATTTAACCCTTTTGCATGTTTTTCAATTAAATGTTTTACCCCATTATCTCATTATAAGACATCTTTTTATATTTGCTACAATAACTCATTTTCAATCATGTCTTATCAATTTTCTTCCTAGTCTTATTTTTAATGGCATCTGGTGTCTGTTATATATAGATATATTTGCAATCAGAATGAAATTCGCATTATATATCCTCTGGCATTAAATATTTATTAAATTTAAGCATATTGTGGATAGTATATTTATTTCATTTATGGTTTATGAAATTCTCATCTTGCCTAAGGATGTCTCTTATAGAAAGTCGTATAAATACTTCCTACATATTCACATACTATTTTTAGTATTTATCAGTTGTATCAAATGTATTTTTGTGAAAAATGAACAGGGAATGAGCTGTTTTCTTTCAGATAAATAACCATCTATGCCAACCTATATTGATTTCTTTTAAAATCCCAATGAACTAAAATTGCAAACTTAGCTCATTCCACATAATTCTGGCTTATATTTTTTGTTCTAGCCTATATACCCATCCCAGTGCTTGATTGTGGCTTCATGGTAACTTTTAATAACTGGAAGGCAAGCTCCTCTTCAGTATTCTTCTTTTTTTATTGTTTTTATTATTCTCAGAGCTTCATTCCATCATCTGCATTTTAAAATAATTTCATCTAGTTCCCAAAACAAAACAAAACAAAAAGCATTAGGATTCATGATGGGATTGTATTCCACTTAGTAATATTATTTTATATTTGTTTATATTTAATAAGTTTCTTCATATTGGCTCTATGTCTTTTCAGTAAATGCATTTCTAAACAATTAAAAGACTAGTAATTCCATTTTCCGTTTCTGTATACTGGTAATAAAGAGAAAAGCTATTACATTTTCTATATTTGTATTAGTAAAATCATGTTTTTTTAAATCACTGTTTTATCCCATATTCATGCACATTTAAAGCAAGATAGGTATCATTCCTTATCCATCAGACTGATAAAAGTTTTAAGTAATGATAACATCATCTACAATATCTAGTTCTTGTGAGTATTTGAGGGAACAGGCTACCACATAAGGCCTTATGGGTTACTCAAGAAGTTTGAGCTTTAGTTATAAAAGTTGTTCTTTAGTTACAAAAATTAAAAATTACATTTATGGGATGTTACTGTTATTTTCCTGAAAGTCCAAACTAGTTGAATAAAGCAAGAAAAAAAAAATGGCATAAAGACTTAAAAATTAATTAAAAATTTAAAAAATTAAAATTGTCTTAATTTATAGATGGCATAATTGTTTACATAAAAAATCACAAGGAATTTACAAAAATATACTAAAACTAGTAAGTGTATTTAGCAAAGTCATGTGATATACAGAATACACAGAATATAAACTAGCAATTGAGTACCGACAATGATATTTTAAATTTTATTAGCATCAAGATTTATCAAATGCCAAGAAACAAATCTAATCAGTGATAGGCAAAAACTCTACATAGTAAGCTACAAAATATTGACAAGGAAAATGTAAAAGATGTAAATAAATGGAGAGACATACCCACTGTGGTTTGGAAAACTCACTTTTTTTTTTAATGCCCATCCTCCCCAGATTGATCCATACATTGATTATGGTCCTAGTCAAAACTCAACAGGCTGTTTATAGATACGCACAAACTGATTCTGAAATTTATATAGAAATACAAAAGACCTAGAATAGACAAAACATATTTGAAAAAGAAAAACAAAGTTGGAAACCTTATAATACATGATTTCAAGACTTAGGATAAACTGAAGATAATCAAGATACTGTAGTATTGTGGTAAGGGCCAACAAAAAATAGAACTAAATAGAGCCCAGAGTATGCTCACACATATATTATCAGTTGATTTGTTTGTTTGTTTATGGTGGCACCAAGAGAATTCAATGGGCCAAGGAGAGTTTTCAAGAAATTATTCTTGAACAACTCAGTTGTTATAATAGAAAAAAAATGAACCTCAACTGTTACCTCATAACACAAAATTAACTTGGAGTGAATCATAAAGGTAAATATAGACACTATAAAATTTCTAGAGAACACAGGAACAGTCTTCATGATCTGTAGTAGGTAAAGATTTCTTAAATAGGACATAAGAAATGTGAAACAACAAAAAAGAAACTGAAGTCCAAAAATTTGGACATTATCAAAATTAAACATTAATTTTGAAAGACACCATTTAAAAAAATTAGTAAGCCACCAACAGGGAGCAAATAATTGCAACAACTATCTGACAAAGGACTTATATCCAGAATATATATTAAAACATATGCATATATATGTAGGGAGAGACACACACAGAGAATCACACTTGATTGCCCTGGGGATGATTAAATAAAAAAACATTATAAAACTTGGAATGTTCTATATCTTGGTTTGTGTGGTAGTTATATAGTTATAAAAATTGTCAAAGTGTAAGAACTGAAACGTATGATCTATACAGTTTAGATCTGTGTACTTATTGCATTTAAGTTACATCTAAATTTAAAAATGACAAAAATAATAGGAAAAAAGGAAATTTGTGTTCTATCTACACATAAATTTGTAATGTAAGTTCCTTTTGATGCCACTATCCCAATAGAGGGCTTGGACCTGTGTGATACAGAAATATGGTTTGCATGCCATCCTAGTGCATCCATAAGGCTCAAACTCTTTTGGTGGATCATTTTATTTTATTTACATCGACTCTGCTTTGCTCTTTGTTTCATGTTCTGAGTTGAGACATTTTATAAACTGCTATGGCAGGAATTATGAGATCTTGATAATTATGTTATTATAATTCTTTAATTGAACAAACTTTAATGAAGAGTTGAGGTTCACCTGCAGACATTGTTGGTTTTACATGCTCTGCTCATGGGACTCAGGAAATTTCTTGTATCTGGACTCTTGGACAGCTGTGAAGAAAAGAGAACTGGATCCCTGGGTGGCGCAGCGTTTTGGCGCCTGCCTTTGGCCCAGGGCGTGATCCTGGAGACCCGGGATCGAATCCCACGTCGGGCTCCCTGCATGGAGCCTGCTTCTCCCTCTGCCTGTGTCTCTGCCCGTCTCTCTCTCTCTCTGTGTGACTATCATAAATTTAAAAAAAAAAAAAAAACATTTAAAGAAAAGAGAACTGGGATGATTCCAATCAAATCTGTCAGGAACAGGGGGTGGGAGAATGGACTTGAGAACAACCAAAAGTGTGGATACGCTTTTGGTGAAAGGGCCACTGGGAAGCTAAATGGCTGAACCTTTTTAATTCATTCCTTTGCCCTTTGATTTCCTCCAAACAACAATTACATTACTGTGGGGGGAAAGTATGTGGCAGTAAACTACAAGGTTAGATTTACTTCTCTTAAAAGAGATGGACCATTCTGTAAATCATAATTCAATATATAGAATTCCAAAGTGGAGTGGTTTGTCATTTCATTTCTGGAATCCCATAGATTGTCATCTGGAGGAACATTCAGAGCAGTAAAAGTGGCTCTTTCTGATTTAGAAATGTGGAGCCTTTAGAATTTATTTCCTGCAACCAGTGTTTCATCATATTGGCATTCTATGCTCTTGCAGTGTCCTGCTGAGCAGTGACTTAACACAGCCCTGGAGCTGGATTAGATCATACATTTAGATTCATCACAGCACAACAATTTATATGTAGTTTTCCCAAATGAAACATCAGTGAAAATCAGTTCAGAGCTAAACTGGGTAAATCTCTGGAATTGAGATTGATGCCCTAGATCTCAAATTATCCTGATAGCCAACTTCCTGTATACAGTAGTTTGAATTCAGGGGTTTCTAAAACAGTTGATTGATTTAAGATATTGCTATAAAGCTGAATTGTCAGTTTTTGGTAGATTACAAATACTCATGATCAATAAAATTATTAAGGAACACCTTGATGTAAAGAGCAAAGTCCTTATGGTTACAATTCCTAATTTTTGAGCCACTCATAGCAACTGAGATGTATTCTGCAGTGTGTATCCAACAAAATCCATCTGGACATTATGTTTGGCGCTTTCTTAGCAGTTGCAGGTACTATAATTCCCCTTTAATAGACTCAACAACTATTAACACTAACAAAATAGAAAAGTTTTACACTGTTACACTGAGTTCACTAAGTTTCTTTCTCTAAATAAATACCTGACACAAGAAAATACACAAAGGTCCTCTTAATATTATTAAATAAATAAATGAACAAAGCAGTTAATCCACAATATATAGTTTAGTAGTTAATTGTATACTGCTTTTTATGATTTTTTTAGTTGTTATACATTGATTTCATTTCCCATGGATTTAATTTTAATCTCCTAAAAGACATGTTTTTTTTTCTAAACACATTATATATATATATATATATATATATATATATATATATATATATATATATTGTGGATAGCATAATGCTATGGCCATACCAAGTGCTTAGGAAATGATGATTGATTAATTACATATCGTTGTCAACATCAAAACATCTTTGAGCAGTTCTATGGCTTCCTTAATCCCTTTGTTGACCTGCATCACTGAACATTTAGTTTGTTCTGCACTTCCCTGTCATTATAGTTTCTAACTATTCCTTTATCTCTAGTAATGAACTTCTCCCATCCCTATTCCTCTTGAACTCCCAATCCTGTTTTTGAAAACAGTTGGTTTATTCCTGAGCTGTATTCCTGAGTTCGCCTCTCCCTCAACCCATCTTCTCTTTCACCTACATTGCGGAGAAAGAAGTAAATTGTATTTCAATTCAAACAGCTTTTCTTCTCTTAGCAACAATGTGCCAGGCATTATGCTAAGCATGGGTGATCTGAAGAAGACATGGCTCTTCTACTCAAGAGATTTTGCAGTCTGGTGAAAGACAAACACCACTTTCAGAGAGAAATTATAGAAGCATGTGCATGCTATTATCACAACACAGGCTATTTACTTTAGCCTAGTGCAAGGATACATTCTATAGCAAGGAACCTGGGGCAGAAGTGAGTTCAGTACTTTTGCAGAAGTAAGGCTAATGAAGTCTCTTCCTCAAACAAAGAGATCATTCACATCTACAAATATGCAGAGTTGAGAGGTGATGGTGGGTACATAGGCCAGAGGAAAAGGTTGGCAAAGTAAGGAGGAGAATCAGAAGTTGATATAAGATGTGCAAATATGGAGATGGAATGGTTCTGCGCCTGAGGGGTGGTATGTAGATCTTCGTGAAGACCCTGACCGGCAAGACCATCACCCTGGAGGTGGAGCCCAGTGACACCATCAAAAATGTAAAGGCCAAGATCCAGGATAAAGAGGGCATCCCCCCCCTGACTAGCAGAGGCTCATCTTTGCAGGCAAGCAGCTGGAAGATGGCCGCACTCTTTCTGATTACAACATCCAGAAAGAGTCAACTCTCCACCTGGTTCTCCGTCTGAGGGGTGGCTGTTAATTCTTCAATCTTGAATTCTTAGTGCCCAACGATGGCATTGCTCTGCACTCTAGCCATTTGCCCCAATTTAAGTTTCGAAATGACCAGTTTCAGTTAAGAGCTGAATCACTGGTTTTCTCAATAGCTGTTCAAAATGTTAATAAAAGTTTTGTTGCATGGTAACATTAAAAAAAAAGATCATAGGGATCCCTGCGTGGCGCAGCGGTTTGGCGCCTGCCTTTGGCTCAGGGCGCGATCCTGGAGACCCGGGATCGAATCCCACGTCGGGCTCCCGGTGCATGGAGCCTGCTTCTCCCTCTGCCTGTGTCTCTGCCTCTCTCTCTCTGTGACTCTCGTAAATAAAAAAAAAAATAAAAAAAAATTAAAAAAAAAAAAGATCATAGAGCAAAAAGTTTTGTAATGAATAAGTATTAGAGATTGTTGGGTAAGTAAGTTCAATGTACAGAGATTATGGCCATTAATGATTTCTAGATGTGAGTGGAAGGTCCAGGTGAGCAGAAAGGACAATGGGTAAGATGGACACAGCCAGCACCTAGGGCTAGAAACTATCTTTAAAAACAGGACTTTGAAAAAAATAAAAAATAAAATAAATAAATAAAAATAAAAAAAAAATAAAAACAGGACTTTGGAACTTCAAAGACAGGATCCTTCTACTATATAGTATTTGTACTTTCATGTAGCCAGTCATGCTTAGAATACTTACAGAATGAACTGCATATAATTTTATTTGAGGTGAATTATACATTTATAATGAATCATTTTGAGTTATTTCTGAAGAACTAAGTTACTTGCCTCCAATATCTGATATTGTTAGACAGAGATGTAATAGATTAACACAACAGAGCTTGTAAGCTAAGGGCCTGGATCTACCTGCCTTGGTGTCAGTTAACTTTTCCCCCCCATAGTTTCTTTACATTTATTTATTTGTTTGTTTGTTTAAAATTTTTTAATCGAAGCACAGCTGATATGTAATATATTGGTTTCAGATGTACAACATAGTGATTTTTACCATTCTACACATTACAAAATGCTTGCCACAATAAGTGTTATTACCATCTGTTACCAAACAACATTATTATGAATTATTGACTATTCCCCATGCTGTAATTTTCATTTCTATGACTTATTTATTTTGAACTATTTTTTTAAAGATTTTATTTATTTATTCATGAGAAAGAGAGAGACAAAGACACAAGCAGAGGGAGAAGCAGGCTCCATGCAGGGAGCCCAACGCGGGACTCGATCCCCGGTCTCCAGGATCACACCCTGGGTGGAAGGTGGCGCTAAACCGCTGAGCCACCCGGGCTGCCCATGACTTATTTATTTTGAAACTGGGAGTTTTACCTCTTAATCTCCTTCACTATTTCCCCTATTTTCTCATCCTCCTTCCCTCTGGCAACTACCAGTTTGTCCTATATATGACTCTGTTTCTGTTTTCTGGTTTGTTTGTTGTTTGTTTTAAAGATTTTATTTATTTATTCATGAGGGACACATAGAGAGAGCCTGACACATAGACAGAGGGAGAAGCAGGCTCCCTGTGGGGAACGCGATATGGGACTCCAAGATCAGCCCTGAGCCAAAGGCAGATGCTCAACCACTGAGCCACCGAGGTGTCCCCCCCCCCTTTTTAATGTTATTCATTTGCTCTGTTTTTAATTCCACATATAAGTGAAATCACAAAATATATTTGTCTTTCTCTGTTTGACTTATTTCACTTAGCATAATACCCTCTAGGTCCATCTATGTTTTTGCAAATTGTATATAAAATATATATATACACACACAACACTCTTCTTTGTCTACTCATCCATAGATGGACACTTAGGTTGCTTCCAAAACTTGGATATTGTAAATAATGCTGCCATAAACATAGGGGCGCATATATCTTTTTGAATTAGTATTTTTGTTCTCTTTGGGTATATCCAGAAGAATTACTGGATCATATGGTATTTCTATTCTTAGTTTTGTGAAGAAACTCCATACTGTTTTTCTGAGTGGCTGGACCAATTTATATTCCTACCAACAATGCATAAGATTTTCCTTTCTCACATCTTTACCAACACTTATTATTTTTATCTCTTTGATGCTACAATTCTGACTAGTGTGAGGTGATATTGTGATTTTGACTTGCATTTACCTGATGACTATTGATGTTGAACATCTTTTATGTGTCTGTTAGCCATCTATATGTTTTCTTTGGAGAAATGTCTATTCAGGATCCTGGCCCTATTTTCATCAAATTATTTGTTTCTTTGTTTGTTTTTTTGGGCTTGCAAAATGGGATTGATGATAATCTGTCATAGAGCTGTCATCAAAATTAAAAAGTATATATTTATGTAAAGCCATGAAAACAGTGGTACATTGGAAGTGTTGAATGAATGCTCACTATTGTTACGATCATTATTTTCTGGAATGGATGGGCACAGCTGACAAGTGCAACTGAGATTTTTGGTAACTAGAGAACCGGACAAAGTAGGTCATTTCTCCAAGATAGTGATGGTCATGAAGCTTATTTCTTATAGGTATTTACTTGTAAGATAAGAAGATGAGGCCTAACCTAATAGTTGGTTAGATGAAGAACTACCTCCAATAAATAAGAAACTAAATCTCAATACAGTAAATGTATTTAGAGGATACCCTGAGGAAGTTTATTTTATTGCCTGCCATATCAAAATCTGTGGGTAACCATCTAAATCTATATAATATATATAGATTTATTGATATTATTTTGTCTCATGGAGAATTAGAGAATTTAATAACACTTTTTTTGCTTAATTTGAAGCTTTTTTTTTTTTTTTTTGACCTAAATTCTATGTAAGATCCACAAAGGGAGGCCTTGCCAAATCCCTTAGATTCTCTGATGGAAGCAGTGTGAAACCATATAGGAAGCGTTGTAGTAAATGACTTATTTCCTTGAGATGAACTCGTAAGAAGTTCTCCTGAGTCAGAAGAATATTAACAAAAAGCATAAGAAACATCACAGTTCTGTAAAGTTAACGTGGTCCTTTTAATAGAGATGGATACAGCATTATTTATGTAACTCTGAGAGCACTGAATTAGATGGGCAGAGTTGAGGTAGATTTGGCACAAAATGACTTTTGACACATGCCATGTATTATTTACCAGAAAATCCTACTGCATGTATTAATATGACAGGCATAGTCACTTGATTAAGTGAAGCCAATTGGTCAGTACATATAGTAAAATTTGGTTCAGGTGTTTTGGGGTATGAGTAGAGAGAGGAGGACAGTAAGAAGTCCAATCAGCTGCCTCCCAAACAGAAGATATTGTCTGAAGTGAGGTGATCAGATGAGAAATGAGAAATAGGTGACAAGTTCTCAAGAACGTGAATCCAAAATCTATAGGCCATGGGCCACTCTCACTGGCGCAGATAACAGTTCATTTCTTAGCAACCTTCCATCACTACTCCTGGCTTTTCTTATCCTACCTATAAAATAAAGGGATATCTCTTGTGTCTTTACCTCAGAAAAATTCAGTGATGATTAAGTGAGAGGAGAGAAGGAAACTGCTTTGAGGCGTTAAGAAGAAAGAATTCTATTAAAAAGAATCTAATGTATAATTTTTTTTGCTCTTTGAGATGGATTTGTTCTCCTTATATTCCTACTCTAGCCTTATTTGTACAAGCCTCAATTTGGACCCATCAACCTTAGAGTTTTTCATGAGGACAACTCAGTCCTTTGTTCTCACCTTGTGAAGCCTCTGAAAGTGGTCTCCATGTCCCAGTCTAAAAAATTGATTTGATTATTTTTTGTCTTTCCTCCAGCCTCATGTCTCCCCTAGGACAGCTTACCGTACACATGAAATATGAAAGAAGTCTACAGTTTTTATAGTGACAGAGCCAAAGCCTTTTCTGTTATCATTTGTGTAGTCCATGGGGAGATATCAGAGTGGGGATTGATTTTGGCAAAGATAGTCCACAGAGGTGGTTGAGTTTAATAAATCTCTGCTATAAAAGACTCATATTTAAGTCCCAGCAAGTCTCAGAGCTCATTCCACCAGGGCTATCTAATCTCTTCCATTCTCAGTTACAAATTAAATTTCCCTTTGTCACTATTTCTTTGGAGTCTATTTCAAATGAGATAGAAGATGCAGGTCCTCCATCAGTCCATTCCCTGCTTTAGAGAAAGCTGAGTCCCTCAAGCTAATTACTTTGATATGTGTTCCAGAGGAAGTGATGGTTTGGTAATAAATATAACTTAGCCTTGGTGATGCTACCTTTTGAGGATCATGGAAGTTCTATCATTCATTGCTTTTTTTTCCCCCCAGACTTCTTGAGAGAATTCATTTTACTCATGGGGTTCAAGGAAGAAGAGATACAAAAGTAGATTAAGCAGTTCTTTTGGCAAATGATGCCTTGGATCCAAATGTAGTTGGTTCTAATATGATAAAATTGACTGACAGTTCTGAAAATAATCTGCTAACAATTACATACCTATATCTATCTACTCACATTTATATATGCAGAAAAACATATAAGTATGCATTGTTATATGTAATATATAGTATTTATATACATTGTACATTATATAATATATTTATATAAATATATAAATATGCATGAATATGTGTGTGCACGTATATATTTAAGATTAATTACATAATAAATCATCCTATGACATTAAACTTTCTTGGCTTTAGTTTTCACAACTTGAAAAGACTAATTTGGATTAGGCAACCTTTTAGTTCTTAAATTTTATAAGTAACTTCAGGCCAATATCTTGTTATATAGTTATATTTATTATATATAATGTTTATGTTAGCTCTCAAACAAATAAATTTGGAGTACACCAAATAGCAACTCCATCAGAAGCCTTTTCTCTGGGATGTGGAAAGGAAAATAAATAGGCCTATTTGAATTGAGCTTATGACCTTTCCCACTGCTTCTTGTTTGTTTTGTGTTGTTGTAATTAGGCGTGTAAATCACCCAGTAGATTATGATTTATTATGGGGACAGAATCCAATCTTCTTCATTTGTTAGTCCAAAAGCAAGAATTTGCACACAGTTGGCATTCATCAAAAGTATATGGCCAAATTCTTAAATAGCTTAGATGAGTTCTCAATTGTCATTATGTTGACTTTTATTAATAGCATCATCACTGAACCATTCTAACACCTCCACATACTGATATCTCTCCATGTGAGTAGTGCTTTTATTACCTTCTGTGTTAATATTGTGTGGTATGGGGCAGCAGCCCCATTTACCTCAAGTGAACTATTGGAATGGGCTTATATTTATGGCATTTGATTTAGTAACAATGCACCCGAGGCTGTAAGCTTTGTCTGTACACACAATTCATACATATTCAGCATTTTGAACTCTACGTGGGGTTTACTTTAAAAAAGTCACATTGATCTTGAATTAAAGCCCTAAAGATAAGCAGAACCAAGCTGCCTGGTTATTTTATTAATAATATTTCAATCTTTACCACCAGTTAGGATGATAATGATGACAAAGCCCTTGCTGAGCCTTATGCTCACAGTCCCAATAGAGGTCTTCCTGAGAGTTGTGTTCTAAGAGTAATCAAGCCATTGAGGTGGCAGTTGAACCAGATACCTTTTGGTTTTCTTTATAATTTGGAAATAAATAGATGTTCTTTAAAAGGATTAGCAACTTACTCCCACTCACTAATTTGTAAAATCCATCCTAAAGACTAGTCTGACACTTTAGTGAGTATTGAGAATAAGATTTTATTATTTACTGCCATGAAGAACTATCAGAAGGCAGAGAGGCCAGGAATACAAAGTGTTCTGCTTTGGTCCCCAAATTGTTCTTTTCAACAGCTGGAATGCCAATAACATGCTTTCAGTGTGTTCTGTTCTCACTTTAGAAATATTCAAGGAGAAAAAAAAAAAAAACAGAATAGTAAGAGGGAACTGCCCTTACATTAACTAAATATGTCTTTAAGCCTCAGTTTATTCTATCTGGAGTGAGGATGATCTTTAAGAAGACCTGTTTCTACTCTTTTTTTTTTAAGATTGTAGGTATGTATGTACATATGTATATATGTATGTATTTATTTATGAGAGACAGTATGGGTGGGAGAGAGGCAGAAGAAGGAGAGAATCTCAAGCAGACTCCTCTCTCTCTTTTTTTCATTTGCTTAATTGAAGTTCAATTTGCCAGCATATAGTATAACACCCAGTGCTCATCCCATCAAGTGCCCCCCTCAGTGCCTGTCATCCCATCAAGTCACCCCATCCCCCCACCCACCTCCTTTCTGCAACCCTTTGTTTCCCAGAGTTAGGAGTCTCTCATGGTTTGTCTCCCTCTCTAATTTTTCCCACTCAGGTTCCCTCCTTTCCCTTATAATCCCTTTTACTATTTTTTATATTCCCTATATGAGTGAAACCATATGATGTCCTTTGCCGATTGACTTACTTCACTCAGCATAATACCCTCCAGTTCCATCTATGTGGAAGCAAATGGTGGGTATTCGTCCTTTCTGATGGCTGAATAATATTCCATTGTATATATAGACCACATCTTTATCCATTCATCTGTCGAAGGACACCGAGGCTCCTTCCACAGTTCAGCTATTGTGGACATTGCTGCTATGAACATTGGGGTGCAGGTGTCCCGGCGTTTCACTGCATCTGTACCTTTGGGGTAAATCCCCAGCAGCACAATTGCTGGGCCATACAGTAGCTCTATTTTTAACTTTTTGAGGAACCTCCACACAGTTTTCCAGAGTGGCTGCACCAGTTCACAGTCCCACCAACAGTGCAAGAGGGTTCCCCCTTCTCCACATCTTTTCCAACATTTGTTGTTTCCTGTCTTGTTAATTTTCGCCATTCTCACTGGTGTGAGGTGGTATCTCATTGTGGTTTTTATTTGTATTTCCCTGATGGCAAGTGATGCAGAGCATTTTCTCATGTGCTTGTCGGCCATGTGTATATCTTCTTAGGTGAAATTTCTGTTCATGTCTTTTGCCCATTTCATGATTGGATTTTTTGTTTCTTGGGTGCTGAGTTTGATAAGTTCGATCTTGGATACTAGCCCTTTATCTGATATGTCATTTGAAAATATCTTCTCCCATTCTGTAGGTTGTCTTTTAGTTTTGTTGACTGTTTCTTTTTCTGTACAGACGCTTTTTATGCTGATGAAGTCCCAATAGTTCATTTTTGCTTTTGTTTCCCTTGCCTTCATAGATGGATCTTGCAAGAAGTTGCTGTGGCCAAATTCAAAAAGGTTGTTGCCTGTGTTCTCCTTTAGTATTTTGATGAATTCTTGTCTTACATTTAGATGTTTCATCCATTTTGAGTTTATCTTTGTGTATGGTCTAGTTTCATTCTGCACGTGGCTGTCCAATTTTCCCAGCACCATTTATTGAATAGACTGTCCTTTTTCCAGTGATATTCTTTCCTGCTTTGTTAAATATTAGTTGACCATAGAGTTGAGGGCCCTTTCTGGATTCTCTATTCTGTTCCATTGATCTATGTGTCTGTTTTTGTGCCAGTACCACACTGTCTTGATGATCACAGCTTTGTAATACAGCTTGAAATCCAGCATTGTGATGCCCCCAGCATTGGTTTACTTTTTCAATATTCCCCTGGCTATTTGGGCTCTTTTCTGATTCCACACCAATCTTAAGATGATTTGTTCCAACTCTCTGAAGAAAGTTCATGGTATTTTGATAGAGATTGCATTGAACATGTAAATTGCCCTGGCTAGCATAGACATTTTCACAATATTAATTCTTCCAATCCATGAGCATGGAATATTTTCCCATCTCTTTCCATCTTCCTCAATTTCTTTCAGAAGTGTTCTGTAGTTTTTAGGGTATAGATACTTTACCTCTTTGGTTAGGTTTATTCCTAGATGTCTTATGGTTTTGGGTGCAGTTGTAAATGGGATTGATTCCTTAATTTCTCTTTCTTCAGTCTCATTGTTAGTGTATAGAAATGCTACTGATTTCTGGGCATTGATTTTGTATCCTGCCACACTGCCAAATTGCTGTGTGAGTTCTGGCAATCTTGGGGTGGAGTCTTGGGTTTTCTACATACAGTATCATGTCACCTGCAAAGAGGGAGAGTTTGACTTCTTCTTTGCCAATTTGAATGCCTGTTATTTCTTTTTGTTGTCTGATTGCTGAGGCCAGGACTTCTAGTACTATGTTGAAAGCAGTGGTGAGAGTGGACATCCCTGTTGTGTTCCTGATCTTAGGGGAAAGGCTCTCAGTTTTTCCCCATTGAGAATGATATACAGGCCCTGTTTTTGTGGATTGTTTATTTGTGCTTCCTCTTTCTTTTACAGGGTCCCACTTAATATTTCTTGCAGAACAATTTGGTGGTCACATATTCTTTAAGTTTCTGCTTATCTTGGAAGCTCTTTATCTCTCCTTCTATTCTGAATGAGAGCCTTGCTGGATAAAGTATTCTTGGCTGCATGTTCTTCTCATTTAGGACCCTGAATTTATCCTGCCAACCCTTTCTGGCCTGCCAGGTCTCTGTGGAGAGGTCTACTGTTAATCTAATATTTTTCCCTATAGAAGTTAAGAATGTCTTGTCTCTCACTGCTTTAAGAATTTTCTCTTTGAAGAAAATCTTTATCTTTGAAATTTGCAAGTTTTACTATTAAATGTCAAGGTGTTGAATGGTTTTTATTGATTTTGGGGGGAATCTCTTTGTCTCTTTTATCTGAATGCCTGTTTCCTTCCCCAGATTTGGGAAGTTCTCAGCTATGATTTGTTCAAATATCCTTTATGGTTCTCTCTCTCTCTCTTTCTCTCTCTCTCAGCCTCTTCTGGAATCCCAATTAGATGTATATTCTTCCTTCTCAAGCTATCATTTATTCCCCTAAGCCTTTCCCCATGAGCTCTTAATTGTTTTTCTCTTTTTTCCTCAGCTTCCTTCCTTTCCATCAATTTGTCTTCTATGTCACTCACTCTCTCTTCCACCTCATTAATCATAGCAGTTAGAACATCCAGTTTGGATTGCATCTCATTTAATCTATTTTCAATTTTGGCCTGATTAGGTCTCAATTTTGCAGTAACAAAGTCTCTAGAGTCCTTTATGCTTTTTTCCAGAGCCACCAGTAGCTTTATAATTGTACTTCTGAATTGAATTTCTGACATCATATTGAAATCCATATTCTCTAACTCTGGCAGTACTGTTTCTGGTTCTTTCTTTTGTGGTGAATTCTTCCTTCTAGTCATTTTGTCCAGTGCAGAGTGGCTGTAGGAGCAGGGTGAGTCAAAAATATCAACCATGACCTCACTAAAATACACCCCAGATGATTATGAAGAGGTCAGAGACCAGAAAATAAGAGAAAAAGAAGAACAGAACAAAACAAAACAAAAGGGCCACTAAAGTGAAAAACAAATTTTAAAGCAAAGTAACAAAAATAAAAAGCCAAAAAAACAAAAACAAAGAAGAAGAAAAAATAAAAATAAAATAAAAGTAAAGAGGGAAAAGAGAAGAAAAAAGGGGGGAGGATGGTGGTGATGAGGAAGTGGCAGTGGAGGGAGAATGTAGTCTACCTGAGGGATCCTAGAGGGTGATCCTCTTGGTTCTGAGTGTATTTTTTTCTGTGTGTTAGAAGATGCTCAGTCCCAAATTTATATAAACCAGCAATACATATATAAAACCCCAACATTGACCACCAAAACATAAACAAGATAAAAAAGGGGGGCAGAATGGGAAAGAAGAGAGAATATAATTATAATCTCACAGAGTGAACCAACACAGTTTTCCACTTGGTTCTGGGCTTATGTTGGTCATGTTTAGAAGGTACTAACTTCCACCATTGTAAAAATGAGACAGAAAAAACAAAAAACAAATACCCGTATCTCGTATATCTACCAAAATTAAGTTGAATACGTTGAAGGGAATACAGAAGTGAAAAATATATCTAAGACATGTAATTTTAGAAATATGAAAGTCAAAAAGGAAAAAAAGTTAAAAATGAAGAGTTGGTAAAATACTGTAGTTAAGGTGGGAAAAGAAATGAAATATTGGAAATTTTTAGTCTGATATAAAATGAAGCTGACTCCTCTCTCAAGCAGACTTCTTACTGTGTGGGGCCAGGTCCTGGCTGGCCTGAGCAATCTCAGGAGGTAGCCACTGAGATCCCTGAGATATCAGAGCCAGAATCAAGAGTCAGATATCTAACCACTTGAGCAACCAGGTGCCCCTTTTCTTTATCTTAGTTCCTACCTAATTGAGCCTGCAAAGGAAAGGATAAGACACCACTCTAATAAGGGAATTCCTGGGAAGTGGTTTTTCAAATGTAGATTCACATTTCAGTCTATAGGCAAAAGCTTGGAGGGTAGTTTGCCTTAGGCTAATTGGTCAGAGGAACTCCTTAGTTAGCTGAAGGGAACTTTATATTCAACAGAGGACTTTGGGGAGTAGATCTGACTGTGGGGAGTAGATCCCCTTGGGATAAAGAAATATGCATGTATTCTGCATATCATTTGAGCTTAGCTACTTCTTAGCCTTACTGGTAAAGATGTATGTGTTTGTGAGGTGGTGGTGGTTGTATACCCTAACCACACACCTTGTACTATCCTTAGGTGGTGTCAACTACAAGGGATAGTAAAGAGAGTTTTTGTTTTGGTGACCATCTACATGCTCAGTACTCTTATACCCGAGTCTGTCTACTAGCACTTTCTGATGACATTTTAACTCAGCATGTCCAGCATGAAGTTCCTTTTCTTTCTTTCCACATTTTTTTTTCTCTCTGTGTGTTCCAGTCACACCAAGTACACCAATGTCCAATCATTTGCACAAGGGAAAATTCATGAGGTCACCCTGACAGATTGCTCTTCTTTGGTCCCAGAATCCCATGCATCAAGTCCCTTAAGTTTTACTTCTAAGTGTCTCTCAAATCTGTGGATTCCTTCCATCTCTGCATATACCACCTTCATAACACCCTCCATCAGGCCTCACTGGGATTAATCTCACATTCTCTTGGCACTCCACTCTAGTTTATTTTCTATATTCCTTCTAGAGGGAGCTTTTTAGCACTAGAACAACTCTGATAAAAGCCTCTAATGATTTCTCATTATTCTTAGGATAAGAAGACAATGTCTAACATGGCCCACAAGGCCCTACACAATTTGGCTCAGGCAAACTCTTCAGATTCAACTTGCACAACTCTTCCTGACTCTCCATCTCTGTGCGCCAGCTAAAACAGGCTCAAGTGAGCTGAGTCATGCCTTGTTTCCTTCTGCTTCAGACTCAGTGGTTGTCTCCTTGCTACAATTTTCTTTCCCATATCTTTGTCTGGTTAATTTTCACTTGTTTTTCATGTTACGATTCCAATGTCAGTTCTCCAAGGAAGCCTGATGTTATGGATTGAATATTTGTGTGCTCTCAGAATTCATATATTGAAACCCTACCCCTCAATGTGACAGTAGTAGCAATTGGGGTCTTTGAGGGATAATTTAGGTTTATATGAGGTCATAAGGCATTAGTGTCTTTATGAGAAAAGGAAGAGACCAGTGCTTCTTCCCTTGGCCATGTGAGGACACAGCCAGAAGGTGGCCATCTGCAAGCCAGGAGGAAGGCCCTCATGAGGAACGAAATCTGCGGGCTTCTTGATCTTGGACAGCCTCCAGAAATATGAAGAACAAATGTCTGTTGTTTAACAGATCCAGTATACATGGTATTTTGTCACAATAGCCTTAATTGACTAAGATACCTTCCTTAAGCTCCTTTGTTGGACTATATGTATCTATTTTGTTGTCTTGTGGATTTTCTTCATAACACCTATCACAGTTAATACCTTACATGACTGCTCAATCAATGGCTCCTTCCTCTAAGGTCAAAGACTGGAGGCTGTCCGTGTTCATTATCATAGCATCTAACACAGTGCCTGGATCACAGTCAGTAAATACCTACTGAATGAATTTAAAAAAGATCTGGGTAAATCAGTTGATTCATTAAACGTTTAAAGTGAAAATGTATGTTTTCATAGATCATTTTGAATTGTAGGAAATAGGCTTGCTAACAAACATTAAGAACATATAGGAGCCTATTACTATTAATCCATTCTAAAAATCTTTCAAGGAAGTAGGTATTACCTTTTTACCTCAAAAGAGGAGACTTTTCCCAAAATAGTTGTCAGCAGCTCAATTTAGATATAATCAAAATGATTCTGTAACTTTCCTTTTCCTTCAGTGACATTAAAAAATATAAAATTTTTATTTTTACCCATAAACATGCCCCTACAGTTATTAATTTCAAGGGTGAAGAAATATAGAAACCATGTCCTGCTAGAAAGTGGCTTAAGCACCAAGATACAAGAAGAGTAATTAATAAAAGGTATGCGGCAAAAAAAAAAAAAAAAAAAAGGTATGGGGCAGCCTTCAAATGTTTATATAATACTCTGGGATAGAGGAGGTAGCAGTTTTCTTTGAACGAAAGGTAAAACTAAGAGTAATAAGTAAAAATTATATAAATCTAGGTTTTATTTTAATTAAAAGAGCTTTTAACATCATACAATGCATGCTTACCAGTGAAATGGGCCATATCCTGGCCAAATCAGAGATGTAATAAAAAAAGATTCTTGCTTTAGTCTCTGTGCTATCAACATAAGGACTTCTCCCTTATTGGGATTATAGAAGGGACAATAGCTATCCGGGGCTCTGTTTGATACTTAAAAGGTTGTCCTTCTATAAATCAAAATTTGCTTGAAGGTCTCTTCTTAATTGACAAAATTTTTTTTTAAAAGATTTATTTATTTATTCATTTATGATAGACATAGGGAGAGAGAGAGAGAGAGAGAGAGCAGAGACACAGGAGGAGGGAGAAGCAGGCAAGCAGGCTCCATGCCGAGAGCCCGACGTGGGACTCCATCCAGGACTCCAGGATCGTGCCCTGGGCCAAAGACAGGCATCAAACCACTAAGCCACCCAGGGATCTCCCCAATTTGGTTTTTATATAGATTGAATCCATATCTATAGGAATAGCTAATTCTTGCGTGTCTTTGAAAAAAAAGAAAATACAAGTTTAAAAAATTAAGAAGAAACTTTTTTCAGTTCAATTTAAGGAACATGAGTAATAGTAAAATGCATGACATTTTAGAAAAACTGACTATGTTACAATTAATTGTTAATATTTCAAATGAGCACTATATTTCCTATCTAGTTATTTTGCCAATATTTGATTATAGTGAAGCAATTCATAGACAGGTTAGCTTGCTGTTTTTAATGAGCTGGATGTACTCTCTAATGGAATTGCTAAATTGGTGCTAAATTGTAGCTTGGGGACTTATTATTGTGAGATTCTATCTTCTTTTTGTTAGTTTTCTTCAACATGGAAAAGAGACTTGAATTGGCTTCAGGTAGAATAGTGAATAATAATTGTCAGTTTTTGTAGGAATTACCTTATATCACCTAACTTAGTTTAATCTTTATCAGATATTTAGTCTGTGAAGAATATAAAGACTCCTTTACTTTGTATTTTTATTATTGAGTCTAAATTATCCTAACACTGTGAGTCATATTTATGGCCTTAATCACAGATGCTTTATCTTTTAGTTTGTGGAAGAACTTAGTTATAAACTCAGTATTAACAATAAGATCTATCACATCTTGAATTTTTTCTACATCATATGAGACTCTTCTGGGCCCCAACTAACTGCTTAGTGAAAGGTTCAAAATGAGTTCCCTCCTCACTTCAATAGGATGTAAGGGAAATTTATGTGGTCTGCCTACAGACCAAAGGAGAAATCTCTTCAGTAGCATACCTGGATTGGCTAAGTGTTCCTTAATTTGGAAAACTGACCATGTTGTTGAGAATCTGGGGCATTTTACAGTGCCAGAAAAACAGGAAGTAGCCATGTTCGTGGTGGAGGCATCTTCACTACTGCTCTCTCTCTGTTACCTGATACTGGCATTAATGTGGACCCTTCATCATCCACTATCTATGCTGCTTGGGGCACGCCTGAGAATGCCCTTGAGGATGTTCCAGTCTTCTGACCACAAACTTATTTACAGAGACTCTAGCCACTGGTCTTAAGGCTCCTGTGCATGGTGGCAACCTCTACACACATGCTGAAGAAGTCATCCACTTGGGGGATTCTCCTATTGTAGAAACTTTCCAAATACTATTTTTTTCAGGCTTAACTTTTATTTATTTATTTTTAAATTTTTATTTATTTATGATAGTCACACAGAGAGAGAGAGAGAGAGGCAGAGACATAGGCAGAGGGAGAAGCAGGCTCCATGCACCGGGAGCCCGACATGGGATTCAATCCCGGGTCTCTAGGATTGCGCCCTGGGCCAAAGGCAGGCTCCAAACCGCTGCGCCAGGGATCCCTCAGGCTTAACTTTTGATACATATACTGCTCCCCAGCCTTTTTGACCCCTCTTTCTTACAGCAATTTGCTCTATGTCATCCTATCTCTTCCCTAAAAAGACTTGAATTTAAAAGCCATTAATTTTTCCCCAGTGTTGAAGATTAAAGATAGCATAAATAGTGTCCTCCTTTCCCCATGTATGGTTAGAGGAAGCTATAATTTAAATAATTGTTTTGTCACAGGTTTTGTATACACTTTAATAATTGATCCTTTTTTTTTTTCAAGATTTTTATTTGTTTATTCATGAGAGACACAGACAGAGGCAGAGACATAGGCAGAGGAAGAAGCAGGCTCCCTGCAGGGAACCTGATGTGGGACTCATCCAAAGACCCCGGGATCATGACCTGAGCCAAAGGTAGATGCTCCACCACTGAGCCACCCAGGCATCACAATAATTCATCCTATTACATTTAGAATATGTTTATAAGTCTCATTTATTCATTCCGGTATGCAAATTAGCCACTTGGTCAGGTATAGTCCTGTGCTTTACTTTGTGCTCTTACTGGATTCTAAGTTTTGTGTTTTTTAAAAAAGATCTTATTCATTTATTCATCACACACACACACACACACACACACACACACGGAGAAAGAGAGAAAGTCTCCTCATGATCAGGGTGCCTGACACAGGGTTCAATCCCAGGACCCCAGGATAACAACCTGAGCTGAAAGCAGATGCTCATCCAACTGAGCTACCTGGAATTCCAAGTTTCTTAAGAACAAGAGTTTGCATCTAATACATCACTGTGTCAGCCCCCAAGGCTAATATAGAGTCTTGCATATTGCAGATTCAGTAATCACTAATTGAATGAATGAATGATTTGTTCACAAGGATCCATGTCTCCTTTCTTCCAGACATTAGTTTGACCCTATAGTACTGAATAGCTTGCAAGACTGTCAATGTAAAGAGGTCTTACATAGAATGCTAGGAATTACTGCCTGCACCAGTGGAGTATGTATGTGTGTGTATGTGTGTGTGTCCCAAATGGTTAAGTGCATGAATAAGTATGCAAAAATCATTATATAGATTTAAAGGATATTAAATTGATTACTAGATCCTCTATGTCCCTTCTATCTTTCATTTACCTGAACTCAAGTGAGTTACCCAAGTATTAAATACATCTGTTGGATTGGAAGAGTTTAGTCAAAAAGTTATAGTGTCCTGGGTGAGTGTTTAACCATTGTTCTGGATTGGATTAGGGGATATGGTTCTATTCACCATCTATCCCCAAATTTGGATGTAGGGACTTTTCTCCTCACGATCAAAGGTCCTCAGTCTTACCTCTGTTTTTCTTGTGCTCATTGTTCTTAAGGGACATTGAGTGTATGTCTAATAGTTTATATAGATGTGTAAGTGGGTGTTGGGGGAAGGTAATCTACAAAGAATCTTATGGAACCCTAAGAGCCTTGGGCACTTAACTTTCAATAAAGTATATCAAATCAACAAGTTGTACAGCTTAAATTTACGTGAGGTAATATATCAATCCTATCTCAATATGTCAATTAGATCTGCTCCTGGTTATAGTGGAAAGGATAGCTGGTGCACCTGCATGAAAAGCAAGACTGCTGTGCACAGAGATTCAGCTTCTATCAGCTTAAAATACCTCTCATATTGTCCCTTCACTTCATTGAGCTGTCCTACACTCTTGTCCCCTGGCCCTCATGAACAGACCTCTGTAGCTAAACCACCCACTCATCTCTATTCTTCCACATTCCCTTTGACATTTTCTGTTCATTAGATTGAATCTCTTCATCCCTGTTTCTGCATATTCCTCATTTCCCAAGCTCTCCTTCACCTTTACAGCCCAACTCAGAGACCCTGGGCATAACCCCTTTAACTGACATGTTCTTTTGAACACAAAAGCAGGAATAATTAAGCTGTATTCTTTTTACCTTCTCCTTTTAACCAGCTGTGGGAGAGGGGGAAATCCTACTTGAGTTAAGATCTCAAAAATATGACCTGGCCTTATAACATTGGAAATACATGTTTTGTTTTGTTTTTTTCCTATGGCCCACATTACTCTTTAGTAATTAAATACTTTTCATTGGATAAACTACATTATGTGGAAGTACATAGTGCCTCCCAAAAAACTCAAGATTCCCCTACTCCACCCCACCCCCAATATTTGTATAATCAGAAAGAAGTCTCCACAGTCCTGGAAGACATAATATAGCATATGGAACATAAATAAAATTCATTACAGGTGTCCATACTATAATCCCATTGCATACCAGCTATGCTCCTCTTCATATACCCTCATCAAGACTAAGAAACATTCTATCTGATATGACAGTATTCAAAAGCCATGTAGGTGGCCACCCCAAGGAGCATAATCACAATCCATGTGTGTTTGTGGTGACAAACTAATTTGATGTAGATGAAAGTAATTTATTGCACTACAGCTGCTAAAGCACAAGGAAAAAGTAAAGCTTAGCAGCTTTGAAATGTACACTTAAACAAAGATAGCTTTCTCCTTTTGAGGAAAAGATGGACACCTTTTGTGAGGAAGGTTAGATTTTTGAAGACGCCAATCAGAATCATAGAAAAAGATTTTCCTGGGTAATATCAGGAAAAAGCGGTTACTGAGATAGTAGCTTCTTTAGCTATTTTTCTGTTTGTTTTTCTTTCTTCTTCTTTAGTGACATCTCCTTCCTTCTCTTTTCTATTTTTACTTCTTTTGTTCTATTATATTCTTATCCTTTTTTTCCTTTAACTTTTATATTTTCTTCCTCTTCACATACTGCCCCTGCCTCTCTACCTTCTGCTGCTAATCCTTAGTCTAAACACACATCACTGGGATTCAATTCCAGAGACCACTGGTCAACTTGGTAACTCACTTCTATCCATACCCCTACTTTTGACAATTCATCTCTGTTCATGCACATGTTGTTACTTTTTAAATCACTGTCTTGGAATTAATGGTTAATTTTATGAAATTGTTGGCAACCTTTTAGATGCTTAAGAATGCATCTATTTCTGGAATATCAAGAAGTGCTTTCCAGAGAATGTGACTCATTTTAATCTATTGTGTTACTGCATTATAGAATTTTATAATACATTTTAGCACACATTTTTATGAGAACAGTGGGGGATACACAGGACGTGTTCAATGGTACTCACTTGAAACATCACATTTTATTTATAGCAGACCTTTGTGAATCTCTGCAGATGTTAATTGGACCCATTTGTCTGTCCCAGAGCCAATCAGGTGGCTGGCCAAAGCAGCACTCATTATTTGATCTGCATATCAAATATACATATGGACAGGCTGAGAACAGAGTATACTTCCACTCATATGCACACTTTCACAAGTGAGTTTCTCAGCCACTCACAATCCCAACCATGAAAGAACATGGTCCTAGTATATGTCACTCTGACAGTTATCAGAAGGCAAAAAGGTTATAGTCATTCCTCCCAGAAGCTTACAGTTGAACTATAAAGACTAAAATGGTCCCTGTAAAAGGGAGCATGTACAACATTACATGTACATGTACATGTTTGTACAATGGAGCATGTACAAACATTACAGTGAACTTAACTAAAAATGGTGTGGTGGAGATGGCTGCTGCTATCATAGTCTGTGTCCAGACACGAGAGATTTCTTGGGACTTTGTACACAAAGAAAATTTTAGTTGCTATGTTCATTTTAAGTTTTTAATAAATGCATTTTGAAATCCAAAATACATTAGTGGATTTTATATTTTGTAAGTGATCATCTGTTATATTTATATTGTTTGTTATAAATTTCATTTGATTCTCATGATTCCTAGATTAAGAAGAGAAGCTATTATTGTCCCCATTCCACAAACAAGGAACCACAATTGATTGATTTGTTCTAATACAAGATTTTACTTGGTAGAGAACCAAACCAAAAGCCAGATTTTCTGACCCATAAATTGAAAATTAAAAAAAAAAAAAGTGTTTCTCCATAATGACAGACTGTGAGATGGGTGTCTTTACTGGGAAACTGAGGCCACATGCACACATAATGCCTTGAGCATAAGAGTATATACAGTGAGATCTAGTTAAATTTAACTTCTCTTAAAAGTTAATATTTAATAACAAGACAAGTTAATATGGGAGTTACTTGAAAACATTGGAGGTAGTTCTTCATTCACTAAACCTAAAGGGACAAAGAGACTGTGTAAGCTTCATCTATCCATGCTAAATTTTGACTTATTCACTTACCAGGAAATGGAAAAAAATATTGAATATAAAATATAGACCTTAATAATCAATGTAAACAAAAACCCTACCTAAATTAAAATACTTCTGAAAACAGAGACTGTTGACTCTGCTAATTCAGCATCAACTTTCTGTAAGCTCTTTGGCTGAATTTCAAAATTCCAACTCATTACTACATTTAAAAAATGCCTTGCTCTAATAAATGTCATACAACTGTCACGAATGTGATGAAGATTTTTTTGTTTCATTTTTCTTTTTAAGAAAGTTATTTTTGTGTTTTTGGAACCTATCTATACTATAATTTATACATATTAACAGCTTTTAAAGTCAGGCTTTGTTTGTTTTATAGCCCATAAACCAAAGCATGGTTTTATTTTATGTAAGTTACTTTTCTCCACTCTTATTGTTGTTGCATATGTTGATGTTTTGGCTTCAGAAATAAAGTATTATGTAGGTAAGCAATTAACTTCCTTGTGTAATTTTTCTTCAATATGGAGAATAATTGAGCAATTTTCATTGAGTAAGAAATATAGATAATGATAAATTATATTTTTCTTTGGAATGTTCAGAAGATATGATGTGATTAACAATCATAATGTAATCTACTCTGACGTATTGGACAGGATATGAGTTCTTCAACAATGACCCAAATGAACTGTATTTTAGATGTTTATAGCCTCATTTCTGCCTATGGTAAAGATTCAAGTGTAAGGCTCATGGAGTTTGCTTCACAGTCCCTGTCGGTGGACAATTAAAGCAGAATCAGTTTATTTTGTATGAATGATAACTTCTTTTTTTTTTTTTGAATGATAACTTCTAACAGAATAAAAGAATGACTGCATTTCTGATAGATGAATACATGTTTTTGTTGAATAATCTAACCTATGTGGAACAGGCAGTTAAGAAGAAGCCTCTGCTGTATTAAAAAAAAAAATCTTTGGAGTTTGGATTTGTTTTTTGTTTTAATCTTTCAAAGGCAGAGATAATATTGAATTTGTGTTTTCTAATCTGTTCTGTATATTCCAGAGCCAAATATGAGGCTATGTTCTTCAGGGGTTTTATGATTCTTTTCCCGGTGCTTCTAAGCAAATAGCAAGTACACTAAGCAGTGTCCTAACCTTTCTGTAACCCAACCAAACAACCAAGAGACTGCTTTCATAATCAGCACTCACTTCTTTCTTTGGAGGGAAGTTTCTGACTTTTAGTAATCTGGCAAGGAGAAGATTATGAAGTTATAGACTCTTTTATAGACCTAACAGTACATTTTTATGTGGTAGAAGCATGTGCACAGAACTGTATGCTGAGAAGTGGAATGTGTTGTACTAGAAGGAGCATTGGAGCCAGGAGACCTGAGTCTATTCTTTGTCTTCCTACTAGGGCTAGAATTTTCTTCTTGTGTAAATTCTTTATCCAAAAAGGAATACTTTTCCATGTGCTATCTAACTCAACATAAGGTTATTATAGGAATAAAATTAGTTTATAAATATGAAAGATTTTCCAAAAGATTTTAAGATATGCTACAGAGTGAAAATTTTAGTCTTGAAGGGTTGGGACTGGATTGTTACCTCCAGGTGACCCAAGGTGAAGTATGTCTCTCTTAACCTTTAATATCTGAATATGAGAGGAGAGCCATATTTTCTGACTGAGGTAAGAATTTCTTTGGGATATTTAGAACTAATGAGAGGATATTTAGGACTAATGAGAGTGACTCTGGGCTTTTCAAGGTGGTCTCCTTGTCTTTGGATTTGGACTTCTCATTTCACTCAGCTGCAAAACTAACTGAGTAGTTCTTGGTTACAATAAAATGAATGAATACAAAAATTTTATTTCCTGAAGTGACTGAAAGCTCCCTGAGCATTCGCCATATTCATTGCTGCTTCTCTTACTGAATAAACAAGTCATTAACTAGATGCAGACCTTAGAAATACAGTGCTCTGATTTTGATCAATCTATGAAAAAATAACGATAAGAAAAAAAAATCCGTTTGCCATGTCCTAGATATCATGACCCTGGACCCAGCATGACCCTGGACTGTAGCAATAATTCACTTTTTTTTTGACCTGAAAGTAAATAATAAGTAAACAATACATCTAGAATTAACAATATAAGCTTTTAGGGACTACCTATAGACAGAGATTTGGCTGTGATTTCAAGTGAGAAGGTAAAAATTAGTAACATCACATTTTAAAACAAAAAGAAATTTTATGTAGCTAACAAAATGTACAGAAGTCCAGAAAGAAAGGTAGAGAAGAGGTAAGAGTATCAGGACCCTCATCTTACAGAGTAGTGTTAGGAAATACTAATAAGACTAGAAAGAATAATCGACCCTTGGAATCCATTCTTCCTTCTTTGTGTTAGTAATAGAACCCTTTGAAATTTTAGCTGAATATACAGCTACATTTCTCAGCCTCCCTTGCTGAGACCATGATACTAAGTTTTGGCCAATTGAATATAAATTGAAAGATCACATCACCTCCTTTACAGACAAAGTCACTTCAGCCATCTTCTTCCTCTGGGAAATGGCAACAACTGTAGCAGCATGCCTGGACCCTGAAATGGAAGCTACTTGAAGCTACTTGAGGGGGAAGGTGGACCCAACAGGTCATAAAGCAAAGCTATTCACCAATCCATCCAACTGTGGGCTATTTATCTGCCCTGGGCTACTGCAGGAGAAAAATAAACTTCTGCTTATGTAAGTCAAAATAAATAAAAATAAAATATGCTACAGATATAACATACACTTTATAAAGTTAGATCATTGAGAAAATGATATGGATTTTCCTATCTTAGTGGCTAAAATAATTGATTTTACACTCAATTATTTAATAGTTTTTGAGTGCCTTACTAGGATGATTCAAATAGATATTAGATACAGTCACTTCCCTGTAAGAAGTTACACTATAGTTTAAAAGGTTAGGCATAAACACATGCACAGTTAAATAAAAACTCAAGAGTTAAAAATATTAAATATAGAAAGAATACATGACATCACAGAACAGCTCAAGGTTAACTATCAAATGGAAGACTATATATACTAAGTTCAGAAGAGGGACGTATCTTGGGTACTGGAGTGATCTATGGTCAACGGGGGAGGGGTACACTGGATTTTTGCCATAAAGAAAGGTGGGACTTAAATGAGTTTAAAGGCAGAGAGATTAGCAAGAGAGATAAGAAAATGAAGTATGATTTATTTTGGTAATAATTAATCAACCAGTATGCCTAAAGAGAGTATTTCCTAGATGGGAGGATTAATTCATTCTTGAGCAGGGATTAGTTAAAATGTGCCTCCATATCTCTCCCCTTGTCTATCAATCAGAGCAATAATAAAATATTTAGAGTCCTAATAGTCTCCATGTTCCTGCACCAATGTTCTCCATTGGTCCCAATGCTCAACCTTTGTCCTGCTTGTCATCTGCCTGCTTGAATGATCAGCAGAGACACCCTCAGTAGTTAACTGAGCAGATTCCTTGCTCATATGATGGGGGCATGGATGAGAGAGAAGCCATACATTTCACCAAAACTCCAGTTAATTTTATTGTGAGCAGGAGACTGAAGAGCTTGATGAGAAAAGCCACAGTGAGAACTCAGGAAGCAGAGGCTAAAGGAGTGGAAGTACAACTTCCTAGTTGTAGTGATTTGAAATGCTGCTAATTCTCCCAATATTTCGACTCCTTATTTATATAATTCAAAGTAATATAAAGTTTGAGTTAAAGTAGTTTAAGAAAAATATCTACTTCACTCATCTGTTCATTAATTTTTTCATCCATCCATCCATCCATCCATCCATCCATCCATCCCACATACATTTATTTGTTTCCAAGCACCTCAAAGATGAACTAGACATGAACATATCTCTCCAAAAGCATATATGCTGTAGGGTAGGAGAGATATGTAAGTTTACGTATATAAAACAAGTACTAACAATATTTTAAGTATAGTGATGAAGCCATATAGTTATTCTAAGGCCCAGTGAGTGCCATTTAACCTTTTCTTGGTTGAGTGGAGGGAAATTTCTTCTAGAAGTAACACTTGAAATAATACTAATGGGCTTAAATACTTAGAAATTAGCAGTAAATATATGGGGATGAGGAAAAGCTAGGAGGGAGGTTAGGGAACATTTCACAGGGAATACAACATGCATGAAGTTATGATAATAGCATGAGCCCTGCTCATTCATTTTTCAGAATGAAAAATTGAGGCTCAGAAGTTATGACTTATCAAGGATATAACCATGTTGGTGACACATCTAAAGAGGAATCGTTGATTCCTAATTTCCTCTGAGTACATACAACATGCATATATGTTTTCCACAAGAGCCCCTGATACAGGCATGCATGTATGTTTTCCACGAAAGTCCCTGATACAAGCAAATATATAATAACTAGGGAGAATTATGAAATTGGAAGGAGTTAAGTACCTAGTTTTCAGATAGGGAAAGAAGTTCTAAGTGAATAGAATCCAGGACAAATGAATAGAAAGAAGTAAAAAATTCAGAAAGAAAATATGATTCTTTTATTTGAAAGAAAGAGAATATGATAAGGAAAGAGTAGAGAAGAACTCTTTTCCTTTTAAAGATTTGGCCACTTGGCTAGTTTTCAAGGTGCTAGGGGTTGTAGGACCATTACTGCCCTAAAATAAGGACATGTGAAATCTAAGTAAATCCCATACACACACAGATTAGTCATGAGGATAAATACAAGAATGATTCCTTGTGTCATGAATCAGCCTGTGCTAATTTACCTTCTACTTCTTCTGGGTAGAAATAATATGGTATAGATTTTATGTAAGAGAATCTGACAATAATATCAGTTTTAATTAAGTCCCTTGAACAATTGGATCAGTAAAATAGAAGTCTTATGCTTCTCAGATTGTTAAAAGACCATCCTGCTGTAGAAGGAACAGACTTTGATACTCACTTTTACTAGGGGTTGGAGCACTGTCTAATGTACCAGGAACATTTATTTCCTTCCTTCAGTCATAGAGATGGCTTCTGCCTCTCTAATAGTAGATCCTAATTATTTGGGGGATGTAAATTTTCAAAGACTGGCAATTGGGTTAATTTCAAATACAGAAGCCAATTGATTGAAAAAAAAACTCACTCTACTAAAAATTACTGTTTATTGAACAATTTCTATATGCCAAGAGTAGTACTAGTGGCTTTGCATGTAATATAGATAATTTGCAGTTACTTGTGCAGTCAACTTTGTACTCTGGTTTGCTTTTTCTCCCATGTACTTGGAAGGATAGCACTTTGAAGTGACACATGGTGGAAACATGAACAGAAACGACTCTCAGATGAATTGGGGCAAAAAAATTGATTTATGAAGATAAAGAAATGGATGGGATTAAATATGCTTTCAAGCATCTCAGCCAGGATAATTCACTTTACTGGTTTAACCACTCTCCATCTAAGATACTGTTTCACCTACAGTAGGTCTTCAGTAAGCTTTGTTGGCTTTGAGTAAACACATGCAAAAGAATGACAAAATTGGCTTACCAGGTTTTATTGGATGAAACACTTAGCAGTTCTAGACTGAAATACTTATAGACTGAAAAACAAACTATATACTGTAATAATAAAAAAGGAAAGAAAAAACTAGATATTTACTGATGAGTCTTTTAGCTTTGCTTTTTGAAGTATATTTGCTTCAACACTTGGCTATCTGTTATGTTCAAGATTCTTACTAACAAAACAAATAACAAAATAATAATCCCACTAAATTTCCAATTATTCAAAATCCAGCAATCAAAATGGTTTCTTCTTGTCGAGGGATTTCATAAGTGATAGAATATAGCAGGGACTTCACACTTGCCCTTAGGATGAGGAAAGTGGTTTGGTGTTTGTAGCAAGTGCAGTTAACAGTGCTCGTGAGTGATGGCTGTGCTTAGGCAGACTGCTGATGCAGGAATACAAAACCGGAGAGATATCAAGCAGTCTGATTTAGGGCTCAGAGACAGTGGGGAGCTGTGAGATTGATAGCCCAGAAAGGAATCTTTTGGTAGAGGTCCATGGCCCGCATCAGAGCTTCTGGGATTGATAGCATACCGTGCTATCAATCTCAGTACTGTAAATGGGACTACTATTCTCTATGAAAAATGGTTCATATTAAATACTCTGACATTGACTAGATTGAGAACTGCAGAATGACTAAGGAAGAACACATGTTTGCAGGGATTTGCTGTACCATTTTGTTTACAGTTTGCTGAAGAAGGGGAATGAAACTCAATTTTAGTTACACATATCTTACAGAAGTGATCATGTGGATGATATTGTTATTCTTAAATTGAAATTAAAATTGATGAGAGCATAATATAGCAGTAACTGAGATCTTGTAAGCTTTGAAAGGATGTTAATGGTAGAATTATAATCCCTCAGAAATAATTCAATAAAATGGAAGCAAATGAACATATGGCTAGCTAAATTGATAAAGAATAAAAATTGACCCTCAATTTGTGAAATGAAATATTAAAAGAATGGGTGTAATTTTAACCCTAAGTTTTCTTGAGAAAAAGTGTTGTGAATGAAATGTTTCTTGAAATGAAAGCAATTTTGTTCCAGTAAGACCTGGCATAAAACCTGCTCAACTGTGAAAGAGATTTGGTCATTGCCACTCACAATCATTCTAATTGATTGCTTCTCTGCACTTAGCCTTACTCAATATCATATAAAGGATGACATAACCAATTAAAGCTGACAAAATTAAAACATTATGGAATTCCATAGTTACCATATCTTTATAGTAGCTGCACTTTAAGCAGTATGACACTGGTGAAGCATTTTGAAGAAAACCGGTCAAATGGTATTATGCACATCTCCTATGTTGATAGTGTACACATTTTCTATCCCCTAAAAGAATTTGGAAGGTATGTATTCCCCTTACACATTTTAGGGTAAAACTTAATAACTTTCTTGAGTTTAAATAATGCAATTTTGGGCCTGTTGTGTACAATGAAATTTAAAAACAAAACTTGTGCTTCAAGACCCTTATTTTAAAAATGCCTAGGGTTGCTTAGGTGGCTTAGTAGGTGGAGTGTCTGACTCTTGGCTTTGGCTCAGGCCATGACGTCAGGATTGTGAGATTGAGCATCATTTCAGGCTAAGTGCTCAGTTGGGGGGTCTGCTTGAAACTCTCTCTCCTTTTTCCTCTGCCCCTCCATGCACCTTGCATGTGCATACGCACGAGCTTGTGCTCTCTCTCTCTCTCTTAAAATAAATAAATAAATCTTTAAAAATTAAGATAAAAATGCCTAAATATGATAGTGACTTCAAATCCAAATCATCTCATGAAAAGTCTTCTGTAGCAGGAGAAATGTTACATTGTTCCTTTATCTTTGAACTTTATTTTTAATTCACTTCCTTGATATAATTTTATTATAATTCAATAAATTTTATGCCCAAAAGTTATTCATTGGTTAACTTGCTATAATTCTCTGAAAATAAAAGAATTCAAAATTATTACTATTTTAAAAATTTCTTTTTAAAAAATCTTTTGGATTTCAGTGTTTAAAATTCTGTATTGAGTTATCATAATATTATAATACAGATCCCACTGATCACAATAAGAGTATATTTACAATTTTATAGATAAGTATTTAATATAAAAAGTAAACATTTTTAAAGATTTATTTATTTGAGGAGAATGAGAGTGAGGGTGAGGGTGTGTGTGGGGGAAGGGAAGTGCAGAGAGAAAGGGAAAGAGAAACTCAAGTAGAATCCATGCTGAGCGTGGAGCCTGACATGGGGCTCTATATCATGACCTTGAGATCAGTCCAGAGCTAAAACCAAGAATCAGATGCTTTAATGGGCTGCACCACCCAGGCACCCCAAAAGTAAACATTTTTGAGACGTGAATCTCAGTGCAATGTGTGGGATTCTTTTTCAATTAATGTAGTCTTCAATAAATATTACTTATTGTCAGAGCTGAATAGAATTCAGTATCAATTCTATTCATATTTTCATCTTATAGGTAGTTCATCATTTCACTTCAGGTCAAATTTGTCTGTATAAATAAATATAGAAGATTGGATAGTGTTCATTTTAGGATTTTTTTTTCCATTAGCTGTGAAGATCTGTTTTGTGATAAATTTCAATTTTCATAGTTATATTATTAGTGCTTTAGAAAATGTGTAAAAAATTAACAGAGAGAAGAACTTAAGAAACTTCAAAAATAAGTGATTTTATTTCATGATTGAATGACATTAAATTTATAATTTGTATACTTGGTAAAATTAAAACAATAATATCAACATCTAAGTAACCTAAATGAAATACAGTTACATTTTTAAAAATATTTTATTTATTTATTCATGAGAGACACACACAGAGAGGCAGAGACATAGGCAGAGGGAAAAGCAGGCTCCATGCAGGAAGCCTCATGTGGGACTTGATCCCAGGACTCCAGGATCACACCCTGAGCTAAGGGCAGATGCTCAACCGCTGAGCCACCCAGGCATCCCTATAAGTTAAATTTTTAAAGTTCAAGATATTATGTCCTAAATTGCATTTGCAGAATTTATTTATTCTTCACCTATACAGAAAAAGACATTCTGCTTTAAAGAATATAGTTAATTTACTTTGGGGGAATTATTTTTTTTTAAGATTTTATTTATTTACTCATGTTAGACATAAAGAGAGAGGGAGAGAGAGGCAGAGACACAGGCAGAGGGAGAAGCAGGCTCCATACTGGGAGCCCGACGCTGGACTGGATCCCAGTACTCCAGGATCGCACCCTGGGCTGAAGGCAGGCGCTAAACTGCTGAGCCACCCAGGGATCCCCAACTTTGGAGGGGATTATAAGCTTAAAGAAAAAAAGGGTATTGGGCCTCTAGTAACTGTAAGCCTATCAATGATGTAGTAATGACAATTGTTGATGCATTATTTATCATGGAACCTACCATATGATCCCACTAATTTAATATTAGGCTAATAAATGCAAGGCAGGGGTGAAGGCATGAGCAGAAAAGTAGATCATGAATGAGAGAAAGCAGGACACTTATCCCAAATTAAAATAGGACCATTGATTGTGGATGATATTGTTATTCTTAAATTGAAATTAAAATTGATGAGAGCATAATATAGCAGTAACTGAGGAAAACTAAAATATTTCTCCTCCAAGTCTGAGTATTTATCCTGGAAATGCCAATCATTTATTTTGATATATGTTCCTTTTTTTCCAAAGATGTAATATTGATCTAGTATAAGTAAATAGGCTTGTCATCTGTTCTCTTTAAAATGATGCCAAATGAAGCCACACCGATACATGGGACAAAATGTTCACCAAGCCATTCTCATTCTTAAGAATGCTAGGGTCTCCTGGCTTGCTTGGTCTATGGAGCTTGTGGCTCTTGATCTTGGGGTTGTGGATTCAAGCCCTGTGTTGGCTGTAGAAATTAAAAATGAAATCCTTTTTAAAAAGTGCTAACAATGTAAAGATGACTCATTTCTCATTTCATAGCAGATTAATATTTTTTATTGTGCTATTTACAAATCTTGAATATTCTAAAGATTAAGTTAAATAGATGAAAGAGTTGTGTAGTCTTGCTTGGATGAAGCAAGGTATTGCTGTTCTAAGTCCCTTTTACCTAAACTTCCAGTGCTTCATTCTCCTGAGATCTCATCTTCAGGGGTGAGGCATTATTTGACAAATAGTTAGGTGAAGGAAGAGATAAGGTTGTTAAAAGTGTCATTGTTCCCCAAGCCCTTCCCCTTCTCCCACTGCATATACCTGGATCTAAAAAATACAAACATGGGCTAGTGTTTCTAATGCTTTTTCGCCTCTGAATGAAATATTTAAAATAAGGAGGGATGGGAGATGGGACACCTCCTTCTGGTTTATGGTGCCACAGGGAAGGTTTTTGCTGACACTAGTATTTTATATTGAAATTTTAGTGCCTCAGTAAATTTTCTACTTTCAGGACAATGCAGCATACTAAGCTTGGGGATTGGTGAAAACTTTTTTTTTCTCTCAAATTGGAAAAGAGCCATGTTAAAGGGCACATGGAAAGAGAAGCTGCATGATACCTTGACAGTAGACACCTTCTCAGGTCCATCTACCTTGAAGTGGATCAAAGGTGCTTTATGTAAAACTATCCAGGACCCACATTACTCTTGGGAAGTTTTCATGTACCCCAGTACACAAAAATTACTGTACTAGACAGAGAAACTAAGAGCAGAAACATTAAGTGACATATCCAAGTTTCTATAGTTGCTATTTGTAGAGTAGGGATGGCAATCAAAGCTAAAAAGTTTAAATTAAGGAGGTCTTGCAATTTACAAATTACATATTCCCCGTGCAATCTCGTTTCCCATATGAAAGACTCAAATTAATAAGAAACTAAGATGACCCCCATGGGTTCACTTAGGAAAAGCTTGGGGCTGGTGATTATTGTAAAGTGGTTATGCATTATCTCTAATTTTGTATTATAAAAGTAAGACAATATTTGTGAATTATTATGTAGTCTGAAATGAACACATAACCAATTCTTCTATCAAAAAACTCTAAGGTATTGTTTACATTTTGCTATTGCCCAGAAATTTTATATTGACATTGTCTAGAAGAAGTACATTAGGAATATGGGCTTTTAAAAATTTTCCCTAGAGATATTTCTATAATAGAGACTCCAATTTGATCTATATAGTGTACTAATTTTAAGAGGGAAGTAGAAATTGTACAGACCACAGACTCAGGCTGCCAACATATGGGACTATTGAATTAATTGGTTTGACAGTGTAAAAAGTACTTGAATTGAGACTTACTCCTAAAAATTATGTGAAATGTTTCCTTTTAAAGTTAGCAAGCTGTGCCCAGGAAAAGCACATTAAAAATTTAGCTGTAACTTGCCTTGATGACAGTTTTGAAAACATGTGAAGGGAAATAGAGACACATACAATATTACATAACCTTCCCTAAATAAACAATGTTGTTATAGAGACAGGGAGAAAATAAATTTAAATTGAGGTTAACAGAAATAACTTCTGTATTACCCACATAAACCAACAATAATGAACATTAGAATAAATACCTGAAATAAAAGCTAAATGAAAAAAGAAAGCTAACCCAGAGATAATCAATACAATTAGGGAATTATTATGTTTTGAAAAATCTGCTATCTTTACTAGTATGTAATGGCAATTCAAAAAATCCAAAACAAGCAGACAATTATATTAAGTAATTATATTAAGTAAGACTATATTCTGTAGTGCTAGATGACAGGTATTGCCAAACTCATTGTGTAGTTTAACATTTGACAATCTACACTGGGTATGGGTTACTTGAACAACAAAGTTGCTTCTATAATCAGATTATAGGTACAAATTCTGGGGAGATGAATATGAAAGATTTTTTTCTTGATAGAAAACAAAAATGGTGACTGAAGATAAAATTATTATTATGTGCTTTGAGTATGTGTCTGTATTGGGGGATAGGTGAAAAATATGATGAATTAGAATTCAAGCTGATATCTTAGACTGCACAGTAAGATTGTCATGTAAAAGTCATCAATAAACTGAGAGATTAAAGTAGCGATTAGAAAGTATCCACAAAGTTATATACAATTTTATATTTTCATTTTCAACACATACCCAAGTGGAAAATTGTTAGTTTGACATGTGATCATATAGCCAGATAACACCTCCAGGAAGATTGTATCGACCTAAGGTTATTCATCACTTCATTACCTCCCAAAGTAACCTGGTGTTTCTGACGCTATACAGAAGCATCTAGGTGAATACAAAATAGGAAAGGTCTAAATTCCTCTACTACTCTCCATGTTTTGGAGCAGAGAGAACGCAAATTACTTGACTTTCAAAAGCCTTTGACCAGGTCCAACAGTTGTTCTGAAAAATTAAATCAGATTTGAAAAAAAAACTCATCATGTATCCCTATAGACTGAGTTTCTACGCATGAAACAAAGAATAAGAATAAACATATCTAGATACAGAAACTATAAACTGAGAAATCCTTTAAGGATTGGTCTCAGAGAACATTTTTAGATGTGATCTGGAAGATGGAGTGCACAGTGACATCTCCAAATTTGCTGATGACACTAGCTCTTCCTGATAGTGAAATGCCAGGGTGACATGAATAAATTGCAGGGACATCTTGAGAGACTGTGGGAGTAGGCCAAAAAATAGTAACTGAGCTTCAGTTTCAGAAAGTGTAAGGAAGTGTGTTAAATTCAGGAAAGTAATCTAAACTTTATTGGATGAGTCATTCATTCTTCATATAAGTATTTGTAATGTTATGGACTGAATGTTTGTATCCTCCCCAAATTCAAATGCTGAAGCCCCAACCCCCAATGTGGATGGTATTTGGAGATGAGGCCTGTGGGAATTGGCTCTGGATGAAGTCATGAGAGTGAGTCCCTCAAGAGAGGCTTAGTGTCCTTCCAAGAAGAGGGTGAGAGACCAGAGCTCACTTACTGTCTCTCTCTCCCTCCTCTCTGTGCAATGTGAAGATGCAGCAAGAAAGCAGCTAGCTGTCTGCAAGACAGGAAGAGGGCCCTCATGGGGAACAGAGGCAGGTTCCCTCGACTTCCTAGCTTCCAGACTATTAAGAAATAAATGCCTATTGTTTAAGCACCCAGTCTATGGTATTTGTTATAGCAGCCTGAACTTACTAAGATGGGGGAGAAGCTGAAAAATAGTAACAGTTTCTGTTTCAGAAAGTGTAAGGCAGTGTGTTAGATTTAGGGAAAATAATCTAAACTCTCTTTATTAAAAGAACCATTCATTCTTTGTGCAAATATTTGTTGAGCACCTTCTATGCCCTCAGCATAGTGCCAGGCACCAGGGATAGTGAGCTAAAAAAGGGCATGGTTGTTGGTGGACTGGGGGGATATAGTGCCATATAACTTATAATATTGTGTGACATATGCTATTTCAGGAACAATAATAAAGGGCTCTGGAAACACAGAACATGGAGCCTGAAGGAACCAGGAAGGCATCTCAAAGTAAGTGACATTTGAGTTACATCTGAAAGGCTGGGAAGGAAAAGGGAAAATTTCCCATGAAGGGAGGATGGCAGGGGAACACAGGGCTTGGTTTAGTCAGCTCCAACTGATTTTTTGAAGCTTTCCTTTATTTCTAAATAAAATGCTACCCAGAAACCTAACTGGTAAGACAGATCAAAACAGCCTTTTAGCCTGGGCTGGCTCCACAGTCTTCACCTCTCCTCTGCCCCGGTGTCCCTCAAGACATGCCACAGATCATGGGGACTCTTGGGACATTCCATGAAAACTGACATGGTCTTGCTTTAATTTTATAGATAGATGATGAAAAATGGGGCCCATATATTTTAATTTACCAGTCCAAGTTGTCAAAGAAAGGGAGAAAGACAATTTTGTATCTTGATTTATGACTTGGTTAGCAAACATTTAGAAAAATTATTGGAGAATGTTTTCCTTAACAAAATTAACTGACTCTATTGTGGTAACCCAAGAGCAACCAAAGCTGTGAGACATTATCAAGGAGCACGTTAAAAGGGAAAGAAAATTCTTCTACCTCATATCTCTTTATAGCCATGGTTTTCCTCAGTGAGATAGTGCATGTGTCGAGTTTCCATCATTCAATAAGCATCATGCATCTGGAGAATACTGGAAGAAGAACCAGTAAAATAGGCAAGAGGTTTGGATGGCCACTTCAGGACTTAGGTTAACCCACTTGGGACACACAGAGTGAGGTCCTCCAGCACTCAGGTCCAGCTGCCAGTAACCATAATCAGCCAGAGCTGGAAATATCCTGTATGCTGAGGAGGGGATTTGACTGAGACAGGTGACAGAGCTGGAACTGAGTTCCAAAGGAAAATCGTGGAGACAATCTAATGAAATCAGAGATAAAACCAGGGGACCCACACCTGGAGAAAGAATAGCAAATACCAAAGGACAGACCAAATATAAGGATTATCAAATCAGAAATGAGACTGGAAAGGAAGATTCTAGAACATGAAATTAAATCTCAGAGCCAAATCAGCAAAGGACTGAAGATGCTAGACTAGGTCTTGGCAGTGAAACTGGAAAACAATCAATTGTCCAAATAAAGATGTGCAAAGTAAGTTGCTTTCAATGTTGGGAGCCAGGAGAGCCCTTTAAGCTGCTGACTTTGAGTCTTCTGTTGTGAGTATTATAGGCTTCCTTGATTCCATATGAAGACACACTAAAGTCTTTAAGCTGCATGCAAAGACAATGGTTAGATGATCCTAGACTTTGATGTCAGATGGACTCCTGAGTATAACCTTGTCTCTGCTACTGGATACGTATCAGGTTTTGGGGAAGTTGTATAATCTTTATCTGAGGTTTTTCACCTGCAAATGGAAATTACAACGTATACATGCTGCAATGGTTGTACTAGCTGTAAAAAACCCACAAAACATTTAGCACATGGGTGATTAATATAGTGGTAGCTGTGAGAATGTTGATGATAATTACAAACATGAGCTTGCTGAAGACTTTATTATCTAAGCAAAAAAAAAAAAAAAAAAAAAAAAGGAAAAAAAGAAAAAGAAAAAAGTGTATATTGTTGATGAAGTCCTAAAATAGTGGTAGAGAATACTTTGCAAAGAGGTAAGTTTAGGTGAAACAAAAATAGTCATACTTAATAAAATAGTAAACTAATAGAATTCAGTTAAACTTAATTTCTTCTAAAAAGTGATATGTATGGCTATTAGGTTACAATTAAATAAGATGGAAATGTTTGGAAAATAGATTTTATAAATAACAGAGGCCTGACAATTGATCTTTACAAAATAATAATATTAAAATGTCTAAAATGTTTTGGAAACAATGAAAATCAGGTGTCTTCATTACAGATCTTCTCAGTGGCTTGCTTTATTTATTTATAAGATTTTTTTATTTATTCATAAAATACACAGAGAGAGAGAGAGGCAGAGACACAGGCAGAGGGAGAAGCAGGCCCCATGCAGGGAGCCCGACCCAGGACCTGATCCCAGGACTCCAAAATCACATCCCGGGCCAAAGGCAGGCGCCAAACCATGGAGCCACCCAGGGATCCCCTCTCAGTGGCTTTAATACACTATTAGGAATTAAGACTCTCCAAACTGGGGGCTTTAGTATATATATCAATTCCCAATGTCTACAAACCTTTTATTTTTCTTAGGAAACCTCAAAATGGCTAGTTTCTCTGTGTCATATATGTTAGGAAATGCAGCAATAACCAAAAAGACACATTTCAGAGATAAATAGATCACACATAGAATCTAGGTGTCCTGACACAAAGCTCAGTTGCTCTTTCTAACAAAATATTACTATTTCCTCTGATTGCATGGATATGACACTATGGAGAGCAACCATTTTCTTCCATAAAACACTATCTGCTACTTTTCTAACACAGTCGGCTGGAGGTGGTAATTACTGTGTTCAGACAGCACTAAATGCATTTGTTTGCTGCTTTTTTTTTTTATTCTCATCTAGTTTTATTATTTCCATGTGTACGAAGCTCATGTTTCCTTTTCAAAGCCCTCAGAGGCTATGACTCAAGTGCTATGTTAATTTTAAAATGTGAAGGAATGAAACATCTGTTATCATGACAGGCCCTCAGGACTTTCATTTTTGAATGAGAAGGGTGAGAAATAGATTTAGAAGTGAGGGAAGATAAAGAGACCCAGGTGATATTCATTTAACACAATCCCTAGATCCCAGGAAAAAATCATAGATATGGGTCAAACTCACAGAAATATCTGTCCCTCTCTGTGTGTTATAAAGTAACCTTTGGCTGGCTGATCTGTGTCTTGCCTTGACTCTTCCATGCTGTCATCAGAACCAACTGCAATGTTAACTTCTGAAGATATATCTCTTTGCCAAGTGGAAGATGACACTTTCAGCTGGGAAATTAAGTTTTGTTTTTGTTTCTTAATGTGAGATCTGGGTTACCATTGTCTGGTCACCTCCCCAAATTTAGGATTGAGTGCAGGGAAACAGAATTTGGGGGCCAGCAAAAAGGAGAAAGGAGAGTCCCTGGGCACCAACGTGAGATAATGGAGTTGATAAGCAGCTTCTTGGATAGAAATCCACACCAAAAAGAAGCAGGATGTAAAAACAAAACAAAACAAAACAAAAACCACCCTCAAAGGAGGTTAGGAGTGGAACAAATTTCTAAGTACAAGATAACTGAGGAGAAAACAGGAGAGAATGAGAGGATTCACAATGAAAGACGATGCTTACATTCTGCGAAGCATCCATCAGACTCAAACACAGCAATGGCATAGTTTTCAGAGGGTGTGGTGGCCTCTGACAGGCAGAGAGGCATCCAGTGAGGGCTCTTACCTAGCTGGGAAAGTTATCACCTTCTACGTTGTCAACAGTGTAATCAACAGAAATTTTCATTTAATCTGAGTAAACCATCATGTGAAGAGAGCAGTCACAATCTAATTTTGAAAAAAGTTGGCTATCATTGTTATCTTTATTTTCCCTCCAATTATTGAACACCTATTACATATTCTATGAAAAACATACTATTCACTCTATCCAATTCCATCTTATGAGCCTGTAGAGTGTTTTATTATCATTTTATCGATGAAGAAAACATGTCTCATAGAGGTAAATAACTTGCCCTTGGTTGTACTTGTCTTAGTTGTAAATACAGACTAATACCTGTTTTCTAATGCCATAATACCAAGGGAAGCCACTCCTAATTTTCTGTCTCCCTGTGCTTATTTCAGACATTATTAATCAGTCCTGAATCTCCTTCCTACTGAACATGGTTTCAGAACCCTTCCTAGCATATTAGAGGAATCCACTACGAATTGAGCAGTGAATACCCCTGCTCTGCACCATTCTGTGTCCCTCTGTTATGCAGGCAACCGGGTGTAGACAGAGGAGGCTAGCAAAATAGAACCAAGATCAGAGCTCAAATAACTAATGGAATTTCTGATTAAGAAGAAGAAAAAAAATCAGGCAAAAACTTGAACCCAAGAAATCAAATAATACAGGGAAAGATGGAAAGTTCTCTCAGTCCTGGCAGAGCTTAGAGAGTCAAAAGAGTGGTGCTAGTGAGTAGTAGAAAAGGTGAGCTGAGATTTCCAAGATGTAGTTGTTTAATCTTAGACTTGGTTTATGCTACTTCTTGAGTGTGGACAACATTAAGACAAGAAGTTTTTGCTGGAGTCATAAGAAAATAAAATAAGGCAGAAGTAATAGAGCTGAGACATTCCAGACTGGGCTTGCAAGATTTAGTTGGCTGTAGAAATCTTTAAGTACAAATGTCTGGCATGGACTGATGAGACATTCATTGGAAACAACAAATTCATTGGATTTTTCACTTCATTGAATTAAGTCAACCAGTTCAATTAGCATCTTTAGTCAAACAAATATTTGACTCAATGGGGGAAAATCTATAAAAAATAACTCTTTGGAAACAGGAAAGAAACAGTTGTTGTACTTAAGAGTTCATATTTTAACCAGATGGCACAGGGAATGCCTGTGTCTACTTTGCTGGAATTATTTTTAAGGTTTACAAAATCACATATATTGACACATGTAATATAATAGCTCTATGCTGAATTCCAGAACTTACAATGACTTTAGAAACTTAGAGATATTAATGGTGGATACTGAGGCCTAGAAGGTTACATCTAGTTGGAGGCAAAAGACATGTAAGTAAATAGATGAATTTTGATATATGCAGGGATAAACATCTATAGAGTAAGAAGTATTACAGGGGAAAACTCAATTGTCTCTTGGGTGTAGCTGAGAATGGCATCACACAGGAGCTGATGATAAGCACAGAACTTGGTGAAGCAGACGAAAGGAAGATGAGGGAAATGAGGACAAAGAGGCCATTAGGTACAGGGACTAGAACTTGCAAAGGGATAAAACAGTAAAAAACTACAGCAATAGGGAGATTACAAATAGCACAGAATGACTGGAAGTGCAAGGCCGTAGGAGATGAGGGTGGGAGCTGAGGCTGATCAGGAAGGCAAGGACCGGGCTGCCAAGGGTCATATTTCATGGTAAAGAGGGCCAGTGATGAGAGTGATGAAGCTTTTAGGCACTTGTGGATTTTGGACAGACTGGCGTACAAGTTGAGTGGAGGAGGCATGATGAGATGGGATCCAGAAAGATTTGCGAACAGAAAAAAGTGATGAAGACATGAACTAAGGTAGTAGTAAAGAGAGTAGGGGAGTAAGTTCCTGAGACACTGAGCACCAACATAACTTAGCTGCTGTGGGCATGTGGGGAGCATAGAAGTACACATTCAAGGATGGCCCGGGGAGCATGTACACAATAGATCAAAGGCATAAAAGAAAAGAGATTTAGAAGTGTCTGGCCTGAAGCTTACAATTACAACAGAGCTATGTAGTTGAAAATATTTCAATAACATTTTTTTATTAGAGGAGCAAGAATAGTTTTGGCAGAGAGGTTGGAATATGACAAAAGGAACAAAAAAAAATTTTTTTTTAAAGCCATTCATAATCCCACTACCCAGAGATAAACTATTGGTAACATTTTAGTACACATGTAGATGATTTTCACAATTTAAAATTATATTAATTAGAAGTTTTTGTCTTGCTTTCCCTATAGTATTAAGAAAATATTTCATTTACTAAAGATTCTTCAAAAAAACATGATGTCTGCTGAATATATCATAGTCATATAATGAACTATTGGACGTGTCACCATTCCCATATTTTGGGGCATGTAGTTCAGTATGACTACAGCCTAAGTATAAGGAAGTCTTCTAAATCTCTGTTCATATAACTTTTTCTTAATTGCTGATTGTTTCCTTAAAATAGGTTCGTGTATTTTTGCAAATTTCACATTTACTTTAGGAATACAGATGGTTTGGTATAAAAAGGGCATGAACTTACATGTTTTCTCAGCATGATTTAATTCTATTCTTCCCCAGTTCTAGCACTTTCTCCATTTTATGTATATAATGTGCACTAGGTATTAATACCTATTAGCAGTTATTTTAAAAATGATAATTTTTGTCTGAATTCAACTGCTGATTTACTAAAAGTTTTGCATGGTAGGGAATTTACATATCAGAAAAACACTTGAACATATAATATTGAGGGATTTTTATCTTAGTAAATTTAAAGGGATTTATCATTTTCAAACCATCAATTCAATATCTCTTATACATAATACAATCCAAAATCTTTCAAAATTTTTGACACACATTATCATTTGTAAAGTTTACTTTTTTCTCTTAAAACATATTCCATATAACACTGCTGTTTTCACACGTGACAAAAGAACTTAATGAACTAATTTAAATTTTAGGTGACATGGTAAAAGTCCCATCAATTCCTCATGTTGACCTGCATAATCAAACAAGCTCAGTTAACGTTTTTGAGATGTTATGTCATTTGGGGGCTCTCTAGTATCTTGAGAAACCATTTTGTTTTTCTTATGTTTAGTTTAAATGACTTCTATATTTTCACAATGCTGAATTAAGCAAATAAAAAATAAAAATCATTCCAATCAACCTTTTTTCATCATATGATAATGATCAAGTAAATGCTTATATCAAAGATTATTTCACTGCATTTAGCCTCCTTTATTTTTTTCCACTAACCTTAGTCAAAGAAGATTTTATGTTTATTTCTCCTTAATCATCTTGGATCCTTTGGAATTTATTCTCTCTCTTGCTCTCCTTTTTTAAGTATGCTCCATGCCTAGCATGGAGCCCAACATAAAGCTTGAACTCATGACTCTGAGATGAAGACCTGAAAGGAGATCAAGAATCAGTTGCTTAATTAACTGAGCCACTCAGGTGCCCTGGAATTTATCCTCTTTTGAAAATTTCTAGAGGAGTAGATTTTGTAACGAACACTTCTATATGAAGACTCATACTTTCAAAGCTCTTCCATTACATTTGTAGGGATCAAGTAGTCCTTGGGTGTCTACAGATGCATAGACATATGGGAAGTGAGCCAGAGGGAATTCATTTTCAATTCACCAGAACTTTAAGAATGTCTTTAGCTATTACCAATGATTTGCACCTGGTGAGCAGGCAGGTGAGTGGCCACAGTCTCCAGAAAAGTTGTGAGAATCTATTAAAAATGTATAAATAAAAACACATATACATGGCAAAGGGAGCTTCTCTGTTAACCCATGAACACCTCACTCTGATCTTCATTGCTGTTGTCAGGGGGGCTCAAAGGCCGAGGTAGCTAGGCCCCTAATGCTTCCTAGTCTAGTGCTCCTGTGTTGCGTTCTTTGTGTATAACTCCATTTAACAACATTAAAGGAATTTGCATTCGTTGGCTGTTGCATCTTTCTATCCATTGGGACATTCTCACATTGCATAATCTAATTTCTAATTCTATTAGGTTTAGAGCATCTTTTCTTCTGTCCTTTGTAATGCCATCTTTGTATGAAATTTCTTAACAGGCTCCTAGAATCTGAGCATCTTATTTGCTTAAGTCTGGTAGTATTTAATCTAGCTAACTCTGCTAAGAAGTCAGTTTTCTCTTTAACGAATTCTTACTTGATGTTCAAGGATCTTCTGTGTTGCCATCCTGTGGCCTATGAGTCAGCAGGAGTGAGAATGTGAGGTCTATGAGTGTCATTCCCATGCAGGCAGAGCAAAGGCTCTGGAAGGAATTAGGAATAGTTGGGTAGCACTGCCACTTACCATTAGAAAAGGTCTTTCAAACAGGAGAGCGAGAGAGTTGAGAAGCATTTACAGTGGTTGTCCATCACTCTGCACAGTAGAAAAGATAAATCACACAGGGAGAAATTAAAGCAAATTAAATGTTGTTTCTCCTAGAAAATCTAAAAGAGAAGAGCTTACACTTAGTTTGTCTTTAATTTTCGTACTTCCTGAGAAGAAACTGGGGCAACTTTTTTTTTTTCTTTTTACCCAACTTTATGTCTTAAGGGTGACTTTAACTCTTGTTTTCTCGTAATATTTCATTATAAAGAACCGATTTAGCTCACCTTAAATTCTTTTCTTTTCTGTCTTTGTTATTGCTGTTACTTTAGTTTGGCTTTATTTTTGCACTTCTGAGGAAAGATTGGCCTGAATGCTTGTTTTGGTTACTGCAAAGAACCAGCATCACTCCTAACTCTGGGAAATGAACAAGCGGTGGTGGAAGCGGAGGTGGGTGGGCGGGGGGCGGGGTTGGGATGACGGGGTGATGGGCACTGAGGGGGTCACTTGACAGGATGAGCACTGGGTGTTATAATCGAGCTCCAATAAAAAATATACAAAATAAATAAATAAATAAATAATAAAATTAAAAATTAAAAAAAAAAAAAAAAAAAAAAGAACCGGCAACTCCCCCTGGGGCCTTTCTACCAAAGAACAGAAAATTGAAACTAAGCTGTAAATTAGGACATGTCCTCAAATTCCTAATCCTTGAGCCAAGTCAGCTTCCTAAATTCAGTTCTGTGGTAAACTTTTTATTGATTCTTACCAAACTTACAAACCCATGTTCTAATCATGAATCAAGGGTTAGGAATGGAGGGGGAGGAGAGAATTTGCTTGGCATGAGTAGTCTGTTAATAAATCATCATCATGCAATAATGTCGAACAAAATAAGGCCTACCAAAGCCATGAGCTTTGTCCTTGTATAACCACATGCAAATTGGAAATGATTACCTTGCCCATAGATGTGGAGTATTCCAGCCAGCAGTGATTGTCAGGCTATGTTCTCAGAGCAGAGCAAACAGGACGATAAACACTGAAAACACAAACATAGAGAAGGAATTTGCAAATAGTAGTTTTCCCGTTAAGATGTATTGTACCGATTGCACAGAGGAGAATTCTGGTCCTAATTTAGTGCAGGTTTGTATTTGGCACATGTTACCTGTAGAGTATTTGGGTAAATTACTGATGTCAGTTGTATTTCTCTTGGAGACGAGGGAAATAGGTTATTGGCACAATAAAACATCCAGAGGCATTTAAAATGTCAGTCTAATCGCAAGAACCAGTAAGGCTTTTAATTACCTTCTGTGCAATTTTTTTTAATTGCTCTGATGGCTGTAGCGCTTGGTAAGTTCCTGACAGAGCAGCTGCAACAAACTTAATTTAAACTTTTTTTTTTTTTTTTTTTCCTAAAGCTCTCTGGAAAAAAAGGAATCTGAGATGGAGGGTAAGCTTTGGGAGTTTCCTTTGTCCCATGCTCTCTGTAGGAATTTTTGTTATCTGGTCACTGATAAAATCCTACCTCCATGTTCATCCAACTACCTACAGAGTTTTGTTTGTTTGTTTTGTTTTGTCTGGTGATGACATTCTTTAAAAAGTATATGTTTGTCATAACCTTCCTTCTCAGAATAGTCTGAATCAGCCAGTCCATGGTATTAGACCGTCACTAACTCCAATTTCATATACTCTTCAGTGCTTGTTTAATTCCAAATTTGAAAAAAAAGGATTCATAATTCCTTTTTTGAGATTGAGGTGAGGGAGAATTTTGTTTCCTTTATGACCTCATCCCCTTTAGCTCTACCTGCCACCTTGATAGAGAGCTATTCTTTATTAATTCGCAAACACTCTCTATTCTTAGGGTTTAATTCTCTCCTTCTCTAAGAACTAGTCTCTTATTATGGAGAGATGTGGATTGGCCTAATGTCTATGACTGAATCCCAATTTGCTATATACCATTTCTATTTAACCTTAGTTTCATATCCAAAAGAAAAGCAGGAATAATAATAATGCCTCCCCAGGAGAGTTTTGAGGGTTCAATAAAGTAAGGTATAAACAGTGACTAGCAGAGAATAGATTTTCAGTGAATGTTAGTTTAGCAGTAATACCTACCTCCACCTCTACCTCCAGTGCTAGTTCCCTCAGGTACATGTATATAATCACACTTGCATTACTAACTTTGTCCTGTTACATGGCAGGTTATGCTTCAATTAGACTATGAGTAGCAGGGTAGTCCCTCAGATTTTTTTCTACATTAAAGTTATCAAGTATAATGCCCTTACCAATCAGGTTTTTTTTTCTAAGATTTTATTTATTTATTCATGAGAGACACACACACAGAGAGAGAGAGAGGCAGAGACACAGGCAGAGGGAGAAGCAGGCTCCATGCAGGGAGCCCAATGTGGGACTTGATGCCGGGATGATGGGATCATGCCCTGAGCCAAAGGCAGACACCCAACCATTGAGCCACCCAGGTATCCCACCAATCAGTTTTTTTAATTGATGTGCTAACAGATTGAACAATATTCAGGGAACTTAAACATGTTAGGAGGTGGGTTGCTACATTAGGTTGGGTTTGAGGCTAAATTTTCCTAAGGCATTTTATGCCCTATGAAGGCTAAGAATTAATTAAGTAGAATCATAGAACGTTGGAGCTGGGAGGAAACTAATATCATGTTGTTCAACCTGCTATTTCATACAGAAGGCAAGCAAGGCAAAACTAGTTAATGTCTGATTGAGCCAAGAAGTTTTCTGATCTCATATTCTCTATTTCTTGGTTGTTTCTACCATGCCACATTCCTCCATCCCATTGGTGTTGCTGCTGAACTGACATTTGCAAACTTTATTCTATATGCTCAATTTAGCTATAGGGTATTGGGGTTTCTTCTCAGCTGAGCTGGTGATGTAGCCAGTAACACTAAGAGCATTCTACCATATTTTTTGGAATCTCAGGAAAAGATTAAGGTGGGCATACAGAGAAAGCAGGGAGAAAAGTGACAGAAATAGTTAAGCAGATAGAGTGAAAAAATCTCCCAAAGAAAAGTAAGAAAAGAAAAAACAAATGAGATAATATTTATTTAATGCTTAGAATATGCCATGTGCTTAGTGTATGTTAAGCATTTGATGCGTATTATCTAGTAAGCCAAAATAGTCCTGGAACGTGAATATCCTTTCCTTCATTTTTCTAACTAGTTATATCACATCTTCCACCCAATCAGCTGAACATAAATCCCTATGCCTGTATCCATGGATTCAAATCAAATCTACCCAGTTCTAAAGCCTGAGCCTTTATTCATTAAACTCCAGTGCTTCTGCAAACACAACCTGATAAAAATATTGGGCTAAGAGGATTTTCAGGGAGAAGTAGAGGAATTATGAAAATAAGGCAAATTGTAGGCAAGCTAGATAATTTGGTTAATGGGGAGAAAGAAATAAGATCCTGGACCGTATTATTAAAAAGTAGAAATAGGGGCACCTGGGTGGCTCAGTCAGTTGAGCATCCAACTATCGATTTTGGCTCAGGTCATGATCTCAGCATCCTGAGATCCAGCCCAGTGTTGGTTCCGGCCTCAGTGGGGAGTCTGCTTGATATTCTCTCTCTCCATCTGCCCCTCCCTCCACTCTCTCTAAAATAAATAAATCTTTAAAAAAAACCATAGAAATGGATGATTAAAAACGAAGTTGCTGGAGAATGCCGACACAGTTCTCCTGGCTTTGGTGGTTGGGATTTATTACTATTTAACTATAGCTATTAAACTGTGCAATAAATGTTGCCCCTTATCCTATCCTACCTATTGCATTAGCAACCTACCTTTGCATTCACTAAAATCTCTTTGTTTTGATGCTGTGTATGTGTGTGTGTGTATGTGTTGGAGGGAAGGGGTGATGGTCCAGGTAGCTTTATCCTGAGGAGCAGCAAGGTGAATCCTGTATCTCTAGTAGGAGTCAAATGTGGTACTATAAATGGAGAGAAGTGTGACATGTAGTACAGAGGTAGAGGAGGAATGGAGTGAAGCCAAAGGATACAAGACAATTGCAGAGCAGAGGCAATGTGTGGGAGAGGGTGGGCTTCCTTTAGAGACTCACAGTGAAGCTAGACATCTATACTCTAGACTGGGAAGTAGTCCAGGAGATGTCCCTTTGGTCAGATTAACCTTAATTCACACCTTGTTCTGAGGCAACCACTTCACACTATCTTTGATATTGTGTAACATGGTTTTCCTTTATTTTATATGATTATATACTTGCCACATGCATAAAGTAGTACTTTTTGAGGCACTAGAGCTACAGATTATAATTAATATAGGCATATTGGAATTTTTGATTCCATTTCCCAGCAGAATTCATTTTAGCAGGTCTTATTTTCTCTTTTTAGATTTAGTTCTAGCCCTAGGACCATAGGGCCTCCTAGATGACTGACACTTTTTGGCATGGAGGTCTTTCCTTGCTTTTCCTGGTGGCTCTCAGGCCACAGTGATTATACAAAAAAAAGGGGGCATAACCCTGACAAGTTGAGGAATAGAATACCAGGAACTTAGAAGAGTTATCTGAATATTGAGGGATGCCTGGGTGGTTCAGCAGTTGAGTGTCTGCCTTTGGCTCAGGGCGTGATCCCATAATTCCAGTATCGAGTCCCACGTCGGGCTCCCTGCATGAAGCCTGCTTCTCCCTCTGCCTCTGCCTCTCTCTTTCTCTCTGTCTCTCATGAATAAATAAATAAAATCTTTAAAAAAAGGGAATATTAGTCTAAAGAAGACAGAACATGATATTGGATCAGAAGTTCCTAATAGCAGATTTTCAATGTCCAGAAGGATGACACTAGAACTTTTCCTTTCTATTTTCATTTTTGTATGCTTTCTCAAAACTTCCGTATGTTCCTGTCTTCTTAGGGTGGGAGGTACACCTTCACCTCACCTACCCCTGCTTCTGCATATATACTGCTTCTACTTTCCTGGAAATATTGATTGTGACCTTTCATTGATAATTGAATATTTAAAAAATCTCATTTCAAATGTATTATATACTGATACATTTATTAAATAAATATATAAATATACACTATATTACATAAAAATACATTTATGTAAATATATAAATACCATATTTTATATATATTTAAAATAATATATATAACATCTCTTTTTTCTTATAAAAATACTTCAATATTCCAATTTTACAGATGAAAAAAATTCCAAATGATGCTAAAAGGTGGCTAATTTGAGATTCATATTGAATTCATTCATATAAGACTCAGTGAGGGCACCTGGGTGGCTCTGTGGCTGAGCGTCTGCCTTTGGCTCAGATCATGATCTCAGGGTCCTGGGATCGAGTCCTACATCAGGGAGCCTACTTCTCACTCTGCTTATGTCTCTGCCTCTCTCCCTGTGTCTCTCCTGAATGAATAAATAAAATCTTAAAAAAAAAAAAAACAATGGACCCAAATATTTTTACTATACTTTCTTTCCTTCTTCTTTTCTTTTTTTTTCTTTTCTTCTTTTCTTTTCTTTTCTTTTCTTTTCTTTTCTTTTCTTTTCTTTCCTTTCCTTTTCTTTTTTTCTTTTCTTTTCTTTTCTTTTCTTTTCTTTTCTTTTCTTTTCTTTTCTTTTCTTTCTTTCTTTTTTCTTTTCTTCAGGAATAAAAGGTCACCTAGTGAAAACCTTAATGTTTGAAAGTCTAGTTAGGAGAAGGAGCACTTCTCAAGCACTTCTTGAGTGTTTAACATAAGGGCCACGTCAGAATCTCTTGGAAAATTTTGAAAATCTCTAAGATCCATTAATTCCAAAATATTTTCCCTGCTCACTAAGAATCATTCGCATAGTGAAAGAAAATTACTCATGGAAGGATCAACTGCCACTTAGCATCAGAAAGCTTGAGAACTCCTGATCTTGGCATCTCCTTATACCTTTTCCATCCAGAGCATGCAATTCTGTGTATGTGTATGCATGTGTGTGTGTGTGTGTGTGTGTGTGTGTGTATACCAAATGCAGTGCTTGAAAAACACTGGAATTTATTTACTTATCATATTACTTATGATTAATGGAATTAATTATATTGATGTATATTCACATGCATGTGCATGTTCCTGTCCCCCACTTCTCCCCCACCCATCATACCTATAGGGCCTATGGGAAGAAATCTACCCCTTTGTTAATATCACAATGAGGATCCTTGTGGGAAACAGTTGGCACCCTCAAACTGGGAATAACTGAGGAGGGATTATTTACAAAGCTGTTGATTAAGAAGCCAATAAAATGCAGTGCCATAGGGCATAGGAACCACAGAAAGCCTTTATCACTCACAGTCTGAAGGAACAAGGGGATCAGGAATTTACTGGAATCCAAAGCAAGGTGGTATAAAGAGATTCACCAAGGTGGTATAAAGATCACCTTGTGATCTTTAATAGAAGAAATATAACCAATCTGTGATGATCCAGAAAGGAAGTTATGGGGATAATAAACACCATGACCTCACTTCCTCCAGTCCTCTGATTTCCTTCCTCTCCCTCCCATTGGCCAACCCAATAGGGGACTGGAGGGCACGAGAACCCACTAAAGCAAAAGATGTGGGGCAGCTTCTGGGACACAGAAGGGTGAAAAAAGGCTAGCTAGTGAATCTATTATGGCACACAAAAGACATCTAGCTAGGTAAATATATTGGCATATCTGTAAATTGTCAGAAGGGTCTTACCAAGCTTGAGAAAACAATATGGATGACAGCAATACAAATTCTAAATTACCTCTGAACCATCTTGGATTACTATTTGATGAAGGTTTACTATTTACCAGGTACTGTGCCAAATTCTGTAAATATATTGTGTCTTCATTCATGACAATAACTCTTAGGAGATTGGTACTACCATTTCTATTTTACAAGCAAGAAAACTGAATTGCCTAGCTCTCAGAAACTTGTCAAAGTCCATGGATAACAAACAGGAGACCTTATATTCGAAGTTCAGCCTGACTCCCTAAGCTATTCTTGCTTAACATTACAGTTTACTACAGACTAAATGAAGGAACAGTCTAAGCAATTGCTTGTGGAAAATCTGGGCCTTCTGTGTAATGTTAATAATATTCAGAGAAAGCAATAGAATTTGAACCAGAACTAAGCTATACCATTTAGTTTACATGAAAGTTATTTAATATTTCATTTTATAAAGTATGAAGGTAGCAGATGTTGTTGGTGCCCCATCCCTTAGATGCTATTATTTCAGGGTGCTCTAGATGATTTTTAATTTCCAGTGTCTACATCCAGAAGTGCAGAAGGCCATGCTGTGGCCTTGTGTGTGGCAAGCCATAAGTACTTGGAAAGAAACATCCCTGAATAAAGTCCTCAATCAATGACTCTTACAAATTGGTATAAAAATGTTCCAGTCCCTTTGCCACTTGTGCAGGATAATTCTTTTCCCCAGAACTTTCCCACAAGATTAAGACCCAGTTTCCCATTTCTGATTAATAATGGGAAGGCTTAGTAATACACCACTTGTTGGCTTTCTTTTCTTCCCTGTACTATTTTCCCATTTCCCTTAGGGGTGTTCCCTGCACTCAAATCTTTCTGGGACCAACTAAACTAGAAGAATTTCTGCCAGAATTCTTATACTATTTTTCCTAAGAAGAAGCTCCTCAAGAAGGGATTCTAAAATAGAATCACTTGCTGGACAGATGACCACAAGGAGATCATTGCTTGTGAAGTGCAGTGCACCACAGTTACTAAGATCCTCATCTGTAGTGAACTAGGATGGAATAGAGGTAGCAGTGGTTGCACTGGCTTATGCAATACCTCAAGTAATGAGAAAATGGCTGCAATCATAATTAAAAGAAGCATGGATTGGGTTAGAGTAATTAATTACAGTGATGGCTAAACATGACTGGCTTAAGTAAATCAACTAATAGTTCAGAAGCCTAATGTGAAAACCAGAATGTATCTATGGTAAAAAAGACTTTTACCTCCTGTGGTCATAACTCCTAGGCTTTATGAAATAATTATCAGCAAGCACAAAATATCATCATCTTGGAGGAAAAGGTAAAGATGTGAAACATATTGGAAGACAGAATGGTGAAGTCCCTGTATTCCTTAAATATTTGATTGGCTTATACTTGAGCAAGCACTTTTCCTGTGTGCAAATTCCCCAGGAAAAGATGAAATCTGCAAAGCTGTGAAGAACACGTATCTTGGTTGAGAGTTTGGGGAGCTAAGTTTCAGTGTCTTCTCTTTAACAAGACATTGAATTATTCCAAGCAGCCAGCACTCTCTTCCTGACAAGAGCATAGGAACAGAGCATGCTCTTATACCACTTGGGATAAACAGTTACTCTGAAAACTGGGACAGTCAATCAATTAAATAAATAAGATACTCTAGGCAAATAGCCATCTGCAAATTAAGAGTACAGTTGGTTGCAAAGATGCTGAATAAATGAAATTTAATCTGCAGTTATAACCTAAAACAAACTTTCTAACCACGGAGTCAGAATTTCCAGATATTTGATGGAGGTACAAGGTTAGCCCAGAGGATCTGAAGAGGAATTTTTCCCTGGGAAAAGAAGCAGAGGTGAGTAGGGAGCTGAAGGCAATTCTTCCTTGAACCTGGCGATGGTTCTCCTGGTAAGGGTCACCTAAATCTGTGGGAACTCTGGATGGAATTGGTACTATATACCTGATGGTGAAGGATGTTGTGGGATTATAGACTGATGTGAGGAAAATACCAATGAAGAAAACATCATAGTCCCCCATTTCCCTTTCATAGATGTCCCAGTTTTGTTGATAATGTTGCTTCCTCAAAGTAACTGTTATTCGCAATACTGCTCACTATCTCAGAAACTGGGTGTTTTAATCCCTACCTCAGTCAGCGTGAGTGGTGGGAAGCTTGTGCAGTACAGAGTCAAATGACCTGAATTTGAGCTCTCTGTTCATTTCTTATTAATTATGTCAAGTATTTTTCTTCAGCTAGAAAATTAGCATGGCAATATTTTCTTTGCAGTGATGGTGTGAGTATACAAAGCAGCTTACCAGTGTCAGGTATTATTATTATTAATCCTTTGAATCAAAATTATTAGAATTTGGGATGAGCCACATGTGACCCATGTCTTGTGGTATAACCAAGGTCCAATTTTAAGATTATGGCAATCAAGACAATGCAGCTATCAGATTTACAACAGCAAGGAAATTGTTAAGGGCTTCAGCTGCTGCTCCCTAAAACCCAATGTGGAGTTTGCACAGAGGCCATGCTTCTTGTGAACTGTTCCCAGATAATAATTCAGCCCAAGGAAATATTAAGGCAGACCCATCATGGGAAGCATGAAACTTCTCTGAAGGCTGACCTTAGCTTGAGGAGCCTCTGACAGCTTCACAAACTTTCCTTAGAACTGCACTGCAGTTGTAATGCTTCCACCCAGCCTGCCTCCCTTCCTCCCTTCTTCCCCCCTCTGCTTGCCTGCCTGCCTGCCTTCTTTCCTTCCTCCCCCCTCCTTCCCACCTTCCTTCTTCCTTTCTTCTTTCCTTCCCTCCCTCCTTCCTCCCTTCTTCCTTCCTTTCCCTCTCCTTCCTTTCTTCCTTCCTTCCTTCTCTCACAGTCAGCCTGTATCACAGTCTGACAGCTCTCCCAGCCTCTCTCAGCTCCCTCCTTATTCTCTCACAGGTATTTTTCCTAATAAATTTCTTGCATGTCTAATCACATTTTAGCATCTACCTCTTGAAGGACTAACACAAGAATAAAATATTATAAAGTTGTGAGGATACCGCTGCTTTTCAAATATGTATAAGTATTGCTATTATTGTGGGTAAATAACAATGCCACTTATTTATATTTTTCTATAGTGTAAGAACATACACATTTCATCCCTGGTACTCAGTGCAGCTATTGGCACTTTAGATGGGGTTGGGGAATGGCCCCAAAGACCTTTTATTATTTCTGCATTGGACTCTATAAAAGCCGGTGAACTAACACTTCTCTGGCCAATGATATCAGAATAGGTCCTGCCTCCAAACTTCCTTCATGTCCTTTCATTACTGGTAATTATTTTCCTTGTCCTTTCATTTAATTTAACTCTTCCTTAACCTCCACATCCAACTTAGGTGTTCTCTAAGAAACTTCTCAGACAATTCTAAAACCATACTAATTTTTTATCTCTACCATCTGCTTTAGTATATTAAACTTGGCTTATATATTAAACAACTTGGCTAGTATATTAAACAACTTGGCTTTATTAAACTTATATTTCTTGTTTGTATGAAAAAGTTAATTTCATGAGAAAAATTATTTTTCTGAATATTAATATTCAAAATGTTAAATATAAATATTTTATATTTAATAAAATAGTTTCCAAGCTCTTTAGCAAGCACTTGCTAATATGTTAATTGCAATTGACCCTTAGCCATTTACTATAGTAGAGCCAGCAGGAATTCTCCTGGGGACCATTTTATGGACTTGAGTGAGTTTCTAGGTATGGTGATCCAAAGAAACTACATTTCTTCAGAAATATTCAGTAGCATACCGACTCTCTGACATATGCTAGTTAGTCCTATATGCTGTTCAGTTCTAGATGTTTATTCATAAAGAATTTCTTTGAGACAGATGAGGAATTGATGGAACTTTGTAAGAGAATAAATAGGGAGAAACTAAATCTAGATTAGGGACCAAGAATTTTGGTCTAAAATAAAGGTAAATACTTAAGTCTCATAACATTCTCTGGGACCATCTGTCCAAAGCCAACCTGACTTTCTTCCTACTGAACCACAAGTTCTTGGAGGGCAGGGACCCTACTTCATAAGTGGTTAAGAAACTTATAGAATGTGCCTGTGGCTGGAAGGATAAAAGGGGCCAGAAGTCCATGAGAAGGTTTACACTGCTGGATATGTTTGTGAATCTCTATCCCCTAGGACTGCCTGCCAACAAAATTACGTAGTAGATATAGCGATCTTCCAGGGCTGCCTTCCCTGTCTCTCTTCCAGAGGATGTAATAGTGACCAGTCTTCCTGATGGTCTTCCACAGAGCACAGCCCCATTGGAGGGTGCTGGGCCAGTCCTGCTTGTTTCCTCTCTCTCTTCACTCTGCCGATGAGAATCAGCTGAAGTCACTAGTCAGGAACCCAATTTGTAGTTACATTGAACTAAGGACATCCAGAGCGCAGCAGACTCATGCAACTCACTCAAGGTCACAGCAACAGTATGTGGAATACTGTGGAATGTGGAAGTCATGCTTTCTGACACCTGGCTTATTGCCTTTTCTATTAGAGAATGTTATTTTGTATCTGCTATATGTTGTAAAGGTACTCTAACATTGCCCTATATTTGCACTTAGAAGGCATGAATTTTCTGTAAGTTTTATCTGCTTCAGTTTTCTACAGTCCCATCCATATTCTGTGTGCAAGCCCCAGTGGACTGAAGAGAGCCACAGTAGGACCAGGTTCTTTTCCTCAGGAAAATGTATCCTTCTTCCTTCTCTTTCTTTAGTTAGAGCACACCTGGCATTGCAGTCAGAGGCAGGTGTTTTTGCCCCTGTAGCAACAGCATCTTTGGATCTTGAGGCAAAGGCCATGAAGTTTAAAGTAGTTTGAGCTGAGATGCATAATTCAAGGTGCCTTTCCATCCACGCATATCCTGAGTATTCCAGGAGCATTTAAGTTTGGTGGCAAAAAAATCCAGAAGTGAATTTTCAGGCAAAGTAGCATAATTTGTGATTAAGGTTATCGGTAATATCTAACCTTTAGTAAATGCCAGCTGCATAATGATGGCTAGCGTACTTTCTACAGATACTGCACTGCAGTCAGTTCAGCCAGGCCATAAGAATCTATTTAATAGAACCCTAATGGGAAATGACCAGGATCTGACTACAGAAGATTAAAAGTGACAATGCTAATTGACTGCAGAAGTATCTACATGAAGAGGGGCCAGAAAAATCATTTAAGTCTAAATGAAATTGGACTGATTTGATATTTGAGAAAAGTATTACCTTCCTGCTATATTTAGCAGGGGGAATTAACTGCTTCATGTTTCTTAGAGAAGAGTCTTTGTGGAACAATGGGATACAGTTGTTGGGAAAAGAACTTTCCTCAGCTGATTAGAAAAAAGAATTGCAGCTAAAGGTTTCAGGACTCCTGCAATCTTAGTGCTTAATATTGGTGAACAGTACTGGTTGAAAAGGTCCCAGAATAGTGAAGGTAGCCCACTCCTCACCCTCATTGAGGACAGAACAACAAACAAGTGCAGCTGCTGATGGAGAATGTAATTTAACTCTTTATTTAGAGGATCCTTTTTTTTTTTCCTAGGAAGGACACAAACTAATGACACTTTAAAGTCAATATTATCTCTCTTTTCCAATTTGCTTTTAAAAATATTTTTTTTATTTATTCATGAGAGACATAGAGAGAGAGGCAGAGACATAGGCAGAGGGAGAAGCAGGTTCCCTGTGGGAGCCTGATGCAGGGCTTGATCCCAGGACCTGGGATCACGCCCTGAACTGAAGGCAGATGCTCAACCACTGAGCCACCCAGGCATCCCATGACCTGTTTATTGTACTTAGGGTCTTCTCTCATTTTGGTAGAATTAATGTACAACTGTCTTGTCCATCAACTCTGCCATTGTCCCAATCATATCACGGAATTCGCAAACACACTGCGGCTAGTTCATGGGCCGCTGCGAGGTCCACAGCCTGGACCAAGGTCTGTTTGCCTATTGCCCTGCACACAGGTGGGCAAGACTCCTCCAGGTGCCTTGGCATACGTAGATTTCACAGGTCCTTCAAAGCACTTTTGTTTGTGGATGGATGCTGAATGTGTGTAGGTATGGGAAACAAAAATTAGGGACGTCTTATGCTGCCATGATGCTGATAACACTTGTGATTTCTATCATCGTAGATTAATTTGCTTGCTCTTGAATTTTATAAAAGTACAGTGACTTTTACTCTTCATAACAATTTTGAGAATCATCCATGTTGTGTGTTCCAACAGTTTATTCTTTTTATTGCTGAATAATATTCCATTATATGAATACAACATACTTTATTTACTAATTCTACAGTAGAGGAACATTTGGGTTGTTTTCAATTGGAGCCTTCTCTAAATTAAATTTCAGTGAATATTCTATGTCAGGCCTTTTTGTGGATGTATGTTCTAATTTCTTTCAGGTAAACACCAAGGAGTGAAATTTTTTTGTAATAGGGTTGGTGTATGCTTAACTTCATTAACAACTACCAAATATTTTGCCACAGTAGTTGTAGCATTTCATATCCTCATCAACAATGTATGAAAATCTCTGTTTCTGTACATTCTTGCCAATAATTATTGTTAATTCTTACTATTAGCCCTCTAGTGTGAAGGGTTATTATTTTTTTGTTTTTCTGTTTTCCAGATGACTAAGAATGTAAAGAACTATTTCATGCTCTTATTGGCCATGACTATATCTTTTGGAGGATATATATATATATCTTTATTTCAGTTTATATCTTGCACTTACGTTTTATTTTTTTTAATTTTTTATTTAAATTCGATTTGCCAACATATAGTATGACACCCAGTGCTCATCCCATCAAGTGCCATCCTTAGTGCCCAGCACCCAGTTACATTTTCTCAATGTGACATTTTGGTAATAGAAGGTTTAAATTTTGATAAAGTCCGATCGATTTGTCTTTGTTATTGTTGACTTATAGTTAGTGCTTTTTGTATAATAAGTAATCTTTTCCTCTGCTAATACGCTTTAAGCTATTCTTCTATGTTTTCTGCTACATTGTTGAAAGTTTCATGTTTTAATTCTCCAACTTTATTTATATATATATATATAAATTATTATATATTACGTATAGAGAGAGAGCGCGAGCAGGGGGAGGGGCGGTGGGAGAGGGAGGGAGAAAATCCTAAGCAGGCTGCACACTGAGAGACATAGGGCTCGATCTCTCAATCCTGAGTTTATGACTTTAGCCAAAATCAAGAGTCTGATGCTTAACTGACTGAGACACCCAGGTGCTGCAACCAAGTTTGTATTTTTTAAAGATTGTTTTGGCTATTGTAGGTTTTTATAGTTCCATATAAACTTTAGAATCATGTAGTGAATTTATACAAAAATGTTTGATGGGCTTTTGATTGAGATTGCATTAAACTTATAGATTGGTTTAAAGAAAACAAGATATTTTAATAATATCGAATTTCTATAATGCATAAACAAGGTTTATCTCTCCATTTCATTAATTTTAATTATTCATTATTAATTTTTCACTTTCATTATTTTCTCTCAGCTAATTTACAGTTTTTAGTTTAGAGGTCTTATACATCTTTCATTAAATTTAAGATTTCATTAAAGATTTTTTCCATAGTTCTGTCAGTTTTTGTTTAATGACTTTTCAAAGGACATCTATCAAAATTTTAATGAATAGTGCAGTGAATCCATCATACTTTATTAGTTCATTATGAGCATTTATTTTTATGCTGTTTTATATTAGAGTACACAACAAGACCAGATGTCCATCAGGCATGCTCAGTTATTAGTGTTTCTGCTGGCTTTCTAATATCTCCTTCTTTTAAAAATGAGTGGGAAATATCAGAAAGGGAGACAGAACATCAGAGACTCCTAACTCCGGGAAACGAACTAGGGGGGTGGAAGGGGAGGTGGGCGGGGGGTTGGAGTGACTGGGTGATGGGCACTGAGGGAGGCACTCGATGGGATGAGCACTGGGTGTTATTCTATATGTTGGCAAATTGAACACCAATAAAAAAAATAAATTTATAAAAAAATGACATACTTATATATAAAAAAATCTCCTTTCTCACCCATAGATAGCTTATAGAAGTTCCTCCCCATACTCCACCTGTAAAGTAATCTCTCCGAGTCTACTTAGCAATAATATTAGTTTGCTGAGGAAAAAGTAAAATTATTAAGTAAATAATTTTGATTTTATAATCACATAAAGAAAATAGAATAGTAAAGGTGTGTGGGCTTTGTGACTTTTTTGTTCCTTGTAGAGTACTTGTGTTTTGATTGTTTGCTATAATGCTCATCTCCATAGATAACATATATACACAACATAATATAGTATAATATGTAAAATATATATGCATATTATTACACATGAAGAGGTTGTAATTATATAACCATTGTTATTTACATCTGAGTGAAAAATAAAACCAAAATTACATTTTTCAAAACAGTTATTTCTTAAGAAGAGTAACAGAAATATCAAAAGAAAGAAAAATAGAACAGATGTTAATGTACTCATACCAGGATGGGCATCCTTAATATGTTATTTTAAAAAATCTGTCTTGGTATCTCTGGGTGCCTCAGTGGTTTAGCGCCTGCCTTTGGCCCAGGGCATGATCCTGGAGCCCCAGGATCGAGTCCCACATTGGGCTCCCTGCCTGGAGCCTGCTTCTCCCTCTGCCTGTGTCTCTGCCTCTCTCTCTCTGTCTCTCAGGAATAAATAAATAAAATCTTTAAAAAAAATCTGTCGAGCTATTTATCAGATTCTAGAGAATATTCACAATCTCAATAACATAAAAATAATGTATTTTCTCATTTATCTGCTCAGTGTGAAACTAGAGGTCGGTTACAGTAATTGGTAGGAAAGCAAACTTCAGTGCACATTACAGTTGACAATGGGTCATCTTAATTTTCACGTCTTAACATAGGAACTTATTTTAGGAACATTAAAAAATGTCTCCAGCTCAATTTAAGAAAAGTGTAGAGAATTTAACTGGATCTTCTTCCCTAGAATTATAATGATCTACAGTAAAGTAGCCCTGTACTTGGAGGCAGAACCCAAATCTGAAAACTCCACAAGGAGGATGAGTGCATTAGGTAGAGCCCCAAAGAACACTGTGTGTTCATGTACTCACCTTACTAATCAGGCCAGAAGGTGGCAAATGAGAGTTTTATTCAGTACAGTTTTTGGAATTATGGAATACCTTAATTTATCATCTGTCTACCTCCCCTGGATCCCTCTTGTGTGTTTACACCACAGCCTCTTCATGTTACCTGTTCACACCTCATACTACAACATTCTTCAGAGGATTGTTCTTGGACCCATAGGCTTAGTTTCCCTGAAACACCTTAGTGTCATAGTCCCTGGGGAGATCTATAGCCAATGACTGAGGGAAGATAGGGTAAAAAGTCTGATTCTTTGCCTGCAGGGGGAAAATACACTGCAGTCTTCAATCTTCAGAGCTGCCCATAGGATCAGACTGAGTCTAGCATGGCACCTGAATTGCACTCTTGCTTAGTTTCTTACTTCTCCCTACTGGATGTCTCCTACTCCCTTACCTGTTTCTCCTGGGAGCATCTCCTAAGAATTCATTTGTATACAAATACTTGTCTAAGCATCTGCTTCCGGGAAAACTGACCCTAGATAATGGGTCTACTTCTCTAATGCTTTCCATTCAAGTGTCCAAAAATTAAAATAAAATTGTTAACGCCATACAGGGCATTAATTGTGAAGTAACTGAAAAATTCATGGTGTTGGAAAAGAGCAATAATTCTTAGTTATGACTGTCTGCATTGACCATAGTCTGACCATAGTCAGACCAATGGTCTGAGGACCATTTAAGAGGTCGGAAAAAGAGAAGAGAATGGGAGGACAGATAATAAAATAGAGGAGGAATTCAGGCTATGATTCAATAAACAACTTTTTAACATCTTCAATATGTCAGACTTTCTTCTAGTCATAAGAAATGTGATTCCTGACTATGGATTTTATATTTTAGTTGGAAAAGATAGAACAACAAAACTGTTGTTGAGGGAAAAAGGAGGTATTTGTTCTTGGTGGGAGCCTGATTCTTACAATGCTGCTTGTTGCTTGGTCTTCCAAGAACACAGTTTATGCTCTTACTCTTAATTAAATGCAGTATGAAGGCTGACTATTCTTGACCCCATCAAGGTTTAGATTCAACTCAACCACAACATAAACAACCAAACCACATTCTAAATTTTTACTTCTTACACTCCCATTGAAATACCACTTCTATAGAAACAATAGACACCAGTCTGCTTTCTCTTTTCCTCATTTGTAAAGCTAACCTCAATCACTTGCCATTTTGTATATTCTCCTTCCTAGAGTTGTTTGCAGATTAATTTTTCTCTAAAAATATTTGTGCTATGTAGAAGGGATTGCAGGAATCATTGAGCCAGTAAGGTTGTACTCTTTCACTAAATCTGCACCCTTTTCTTCACTCCCAATTTCATAGCATATGCTCTGATTTCATGTGATGTTAGTTTGCCAGCCAAAAGATCTCCTCTACCGACATTTCATAGAAATCTGTTTCTCAGAGGTGATTACATCAGTACCTGGTCTTTAATAATAATAAAAGATCAAATTTGCCTTAAAAATGTTGCAAATATACATTAAACAATTTTAAACACTTACCATATAAATGTGAAATTGTATGGTAATTTTTTGATGTAGGCCAATGGCTTTTCTTTGATGAGGGTCCATAATTAGAGTTCTATTTTTTAATCATATCACAATGTATTTACCATAAATTCCAGTTTCACATTTTTAAAATGAAAAAAAGCTAAATGAATTTGGGAAGCAGAGTTTTAAGAATTCCTTTCATTAAAAAAATTACTTATTCATGAGAGATACATGGAGAGAGACAGAGACATAGGCAGAGGGAGAAACAGGCTCCCTGCGGGGACTTCAATGTGGTGCTTGATCTTAGGACCCCAGAATCACAACCTGAGCTGAAGGCAGATGCTTAACCACTGAGCAATCCAGGTGCCCAATTCCTTTAATTTTTGTAAATTCTTTTTGCCCTTATCTATTCCAATTTAATTTTCTTATGACTAGCAGTTATTGGGTCTGTGAAAAACTTTCAATTTATTGTTTGTAGGCACAACACAACTCTTTTTACTTTCATATTTGCATACTATTTTATTTCAGTTGTTTTTAAACTTTGCATACTATTTAATTAAATTACATAATAGAGTAACAAGTCCAACTTGTTGGTTTGGGAACCAACAATTAAATGATGGTGAAATAACTTTTTGGTCTTACTAGGGATTACCCAGGGAATTAAGTGATCCATGGGAATCAGTTTCCTTTACAGAAGGAATTGGGAAGTTTAGCTATTTTGGAAAATTGCTTATATGGAGATAAGAAAGATTCTACAGAATATGCCCCTGCCTTTGGAAAATAGCGATCAATAGCACTAGGAATTGGTGGATAGAAGGAAGTGGAGCAGAACTTCTAGGTATAACATCCTCTCAGAAAAAGTGAATAATTACTGGGAGCACTCCAGGCTAAACATCCAAAAAACCAAAGTTGTTCCAGTTGTCATGATCACACTCCAGTTCAACATACATATGAATCTTTTTTTTAAAAAAGATTTTATTTATTTATTCATGAGAGACAGAGATCGAGAGAGAGGCAGAGACACAGGCAGAGACAGAAGCAGACTCCATGCAGGGAGCCCGATGTGGGACTCAATCCTGGGTCTCCAGGATCAGGCCCTGGGCTGAAGGTGGCGCTAAACCAATGAGCCACCAGGGCTGCCCACAAATGAATCTAACACTATGGTTTATATAAGTTTTTTGACATCATCTCAGAGGAAGACTTATCTTTATATCTTGAGATTAAATCTCTAGTAGGAAGTTTCTTCTCCAGTTTTCTTAAATCTTGCTAATAGGGAGTTATGCATTGTCTTCATTGTCTTTCTTGGGTTCTTTTGTTAATTTCTAATTATTCTTATCATTATAGCACATCAAATCCCTAAGCATCTACCCTGAAAGATTTTTATCAGCTATCCTTTATGAAAAGCGCTGTGATAGAATGAGAACATTAAGTGATTCTGTGTGTTAGGGGGTAGATAATGAGAAAGGAAATCTAGAAAAGAGCCTCAAAAAGATGGAAAACTTGAAGCATAATTTTCTCTTTCCTAATTTTCTTGAGTGCTAACTCCCCAGCCATTTGGTCTATATGCCAGCCAATGAGCTACTAGATGAAGACTGATGACTTTTAGATAGTTCTGATTTCAAACTTCTGTCATGGAGAATATCCAATCAAATAAAAGTGAAACAAGTCACAGTAATCGGTAAAAAAAAAAAAAATTATCTGTAATTTTGATGAAAAAATAAATTTCTCCAACAAATAATCTGATTAAAAATGGGCAGAAGACATGAACAGACATGTCTCCAAAGAAGACATATAGATGGCCAACAGACACAGGAAAAGATGCTCAACATCACTCATTATCAAGAAAATGCAAATTAGAACTACAATGATATATCATCTCACACCTGTTGGAATGGCTAAAATAAAAAACACAAGAAACAACGGGTGTTGGGAAGGATGTGGATAAAAAGGCAGACTTGTGCACTGTTGATGGGGCTACAAACTGATATAGCCACTGTGGAAAACAGTATGGAGGTTCCTCAAAGAGTTAAAAATAGATCTACCCAATGAACCAGCAATTACACCACTGGACATTTACCTGAATAATACAAAAGCATGAATTCAAAGGAATATATGTGCACGCCTATGTTTGTACTAACATTACTTATAAGAACCAAGATATGGAAGCAGATCAAATATCTGTTGATAGATGAATGGATAAAGAAGATGTGCTATTCATATATATATATATAAATATTTATATATACATATGAAATAATGAAATATTGCCATTTGCAACAACATGGATGGATCTGGAGAATGTAATGCCAAGCAAAATAAGTCAGTCAGAGAAAGAAAAATACCATAGGATTTCACTCATATGTGGAATTTAAGAAACAAAACAAATGAGCAAAGAGAAAAAGACGGAGAAAGCCACACTAAGAAATAGACTCTTAAGTATAGAGAACAGTTACCAGAGGGAAGGTCAGTGAGGGTATGGGTGAAATAGGTGATGGGGACTAAGGAATGTGCTTGTGATGTGCACCAGGAGTCACTTGTAACAGGTGGAATTGTTGAATCATGATATTGTACAGTTGAAGCCAATATAACACTGTTGACTAACTGGAATTTTAAAAGAAACTTTAAAATTAAAAAATAATTTCTCCATTAAAACTTTATTCACTGTTTTTTAAGTTGTCAATGTGGTATGTATACCATTTATAACCCAAAATGCCTGGATTATCTATCATTGCTACTAGATATAAAAATTGCTGTAGTTTTTTTCTTTTCATCAACTTACTATTTTGACATGTAAAGAAGAGTCATTTTGTAAAATTCTAAAGTTTTACAAAGGTAAGAAATAGTGAAATAATAACAACATTTGTCTTCTGTCAGGAAGTATTGACACAGTATTACTATAACAAAATTGGTTTGTGTTCTGAAGTGTGTCTCATAGATTAATCAGATTTTAGATTTTTTAAGATGATCTAAATTGTTCTTTTTATATTAATGCCTATAAAAACATCAGGGCATATAAGGATGGAAAAAAAGATTCTATGAAGTAGGCATAAAATTTGGATAGAAACCATGAAATTCCCTGAACACTCATTCTCCATATTTGACATTGACACAAGGTCATTTTCAAAGTATAATGTGGCATATTTCATATTTCATTACTGTCTAAATTATGGACTTCTTGGGCAAACAAAGCCCTTTGTAAATGGCAACGAAATGTCTGTTTACTCTCTTTGCAAGATTCTATCCAGAGAATTTAGGAAAGAAAGGGTGCAGTAAGTGGATGAAAGCATAAGAATTTATATAGCAAATTCATGTAATGGAGAAGAGCCCAGAATAATTAAAATATTGGCAGCAAAATCTCTTAGCAGTGAAAGTAGACTATAGTCTACTAGTCAACAATTTCTGACCTTGGAAATCTATTTCACTTCTTGCTTTTTATCTATGCCCATCAACCACATGCCAGAATCAAACACCTAGTGCCATATGTCTAATCAAACAAGCATAACAATAGGGCATGAAAATGCAGACAAGGATGCCTTTTATGTTTTTAACAGCTTTATTTTTATATTAAGAAAAAAATGTCATAAGCGAAATGTGACTTAATTTAATTGACTTTTAAATTGTTTAACTGAGAAATAGTAATATTCCAACTCATTTTCTTTCAAATTGATAGCAGAAAATTGAAATTCAACTCACATTTATTAAAATACATATAAGATTCATAGCATGTTCCAGGCAGAATGAAGGAATGCAGATGAATAGTAGGGAGTAAGTAGTATGTACTGTATGCTCACTGGCTGCTGCAGCCTTGTGGGTTTGGGATACTGGAAGAGCTACTATCCTAAGAGATGAGGCTGGCAGGAGAAGTAGGGGTTAGTTGAAGAAGACCTTGAATGGGATGCTTAGCAATATTGTCTCTGTGTTATAGTGTTATAAGTAAGGAAGGAGATACTGCCTAAGGTTTTTAATGAGGGAAATGAGCCACTTAGGGAGACTCAGCTAGATTCAACCTTTCAAAAGAGTAGTTAGGAGGATCCCTGGGTGGCTCCAGCGGTTTAGCTCCTGCCTTCTGCCCAGGAGTTGACCCTGGAGTCCTGGGATCGAGTCCCACATCGGGCTCCCTGCATGGAGCCTGCTTCTCCCTCTGCCTGTGTATCCCTCTGTCTCCCTCTGTGTCTCTCATGAATAAAAAATAAAATCTTTAAAAAAAATAAAAGAGTAGTTTATTATAAAACACTTCATTCCATTCACATCATGGTGGCTTAAGGAAGGGAGAAAGAGTAAAGAAGAAAGAGACAGCTCTGGAGCCCTGGGAATAGAAGGGAAGGGAAAAGAAATGGGTAGGAAATATCATAAAGGGAGACAGAACATAAAGGCTCCTAACTCTGGGAAACAAACTAGGGGTGGTGGAAGGGGAGGAGGGCAGGGGGTGGGGGTGAATGGGTGACGGGCACTGAGGGGGGTACTTGACAGGATGAGCACTGGGTGTTATTCTGTATGTTGGCAAATTGAACACCAATCAAAAATAAATTTATTATTAAAAAAAAAAGAAAAGGAATGCCTAACCCATAAAAAAAAAGAAGAAGAAGAAGAAGAAGAAAGAGACAAGGCATAAAGAGAGAATCCAGAGAAGTAGGAAAAAGAAAAACATTGTAAGGAAAGAAAAAAAGTGAGAAAAAGATTAAATAGGAATGTAAGTAAATTTTGAGTTGAGAATTAAGTGCAGGGTATAATCTACTGTTTCTTGAAGATGTCAGTTCTGAGAACTCACTCATCATTTCCTAAAACTAGAGGTTAGAGGTTACACTGGTTGCCTACAGACTGTAAGCACCTAAAGGCTTAGAATTATTTTACTTTCTTTTTATTTATCTATTTTTAATTTATCTACTCATTTTAAAATTTATTTTCATACATTTTAAACATATTTTATGTTTGAGTGTCTTTATGAGGCTATGCCATTCTATGATTCACCATTCCCTATTTTCTTATATCTGTCTTTATATCCCTGCCTCATGTCTATAGATGACTAAGTTTGTGGTTCCAACTAGAAGACCCATACTAAAGACTTTATTACTGAAAATTGGTAAAAGTATTTGCATTTAAGCATACCGTAAAGTAAAAAAATAATATTAAAGCATACATGTTCAGAAATTTTGGGAGATATATGCTCCCATCCAATATTTCCAAAGAAAATAGTGGGCTCCTTGGAGAAATATATTAGATGTTCTCAAAGTGCCTGGCATGTTGTATCAGCAAACATTAAAAGAGAATCTGCTATAAATATTCAACCTCTGTGATGTTTACATATACTCTTTGTATCACTTTAGGCAGGAATTATTTGGTCCAATCCCAATTTTGTTAATTTCTTTTTGCCTTGCTTCAAAACTAGTATATTTCTTTTCTGCTTCTTTTTTATTTTTTGAAAAAAACAAGATAGGAATCAATTAGGCATTATTGAGTGGCACAGTATAGGATATTCTTCTGGTTTTGTCATGCTTGCTATTCCATAAACAATAGCTCTGCTGTTGGTCCCATTATAGTTAAATATATTGCCAACTATATTGGTCTCTCGCTTATTTTCATTCAGATCTATGCCAAACATCTATAGTTATTTTCTTCTAAATGTTAAGGGCATATAATTCCTCCACTCTTACCAGGAAGAGTGCATGTATTTTCCATGTGAGTTTAAGGTAGAAAAGGACATATGTAATTATGATGGTTCTGTATGTTACTATTGAGTAGGGCATTTCAAACATCTAAGGTCCAAAAATGTTATGAAATTTTATACTTATAAAAAGGTGGATTTTATTGTACATGAATAATGCTTTAATAAGAAAATACTTTTGTAAAGTATAAGCTATAAGGTAACTGGATAAACAATGGCCTAGAACAGATATATTTATATCTGCTTCTACTTCAAATCCTATCAAAATAAAGGTAAAGAAACAAATGAAAAAATATAAATCCATAAGAACAAAGTGATCAGGAGTAGAAAACCAATTAATTAAGTAGAAAACCAATTAATAAATACCAACAAATTTAGAATAACAGAAATGAAAAAGAAGGACCTCAATCCTTTTATAATTTTTTTAAAATTCAATTTGCCAACATATAGTATAACACCCAGTACTCATCCCATCAAGTGCCCTCCTTAGTGCCCTTCACCTAGTCACCCCATCCTCATCATTCTCCTCCCCTTCCACAACCCTTTTTATGTTTCCCAGAGTTAGGAGTCTCTCATGATTTGTCTTCTTCTCTAATTTTTCCCCACTCAATTTCCTTTCTTTCCCTTATAATCTCTTTCACTCTTTCTTATATTCCATATATGAGTGAAACCATATGATGATTGTCCTTCTTTGATTGACTTATTTCATTCAGCATAATATCCTCCAGTTCCATGTATGTCAAAGCAAACGGTGGGTATTTGTCCTTTCTGATGGCTGAGTAATATTCCATTGTATATATAGACCACATCTTCTTTATCTATTCATCTGTCGAAGGACATTGTGGCTCCTTCCACAGTTTGGCTATTGTGAACATTGCTGCTATGAATATTGGGGTGTAAGTGTCCCAGCGTTTCACTACATCTATATATTTGGAGTAAATACCTAGTAGTGCAATTGCTGGATCATAGGATAGCTCTATTTTTAACTTCCTGAGGAACCTCCACACAGTTTTCCAGAGTGGCTGCACCGGTTTTAATTCCCACCAATAGTGAAAGAGGGTTCCCGTTTCTCTACATCCTTTCCAACATTTGTTGTTTCCTGACTTGTTAATTTTAACCATTCTCACTGGCGTGAGGTGGTATCTCATTATGGTTTTGATTTGTATTTCCCTGATGACAAGTGATGTGGAGCATTTTATCATGTGTTTGTTGGCCATGTGTATGTCTTTGGTGAAATTTCTGTTCATGTCTTCTGCATATTTCATGACCAGATTGAGAAGAACCTCAATCCTAAATGCCTACAAAGGTGGGTACAAAAAAGTAGTCAATTATAGGCCATCAAATAATCACAAAAGTTCTCAGAAATGGTCCTCAATACTTCAAATGGATGACCAGAGTACAGAGCTAAAAATAGGGTGATTACATCATGCCAAAAAGGACAGCCTGACTTTGAAGATTGGTGAGAATGACAACTCAAACTTGGTTAAAGATTGCCTTCTTATTTTACTAATAGATTAGTAAACAAGTATAACCAGTATAATCTCAAAACAAAGATAAAAAGGCATTTCCTGACTGTCAATGACTGAATTTCCATCACAAAGGTACTGTAATAAAATGGCTTCATGTGCAAGAAATCCACAGGTTGGAAGGTTCTGAAGTCACCGATGTTATACCATTATAAAGGACAATAGAGGAACACCTGGGTGGCTAAGTGGTTGAGCGTCTGCCTTTGGCTCAGTTTGTGATCGCAGAGTCCCTGGATTGAGTTCTGCATCGGGTTTTCTGTATGGGTCCTGCTTCTCCTCCCTCTTCCTATGTCTCTGGCTCTCTCTCTCTCTGTGTGTCTCTCATGAATAAATAAATAAAATCTTTTAAAAAAGGGTAATAGACACCATTATTCTTCAAAGATCTGCTTAGCACCTTGTGATATTTATTATTATTATTATTATTAAGTAAGTTCTAAGCCCAAAGTGGGGCTTGAAATCATGACCCTGAGATCAAGAGTTGGATGCTCTACTGACATGGCCAGCCAGGCACTCTTGTGGTGGTAATTTTATGTATCAATTTGACTGGGCTAAGGGTTATGCAGTATAACATTATTTCTCAATGTTTATGAGGGTGTCATCAGAAGAGATTAGCATTTGAATTTGAGCAAAGAAGATCATATTCACTGATGCAAGTGGGCATAATTCAATCCACTGAGGGCCTGAAAAGAACAAAAAGGCAGAGGAAGAACACATCATTCTTTTTGCTGAGCTGGGAAGTCCATAATCTCTTGCCATGGACATTAAGCACACCTGGTTCTTGGGCCTTTGGACTCAGACTGAATTATACCACCAGCTTTCCTGGTTTTCTAGCTAGAAGATGGCACCTTTAGGACTTCTTGGCTTTCTTAATCGCATGGGCAAATTCCTATAATAAATCCTCTCTCTCTCTCTCTCTCTCTTTCTCTCTTTCTCCTGTTGGTTCTCTTATCCCAATAACTTTGACAGATACATCCACTATGAATAAATCTTTTCCATGCTCATAGTTGTATCCTGTTGAGTTCTGTAAAGACCTATTACAGGTCTAGCCATGGCCCAATTCAAGGTGTAAGGCTGATCTCCAGGGGCAGTTAGACCGCCAGATAGCTCAGTGACTCCTCAAAGGTTTGCTTAGCACCCTATGGTGTTTCTTTGTTTGTTTAGTATTAAATAAGCTCTAAGTCCAAAGTGGGGCTTGAAATCATGACGCCAAGATTAACAGTTGAAGGCTCTACCAACATGGCCAGCCAGGCACCCCTGTGGTGTTAATTGTATGTGTCACCTTGAATGGGGGATAGAGCAATGAGCAAATTAAAAAAAATACTCTGGGGGTGCTTCAGTGGTTAAATGTCCAACTCTTGATTTTGGCTCAGGTCATGATCTCAGGGTCATGGGATCGAGCCCCAAGTTGGGCTTCAGGCTGGGTATGCAGCCTACTTAAGGTTCTCTCTCCCTCTCTTCCCTTCTTCCTCTGCAGCTCTCCCTCGTTGCCCTGCCCCATTCACATGCTTGTTCTTTCTCTCTCTCTCACAGGAAAAAAAAAAAAAAAAGTAGGACTTAAAGTCAGATAATAAAAATAGACTTAGAAAAAATTGCAGAGAACAGAAGTGTGTGTGTGTACACAAAAATATGTTTATAGATAGATATATTAGATGGAACCATATAAAACTGCTATTTTTATAGATAAAATGATCAAATAGCAGCAATTTCATACAGCTCAACAAAATTGTAAATATAGATCTTGGTATGTATTTTATACTCTCTAAAAGATCAATAAAAATATGCATCTATAAAGTAATAATAAGATTCCATAAACACAGGAGAAATAAAATAATAAACGTCTTTGGAAATTAAAAATTACACTGGAAAATTTTTAAAAAATAGAAATATTGCAAGATAAAGTTGGGGATTCTTCCTATAGGTAAGGAAAAAATAATTGAAAACCATAAGACATAAAATATAAGAAAATTAGAGGGCCATTATTGACCTTATATGCTATTAATAGAAGTTTCAAAAAAAAAAAAAAAAGAGAAAGAAGAAAAAGAGCATAGTTTAGGGAGGGAGATACAGGGGAGCATATCAAAGAAATAATGTCTGGCAATTTTATGGAAACAAAGGATATAATTCTGTTTATTAAAAGGATGCTTAGGGAAGGTATACCAATGCAAAATTTTTGAACATGAGGAAAAGGAAAAGATGCTAAAAATATTCTAGGTGGAAAGAATAGTAACAGTTAAATATGGTCATCCAATTATATGAGGATATTGGTTATCTTAGTGACAACATGAGAAGTTGGAAAAAAATGGACAATGCTTTTTGTAATGCAGAGTAAAAAAATTTTCAAGCAGTAATTCTCTCCTGGCTAACTGAGTGAAAGAAATAATTTTCATACTTGCAAAGAATAAAAATATTTAACCTCCTACCTATGCACTTACCTCAGGAATATACTGGAGGATGAATCTCACTAAAATAAGGTTGAAAGATGACAACATGGGAAATCAGGCCCTGACCTAGGAGGGTAGTGAAAAGAATTCCCAGAACAAAAGCAATGGGAATGCAGTTGTGCACTGATCAGGCGAGCAACTTTCCAGGGGCAAGAGGAGGCAGGGCTCTGTCAGAAGTTTCCAGTATGAAATAGAAATGATAGCAATCTAGTACATCTTACCATTTACAAAATGAGATTGAGAGGCTGTTGAGTGGTCAGAGATAATTACTTATAGGTTTATTAAACAAATGACAAAATGAGGCAACTATTAACAAAAAGTTGTGTAAGTAAAATTAGACATTATTAGGTTCAGCAATGACCAATGCTTGCATTTAAAAATAATATAAATAGTGAATATTGATATAACTCCAAAATTAACACATAACTGACCTTTGTTGGGGAAAGAAAACAATGAATGAGGGAAATTGTAAGAGAGCTAAATCTCAGTTACCAACTAAGAAGTCAAAAGATAATATCTAGTTAGTATTCATAGTAGCCTAATACTTTAAAAAGTTTTGTTTGTTTATTTGAGTGAGCAGAGGGAGAGGGGACAAGCAGACCTCACTGAGTGGTGAGCCCAATGTGGGGGCTCAATCCCAGGACCCCAAGATCATGACCTGATCTGAAATCAAGAGTCAGATGCATAACTAACTGAGCCACTTAGATACCTCCTAGTAGCTTAATTTTTAATAGCCAGATGTCCATCAATAGTTGAATGGATAAGGAAATAATAATTATCCTATCAATGGAATACTACTTAGCTATGAAAAGAATGAACTATTGGTACATGTTCAGTATGAGTGAATATCAAAATAATTCTACTGAATGAAAAAAGCCAGATTATAAAAGTACATACTATATGATTCAATTTGTGTAAAACTAGAAATAAACTAATCTGTAGTGACAGAAAACAGACAAATGGTTGCCTGGGGATGAGGAGGCAGGAGGTATGGAGGGAAGGATGATTTTAATTTTTTTTTTTTAATTTTTTTTATTTTTTTTTTTATTTATGATAGTCACAGAGAGAGAGAGAGAGAGGCAGAGACACAGGCAGAGGGAGAAGCAGGCTCCATGCACCGGGAGCCTGACGTGGGATTCGATCCTGGGTCTCCAGGATCACGCCCTGGGCCAAAGGCAGGAGCCAAACCGCTGCGCCACCCAGGGTTCCCGGGAAGGATGATTTTAAATGGGCATGAAGATACCTTTGGGAGTGATGGGAATATTTGTTTCCTTGATTATGGTGATCTTTTCATGAGTGTGTATGTGTGTGTTAAAAGTCATCAAATTATAAACTTTAAAAATATTGACTTTATCATGCATCAATTATATCTTAATAGAACTACAAAAAAATTTTAAATTGCAATATTGATGAAATAAATATTAATTAAAAACATTTATTTTAGAAATAGAAAAATATATCTAAACAGTGGAGGACAACCTGTGATAAGCAGGATGAGAAAAGAAGTAGATATTGTTGGTTCTTAATGTAAGCCTGATAGTAAAATTTGATTTTTTAAACCATGTATACTCATTATTTTCAGGAAATTTAATGAAATCTTAGGTCAATTTTGAAAGATACACATACTCCACATATTTGCTCACACATACTCATGAGGCTTTCCCCAAAGTAGACAAGAATGTGTATATGAGAGGTTGACTTTTGTGTTTAGTGTTTGTTGCTGAATGAATATTTAGAAAATGGATGGCAAGTGCTCACTTTTACTCTCCTGAAAGTGGAGGTCTAGAAAGAGAATCCTCCACTTGCCTTCTAAGACTATCTGATTATATTCCTCTAGATTTCCACTGAACTGCAAAGATAATATTGGTATAACTGATAAGAGAAATTTGGGAGAATTAGACAAATAAATCTGATTTACCTTTAACTAGTCTCAAACCAATTTTCCAAAAATAGGAAGAATTTTTGTCTGAGTTTGCCAGTGGCCAGTTACCATAGGTGTGGAACCCTCCTATAGTGCAAGTTGCCTGTCAATATATGTGATAAATTGGCTACTATGTTCTCAGTATGTCCACATAATCAGATGACATGAGTTGAAGGTAGAGATTTCAGAAAAAAGAAATGTTTTCATAATGAAAATTTATTAAATAAGTCAGAGTAAATATATGAACAAATGTACTATCACCAATACTTAACTCTATGGCCTAATCAATAGTTAGAACATAGCATGTAAGTGAGGGAAGTAAAGCTCAGCTAAGGCTAATGCAGGTGATATTCCTCTCACACTGTCCATTCAACTTTGTGCCACAAATCTTGGATTGCTAGGACTGTGAGCTGAGACATATATAAAAAAGTTCTTTACAAACAATCAAATTGGTATAGTGGTAACTTATCATTAATTATGCTTTGGCTCTGTAACATGTCTGCCATGGTGTCTTGCAATGAATATTCAGAATGGTACACTTTATAGTAACTTTAAAGAACTTCTAAAACTTGGCCATAATCTTGACCATTGTAGCATCACCTCTGCATCTGATTTTGATAATAGAATTTATCAGCATCCTATTAAGAATGTAAATGCCTTGTTAAGTAACTCTATTAGATGAGCCTTCCTCATGTGGAAACTCTTAAAGGCTATTTTAAATAACAAAGAAGATCAGCCACCTGGACTTGATGACTTTATTGCTTTAAAAGAACAGACTGTGCTCCTTTCAAAGTCGTCAGAACAGGGGTGGAAAACCCTGCCTGTCTTACAAATACTTCTTAATGAGTTCACAAGTTCTTTTTTTTGTTGTTGTTTTTGCCTCTCTTTTTCTCCTAATTAGTACAAAACTGCACAACTCAATATTTCATCACCCAAATCTTTTTTCAAGACACTTTGGTTCTTTGCTTAAAATTGAAGGGACCTATATTCCTAGTCTGTTTGCTCTAAAACAAAAGAAATTTATGGTTTATAAACAAAAGAAATTAATTTATCAGTTTTAAAGGCTAGGATGTTTAAGATCAAGGCACTGGAACAGATGCGGTGTCTGGTGAAAGGCCACTTTCTAATTCATAGAGGGTGCCTTTTTCTTTGAGGTCCATACATGGTGTAAGGAATACAGAGAGCTTTCTGGGATCCCTTTTTTAAAAGCACTAAGCCCATTCATAAGTGCTCCTCCCTCATTATCATATCACCTCCTAAAGCCCCCCCTCTCCCCCTTAACACCATTACTTCAGGGGTTAGGATTTCAATTTATGAATTGTGGGGGACACAAATATTCAGACCATAGTACTGCCTGAAAAAAACAACAAAAACCTAGGGCAAAGAAAAATTAGAACATCAAACAGTGTGTGTGGAGATATCTATCAGAAAGTTGATTGAATCTATATGTGGACTCAAATCTTGTCAAATGAATCATCTTCACTTTTCTTTATCAGCATCTACTTAAAATATTTTACCTTCCCAGTTACTCCCCACCACAGACACAGACAAACACAGGTGGAAATGAAGGCTTAGAAGATTCACTATTAGACTTAATTCTTATTCATTCTCAACAGAAGTTGTTGCATAGAGAGATAAACAATTTCCAGAAGAGAAAGATGTTTTATTATGACTGATATAAAAATCAATGATAAAAGATAGGAGGGGGAAAAACAAAACCTCATATACCTGACCACTGGCTTTTATTATTTTCAGTGAGGTGGTAGGAGGGAATACAGATTCTGGCAAAGGAAGTGAAGAACTTGAAAATATCAATATGAATGAAAATATCATAACCTTTTCAGGTGACTGGCCATGAACATGAATTATAATATGTCTGTCTATATTAGCAGTGAAAGAAAGCAGAAGGTCCAAGTTCTTCCTAGCTAAACAGAAAACAAATAGTCATGTACTGTGTTTCAATATTTATAAACAAAAACCAGAACAATTAAAGAGATACTATTACTCACTAATTTCAAGTTACAGTCATTTTCTAATTAGATTTGTATGTAGACAATAAGCTCCAACAATGCTGAATCTTTGGCTGTCTTCTGCATTTTATATGTTTGAAAAACATGGAAAAATCCTTTTATTTCACTGGCTTGGAAGAATAAGGCTAATGATACCATAGTTCTTTGTGGCATCAGGAATTTTATAATTCAAGTCAGTGAGGTTACAGAGAGCACAAGTGGCTTATTAGTACATTCAAAACCATGTAATAAGAACCCAGTTTCTCCCAAAAATCTTCTAAGCAAGCAAAGTCTCTGGTGCCATGGCAGGAACATGGTATGTAGAGACACGGATCATGTTGGGAGATGATAAGCATAGAATTTGGGGTCAGAAGTGTTTGGTTTAAATAGAATTCCAGATACTGGTGTGGTAACTGCAACCTGGAACAAGCCTTCTGACCTTTTGACATGCTTCTTTAGCTGAAGCCTGGGCATCAGTATACCTGTCATGCCTTCCCAGAGTAATTATATAGGGATCAAATAAGATAACATGTAAAACTGTCATATTTTATAAAGTGTGATACAAGCATAATGCATTTTTTTTCTTTCTTGGATAAAACTGAAAAAAAACGATTCATTATAGGATCATCTGAAAACTTTCTAACCTAATCTATATTAATTACTATGGAAAAGCACATTTTATTTCCTTTCATTAAATATTTTCTTTATAGCAGTGTTCTTTTTTTTTAATAAATTAATTTTTATTGGTGTTCAACTTACCAACATACAGAAAAACACCCAGTGCTCATCCCGTCAAGTGTCCCCTTCAGTGCCCGTCACCCATTCCCCCCCACCCCCCGCCCTCCTCCCCTTCCACCACCCCTAGTTCGTTTCCCAGAGTTAGGAGTCTTTATGTTCTGTCTCCCTTCCTGATATTTCCCACACATTTCTTCTCCCTTCCCTTCTATTCCCTTTCACTATTATTTATATTCCCCAAATGAATGAGAACATACACTGTTTGTCCTTCTTCGATTGACTTACTTCACTCAGCATAATACCCTCCAGTTCCATCCACGTCGAAGCAAATGTTGGGTATTTGTCGTTTCTAATGGCTGAGTAATATTCCATTGTATACATAGACCACATCTTCTTTATCCATTCATCTTTCAATGGACCCCAAAGACTCAGATGCAATGAAACGCCGGGACACTTGCACCCCGATGTTTCTAGCAGCAATGTCCACAATAGCCAAACTGTGGAAAGAGCCTTGGTGTCTATAGCAGTGTTCTGAATAAACCCAATCTTATTTGATTTTGTCAGTTGCTGGAGAGAGATCTAGTTTTTAATGAAGGGATTTTAAAATTTCATCTTCACCCTTTTGGTTTTGGGGTGGCCAATTTTAAAGACAGTGGGACCAACTTTTAAAGAACAGAGAAAGATTGAGGTCAAATAGGAGGAATTATGTTGCACACAAGTAATAGGTATTTTGTCTTATATAATATACAATCAGTATTTCCACATGGCTTTCAAGAATCATGTTGCAAATATTTATCAAGAGACCATCTTTACTGTCTTTATTTACAGAGAATTACACCCCTGAGAAATATTAAATACCTAACAATCTTAGGTTGGGATTTTCATTATCTTTGTCTTGATGGCCTGAGCATATATGCCTAAAAATAAACAAACAAATAAATAAATACATACATACATACATACATACAATTACAAATATCCATCTAGGAATTAGAATTAATAAAGTAATTTTGGGGTGCCTGGGTGGCTCAGTTGGTAAGCATATGACCTTGGCATAGATCATGATCAGGGTCCTGGGTGGGATCCTGCCCCACATCATATCAGGCTCTGCACTCAGCAGGGAGTCTGCTTGTCCCTCTGCCCCTCCCTGCCACTTGTGCTTTTGCTCTTTCTCTCAAATAAATAAGTAAAATCTTTAAAAACACAAATAAAAATAATTTCAATTCCACACATCCTAAGTTTTACAGTGACGATGACTGCACTTGTCTATTGCACAGATTCTAAGGGAAGAACCAGCAATAATGTGCAGATTCTTTGATGAGAAGGCCTAGATCTGTAATCATTATGTCAGACTGCTTAGCCGTGGACTGACACCCAAACAGCAGGTGCATGTAAGGCCCAACTGTGGCTCAATGTCAAGAACAAAATTGCAACAACCTGAGCCCCCATATCCAAGCATTGACTGATATACCATTTGGACACATGGCTCCAGATGGTTTCATAATCCCTTTCAAAGCTATACTGCCTTACATTGTAAATGCTTCCAGTTTAGATACAGCGTTTTTCTAAAGAATCTGCAAGGCTATATACATAATAAGAAATTAGTTTTCATGAACTACATTACCTTAAGTTATTAAGTTTGGGCTTCAGGTTCCTCACTGGAAGAATGGTTTATTGAGCTCTTTCTGTCTTATAAATGTATATGTATGTGAAGGTAGGAGATGTATATACTAAGTGATCTTAGTAAATTCGCTGCTGGAATTCCAGCCTCCTGACTCTAACCTGGCCTTTTCCATCAAGTGATGCTATCTGACATGGTATCACTTCACAGCTCTGAGAGCACACTACTATGTCATCAGATGGGCTACAGGCCCCAGCCAAAACATTCTCTCTCCAACAGTCATGCGGCTACCACTTTATTCCCAAACAGGACTGTTGTGAGACAATTTATATTCAAAGGCACATCATCCCAAATGGTAAATGGACTTCACCTCTCCTAGCTCCTCACTGTAGACTAGTACAGAAGCTCCTCTAAGTAGGGAGCTTTTTTGCTGTCTCTAGATCAGTGAGAAAGCAAGCAAAAGAGTTTATTCCCTCTTTTAGGTTTTGCAGAAAACCCATGATGCTCACATACCCACAGACATAATTCAGGGAGTCATGATTATATACAGTCATAATATGTCCTGAGGATATGAATATCATTAGCTGGTGCTCTCTTGCAGGGAGTTGCACTGAGGGTACACTGCCACAGCTGCCAGTGATATCTGAGACCTCCAAATTCCTTTTAGCTCTTACATTCAGGATTCTTAGGCAGTCCTGGGAATAACAGCAGAGGGAGCTGGCAAAACCACAGAAGTCTGCTTCTCCCTCTGCCTACCTCTCTGCCTCTCTCTGTGTGTCTATCATGAATAAATAAATAAAATCTTTTTAAAAAATTAAAAATAAAAATAAAATCTAAATTGAGGCCTGTATTGGCTCTCAGAGTATTAACAAAGTAGTTAGATACTTTATGAAACTTTACTTCACTATTATTACTATAAAATGTCAACCTGAGATGAGACCATGTATATAACGGAGAAACTTGAGGCATCACAGGAGTATTGCCCAAGGAAAACAGTAGGTCATGTATTCTTTGATTATAAAGTCTAAAAATCACACCTTTAGTAGGTATAAAGTTCCAATGCAGTATTCCATATCAGTCAAGATATATTTGGTAATTGTCAAATACAATTACTGCCTGTGCTTTATTCTTGTTGCATGTGTGTGCACACATGCCTGTGTGTATATGCAGTTGCAGCTGAATTAGACCTGAATCTGTGGCACACTTCAGCTTCTGACAGGTGCCCAGTAAAGCACTCAGTCAGCACCGATGCAGCCATTCCCATGCGGTCTTGACCCCAGTAGTTTTAACACTTTGTCACAAGTATTATTTTATAAGTGTCACCACTGTTTGTGCTTTTAAGAATTGGATACTTACATAAAAAATGGATCAAGTTAGATTTACTTGCTCTTGACATCTTGGGGAGACACATATATAACACTGGAAGAAACTCATTCTGTGCCATCCATGAAATAAAGAATATTTTTAAAGGGAATAGATGCAAAGACTTTGAGAAGCTTCAGAAAAAAAAAATGTTTTCGTGCATTCCAAGAGATATGTATTTTCTTCTATTACTTTTTGTTGATACCATTTTCATCAATAAAGGTATTTGTCTAGTTGCAAAAGATACAAAGAGAACCCTTTTTATATCATAGAACACCTTGATGTAGTTTCTCTGGCTTTGAATTATAATGTATGTCATCAGTAATGTAAGTTGTTATAATTTACTTCTGACATTAAGATGTTGCTTTAGGGCATATTGTTGCAAATGTATCCTATTCACTTTCTTGCCTTCTAAATGCCCTTCATGTTTCAGTAAAACAATCCAATCAAAACTAAAGACCAAAAACACTGTAAAACAAATCAAGCATATAAACAGTTCCTAAGCATTCCTGTTACATTTTAGCCCTTTAGCCAGAGGCTCTTAAATGTCTTAAGCTGTATGTAGTAGTTTAACTTGGCAAACTGACCACAGAAAATGTCATCGGTGCACACACTTTTTAGTTAGGTTCTTAAAGACTGTTCCCCTCAAAAGACCTGGAGGATACTGGAATTATTTGGAGGACCAGAAGCTGCTCCAGGTAGAACTCTCTTAGAGCATATCCAAGTTTAATAAACCATGTCCCTTCTCCTTGTGCCAGCTTGGGGCAGGAACTTTGAGTCTGTGACCTCATTCTGGAGCATTCAGTAAGCAAGAGCCCCACTGCATTTATCCACTAAGATGTTCCCAGTAAGATAGGGATTACTTTGGAAGGATTTGGATGTTTGTGGTTGGTGGCAGAAGCATTAATTCAAAAGTTGTTAAGGAGTCTTCCTGCTGTGCAGTCTCTAGAATAAGGATTTTTATTATTGTTGCTAATAGTGATAAATTAAATTTCTGGAGCAGGATATGAATTCACTGTAGGAGAATATTGCCAGATGTTTATTGCAAAAATATCAGGCCACTAATGGCAGAAGTAGTGAAAAAAGTTATTTCTGTAGGGATACTTTCCTTCCAGGGTCCAAAAGAAGGCTCTCAATATTAACAAACAGGATGATTTCATATTAATTCTTAAACACCCTATTCTCAGACAATTTAAAGAGAAAACATGTGTATATGTATGTATGAATAGTTTTTCACTTTACAAAATGACATCAGAGCCTGAGTCCTTTTAGGTAACATCTTCCCAAACTTCTGATTATTCCATGTATTTCATAATATGTATCAAGCAGCTGCTTAGTATGAAGCATAGTACTCTACTGGGTACTGGGGATATACCAGTGATTGGTATAGACATGGTCCCTGGCCTCATGGAGCTAGCATTCTACTTGGGGCAGGCAGACGATGTACAAGTAAAGAGATAAACAATACACTTTCGGATAGTGATAAACACTCAGAAGAAAATAAATAGGCTGGTGTAATTCACAGTGACTGCACTTAAATATTGTTGCTTTACATCATCAAGACTTAGATATATTATGTGAACTGAGATGCAAATAGCCAAAGAAATATGTTCAGAGTAAGTGCAAGGCACAGGGAGGGAACAACTTTGGCTTCAATGAGAAATAGAGGGGGAAAAGGTCATGATGTCCAGTGAACAAAAGGAAGATAATGCAACAGGTAGGCAGGGGCAGACAATGAAGAGACTTGTAGGCTGTGGGAAGAAGTGTGGATTTTGCTCTGAATGTAATAGGATGCCGTTGAAGATTTAAGTGAAATTAATAGCATCAACCACCATCTTGTGTACATTTTTTAAGAGTTACTCTGGATAGTCTTGGATGATGGTACAGGGTACAAAAGGGGAGGAAAGGAGACCAGGAGACTATGAGAATAAAGGAAAGATAGTAGTGGTATGGGCTAGGATGGTGGCAGTGGACAGAGAGAAGGGGCCAGATTTGAGTATATATTAGAAGTAGAATCCTTAGAAGTTGCTGATGGTTTGTTATAGACAGGATTATAAAATGGCCTCGAAGGTTCTCCCCCTAGAATACATGCCCTGTATAATCTCCTTGCCTTGAATGTGAACAGGACCTATGAATATGATGGGATAGTCAACTCTCATAATTACATCATGTTGCTTGAGATTTCCTTACAGCACACTGGAATGAAAATTCTACTGGTTTTGAAGAAGTAAGCTGCCATGTTGTAAAAGGGCTATGTGACTAGGACCTGAGGATGGCCTCTAGGTCCTTAGAATGACCCTCATCTGATAGGGGACCTTAGTCCTAAACCATAAGTATGTGAATTCTACCAACAACCTGATGAGCTTGGAAGATAACCCCATGCCTTGGATGAGACCACAGCCCAGCTGACACTTTGATCACTGCCTGCAAGATCTTGAGTGGCTAACCAGTGTCTGAACTCCTGATCAATGAAAAATGAAAGAAAATAAATTGTGTTGCTTTAAACTGTTAAGTTGGTGGTTAAGTTGTTACATAGCAATAGAAAATTAATACATGATTTATAATGGACAGGTCAAAAGAAAGGTATAAAAGAAGAGGAAATTCAAGATTTTGGGTTGGTATCTACCATCCTTTATGAAGAGAACAGCTGATTCTGGGGCTAAGTCAGAGAAAGAACAAAAGGAGCAACAAATATTTTGTCATGCTAGAAGAGAAGGCAGTACTCAAAGAATAAGGAAAACGGGCATGGGGTCAGTCTGAAGGGGACTCCCACTGGCCAACTCTAAGACCACTTGAGCATCAAATTAATTATAAAGTAATTATTTATAGCCCATTAAAGGAAATAGCAATTTATAGGTCCATAACATATAAATAAGTGAAGAGATAAATAAATTAGAGAGAAGGGAAAATTCTTCCTTAGAGCAGAATTCTAACTAAAAAATTTAGAAGGAATTTTAGGTATAGAAAACTCAGCATTTGATAGATATCATGGCCATGACTGATTGAAATGAAAGATGTGAAAGTATGCTAAGCCTGCTGGGAGGAGGCTTAATGGGATCAGATCAGTCATGGTTCAAGCAGAGAAGCAGAGCCATCAAGAAATTATAAATATGTATATTTATGAAATATATATGACTTATAGCCATATAATATAGATCTTGTATATCATTTAAAATATATATTTTATAATTATAATATTGTATATTTATATATTATAACATTTATATTACATACAACTTCTAATTATAGTAATTATAATAAATATTTATACTACATCTATGTCTCTATCTATCTCATATCCTTGAAGAAAGATTTGGCCATCTACAATTGTGGAAGCCAGTTTAAAAGGTTATGCAGGCTGCTGTCCCAGTGTGATGCTAGAGTTTTGTGTCCAAAGGGCAGACAGTAAGAGAGGGAAAAATGGATGTAAAGCAACTGAGGCACAAGGGAAGCCAGAATGAGCTGGAACACAAGCACAAGGTGCAAACCATGAATATGGACTGAAACCTGAGTCAGGTGATGGTGTGTGTGTGTGTCCTGCAGAAGTCAGAATCCTTCCACCTGGCCAAAGCATCAGAGTAACTGAAAAGGGAAGCAGGAAAAAGTTGTAGTCCTGGCCTCTGCACACCAGTGAGAAAAGCCTAAAGGTAAGTCATGAGGCATGAGAGCACAGAATGGCTACAGCTTCACTTCTTCTCTCTAAATGAGCCACAAGAACCGTATATGGCCCAGCATACTCACAAACATTCTGGAAAGTGCAGCTCAGTCTAGCCAAGTTGACGCACTACAAACCTTCCAGCTGGGATATTTGTTTAGACATATCTTTCCTCAAAATATTTATCATTTGTAAAGGGAAAAGTGATTTTAAGGTAGAAAATGGTGGCAGATATCAATTTATGAAGGCTCATATCACCCCTTATAGGAAGGATCTTCCTGAAGTCCTAAGAAGGATATAACTTCATTTCTTTGGTATTTCTAGCAATAATGCAGGACTCTTGTTTGCACCTGGGGAAACCCAGGCTGACTGACATCCTACAGAATGAAAGATCCATACTGTTTAAACACCAAGGACATAAAAGGCAGAGAAAGGTGACAGAACTGTTCCAGATTTAAAGTGACATCAGAACTAAATGAAAAGCATGACCCTAGATGTCCTCTTGGAGCAAAGGGAAAAGAGACCTGACTGAGATAGTTGGGAAAAATAAATGGATTTCATGTTTGGCCATAGTGATCAATCAATGTGGATTTCCTGTTTTGGATGGTTGTGTGACAGTTTTGTTGGAGAATGTCCTGGTTTTGGTAAGCACACACTGCAGTATTTAAGGAGGAAGCAGCACCATAGCTACAAGCTGCCCATAAATTGGCCAGAAGAAAAAAAAAATAATGCTAATCGAATATACATTGTATGTATTCACAGGAGGAGAGATATGGAACAAATGTGGTAAAATATAAACAATTGGGGAAGCTAGCTAAAGGAGATTTGGGAGTTCTTTATACTGTTTTTGAAATTATTTTCTTAGTTTAAAATTGCTTCCAATTATGTGTGTGTGTGTGAAATGAAAAACACAGTAAACACTGACCATGGATTTTCCAACTGTTGCTGTGAATTGGGAGCTGAGAAATGGAGAACGAATATGGATATTTGACCTTGAGGAAGGGTTTTAAATGTTGGCCGATACAAAGAAGAAGTCAAACTCTCCCTCTTCGCCAATGACGTGATACTCTGCATAGAAAACCCAAAAGCCTCCACCCCAAGATTGCTAGAACTCATACAGCAATTTGGCAGTGTGGCAGGATTCAAAATCAATGCCCAGAAGTCAGTGGCATTTCTATACACTAACAATGAGACTGAAGAAAGAGAAATTAAGGACTCAATCCCATTTACAATTGCACCCAAAAGCATAAGATACCTAGGAATAAACCTAACCAGAGAGGTAAAGGATCTATACCCTAAAAACTACAGAACACTTCTGAAAGAAATTGAGGAAGACACAAAGAGATGGAAAAATATTCCATGTTCATGTATTGGCAGAATTAATACTGTGAAAATGTCAATGTTACCCAGGGCAATTTACACGTTTAATGCAATCCCTATCAAAATACCATGGACTTTCTTCAGAGAGTTAGAACAAATTATTTTAAGATTTGTGTGGAATCAGAAAAGACCCCGAATAGCTAGGGGAATTTTAAAAAAGAAAACCATATCTGGGGGCATCACAATGCCAGATTTCAGGTTGTACTACAAAGCTGTGGTCATCAAGACAGTGTGGTACTAGCACAAAAACAGACACATAGATCAATGGAACAGAATAGAGAATCCAGAAGTGGACCCTCAACTTTATGGTCAACTAATATTCGATAAAGGAGGAAGAAGACTATCCATTGGAAGAAAGACAGTCTCTTCAATAAATGGTGCTTGGAAAATTGGACATCCACATGCAGAAGAATGAAACTAGACCACTCTCTTGCACCATACACAAAGATAAACTCAAAATGGGTGAAAGATCTAAATGTGAGACAAGATTCCATCAAAATCCTAGAGGAGAACACAGGCAACACCCTTTTTGAACTCGGCCACAGTAACTTCTTGCAAGACACATCCATGAAGGCAAAAGAAACAAAAGCAAAAATGAACTATTGGGACTTCATCAAGATAAGAAGCTTTTGCACAGCAAAGGATACAGTCAACAAAACTCAAAGACAACCTACAGAATGGGAGAAGATATTTGCGAATGACGTATCAGATCAAGGGCTAGTTTCCAAGATCTATAAAGAACTTATTAAACTCAACAGCAAAGAAACAAACAATCCAATCATGAAATGGGCAAAAGACATGAAGAGAAATCTCAAAGAAGAAGACATAGACATGGCCAACACACACATGAGAAAATGCTCTGCATCACTTGCCATCAGGGAAATACAAATCAAAACCACAATGAGATACCACCTCACACCAGTGAGAATGGGGAAAATTAACAAGGCAGGAAACAACAAATGTTGGAGAGGATGCGGAGAAAAGGGAACCCTCTTACACTGTTGGTGGGAATGTGAACTGGTGCAGCCACTCTGGAAAACTGTGTGGAGGTTCCTCAAAGAGTTAAAAATAGACCTGCCCTACGACCCAGCAATTGCACTGCTGGGGATTTACCCCAAAGATGCAGATGCAATGAAATGCTGGGACACCTGCACCCCGATGTTTCTATCAGCAATGTCCACAATAGCCAAACTGTGGAAGGAGCCTCGGTGTCCATCGAAAGATGAATGGATAAAGAAGATGTGGTCTTTGTATACAATGGAATATTACTCAGCCATTAGAAATGACAAATACCACCATTTGCTTCAACGTGGATGGAACTGGAGGGTATTATGCTGAGTGAAGTAAGTCAATCGGAGAAGGACAAACATTATATGGTCTCTTTCATTTGGGGAATATAAATATTGTGAAAGGGAATATAAGGGAAGAGAGAAGAAATGGGTAGGAAACATCAGAAAGGGAGACAGAACATAAAGACTCCTAACTCTGGGAAACGAACTAGGTAGGGGTGGTGGAAGGGGAGGAGGGTGGGGGGTGGGGGTGAATGGGTGACGGGCACTGAGGGGGGCACTTGACGGAATGAGCACTGGGTGTTATTCTGTATGTTGGCAAATTGAACACCAATAAAAAATAAATTTATTATTAAAAAAATGTTGGCCAATAGAATTTGTTTTGTATGTTCATGACAATGTTACAAGTAACTGAGAAGAACACAGAGAAAGTAATTTCAGGAGCAAAAGCACCAAAGAGATGATGTCCATGTGACAAGTAGATGGGATGGTCTTTGTGAGAAGCAAAGATGTTTGCTCTTTGTAACAGAAAGGAGGGGCAGCCTGGGTGGCTCAGCAGTTTAGTGCTGCCTTCAGCCCAGGGCCTGATCCTGGAGTCCTGGGAGTCCCCCCACCCCAGTTGGGCTCCCTGCAGGGAGCCTGCTTCTCCTTCTGCCTGTGTCTCTGCCTCTCTCTCTCTCTCTCTCTCTCTCTCACTGCATGCCTCTCATGAATAAATAAAATCTTAAAAAAAAAAAAAGAAAGAAACAGAAAGGAAAAAGTGAATTTAAATCCATGTTCTAGCAGGATTTACTAAATATATAATACTTAAAAGCAGAAATGTACCCAGCCATGGATGATTAGTAATTATCCAGAAAAAAAAGGTAAAGCAAAAATAAATTATGTTATAGGATTTCTTTTCCTTTAGTACCCACCGTTCTTAGTCACGCCGCTTCGAAGAATGAAGAGGTAGACCAGACGAATGAAGAGTCCTAGGCAGCAAAACAAGGTTTATTGAGTGATAATAAAGCAAAGTCCATTGGGAGTACAAAATTCCCAAAGAGGGAGGGGATGCGAGAGTTCCCATTGGAGTTTGTAGGTCTAGGGATTTTTATGGGTTTGTTGGCAGGCTGTTTTAACCTGATTAACCTTCCATGCACCTGTCACCCAGTCGGGTTTTTATCTACCTATCCCGTGGGAAAGGGTGGAGGGCTCCTTCCAAGGTGGTGTAAAATCCTTTTAAGGGTGTTTTTCTCTTAGGACAGGGGCCCCTTGTTTCTGCCTGCCTTTCTTCCAACTATCCTTCGGTAAATTATTTTTTTTTAAATGAAAGGAAGCCTATGCCAGCTCTGGGGAAGTTTATGTGATTCCACCTGGTCAAGTTACCCAAAGATTTGCTGATTTAGGCTCTGGCTCCACTCTGGAACTCTCAGCAAAGGTGAAAACTAATTTCCATTTGAAGCAGAAAAATCCTTTGGTTAGAGAGGGAATGTGTATGACTGTCTAGTGGAACAGATAATTGAGGAATTACACCAGTGTCTTTTATAAAAAAATTCTTCAGGCTTTATGGAGATCTGTCATTGAATCATAATCTTTTTCACAAATACTTTAAAATTTTAGCATTTTAAATCTGTACATTGGAATTAGTTACTTATTCATCCAAGCATAGTTGTCATATTTTGTATAAATCTACAAAATTATCCTTCTAGAGTATTGATGAATGTGCCAATGTTCTTCCCTGCTGTGTACATTTTTCTCTGTTTATGTTTCAGCTTAAATACATATAATTATTCTCTGTTTTATAAATAGTCTGTTTCTAGACTCTTTGCTAAGAAAGGAAATTGTATCTTTTTGAAATGTGTACACAATGCTACCTCCACTGGCCTTGTGAATTGCACACTGGTGCTACCAGGGGGCTCTAATTTAAACCAGTTTACATCTCAGCTCTACTACTTATTACTTTCTTACTTTCTTGACCTTGGAAAATATTTTTTTTTTCTCTATCTTGAATTTCCTGAAATGTAAAATACAGGAGGAGTTGTGTTGTGCTCCATTTGAGTGTACTCCTTTTATAATTCAACCTTCCCCTGGGGTTACACTAAGTATTTTAATTCTTCTCCTGGGATTTTACTATGTAATTAGTTTAAATCATGTGTATTAAGGTCATTGAGACTTAATACTAAGACCGAAACAAACAAACTCTTTAGGAAAGCAGAGACTCTTTAGAATTATCCATCCAACCCACATTTACCTCTAGGGGTTTTCTCGTTGTTTTTTTTTATGTTATTTAGTAAATAGTTAAGGGCTAATTTTAGAACCTCATCCTGCATAAAGTGGTCCTGCCCTGCGGAGCCTACATCATTGTGATGTTGTACAGATTAAATGAGGGCAGGAACACGTTGCACCCTCGTGAGGTTTCTGGCACATAGAGTGTTGTTAGTAAATGTTAAAGTCATCATTATTGTTGATGGTGGTTATTCCAGATGCTCTCTTTTACTAAAAATCATGCTGTTCTCCAGAATCTAGACTAATAATATACTTCCCTTGAATAACCAAGTTTGGAAAATGGTTTTATACCGAAAGGTATAAAAAAGCATTCCTTGAATAACCTTCACAAGGACACAAGGACTCCCAAGCCCAATGTCCTTATCAACAGCAAAACCCAAGTCTTCTAATTTCCTTTCTAGTCCTTCCTACTAATCGTTTTAATAGAGATACTCCATTGTGTTCCCACACTGCTTCCAATTTCGTCTTTAAAACAGCTTCTCATTACCCTAGCTCAATTGGGGGATAATCTATCACATCGCTTAGGTCACCACACAAAATATCACTCAGGTGAGAATTCATTTGTTTCTTACTCTTCTGATTCCATTCTCTTATTAACAAAGATAGATATTCATTTCCTGTCCTTACCATTTCTTTCTATAGAGAAGTTAGAAATCTCCATTTTTGTTGTCCTTTTCCAGTGTTAAACCCAGTTTCATTTTTACTTTGCTAAGGTTTTCTAATTTAATGAGTAAGTATGTTTGCTTTTAGCCTATTGATCTGATTAGCTTGAGCCTCTGCATTTCTAGAGAGGACCTAGGAACTTTGTAGTTTATGAAAGTCTATGTTTTCACCAGTTTAGAGAAATCTTTCACTACATCCAATATGGACAAAGGCATTTGTCTATATTAGAAATCACTACATAGATTTATGTTATTATGACTTCTGCATTAGTCATGAGAGTCCCTCCAGGTCCTTTCGGCCACGCAGAAATGACTGCCTCCATACAAAAGTGGTCTAAACACAAATGATTATCAATGTCCAGGAGTTTAAACCCTATTAGGGACCATGCTAATGATGGATAATTTAAGTACAATGAAACCTAACACTGTTCTCCATTTAAAACCATTTGGCCAACTTCTTAAAACTTAAAATTGAGAATCTTTAAAATGACCCGGAAGGTACAGGCTTGTAACACAAATAAGTAGAAGACAGATTTGTAAAATTACCTTCCTTATGATCCTATCATAGTGTGTCAAATTACTAGATAAATGGAATGGGAGGGTTTCAGAAATATTTCAGTACTTACTACCATTCTTCTACTTTTGTTTGCTCTTCACCACCTCCTGCCATGTGACACTAATTAGCAATTTGGGATTGCTGTGTCTTCATATTTTCAAATACCTGAGCTACAATTGGTCATTCTGAAGTTGGAAGAGATTTGAAAAGTTCTAGTGGAAACTTTCTGACTGGGAGCGATGCCTTTAATCTTTGGGGATTGAGAGAAGGAGGGACAAGGTACATCTTATGTTGAGAGTAGCCATTGGACCGTGGATGATTTATGATTTCAAGGAGAAAGGTGTCAAGAACTGATTGTTTTCTCCTCAGCCTGTCTTGGGATCTTCATGTTTGAATTGAACACACGTAAGAGATGGGATATTGTGTGAACCCAAATTACAGGATGGTTTATGTGAAACCAGAAGACCTCAGGTTTGCATTCAGCAGCCTTTCAGACCACTAGTGTGGAGCAGAAAAATATTTTCTTTTTTCCTTCTAGGTTCCTTGGCTGGCACAATAATTAAATTGCCATAAGGTAGATTAATAGGAGAGAAAAAAATTTAATTTTGTATGTATAGAAGCCTCATAAAAATAGACTCAAAGAAGTAATGAAAGCAGGAAGCTTTTATACCTTTTAGGTAGAGAAACCATAAATTTATAAAGAATTGACAAGACCCAGGGGTTTAGGCTTAGGGTAATGAATTAGTGAAGAAACAACGTTCGTTTATACAGCCTTCCAGCCACTAAATTCCCTATTGCTGGTGATAAAAATGGTTTCTACCTTCCTCGGACAGGGAGGGTACCCTTCACATGGGAGATTTATCTCTTGTTTTCAGGAGAAACAAGGCACGTCACAGTGTCCTTTTTTGCATTGGCTATTTCTTAAGTACTTTTAATTCAAAATAATCATCTTGCCAAAGTGGCAGATTTGGGGGTGACATATTCTCCTCCCTTCACTACAAAGCTTTTTGGTCTGGAATTTCTATAAATGACTGGCAATCACCAAAGCCAAATGAATCCCCAATTTACATATATGTTGAAACTGAGTAGTTTCTTTCTAGATCTTTCTGGTTGCAAAAGTCTGGAAGAATTTGCTGAAGCAGGACCTTACTCACATTTTTGGTGCCTCTACTTCACTGATTTCCTGCACCATATTTAATCTGCCTTCTTTTAACCTGTTGGTCAATTTAGAAACTTGGTATTTCTTCATCAATGTATCTATATTTGTTTATCATATTTGTGAATTTATTGTGCTTATGTTATATGCTAGGGGCTATGGAAACACGGAAGATATAGCAATGAACAATAACCTACCTCTGCAGTCAAACAACTAACAGGTTAGTAAAGATGACATACTAGTAAACCAGCAATTATATCTCAGTATTGTATGAGCCACAGCAAACAAAATGTTGAGAGGCAAGGTAGCACAAAAGAAACAGTAATTCAACTCTAGTTTGGGACAGGAAGGTTTCTCAGAGACGTGGTCTAATCAAGATCTAAAAGCTTGGTAGGTGTTTTAAGGAGAATGGAGATAAGAGCCCAAGTGTCTGCAAAACCCACAAGATTATTTCATACTTATTTCTCCCTCCCACTCATGTTTATTGGTTAAATTGAATTACCATTTAATTCATTTATATTGGGAGATTTGTAAATAGGGCTGATCTGCTCACCATTTAATAAGAGATTTTTGAAATTGAAAATGAATCAAGAGAAGAAAAATGGAAATCAATTTAGATGCCAGATATTAGAGCTTACTCCTGGGCCATTAGCTTCAGATCTGTGATTTTTAGTTTCCATTTCTTACAGCAGCTTAGGCTCCAGAGGGGTTTGAAACGATCAAATTGGCTTCAAGAAGACACTCAAGAGGTTCATCACCATGAAGCATCATGCCATGGTTACCTATTCCCGGCTCTTCCATTCTGTTCCTTAATGACAGGGCGGAAAGCCCTGACTCCTTCCACTGGGAGCAGTTTCCCTGGGCAAATTCCTCAAACTCTGTAGGGATCATTTCCTCTAGTCATAATATGGAAAAACATACACCTACTTACTGGAACACTTATATTAATTCTCAAAAACAGAGCAATGCACATAGTAAGTGCTCAATTTATGTAATTAGTTTTACATGATTACATTATGTAATTACTATTATCATTATTAATACTAGTTGTATTATATAGAAAGTGATCTCAACTCACTTCAGCAGTCTAAAGAAAAGTTCTCTCAATTTTTTTTGATTGTACACACTGGCTGTTAAAAAAAAAAAAAAGTAAAATTCGGGATGCCTGGGTGGCTAAGTCACTTAAACACAACACTCTTAGTTTCAGCTCAGTCATGATCTCATGGGTCCTGGGACTGAGCCCTACATAGGGCTTCTCACTTACCCAGGAGTCTGCTTGAAGATTCTCTCCCTCTGCCCCTCTCTGCAAATTATGTGTGCTCTCTCGCTTTCTCTAAAATAAATAAATCTTTTTAAAAAGTAAAATTTCAGGACATCTGGGTGGCTCAGCAGTTGAGCACCTGCCTTCCGCCCAGGGTGTGATCCTAGAGTTCTGGGATGGAGTCCCTCATCAGGCTCCCTGCATGGAGCCTTCTTCTCTTTCCGCCTATGTCTCTGCCTCTCTCTCTCTACTTCTCTCATGAATAAATAAATTAAATCTTTCAAAAAAATTTTAAAAAAGTAAAATTTAACATACACATGAAACTCATATACATATTACATCTATGTTTATACTAACATACTAATTAATATACTAATATCTATTTTTATGCTAATATACTAATACTACTGTACTAATATATTTTTTAAGTTAAAAAATACGCTAAAATCATGGCACCTAGGTGGCTCAGTCGGTTAAGCATCCAACTCTTGATTTTGACTCAGATCATGGTATTGGGGTCCTGGGATCAAGATTCGAGTCAAGCTCTATGTTCAGCAAGGAATCTGCTTAGATTATCTTTTTCCCTCACCCTTTGCTCCTCCCCCTCAAATAAATAAATAAATGAATCACATATATATATATATATATATATATACACACACACACACACAAACACTACAATTATACTGAAATTACATTGAAATGTATCAGATTGAAAAATAAAAGTGAAAATTCTAATTTCTTTTCCTCCACATTTTCTTCTTGATGATACCCAATAAAGGGGTCTTAATTCACTTGTAATCTCTTGTCTCAGAGCATCCATACTCAACAAATAGTTGCTAGTTATTTAAAAATCACTCTATATTGCACAATCAATGGGCTATAAATATGTTGAAATGTATAAAAGATACAGTGAAAAATGATCTCTTTCAGAGGCTGTTGGTATTTAAGTCTCATTGGATGTGGTATGTTAAGTCAAGTTATAGGGTAGCTTTCCTTGGGCTAGATTTTGATTCTTTTAATCAAATAAGTGGGAATTTTAGGAAACCAAATAGCAGAGGACACCAGACACTGGCCTTGAGGTTCATAGGCTCTCGTTTCTCTATGTGAATGTCCAAAGGATATCTGTATTTTACGACACTGCTCTCATTTCTCTGCCTGGTGATGGTCAAGTTCAATTTACCTGGAGCATGCTGGGCACCAGAACTGGCAAGAGTCTTTGGTATTTGGATTCCTGATGATGACACAGTGGTTGTCTCTGCTAAGTTTCTCCAGGTTCCTATGGGCTACTGTTGTTGTAAATCTTTTTATTTTGACTCTCTGACAAGGTTGTAGCCTAGGTATAAATGGTCGTAAAAACTCAAGAGGCTTAAAAAAAAAAAAAAAAAACCTCAGAAGACTTTAGACCATGTAAAAAAGCCAATATAATCTTCCTTTACGTTATTTGGAAATGAAAGGGCACATGTAGAAGATGTTCATTCTTCTTGGAACAGCTGTGAACATATCTTAAAGGAAACGCCCAGTGACCTTTATTGTCACACTTTCCTCACCAATATGTTGCAATATACCGTCCTAAGAAGGAAAAAAGATTGCTAGAGGGAAGGTAGCAAAATGCTCAAGTTCCATCTGAAAAGTTTCCTCAGGATCCCTGAAACATACCACAGAGTGAGGGATTAGACCTTTTCTACCTTGTGTGGTAGGTGATATGTACTTCTGTCCATCAGAGACAGATGTGACTTCTCATGATTTCAATGATCTTGAGGTTAAAAAAAAAAGAAAAATGATCAGGACAAGAGAGGATAAGAATTACACAGCCATCACTAATTTATAGCAAACATCAACTCCTGCTGGATGGGAATAGCACAGATGCCCTCCTCTGCCTCTAGAGCCAGTTGTTTGGTTAGTCAACATGGCAGCTCTCTAGGGAAATCTTTATCCATTATTCAACATACTTTTGAGTTTGCCCTCTGAGGGGATCATCTCTGGTGTTCAAATTCAGGCTGAATCCCTTTCCAGGGGATACACAGCATGTATACTCTGTGTGTCTCCTTCTGAGTCTGAGGGTGCAAGATAAGGATAAATGAGTATAACCAGAAGGTGGCTACTTTATCATCCCACCTCCAAATCTACTCACTTATATGCATCTGTACCCAATTTTCTGCCTGTGCTCCCTGAGTATGGATAAACAGCCTTATGTGGGCCTGAGGCATTTCTTCTAGGTTTGTTCTGCATCTCATTTCCTCCTGTCATATCAGGTGTAGGAGCCACTTTTGTTTTGCCCTCCCTACTCTACATCATGATGTTCTCTTTCTATCCATGAGTTATTCCCTAAAGGGCATGATATGCTCTCATGTCACCTCTTTAGTGAGTATATTATTTTTTCACTCTCCTTACTAACTAAACTTCTTGAATTTGTTCTGTGTAGTTGTTTTTTCTATTTCCTTGCATCATTTCTGTTCCTGACTCCTCCAAGAACACACTTGTTCTGAGTATCATCAGTGACGGGCAGATGGCCAGGCCAATAGTTCCTTTTCTCACTTGACTCGTCATCTCTCACTTGCTTCCACTGCAGCTTTGGATACTGTTCACCAGATACTTTTTCTTGAAAAACTTTCTTCTTGGGTTTCTTTGTATTCCATGGTTTTCTAAATGGGAGAGTGCTCTTAGACTCCTTCTTAAGTCGGTTCTCCTCTCCATCTACCCACTCTCTCCCTAGATGACCTCAGCAAGTCTCATTGCTTTACATGCAAACTATTTGGAAATAATTCATAAATATGTATGTCAAGTCTGATCCCTCTTGGAATTCCAAATAGGCATATTCCACTGTCTGCTTACCATTATCACTTAGGTATCTTTTTTTTTCAAAGGTTTTATTTATTTATTCATGCGAGACACAGAGAAAAAGCAGACACATACACAGAGGAAGAAGCAGACTCCTTGGAGGGAGCCTGATGCAGGACTCTATCCTGGAACTCCGGAATCATGGCCTGAGCTGAAGGTAGACGCTCAACCACTGAGCCACCCAGGTGTCCCATCACTTAGATAGCTTTTGGGCATCTCAAATTTAGTACAGACATCATGTACTAGTGCAGACACATTGTCTCAACATTTTCATCTAAACCAGTTTCTCTTGAGCTTTCCGCTCTCAGTAAAGAGCATCACCCATAATCCAGCTTATATGATTTATCTGTATTCTGTTGTTCATACTCAAGATCTAATTCATTTTCAAGTTCTGTAAATTCTACCTTTAAAATATATCCCAAATAGGTCTAGTCACCATGCTCTTTCACTTGTACAGCAATAGCTTTCCAAGTAGTCTCTAATGCAACACATGTCCTTCCCATTCATTCTCCACATATTAGTTGAAATAATCTCCTAAAAAGGTCTGTTAGACCATGTTCCTATGTATCTGCATCATGCTCCAAACCCTCTGAAGACTTTACAACATGCTTAGAGTCAAATCGAAACTCTTCACCCTGTATAAAATGTCCTAAATTATGGTCTGACTCCTGCCCACCATACTGATCTCATCTCTTATTATTTTCTTTTTACCATTTGCCTGTTCCTTTGTTTCTTAGTCCCACCTTAGGGCTATTGCACTAACCATTCTTTCTCAACTTAAAAATCATCTTCTCGGAGAAGTCTTCCCTGATATTTGGCCTAAGGATCACTTCTCAGTCACTTCAGGCTTTTTGTTTTTTTTTTTTTTAATCTGCATCACTCTTATCTCCATCTACATTTTTTTTCTTGTTCATTTTTTGGTCTTATTCCAATTCTAGAATGCGAGTTGTGTGAAAGCAGGGATTTTCAAGTATCTATTATTGTTATCTATAGAGCCTGGAAAAATTCTGGAACATATTCAACAAATATTCTTTGCTTGTAACACTTTAGGTCTTCAAAGCCAACAGCAGCAGTTTGAATCCTTCTTATGTTGCCATCTCTGTGGTCCTTTTCTTTCTTTCTTTCTTTCTTTCTTTCTTTCTTTCTTTCTTTCTTTCTTTCTTTTTCTTTTCTTTTTTTTTCTTTTCTTTTTTTTCAAAGATTTTATTTATTCATGAGAGACATAGAAAGAGAGATACAGAGACATAGGCAGAGGGAGAAGCAGGCTCCAGGTACCCCAGGATCATGCCCTGAGCCGAAGGCAGATGCGCAAGTCACCTAGGCGTCTCCCCTCTGGCTCTTTTCTATCATCATATCTCTCTCTCTGATGAACTATAGCCAGGAAGGATCCTCTGTGGTTAAATTGGGCCTCCTTGCATAATCCAGAGTATTATCCCCATCTCAAGGTTGCTATTTGCCATGTAAGGTAGTGTATTCACAGCTTCCAAAGGATTAGGCTTTGAATATCTTTACAATTATTTAGCCTACTATACCTCTTAAGACTCATAGGTTTCCATCTCCCAGCTTCTGAACTTCTTCCAGAAACTCAAGTACATGTATGGGGATCCTAATCTTGTACAAATCCAGATGGCTTTAGGGCCCAAGAGTATGTACCTGTAGGTATCCTGCCTCAATGCCTGTAAATGAATGTGTTGAGAAAGGTGGGTGGGCTGACACAGAACAAGATAGTGATTAAAATGATCATTTGAAATGTTATTCTGCTTTTATCATTTTAAAAATATAATATTTAGAAAAATCAGCTGCTACCTTTATATGAGGTGGCTTTTTATATCTAATTCTCAAAGCAACCTGGTAATTATGAAGATGAGCGCTGCACAATGAAATTTAATTTCACCAGGATAATAACAAGAGAATTTTTTTTTTTATTTTCAAGGAAGATTGGAAATTACTCCTTCCCATCTTCCTTTGCGACTTCTAGGCTATGCTCTCATAATGGATTTTTATCTGTTTTATAAGTAATTTCCTTAATATTTCAATGGTCACAGATAGTGAGGATTGCATGTCTCTTCAGGAAACATATATTTTATCAGTGCTGTCACAGTCTAGAGTCTCAGAGCTTGTAGACTGATGTTTTTGCCCATTTTTGCTATCAGACACATAGCATAGAAATAAATGTGTTTGTCTATTTGAGACTTTAATGAAATTGAAAAGATAGTAACATTTTTCAATGTCAATAAGCTCATTTTCTTGTTTAGATGCTAATGTTGGTTTTTCCTGAGGATTCTATCCTCTAATTGTAAGTTATGACTTTTTTTCCTAGGTCCAAATGCTTCCTGAAAATGACTTGAATTATGCTGGGTGGTTTTCAGACCCAGAGAGGACTAGATATTTTTATTTGCCTAAAACCTATGATACAGGCAAAGAGATCAGAGTGGAAGGGTAATTGTAGTGCTTGAACTTTGCTAAAAAGTGTTTACCATGATTCTGAGGGCGTAGGCACCCAGCATTGTGCTAGCTGCTGAGCAGACTCTTTCCGTGTCTATACTTGTTTGCTGGTTCTATCTTTATTCCCAATTTACTGATGAGAAAGTGAACTCAGAGGCAATAACTTGCATAGGTTTTTACAATAATTGTGTTAGGTATTTGACTCCAAAGCTTTACCAGCTTTTACTGCCACTGGATCTTCACAACTACTACCTTTACTCATCCTTCTACTGAACCCTGGATCAAGTATGAAGGAGGGAAAGCTGTTCTGTCTTTTACTCTCTTCCATCTCTGTTTGTTTCCATCAATTTTAATTCTATGGTCTGGTAATTCCACAACACTTTCACTAGGCTAAGACTAGTTTTTGTTCCCAACTCCAGAGTGTCAAGGGTTTTTTTTAAAAAAAAAAATCATGATACCAGATCTTGGTTAATTCATACTCTTTTGGGGCCCTTTGCCATTCATTAATAATAATATTAATATTCTTAATTTATTAATATTATTAACAATATGTTTTCTTTCATTTCTTCACTTATTCATTCACTCACTTACTCACATACTCAATCCCAAGCCTTTTATAATCTGGCCTCTACACCCACCAATTTGCTAAAACTACTTTCTCAAAAAGTCTTCACAAACCTCTAATATCCAAATATGAATATTCTTTCTTACTCAGATCCTCACGTTCTTTGCCACACTGACACTGATGAACAGCACCTCTTTCTTAAAATTAATTCTTCTCCTTGATTGATGAATAAGAATTACTCTAATTCTCTTACTTTGCCCTTAACACTATTTGTTCACTTCCTTTAAGATTTTTTTTAACATCACCTCTAAATCCTCATCACCAACTGTATAAACCACCACCATATTTTGTGCTCTCAATGGCATCACCCTTCACTGATTTGCCCAAGTCATGTTTCCCTCTCCTTTAACCCAGAAGTGCTGTTCAGCCAATACTACCCCACGAATATTTCTCAGTTCTCTTTAAAATCCCTCAATGATTTCTCCTTGTTCTCAAATTAAATTCCAAATCCCATAACATGACTTATGATCTGGACCTATTTACCTTTCCCACTGTCTCTTAAGAGAAATCACCCTCTACCTGGACTTATCATCTTTCTCTTGTCCTTGAGAATTTTAAACATTCCATTCGCTTTACCAGGGATATTTTTCTTACTCTTGACTTGGGTAATTCTTATTCCTCCTTGAGTTGTTCAGTTTAGGTGTTACTTTCTCTGTAAAATCTTTCTGGTCCTCTCCCTAATTTGTCCCATACACTTCCAAATTTTAACCCTTAACACCATATATTAGAATTGCCTCTTTGCTTCTTTATATTTCTAACCAGATAATAACCTCTCTGAGGGAAGTGATTTTGTTATTTTCATTTACCATCATGTTCACAGTGCTCAACAAATATTTGTTAAATCTATGAACCCATTGCCTATTTCTATTTCATAAATGTAGGAGTTACCAGAGTCCTATCCTTGTTTTCATGCATAACTGAATCTTAGAAACTAATGATATCATCTGAGCTTTCTCTCTCTTTATAGTTAGTGTGTTGCTCAAAGCCCCAGACATACTTTTTTACATACTTAGCCTCCTCAACCCATTTGTCCCTACAGACTTATCTTCTTCTTCGTACTCCATCCAGTCCCTACGGACTTATCTTCTTCTTCGTACTCCATCCAGTCTCATGTCCTGTCATGCACTAAATGACCATATCTTCTAATTTCTGAGTTTTTGAGCATGTAATTGCCTCTGCCTACAATTATATGAATAATCTCTACTCATACCTTCATCTCTGATAAAACTTCCTTGAGTTGTCAAGACAAGTTTCAGTCTCCCTTCTAAGTCATCCTGTAATATATGCTTATCCATATCAGAAACAGATCACATTGTATTTTAATTACCTTGTCAAGTTTCCTCATGTCTATTTTCTATACTATCTTTCTCCAATATGTAGCACAGTGACTGGCACATTATAAATGTTACATATGTAATATATGTATTTAAATATATTTATATATATAAGTATAATATATTTATATATAAATATTACATATATATTTGACTAATATACAAAATTAATTTTTATATTTGAGGACTTTAATGTCAATATTCATAAATAAACTCAGAAACTTTCACTCAGCTTTTGCCATAATAATGCTGCTTAATATACCATACCAAAATTAAGTGTCTTAAAAATCAAGATCTTATCTTTCCTTTATGAGTTTGTAGGGCGCCTTCAGCTCAATTTGATTAAGCTGGACTCCAGGCTCTAGGCTGTAGGATCCCAAGAAGGTTCTGATGTGCACCACATAGTTTTCACCCTCTTTGGACCAGTAGTCACCTGGCCATTTTCTTCTCTTAATGAGTATCAGGAGTCCCAAAGCCAAGCCAAACCCTACAATATATTTAAGGCCTCTGTTTGTGTCACCTACTAACTTTCCAAGCCCAATATCAACAAGGCAAGGAAATTTACTCTTCATGCAGTGGGAGTAGCAGGGCAATTAATATTTGCCAAACAGTAATCTAAACTATCACAAATCCTGCTAAAGAACACTGGCAAGAATAGATATTGAGCTTTCTCTACTGTAAAAATCAGTAAAAAACAAGATTAAATATCCCCAATATAATAATGCTCTTGGCATTGTTTCTGCTTCTCAATTTCCAGTTGGTTCACTGGGGATTTTTTTTGGCAAGTTAGTAAAGTGGTGAAAATAAAAAGATTCTCTCAGACACACAAAACCTTAAAAAAGTAAAATAAAATAAACACGTTGCCTGGGTCTTCAAATAATTTTATTATGATCTAAAGTAACATCATATATCTCCAACATTCTTTGTAGACATGTATTTGATCTGCCCAGTCAGAATATAAAAATGAGATCGAAATCAGTACAAGTTAGGATTAGAAAATATCGAACTTGAACATGAAGCCAAAAATCTAAATCCATTTCTCCTCACAGGCTCTCCTTTGTATATATCTGTCACCTTTGTGTAGCTGAATTTGTTTTTGTTCTTTTTCTGTGATGGGAGTGAGTGGTGGTAGGGATGGTTTTAAATAGCTTGAGAAATACTATCATTGCACATGCCATTCTAGGTAACTTTTGATACAGAAGGTATCTGAATATTATGGTAATCATGAGATATCCATTAACAATAAAGAAATTACTCTCTTTGTCCAATGCTTATCAGTGTATAGAGATGAAGTAAATATTTTTAAAAACTGTATTTAGAAAAGATGATGACTTTTTAAAAAGATTTTATTTATTTGAGAGAGAGAGGGAGCACGTGTGCATGAGCAGGGGAGGGGTAGGGGAGAAACAGACTCTCCTCTGAGCAGGGAGCCAGGTGTGGGATTTGGACCTGATCCTGGTATTCTGGGATTCTGGAATCATGACCTGAGCTGAAGGCAGATGCTTGCTTAACCGACTGAGCCCCCTAGGTGCCCTAGAAAGGGAGTTGATTTTTAACCATGCTGTTATACAAGAAAAGCGTCCACATAACATACTCATTTTTAGAATAGGAATCTGTACTCTCTAAGAAAACCTTTTCAGAACATCAACTAGTCAGTTGCATATCATGAAGTGCTGTTCTAGACCAAGATAAATCTATCACATCAGAAGATCAATTCTGCCAAAGCAGCATTGGAATTAAAAAGAGCTTAATTACTTGAGTGATTAGAATCAGACATGTTAAAATACAATGAGATACCAAGGGTAAGCAAAGATATGGAAGAACTGGAGCTTCCATAAGTGGCTGGTGTGAAGATAAATTAGGTACAACTACCTTTGAAAAAAAATTGACAGTACCAGCTAAAGTTTTTGTTTTTGTTTTTTAAAGATGTTATTTATTTATTTGAGAAACACAAAGAGAGTGAACAAGAGAACACGAGCAGGGTGAGGAGCAGAGGGAGAAGCAGACTCCCACTGAGCAGGGAGCCTGATGTGGGACTTGATCCTGGAACTCCTGGATCATGACCTTTAGCTAAAGGCAGACGCTAAACCAATCGAGCCACCCAGGCACCCCCAGCTAAAGTTAAATATAAACACACCCTGTGACTCAGTTATTAAAACTCCAGATTATAGAACAAAAATAAGTGCTCACAATTACTCAAAACCATGTACAAAAACCTTTATAGCAACATAAGTCATACTATCCCCACACTGACAGCAATTTATATATAAATTTAGAGAAGGACGGGTTAATCATGATATAGTCATAAAATGGAATGCTATGACAACACAACAATAAAAAACAAGCTAAAAGTAAATAAAATTTAAAAAATAAACTAAAGTCACATGCAATAACACTGACATATGTCAGCAATATAACATAAAAAAAAAACGCAGAAGAATGCATACTGCATGATTTTATGGATGTAACATTGGAAAGCAGATCAAACTAATCTGGTAAGTGGTCATTGAAGGGAGCACTAAGCTTCTGAGGCTTTAGTTTATCTATTTCTTCACCTGGGCAGTGGTAACCAGGTACATTCACTTTGTGGTAGCTCATCACTATGCCTTTATGATGCACATATTTTTCTAGATGATTGTTTTACTTGAACAGAAATTTGCTAATTAGGAAAAAGAGCAAATAAACCAAAACAATCCTCAAATATGCACTGTGCTGGGTGCTTTCATAGTTTATAGAGCTTTTCATTCTCATGTCTAATCTGTGAAGCCAGTATCCTTATTTCCAGGTGTAGAAGATGAATGTGAGGCTCAGAAATGTGCTGACAATATTGAGTTTAGACAATAACTTGCTACTTTCACAAAAATTCTGCAATAGAGGTGCCTGAGTCCTCTCACTCAATTTTCCCTTTAGAACCTGTCTTAAGAAAAGGGTCTTAGAATATGTGGAAAGAATGATGGGCCAGATTTGACCTATGGTCCAGATTTTTTCACCTCTGCTATAGATGAAAGACATGAATATGCTATGATTGGGATCTGGTTTTGAATTCCAGCTCTGTCATTTACTATGTACTCCTGATGTTCTTACTTAAAGTTAGGATATATACTGAGTTGAGAGGACTAGAGAAAGGATTGAATGATATAATGCATATAAAGCTTCTGACCTGGAGCTTGCCTAAAAATTTTCATTTTGAAATTCCCTTATAGAAGGGATACCATTAAGTAAAGTAGCAAGATTAGGGAATGGTAAAGAATCCCAATCATGATAATATGTGACAGATGCCAAGGAGTCATTCAATGCATGCTCAATAAACAACAGGAAATATGGATATGTAGTTCCAGGACAGGGTACAGAGAAGAGGTGAGTTGGAATTTTAATTTAGTTAATCAGGGTTTCCTCATTGAAAAAGTGACTCTGAGCAAAGACTTAAATGAGTTAAAGAAATTGGCCATGGGAGTATATGTGGAAAGAGACTTCTGGAGAGAAGAAACACCAGTGCATTAGACTTGACAGGAAACATACTTGAAATGTTCAGCCAATAGAAGGGAGGCCAGCATATATGCAGCAGAATGAAAAAGTAGGAAATTATAGGAGATGAAATTAGCGAAGTAAGAAGGAAAGCAGTCACGTGGTATCTTGCAAGTCATTGTAAAAACTGGCTTTTTGCCTAGATCCATGACACAATGTGATTTTCATTCTAAAAGCATCTCTCTGTTGTGAAGGAAAAGGAAAATCTATAGTGGGCAAGGATGGAAATGAGGACACCAGTTAGGAAGGGAATTTGGTAATCAAAGTGAGACCTACTGGTGGCTGTCACTAATCAAAGTGAGCTCACTTCAGTGGAGGTGGTGAGAAATGATCTTGTTCTAGATATATTTAAGATAGAGGCTAAAGGGTTTGTTGGCAGATTGTCCAATGGATTTGGAATGTGTAACGGGGGTGGGGGGGCGGTCAGGGATGACTCTGAGTTGGAGGTAGACGAGATTATATCTAAGATCTCTCTTAATCTTTTTTTTTTTTTTTTTTTTTTTTTTTTTTTTTTTTTTTTTTTTTTTTGGAGAGAGAGACAGAGCAGAGCAGGAAGGGGGCAGAGAGAGAGAGACAGAGAGTCTCAAGCAGGCTTCATGCTTAGTGAAGAGCCTGATGCAGGGATCCTTTCATGACCCTGAGATCATGACTTGAGCCCAAATCAAGAGTCAGACGCTTAACCAGCCGGGCACCAAGCACCCTTGAGGATAGGTTTTCTATATTCACAGATGCTCTGAAACCAAATCCTCCTTTGCCATCTTTCCTATGACCTACCAAAAGCTGAGCCACGTCTAGGAGTAGCCGTTAACACTGGGTTACCTGCTATATCTATACCCAAAAAAAGTGTTCCTGGCTACTCAAACATCATTATTCCACCTCGGCCAGAAAGCATTTCTTTCTGTATGTATCTTTCTGTCCTTGTCCACAATAAGTGGCTTTCTTTTATTTCTAACATTCTCAGTATTAAATATTTTCTATTCAGATCAAATATGTAAAATTGCTGAGAAGAATTAGAATTTACTATATTATTCAAGTGAACCCACAAAAACTACATGTTCTTATTTATTCTGCTCTTTAATAGATAAGTGGTCAAAAGCAGTAGGTAACATACTTTTTGGCACATTAGAAACTACCAAGTACTTTTCATATATATATTTTAGGCCTCATAGCAGTGCTACTAAATCAGAATTGCTGGCTTTTGGGTTTGGGAATTGTGTTTTTGTTTTGTTGTGCTTTAATCTCCCAGAAGATCTTGATGCAGTTGACCTGGATCAAATTTCCCAGAATGATGCTTTAGGTCTTCCCACAATTACTGTGAACACAGTATTTAGAAATGATTCCACAGCATTTGTCACTAAAGAATTGAATGAAGGCTCTAAGAAATTGTAGCCAGATATGATTTGGGGCAGATTTGTCATTCACTGTGAACCTATGATCTGACCATTTGAGATAATAAGCTCAGTTCAGTCCCCTCTCTATGGGACTTCTCTATGGCATTCTGAAATGATCACCTGTAACTTTATCTAACTCTTGGTTACCAAATGACCAGCTTTGTGGCCTATTTGGAGAATGTAATGTTGTTTGTTAGTTTATTTTCATCATCAGTAACTTGCTGATCCCTGCCAAAGTTCACTGAAACAGCCAACCATACGGTCTTCAAAATAATTCACATCAATAACATGAATTTAAAAGCCCTCTCATACCTTTCTTGGCAGGTACAAACTGCTGACTCACACACCTTTCCCTGTCGAGTGTATTTAACTTCATATTGCAGCTTAATAGTTTCATTCCAAAACAAAGACTGGAATTGGAAAGCGCAGGGGCAAAGCGCATGAGGTGAAATGAAAGTTTCAATCTATGTTACCATATATAGGAATCTTAAATTGCCTCTAAATAATACACAAGCTATGACATAAGGCTGAAATGAATCTGTGACAGAATGTCTTATCCAGACTCAACTTCCCATCTTTTTTTCTAGAAAGGATAAGAAGAACAAACACACTTTGTGGAGTATTTTCTAATTAAGGCATATCTATTTCAACCTTAAACTTGTCACTTAAGTTTCCGGATGACCCAGGGAAGAAAGCTGGTTCACCCATCATTTCAGCCAAAATACTGGCTCTTTATTATTGAAGCATGATGTTATTAAATCAGTTCCCTTTCCTAGAACAAAGTTCAATATGTTATAATTATAGCCTCGGTTTGTCAAGCATCCAAAATTATCAAGTTCAAGCAAAGTAGTAGTCAATTTCTGGCAGCTATACAGTGAAACTCCCCTGCCCCCACCACCTCTGCTCTGAGGCAAGATTATAAAATCAGCAAGTAAAGTCAAGAGAAAAATCACATGCATTATGGTTTTCTAAAAATGATGAGCAACACTTTGTAAGGTTCTGACAAAGCTATACACATATTTTTCCTGGATTTCTTTGGGAGTCATAGTCCTGAAAATTCAGTAACTATTAAAACCATGTAAATTACTTTGTGCTTATATGTAAAATGGAATTGAGGTCTTGACTCAGGTAATTATACACAAGTTTCTCACCAACATGATGTCCACTGGGCACTCAACATCATGTGTGATGTTAGGATTCTTTGCTGTGTGGGAATGTAATATACACCAAGGCTTTTCTAGCATTCTTGGCCCCCATACACTAAATACCAATAGGGGACTCATCATTGTAATAAACAAAACCCTCTCCATATAAATTTCCAAATACATCAAAGAAGTGGTACCATCTCCCTCAAGAACCACTGATCCAAATGATGAGGAAACAAACATCCCTTTCACTCACTGAAGGATGGTAACCCAGCCAGAGCCTTGCAAAGCAGGGGTTATTACAATGTAAATTGACCTCTGTATTTTAAGAGAATTCTCAATTTTTTTGGACAGAGTGGTGAAGTGAATGGAACCGTTTATTTGAAGTGAGAAGACCCAAGCTCCAATCTTGGTCTGCTTTAAATTCAATAGCTATGTGAGTCTGGGCAAATCACTTCTTCATTTTGAGTCTTATTACCTTTATCAATAAAATGGAGATAAAAATAATGACTGTCTTGCATTGCCCCCCAAAATCAGAATCAACATGTGGTTTGACTTTGTCATCAAGTTGGTTGTTAGAACAACACAATAGTAACTCTTGGTGCTCAGAGATACCATGAAAAGATGGAAAGATGGATTGTGTGGTCTCTAGGGATTTTTACAAGCCTAGAACTGGCTGATATTCTTGTTGTAGGGATGGAGTAAGTGTGAGTTCACTGTGTCCAGTAAGTGCTACTTAAATCAATGGTTTACATCCAAGGGTCTAGATTGAATACACTTCTGTCTGCCTCCTAAGCATGTTTCCTATGCTGTCCCTGAGGCATAGCTTCCAGGGCTTTCTCTTCTTTCTTTTATTCAGTCTCCTCCCCACCCAGCACCTGCTCTAAGTTATCCCTTTCTCATCCACTTATTCCCTCTGCCTTATGAACCCATTCTCTCTCACACCTGCCCTTCTCTCTATAATAATTTCCACTAAATTCTAAGAATGTGTAACAGTAGCTCCTAGCATTGACTGCACACTGGAATCACCTGTGTGATTATTCCTAGCTTACTAGTTTACATGGAAATAATTTCATGTCTGGTGCTATTCATTTTTTAAAATCTCCAATGACGTTTAGAAAGGCTGTAGTAGACTGAGTTAAACATTGAGTGAAATTCATATATTCAGCATGGAAAATCTGAACTATAGACATTGAAGAGAGATTTCATTTTAACTCATGAGTGCTCCAATCCAGGTGGATCTTAGACCAGTCGAGAGCAAGGGGCTAGACCTAGCTTCTATTCATGTACTTAACCAGAGCTGTGTTCTATGTGTTTAAATCCTAGCTACTTTACCACCACTCACTCAGAGTTCACAATCAGCTCCTTGACTTGAGAGACATGACTCCTAACTCAAGTTTTTGGATTCAACCTCCAGGATCTTTATGAAAGTTTATGAGCTTAAACAGCACCCTGAGCTGGGTCAGGCAGCTTCACAGGAGAAAGGCAGTGCTGCTATCAGCAAGATTCATTCCTGAACTCATACTTTCTCCATGGTCACTGAGGACCTAATTTTGTACCTTTTTTCCATCTTCTGTGTTTTGCATTTCTGCTGATGACACGGTAAGACTTTGGTGTAATTGGCAGTGAAATGGGATTCAGAAGGCTCAAATTTTATCAGGCTCTGTCACTACCAATGTAAATTTAGATCACTATTAAACTTTTCTAACCATCAATTCCTTCTTCAAGAGAATGAGAAAGTGACATCCTGCTTATTCTGTCCTTGAATTGCAATATAAATCAGATGAAACTCTAAATACAAACTATAGGAAGAAATACAAGTAGAAATTAGCTATTTATCTGTTCATTCACTCTCAAAGAGTTCATTGAGCCCCTACTTATGTGTCAGAGAGACCTAAGCCCGTGGGCTACCAGCCAAGTAGATGATGATGATGATGATGATGATTCAGATATAAATAAGAAATCATTCTGACAAATGTAAGTTACAATTCCAACATAGGCAATAAGGGAGAGGTTTGTGGTTCATATGATATGTGAGATCCAACCTTCTTATGTCATTTAGCTAAGCTATGGAGAATGAAGAGAATTTAACTAGGAAAAAAGGGTAAGCCAGAGAATTTCAGTGACTAAAAAATAGTGTAGGTTAGGAGGGAGCATGCAGCTATAACGGATCACCAATAAGCCAGTGTGTCTGACTGGGGAGGAGGATGAGGTTGTAGAAGATGAAGCTTGGAAGGAAGGTATGCAACAAATCGCACACTGCTTTGTTGGTTATAATAGGAGTTTTGGCTCAAACCTAAAAGCAATGAAGTTTTTAGAGGAGATGATGGAGGGAGGGAAGTGATATGGCTGGATTTACATTTTAAGACCATCCCTCTTATAGATAATTGACTGCATTTCTTTTCTTATTCCTTCATTTTATCTTTCATTGACCCCACTTCAAATCATTTTGTTTACTCTGGAGGGATGGTTAATGCCCTTAGAACTTAAAATATATGGCAAACTTGTACTTAAATTTGGAGTCCTCAATTTATCAAATTGTGTAATATTGCAGAAGGTACTTATTCTTTTGTAAATTACCATACTCTATAAAATGGTGATGATAATTCATCTCATAGAGTTTTCTATGAATAAATGAGATATTATTTGTAAAATTTCTGTCACATAATAAGTCAATAAATACTAGTATTTTCACCCACTCCCTCTGATAATTTACTCCTCTTGTAATCACATTTTTCAAATAGATACATTTTAGCTTTCTTTTTTCTTGTTAATAAGAGGGTGACAGTGGATTATCAATTGCCAATGGAAGATTCTATATCATTTACTTCTTTTAGAGGGGATGGGTTTGCATCACATCATTTACATTTGCTTCTTATGACTTCTAAAATGAATACCCATGTTCTACATTACTTTATTTAGCAATAATTTACCTAAAGTCAGGAATTAATATTATTACCTCTTTAAGATTTTCCAAACTGAGTATAAAATGATCCCAGACTCCAAGGAAATTTAGCATGTGTTGGTACCACCATCCATAGCAGTCCAGACAATCTTCTGCTGGATGGCTCTTATCTTTTCAAGTGGATGCAGTGACCTCATAAAGCAGGTGTAGTTGGTTTAACAGTTTTGAAAAATGGTTCGCCCTACCCAATAAGCTGTTGGGTGTGTGAGGATTTCAATAATCCAGCTCCAGGAAGTATTTTAAATAAAAACAGCCACTTTGAGTAAGACTCATTGTTAGGTAGGGTGTGACCTACAAAAAATAAAAACATCAAAATTCATTTGGGGGAAAAAATTAAGATTCCTCTCACAGTCTCAAAGCTTTCTTCTCTAATCACAGTGCAGACACTATCAGTGAACAGAGAATCTTTGTATTATTTCCAAGTTTCTCCCATTGTCAGTCACTGTGACAAACTGCTGGCCAATCTGACACAATGATGAATCACTCCAGACATTGAGTTTTCACATAGCTGTCAAGGGTTCTCAGTGGACTCTGTTGTCTGGAAATGCTACAGACCAGCACTGGGTGCTCTGCTCATGAACAAAGCTGGGATTTGATAAAAAATAAACAGGTGCATTTTTAAGAAAGAGAGATATGTAATAAATATTTGCTTTCTTTTTATCATGTCTTCATGTTGCTATTGATTTGAATCCCTATTAAGCAAATCTTCACTTTCCAAACCCTTTCTTGTCTGTTCTCTGCTGAAATTAGATTTGAGAGTGCATTGGGAAGTTTAAATATTAAATAAATATCTTGTTTATTGTTTTTGTCTATAAAATGACATTGGGGTTCTCCTTACCCTTTATCCTTGAAATTTTAACAAACAACATAATTCTTTGCTAATAATTTTTTAACTGATTAGGTCTTATAAACCCAATGCTGTTGGAATTTATGATGGATTGATGCATCGTCCAATGCAAATGTACTTGTAATGTCTCCCTTAGTTTCCTGTTCGAGAGCTTGTCAATACACCAGTGCCTCAAATCCATTTTCTCGGTAAAAATGTTGCAGTTTTCTGATTATTATTCACAAAGGCAGCTTCCTGAGTTATTTCTGCTCCTGCACAATATTCATGATAGCAATTTGATACCTTAGCAGTTTCAAGGTTATCAAATGATTGAAAATCCTACTGCTTACTTCAAGGTGTAACATATACAACTGTGCTGTCATCCATTATAGCAGTATAATAGTTTTTCGTAATGCCTTTCATGAACTGCTGATTTAGAAGTGTAAGCCTAACTTCTGAAGGCACTTATCAGTCTCAGGCTGGGGAAGTGTTGCTTAACTGGAAAACATCAGTTCAGGACTCTCTGTACTGCTTAGAAAAAAGAAACCAAGTTTCATTTCTCTTTTAGATAGTGCTAGAGTCCTACCCTCTGAAGTCATTAAAGTGTATTTGCAAGAAGAAACAAACAAACAAACAAAAGCCATGGTTCATCTGGTTCTCTGAAGGGCTAATGCTAATCAGCAATGAATCTTGGAAGGAAGTATTGAATTTTGCAGCTTGTGGAGTTTAAGTTAGAAGTAAAGAATTACCGAGAGAGATGATAGAGATTTTGCTAAATTAAAAACATAACAAAAGTCAAGCAAATTCATAGTAAAGCTGGGAAGTAAAACTAATCATTATTCAAAGTCCCCCTTTTAAGCTCGATCCACACATTGAATTTTGGTTTAGGGGTCTCTGGTTGGAGCAGAGGGTTGCTTGAGTAAATTTAGACGGTGGCATCTGTTTAAGTAACAGATGTCTGTGTCACTGAGGTGCTATGTTCTCACTTTTTATATATGGGGAAATTGCTGCTGACAGAGTTTTATTGTCTTTATGCAAATGAAAATACCATATTCTTCTCCTGAAAGGGTTCCTCTTCCTGATACGAATCTACAACAATAAAGGACTTCAACCTCATTTTATATCTATATCTATATCAATATCAATATCAATATCAATATCAATATCAATATCTATATCTATATCTATATCTATCTATATCTATATCTATCTATCTATATCTGATAAAATTTTTTATGAACTATCAATTATGCATGAAATGAGGTTTGGAATTACAGGCATACTTGCTCTTGTTTAAAGAGGCCCCACTGAGTTGAATCAAATTGAGCAGGGTAAAAGGTGGTGCTGTTGGCTGGCCCCTCACCTGCTGTGGCACAGACCGAGGTGAGAGCTGGAGAGGCACTAGCATTCCCACTGCCCACCCCCCGCCCCTGCCCTTAAGTAGCTCTAAGGGTTTGGGGCTGCCTTATGGAATGATTTTAACTTCATTCATTTGGTTGTCAGTTTTTAGAAACCTCTTTGCTCCTCTTATTTTTAGAAGAGATGAGGGAAAGTAGAGCCATCCAAAAACACCCTCCATGTTGACACCTAAAATTAACCATCACAAATATTCTGGTGACAAGGTACAAAGTATACAAAATGAACTGTTGCTTATAGAAATACAATGGTATCTTTAAGAGAAACACTTGTGCGATCATTTGGGTTGCAAGCTGAACTACTAATTTCTTTCATAAATGTCATTTTTACTTAAAAGTACAAGAGAGAGACAAACCATGCATATTCAGATGTGGGTATTTGGGAGACATTATGAAAATGAATATCTGTCACTCTGAGAAAAACAACTGCAAGTATTTGTTGTCAATGTAAAAATTTAAACTTTCACTTAAAAATTTGTATCCATCACTATGAGCTTTGCAGCTTCCCAATATTTAAAGACTTTTCTAATAAGATTGGTGATAGAATTAATAAATGTGATTTTTTTATATTATATAATGAAATGTTTCAAAACTTGTAAAATTTCATACATCAGTGAACCGATCTTTTTCAGGTCACCAATGAATGATGTTGTAGAATCACACATGGTAAAAAGATTCATTCAAAGTGCAAGATAAGCTAATGGACTATAATGTAACAGAGTAAGAAAAGTTTGTCGATAAGGTTTCAAATTCCACAAACAACTAACCTTTAAAAAACTACTACTTGTTGATTTTTGGTGTACTATCAGCAAAGAGTATTTACAATTATCTGGAAAGGCAATTAGAGTTCTCCTTACTTTTCTAACTACATACCTATTTGATGCCAGATTTTCTCCATATATTTCTGGGAAAAACAACATACAACAGATTGCAGAAGCAGATATGGGGCATCCAACTATTTTCTGTTAAGCCAAACATTAATGAGGTACACTCACAGAAGTCTCCAGAGACTAATTATTGAATCGATTGTCTTATTAAAAGAAGTCTAAAAGGCCTTTTGTCAAAATTATTTTCTTGTGGACAATTATAGATATTAACATGATTTAAGAGCTTGTGAAGGGGTAACTGGATAGCTCAGTAGGTTAAGTGTCTGCCTTTGGTTTGGGTCATGATCTCAGAGTCTTGGGATCAAGCCCCACATTAGGCTCTCTGCTCAGCAAGGTGTCTGCTTCTCCTTCTCCCTCTGTCTCTACACCCCTATACCTGGCTCATGCTCTCTCTCTCTGAAATAAGTAAATAAAATCTTAAAAAAAAAAAAAGAGCTCATGAAGAGTCTCACATTTTCCAAGAAGAATTGATTCTACATCCATGGAAATCATGTAAATGTGGTAGACCAAATATTCCTGGTTATCAGCAGCCTAATATCTCTGAGGTCAAATGAACATTAAGGCCGTATCTAGTTCATTAAGCCCCATCTGCATATTTCAGAACCTCGGCATTCCGTCTTCTGTGTCCTGGATTGCCCCCACAGCACCAGAGTTTCTGAAGCGGTCAAAGTGTTTTCCATGTATGTTTGTGAATCAAGTAAGTCTAGCAGGAGCCTCTTGTCCTGCTTCATGTAGTTCAAGCCAGTGTTCATATTGTTCATGCTTTCCCTTAGGCCACTAAAAATCATATGGACTTAATGTCATTGTCATCAAGTTACATCAGTCACCACTTGCTCTGAGAAAGCTGGGAGAATGTCCGTTTTCCTAGGAAATGGAAATGTAATGAGCCTCCTAGAAAGGACTATGAGCTATGAAATTTAGGATGAGAACTGCTGCTCATTTAAGGTGAGAGGGGAGGGAAACAAAGAGATGGTGGTTTCTGAGGAAAGTTGGATATTAGTGCAAGAGACCAGGTATAGCGTCTAGCTTATCATTTGGCAGAAGATGGGTAGTAGGAGGGGGAAGGAGATGAGGTAAGAAGCTGAGCTTCCACAAAGGGCATGGCTCTGTTAGAAATCCAGTGTGTGAAAATGTTCTGGTAATATAAAATTGGTCACAGAAAGATGTAGTTCCCATGACTTTGGATGTCTCTGAAGTATCTACAAAGCCACTCCAGCTAGAGGAGAGGATGATTCAGGGATCTATTGCTTCTCCTTTGTCAAGTCTTATCATTCCTGCTGACCTTGCTTTATATCAGAAACTAATAGAACAATGACTGTTTAGTGACTGACTCTCCCCAAGGAGGAGAGTTTTCTTAACTCAATGAAGTACATTTAATGTTGAAAATTTCAGAGGTAGTTTGAAGAGAGCAAGAATTTCAGAATTCCTAACACCCCCAAATAGCTGAAAACCCCTCTCACTCAGAGGTCTGGTCTGAAGTTTGAACCATTTTTCTCTATTTCTCCTACTTTCAGTTTTCTTCATTTCAAAAATCAATTTGGGGGAAAGAAAACCTCTGAAGATTAGGAATCTTATAATATGCTCCTTAAACACTCATGTGAACTGCTGGGACCCTTTAGCCCCTCTGACTAACCAAAAGTGTTTATGGATAATAAATTTGAATACTTCAGAAAGCACAGCACTGGTTGTGAAAACAAGGATGACTTTAAATAAGGTTTTTATCATGACTCAAAATTATTTTGAATTATAAATGCTGCAATTTATCTCCACTGTTGTAGACTAATATGATTTGATAATCCTCAGAAATCAGTTTTCAGAGATTGTTATCAAACTCTAATGGGGGTGTTTGAATTGAAGGAAGTAGAATATACCAAAAAGTCTCATAAAAATATGCACAGGTCAGTATTATAACTATAGTCGCTACGAAAGCAGGTGTGGAGCCTTCATCTAAAAATAGCCAAGTGCACATCATCTCTGTATGTTTATTTGTAGGAAAACTATTTATAGATGTCATTAGAATGGTCATCATTAGTCTCATGTTTCCCCAGATAACCTAGAAATGAGAAAAGGACAGCATGGCAGCCAAGTGGAATGCCAATTGAGACAGCTGGAGACTTAGTCACATATCTCAATGACCACAGTTGAACACCTAGAGACACATCAGATATCTGGGTGTAGAGATACACAGAAAACTGTACTAACTCTCTCATCATCATCTTCATTCCACTCCATTCCTGTCTTCAAGAAAAATGTCCCCAAATCTTGCCTGGATATTATGGAGGCAGGAGGTCACAGAGTAGAGTAGAAAGCAAAGTGATGTGGAAGTGATGGTGAGAAAAAAGTAAGAGCCCATGACAGGGCAGTCATGGTAAGGGGTAGAGTAGGAGCAGAAAGCTCAGGGTCAGAGGGCAGGTGCTTACTTGGCCTCAATTGAACCTAGATCACAAGATGGGGCCTGAATGAACAGGCAAGTGTTTGGGAACCCTCTAGATCATGGAGAAAATAAATTTCTTCTGGTGAGCTGAAACCATTTGGTGGATAATGTATCTGGCACTCTGTATTAAAGCAAATTTTCAAGATAAATTTAGGTTGAGGGGGAGAAGGTTGTAATTCATTTGCAACATCTGCCATAGGTATGAAGAGGGTGATTGTAACCAGGGGTATTTATCACTCTGCTCCACGTGATTCTGAGGAGCCAGCTAAATGTGCGACTACCTCTTACTTCCACATTCTCAGGTTCTGAGGGCACCTTGATGCTTGGTGACATTGCCTGCTGTAAGAGATTGGCATGTATATGACAATTCCTGGCAGGGGCACTTCTATCTATTCTTGTCCTTCCATTTCTAGAAGACATGAGGAATTCAAGTCTTTATGTTCATTATTCTCACAATCCTCTCCACTGGTCATGATCCCAGAATAATTTTCCTAAAACTCTGCCAGAAATGCCTTCCATCAGTCTCTGTATTCTCCCAAATGAATGACAAAGACAAAAACTAAGCTATTTGTAAGGGAGAGAGGTTTCGATGGGACTATTCCCCTGGGCCACTTAGATCCTATAATAGTTCAAATGAAATGACAGCCAAATAACTTCTTTATTTGTTGCCTTCCCTTGACTAGCCACCAGAATGTGAACAGTTTTTCAGGAAACCCAAGTTAAAAATTGCTTGTTCCCTCTATTTATATTGCATTTTAATGTAATTGGTTGCTTTCCCCCATTTGTTTCAGGGTGGTGACACAGCTCTGGGGGCCTGGTGATGATGAAGTGAATGAGGAGGGAGAGAGAAAGAGAGCACACACATGAAAAACCCCATCAGCAATACTTTCTCTTATTTATAGTGACAACCCCAAGCAAAATATAAAAATATATTTAGGGAGATGACAGCTTTGTTGCTTCTTGATCACAAACCAGCACTTAGGAGTTCACTTTTGTGAGCAGATAAAAAGGGCTGCATCTTGATAAAGCAGGGTGAGGAAAAAGAGAGGGAGAAACCAGGAGAAGGACAATCTGTCCTAGACAAAACCAGTATAAGGACTAATATGCTAAATGGAAGAGAGATTCTCGGTTATTGCCTGTGGGTGTTCTGGACTGCAGGTGGATAAAAACCTCTTCCCATCCACGAAAGAGATGCCAGGAAGGTGAAAAGCCTTTAGATTTGCCTCCTAGTAGTAGGATTTATATTTGATAAAACAGTGTTCAGTTTACCTCGTGTCAAAACAAGAAAGGAGGAAAAAGTGTGCATGAAAATATTTGAGGCAGGGTGCCTGGGTGGCTCAGTCAGTTAAGTCATGGTCCTGGGGTCCTGGGATTGAGCTCCCTGCTCAGCAAGGAGCCTGCCTCTCCCTCTTCCTCTGCCCCTCTCCCTGCTCCTGCTTGCTTGCTCTCTCTCCCTTTCTCTCACATAAATAATTTTTAAAAAAATTAAGCCATTACTTATTCCTGTGTTAAGTAGAGGTGGTTGGCAACTCATAAATGGGTCTGTGTTTCAACAATTCAATACAAATGTGCTCTCTGCTAAGTCTCAGCAGTATAATGATAAAAAAGACACAGACTTTGCTCACAAGAAACTTGCCGCAATGGAACCAAAAATTTATTTGGAAGTTGATTTGAAACTTATAATGCCTTCTCCATAGAGATAAATATATTAAAAACGGTAGTTGGTTTTCAGTTTCCAATCCCTTTGTTCTGGAATATTACTCCAATAAGGCTATTTCAAATGTTCTTTCACTAGCACTGTTACCATTCTTTTCTATGGTGGGAAAAATCTTTTTTAAGTTCCAGTGTAGGGCACAGGAAGTACTTTTCTGAAAGAACCTATTCAAACACCTGACTTCCCTGGTGTGAAGTCACTTGAAAAGAGAAAAGAGCTTGGGAAGAAGTGAAGGGCAGAAGGCTCCCTGCCTGCAGAGATATCAACAGTAACCCCTTGCTCCATGAATGAACACCTGATAGTTCCAGTTCTAACTTTAGTTGATGATATTTCATCATTGCTTTGGACACATTTCTCTGGTTCTGTCCTTCTTATCCATGCCCACTGGTTCACCTAACCTAACTAATTTTTGAGAGCACATGCCATTTTACATAAATGTCCTTTCCCACTCAGGACCATACTCCACTACCTCCAGCCCAGCCTTGTTTCTGTTCTTGATTCATCTCCTCTTGCTGTCTCAGAATTTCCACCCTGGCTGACTCTTACTCTGAATACCTAATCACTATGAGTCTGCCTTTACCCATCTTAGCTTACCTTGGTCATGACTGAGGCGTCTTCATTGATATGTGGTTCTGCCTTCCGGAAATCATTCCATTACTACCCTCCCTGACTCTTACATACATAAATGAAGAAAAGAAACCACAGGAGTATGAAGTATGAAGGAGTATGAGAAGTGAAAAGGGAGATATTTATGAGCTCTGGTTAGCTCATTACTAACTATATAATTATTTAAGGGAATTACCCTTCTAAGTCAGACCATGCACTCACCCCCACCAACCCAGCCAGTTGATTTGAAATGAGATTCTTTGGTTGATATTGGGGTGGATCACTAAATCCTCGGGGATCCCTGGGTGGCGCAGCGGTTTGGCGCCTGCCTTTGGCCCAGGGCGCGATCCTGGAGACCCCGGATCGAATCCCACGTTGGGCTCCCGGTGCATGGAGCCTGCTTCTCCCTCTGCCTGTGTCTCTGCCTCTCTCTCTCTCTCTCTCTCTGTGACTATCATAAATAAATAAAAATTAAAAAAAAAATCCTCAACTACCTTTCTGAATAAAGCTTTTGTCATTAGTATTAATTTATGGGTTTGGTGGTAGTGGTTCTCTCACATTTGCTCTATTAGAATCATCTCAGAGCTTTCAGAGATCCTGAACTCCAGACTGAATGTCATATCAATTAAATCCAAATCTCCAGTAGTAGAATATAGTTTTCCTTTTGAGAACCAATGGCTAAGCAGAAGGAATAGCAGGAATGGAAACATTGTGGAGATGGAATTATGTGGACTGTCAGAAGGACTGAGTTCAAGATGTCTGCATCTCAATGACTTTGTTCCTTTAATAAGTCATTACACCTCTCACAGACTTGTTTTCATTAGTTATAAAGTGGAGTTAATTATAACTGCTCAGACTAGCCCTCAGATTCTGAGAAAGATGATCATGGTCTTTTGGATGATCATAGTCTTTTGGATGATCATGGTCTTTTGTGGTTTGGGAAGTACTTTTTGAATATAACATACAGTTTGAATGCAAAGTATTATTAATAGAGCATTATAATATGGCAAGGCAGATTTTCAGAATCTCTAATCTCTCACTCTGCTCAGTCAACATTGGCAAACTTGGAAGCTACATGAAGCATGATTGGCACACTCTCTCCAATTCCATTTTTGGCCACTCTCTCCTCTCTTGGTACTTATGGTTTGATTCCTAGTGTCATTCACTAACTGCCTAGATCCTAGACATGGTAGCTATTTGGTCTGTTTTCAACATGTTCAGGATGATGAGAAGAAGAAGGTGCTTTGGGGAGCCAAAAACTAACCTTTAATCCAGAATTTGGTTACTAGAAAAGTGTACTATGTTTACTAGGATTTCAAGAACAAAAGTACTGTTCTATTTACTAGAATTACTCTGTTATTTCCAGTATAGATACTATTTTCTTTCTTTCTGACTAGAAGCATAATCTTCATGCTTCTATCACCTTCTTTCTCCATCTTGGCTTCTTCTGAAATTGCTTAATATCTTGACGTGATTCTTACATGTTTTAATGTGTATAGCTTTTGTTGAATCTTTTCATGCAGAGACTAATTACTGTATTTCTGATTTTGACTGTGGCCCTAGCTTCTACTTTTGACAACTATTTTGCTGGCATGTTGGTTCTGGACTCACACTACCTCTAAACCATGATTAGCACAGGGATAATATTCTTTTCCTCTAACATATCTGTATTATTTCTGCTCTGATATTGTTCAATTATTATCAAATCTTTGTTCCTTTATCTACTAAAATATTTAATGAGCTGCTACAGGATGATAATAATGGTATGGATTTTTACTATGGACACTTGGATGTATCACACTATAAACCAAAGGAATGATTGTCTAAAAGGGAAAAATCAGGCATGCTGGGAACCAAATCAAACCACATGAGAGTTTATAAAGTCTGTGTCTGTATAGAAATGGCTCATCACTTGAACCCTTTGTTCCCTCTCTTACACATTTTCCTCTACACACTTCCTGAGTGCCTCATTTCCCCTCAATTCTTCCCCCAATACATGAGGTAAACTGAGAACATACATGGGCAATATTTACTTTCTTGGAAATAAGTAGAACAACACCAATACTACCTAAACAAGAACTGAAACCAAATATACACTATTTAGTTATAACTTAATGAAAACTTTAAAAGACTTGTAAAGAAAACTATATATATATATATATATATATTTATTTAATATTTTATTTATTTATTTATGAGAGACACAGAGAGAGAGGCAAAGATCTAGAGGAGGGGGAAGCAGGCTTCCTGCGGGAAACCTGATGCAGGACTCAATCTTAGGACTCTGGGATCCTGACCTGAGCTAAAGGCAGATGCTTAACCACTAAACCACACAGGAGCCCCCAAAACTAGACATCTTAATTGTAGCACCTGATACAAATTTTAAAATGAACAGAGAAATATAGTATTCACTCTGTGACATAAGACTGAAATTGTAAAAAATATAAAATCCTGCTAAGTTAATTTATAAGTTCAATGTAATCTTAACAAAAATTATAAGTTTGAGTTGTTATAACTTAAAGACTCTAAATTTCATCTGAGTGAACAATCAAGTAAAGATAGCCAGTGCTATTTTTAAAAAGAAGAATAACAACGAGGAACTCACTTAGCTTGATCACAAACCATGCAGTAATTCCTTAATAATTTGAAATAGGATGGTGTTGGTGCAGGATTCAACCAATAGATCAGACCAGAACAAAGTGAACACCCTACTGACAGATATTAGTCTATGGAGCATTTAGTATATGAGAGCTCATAGCATAAATGAACAAATAATTCTTGGTCAGACATGGGGATGGGAAACAAGTAAGGTACCCAGTTTATGTACCAAAAAACTCCAGGTAGATTAAGAATTAAAGTAAATAAAATCCTATCAGAACTAGGGGGAAAAAAAAAGAATATCTATAGCTGTCTGATTTAAATATGAGGAAGAACTTTCTAAGCATAATAACCGTGAAGCAAAGCACAATAAATTTGACTACTTAAAAATATAAAGTTCTGTGTCATATATAAATTTAAAGACAAAAGATACATTGGGAATATATTTGAAACATTCATGATAAATGATAGGAGTCATCAATCTATAATATGCTCATACAAATTGATAAAATTAAAAAATCCTAAGACCAATAGAAAAATGGTCAAAATAACATAGCAAGCAATTTTTATGAAAAGGAATACAAATGTCCAATAAATACACAACACATGCTCAGCTTCACCAATAATCCAAGCGTTAAGCAATAGGAAACTATTTCTTACACATAAGAGTGCAAAAGATAAAAACAAAATCTCATTTTTTTTGAAAGTTAGTATGTACCAGGCTTTTCCCTGGATGCAGGGATACACTGGTGAACAAGAACAAGAGGTTTTGGGTATCTTGGAATGTATCACTAAGGAAAAGAATATGTAGAGCAAGAGCAAATACAGTAAACAACACAATGCCAGACTTCACTAAGTGCTAAGGAGAAAAAAAAAAAGGAGTATCTTGGTGGAGAATCAGGGTTTGTAGAGTGATTGTGGAAGGGCTTTATTAGAGTGGTTAAAGAAAATTGCCAGAATGAGAGATAATTTACACACATATGCACACACATATATATCTGTATAATATACAGTCAGCTCTAGTAATTATGGAGGCTGAAAGGTCCTAAGATATGTAGTCAACTGGAGACCCAGGAGAGAGAAGCGTCAGTCTCATTCAGAAACATCCTTACATGCACACCCAGAATAATGTTTGATCAAATGCCAGGGCATCCTGTGATCCCCAACCCAGTTGTCACATGCAAATAACCATCATAACCAGTGAGATGAGAGCGTGATGAGCAAGGGGGAGAGTGGCATAAAATGAGATTAGAGAATAATGCTGGAGTCAGATCATTCAAGGATGTATAAGCAATGATGTAGAATAGATCATGAGCAATATAGGATCATTTAAAATCCTATTGGAAGGCGCTGTTGGGAGGAGGTCATTGAGAGAACATGACCACTGCCCATTGACCCATGAACTGGACCCCTTCAATGAGAGGCTCCTCACCTTGGCTCTCGTCCTTGGAAGGTATGATCCACTCACCATTCCCATCATAGGAGCCGTTTCAAGGATGTAGCCTTGAGAGAATAATGCATTATTTAGATCATCTGGATAGTACATGTGCCTGAACCTCATTAAGGCCTTGATATAAACTCTAAGGATTCTGAGGGATGGGTATGGTGATCTAAATGTCTTGTGACTGTCCAAGACAAGCCTTGTAGACATGTTCCCTTTGCTTATTAAAATAGTCATCTAATAACTTGAGTGATTTGCCTTTTTCTTTGGTCTCTCCCTGCCCTCCACACATAAGGGCCAGTTTTGAGTTTACCCAATGGACTCCCAATGTTGTGAACCAACAAGCACTCAGAGGAAGTAGAACTAAACTGGCCATAGGTAGATTGCTCAGGATTATATGGATAGAGGGGTGGAGAAGAACATAGCATCTATCTGAACAATAAGATCGTGACTTAAAGCAGATTTCTATTATAACTGATATGAAAGCCTTTTGTTCCTTCAGTTATTCCATCATTGTTAGGGATTAGAACTGAGCTAACTTTTCCTAATAGCACTTTTATTTTAACTAGCATTTTATTTATTTTTTAATTTTTTAAAAGATTTATTTATGATAGAGAGAGAGAGAGAGAGAGAGAGAGAGGCAGAGACACAGGAGGAGGGAGAAGCAGGCTCCATGCCAGGAGCCTGACGTGGGACTCGATCCAGGACTCCAGGATCACGCCCTGGGCCAAAGGCAGGCGCTAAACCACTGGGCCACCCAGGGATCCCCTTAAGTAACATTTTAGACAAGTTAGGTATAATCAATGTGAATGAGAATCTGAGTTTTTCCTTTATCATACTACCTTATGTTTAATAGCATAAGGAACTCAGGAATAGTTCCAGAAAATTGAAACATCATCTAAATGAAAAGTATCAAAAATTGTTTGCACTTTAAAATTAACAATAAAAAATTTAACCATAAAAAGCAAATGGACAATAATGTTCAATCCTATCAGCCTTATGAGGCTAATGATGAGTGCGACTGGACTGATCATAGTTTAAAAAAAAATAAAATATTATTGTGAAAGAGTAAACACAAATCTGAAATCTTAGCAATGCAATATAAATGAACAAAAAAATTCCGTTAGATTTCAATGTTTGGTCTATTTAATTTTATTGCAGCTAAACTCATCTCTTCCCTGTGAGCAGATTGCAACATAAATTGATATTTATGACATTTTATAACTGTTCACAGCTCAGTGTTAAGAAAACATCTGAAAATGCTTTTTATTTATTCCTTTTAAGATAGGTAAGAAAGAAGTGAGGTTCTCTGTTGTGCCTTTGTTGTGTTTTGCTTTTTTGCTTCTCTTATTTTCTTGTTATATGCTACAGTTTAACTGACTGAGAGAAAAAAAAATTATTTCCTATTCAACACACATACTAAGCCCACATTCAACCATTATGGCTCCTTCTACTCCTTTTTCCCCTTAACATTTGAAATGCGCACCTCGTCGAAATCCAATCTGGATCAGCTCAGCTGTTGCTTTCTCTACATTCTCCCCCTTCTGCTATTGGAAGGTGCCCCGTGTACCCTGAGTTCAGAATCTTCAACTCCCTCTGGGCTTCTAATGCTGTAAATTGTGGAGGCCGAGAAAATTAAGGCCATTCCACCTCAAGTTTAGCGTTAGCACAAGTATAGCCATCTCAGGCCCCTGTGAATAAAAGCTGAACTTTACAGGGAAAACCGCAGAACACCCTTGACAGAGAGTCCCATATCAGAATGAGAACAGAGCTTAATGACAGAAAGTCCCACATCAGAATGAAAACAGAGCCCAGCAAGCCCTTGACAGAGACAGAAAGTCCCGTATTGGAATGAAAACAGAGTTTAAGAAATTCCTCCACCCCTTCTGAAAATCCCCTAGACCAGCCCATAAAAACCCAGCTGTAACCCCCCTCGGGGACCAAGTCCCTGCTGTGTCGGGTATACTTGGACCCAAGCTCGAGGTTGCTAATAAACCCTCGTGTGCTTGCATCGGTGTCGTCTCTTTGGTGGTTTTCTCGGATTCGCAGTCTTGAGCACAACATAAATAATACTGAACATTCTTCATCAGCGTCTCCTCTTTCCCATGCCGTTTCCCTCAAGACCCCAGCTCAGCACCCTGCCTCACACTTTGTCTTAGGCATAGAAAACCGATGTCTTCCTAAGTGTCCTCATTTTTGTTTTTCATTTCTCCCTATCCACTCGGTCTTAACACTCACCCACTTATCTCCACAGCCTCTCATCCTTGCTACACCTCACACCCCAGTGTGGAAGCAGTTCTTGGATCATCTGGGCTACTTTCCCTGCCTCTGCCCTGGTGTCTGCTACCTGCCAGCCCAGCTAGATGCAAACAGACACACTTCCCCAGTCATCTCCTTTTCCATTCTGTCATCTTCAGCCACTTCTCTGAACATACAATTTCTTTCATTTAAAATAAATAAATAACAGTAGGGCATCTGGATAGTCCAGTCAGTTAAGCATCTGACTCTTGATATCTTCTCTGGTCATGATCTCAGGGTTGTGGGATCAAGGCCCTCACAGGGCTCCTCACTCAGCTTGGAGTCTGCTGGAGATTCTCTCCTTCTCCCTCTACCCCTTGCCCTACTCACATGCACTCTCTCTAAATAAATAAATAAAATCTTAAAAAAAGTTAACAACTACAACAAAGCCCAAACATACACATTTTCTTACTATTAAGCAATATCTCTTTCTTTTCACAGACAAGCTTCTTAGAAGAGAAAACCCACTCTGAATATCACCCTTTCCAGAGACCTCTCCTTGCTATTATCTGGGCCTCCTTACTATTTCACCAAATTGCTCTTACCAGCGTCATTAATGCTGTTCCATTGAACAACCTTTATCAGTCTGTGACATATAGACATTTAAAGAGTTAAAGGAGGAACAGGAGACTACACAGGTTATTGAGAAGGATCTTCCAGAGTAGTAGGAGGAAAGCCATGGGCCAGTGTTACATAAAACTCAAAGGAAATAATGTTAGCAAAGAGAAAGCAAGCAACATTATCCATGGCAGCAAAATGATTAAAAAAAATAAGAATTGAGATCTGTTCAATGGAATAGTATTAATGTATAGAACTGTTGGATCACTATGTTGTATCCAAAACTAACATGACTCTGTATGTTAACTACACTGAAACTAAACCCCTTATCTTCACATTTACAAACTCTCTGTTGACTATCTGTTTCCATGTAGCAATTTTCTTATCACTTCTAAGGACTAGCTATAATCATTGCTAACTTTTTCAGGTCCAGAACCTTACAACTCAGTGATCATATGATATAATGTCCTGATTTGGGCTCTTTTAAGAGTGAAAGGGGACACTAATAACTTCATTGTGATAACAAAAAACAGACTAGGACTCTCCTTAGCAAACCAAGTCATATGATTACTTTATTTAAAACCAACTGACATTCTCAAAAAATTTAACATACAGTTACCATATGAACTAACAATGACATTCTCAGGTGGCATTTTTATGTTCACATAAAACTTTTTTATAAATGTTCATAGTAGCATTTTTCATAATGGCCAAAAAGTGAAAGAAACCCAAATGTGTACCAATTGATGAATGGATAAACAAAATGTGGTATATCCAGACAATGGGATATTATTCAACCACAAAGAGTAATGAACTGCTGATATATTCTGCAATATGGATAACCTCAAAAGCATTACGTTCAGTTAAAGAAGCAGACACAAAGATTATATGATCCTGTTTATATTAAATGTCCATAGTAGTTAAATTCATAGAGACGGGAAGTATATTTGTTGTTTTCTAGGGGCTTGGGGAAGGGAGTGACTGGTAATAGGTATGGGGTTTCCTTGTGATAATGAAAATGTTCCAGAATTAGGTAGTGGTAATGGTTATACCACTTTGCGAATATACTAAAAAGTACTGAACTGTCCACTTGAAAAGGGTGAATTTTATTTGAGTTTTAATTTTTTATCTTTTATTTTTAAATTTTAATTCCAGTGTAGTTAATGTACAGTATTATATTAGTTTCAGATGCACAATATAGTTATTCAACAATTCTTATACATTACTAGGGTGCTTCTCATGGTAAGTGTACTGTTAACGCCTTCATCTATTTCACTCATCCCCTTCATCTACCTCCCCTCTGGGAACCATCAGAATATCTCTATGGTTAAGAGTCTGTTTCCTGGTTTGTTTTTCTCTCTTTTCCTCTGTTCATTTGTTCTGTTTCTTAAATTTCACAAATGAATGAAATCATGTGATATTTGTCTTTCTCTGACTTATTTCACTTAGCATTATACTATTTAGATTCCTCCATGTTGTTGCAAATGGCAAGATTTCATTATTTTTTAATAGCTGAACTATGTATATGTAGTTATATATAATTATATATAGTTATATATCACATCTTTATTGATGGACATTTGGGCTGCTTCCACATCTTGTTTATTGTAAATAATGCTGCAATAAACATAGGAATGCATATATCCTTTTGAATTATTGTTGTTGTATTCTTTGGGTAAATAACCAGTAGTGGGATTATTGGATTATAGGGTAGTTCTATTTTTAACTTTTTGAGGAATTTCCACATTGTCTTCCACAGTGGCTGTACCAGTTTGCTTCCCCACCAACAGCGCAAGAGGATTCCTTTTTCTCTACATCCTTGCCAGCACTTCTTATTTCTTGTGTTTTGATTTAAGCCATTCTGTTAGGTGTGAGGTGATAACTCGTTGTACTTTTCATTTGCATTTCCCTGATGAAGAGTCATATTGAGCATCTTTTTATATATCTGTTCCCCATTTATATGTCTTCTTTGGAGAAATGTCTGTTCATGTCTTCTGCCCAGTTTTTAATTGGATTATTTGCTTTTTTGGTGTTGAGTTATATAAGTTTTTTACGTACTTTGGATACTACCCATTATCAGATATGTCATTTGCAAATATCACCTCCCATTCAGTAGGTTGCCTTTTAGTTTGTTGATTGTTTCCTTCACTGTGCAGAAGGTTTTTATTTTTATGTACTCCCAATAGTTCATTTTTGGTTTTGTTTCCCTTGCCTTAGGAGACATACCTAGAAAGATGTTGCTATGGTTAATATCATGGAAATTACCATTTGCACTCTCTTCTAGGATTTTCTTGGTTTTAGGTCTTGCACTCAGGTCCTTAATCCATTTTGAGTTTATTTTTGTGCATGGTGTAAGAACGTGGTGCAGTTTCATTCTTTTGCTGTCCAGTCTCTCAGTACCATTAGTTGAAAGACTGTCTTTTTCCCATTGAATATTCTTGCCTCTTGTGTCAAAGAATAATTGACCATAGAGTTGAGGGTTTATTTCTGAGCTTTTTATTCTACTTCATTGATCTATGTAATTTTTTTGTGCCAGTACCATTCTGTTTTGACTACTACAACTTTGTAAAATAACTTGAAGACTGGAATTGTGATACCTCCAGTTTTGTTTTTCTTTGCCTTGGCTATTGGGGTCTTTCGTGGTTGCATACAAGTTTTAAAATAGCTTTTTCTAGTTCTTTGAAAATTGCCATTGGTATTTTGATAGTGACTAATTTAAATATGTAGATTGCTTTGGGTAGTATAAGCATTTTAACAATATTCATTCTTCCTATCCATGAGCATGAAATGTCTTCCATTTCTTTGTACTGTCTTCAGTTTTCTTTCATCAATGTTCTATAGTTTTTTTTTAATTTTCTGATATTTAAATATGACTTATTTTATTGAGGTAAATTCATGTAAAATAAAATTCACCATTTTGAACAAAGTGTACAATTTTGTGGCACTTCATACACCCACAGAATTGTACAATCATCACCTCCATCTAAAATTTTTTGTTGTTCTATAATTTTTAGAGTACAGGTCTACTACAGTACCTACAGTCTCACCTCCCTCTAATTCATGCTCACATAGCCAAGAGATTACTCTAAAACAATATCATTCCTTTGCTTATACTTTTACACAGAGGCTTCCCATAGAATCCAAATTTTTGACCACAATATAGAGGCTCTTCATAATCTGATCTCTGGGTAGATTTCAACCCCAACTATTGTGTTTACCCTCATTCCCTCCAACAACAGCTGCTTTAAAGTTCCCATAAAGTTCCCTGCTGTCTTTTTTGGACTACAGCCTTTGTCTGATTAACTCATACTAATGTTTCATGGACTCAACTCAGAAATCACCTCCTTAAAGGAACATTTATTGACATCTTCTTAACACCACCTCCTCCCATTCTGTGTTAGATGCCTCTTTGGTGACCTCTATCACAGCAGTTCCCTTCTGTATTATAATTGTCTCTTCTCTTTATTCCCCCAAAGTATTGTATGTAAATTCTAGAACACCAGCATGGTATTTATCTGCATTCTGAGCTACTACTACCATGATGTCTGGCATATAACAGTTTCTCCAAAATGTCTATGGAATGAAGAAAGGAAAAATTAGAGTCAATAATAGTTGTCTATGGTCTATCCAGACAGGGACCAGCAAATGTTCGTACATAATATATAGCAGGATGTTTCAAGACAACCATTCTTGATCTTTTTGGATAATTTGTTTATTTGACTCTTTCCTACTCCTAAATATACTTTATGGCATATCTTTGATTTTTGCAACTAAAACAGTTGTGATTTATTTAAGATTTAATTCATAGACACGTCATCAGTAGGACTACTCTTTTTTTAAAAAGATTTTATTTATTTATTCATGAAAGACACACAGAGAGAGGGAGGCAGAGACACAGGCAGAGGGAGAAGCCTGCTCCATGCAAGGAGCTCGATGTGGGACTTGAACCTGGGAATCCGGGATCATGCCCTGAGCCAAAGGCAGATGCCCAACCACTAAGCCACCCAGGCATCCCAGCTCCTTGAAGAGCTTTTCAGATTCTGGAGTTAGGTGATTTTGAGCCATGCTTACTATCTTATGTACAATTAGCTAAGGGGGAGGAGGTATACACTCTGGTGTCCATTAGACCCACATTGGATCTCTGCCCCTTCTCTTTACCTCTCTGAGTCTCAGTTTCCTCCTTTGCAATAAGTTTGCCTGGAGCAATGTTCTAAGATGGCCTTTTGCAGATGAACAATGATTGCTAGTTAGGTATTATAATTGTGACCTAGGACTCTCCTTGTTTAGGCAGCTGCTCAACATAATGAGTTGACAAGCTGAACAAAACCAATCGTTGCATTTGACAAACTACGTCTTGCCCTACTCTCTGAAGTCTGCCTCCTTCTTCCTTACATCCTGTGTCCTCACCTTCTCTGACTACTCTATCTAAATTAGTTTTCACTATGCCTGCTTCCACTCCCTCCAGCTCACAGGTCCCTGTCCCCACTCCAGGTCCTCTTTTGTCATCACAACTCTTCAGTTCTTTCGTGGTGTTGATCACCATTTGTAATTCTAGAGTGTAAGTCTCATAACTGTGTTATTCAGCATGATAGCTCCTGAGCCTCACCCAGAGTCCAGAACAGAACTATTGGGCAATCAATCAGTATCTGATGAATGGATAAATTATACCATATTTTGATCAATTTGAGCAACCAATTTGTATAGAATTTTTTGGGAGTTGTTTAACTTCAGTGAGATTCCTGGAAACTGTTTCTGCCCTCCTAATGTGAGAAAGACACATTTGTCATCAAATGGATCAATTCCAGATACTAGGAGGTCACGATCTCAGAGACTTCCCCTCTGCTCCCCGACTCCCAAGGGCTTCAGCACTGAAGAATATTGGAAATCATGTCAAAGGAGGTTCTATTCTTGCAGAACAATCTGTAAGTCTGGATCATCTTCAAAAGTTCTTAGCAACGCACGAACAGAGAACATCTAGAAAAATAGTTTCTCAAACAAAGCTTCTGTCAAAGAAAGGAATATAATGAATACAAAATCTATTGGTCATGCCTTAAAATGAGCATCACAACCTAGCTACCCGCATTTTGCCAGATGCTGAGGGAGCATGCCACAATGCGTTAGAACACTGATCATGCCCCGCAGTCACTTCCAAACTGGCTGGAGAAGCCGAGACTGACATCCTTGAAATCTGGAGAGAATACAAGTCCACATAAATTATGGGCTAAGGCGTGTTTTACAGAGGACTGCTAAAGTTACTGTAACTTTAGTGCAAACACCCAAGGAGAGGGAAGATCATTGAAAGCTAAAAGCTTCCCCGACTGGGGCTTGAGCAAAGGGTCAAGAATGAGGAGGGGAGGCCAGCAGGAGGGTCTGATATAAGAGTAGCTCCCCGCTGGTGCTAGGCTTGCCCTTCACAAAGGGCGGCGGGCGCGGGCAGTGGGCGGCAGGGCCCTCCCGAGCTGGCACACGTTGCCCCCCCACCTGCAAAAGCTGTGGCTTCCCGGCCACTTCTCTGCGGACTCCTGCCTTCTCCCGAGCAAAGCAAAACTAAATCAACACGACTATAATAACTGCCACGAAAGGATGCAATAGATTCTCTACCCACAAGATTGGCAGCAAGTGGAGATTCCACGCTTCTGCCAAAGGAAACATAAGGACAAGCGTTTATAAAAATGGGGCTGGCTAAATAGTTGTTATTTCTGATAAAGGACGAAATGCTGAAAACAAATGATAGCAGGACACACAGCATGTCTGTCTGGGAGTATGTGAGTGTGGGGTGTGTTCATGCGTGGTGTGTGTGACTATGTATGTGTATGTTCATCTTGTATGTATGGTATGTGGTGTGTACACGTGTGCACTGTATGGTGTATATGCCTGCGTGTGTGTGTGTGTAGAGCACATGTTTCTCTCCCTCCCGGGGCACCTGCTAGACTATTCTTGTTTTATGGCTCACTGAAGGAGGTTTGGGGTTCAATACCCTTCTTCCTTTACCCCTTCCAGCCCACTTGGCATCCCATCCCCCTTATGACCAGTGCCCACCTTCGGGGACCCTCCCTCTCACTGGTTTCCTTTGCAGCGGCAGGAGGTGAGCCGTGCCCCGCCCCTGAAAGCCAGGAAAGCAGAGGAAGTGACTTTGATGGATCACATTGTACTGGAGGCCCGGCACTAGCAGATTAGAAAGGCTGCAGCTCCTGCGCGTGGGCCTCCATCCTGGGGTTGTTCTGATGAGATAATTTTTCTCATTAACCTTGATAACTCTCTGCTGATATATGGATCTGTTTGCACTAACATAGAACTTTATCTTTTTTTTTTTTTTTTTGTCCATCTACACTTTCCGGGGAGGAGAGTGCAGAGCCTGGTGGCTCAGCCCTCTAGTAGTCCAGGTTGCCAGCATGAGGGTGCCCAGGGTGGACCTAGAGGGAGGAACACAACAGGAACGCAAGGGTGCCTGTCTTTGGCTTTTCGTAGCTATTAAACTCTCAACAAATACAGCAGAAGGTGGAGGGAGTGAGAGGTTCAGAGATGGAAGTATCCCGCGTGGGGAGGTGCGGCAAGTCTGCTCCCAGTCCTGCTCATAAGCATTACGTGCATGGCCTAGATTTAGCCTGCAGCAAAGCCCAGCCAGCTGCTCTGGCTCTTTCCCATTGCCCCCTTAGCTCAGACACTCTAGCCTCTGCCCCAGTTGTTCCTGCGCTGTGAAGCAGTGTGGCACATTCATAATCCTTATTTAGGGTGTCTTTTCCAGAACTCTTTCTCTTCTCCACAGACAGCATGAATTTCTGTATTATGTAGACACTTCACTTACAATATTGAAGTCTCTTCCCTTGGTAGGCTGTGAGCACTTTGAGATACAGGCTCTTTTTCATCTCTGTTTCCTCAGTATTAATACAGTGTCTAGCACATAGCCAGCTCTTGATAAATGTTTGTTGTTATGAATGAGAATAAGACGTGAAATTTAGAAGTACCTTAAATGCAGGGGGGAATTCAGGTATAAGGGGAAGTTATTAGCATAAGTTGCATTGTATCCATTTGGGGCCTAATGTGGTATCCTTGCATCTGCTCATCTGGACACAGTACTTTCCCAGTTTCTCACAGAAGGAGAGGCCAGGGCAAGTTAATAATACCAATGATCTGGTCCATTATCATGCAAAAATAGGGCCCAAGAATGTAATGTATCAACAGATTAAATACTTTCATGGAAACCCAATGCAAGATGATTATGTTGTTTATGAGATAAGTATATCAATCATTTTAAAAATAATTCACAAGTGAGTATGCTCCTGATACAGGACACAAGTGAAATGACAATCGTTCACATAAACCAACTTAGAAACTATATCAAAATCCAAAATTAAAGCTCTTTCATTAACAAGAGGCACAAGCAGAAGCTTTTCGGACTCCTTGTCTCCAATCTGATCCTTCGCACCAACATACATACCCCAAACACCTTCTTCCCTCCGCTAGGCAGAAGCCATTCGATAGCCTTGGCTTATAGACTTATGCTCAATTTCAGAAAGATGCTATTGTTTCAAGTAGCATCATAATTAATTAATGAGGCCAACAAAGGTGTTATGTGAGGTGATAGGGTAAGGGGAGTGGAATTTAAAGAACTCTCCAGGCAGTTTCCTTCCCACAGAATGCAAGAGGGGTCAGCTGGCAGCTGCTGTGAAGTTAGACCCAGTGCTGATGTTCGAGGAAGGACACAGACTAGACAGAGAGGGATGGCATTCTCCCTTTCAATGGGGGTGGTTCTCAAACTTAGGGAACTTGTCAACACTGACACTGCTGGTGCTGAGAGCTGCTGCTTTATAGGAAGTTGGCCTCAGAAAAAGCAAGGTTACCTCAAAGCTATTGGTACTGGGAGAGGAACCAGTGAATATTATTTGAGTTATAGAGAACTGGGAGCTGTAAAGGATTTTATAAAGCTTCTGATCTGCATCTTCATTTTATAGACAAAGAAACAAGGATTCAGTGAGGCCAAGTAACATCATTTTAAACATAAGTGACTCAATGTTATACCAAGAGAGATACAATTTTTGGTCATGAGACCAACCAAGACCACTCAAATGGCTGATTAAGCTACTAAATGTATTGTAAATATTACAGCACTATATACCATGGGATTAGGAAGGAAGCACTTGTTCTTTATCTAAAGGTTCTGGTTCCTGAATTTGATGTGAAGAAAACTATGTTCAAGTTGTGCTCCATAAAATGATCTCTTCATACTATGTGCCAGACACCCTGTCAGGTCATGGGAGTAGAGCTCACAGTCTGGTGGAGGAGACATAGTTTTGACAATACGGTTAGAGTTGGCCAGACAAATTCTCAGAAAAGGTTGGCCTCCAGCTTTTTATGAGCATATCACACTTATATGTTATAGATGAGTAGAAGAAGCTGAAATGATTACAAAGAAGTGGAGTTCCCTTCAAATGTGTCCCAGCCTTTTACAAATGTACAGATATGTATGAAGTCAATGAAAATTGTTATGCTGTTGGCTGGCTCTCACTTTGAGGAAGCCTGGCAAGTCCCAGGCAGAGCTAGTAGTTCTCATTTTTGCTTTCAACCTATCTCAGTCTTAGTTTCTTGTCTATCTAATGAAATGAAGATTTAATAAAATGAGATCTGAGAGTAATGTGCCTCACATAGGGCTGGCATGTGGAAGACACACAATAATATTGTAGCTTATGCCAAAGTGAGAGAAAGAATGCTTTAGCGAATTCCAAATAATATTTTAATTTTGTTTATGCTTTACCTCCATGATAGGAAATGGATAACATTATTATCCCCACTTTGCTAATAAAAACAAAGGTTCAGAAACATGAAGAAACCTGCGTAAAGTCATGCACTTGGTAGGTGTGGATCATGAATTCAAACCCAAGGGTGTTTAAATTAAATTTGTTTTCTTAATGATGCATTCTTGATGACACTTTAGCCTGTGAAAGAGAAAAAAATGTCTGAAAAGAGTTGTTACCTAATCTAAGGAAAGAGTTGACCTGTATACAGTATGTTTCTTTTGGTGCTGCAGTGTATTATCACTTCAGCTTTCTTAACATTACTTCATGAAGTAAGAGTTAAAAACTGGATCTGTGGCCAATTGCTACATCCCTCACTACCACCGTTTACCTGACACTTAGTCTGCTTTGTTAATTTATATTACCTGTCTCTTTCCTTTGGCATATGAACTTATGGCTCCTGAATATTCATTTTGTGTTTTTTTTTCTTGTAAAAGCACCCTGATAAATTACATCAAGTCTGTACAGATAAGTGCATTGCAGATTTACTCAAACAGAAAAACAAAGAAAAAAAAAATGGAAACAACCCATATGCCCATTAAAATGTAAATGTATAAAGAGTTGTGGTATTATAGCCACAAAATGGAATATAGTAGCCCCAAAGTGGAATACACGTAGGAACACAGATGAATCCTGAAAACATTATGAGTGAAAGAAGTCAGACACAAAGAACACATAGTGAATGATTCAATTGGCGTGATATTCTATAAGTATAGTTACATAACCAAACTCATTTATAGTGACAGAGAGCAAATCAGTGGTGACCTGGGGTCAGGAGGTAGAATGGATAGGTATTGATCTTGAGACATAGGAAGCTTTTTGGGGGGTGATGAAAATATTCTATATCTTGATTGTGGTGATCACACAGTGTATATATTTGTCAAAAGGCATTGTTCTGTATATTTAAAATAGATGCATTGAATTACATGTAAATTATATCTCAGTTAAATTGAGTTTTAATACTGGCTCTTGTTGAAGTACCTGGGTGGTGCAGTGGCTTAAGCATCCAACTCTTGGTTTAGGCTCAGTTTGTGATCTCTGGGTTGTGAGATCAAGCCCCATATCAGGCTGGCACCCATCACAGAGACTGCTTAAGAGTTTCTCTCTCCCTCTCCCTCTGCCCCTCACCCCACATGCTCATGTGCACTCTCTCTATTTCTCTCTCAAATTAATAAATCTTTTAAAAAAGTAGAATATTTTTTAAAATTAAATTTGTTCTTGCTTTGGCCAGCAAAAGGACGAGGGACAGCACAAGGTCTTTGAGAAAGGAAACTCCTAGGTAACAGATTAAGTTCAAACTGTGCCCACTTGGCAAATGTGCTGAGGGCTTCATGGTAGCAAGCTTCCTTGCATCTTTAAAAATGTCTGTTAAGCAATATTTGCCTGAAAAATTCCAACCCTAGTACTCTGGATTTATTTCATAGAGATGGTAAAAAGAAAGCAAAATAAGAAACCTAAACTCATACTATGGTGGAAAACATATTTAAGGAAATGACCCTTCAAAAAGACTGCAGCATGCCATGATTCTAGGATTTTACCAGGAGCTTGAGCTCATGGTGGCAAAGGACTGTGTGCAGAAATGATGGGAAGAGTGAAAGGATTGATTCTGAAAAGCCATCTGTCATTAAAAGACAGAAAATCACATTACTCCTTACTTGAAACAAAGAAAGGGAATTCCAAATATTTATGAATGAAGAGGAGACTGAGTTAAGGAATCTAGTTCTCCAAATAAACTAGATAATATATAGCCCAACCCCTCAAGAACCACAAACATTGGAAAATATTCCACATAGGAGCTTTTGTTTGTGATGTTTGATCTGGAACCTGACATCTTGTCAAGATGCAAATAATGGAAGAAACTTAAAGATTAGCTAATGGAAATGTAGGTAGCTTACATGCAAAATCTGGAATTCACCCAAAATGCTTTATTTTTTTTATTTTTTTTTGTAATTTACACAAATCCCCTAGTGTGTTACCTGGCACAGAATGGGAACTAAGTAAATCTTTGCTAGAAAGAAGAGCGGGAAAGAGATGTGGAAGGAAGGACCATATTTTGGGTTTCGGCTGATTCCATATGTCTTAAGACAAAAAAATATATATAGATATTAGATTTAAAAAGTTCAATAAATAAAAGACACCAATTTTTAAAAAAATTGATCATACCTTCCAATCTATCCCCCTCCAATAATCTATGGATAAGTGAGTTAAAATATATATTTAGAATAGTTTTAGAAGTCCATAGTTATGAAAGGCATACATTGGGATGGGTACTTAAAATGGATTTCTATTTCTGTATTCCTCCCTCAGCAAATTCTGGGTGAGGAAAGAGAAAACATGCTTAGACTACTCAGTGGATGTCACAGCCTCAACTAGGCACTCAACTTACAGAATCAGAAATGGGGCATTATTATTGAGTAGCCATGGCAGTTCAGCTGATGGATGATCAATGGACATCAACTCAGATGCACAGTTTGACTGACAGAATAAAATTGTCATTCAGCCTAATGGAGGACTTGAATTGGACTCATGGTATTAGAAAGTGAGAAAAGAGTAAGCCTTCCCAAATAAGAAAAGATAACCTCCTCTGTGAGTCCATCCTTTTAGCCTGCATCCTTTGATAGTCAACAATATAAAAGTTTGCATTTTCAAATGATCTTTTTCAGTTAGGATTTTATCAACATTCTTTGTTGGTATTATTTAGTATCTTTTCTCATAAAGAGGATAGAAATTGCCTTCTTTCCTCCAGGAGAGAGTAACTGAGCATTATAAAGGTTTTCTGCCAAAAGCATGGAGCCTCAGATAAGTAATCTCATCCTTCACCCATGATAAATAAGCTATTAAAAATCAAGGAAAAAAGGTAACAGTTGGAATGTCTGCAATGCACAATGTCGTAGAAACCTCATTTGTAAGACCACAAGTCTTCTCCATTGTTTAGCCACAATGCTGGAGTCTTCTCTATTTATATTTTTGTTTGGGGATTTTTCTCTTCCCCAGGCTGAACTGCTTTTGTGCATGAGATAGAAAAGCTGCCAGGACTAGTCCATCTGGCTGGCCAAATGGATTGAGCTCACTGGAGCATTGCCAGATGTGTATCAGTAGAAAGTTTAATTCCTAGGCAGTCTAAGCCCTCAATTCCTTTCTCAGTTTAATGGAAACTATGTTTCCATTTTCCAGAAACTCCTGCAATTGGCCTGAGTATCGTCACCCAGTCTTGCCTCCTATAATCTTGCTCCCAGTCTCTATAGCCATCACCCTCCTCAAGACTGCAACCTCTCCTCTCTGTTAAGTCCAAACCAGTGAAATGAGTTAGACAGAAAAGGTTTATGCCAAGTGAAAAATCACTGTGTTACATTTGATTACATTTGTCTGACCTTGAACAATCTTAGGAGCCAGAGTAGTCATTTTAGTTAAGTAATTTAGTTTAAATTGCTTAATTAAGAAATAAAATTTCATGGAATTCCCTAGATTAATTTGCACTTGTACTTAAGAGCATCAACATTTATAATCAATTTAAAGAGGAAATAGGCCTAGAGTATTTTATAGTTTGCAGTGAAACCTAATTGGATTCATTTGGGTTGAAATAGGAAATACAGAGAGATCTGATATATTTTTAATTTCCCACATCTTAAGGACAAATAATGGGCATTTAATCTTTGTGAGGCACTGAGTTTTAGACTTGAAATTGCAGAAATTGTGGATTTCAGAGATAAACTGGCTGATTCTCCTGTGTTCTTACGTTTTGGAGAAGGCATTCAGCAGAGCCGGATTGTGGCAAGAACTCACAGGCTGGGTTGGCCTACATGTGGTAAGTAGGTGTTGGCCAAGGAGGAAGGTGTTTGGAACCATTATGGATGGGCCTGTTCTTGTCAGCCCTCTGTATGTGCTCTCTACCTACACCATTACTCCCCTCTTTCTCTAAAAAAAAATAGGTTAAAGGGAGTGTCAGATTTGAATATTTAAGAAGATTCTGTCAGAGGCATAGGGAAGGGATTTGAGGAGAAATGGAGAGAGAGAACAGGTGGTCATTGTTAAGCTCATATGTTTATCCTAGTCACAGATCTGAGATCCTGAATGGAGACAGCAGTAGTAGTACAAAAGAGGAGATATTCTAATATCTAATATCTAATATCTAATATCATCTAATATCTAATATCTAATATCAAAAGGACTCGGGGAGCATATGAATGGCTCAGTGGTTAAATATCTTTAAACATCTACCTTTGGCTCAGGTCATGATCCCAGGGTCCCAGGATCAAGTCCTTCATCAGGCTTACTGCTGGGAGCCTGCTTCTCCCTCTGTCTATGTCTCTGCCTCTCCCTGTGTATCTCTCTTGAATAAATAAATAAAATCTTAAAAAAAAAAAAAGGACTTGGGGATCTATTGTGAGAAGATGTGGGGGGGAAGGGAGAAATGAAGGAGTGAGGAAAAAGCAAGGAAAACTGGCAAGTTTTGGTCCGGGGTGACAGCTAGTTATCCACACATCCAGACATCCAGGTTTGTCCAGGGCTGTGCTGGTTAAGGCCTGTAGTACTGTTATTTTATACTCTAGTGTGTCTCATTTTGGCAGATAGATTTATATGGTCACTCTAGTAGAAGAATGAATGGCAATCACATTGAAAATTCTAGGATAGAGATGTGTTGGAAATGGAAATTTTAGACTTGAGATGCTTATGGTATAACTGTGTTTATTCATTCACCTCCTTCAAATCTTTGCTCAAATATCCCTTTCTCAGTGAGGTTCCCTTGACCATTTAATTTATCCTTCAGGGCAGCCAGGGTGGCTCAGTGGTTTAGCACTGCCTTCAGCTCAGAGCATGATCCTGGAGTCCCAGGACTGAGTCCTGTGTCAGGCTTCCTGCATGGAGCCTGCTTCTCCCTTTGCCTGTGTCTCTGCCTCTCTCTCTCTCTTTCTCTCTGTGCTTGTTTCTCATGAATAAATAAATAAAATATTTTTAAAAATGTTAAAAATAATTTATCCTTCAACCCTCCCCCTTGACCTATTCCTGATCCCCCTTATCTTACTCTACTTTTTCTCTAATCTTATTACTTAACACCTTCCATATGTATACTCAACTTGATTAGCATGTTCATTGACCATTGCCAATCTGCTATGGTGGGAGCTCCTCGAGGATTAGGATCTTGATCTCTTCTGTTCACAGACTTATTCCAAGTACCTAAAACAGTGCCTGCTATTTAGTAGGTAATCAATGATTATTTTTTAATGAATAATGAATGAATTTTCAATGAGTGAATTGAAAGAACTCAACAAATACATATTGAGAGCCAATTATTTTTTGGGCTCTTGTGTGTGTCAGAGATGTTCAGTAGATTCTAGGATGCTCAATAGAAAGTGAACAAATGTGACTCTGAGGCTTGAGAGATAGATGGTCTGGACTAATGTTATAAAAGCGTATATCAGTATTAAGCAGATCGTGTTTGCACTATGGCATGATTAATACCCCTTAGAGAAATCATTTTAAGAGAGGGGCTCAGAATTAAGCCTAGATATTAACAACAATTAGGGAAAGGTGTGGGAAGAGAAATTTGAATGGAGACAGAGTAGGAATAGCCAATAAAAAAGCACAATAAATGGTAGTGTCATGCAAATTGATGGGGACTCAAAAATAAGGAGGGAGTTATAAAAAGTATGAAATAAACCACATTATCCAAGTAAAGCCAGAATTGCCATTGGATTTATTAGGATAGTTGCAATGGAATGAATTGTATTCATATTTGGAAGCCCTTATCCCCCTAAAATGACAGTATTTGGAGCTAGGGCCTTTAAAGAGGCAATTAAAGTTAAATAACTTCATGGGGGGGTAGGTTACAGAAAAACTAGGACTAGTGTCCTTGAGAGATATCAGGGTGAGGACACAGAGAGAAGGCAGCTGTCTGGGAACCAAGGAGAGAGATCGCAGGAAAAACCAACCCTGTCCCCACTTGGATCTTGGACTTCTGGTCTCCAGAACTCTGAGAAAATTCATTTCTGGTTGTTTGAGTTACCCAGTCTGTGATATTTTGTTATGAAAGGTTTGCCAGCCTAATATAATGGCCATTATTGTTATTGAAATAATAATATTTTCAAGAAGTAGTAAAAGCTGGTATCATAGAGCAGTAGGGTAGGGAAAGAATGAAGGTGAGTAGCTTCCCCATTATATAGAATTGTGGTTAATTGTGAGAGAAAGAAATAGCCCAGGACCCAGAGAGGCTATGTTGAAACCCTGGGAGAGCACAATTAAGTCGTGGTTACCATAAATTTCCAAGAGATGAGTTGATCATCTTCACACTATAATATGCGTAATTATGCATGTTGATTAGAGCATATTTCTTTGTTTTGTAACTGAAGGAAATCTTGGGAGAGTTTTTAATTTGAACCAGGCAGGAGAATCTTGCAAGGATATTAGCAATGAAGTTGCCATTGGCACTCTTTCGGTGTGATTTTAGGGTCAATCAGCTGGACTTCACAATCTAAATTCTATCATGCTGATGCTATGCCCAAGTTGTAGAAGGTTTAGGGTTGTTTTAAGTCATCTGTCAGAATTTTTTTAATGCACGTCTATGTGTTTTTTTCAGTTTATCACTGACAATTTAAAGTCAGGACTAAGTTTTTCTCTCTGGAGGGCATAGTTACTTTATAGCTACATTAGTTACATAGTTATATTACTTGACTTTATAGTTACATATAGTTACATAATTATATTACTCCTACTAAAAGAACTTTCCCAAATTAGCAAGTTACTCTTTTCAAAGTGAAATTGAATTTATTGTGTCCTAATTCCTCTCTTCCTCTCAGGGAATTTGCTTTTGCAGATACTCTACATCTTCGTCAAATCACCCATTTCCCATCACAATACAAATGCATTGTTTGTCTCCAATGTTCAAAATAATAACACCTTCTACCCACATTGTCCAAGGTATCGTTATCAGTTCTTTGTTCTATCTTCTCTACAAAACTAACTTCTGATGGTCTTAAGGTGATTCGCAGATGTACACATCACCTCTAAGTTGATGACTCTTTACCGTCTCGGGGCTTCAGTCTGGTAAACCTAAGCATTGGAAATTAACATATCCAAAAAAAGGAAGCAACTTGATTCTCACTACCAGCTCTAATCAAGCCCTTACCATTAGCAGTCTACCAATAAACAGCTTAATTGACCCAGGTGCTCAGGCCAAACCTCAGCGATCACCTTTGAATTTTTTTTTTCTCAATCCATCACCAAAGTTGTATTTGTTTTACCTTAAAATGAGACACCGATTTTAAAAACAAAGCAAAATGAAGAAACAAAAACCCATGGTGCTCATAAAGGTGGTGCAGGTAGCCAGAGGTAGTGCTTACTGCCCCAAACATCCTAAGGGTTCACTTATTCTGTGTGTCCCCAATGGCCCCTGCACAGCCCTCATACCCCCATGTGAAGTGTATGTGAATTCAAAGAAAGATTCAAGTTTTGATAGCAGATTCCCTCCTGTCTTTGCCTCAAATTCCCTTCTCTCCAAATATCTCAAGTTTATCCCCAGAGCTGACATGGACTCACCACTTGGCTGCATCGAGTATACAAAAGGGGTAAAATATTACGCAAGGGGTAAAATATCTACTATATAAATAAAAAAGGTGAGCCAAGCATCTCAGGTTTCTAGGGACTGCCTCCTGGCCTCTTCTCAGCTGTAGCCCAGCCCGGGGCCCTGCACTTGTTCTGTGTAATTTCCCCACAGCACTATCTTGCAGCCTTCATTGGGGCTTGTCTGGCTGAGGCCTCCAAACCCACTGGGCGCGTCCCTATGCTTCCCAGCGGGGCGGAGCATTCACTGAGGGCGAGCCCTGCCAGGGCACATCTGACCGGCCCCACTAGATCTTGCTTTTGCTCCACAAGCAGTTCTGAGACGGATGGACTCGACCGTGTGAGGCTCCAGAGCCCCTGCGGCTGCCATTGCCTACCCACCCGCTAGTGAGTAGCAGCCCAGGTGCAGCCTGGATGCGGTTGCTACTCGGTTAAGGACTCGGGGTGACCGGGGGTGGGGGTTTGTGTTTAAGATGGATGGAGGTGTAGGAGACAATGGCCTGGGCAGTCGGTTGGGCCAACATGTCCTTTTCATGCCGGAAGGTTCAGTGAAGGACTTGATGACACTGAGGTTGTACAGCTGTGACCTTGAATGAGGTTGGGCACTTCTTTTCCACGCAGGTGCACCCGTTCTGTGGCGACCTACCGTTGAAGGCCAGGTGTAGCAGGTTCCTAGCCAGGACCCTGGAGAGCCTGGGGCGCAGGCTCGTTGGTCTCCTTGCTCTATCCATCCGGGCGGCCGAAGGACCAGCTGCTAGTGCCGCGCGGCCCTGCAGTAGGACCTGAACACCGAGCGGAACGTGCCTTGGCCAGACACGTGTGAGAACTCCAGCTTGGCCCGCTGGCCTCCCGGCAGGATGGTAGTTGTCTGGTAGTCCATCCGGTTGCTGTTGGCTTCGGGGTCCAGGCAGTACCTTCCTGCATGCGCTCCAGGATCTTGCCCTGGCTCGCCTCGCTGTCACCCACCAGCAAGAACTTGAGCAGGTAATTGTAGCTCTTGACCAGGCAGGTCCCTATCCTTGCTCCAATGCACGCAGGCCACAACCCTGTGCTTCTGGTGCTGGCTGGGTAGGAGCGCGGGGGCATCTGCTGGGAGCCCTCAGACACCCTATTCGAGGTGTTTCAGGAAGCAGTGCCTGGCGCCCGTCCTTGGCACCACCTGCCCCCCCTCAACCTGAGGTTTCTGCTTCTGCTAACAACCTCCATACAGTTAGTATGTCTTTCATGGGTAACTGAAGTAGTTTCTAAACCGGTATTCTTGCTTCTGCTTTTGCTTCCCTGATACATTCTCCATATAACAGCCAAGATGATACTTTACGCATATAAATCATATCAAGTCTCTCCTATGATAGTCCTTAATACTACCCACAGACCACATTGCACCCATGCCCCTTTGGATACATGGTAGGATTGTGTTTACCTACCTTATTGTGGGTGAGAGGCTTTTTGTGGCTTGTCCTGGACAATAAGTTTGGAGGGTTTGCTTTTTTTTTTTTTTTTTTTTGAGGTTTTTTTTTTTTTTTAAGTTTTTATTTTTTTAAGAGAGAGAGTGTGCGTGTGTGAGAGCATGAGTAGGTGGTAGGAAGGGCACAGGGAAAGGCACAAGCACTCTCTGCTGAGTTGGGACCCCAATGCCAGCTCTATCCCAGGACCCTGGGATCATGGCCTGAGCTGAAGGCAGATGTTTAAGTGACCAGGCCAACCAAATGCCACTGGTCAATGAGTTTTAAGCAAAAATGACACCTGAGTTACTGAGGCAGAGTATTTAATTGCTGTTTCAAGACCCTCCAGAATCTACTCTTGCCCCTGCCATGGAGACTGGCATGTTCCAGACAGTGGTGATTTCATTAGCATGGGTCCTAGAGTGAGGATAAGGATGGTTACCATAACAGAAACTTTAGCTAACCCATGATAGACATACAGTGCAATCATGAAGAATGTCTATTTTTTTAAGTCACTGAAATTTTCTTTTGTTACTACAATATAACCTCCCTATCTTGATTGATGCTCTCTGCTGCTTGAAACATGTCCCATATGGATAGAGTTCCAACATATTTTGAATAAAATACAAATCCCTTACTATGACCTGTCAGCCTATGTGACTTGTCCCCTGCCTACTTTTTGATTCTTGGTTGTTATACTCTAGGCATACTGCCGTTCAATTCTACTCCTGAAACAAGTATTATACAATATAATAACTAACCAGAATTTAAAAAAAAATGAAAAAATAAAATTAAATTAAAAGAAAGAAAAGAAAAAGAACTCTGTGCTAATAAATTTAAGTAGCTTAGTTAGTAGTAATTTGTTACACAGCTATAGTTAATCAACACAGCAGCTATGACCAGCACTAATGTGGGTTCCCTGATAATCTGCTTTTTCTCTCCTCCAGAATGACACTGAAGATTCTTCTCTACTCTAGGACAACATCCTAACTGTCTGTGGTCATGGCAGGCCATTTGGCTAATGGTTAGTTGAAGTCACGTTTGTCACCTCAGGGATATCACAAGTTGGGGAAACACCAAGGGCAGTGTATCTAAACAAAGTAGACAGAGGACAAGTCGCACAGGCTGACAGACCATGGCAAGGGATTTGCATTTTATTCAAAATAATATATATATAAACATATGATATATATCATATATATATCATATCATATATATCATAAATGTGTGTATATATATATATATATATATATATATATATATATATCAGGGTGCATGTATCAATTTGAATCTGTATTTTTGTGTATTTTGGATAAATACCTAGTAGTGTAATTGCTGTATTGTAGGGAAGTTCTATTTTTAACTTTTTGAGGAAGCTCCATATTGTTTTTTGAAGTGGCCATACCAGTTTGCATTCCCACCAACAGTGTAAGAGGGTTCCCCTTTCTCTGCATCCTCACCAACATCTGTCATTTCCCGACTTGTTTGTTTAGCCATTCTGATTGTTGAGAGGTGGTATCTCATTGTGATTTTGATTTGTATTTCCCTGATGCTGACTGATGTTGAGCATCTTTTCATGTTGTCTGTTAGCCATCTGGATATCTTTTTTGGAAAATGTTTATTCATGTCTTCTGTCCATTTCTTAACTGAAATATCTGTCTTTTGGGTATTGAGTTTGGTAAGTTCTTCTTTTTTTAAAGATTTTATTTATTTTATTGAGAGAGAGAGAGAGATAATGAGAAAGAGCACAAGCACAGTCAGGAAGAGAGAGAAGCCCAAACTGGGCTCAGTCCTAAGACCCCAGGATCACAACCTGAGCCAAAAGCAGACAACCAACTGAGCCACCCAGGTGCCCCAGAGTTTGGTAATTTCTTTATACATTTGGGACACTAGCCTTTTGTCAGATATATCATTTTCAAATATTTTCTCCCATTCTGTAGGCTGCCTTTAGTTTTGTTGATTATTTCCTTCACTGTGCGAGAAGCTTTTTATCTTGATGGAGTCCTAATAGTTCATTTTTGCTTTTGTTTCCCTTGTCTCTGGTGATGTATTAGCACACAGTTCTATAGGTCAGAAGTTTGAGTGGGCTTAATTTGGTTTTGTGCTCAAGATATCATAAAGCCAAAATCAAGGCTGAGCTGAACTTTTGCCCAGGAAAGGATCCACTCCCAAGCTCATTGAGGTCACTGATAGAATTCCCTTCCTTGCAGTTATAGAACTGAGTTCTCTGTTCTTTGCTAGCCACTCTGTGTTCCTGGAGACTACTGGCATCCTCTCACGTGGCCTCCATCTTCAGACCAGCAATGGGACTTGAAGTCCTTCTCATTCTTCCCTTTATATCCTTTCTCTGCTTTTCTCAGGAAGCATTATCTTCAATCTACTGTATTGTTTTCATATCTCTCATTCATCTCTTTTTCTTCTTTTGCCATCTAAACCTCATTTTCTTTAACCTTTTTTTTCTCCCATCTCTTCCTAAGACCAGGTTCATTCTTTTCCTCTCTCATGGAATCATCTTTTTGTCTATATAAACATTACAAATATTTGTCTTGCTGGAACTTTTATGATATATACACTTTCATGTTACATTTGAATAAGTAATGCAGGTCCCCACCTCATCCTCACTTATTGGGAGATGCTTTTGCCCATGAGATCAATCTTCAGGATGAATTTTTCCTTGGAACATCCTCTTTGTACTAATTTTCCTCACTAAAATTTCAGTCATTCTGTCTCTCTAATGCTGTCTCTAGGAGTTCTCACAGAAAATCCAAGGTCACAGTGACTATTTCTTTTATTACCCCTATGTGTGTTTTTTGACTTTCCATATATCATTGTCTAAATTTAATCTATCATATATACATATGTGAGAGTGTGTATATATATGTGTGTGTGTATGTATACATAGCGATTGCACTATGTATATACATAGTGCATGTGTGTGTGTGTTTATATGTGGGTATATATTGCAAGCAACATATATATGGAAGTATATGGAAAAGGCCATGTGTGTGTATACAGCAAGTCCAAATAGTCTATATTGTCTATATATGTATACGCATTTCCCTTTCCAATACTACTTCTGAAAATTTTCCAGACTAGGTTTTGCCAATCTCAATGAAGTAGAAGATTATGGTGTCTCTCCCAAGCACTCTCTAAGATAAAATATTTGCTCTGTGTTTATATTCCACCCAATTAGAGCCTTATCCATGAGGGGAAGACTTGTCTTTCCATCTGTGTAAAAATATTGGTTAAATTTTGTTTAGGACATAAGAGAATATTACTTCAACAAGTACTTGTACGGTCTGGAAAACTTCAGGAAATAGACAAAAGTTAAGGCTGCAGGATACTAATCCTTTAGTTGCTGAATAGAGAATATAATCTTTATTTGAGAGACAGCTCTTCTTTAAGAGATCTAATTTGTACAAAGTGATATTGAGAGATTATCATATTTAAAATGTGTACTCTGTATTCTCTTCTAAATATTAGACATTATATCCCACTTTTTTCATAGACTTTCAAGCAACCTTTGCCCATTGGGACCTACTTAAACTTTTTCATTTTCTCAGCAAGTGTTGCTAAGTGAGACCACTCTTATGTGCATCATATCATCTAAATTAGAGTTATTAGATTGGACTCTGGTATCATGCCTCTGACCTTCATCAGAGGTCTCTGTAAGGACTGTCATGATTCTTCTGCATTTGATGTTAAACAGGGGCTGAGAATGTTTAATTTTAGATCATATATGCCCTCTTTTCAATGTAGGAAGTCTATAAATTTGATATAAAGAAAAACTTTGTTTCCTTGAGGAACAAAATACAGTAAACCTCACCATATTTTCTCCTGCATATTGGCTGTTGAGAAACTGTGTATTTTAAGTTCAATCCCAGAAGTTGTGTTGATCCCTATTGTTGGAATATTGCCTGTTGCCTTCTAACTCAAACCTCTTCAGGCTACCATATGTTCAAAAAGGGAAAACTGCATCCTCATGTCTAAGGTATGTGTGTAACCATGTGAAACAGAAATAAGGAGAAAGAACATATGTTGAGGTAGGGGAAAGTAGATGAAAGGAGGAGCATCAGGATCCAATGAAACCACATGCCATCAACTAGATTGTTGCTCGAATTTCCCATCTGGCATTTAATTGTCAGAACTTAAATATCCTCTGTAAGCTTAGGTTTTCTCATCTGTAAATTGGTAATGAAAATACCTGCCTCTTAGAGTTATTGAGAGGATCAATAAAAATACCTCTGTAATTAGTATAATGTCTGGTTCTTACAAAAAACTCAATAAATGGTAGCTCTGATTGTTCTTTTTATAAATATTATTGAAGAAGAAAGATTGGGGAAATATCAACAAAAAAGTCAACAGCCTCAAAATAAAACTATTAGGGAATTGTTTTTAATATATTTTATGAGATTAAGTTGTGCAGAGCCTCAAACTCCAGGAAAACTATGACATGGTAATGTTTTTCCTCCAAGAATTCTTTTTTTCCCTTTCTCTTTCTATTACTTCTTTCAGGATTCATAACTAATTGTGGCCATCAATTGTTCATGTGTTCATTCATTCTTTTATTTGTTCATTCATTCATTCATTCATTCATTCAAAGGTATTTGCTATAATCTGCTTTTTCCAGATACTGAGTTAGGTACTGGGGGCATAATAGTTAAAACAGTCACAGCTTTGCCTTTGTGGAGAGCCCAGCCTAGAGAAGGAGACAAAGTCTATTACAAGGGGTAATTGTATATGCCTCCTCTTATTGCAAGCAACAGTGACCCAGTGAGCTATTTCCCACAAAAGTCTTAATGAATCCTTCTAGGATTATTTATGACTAATGAAAAGCTCCTGAAGAGGTGAAGGCTTAATCCAAATAAATGAATATCTAATGACAGAAGTTCTGTTAATGTGGCACCAAGAGTAAAACAGATATTTAAATCAAATGCTCTGCTGAGAACTCCTCAAATCCCACCACATAGTTAACTCCTATTTTGCCAGGAAGTAAGGTTTTGATATTCTTTGTGCACAGTGATTGTTAAACAATAAAGGATGTTCTGAGCCCAATGCCCCCAAAGTGACACTTTCCCTTCTTATATATAAGCTGAAGGCAAGCAGAGTCAGTTTTATATTTTAAAGATTAAAAGCTTTTCTTGACTGGATGAGCAAATGAGGATCCACAGTTGGAGGAACAAGAGGCTTTTTAATTCTAAGCTGAAACATTTACACATGGAAATATGGAAAAAATAATTAAACTACAAAAGGAAATGTGATGATTCAAGGTGAATAGAATTAAATGTATAAATAGTCTTCAAATCTTGCTACTTATTAGAATCACCTGAGAACCTCTTTAAAAAATGCTCATACTCTATTTTAGACCAGCTAAATAAGCATGCTTGGGATCTGGACATTGTATTTTATTTTTTCATTTAGATCTTCTAGGAGATTCTATTATGCAGCCCAGGTTGAGAACACTGGAGTAGAGAGGAGTTTCAGGGACTGAAGATGAACCATAAAGGCAGAGTCAGATTTTGATACATGAAGAGGAATAAAAATGGCAGCCTGGAACGAGAGTAGTGTGAGAACAAATAGTCATACCTGAGTATGACCCCACGTTGGGCTGTGAAGAGATGGCCTGCTTCTTGCTAAAAAGATAGAAGATAGGTCTGGGCTAGGCATATAGGAATTCTTCTGCCACAAATATCCTTACTTCAAGTTCTAATGTAGTTGTGAAGGTTTCCTTGGTTAGCTTTTTGGGAACAACAAATCATGTTGGTTGCAGTGAGTTTGAGGTACTTCTTTTGGTGTATCTGGAAATAAGGAGGAGAAAAAAGGATTCAGAAATCAAAAATAAAAAAGTTTAACCAAGAGGTTTTTTGTTTTTACTTTTATTTTTTGTCCCCCTCCTGAGTCTCCTAAAGGGAAGAAAGTACTGAAATAATTAAGCAAGGCACTAAATCTGGGGTCACAAGTCCGTGCCTCCAGAGGCCAGGCAGGTAGCACAAATGGTGGTAGACTACTGCAAGGCTCCCCTTACTTAGGCCCTTACCTCAGGAGTTCTGCTGGCCAATGTGGCAATGTCCAAAAAGAATCCTTTGAGGAAGTGATCATAAATGAAAATTAATTGTATATTTATTTTTTCATCCTTTTTTCCTCCTTCCTTCTTTCCTTCCTTTCTTCTTTATTTTGCTAATTTAAGAAATCCAGATAGTAATTGGTATTCTTTTTGTTCCATGTATATTGCCTTGGTTCAAAGAATATGAAAGTATTTATAAGGAATTCTGTAGTTTCATTTACAATGTTAATACTTCACCCTAATTTCTCTATAGAATGGTAAATTTTCCAAACCCAAATTCTAATGAAGTAAAGTTCCCAGACACCTAAATCAGGCAGTTAGAAAGAGATACCTATATAGTTAGAAGTTATGCCAGTTAGTGTTTGACAAAAGTTAATAATAGTTAAGACTGTTACCCATTCTAATTTTTTGCATTGCCAAGTTTAAAAATTCTGAAAGTAAGCATTAAAGCATAGCCCATTTAAGGGTATGATCTTTTACTTGGGGTTTGTTAGACTCTGCTATATTCTTAGGAATGGAAAGAGAGAAAATTGAATTTACAAATATTTGTCTTAGGATGAGTATTACTTGTAGTTGAAAGGAATAATGTTAGAGGATACTTTGGGTTAGGATGGTAAGGCTGTGGACAGCATAACCGAGTAGCAGCAGGTGGTAACTAGACTACCTTCCAAAGGAGGTAGCAGCACTTCAATGCAAGGATTTATTTTACTGAGTGAGTTTCCAAATCTGACTGCTGTCCTGAGGATTCTTTTTTCTTTTCCCTCCCTTCATAGCCCTTTATTTCTTCTCTATATAAACATATAACAAATATTTTTAATTTTTTATTGGAGTATAATTAATATACAGTGCTATATTAGTTTTAGGTATATAATGATTCAATATTTGTATACATTACTCCATGCTCATCACAATAAATGTACTCTTAGTCTCCTTTATCTATTTCACCCATTCCCCAACCCACCTTCCCTAGAGCAAATATTTTTAAAATGTGAGTTTAAAAATGTGCCAAATGTTAGTTTTACTGGGATGGTCACATTATTGTCTCTATCTCTGTCTTTAACCTTATCTTCTTGAAGTGTGTTGGTGGTCCCAAATTCTCCTGGATGCCCTTCCCAATATTTTGCCTTTTGTACCTATTGCATTGGGCAGATTCTAAAATGAGCCCTATCCCCCATGCTTCCTGCCAACTTGTATGCATGCTCGCTTATAATTCCCTTTCTTTCATTGTGGGTGGAAACTTTGACTTGATTTTTCTAGTAGAATATGGCAAAAGTAAAGGATGTCACTCCCTTGAGTAGGTTGTTATTTAAGACTGTCTTCCTGCAAACCTGCTGTAGAGACTCCCCCTGCTGACATGAAGTTAGCAGCCATTAGGGGAAGTCTACATTGTAAGGAATTGCAGGTGGGTTCTAATTACTGAGGGCAGCCCCAACTTCCAACCAGTAAGAAACCAGGGCCCTCAACCATGCAGCCACGAGGAAACTAACGTCTGTCAACAATGGTAGTAGGTTTGGATATGAATAATTTCAAGCCTTCAAATGAGAACTCAATCCAGCTGATGCACTGATTGCAGCTCGGTGAGACCTTTAATAAGGGACTCATTTAAGGGGTACCCAAATTTCTGGTCCGCTAAAACTGAGAGATAATAAATATGTGTGCTGTTTTAAGCTCCTAAATTTGTGGTAATTTGTTACACAGTAACAGAAATCTATTATACCCATTCAGAAGTACAAATCAAAATGATGCTAAAGATGAGCCAAGAAGGGAACATGTATAAATGCTAAGGCTCCATCTCATCTATAGCGTTTGTTCTGAGGTTAGAGGTTCTGTCTTTCAGTAATTCATTTACAAGAAGTTTGGTGTGTGGAGTTATCACTTTGACTCACTAGAGGCCTGTCAAGCTGAAAAATAAGTGGGAATGAAGCAATTTGAGGACACTTTTAATGATTAAACATAGTTCACATCATTAAAGAAAAATAGGTCAATGCAATTCACCAATTGTTCACCAGCATGAGAAAGATTACTTTTACCCTGTGGATATTGGCTTGTTATTGTAGTTACTATAATCAATATAAGAAGAAATGAAAACTCCAGGTTTGAGCTAGACCAGTTCATGTCCTTTGAAAGCTATTTAAGGATAGATTGATCACCTGAAAAAGCAAATGAAAAATGTCAGCTACTCAAAACCCCAGTGTGTGTGTGTGTGTGTGTGTGTGTGTGTGCATATAGCTATGTACTGATTAATCCTATCTAAATTCTTTTACCTACCTTTTAAATAAAAGATCAAGAGAGTCCTTGTATATGTACACATTTTAAAAATGATGACACTGAGTTCAGCTGTATTACTTTCCTTTGTAGGAAGTAAGCAGCAGTCCTGGATGACAAATGAAATGGTCTAATACAAATCAAATATAGGGTGTGGAAAGAAGACTTTTGGGAAACTCCTCGAATGTAAGATGATATGATCCCTTCACCCAATATTCTTTATATAGGATACTTTAAGGACATTAACTTCATTTCAATTATTATTTTCTAGGACAGTCTAGCATTTGAAAATAATACATATCCAAGGAAAACTGGAGACACTGCAATAATGTTTACATAGTTAACAATAATAGTTTATTTTTGTCTATAGTTATATTTTGTCTACAGTTTTGTAAGGATGTTCATATTAATAATCTCATGAAACATAATCCTGGGACATTTTATTAATTTATTAACACCTGTGTATATGTAGAGACAGAACTTTTCTTTTGCCCGTCTACCATCCAAACACACCAAGAAGAAGTAAGAGACTCATCAACTTTTGTCAATAAGATCCTGATTCTTTACAACATAAGTCTTCCTTTCATAGGTGTAACCACTAAGTTTTGAATCTTTGAGTCCTAGACTTGATTGTTTGAGGAAAAACCTGGTGTGTCTTATCCAATAAGAGTAAGAATTGGCCAGTAGTAGAAACTATCTACAATTCCCTGAGGTCTTACTCTATTCTAGGTAGTTCATGTACATCATCCTTAATGCTTCCAAGAAGGTTTATGTATATAAGGAAACAGGCTCAGAGTGTTTAAGATATTTCCTTATAGCTACACAGTTAGTAACTGAAATCTGAGAGATTTAAAGCTAGGTTATAGAGTCTGTACTCCTTTCATTAAAGTAGGCCACTTGTTGAGAATCCAGTTCTCTTCATTCCCAGCAATAGGGACTTCCCTGTCAATGAGTCTGAACCCAGCATTCTAGGTTCTAGATAAAGTCAAAATGGGTCTTTATCCTATAAAGATATATCCAGAGATTATTTGTCTTTCACAAATAGCTAAAGCATGGGCTTGTGAAAAGACAGAAGAACAGCTGCTCCCTTGCAGAGTATATGTATACGTGTGTGAGTATATATCGCTCCTTTTGATGTTTCTGCATGGAGCTATATATTTTAAATTATATTTTATATTTTGACTTTAATTTTAATTGTAGCTTTTCACTGTCTCTATATACAGGCTTTCATCAGCATGTATTAAATATGTCTGTAAAAAATTAAGATGCCTGTTGGAAAGTTCACAGTGACTGGGACAGCATGAGCCATTTCAATCCTGGCTGGACTGTTTCTTCCATAGGGCATCAGTATGGAGCCACGGAGCCTGAGTTTCCTTGATGTTTCCCTTCAGGAAAAGAAATAGAATATCACAGGCACCAAACGGCCCTATCAAAGACACCAGACTTTGAGTGGAACAGGGGTACTGTGTGGCACAGTGCATATTTACAGGACAAATGGTAGGCTTTTCTTGGAATTTCAAGAACAGAAGGTGCAGACAGACACAGTAGTCTCTCAGTCATGCTTTAATGAGCCAGGGCCCTTGGCTGCCTGGATGCTCAGTAACAGGACGTCTGTGCAGTGAGAATACAAGCATAAGATGTTCAGGCTTTGCCTGGGCAGGTATCTCTAAAGGGAGGGAAGTATGACACTTGAGCTATGTTGACCCTGCTGCCATCACCCTTGGAAAACTATTTGTGGGCAGAGATCTAGGCTGTTTATAAAAATGACATGTGCTACAGCTTCAACCTCAGGAGTCTTCATAGGGATAGATAAAGAGGAGGATTACAGAAGCTAAAGCTTTTGTTTAATGAAAGATTACAAAGCATTTAGGTTGGATCAAGTTGTCCTGAAGCTTAACTGCTAAAATGTGCCCCTTTTCTCTATTCTGTGATGAGTTTTGCTCTTAAACTTAGTGCTCAAATGTGAAGATGAAGATGAAGCTGTATTTGGAATAACCACAGCTTAAGATTGTTGGTGTCTTTCCCTTCTGTTAATATGAATCAGGAAACATGAAGGGTAGAAGAGATTCCAGTATTATTTTTTCTAGTAACAAGGGCAAGTACTTTCTAAGTATTTGAATGTGAAGAGGAGATCATGCAGCAGGAAAGTGGATGCAATAAGGTTAACACTACAGAGAGATTCATAAACTTGTGGTTTTTGTGTTGGACATTGTCCAAGATATAGACTGCCCCTGTTGGGAGAATAAAAAATATCAGTTTAAAAACATTCAATTTATTTCCCACTTCTGAGGCTGAATTGAACTGACTGCATGGCTGATCCAGTGAGTGTAAAAACCTACACTTTCAGGAGGTGACTTTAAAAAATGAATTGACCAAAACTCAGCCAATTTGTCAACTACTTGTAGAATTGGCCTTTGTTCAGCTAGGGATCATTCCTGAACTTCTCTATGTCAGAGATATTTTCTGCCTCAGTGAATCTTTCCCTTCCATTAAAAAAAATTATTAAGTTCCAAAAGAACCATATGCAAAATTAGACATGTGTGACTTATTAATTCATTAATACAATAGCAGTGTACAGAGCATCTACTAGATGCCTGGCATTCTAAGCACCGGAGATCCAGTGACAAGACAAATTCTCTGCACTTAAGTTATAGTAGGGAAGACAGAAACTAAATAGTGGAATAAACAAGTATATTTAAGAATATTTTTTTATAGTGTGGTAAATATTACTAAGAAATTAAAAGTGGGGGAGAATGTAGGAAATTGAAAGGCTGTTTTAGAATGGATGTCAAGGCAGGCTTTTCTGAGGAGGAGATATTTAAGCAGAGATCTAAAGATATGTAGGAAACAAGTAGTGTGAAGATCTAACAAACAGTGTTCAATAAAGAAGTAACAGCATAGGAAGGGAATAGTGGGTGACAAAATCTTGAAGCAAAAACTAGCTTAGAGTGATTTAGAAACCTTAAGAAGGTCAACATAGCTGAAGTGGAGAGGGTCAAAAGAGCAAAGCAGGAGGTAAGGCTGGAAGGTAGAAGAGGCCAAGTTATGTAGACCAAGGGAGTCCTTGGTAAGCAGATGGGCTGTTATTCTAAATGTGATGGAAAGAGGTAGAAGGGTATTACAGGAATTTTGAAGAACTCCCTAGTTACATGTAGAGAATAAACTGTAGTGTGATGATAGTAGAAGCAAGGAGACCAGTTGTAAGTCAATTTCTGAAATCCTTGAAGGAGATGGTATCTTAGAGATGTGTGATGTTTAAAGAAGTGAACAGAAGTAATGGGACATGGGTATATTTTGAGAGTAAACCCAACAGTTTTCTGGTGGATTTTATGTGGGTAAAGTTAAGATTGGAGAAAGAATAATGGAAAGAATGGAGCCATCTAGAATTTTAGCAGTGCACAACCTGCATCCATGCATAAGCCATGACTGAGTTTAGCAAATGAGTGAATGTAGGTGGCTAGAATGAGGAAAATAGTGAAGAAACAGATGTTTGGAGGGATTGAGGTGGGAATAAAAGGTTTTGACTTGAACCTGTTATGTTTTAGGTATCTCTAAACTATTACTATTAACTATTTAGCTAGGAAAGATTCCAGAATCAGGGAGAGGTCTGGATGGGGTATACAAATAGGGTGTTATCAGTATATAGATACACAAAATGATAAAATCACGGAAGGGGGTAGAGAGAGATCAGGGCCAAGGACCAACACTGGGGGAAGGACAATAGTTAGAAAGTAATAGAAGAAAAGAAACTGGCAAATAAAACTAAAGGGGAGTCATCTGTGAAATAAATTTTACTGAGAATAATGCTTGATAGTAGTTAAATAACATAAGGACATTGAACTGACTGATGGATTTAGTGACATTTTTAAGAGTGAGGAAAAAAGCCTGATTATAGATTTTCTTTAGGAGGCAAGGAAGTAGAGACTGAATGTACTTAATACGTTCAATGATTTTTTTCTAAAGAAAGCAGAATAAGTTGATAGTAGCTGGGAGGGAATGTAGGGTCAAGAGATGTTTTTAAATAACATTCGTATGTTCTTATTTGTCAAAATAGGCTAAGTTATGCTTAGGCCCCAAATTCTAGTGGTTTACTACAACTAAGGTTTATTTCTCACCCATGTTGCATGGGAGGGAGGGTAGAATGGAAGCTCTGCTACCCATGGTTTCTTAAGCTCACAGTCTGACGGAGGTTCCATGATTTTATATGTGTATGACTCAAATATGCAAATCCTTTAATTGCTATAGCAGAAAAGACTAGAAAAGTGTACATGGGATTTTTCACTTTTTTAGTCTGAGATGATTATACATTTATGTGGTCAGAAGTAATCACATGGCCTGCCTAACGACTAGAAAATTTAAGAAAACAATTGAAATATTTAATGAGCATTACTGCCTCTACCACATAAGTCATTAGGAATAATACAATAAATAGAATAAACGAGATGTAAGAGCCAAATCCCTGAGTAGGCAGGAAGAGTTGTAAGTCAGTTCCCTTTTAGACAGGTTGGCTTTAGCAGCCCTTAAGTAACAATGTTTCATCTGCTATATCAGAAACTTGAATATATGGATACTGATTATAGAGACTGAGAGATTTGATGTTGGAAAGATGAGGTAATTATTTTTTGGATACTTTATTTTCCTGGGGATATAAGAAACAAAAAAAATAAGGTCATCAGTTAAGAATGAAGAAAGGAAGTTATTTTTGTAGATTTTAAGAGAATGTCTGTAAATAATCATCTCTAACAGTGAAAATACATGTTTACTAGGTAGAGGCAGTATAGTGTAATGGTTACTCTGTATAGATCCTGGAGCCAGATTGCCTGGAATTCAGTCTTGCCTATATCACTTATGACTGTGACCTTACTTACTCACCATGAAGTGCCTCAGTTTCCTGATCTGTAAAGTTAGGATATAATAGGAGTCATATCATAGGATTTCTTGGTGGAGTAAAGCAGCCTGGAACCGTGAAGTGGCAGCTGGTATTGTGAGGATAGCCTGACAGTGGGAAAACTACTGGTTAATGGTCTTACAAACGAAGTAATGCTAATTAGAACAGTTCTGTGTTCTTTCTCCCTCCTTGTTCAACTGCTCAGTTACTAGAAAGCAGGTGTGGAGTAGGCAGAGAGTTAGATTTAACCAGGGTTAGAATAGATTTATATGAGAGAGGGAATTTTCTCCATATCTCTGTGGCAAGGTAGTCTTGTTTCTCCAAGTGTGAAGATGTCTACCCCCACATGTTTTTTATGTCTTATCAGAAATCCTAAGCATTTTTCTCTTTTCTATGAGCTATGTCAAATTTCCCAAGACTTTGCAGGTCCTTTGGAATATTGAGAAGGGAAGAATTTTCCATTTTTGATTAAATTAATCCTCTTTTCCAAGAAAAGCACCATTCATAATTTTATAAAAGTGGCATATTTGGCAGCAACCAACTTATAGTCTCTTCATGAGGAAATATATTCAATGCTTCTCTTCTTGGGGGAGGGCAATTCAAGATGGGGGCATAGGAAGACCCTCAGCTCACTTCCTTCCACAGACAACATACCTACATCTACATATGGAATAATTCCTGCTGAAAAAGAACTGAAAACTAGCCTAACAGCTTCCTCCGTAACAAGAGATAAAAGGGCTACATCAAAATAATTAGGAGAGGCAGAGATGTAGTCTCACAAAAACCCTACCGCATGGCAACACACATTAGTGAGGGATCTCACAGGTTCAGAGATTATTCCTAAGTAGTGAAGGTTTTTTTGCTTCACTTTGGGCACCCCAAATATTGGGACCTGCATCAGAGAGATGAAGGCATAAAGCATCTGACTTTGGAAACCAATGGCATTTATGTTAAGGGCTTCAAGGGACTGTGGGGACCTGAGATATTCCTTTTGATGAGTTCACTCATAAAGTCACTTGTCCAAGGATCCAGCGTATAGGTGGTAGCTTGAGAGGTGACTGGAACATATGTGAAAGAGATTCATTTGCTAATATTAGAGTATTTTCCAGAGGGGCAGGGACCAATTGGGACTTCTCTGGGGGACAGAGGTGCTGGGGAGTACCATTTTAACACTTTCCTTCTACCTCACTAGTACAGGCAGGCATGTGTGGACACAGGTTTACTAAAGCTGAAGGTGTGTTCTGCCTCAGTACTCTTTCCCTGCATTACTATAGCCTCAGACATACCCCAACCTCAATATATTCCCGCAGCTTTGCAAAAGTCCCTGGGCAAGTGCAGTCCACATAGGGGATGCTTCTTGATCTCCTAGCTCTGGTGGCCAGAGGGGTTTGCATTCCTGGGTTTCATAGGACTATAACAATCAGAAAGACAGTTCTGGGCAGATTACCACACCCAAGGCACTGCAAAGACAACAGACTAAAACACATCCCCAGTATGCCTGTGAAAAATACTTCTTTACTTATCATGGAACTTTAACCTAAAAGACAGGTTTCAGATTTGCCACACATGCAGAGGCATTCTCTAGGAACATGGGCAAGGAGATACCATCTTTGTATACTCCTTTGATCTTGCCACAGCTCACTCCTAGAAAGGAACTGATACATTCCTGTGAAGTCTTGATTCTTGCATCTGTTACCCAGGGAACACCTCCAGCTCTAGTATAAAGGCCAAGAGGGCCTAAGATTGTGACCCTAAAGGTTCATATATATTTGTATACTCCAAAAGTTGCTTTCGATAGATCTGGCTTCCAATTAGCCTGAAACTAGGTGCTGAATGAGATCACTCCATTTTGAACACTGACAGGTCTTGGCACACACTCAGCAACAAAGACCTGTCAAAAATAAATCAGGCTACTAGTACAATCACAAAGGTTTGAGAGACAACTAAGGACTGGACAAGCTGTTTAAATGAAAAAGTTCATGTCCTATACAAGGACATTCCCTCAGGACTGGGAGATGTAGCTGTCTCACATAACAAATAGAAAGAGATATTAAGCAAAATGAAGAGGGGAACACGTTACAAATGAAAGAATAAGACAAAAACCTCAGAAAAGAACCTTAATGAAATGGAGATAAATAATCTACTTGATTGTTCATAGTTATGGTCAGAACATGCTCACTGAACTCAGAAGAATGGATAAACACAGTGAGAATGTTAACAGAGACAGAAAATATAAGAAAGTACTAAGTCATAGAGCTGAAGAATATGATAATTGAATTGAAAAATACACTAGAGGGGTTCAACAGCAGACTAGGTAAAGTTTCCTTTTCCCTGGGAAAGGAAACTGATTTAGGTCCAGGAATCACAGAGTTCCAAATAAGATAACCCCAAAGAGATCTATACCAAGACATATTATAATTAAAATGTCAAAAGTTAAAGAGAGAAGTTTTAAAGTAGCAAGAAGAAAACAACCACTTACATACAAGGGAACTTCACATAAGACTATTGTTGATTTTTTTCAGCAGAAACTTTGCAAGGCAAAAGAGAATAGCATGATATATTCAAAGTGCTGAAAGGAGTAAACTTACAACCAAGAATACTCTACCCAGCAGGACTATCATTCAGAATTGAAAGAGAGAAATAAAGATAAAGAATTTTCCAGGCAAGTAAAAGCTAAAGGAATTCATCACTACTAAATTGGCCTTATATGAAGTTTTAAATGAACTTCCTTAAGCTGAAAAGAAAGGTACTAATTAGTAACAAAAATACATATGAAAAGAATAAATCTCACTGGAAAGGTAAATATGTAGTAAATGTGTTAGATTAATCACTTATAAAGCTAGTATAAAGATTAAAGTACTAAAGGAGTATAAAAAGATTACAATCATAGTAAAGAAAGACACAAGAATAAAAGGTATCAAATGTGACATCAAAAACAATATATGAGGGGAAGAATAAAAATGTTGAGCTTTAGAAAAAGATCAAATTTAAGTTGTTACTGACTTGAAAGAGACTGTTGTAGATATAAGTTGTATGTAAGCGTTATGCTAACATACAACTTTTAGTATGCCTCACAGCCTGCTGGACTGCGCTCTGTTGCTGCTGTCTCTGGGACATGCTCACTTGACCAGCTAGGCCTTCCTGTCCTGCTCAGCCACCACCTTCAACAGGTGTGCCTGCCCCATCTCTTCTGATTGCTGAAATAAATGAAAATGACTAGCTCTGCACAGATACGTCTACCTTCGACACAGTGGGATTCTAGATTAGCAGGGATTGTGCTGCTATTTAATTTAGTGACTGTCTTCTTAATATTCAAAATCCATTTATAATTGGCCTTTCACAAATGTGCTAAATGACTTTTATTTTTTTGGCCAAAAGCTTAATTATAAAATATATATTTAAAGATTAAACGTTTACAGTAGTGACATGATGTAATACCACTGAATGATTTATCTGCTTACACCCTGTGTGTTTCAATAAATTTGTCTAAACCAAAAAACTGGTAAATACACAAAAGGTAAAGAGAGAGAAGAGAAAGGTATATAAGCATACCACTTAAAAAAGTCACCAAAGCAAAAAGAGAGCAAGAGAAGACAGGAACAGAGAAGAACTACAAAAACAGCCAGAAAATAATTAACAAAATGGCAAAAGGTACATATTTAAATATAAATGAACTAAGTTTAAATATAAATGGACTAAATTCTCTAATCAAAAGACAGTTGCTGGGATCCCTGGGTGGCGCAGCGGTTTGGCGCCTGCCTTTGGCCCAGGGCGCGATCCTGGAGACCCGGGATCGAATCCCACGTCGGGCTCCCGGTGCATGGAGCCTGCTTCTCCCTCTGCCTGTGTTTCTGCCTCTCTCCCTCTCTCTCTCTCTCTCTCTCTGTGTGTGTGACTATCATAAATAAATAAAAAATTATAAAAAAAAAAAAAACAAAAGACAGTTGCTAAATAGATTTTAAGAAGCAAAATTCATTGATAGACATATAAGAGATTCATTTGAGATCTAAAGATAGAGACAGTAAAGGTATGAGAAGAAATATTCCATGCAAATGAAAATAGAAAAAATATGTACAGTATATTTATATCAGACAAAGTACACATTAAAACAAGGACTATAATAAAAGAGAAATAAGGGCATTCAATGATAGGTCAATTCAACAAGAGGATATAACATTTGTAAATACGAACTCAACATAGGAGCACCTAAATATATAAAGCAAATATTAACAGACATAAAGGGAAAATTTGATAGCAATACAATAAGAGTAGGGTACTTTGATGCCCCCACTTATATCAATAGATAGATCATCCAGACACAAAATCAATAAGGAAACAACAGCCTTAAATGACAAATTAGACTAAATGGACTTAGGAATATACAAATATTCCATCCAAAACAACAGAATACACATTCTTCTCAAGTACACATAGAGCATTATCCAGGACAAATTATATGTTAGGCTTAAAAACAAGTCTCAACAAACTTAAGAAGATTGAAGTTATATCATGCAGCTTTTCTGATCTCAATAGTATGAAACTAGAAATCAATTATAAGAAGAAAAATGGAAAAAAACCTACAAATATGTGATTAAACAACATGCTCTGAACAACCAATGGGTTAATGAAGAAATCAAAGAGGAAACAAAAAAATCTGGAGGCAAATGAAAATAGAAATACAACAATCCATAATCAATAGAGTACAGCAAAAGCAATCATAAGAGGGAAGTTCATAAGTGATTCATGCCTACCTTAATAAACAAGAAAATCTCAAATAATTTTATATGAAAAGGAACTAGAAAAAGAACAAATTAAGCTCAAAGTTAGTAGAAAGAAGGAAATAATAAAGATCAGAGTGGAAATAAATGGAATAGAGACTAAAAAAGCAACAGAAAAAGATCAACGGAACTAAGAGCAGATTTTTTGAAAATATAAACAAAATTGATAAACCATTAGTTTGACTCACAAATAAAGAGAGAAGGCTTAAATAAATAAAACCAGAAATGAAAGAGAAGTTACAACTAATGCCACAGAAACATAAAGGATCATAAGAGGCTACTATGAACAATTATATGCCAACGAACTGAATAACATGGAAGAAATAGATCAATTTCTAGAAATACACAGTCTTCTAAGACCGAGTCATGAAGAAATAGAAAATCTGAAGTGACCAATTGCTAGTAAGGAGCTTGATTCAGGAAATAAAAAACAAACAAACAAACAAACAAACACAAAATACCTCCATACAAACAAGAATTTAAAACCAGATGTCTTCACTGGTGAATTCTACTAAACAAACATTCAAAGAATATTTAATACTTATCCGTCTCAAACTCTTCCAAAAAAATTGAAGAGGAGAGAATGCTCCCAAATTCATTTTACAAGGGCAGAATTTCCCTGACAAGTATGTCATACACAAAAAGATAATAACACCCCTGATGAACACAGATGCAAAACTCTTCAACAAAATATTAGCATACCAAATTCAACAATATGTTAAAGGAATACACACTATGATCAAGTGCCATTAATTCCAAGGATGCAAGGATGGTTCAACATCAGCAAATTTATCGGAGATACATATATTAACAAAAATGAGAGATGAAAATTGTATAGTCAATAGATGCAGAAAGAGAACTTGACAAAATTCAATGTAGATCTATGATAAAACCCATCAAAGTGAGTGTGGAGAGAACATACCTCAACATAATAAAGGCCATATATGATAAACTCACGTGCTCAAGAGTGAAAGGCTGATAGTTTTTCCTCATTGTTTAGGAACAAGACAAAGATTTCCACTTCTACCACTGTTATTCAGCATAGTGTTGGAAGTGCTAGTCGCAGCAAGCGGGTGAGAAAAACAAAAGCCATTCAAAATGGAAAGGAAGAAGTAACACTGTCACTATTTGCAGATAACATAGAGAATCCCAAAAACTATACCAAAAAAAAACTGGTACAATAAATTAATTCAATGAAGTTGTGGAGTCCAAACTCAATATATAGGTATTTGTTGGATTCCTAAACAATAATAATAAAATATCAGATGCTTAAGAAAGTGCTATTTATAATTGCATAAAAAGAAAAAAATAGGAACAAATTTAACCAAGGTGGTGAACGACCTGCACACTGAAAACTATGATGTTGATGAAAGAATTTGAAGAACACATAAATAAAAGGAAGGATATTCCTTGCTCATGAATTAGAAGAATTAATATTTTTTAAATTTTTTTTTTATTATTTATTTATGATAGTCACACACAGAGAGAGAGAGGCAGAGACATAGCCAGAGGGAGAAGCAGGCTCCATGCACTGGGAGCCCGATGTGGGATTTGATCCCGGGTCTCCAGGATCGCGCCCTGGGCCAAAGGCAGGCGCCGAACTGCTGCGCCACCCAGGGATCCCTTAATATTTTTTAAAATGTCCATATTACCCAATACAATCTACAGATTCAATGTAAGCCCTATCAAAATTACAGCACCATTTCACCAAATATCATAAGGGTTTACAAATAATTATAAAACTTGTATGGAACCACAAAAGACCCCAAATAGCCAAAGCAATCTTGAGAGAAAACATGCTCCCTGATTTTAAACAATCCCTGATCTTCATGCTCACTGATTTTAAGCTATACTGTAGAACTATAGTAATCAAAATAGTATGCTATTGACATAAAAAGAGACACAAATATCAATGGAAAAGAATAGGGACCCTATAAATAAACCCACTCATATACATTCAATTAATTTATGGCATAAGAGTCAACAATATTCAGTGGAGAAGGGACAGTAGTCTCTTCCATAAATGGTGTTGGTAAAACTGGACAGCCACACATAAATAATGAAACTAGATCACTATCTTACACCATATACAAAAATTAACTCAAAATGGATTAATGACTTGACTGTAAGACTTTAAATTGAAACACCTAGGGATCCCTGGGTGGCGCAGCGGTTTGGCGCCTGCCTTTGGCCTAGGGCGCGATCCTGGAGACCCGGGATCGAGTCCCACGTCGGGCTCCCGGTGCATGGAGCATGCTTCTCTCTCTGCCTGTGTCTCTGCCTCTTTCTCTCTCTCTGTGACTATCATAAATAAATAAAAATTAAAAAAGAAAAAAAATTAAATTGAAACACCTAGAAGAAAACATAGTAAGCAACTTGACATCAATCTTGGCATTGAATTTTTGGATCTGATATCAAAGCAAAGGCAATAAAAGCAATATAAACAAGTAGGATTATATTAAACTAAAAAGATTCATCACAGGAAAAGAAACCATGCATAAAATGAAAAGAAACCTACTGAATGGGAGAAAATATTTGCAAGGTATATGTCCAATAAGGGGTTGATATCCAAAAAATATAAAGAATTCTAACAACTCAATAGCAAAAACAAAACAAGTAAAAACCTAAAACCAAAACAAACAACAGCAACAACAAAATCCCACCAAAAAATGGGAAGAGAATCTAAGTAATCATTTTTCTAAATTTGAAATACAGATGGCCAAGAGACACATGAAAAGACATTCGACATCATGAAGTATCCAGGAAATGCAAATCAAAACCACAATGAGATATCACGTCACACCTGTTAGAATGGCTATTATCAAAGAGACAAGAAATAATAAGCATTGAAGAGACTGTGGAGAAAAGGAAACCTTTATACAATATTGTGGGAATGTAAATTGGTGTAGCCACTGTGGAAGTCAGTATGGAATTTCCTCAAAAAATTAAAAATAGACCTACCATATCATCTATTTATTCCATTTCTAGATATTTATCCAAAGAAAATGAAAACACTAAGTCAAAATGATTTGAGTACCCCTAGGTTTACTGAAGCATTATGTACAATAGCTGAGTTATGGGAACAACCTAAGTGTTCATCAATGGATGAATTCATGAAGAAGATGCAATATATACACAATGGAATACTACTTAACCATATAAAAGAAATCTTGCCATTTGAACAACATAGAAGGACCTTGAGGGTATTGTACTAGGTGAAAACAGAGAGAAATACCATGATTTCACGTAAAACAAATGAGCAAACACAAGTAAAACTCATAGATACCTCAGATACAGAGAATAGATTGGTGATTATCAGGGAGCAAGAGGGTTGGAAAATGGGCAAAAATGGGTGAAGAAGGTCAATTGAATGGTGATAGATGGTTAACAAGATATTGTGAGGATCACTTTTAGTGTATACAAATATCAGCTTATTATATTGAATGCCTGAAATTAATGTTATATACCAATTTTACCTCAATTAAAGAACGAACAACCTTCTTTCTTGGAAATGGAAGAATTTTTTTTTCTGTATCAAATAGAATTATATTTTTGAGATAAGGCTCACCTAATTTTTCCCATAGGTTATTTCTTTTTCCTCTACTTTAGAATCCCTGAGTATTTAGACCTTGATTTTTAGTGGGAAACAATAAACCAAGGATCTCTACTTCAATTATCCTGCCAGCTTAAACAGTGCCTTCTTAGTTGCTAATGATCTGAAACAAATGTCACTAAGTAGAAAGGAAGATTAATTCCAATGAGACTGTGCAAGTATGCCAAATCTATTTTCTTTCTTCACGCAGGAATCTGCGAGGAGGCCAACAGCAGAATCTTTTATTGTGTAATAACAATAGAACAATTTTCTCCACATTTTTCTTTGCCTTTAAAAATCTTTTTACATTGGCTTTTCTTTCCAGAAATCCTCTCTAGCTTCCTTAATAATTAAACCCAGGCTACAGAAACCCTTATGATGTTTGATACTAGATATTATTCTAATTCATTGGGATTATTCATCCTGTAACTATTAGATTTCTGACTTAAAAAGCAAATCTCCCTGATAGCCTCTCCTAGTTTTCATTAAAATATGCTTGTAAACATATGCAACAAAAAATATAGAAACAACAAAAGATGAAAACTCAGAAAAAACAAATTGGAAAATAATATGCCAAAATTAAAGAATTCTAAATGTTTATGTTGCAGATGGAGGAGCAAGATGGGAAGATCCTCCGCATTCCATTCTTCTAACCCCAGACACATTTTTCTGTCCCTGAGACCTGGACAACCAAGGTAATAAGCAATTCTTCTGTGGCATCAAGTCTAGGATGCTTACCACATTTGAGTGATGGAATTGTGAATAATTTTGATATTTTTTTGCCGGTATTTATTCTTTATCTTCTAATCTTTTAATCTAAGTAACTTTAAAAAGAGAATATCTATATAATGGCAGAAGATAAATTCAGATTAAAAGTGGTTGTCTTTGGGATTAGGAGTTTGGGTGATAATTCTATCTTTTATGTTATTATTATATTTTGAAACATTTTTACTATGTTCATATTTTACTGTATAATTAGGGAATGGAATATAGTTTTCAAGGATAGTACTCTAGAGGATTTTGAGGAAAATTTTTTCTTTATCTCTCATTTTAAGTCAGATTTGCAACAAAATATTTTCTACTTGGTGCTTTTTTCTCACTAAAGTGAGAAAGGTTATCTTTTTTATGAAGACTAATATATATGTAATTCAAAACGGTAGTCTGGGTTCTTAGCCAAAATTGATGGTATATTTGGGTGGTCTGCCTTAAAATATATTCCACGCAGTATGCAGAATTCACAATGATGGTCCCAGATAGCCATTAAAGAGCTAGATTTTCTAGAAGCTAAAAATGAGGATGGCTTTTTAATAAAAATAACTTTAACAGTGTGGAAAAATTATTGAGATAATCTGTGTTCTTAATAAAATTTCTCTGAATGCATGAGGGTCTGTGGCATATTTTAAAATATGAGTGATCTTCAAAACAACCAAAATTGATGATTAGAGACTCTTGTAACTACTGACTTGGAAGCATCTGCTTTACATTCATTATTTTATTATTATTATAATTTTATTATTATTAGGCATAATTTACATATATTGAAATATACAGATCTTAAGTGTACAGGTCTAAGAGTTTTGACAAATATGTATACTGTGTAATCTGCATCTATAACAAAGTATAGAACATTTCCATTCACTGAGCTTCTTCCCAGAAAATTTAATTTCTTTCCTGTTTGGGGCTTACCTGGATACTCCTGTCCACCATGGTAGACATAAACACCAATTCCTGTGGGCATATGTCTGGGAGTGAGATTGTTAGGTCATGGAATATATGTTTGTTGATATTTAGTAGGCACTGTATAACTTTTTTCCTATGGGATGGGATCAGTTTACACTCTTCCTGCTTGGTAAGAAATTCACAGTGTTCCATATACTTGCCAATACTTAGTATCGGTTATCTTTTTTATTTTACTCCTTCTAGTGACTATGTAATGGGGACACATTGTGGTTTTAAGTTGCATTTTTCTGGTGACTAATGATGTGAGTACTTTTTTATTTGTTTACTGGATATTTTGATATCCTGAAGAGCCTACCTATCACAATATATTTTAAATGTATTTTCTTATATATAACTACACCCTAACAACTGGTCTTTAAATTCTCTAAAGGCAAGGAATACTTTTAGTCTTCTTGATATTTAGCATGCTGCACTAGCACATGCAGATTCTGAAAAAAAAAATTGGGTTCAATGAAATAAAGATAATTATTAAGTAACTTTTTCTACGTGTCAGATGCTTTTCATGTGTTACATCTTAATCACTATATCAACTTCATTTATAGATGAAGAACTTGAAGCTTAGAGAGCTTTAAGTATTTGTCATGACCACAGAGCTAGTATGTAGCTAGTATTGCTATAGTCTGAAACCAGGACTTTCTTGTTCAAAAACTATTTTCTTTGTTCCTTTGAATCCACCACCATAACTTCAGATTTAGAAAGAGGTCTTTCATTATACTCATTATGCACCTATTTACTTCATAGGATGACAAAGAATGCTGCGCTCTCCAACATCTATGTTTTTCTTCTTTTTTTGGGCACATGGCTAAACTATATTTCCTAGGACCCTTGAAATTAGTTTGGGTCAGTGACCAAGTTATGACAACAGAATGTGATTTAATGTTGTGCATGGTACTTTCAGGTATCATCCATAAAAATCTCCCACATGCAATCTTCCACTTAATGTTTCTGTGGCACATTTGGAATCCACATGTTGAAGATGGTAGTATCAAAGAACAGAGGAACCTTGATCTCTGAGTAACTGTGTAGAATGAAAATTCCTCTCCTTTCCCTATCACATTGGTGTGTCATGAGTGAACATTAAACTCTCATTGTGATAGAGCACAGAGATTTCAGGGTTTGTTATAGTAGTCCAGCCTACTATAATCTGGTATTTATTGATGATACAGAGATGAAGAGCTGTTAGTTTTAGAGAATATAAGTTTTTTAAACAAAGAATTCTAACACAATATGACAAATGCTATATAAAAGTACATACCAACGTCTATGGCAAATGATGGAGAGAGATCAATTCTGCTTTGTAAACTTGGGGAGTATGTCACTGACGGGAATATATGTATTATCTGGATCCTGGGAGGATCAGATGAAAGTAAGAGGCATTTTTGTTTGTATAAACAGCATGAGGAAATGCATGGAAAGCTAAAAAGCATGCTGTATTCCTTCCTGGAGATTTGTGAAGTTTTATGTGGCTAGAATACAACTTGCATAAGGAGAATGGTAAGAGAGAAGTCTAATAAAATAGATTGATAGCCAAAATTGAAACACCTCATATGCTATGAAAAAGAATTAGAACTTGGTTTTATGATCAATGGGGAACCATCTCTTAAGAATTGAAGGGAGAAGAAACTGGAAGCAGAAGAATCATTTGAAGGCATTGCGATTATCTTGATAAAAAAAAATAATGAGGATCAGAACTAAGATATTGTCAATGGGAATTAAGAGGAGGTAGATTCTTAAAATTAATACTGTTGTGGAAGCAAAGAGAATGACATTTGGACTATTTCTTTGGTTGAATGCCACCCAATATTAGAAAAGTATTACATAGATCAAATCCAAATGAATCTTCTGTGTTTTCAGGTCTCTCTCTATAGTCCATGTTTTTTGTTAAAATATTAATTTTTTATTTCTCTCTCTAACTTCTCAGAACTTCCAAAAACCTTGTTCTACTTATAATGTGCTCATGAATAATATTGTACTAATGAAAGAAAGTTATCATGCTCTAATTGTTCATTCTTTGTACATTCTTCCCCAATTTATCAGTTTCTTTGTTTTCTGTTTTAAATGGAAGAAAAGCAATTTAGTTCCACAAATACTTATCGAGTTCCTATTATGTTCTCAGCATAGTAGAGGCAATAATGATTAAGAGAGAATAAACCTCGATCTTAGTCATTAAGGAATTACAGAGACAGTGGGCTGAGAAGGATGAGACAACTCCAAATGACTACAATGCAGTTTTAAGTAATAACTTAAAATGAGGTATTATGATGGTTCAAAGTGCCAAGAGAGTTCAAATGAGTGATATCATAGATTAGGAATGGTGCATATGGTTCTGTGTAGACCACACAGCATGGTATGGGTTTCAATAACAGGATGCTGCTGCTGCTGATAATGGTAATGGAGGACAAGTTCCTTTTAGCATCTACAATTATATTAGTTGCTGTTGACATGTCTATGGGCACATGGCCAGGCAAGCTATTCATCCACATTCATGCCTGGTCTCCTGCATTAATGATTCCAATCACTAATTATGTAATAAGAATAATGAGAACTGTTAGCCAAAAAGTCAATTTCCATTGTTTGTTTTGCTTCTTTAGGGGAATAAAGGCTGTTTTAGAAAACCTCCTTTGCATTTACAGAATAAAGCAAACACACAGGAGGAAAAGTATCACCAAGGATTAAGGAAGCTTATGCATCAGGATCAGAGTAGGAAACACCCAGAAGCTTAGCAAAAAGAATAAAAGAGCAGTTTCTTCACTTCGGCCCCTGAAAATATACTCACAAACTGAATCACAGTGGGAAAGATAGGCTATTATATGACAAGGGGGAGGTAGGGAAAAAAAAAAGCAGCAAGCAGGATTTTAGTTTGGTTTTTAGAGGATTAAATAAGGTTTATGCCAGGAACATGATGAAGTGAATTTCTCAAAGGGGTAAAATTTTGGCAGAAAATCAGAATCATGTATTTAGAAATGAGCGCTGTTCTTTAACTGTAACAATAAAAACTCTAAATTATTCAGCCTGGAAATGAATTTTGGAAAGAATATAGCAGATGTATTCATTCATTCACTTATTCTCCAAACATATATTGAATGTCTATTATAGACCTGACACTGTAGAAAAAAGAGAAAAAAATGCTGAGACAGTGTAGTTACCCTCAAGAAGTTCATGTGGGGTGATTCACAGGGAAACAAAAACAGCCAACAGACATGGTGACGTGTATTGTACAGCTATGTGTGGGCTGCTAAGGAAGAAGGGGAGAAGGGAGATCATCTGCCTGGGGCAGACTGGAAAAGTTCCACAGAAGAGAAACAAAGAAACAATCTGGAATTGGGATATGCATGATGAGTAGAAAATTGCCATGAAGAAAAAAGTGGAGACAGATATTTAAAGCAAAGGGGATAATAAAATGAGAAAGAGATCAGACAAGGTTCATTATTGGATTATTGGATGCTAAAATTAGTGAGTAAAAGCTTTAGAACAAATAAGATTTACGTAGTCTCAAAGTATGTCCCCAAGATATTTATTAACTACAAGGGCAATGATAGAAACTTTACAGTAAAAAAGTCCTACAGAAACCACCTAATAGAAGTCAATATCACCAGTAATGAAACATACCAACATTGTGGATCTCATGATGTGTTGCACTGAGAACACTCTTCTGTGCTGTTCTTGCCAAAAACACATAACTTCATTCCAATCATGAGGAAACATCAGACAAACCAAAACTGATGGATATTCTGCAAAACAACTGGTCAATACTCTTCAAAATAGTCAAGGTAATGAAAGATAAGGAAAGACTGAGGAACTGTTACAGACTGCAGGAGACTGAAGAGTTACCTAATGAAGGGTGGAGTCTTAGATATGATTTGGAACAGGAAAAAAAGTTAGTGAAAAACGTGAAATTTGAATAAGATGATTTATTTGGTGAATATTATCTCAATATGAATTTGTTTTACTTGATAAATCAACTGTTTCTATGTAAGATGTTAGAGTAAGGAACTTATGGAAAATCTCTACAATTTCTTCAACTTTTCTAGAAGTCTTTGGTTCAAAATGTAAAAGTTAAAGAGAAGACCTACAGGTTTAAGATAACAGAATGTACATATGAGAGGGTAAATACATTGATAGAATCTTGGTGTTGGATATTTGTGGGAGATGAAGTGGGCCAAGTCCTTCCTAAAGAGTCTGTGTTTAATCCTGTAGGTGATAACCAGACATTTGGGAGGCTAAACAGCAGAGCATCACAACTAGATTTGTGTTTTATAAACATACTGATGACAGCATGGACAGGAAGGTAGGGTCACTGGAATTGGGGATACTGTTAAAGTAGCTATAGGCCCATGGGAAGATGGTGGAGGCTTGTACCAGGACAGTCGCCCCAAGTGATAGAATAAAATCAGAGTTCCACAATAGTCTTCATCATTCCTTTTTTAAAATGTTACATGAATGTTTCCTGGGCCTATTTCCAACACCCATAGCTATAGCTATGTTTGTAGCCTACATTATTATCCATTTTATCCTGCTGGGAATTCACTCACTCTATTTCATTTGTACTTCTTCCTGACTTCTGGCCTGAAGTTTGGTGTCATTACTTGGAGATCAGTTGCTGCTCATATAGAGTAGATCAGATCTCTTTCAGTAAATCATCTACCCTGACAATGACCTTTTCCCTTTCTAGAACATGGTGCATGTAGGCAGCAAGAAACAAAGACGGGGAAATTCCATTCTTCCTGTGCTAAAGTTGCCAATCTATCTAGTTGATCAAGACCACTTAGAACTCAGGATCCAATGAGTTCTTAGCCCAGAGTTGCATTACTCTTTTGATAAAAGAAAGAGATGGGGAGGGAGAAGGGGAAATAGAAGGGAAGGATGGGAAAGAGGGAAGGTGTGAAGGAGGGAGAGAGAGAGAGAAGGATGGAGAGAGGGAAGAATGGGGAAGGAAGAAAGGGAGGGAAGGAGAGAAAAAGAAGGGACAAAGGATTGAATTTGTCAGAGTTCCTTGAATCTCTAAACAAAACAAAACAATAGAATACACCTTCCAAACCATTCCTCATCTTTGGATCTTGTCACTACTTTATAGTGTTTTATTACTCTCTCCAAAATTCAGCTGCCTGTGCTTCTGCTTGAGGCTGTTTAATTCTGTTTTGTAATTTTCTCTGGGCTTCTGTTTTAAAAGGCCCAGAAATGGGAAAGGCTTCAAGTGAAATAAGAAGGCTGGCAAATGTGTTATTCAAAACTTTTGCTTTATCCTGTATCTTCTATTAGTTTTTTTTTTTTTAATACTTACTTGCAAATGGAGCCCAAATGATCATCAGGTAGGTTAATAATAAAGCTGAGTTCATGTGGTTAACTTCTTATTGCCTTCCCCAATGAAGTTGCTTCCCCAATGATCCATTCTCTGCATTGTTCTAGGGACTAGGGAATGCTTTTTTAGTTCATTATAACTCCTAGTTCTTCCTAAATCTTTTTCTATTGAAGCGAAGACTCCTGATAGAAAGGCTACCTTAGGCCACCACTGTGTCAGTGTGCTCAATGTTATTAGATCTCTATGATTGAGTTAAGGAAGTGGAAAGCCTGAATATGCTGAACACCTCAGAAGGAACAGTGGCATAGGATCCGGTGTAAAAAGGACATAGAGGAGATTCTCCTCTTCCAAAGATACCAGACTCCAGGTATTAGCAGAATACCCAATATACTCTGACTTCTGTCTCACTGCTTTGCATGAGATGCCTGAGACATGACGTTAGGTACAGAGCTGCCCATTGCCTTGAACACTGGAGTAAGTAAGGAGTAATCTTAATCTAAGGTAAAAGGGAGTAGAAAAGGAAACCTGTAAAAGATTTTGAAAGGAGGAGAGACTCTACACCTATAAGAACTGGGATTAATTAAGAAAAAAAAGTTAAGACACACGAAAAATCATCTCAGTGCCCAAACTGAGATAAGGAACAAAAAGTAGAGGAACCAGAATCTGTAACCAAAAGGGCCATGTAAAGCACCGAATGACCAGGAAAGATGAATTGGAGAGACAGTATAGACATACAACCATCTATTTGCCCAAATCCTTGGGTCTAGCTACTAAGATGTAGTCTTGCTCCCATAACCTAATGTAAAGGAGCATGATAAATGTAATCAAGTCTAACAAGTTTGGTATTAAGGTCATTGAAATTCTTGGCCTGTATTATAGTCTTGTATAGGGAGGGGGAAACCACTGTAGATGGGAAGTCCAATAACAAAACCATCCCTGGGAGAAATAATGGGTGCCCATCTGTTTTTGGAGAATTGTGGTCCAGATACTATGAGAGACTCCCAACTCCTTTTCAAACTTCAGATTAACTGGTTCTTTTTATAAGATAATAAGGAAAAATTTGAAAATTCAAGAGAAACTTTAGACAGAATGATTTTTAGCAAAGTCTTTTTATATTCTACTCAAAATGACATTAATAATCAAATACTACCCACATTGATTTTTCAGCTTGGTATGAATGAAATCTTTTGCCTTTAATTTCTCAAATGTCAGAGTATAGATTTAAGATCTGTTTTAGGAGGAGGAAACAAAAAAGAGATTCATCTGTAGTTAGGTTCGTGTACCATGCTTCTCCTTTTGAGAGAATCTGTCATCCTCTATCACACCCAACACCACTAATAGACATTAATAAACTGTTACATCATTCCCTTTTTCATTTGAATATAAGAAGTAGACTGTCTTTTTTCTGCCTCCTAGATTTTAGAGAGTAACAAAATTATCTAGACACACAAAATATAAAGGCCAAAGAACATTCTCTTGTTGTAAATCACTTACTGGGATGTATCACGCTGTTCTAGGGATAGTACTATCTTAAGCCTATAGATCTTGAAGGAAACACTATCACATGGAAAGTGGCCAAGCAGCATTGTTCATGGGACATGGGATAGAGTTCCAAAGAAAACACTTTGCCTATTTCACAATTTTGCCCTGAGTCAGCCTTGACTTCATGGGAAGAATCCTAATAGCCTATTTCACAATTTTGCCCTGAGTCAGCCTTGGCTTCATGGGAAAAATCCTAATAGCACTATGGGAGTGGCCCTCTGTCACATTTCCACTACTTGGTACTGTAGAATAGTAGAACCATCACCACTTGATGCATCACCTCTCCTCCAGTAGTATAAATGGCTGCTGTTGGAACAGAGATTGTCTATGGGAATTGGTGGGATTTTGTAACAATTACCAAGAACTAATTTTTATACAAATGTTATTAAGTATAATGTACTATGCATTAAAAATATTACTAGTAATGATTTATCCATGACCTTTTGGGGTATGAGGAATTATCTTGTTATGTATTATTATAGTAAATCCTCTCTATCCTTTACCTAATAGAAAACACTTTTAGTAGGAATTTAAATAGATATTTTAGAAGATTTTAAGATCTATCTTAAAATATTCAACCCAATACAGAATGCTATAAACATATATCTTATCTATGGTGAACAATTTCTCTCTGTCGATACAGAAACTTCTGGGGAATATGAATACAGAAAGTTTTGCTTGTGAATCAACCCCATTACTTTGAAGTAAAAAGTTAAAGCTAAGACATTAATTAGTTGTCCTGAATTCATGAGCAGATCAGAGGCAGGGCCTAGACTCGTGCTGAGTCTTCTTCATTCTCTCTGTCCAGCACTCTGTCCTGCAAATCTGTGCAAGGATGAGAGAAAGGAATTCATAACACACACAGTGAATCATATTGCCATCTAACACTATGCTGCTGCTAGGGAGATGAAATATTTGGTTTGGTGGAGAATAAAGAGGTGTCCCTGGGATTTTGTCATAGGTCAAGTTACATGTATGTGAGTCATAGGACACCTGCTTTAAATAATATTTATTATATACTTATAGCATGGCAGACAAGTGGTAGCTGTCTAGGGGTCTCAGGAGGTGAGGGTGAAGATCTCCCTTCCCTAGTTTCAAGTTTCTATGAGAAGAGATATCACTTGGTATCTTTCTGCCCCCACACACTTACATCTTCCAAGGGGGAGCAGTAACCTGCCTCACTGAAGAGTTTCAAAGAACTCAGTCCCTTTCTCTTTTTCTTCTCTTTGGAATCTGTCTGGTCAGCTCTTGGTTGTGTGTTAAGCTTAACAGTAAAGGTTCTATTTTAATGGGGGCTAGTCTGTGGCTTCCCCTTGACTTAGGTATGGGCTGTGTGGCTTAACATACTCAAGTTCTCCTTGGCCTGGTATCAGAAGATCATTTTAGGTAGACAGAATATTCGCCACTTCTAAACTTTAACATGGCTGAGATCCGTGTACAGAGTGCTGGTAAGATTCTAATAGTAAAATCTTAGGTTGCACTGTATTTGCTCCCCCAAATTCCATTCTATATTCAGGAATATAGAGAAAACTTTGTATTCCTGAGGCCAGTGGGAAATATCTCTTCAGAAGATTCTCTTTTTGTTGTCTCTTCCTAAAAAAAAAAAAAAAAGATCTTGAATCTATGTTCTCTTTTTTTGGAGGAAATATGGACTTGAATGAAGATTATTTCTCTTTGGTATAAGTGAGACCCATGAAAACATCCAAACAACAACAACAACAACAACAAAAATGAAGAGGCAAGAATTAAGACAATCACATCTCCCTCATCCACAAGGCCTAAAGAGAGAGCAGAGCCTGTTTCACTGTCTTTGAGGTTGTGCCAGGCTTAGTGCAGCCCTGACCTATAGAAGACACTCCATATGTGCAGGTCTTTACTTCCCTCCTTCTGAAACTGTAACACTCATTGAGTCGGACTTCTGCCTCTCAGCCTCATTATAAGAGGCCCAATTTTTTCTTGTCCTAGCTCATAACTGACTTTCCTCTGAGCCAGGTATCTCTAAATGAAAAGATAATGCTGCCAACCACAATTGCCTCACAAGCTCTATATTTCCGCTCCCACCCCCCAGAAAAATACACAAATTGGCCCCAGACTGGCTCCAGATTAATTACTAAAATCTTTCTGTATTTTACTGTATTTGAACAGCACATGTCAGGTTTTGGTCCTCACAAGGCCCCCATGTTCAGAAGCAGTAAAGGCAGCATCAGTTCTAGGTCCCACTGACACCCAGGTAGGGAAAGGGAGAAACTTTCTCTAGGAGGCAGCTTTCAGAGTCCCAATCACTTCCATAGCAAGAGGCTTTGTTAACAGACATTGAGGCATAGGAGTAAGAATGCCTGAAGAATGCCTGATATCATGAGAATGTGGAAAGATGCTTCCAGAAAAAGCCATACTCAATAGAAGGTCATGGACATAGGGATCAAGGAGAAATTGAAATTAGGAAAATTTAAATACACTCAATGGAAAAGAGTGGTACTTTGAAAAAGACCTGATATTTGGACTGCTACATTGCAAATTTCTAAACTCCAAAAGACAGTATATCAAACAGCACTTTCTTGGGATAAGAGATAGAAACTGTAGGTGGAGTTCCCTAAATTAGGTATGGTGCCTATATTAACCCTTGTTTAAAAATATCTCTTAATGAACAGGTGATGAGATTTCCAGGCCAACCTAATTGACATTTGGAGACGAAACCAAATTTTCCCCATTTAATCCCATCTTTCAAATATCATTTTCTCTGTTCTGCATTCTTTGGCAGTCCTAAGTACTGGGTTTCTTTGCTTTGGATGAGGGCTTGAGGATTGGGAATTGCCTTCATTTCTACATTGCTAGGTTTGCAGCAGTACTAGAATAAGCTCCTATGGACTAATCTTCGAACTCTTTAAAAAGTGAGGTATATGACAATTTTAATGTGGAACTAATTCAATTCCTGACCATCACTAGAACTGTTCTAGTGATGGTCAGCACAGACTGTAGTTTCTAAAACAGCCAAACTGTTTAGGCTTTGAAAAAACACCTTCAACTAAGACTGAACACAAAAAAAGACTTTACTTTCTTTGGGATTTTCATACCCAAATTCAAGAATATTTGATTTTAGAGGCTTTTTTTTTCTATTTAAAGAGTATTCGTCTTACTTTTTAAAAGATTTTATTCAAATTCTAGTTAGTTAACACAGTGTAATATTAGTTTCAAGTGTATACTATAATGGTTCAACACTTCCATACATCACCTGGTGCTTGATCACAAGTGTACTCCTTAATCTCCATCACCTATTTAATTACTTTGAATTTTGATGTATTAGAGCTTGAGTTTTCAAGGAATTCTAATCTATGGACTTTATTTTCTCCCAAGGAATTTGATTCTGCAAGGGGGTTCATATTCAGGTATTGGAAATTTTATTATGGGATTAACTTTAAGTTTCCTGGTGAGTTATATTAGGCAATATGCTTGACCAGAATTTAGGATTGGGAAAAATAGGCAGGTAGATTTCAGTTGTCTAGAGTGGACTTAGTAGTTAGATAGACTTATCACCTATTTCAGTGAAGAAATGTCTTTACTGTCACCAGCAACCTCAGGGAGGTCCTCCATAGAGGAGTGATTGGTATGGGGGAGAGCTTTATGAAGGTAGAATCAGATCACCCTAATGAGCTGCCAATCTCCTCCCCCAGAGAGATATCCATACCATTTTGACCATATATTTAAGGGTAACCCAAATGAGTTAAGAGAAACAAGGTCTTGGGAATGTTGATTGGAAAGCATAGTTTATCCTGGTTCATGTTTCCAAAGGAAGTAACATCCGTGTAACCTCCTGGCTTCTCTCCTTCCATCTTACTTATTCCTCTCTAAGACAGATGAAGTTAGTGATCAGATTGATGAGATGGGGAGAGGAAGCAGGATGCTCACTCCCATCTTTGTTCTCTTTTTGGGCTCTGTCTGCTTTTAGAGAACATGTATTTTCTATTTGTGGCTATAAGCTAAGCAGAGTACTTGAGACTTTGCTTGGGGAGGTCTGCAGTTTTCTTATGCTATTCAAATTTAGGGTACAGTATTATGAAACCTACTATTGCTCTTCACTTAAACCACAACCTCTATCACCTCTATAATTGAAAAAGTTGATTTTTTGAGCTCTCCCTGCCTTGTTGTAGACACCAGGAAGACTTCCATTTATAAACTAGGTGACCTTTGTCAAACCATTTAACTTCACTATTTCCCAACTTCCCTATGTGTAAAATGGGAGAATACCTGTATTTATTTTTACAGGATTGTTATAGATTGAAAGAGTTAATGGAAAGTGCTTAGGTAAATTCTATGTTAGTGTTTGTTATTACTCTTTTATCTCATCTATCAATTTATATATAATTTGGGGAGTGGGAATAAGATATGCTTTTAACTGGGTCTTCTATGAAGTCCAGCAATCGGTACTAGGTGTGCACAGAGTGATGTAATGGTGGTGGAGACAGACAGATGAATTGATAATTGTGATACAGCATGTGATGTGCCCTTTGCTATAGGAAGTCAGAGATGGGAGCAACTGACAATTTAAATATTCTTACAGCTGTACTTAAGACTAGTTCAAGATAAATTATGAACTAGAACCTAATATTTTTCAGCCTCAAAGTTAAACTGTTGTGTTAGTGGTCTTCCCAATTTTTCTGCCACACAGTGATCTATATATGCTCTCTCACCACTCCTTGGATGCCCTCCTGGAGTTTCTCCTTCTAATATGTAATTCCAGATTCAATAGCATGTTGGCACAACAGCTGCCTGAGGCACCCATCCATATGAGCTGTCAAAACATCACTGGATATGTAACAAGATGGATAAAATTGAGTTTATCTGAAAGGAAAGGACATAGTGTACTAGATGAGAATTGTGGTTACAAGAAGCAGAAACTAGGTCAGAATGATTAAGCAGAAAAGGAATTTATTAAAAAGGTATTTAGCAGATCACAGAATCATTGAAAACAAGCTGGCGACTGAGCGCTCAGAGCAATGCCCCAAAGCCACACTGTAATACTGGTCTGTGAGGAAACTGCAGCTGAGGCCACTGCACAGTAGGTAAAGGGATTTGTACCACCACCATTTGTGCATTACAACTGCATTGCTTCTGTAATCACTGTCACTGCTGTACTGATGCCACTTCTATAGCAGCAAAGCAGCTTTGCATCTTCTATAGCCACCACAGACCCCCGAATGCTGGACATTTCTTCTTTAATCTTGCAATACAATAGCAACAACAACAGAAAAATGGATTCTGTGCAGTTTTTGCTTTTACCACTATCTACTTTCTACTATAGTTTGTAAAGGTTTATCCAGTTGGTGGAGCCCAGGTAACATACTTGAATTCCAGCAGCAAGAAGTTGACAAAGCCAGTATTCTGGCTTCTCCTTTAGGGTAGTATTGGAAAAGTCTTAGTGAACCAGGAAACATGACAAATGTCTAGGATGCTCTTAGAGCCTTGGAGTAAGAATGAGACTCTTTAAAGACTTGATTGAATAATGATTGATGCCAATAAATATAAGGCTTTTTCTTTCCTTTTCAAATTGATGGAAAGATTTTCTTTTCAATTTTTTATTTTACATGCAGGGGTGGAGCCAGAACTCAGAAAAATACATGTAAGGCTAAGTAATTCCACTAGGGGTTCCCTTTTTTCCAACATTCTTCACATAGTTATCTGCCTTTCCTTTAAGTGTTGAATTTATATTAATAGCAAATTATTTTGAAGGTGCATCAAGTTATCTATCAGCTTACCTAGAGCACCCATGTGTCTTGATATTTAAAAATGGTATTCCATGGTAATGGAATACCATGTGCTCTCTGAAGTATAGTGTTAAGGGTTCTCTTGTTCAAATAAAATAATGTCAGATATTGCCTGATCATCAAATCCTTCTGAAATACAAACTAAGTTATCTCTTAATCTTCTGTTATAGTCTTTTCCTCACCAGATGCCATGACATACTAGATGCTGTGGGTCTTGCTCAAATATATCATTCTATTTGTACCTCCAGGTATTATAAATTCAGGCCTTGATGCCAAAATTGCCTACAAATCTTGCTTCTTAAATGTCATAGACAAGATACTTTGATTAAAATCTTCTTCCCTAAAATGAGAAACATCAACACTATCAAGTAAATGCTCAGAATATATTACCCATTATTATTATTATTATCCTCATCATCATTATTATTTTTGTTAATTAGGCATAAAAGATAAAGGATTTTAATAGAATAATTTTTTCTCTCATGTAATTATTTTTTAAGGAGTCTCTGAAACCATATTCCAAATCTATTATATGTAGGGGTTCCCTAAGACAATTGGCATAACAACCCTTGAAAAAGGCAGTCAAATAAGACCTTATGTCCAGAAGAAAGCTGGAATAATCCTGTTTCATGGGAAAAAAGACGACTTTCCTAGCCCTCCAGATAAGGATGACAGTGATCTAAGAGAGCTGACCTCCGTAACCAAGTAGGATATTTTGGGTTGAATTTAGCACCAAAAAGTGGAGTTACTTTCAATCTCTTCTTCCCTTGAAAGATCATTGATGGAAGTTGGCCTAGTGAAAACCTGCAGTGCTGGACATCATCAGCCAAATTCTTCAGTGTTATCTTTTGGTGGTGATAAACAATGGGGTTACAGAAGCTGCAACAGACTGATTAGAAAGATGGCTTCTCTTTCTTTGGACTTGGAAATCCAACTGACAAGGTTGGCCAGCTATCTTCTCATCTTCATCTAGGGGGTAGATCTGGTTTTATTTTTTTTTTAAAGATTTTATTTATTTATTCATGAGAATACACAGGAGAGAGAGAGAGAGAGAGAGAGGCAGAGACATAGGCAGAGGGAGAAGCGGGCTCCATGCAGGGAGCCTGACATGGGACTTGATCCCGGGTCTTCAGGATCAAGCCCTGGGCTGAAGCAGTGCTAAACCACTGAGCCACCCGGGCTGCCCAGGTTTTATTTTAATTTGAAGAAACAAAGTGTGTCATCAAACTTATATGATGATTACAGTATTTAAAACTGTAGTTATAAAAAAAATAAAATAAAACTGTAGTTATGTTTTACTGTTATGGCAGTTGACTGCATGTGCCTATTTACATGGAAAGGCCATGGAGAAGACTGTGAAGCTATGATGGGGAATTATATAACAATATAAAACATAAGCATGGGTGATTTTATTTGTTCATAGATAACAGCCTCACTTTGAATGAGTTCTAGCTGTTATTTATTCTTCCACTGTCTCACAGGATCCATTTGAGGGAAGGGATCACTAAATGTTTGATCTGGAAGAAACAGAAATTGCCCAGTCATTCCATTTGACAGAGAAGTATCTGGAAGGCCAGTGAAGAAGCGAGACCCAACAAAGGTCACACAGTGTAAATAGCAGAAGTGAGACTGGAATCATGTCTCTTCTGATAACATTTGGCCGTGATCAAAAACTGTCTAAGGATCTACTCAAAGACATATCATTTGCTTTCCCTCTAGGCATCAGGCTGACCTTTTTTCAAGCTCTACTTTTCAAAATGATTACTTTGTAAATTTTAACAGCCATGTTAGAAAATAACACACAATTCCAATGTTAATTATTATATGAAAAGGGAAAGGAGACTTTGCAAATATTGTGCTAAATCTATAAGCAGATTCAGCTATGAGGCTAATCTTTTCTTTATTACCTTCTTCTCCAATCCTAGTTTAAAAATACATGCTGATAAATAACCTGTTCCAACAAGTCCATTTTTCAGAATCCAACACATGTCTTTGCCTCTCTTTAACATTGGCCATCTGTGGGTCCTACTTTGGCTTTGTTCCTAATTACTATACTATTAGCTCGCTCTTCATCTGTTCTTGGCCATTTAGTCTATGTGGACTTGTTTTCTTTGCCCTACTGATTATGAGTTGGGCAGTGGGATAGCAATCCCACTCAGACCTAACAGATAACCCTGTGCAGTATTAATTGTCTTATTTGACCAAACTATCACTAGCCACTCCCTGAAACATTCCCTTTGAATCCTAATCCATTATTTAGTAAAGTTCCCAAATTAGAAACCAGGACTCCATATGGCTTAGGCAAGCAAATTCTGAGTTAACTCTATTAATCCAATTTTGAGGGGACACCTTAGGCTTGGGGTTCTTCTTCAGAGTCTATATCTAGTTTTAAAGTTGTATTTGGCAGCTTATTTGGGGCAAAATATACTAAATAACTTAGCATGTAGCTTTCTCTGGATACCTCTGTGTGTAAGTAGGCTTTGTGTACCACAGTAAGTGAGACTGGTTGATAATTCAGCTGTATTCAACTAAGTAGAAAACACACCGCAGATGGTCTGTCCAGAGGAAAAATGCCTCAGATTCTGACCTATTTCCATTACACTTAAAAAGTCCTAATTAATTCCTCTTAATGGTGTCCAATTCCATTTATTGATTACCATGGAACAGTGAGAGCAGGTCCTCAGAAGATCCCCACACTTGGTTTAATGCTCTACTGTTGCTGTCTTGAAACTTAATAATTTAATCTTTGTGTGTTTTGTAAGTGAAGTCCTATGGGACAATGGAGCATATACTTGAGCAAGGAACATAGGTGGAAGAAAGGTAGAAACTTCATATTTTAGTACTTTTAATGAAACTGCTTTTCTGCTTTTTGAGCAAGGGATCTCATTGTTTCATTGCTGTTCTGAGTAACGATGGTATATATTGCCAAGTCCCTACTTCATCTTGGCCACTCATATTTATAGATGGCTCTATAACCTTCTGTCCTGGTTATATGCTACTCACACATCACCTCAATGACTAAGGTTCACTTTCTCTCACTAATACCAACAGTTATTTAAACTGTTTGTTAAACACATTCTGTGCCAGACATTGTACCAAGTACTAATCTGTATTATACATGTAATCACCATGGTGTCTCTCTGGGTTCACTGTTTTCATTATTCCCATTTTACAGATGATGAAATTGAAATGTAAGTTAAGTGACTTTATCCAAAGTCACATAGTAAGTGTTGGAGTCAGAATTTGAATGCTGAAAGACTCCAGAATCATGAATGTAAGTGAGAAATATCTAAGAAAATGATCAGTCCAAGAATGTGATCTATATATTCTTATTAATCTACTCCATTATTTCCTCAGTTGTCTGTGACCTTTTATTGATTTATTTTGACTTAAAAATACCCTCCATATAGTACTATTTTACAGTAAGTTTATGGTCTACTAAAATACATCTTAATGAGGCATTGATGAGGTGATAATAGACCAATAATCACCTGCCTTCTCCTGCTTGATTTTTTTAAGAGTAAGAAATATTTGAATAACCCATTGTTCTGCTTAAGGTCCTTGAGTCAAAATTGCACTTTAATTCACTTAATTATTTCTATTTCCTGATCATTCCTTCTTTCTCTGAGATTCAGTTTAGAAAACTATATGCAGTACAGGTAGTAAGTTCAAAATCCGTAGAACTCAATTTCTAGAACCTGATTCCAAGAAAGTATACATGATCTTCATACCAGTTCTGCAGATAGGTCCAAAAACTATTCTCCTCCATTCCATTTATGCTTTAACTGCAAGAACAATCCAGAGATCCTCCTCCAAGGTGCACACTTTCCCCTGATTGCCACATCAGTCATTCCAAATCAGAGCTTAGATGATTCTATGAATGCAAGTAGAAAAGTTCACTTTCTTCATCTTTCCCCACAACTAAGTCTAAACGAAAATGTTACACATTCAATAGAGTTCCAGTATGAACCTATAAGGAGTTGGCAACTAAAGTAGAGAATGTGTAGCTCTTACGATGAGAGTTTTCTGTTCTGCTTAGTGGCTGTTGTACTGTTAGCACTTCACTGTCCAGGATGGAAAGAGTGAGGGGAGATGCTTTCCCCCTTGCAATAACTGAATGGGCAACTCTTAGTAGAATGCGTACGTTAGTCTGCCTCTCCCAGTGAGCTACAAAATTTCATCTTTATTCTGTTATGATGTTTGATCTGAGAAGTACAGAATGCAACCTTTTTTCAGGAAAACAGATTTTTCTATGGATCTATCTTCTGTTCCACATGAGTTTTCCTTAAGAAGATGCTCCTGATTAACAAGGAGAGGGAATTTGGCAGTGGCAACAGACTGCAGAGAAGGATAAATGACTTTCTATACACCCAAGTTACCAGAACATTCATAATCATTGAGTGTGACCAGGCTGTGTCCTCTCTGGTTAAAAGTATTTCCAAAGAGAAGATCATTTTTGCCATTTTACAACTTGTACTGGCCTCTGTGCTATTAGCCTGACTATTTCTTGAAGTTAGAGTAATTTAATGGTAGTTTTTATCTGAGGGGTTCATTTTCTACTTACAGCAGCCCAGCTGGACCAGGAAGAGGAAGCTCTAGCCCTGTAACCAAGAATCAACTGTCTCCCCTCCCCAGAGAAGAACCATTTATTTTGAGCTCTCCCATTGCTGCACACCATGATTATATTCAGTGAAGCTTCTAATATCAGCAGGTTGGGAAGTTAAAGAGGAGATGACCCCTTACAACACACTGGGCCTTTCCTCCAGACCATTGACAATTACTATTCTAATAGTCACTATCCTCCATCAGTAGGAGGCTCCTACTATCACATCACACCATCATACTTTGATGTTGAAATATATGCATCACAAGCCACAGAACACATTCTGATCTTTCAATACCACCTACTCCCCAACACTGAGGCTAAACTTCCACACTCCCTTTTCCCAAACCCTTCTACCATTCCTCTGGAATACATGACCCTGAAAGGTAAAATACTCTCACCCTTAGCATGTTTCATATGAACTTCATTTTCTGTAGCTTATTGAAGAAGAGGGTGGCTTTATCCCTTAATAGGAATGGGAGGTAGAATTATTATCTCCCTTTCTCCTCAGGGGTAATTCCAGACCATTCTATTTTTCTTTTAGGACAGAATCCTTCTATACCATTCTACTGTTCCTTTACCAATGTTAAGACATAATCTCTCATGCATTAAATATTTTATTTTTATTTTTTAAAAGATATCTATCCATCTATTTATTTGAGAGATAGGGAGCATGAGAGAGAACATGGGAGGGGGAGGGGCAGAGGGAGAAGGAGAAGCAGACTCTGCTGAGCAGAGAGCCAGACAGGGGGTTGATCCTAAGACCCTGGGGTCATGACCTAAGCTGAAAGCAGGTATTTAACGAACTGAACCATTCAGGTGCCCCTTAGTACATATTTTATGTGCTTGTTCACTTTCCACCTCAACTTTGACCCTATTCCAGAAATCATCCAAAACAATATCTATGATTTCTACAGTTAATTGATCTCTTACTTCCTTGAGTTATCTCATTTCAAATGAGCTTCCCTCTCATTGCACTTAAACCACCCATTTCCACAATTCTTTTCATGTCTGTATGATCTCCAATAGATAATCCACTCAGAAGTCACAAAAGCATAGATTGCTTTCTTCTGCTAGAGCTCTTTACTTCTTTCCAGTTCCCATACCCAGGCATATGTCCACCACAGTACATAATTGATGTCACTGATACAGTAGTCTTTGTCACATCCAAATTTGATCTATCACACCTCCCTGTCTTCAAGTCTATCCTTATCCAGTATATGTTCCGTGCCACATTCTAACAATAATGCTCTTGCAAAAACTCGCTTGCACCTCCCTTTCTCATCCAATCTGTCTGGCAAAACTATGCTCCTGGGTAGATCTTAGTATCTGTATTTTCCATGCTTGCATCCAAACAGATGAGTATTGTGCAGAAAAATCACAAAGCCAGGCAGATTAGTGAGATTATAAATTTATGATCCCAGATTTCAGCTGAGATTTCATAAGTGCTTAACATTCTAACTTGGCTGTGCTACTAAGAAAATTCTTATATTTGCTTTAAAATATCATTCATATATTCCACTCTCTTCATAACACTTAACCCTCCCCTATACTCAATTTCACTAATCTTTGAAAACCTTTGAAAAGCAGAAATCATTTCCATGAAATGGAAACCCCACCTTCCTGCTACCAAATGTATCAAGTTTTCTACATAAAAGCCCATTCTCTTCTTCTCTCCTGCTTAAAAAAGAAGAAGAAGAAGAAGAAGAAGAAGAAAAAGAAGAAGAAGAAGAAGAAGCAGAAGAAGAAGAATCCTTTACCAATATTCAGCTTCCTAGGTCTCTAGTTCCTGTCTCACCTTCCCATGGTCCCCTCTATGTCAGTTATAGTTCTGGGTAGCCTGGGTGGCTCAGCGGTTCAGCACTGCCTTCAGCCCAGGGCCTGATCCTGGAGACCTGGGATCAAGTCCCATGTCAGGGTCCCTGCATGGAGCCTTCTTCTCCCTCTGCCTGTGTCTCTGCCTCTGTGTGTGTGTGTGTGTGTGTGTGTGTGTGTGTGTGATGAATAAGTAAATAAAATATTTAAAAAACAATATATATATATATAGTTTTTAAAAACTATATATATATATATATATATATCAGTTATAGTTCTTCCTCTTATGTTTAAATTAGTCTTCCTTAGTGAATTCTTTTAATTAGCATCCAAACATGTTCTTGAATCCACCACCTTGATCCCCATCTCCATCCAACCAATGCTCCCTATTTTTAAAGACTTTTCACAGTTAATTTCCAGAATCATCTATCTAGGCATCCTTAGCTTCTCTGTTTCACTTATAATTAGCATCCAATATAACAGCAAATTACATCAACAGTAGCTTCAAAAATTTCCAGAATGTGACCTTTCTCACCATATAAACCAAAACTACCTGGTACAAGCTGCTGTCATCCATTACCTGAGAGCAACAATTGTTCCTCCTGCTGCTTCTACTCTGCCTCCCTGCAGCAGCCTCTGCTGAGAACCCTCTGATGGTTTCTCATCTCAGAGAAAAGGCCTAAGTCTTGAAAAAAGATTTTCAAAGCCTGACAGGACCTGTTCCTTCCTACTTCCCTCACCACTCTGATCTCACCTCTATCCCTTTTCACTTTATCCAGCCAAACTGGCTTCACTGTTATTTCTCAATAATAGTGCAGCTGCCTCAGGTCTTTTGTATGTGCTGCTTCTGCCCGGAGTGTGCTCCCATAGATATTCTCATGATGTACACACTCTCTCTTATTTCCTATAGGTCTGTGATCCAACATTACCTTATAAAAGAGGACTTCCCTAAATAAAACAGCAACCACCCCTACTCAGTAGTTCCTATTTCCTTTAATGCTTTATTTTTTTCCACCAGACATATTGCATATTTATTTATATGCTTATTGTCTGTTTCTCCTCTATAGCAGAAGTTCCTTAAGGCATGTTTGTTTGATTTTGATTTTCAATTTACTACATTACCCCCAGCATGTAGAACAGTATCTGGCATGTAGTAGGTCTCAATAACTACCTCCTAAAAAAATGTCTCCATCTTGTTATATCGCTTTATTCTCATATTCATTCCAAACCGGTTTGCCTCCCTCCCTTCTAAATTTGCTCTTCTTAAGGTCTTCAATGACCTTTTTTTGCCAAATCCTCATCTAATTTTTGTTGCACAGAGCAGGTTTTAACAGAATAGGTAACCACCTCCCTCTCAATTCACTCTTCATGGCTTTTGTGATATCCTCCTGCATTCCTGGTTCATAGTCTCATTAATTTTTCCTTTTTATAGCCATTAAATTGTGGAGCTCTTCAGGGGCCTCTCTTCTTAAGCTTCACCTTCTCTCCAGGTCATCTAACTTTCTCCCATGACTTTAAAAATGTCACCTATTAGGGCACCTGGGTAGCTCAGTGGTTGAACTTCTGCCTTTGACTCAGGTGGTGATCCCAGGGTCCTGTGATTGAGTCCAGTATCAGGCTCCCCACAGGGAGACTGCTTCTCCCTCTGCCTGTGTCTCTGCCTCTCTCTCTGTGTCTTTCATGAATAAATAAATAAAATCTTTTAAAAAATAAATTTCACCTTTTGCTAATGGTCCCAAACTTATTCTCTTGCCAAGAATTTTCTTCTGATATTCAGGCCTGTGTTTCCACTAAAAGTCTCAACATGATATATGAAAAACTACATGTCAGACTTACTTATCCTTGAGTATTATTCTGAAAATGATACCATTGCTTAACTCACAAAAATGGGAAGCCCTTCCCTTTTCCCCATTTCCTATATCTAATTCATGACCAAGTCCTATTCATTCAGCTGTCATACCATATCTTGTGTCTTTTGCCTTCTCCTCATCTCCTTTGTTGTACCTACAACATCATCATTTCTACCTAGAACATCACAACAATCATTTACATAGTCTTTCTACCTCTACTTGTCTCCTTTCAATCTTTTCTCTACACAGTATCTAAAGGTCCATATGATCATGTCACTTCCTTGCTTAAAGCACTTGAAGCAACCCTCATCACAATCAGGTTATAGTGTCCATCATGATCTGGCCCATAACTATTCTTTTGCGTGATAACTCATATTTTTCCCTCAGTAATCCTATGCCTACACGTATCTGTAGTTATAAATGGCTTTTATTCAGGCATCTATTATTTGCATTGTGGTAGTTATGTAAACTTTGTTTTCATGCCACTTTTTAATTTTCATGCAAAATGAGCACCAGTGTCACTAAATTTTAGATAAGGATGCTGAATTCCTAGAAATTAATCATGTCACTGAAATCATATTTATTGAATGAGTGAATGAATTTGTCCAAGATCACATATATTTAGACATTGTAGAGCTTTTCTACCATACAAGGTCCTTGGGATTATACACATGCGATATTTTTTTTGAAAAGCATAAAGTATTAAAATGTAAATTTAAAAAATCATAGTACATTTTGGAAGTTTCTGTTACCCTGTATTATAAAGATACATATGCCGGGGGGGAATAAATAACTAAAAGACTGAGTTTCCACCATTAAGTGGCTTATCTTCTCACTAGGCAGGCAAGGTTTATGTATACTAGAACTCACTGTAAACAATATAATATCACACTTATAAATGCTGGGGAAAATAATTGGGGAAAGTCCTCCCTCTTTTGTATTCTGTTGAGGAAGAGTACAAATAAAGAAAGGGAGACTTATCCAATCAATCTGATCAAGTCAACCAATAGGCCATCATTATAAATTATAGCCAGATTTCCAGTATCCTATGCAAAAGCCCCTAGTACTGGACTTAGCTCACAAAAGCATATGAAATCTGAACCTACAAAAGTGTCTAATAAGAGAGGTCTTCTCTGACACTATGTCCACATTACCCTGCAACACCTCATCGCTTTTATCTCACTAGTCTTTAATATGATTTTTTCTTTCTTCTCACTACCCAACATTCATGTATTTATTTGTTGTTGTTTCCTTGTTTTTGTTTTCTGTCTTGCTCAACTAGAATGTAATTTTGAAAAGAATATGGACTTTGCTTTGTTTGTTGTCATGTCCCTGGTCAATAAGGGGCTATATAAATAATATGTTAAAAACATGAAAAATGAAGCACTAGGTTGAATAGAATCCATTCTTTAACTGAGGGACTCTGATTAGGTTGATTACTTAAAAGCTCTCTCATATTATCCTTTCTTGACTATAAAGTACCACCTAAGTTTCCTCTCTCAATTTTGAGGACCTACTTCCCTGCCCTTTTCCAAATCTTATAATGGGAGAAACTGCCACCTCACCTACCTAGTGTGCCTGGGGAATATGACCAAAGGGATGGGCCATGCCCTCTTCTAAGAGTTGCCATAAGCAACTGTCTGGTATCTCAGTGGGCCTCACTTTGGGCATGGCTGACTCTAATGAAGAGGATCACTAGCTTATTTCCAAATGTACTGCTTATGAGAAGTGATCCAAATAACCACTCCACAACCCAAGAGGCCCCAAACTGGCTCCATTCAGCTGTGACAATGTGCCCAAAAGCTACTACAGGTTTCACTAAAGTACAGAGGAAATGTCAGACTTCCTTTGCATTATCAGACACACGTCTTACATGACTTCTTTATTGGGTTTTATATCTTGAGGGGGGGTCTTAATAGGATAAAAGGGAGGCTTGCTAGGTGCAAATGAGTGCCGTTCAACTATTTAAAGGCACATTTAATTAAACTGGATTCATAGCCTGCATGGGGCAAGTTAAATGAAAACTAAATAGATGGAGTATGATTACATATTATTAAGAAGAGAGACAGCTCTGGAGACCAAATTCTTTTAACACAACATTAAGCTGAGCTCATTTCATATGCACAGTTTAGCACCGGCCTATAAGGAGAACGTGTTTTGAGAAAATCAGCAGAATGGTTATGAGCTCTAAACAGCTTTTAATAAAATGCAATGTTTCAGGGAAGGAGCAGCTTCTAAACTTCACTTAAATATGCTAATTAAAGAAAATTAAGTTTCCCACTGATTCCAGGTTCTCTTTGTTTTCCATTTTTTACGTACATCTCATCCAGGCTACTTTCTACCTTATTTTATAAACTCCCAGAAATGTTCTAAAATCCTTATTAAAAAGATGTCAAGACTTGTTGAGAGTTGGGGAAGAAAACCAAACATGAGTCTTGCAAATTGATGACTTTAATTGACTATCTGGGTCTGATTGACCATAGACTAAAGCTTTTAGCTGGTATCTAGACCATTTTTGACCAAGAAGGCCCCTCAAGCTGGGCAGTAATAATAAAAATAGTTGTATCTGTTGAGTCTCCTGGGTAAGGCAGGTGCATTCCAGATATCACCTAATTGGATGCCCACCATCACCCTAGAAGATAGGTATCCACAGAGATGGGAAGGACAAGGGAAATAGTTTGTGGTGTTGCTGGTATTCAAATTCAGGTCGGCTAACTTCAAAACCTCCACTTCTTCACTGATAATACCTACCTCGAGTCCATCTAGGGAATTACAACCCTGGAAGAGGGAGTGATATTTGAAAAGCACATAAAATTGTCAACATAGTTGACATAAAATAGTCAACACAATTTTATATTACAAAATAGTGGAAAAAATCTTTCAACGACTTTCAAATCTTGCAACGATTTCAAACCCCTTTAAAGAACATTGTACAAAATCGTCTTTGTTTCTGGTCCATAGGTTAAAAAAAAAAAGATGTTGAGAAACATTGATCTGATTTATTCATCCCTGAGTTATGTTTTGAGCTTGTGTCACCACTCCTATCTCTTCTGAGTGCAACATCTTAGTGCAACTTCGTAGAATTGGCTTTCCCCTACTTTCCATCCCTGTGGCCTGTATTTGTCTCCCTAGGTCATTCTTTCTTGAAGTGTGATTACCTGATCAGTAGCATCAGCATCATCTGGAACTTGTTAAAAATGCAGATTCTCCAGCCCCATTCCACATTTACTGAATCAGAAACTGAGGATAGGACAGAGAAATGTGTGTTTTAAAAAGTCCTTCAGGTGACTCAGATACCTGCTCAAGTTTGAGGACCATATGTCTAGATCAATGTTTTTTAAATTCTTGAAGTAGCAGAAACATTTTCCTTAAATAGAATATTGCCTAAAAGTCCAATATAAATAAAGGTAAGTGTAAGTCATTTTGCTTGAAATGGAGATAAGGAGCCTAGAAATCTACTTGTTCCTGAAAACATACGGCAGCACCTGAGAACATTTCTAGGGACACTCTAGGACTCCATGAGATACAATTTGGATAAAGATTGGTGACATGCTATGCTAATGAGCACCTGCCCCAATTCATATCATATTAAATACTTTTCTACTAATATTTACACTCAAATTTTCTATAGTCCCTGAAGTTTTGTTTTAGGGTGAGATTTTCACAAATCTCTACATAAAATGAGTCTTTTGAATATTAACAGAGTCAGAACAGGAAGTTGGGATTAGGGAGTGCAAGGTAATGGAGGTCCCAGTTCCTGCTGGAAGAATTCACACGTGGATATAAGGAAGGAAAAGCAGCAGCTCTTAAAAAAAAAAAAAAAAAACTCCAGACGCAAAACTTTTGGGCCTGGAAATGGTATAGGAAGCTACAAATATTCCCCTTAAACAAATATGGATTGCTCTACATGTTACAAATTCAGTAAAGCTACTTTAGACAAATTTATGAAAAATTAGAATGTGTCATGGATCCTAGCTTGCCTTGCTGCATGCTCACCTAGCCTTGCCTGAGGGGAATTATCTTTTCTACAGAAAACTGTCTAAATCACCCGTGCACACTGCAGCCTCATACACTTGGTGTTCTGTCTTCCCAAGGCTATTTATAGAGGACAAGACAGTGTTCAAAAGAAGGAACCAACTGTTTGGGAAAGATTTGGGGTCAAGGAAATTTTTACAGCCCTTCTAGGAACACTATTAATTGCTTCTGTGTCTTGGCAATGGTTAGTTATTATCCATGAAATACTCTGTGACCTTCAACTCAGCCCATTTCCAAAAATTTCTATTATTATTATTATGTAACTTCAGATATCACTAATAAGTTTAACTACCTCCCTGTAAAATTATTCCCGTCTCCCTGTCTTGTCTTCTCTGATACTCTTTTTAGTATGTTCCCACTGATTCTTGTGCATGGCTGTTAAAATGTTTATCGTATTTTGATACTAACAACATTTTAATAACAATAGATAATACATTTTATATTTATCATTTCAAGTATGTATCTCTCCAACTTCGAGGTGAAAGTAGAAACCATAGTTTTTATCTATGTATCTGAAGAGTCAGGCACAGCATCTGTCATATCATGGGGGCTTAAAAATACCTTTTCTGTGAAAAAAAAAATAAATCCCTTACTAGGCCTACTCTCCCAAGGTCAGTTATGGAGCTTACCATCTTGAGAACTTAATAACAGCCTCCATGAATTGAATGCCTAACATAAACTAGGCCCAGTGCCTGGTAGTTTCAGATGAGAAAATTGAGGCTCAGAGACATTATGAACCTTTCTGAGATCAAGTAGCTGGTGGAGCAAGGATTTAATCCTAGTCTTGTGTGATGGCAAAATCTGCTCTTATAATATTTATCTTTCCCTCTTCTTCATTCACCCATTCATTTAACCCATGCTTAAGGATAGCCTCCTTTGCTTCAAAAGGAGCAATGCATGGCAAGCTATGTAGACATATCAAGGGGCTATTCTCAAGGTCCCAGAATTCCCTAAGCTCACAGAATGGTGGAGAGAAAATCCCCCAAACTGCAAAAAGCAAACACAAACACAATATGATAAGGGCTCTTGTCTTAGATTAAGTATTACTTTTCTTTGACAGAATACAAACCTCTTAAAAAAAAAAAAAGAATACCTCTGAGTACATAAGCAGTGAGATCATAAAGAGATTGCCCTTGTTTAACTATATCTCCCTATGGAAACAAAGCTCATTCCTTTACAACATCCTCAGACTTGGAGGAAGATCAAATTAAGCAGGTTATCTTGGTACTGTTCATTATCTCAGGCTGCTCACCTATCCCTTGCTCTAATTGCTAGCTTTCTGGGCAAAAATATTTCTAAGCTGCACGCTCTGCACTTTCTCCTCCTTTTTAATATCATCAGATTTGAAATAGACATACGTTGCAGCAGAGTTGCTAGAAATATTACAGAAGCCCAGTAGGAGATATTTGCATATTTATGAAAATAGTTTACCTTCTGCTATGACAATAACAAATGTTCACAATCTCAGCAGTTTGTTCACTTTGTAGAAGGAAAGAACTAGGAGTGAATTAGCAATTTAAGAATAACTTCTAGGGGATGGTTACAATATGATTTTCTTTTCTTAAAGTTGTCATTCTATGAAGCTTTGTGGGACATAATTGCTCATGCAGACATAACCTTCTTCTGACCATGAGAAGCATTTAAACTTTTGGAATCCTCAAAATTTGCTAAGGATTTAGGTCAGACTTTGCCTAACTTTATCTAGCCCATCTATACTCATAGTTCATATTCAACAAATATACTTTTGCAATTTTTTGGATAATCACTTAGGAACAACCTGTCAGTCTCATGAGTAGTATTTAGCTTTCTAAAAATCTTACTGAAGACATTAAACAAAGAAGGATGTAAATCTGATTCACCAAATGGCTTTTTCTAGGAAGAGAATGAAGACACCCAAAGAAATATTTTAAAATCGGAAGATGATACTTATAGTGCTTTTAATGATGCTAAGTCTCTGTTAGCCAATATTTGTGTCATTCTATCTTCAGATATACCACCAGTTTATTGTAATTTCGAGATAGTCTAAAATCAATGAGCCCCATGTGGAACAGGCTGAATGATATAATAGAAAGAGCAAAGTTAGAAGTTAGACGGACTTGGACACAAATCCCTACTCTCTTACTTCCTCATAGTGGTCTTCTGGAAAAAGTCTTAACCTTTTTGAGCTCCAGTTTCATTAGCTGTAAAGTCAGGATGGCCTCACACATTTTGTATGGTTCTATAAGTTTGAAATTACAGAGAAATTGGGGATAGTTCTGGGCACAAAATGCTCAGAGGTGTTCAATATTAGTAGGTGTTCAATAACCTTACCTCTTATTCAGTAACCATATTCTTGGAGTATGTATTCCACTTTTTATAATATTTGTGTTATAGTTATTGTATAGTTTCGATGCTGCTACTCATTGTATTTGTTTCCTGTGGCCACTGTGACAAATTTTCACAAACTTGGTGGCTTTCGACAGTAAGAATTTATTGTCCCATAGTTCTAGAGAACAGAGTCTAAAATCAAGATGTTGGCAGCACTTGATGTTCTTTGAAGGCTCTAAAAGATAATCTTTCCTTGCCTTTTCCAGTTTCCATTGACTCCTATGTTCCTTGGCTAGTGTCTGCATAGTTCCAGTCTCTGTCTTCATGTGGCCTTCTTCTTTGTTTCGTCCTGCTATAAGGCATTATAAAGACATTTGCCATCAGATTTAACGTACACCTAGATAATCCAAATGAGATCATCTTGAGACCCTTAACCTACTTACATATACCAAGACCCTTTGTCTTGATAAAGTCATATTTGCAGGTTCTGGAGATTAAGGCATGGATATATCTTTGTGGGGACCACCCTTCAGCCCACTACTAGTATATATTTGAAACTATAGTAAACTAATGATAAGTTAAAAACTTTAAGTAAAATAGGACATGAATAGATACATAAAAGTTAATGGATTCACTGAGATAATAATGAAAAGTTAGGCAGGAAAATAGGAGAGAATGAATTTATGTAAGATTGTCCTAGTTCATAATAAGCTTGAGTGAAAAGACTTACTGGACATTGATTGTAACAACTATGTAAAATATTCCATGTCCTAAGTACAGATATGATTGTTTTAATATTAACATACAAGTCTGACTAGCTCTGAGCTTTTACCCTGCTTATCTGCAATGAGCACAATCTTCCTAGAACAACTCTGGCTCAAATATTTCTTTAAATCCCCAAGTAGGAGTGAGAACATGACAGTGAGTTAACTAACACAGTGAGTCAGTCTTAGACATTTTAAAGACTTGCTAGTTAAGCACGAAATCAGAACCCCCTTGAGACTAATTTTAATAGAGATATTCCAAGGCAACTAGCACAGATTTTTAAAAAATTAGCCTCCACTTTAGTTCCTTGGGAAACCCACTACTGCATCTAATATTTGTGAGTGTTATAGTACTGAAGAATGCCAACTGTTTTGCCCTGCATCTTAGGTCTAGGGCTTCTCAACCTTGCCCCTTTGTAGTGAAAGGAAGAAAGCATTGCTGTATTTGAATAATGCAGAAGAATATTGCATCACCTGTGTTATCCATAGCTGGGTCCTCAGTTATATAACCAAAGCTCCCAGTGGTTGCAACTCTTTGGTGCTTACCAGAACAGATGTTGATAATAAGGTTCTGGTATCAACTAACACTTTTTTCCAGACTCACTAATGGCCTCCAACAATTTCAGTCTTGGTGAGGAATCTCATGCAGATGTCCAGCCTCCCTGCTCTCAGTTTTCCTTTTCTGCAATCTCTTCCCGACACAATTCCTGACTATTTTTCAGGTGATCTGTTATATATCTGGATTTAGAACTCTGGAGGTCAGAATTCCATTCCCTTTTGTCCAAATCTGTTTCAACTCTTATGCAAACAAGGGATCCAAGTAGACATAGAAAAGTCACATATTTTATACCTTTACTTGGTGTCATTCCCTACTCACATACTCAACACCTTTTGTAAATTCCTTGGAAAAATATTCTGTCTAGGGATGCCTGGGTGGCTCAGCAGTTGGGTGCATCTGCCTTCAGCTCAGGACGTGATCCTGGAGTACTGGGATCGAGTCCCACACCAGGCTCCATGCATAGAGCCTGCTTCTCCCTCTGCCTATGTCTATGCCTCTCTCTTTCTGTGTCTCTCACGAATAAAAAAATAAAATCTTAAAAAAATATTATGTCTAAGTAAACTGTACTTAAAGACAAAGAGGAGTGCAATCTTTACATGATAGGGACAGAAAGAAGTACAATGATCAATGAGTGATGACCTACTGGGAGGTGTTCCCATGGGGAGTGAGTCAAAGACTAGGCATACTGAATTTACTTCTCCCCTGAATCTTCTGGAGTTCATTTCTGTTGCAACACTGAAGAGACTTGGGACACCAAAGGATGATAAGCTGGGTCTTCATGGTTGATCTTGGTATGGGAGAAAAAGTATGAACCTTGGAATCAGAGCAACTTACATTAGAATCCTAATCTACCATTTACTAGCTTTGCTTTTTTAAACATCTTTCTTAGATTTTTTTTTTTAATTTGGATCATCATTAAGTTGAAAGAAATACCACTTAACTGAAAGCATGGCAGGAAAGATTAAATGAGAATTGAGAGCTTAAGCTTTCTCATAATAAGAATTAATTACCTTAAAACTTAGTTTAAACTTTAATAATTTATAGATTAATTGTCCGTGGCATCTTTAACTCAGAGCATCTTTGTTACTAGACCTACTTCTTTGGCTTGTTATCTTTTCATCTTGTGATTCTCTGGCCTGCCATAAACTTTGCTCCTTGCTAAGTTACTTGATGGGTGCTGAAGATTTAGATTAAAATACTGTCATTTTCAGAAATCTCTCTTTAAATAAATACACAAAATCCATATTCTTATCTTTCATTTGCCTTTAAAAATAAACCCATATAGATAGAACTTTTTGACACACTTAAATGCTAGTTTGAGATCACTCAACTCATTTGCATGGATGACCTCTACTTGAACTCATTTCTCTGGAAATAAAAGTTTAGTGCAATACTAATTCAACTTAGAAAGTAATTGGAAGTCTTCAGTAAATGAGGAAAATTCTAATTTTATAGGGACTGGGGACTTAATTCAAATGAAAAAAAGTTCATTGATGACATGAGTTAATTGTGCAGTTAACATGAAATAACCTTACCTAGCATTTTGAAGACTCTAAAAGCATCAGTTTGCAGGTATCAATGATTAAAAGATCTATAACTGAAAATAGCAGTTCTTGAATTTTCTTCATGTTGTATATAGTAAAGGAGATAGTCAATGGTCACTAGAGAGTCTCAGACTTTCCATAATATCATATAGTAGACCCCTATTGTAACTCCCAAATCTAGGTATAAAAGTTCGGTTTCTTCAGATTATACTTCATCTTTTGCAGGATCTTCATCTTCTACCTCTAAATGTTGTCAATCTCAGAGATCAGTCCTAGACTCCATCCATTTATTTTTTTATTAAAGATTTTATTTATTTATTCATGAAAGGCACACACAGAAAGGCACAGACACAGGCAGAGGGAGAAGCAGGCTCCATGCAGGGAGCCCAGCGTGGGACTCGATCCCAGTTCTCTAGGCTCACACTCTGGGCTGAAGGCGGCGCTAAACCACTGACCCACCCGGGCTGCCCAACTTCATCCATTTCTCTGGCTGTTAATGCCATTCTTATGCTACTGATGTTCAAATACTCCATCTCTCTAAGGTTGAGTCATGTATCAACCTGCCCACTTAACATTACCTCGAATGCCTCAAATTCATATTAAAAGTAACATGTTCAAAATTAAATCCTCTCTCAGGTTGGGTTCCCTAGAAACAGAGCCTCAGACAGGGATTCTCAAGAGGTTTATTGTGTTCATATTGATTTAGTGATATTCAAGTGACTATTATTTAGTGAGTGCCCTTAGGGAAAGGGGAAGAAAATCAGGAGAGAATTGGGGAAAGAGCTCAGTGAGACTAGCTCTAGCATGTTCCCCCTGGGAAGCTCTGGAGTGCAAGTTGTACACTAAGTTATTTTCATCTTGTTTTTAATACAACTCTGATCACCTTTAATACAAATTTTTTAATAGCTTCTTATTGCCTATAATTAATTTCAAACTCAAGACCAAGATCTAAAACACACTTCAGAATTAGGCTTCTGCCTCCGATGCCAACCTTATCAGACACCTCTTCTCTCTGATGTTTCTGATGCTGACCTTTGGTCTATGCCTAGTTTGTTAAAAGTTTCTGTCTTGACCTTCATTCTTATTATTTCTTCAAGTGAGAATGATCATCCAGATCTCTTTGGTTGGTTCCTTCTCATCATTCAGGTCTCAGATTCAGGGACACTGGTCTAAGAGAGGCCTCTCCTGACCTGCTTAGCTCATTGACAGCACTGATTACAATCTGTTCTCTAAAATCCTGACTATTGAATGAGCTGGATTTGGGTATATGAAAGCAGAAAACAACTTTCTATTAACCTCAATCCCTTGACTCATTATCCTCTACAGTGGATAATCCCATATCTTCTTCTATTCCTCTCAGATATTAAAATTCCAATCCAGTAAAACATCTAGACTTTAGTTTCTTTGACTTTAACTACTTGAAGATTTTTAGCTCTTCCAGCTTGGGCTTGCCTCAGGCTAGAAAGACTGCATTGGACAAAGAGGGCAAGATGAACTTCTTCACTATTCCTTTAGCTTGCACTCCCTTCGTCTTTCCACCCGACTGTGTAGGCTCCCTGAGCCTTTGAAACTGGGACAAAGGTAGATCTAGGTGATATATAAAAGCACTTAATTTACTTGAGTCATTGTTAACTTGGCATCAGGCCTTTGTGTGTTGTAGGCCTGACTGCTAATTCTTTCTCAAGTTGGGAACTCCAAATCTTCAGTTTTCTGACACAGTTAAAACCTTGGATACTAGCTAATTATACATCCTTCAACTCCTGGGTTCTTTCAGCCTGCTCCTCTAAACAATCATGCTGGGGTCACCTCACTCCTTTGAGCAATCCCCTTTTGAGATAACATGAGATACAGATCCCTTTGGCAGAGAATGTACCTGGGGCAGGGACAATAATTCAGCTTTGTGCTGCCAAAGCAAGGGGATACAGGACATTCTCAGTCCATTCAGAATGATATAACAAAAATATCATAAATTGGGTGGCTTACAAACATCAAACTTTTATTTTTCACAGATTCGGAAGATGGAAAGTCCAAGATCACGGTGCTGGCCAATTTGGTGTCTGATTAGGGCCCTTTTTCTCATTGATGGCCACCTACTCAGTGAATTCTCACAAGATGGAAGGGGCAAGGGAGCTCTCTGGGAACTCTTTTACAAGGGCATTAATCCCATTCATGAGGGCTCCACCCTTATTACCTAGTCACCTGCCAAGTGTTCCACCTCCAAATACCATGACATTGTGGATTAGGTTTTAATATATGAAATTTGAGGGAATGGGCACATTTAGACCATAGCAAATACTCTCCCATGAAACCTGCTACCAAAGGTTATTCAAGGTCCACTGGAGGCTTTCAACCACGAGTAGTAAGATGTCAGACTCTATGTCTCCCAGACTTCTGCTTTCTGAGGATTAAATTTTCTAAGGATGAAATAATGTGCTCTCTTATACCCTGAGCTGCTTGCTGACATTACATTGTGCATCACTCTTTATTTCCAGGCCTCTTGTATTTTCTGCTCTTTACAGCCAGGAAGTGAGTATTGGCAATAGATGGCAGAACCAATCTTATCCAATCCTTTTGTACAGGAAACCTCAAAGATCTAACATTTCTATTTAGAATTTGGAGTATATTATACCTGTTGTTCTCAGCTTTAGACCCTCACTTAAAACTCTAAGATGGTAAGAGCCCCATTTAATACCCTTTTATCTCCCCCCCCCCTTTTACTGTAAGTCCTACTAGAATATATATACAATGAGATCTGGGATTTGTTCGTCTGGTTCTTTGATGAATCCCCAGCTCTTCGCCAAGTTTCTGGCCCATAGTCTGTGCTTAGTAAGTATTTGCTGCAAACTAAACTTTGCTATGTATACACACTTCTTTTCCTTAGTTCCTTTATCCATAAAACTTGTTTAAAACCCAACTTTCAGAGTGAGAGTGACAAGAGAAAAAAAAATATACAGCACACATAGGAAAGAGTAGGGAACTGATATTTAGATTATAACCTTTATTTAGGACTTGAAGGGTCTCAGAAACTAGTCAGTATCAGGGATTTACAACCTCCCACTCTTACCCCATGAATCTTTTGTTTAAAATGTAGTATTTAACTGTTGAGTACTTTTTTTTTTACCCCAATTTTTGGTAAATTCTTCCCAAATCATTCATCTCCTCACCTGCTCTCCCTAGAGGAGCCGTTCAACATAAAATGGTCTATGTAAAAAAAATAAAAATAAAATAAAATGGTCTATGTAGTTCTACAAGGTAAGAGGCCCTTGCACTCACCAGGCAGGTATGAGTCTTACCAACATCGTTCTGCTTCAGCTACTCTTGCCTCCTCCTGGGAATTCAGAGAGCCACAATAATAGCTCTGTCTTTACATGAAGCAGAAAAATGAGAAATACCTGGAAAAGTTTCTCTGTTATTGGGTGGCCAGCACATCCTACTTATTATAAGACTTATCACTATATTTTTGATATGTTAACAGGCCATCCTGTCAGAATCTTCTGTGTAGTGAAAGTAGTAAACTTCTTCTCATCTCACTTTCCTTTGTCAACATTTATTGTTTCTTCAACTAATTAAACAAACTAGTGTGTATTTTCATGACCAGAGTGAACAATAAATTTTGGAAAAAAAACAAAACCAAAGGAACAGTGTGTGTCCAGAAGAACTGAGGATTCTACTGTGGAAGCTCAGTCACCTGGTAAGAAGACATCTAGCTTCTCTGAGGGGTTTCATATGTGTGTCAGCAATGATTTTGCCAGAGTCAGTATAGGTGAAAATGCTGGGATTGGATGCTTGGAAAAAGGTCGAAGGAAAATGTGTGTAGGCAATTTAATAAATTTAAAACACACACGCACAAGTATTTGAATAAGACGGGGGCAAAGCCCAGCTCTGAATTTTTTCTCCAAATTTCTCCAAAACTAGGGGAAAGAAAAAGAGAAATGAGGAGAGAATTATTCCAAAGAAGAATGAAGGGAAAGTTATTTCAAAAGACATCTGTGGAGATTGTCAGGTTTATTATTAAAGTAAGTGAATTTGGGGCCTTTTTTGGAGACTGGCAAGATCTGAAATAAGGGTAGGAAATCACAGCTCTTCTATAACAAATGAAGTACCCAGGCTGTAAAAATGAAGTTCTTGAGTTCTGGTAAATTATCCAGAAACAGAGGAGCACAGTAGTTCTGCATTAATACAGAGATAGTTTCTTCTGCACTGAAAATATGTGGTAACAACAATGTTTATGCTTTATGTATGGTACCTTATTTTGTTTTTGCAATTTAACTTGAAGCCACACCCTTCTAACATACTTAGGTGTTTCCCTGGAGCCTGACTGCCCAGATCTGTATCCTGGTACCACTCAATGTGTTTGCTGGCTGCCCATGTGGCAAATATGTGCAGACTTGAAAAAGGTGCACTTTAAAAAAAATCTTTACCTCCATCTGTCAAAAGTGTCACAATATACTGATTTTGTTAGAATAAAACACTGTACCGGTATCTTCTGGAAAAGTGTCCTATTCAATATACAAATCTACCATGACTATTTATTCATGAGAGACACAGAGAGAGAGAGAGAGAGAGAGGCAGAGACACAGGCAGAGGGAGAAGCAGGCTCCATGCAGGGAGCCTGACTTGGGACTCAATCCCAGGTCTCCAGGATCACGCCCTGGGCCAAAGGCGGCGCTAAGCCACTGAGCCACCCGGGCTGCCCTACCATGATTATAATGGGAATGGAAGACCCTTAGATGGGACATCTTTTGTGGCATACAACATATAAAAACCACCTTAGTTCTGCTCTCTCTTTTTTTAAATCTATGGGAGCTTGTGCAATTATTTAACCTTTTTCTGTTTCTGTAAAATGAAGCCAATAATAGGTTTCTGGGAATTAAATTAGTTAATGCATATAAAGTGCTTAGGTACTTGGCAAATAGGAAGCATTCAGAAAATATAAATTATAATCATTATTACTGATGAAGAAATATACTTTGATTAGACAGCTTCCCCAATGATATCCAAATGGTAAGAGGAAAAGCTAGGATATGAATTGGGTCTGGTTTCTCTCACCCAGTGTTCATTTTCTTGCTGATGATTCATGACAATTCTTGGGTCAGGGATGTGCTCTGTTGTCAAACATCCAATGCTTTTCTTGATCAACACTGACATTTAACTGAATGGAAGGTAGCTGTGTAATAATGTGTTACTGCAAGAAATAGTATAGATACACATTCTATTGTTTGCATTTAAATTTAAAAAGTATGAATTTTTCTCTCCAGAAAATCATGTGGTTCTGCTCAGTGTGCAGTTCCTTTCTATTGTCTAACTTCTTGTAAAGAATGTCCTGTGTTTACTACCTAATTTGGGACCTACTGTAATTATAGCCTTTAAAATATAATCTTTTAGAACTATGCCCTTTTGAAAGCATATGTATTCATTAAAAGCAAAGCTCTCATTATGGGAAGAAAGTTTGCAAATAACTATGAACCCTAGGATGGTATAGAAAATCGGTGCCCATGTTCCAGATCAGACCTCTCTCTTACTTCATGTTCCCTTTGAAACATAGGAGATAGCCCCTGTGGGACCTGAAACAGCTGCAGAGCATGAGAGGAAATTCCCCTGTCACTCCTCCTTCTCACTATGTTCCTGACAGCTCCCCTCTGATAAAAGCCCCCCACTTCATACCAACTTATTAAAAGTAAGCAGGCGTGGCTGTATCCTGTATCATATCCTGCCCCCCCATATGCATCTTCAGATCTTTCGGGGAAATTAACTTCTGACAGCTCAAAATGAACGAAATTCCATCTTGTGTGCCTATTCAGGGAGCTGCTTGCCCTCAAATTTAATTCTTTGTTTTCTCCTTGCTCTGCTCTGGCACAAAGGGTAAGGAGACAGTGATAGGGGAAGGTTAACTAATCCCCATAGGCTGTGTTTTCCAGAGTCCATGCTATATTCACAGGCACACACTTATGGTTGGGTTTGGGCAAGGAAGGCACTAATGGAAGAAGATTGGAGATTGGTGGGAAGAAGGGAGAAGCCACCGCTTCTCTGCCTATGGTAGGGTTTCCAATATCAACTGCTTCTCCTCTGTGTCTCCAGCAAACCTTGCAATGACCTACTTTTGTTCCACCTTATACTGGATGCCTCCTTCCCCAGGGCTTCAGTGATAACACTTCTCTCTTATTCCTTCAAACTTGGGATTCTAGGGGCCTCTTAGTTTTGCTCATCTCTGGATTGCTTCCCTTTGTACTGAATGGCTTTACACCATACTTCCTGTCCTCTGTATAATTTTGGAACCAATTCCCTGTGTTTGTTTTACGTACTTGGACTGATTTCTGTTTTCCTAGTTGGGTGCTGACTGATAGAGACTAATTTTACAAAAGGTGGTTGTGGTGAGGTAGAGTCAAGCACAAACTCACAAATATAGTATGTAGAAGAAAGAGGAATGTATATGTTTTGGGAAATGATTCAGATTAAAAATAAGATGTTGCTGGCTCCTAAATGCAGGAAGGAAAGAGGTTTGTACTCACCAAACTACTGGGCAACAATCATACTTAGACCATTACACATTAAAACCACAAGATTTTTTTTTCTTGTAAGCACACAGTACTGGGCTTTCCCTCTTAGAATTGCTTTGTACTCAGCAGGGAAGGAATGGACTCCTGCCACTAAGGCAGCAGACAAGAGACCATGTGATACTCAGGATGGCGGGTGAGGGTATAAAATTCAAAACAGCTATTTGAAAGTTATATTACTAACACATAATTCTTGTGTTTGTAATATATAGTTCAGTGTTTGTCCTATAAAGCATTAAGGATAGCTGGCTTTTTTTTTTTTCAGTCATTATATAACTATTAATGAATGCCTACTATGTTCCATGCTATTTTGGGTACTGGGAGAGAGCAGTAAGCAAATTAAAAAAAAAATACTCTGGGAACACCTTGGTGGCTCAGTTGGTTAAGCATCTGACTCTTTGTTTGTTTGTTTTTTAATTTTTATTTATTTATGATAGTCACAGAGAGAGAGAGAGAGGCAGAGACATAGGCAGAGGGAGAAGCAGGTCCATGCACTGGGAGCCTGATGTGGGATTCGATCCCGGGTCTCCAGGATCGCGCCCTGGGCCAAAGGCAGGCGCCAAACCGCTGCGCCACCCAGGGATCCCCAAGCATCTGACTCTTGATTTCAGCTCAGGTCATGATCTCAGGGTGGTGAGATAGAGTCCCACATCAGCATGGAGCCCACTTAAGATTCTTTCTCCCTCTCCCTCTGCCCCTTCCCACCCCCAGCTCATGCAAGTGCATGCACTGTCTTGCTCTCTCTTTATCTATCTATCTATCATCTATCAATTTTATATATATACAACATGTATACTCTGTCTTTATGGAATTTATAATATAGGGGTGAGGGACAGAGGAGATAGACCATAAACAAAATATATAAGTAATATTTGTGTTAAAATGGTAATATATTTTACAGAGTAAAATAATGCAGGGAAATAAATAATAGAGAGCTGAAAAAGTTTTAAAAGATTTTTTTGTTTATTCATGAGAGATACACAGAGAGAGGCAGAGACATAGGCAAAGGGAGAAGCAGGCTCCCTGCAGGGATCCTGATGTGGGACTCTACTCAGGACCCCAGAATCACAACATGAGCCGAAGGCAGACTAAAGGCAAAAATGCTCAACCTCTGAGCCACCCAGGTGCCACAGAGGGTTGAAATTTTAAATAAGAAGGTCATGAAGGGCCTCATTTAGAATAGTATTTAAGTAGAGACCTGAAGAGGTGAAAGAAAGAGTCATGGGTCTTGTAAGTAAAGAATATGCAGGCAGAGAGGAAAAAATGGGGTAGGAGTAATAGAGTGGACTCAAGGAGGAATACACAATTTCTGGTCAGTGCCTCTGGAAGGACAGCATTCTTATTAATTGAAACAGAGCAAAGATGGGTTGAAGGAAGTTGAGTTGGGTTTGGGAGATTAGGAGCTTAATATTTAGACATATTAAATATGATAAGCCTATTGCACATTTAAGAAGAGATGCCACATAGGCAGTTGCTTCTTTGAACCTAGAATTCAGGGAGAGATTTCAGACTTGTCAGCATATCAAGAGTACTTAAATTAAATTTCAAGCCCCAAGGAAATGAAAGTGAACATAGAAAAATAAAAGGCTGAAGATCAAGTCCTTATCACTCCAAAATTAAGAGGTCAGGAAAACGAGGAGGAACTCAAAAAGAAGCTGTATTAGGGTTCTCCAGAAAAACAAAATCCATAGGACTTATATAAAGGTATAAAGATATGTTGAAAGAGATTTATTATAAGGGGCTGGCTCATGAAATTATGGAAGCTAAGAAGTCTCATGGTCTGCTGTCTGCAAGCTGAAGGCCCAGGAAAACCAATGATACAGTTCTGGTCCAAACACAAAGGCCTGAGAATCAGAGGAGCCAATGGCATAACTCCCAGTTCTAGTCTGAAGACCTGATGTCTGAGAGGAGAAGAAGATGAATGTCCCAACTCAAGCAAAAAATAAGCTAGCCTTTCCTAGGCCTTTTTATTCCATTCAGGCCCTCAACAGATTGGATGATACTTACCCACATTAGTGACAGCTATCTTCTTTACTCAATCTATCAACTGAAATGCCAATCTGTTCCCAAAGCACCCTCACAGACACACACAAAAATAATATTTTTTATCATTTATCTATGCATCTTTTAGCCTTTTCAAGTTGACACTAAAATAAACTATAACAAAAGCATTAGAAGCAGTAGCAGATGAGGCACAAGTCAAAGCTTTTGAGGAGGATATCCTGAAAGTCAAATTAAGAAAGTGTTTGAAGACAATGTAAAATGCTGCTAATAGAATAAGGCATGGAATGAGGCCTTCCCATCTGATCTAGTCATCTGGAGGTCACTAGTGATGCTGAAAGGAGCAGTATCAGTGGAGTATTGGAGATAAAACACAGAGTAGGCTCAAGGGAGAATGAAATTACATGGCAATGAATGACAGAATAGAAAATAAGAGGAGAGGTATAATAGACATGCCAGGAGAGTTTCAGCAAAGAGAAAGACAGAAATAAATGGTAGCTAGAGATGAAGTTGAGTTAGGAGGAATTTTTTTGTAGGTAGGAAAATAAACAGTTAAGTTATTATGTTGATATGAAAGATCTAACAGAGAAGAGAAAATCATAGTTCTGGGGGAAAAGGGGGATAATTGCTGCTGCATGACCTTTGAGCAGACTGGAGGACTTGGTACCAAGGCCCCAAGTTAGCTAAGAGCATGCAAAGTGCATCCATAGTACTAGGAGAGAAGGCAGAGTGTATGGGCAAAGATGCAAGTAGCTAAGTAGATGTGGAAGGAGTTTGTGAAGTTCTCATCTGGTTGCTCTTGGGTTTTCAGCAAAATATGAAGCTGAGAAGGAGGAATAAAATCATCAACTAGGAAAGGAAGATAGGGAGGAGGTATTGGAGGTTTCAAGTATGAAATAGTCCACTAGTAAAGTAGAAAAGAAATTGATATGGAAATATAATTTCCAGTTCGTCTTAAAAGCTCACCTGAAATTACTGGCCATGAACTTAAATTGAGGGCCTTCACCATGGTTTTATGCTTTTTTAATTCAGGTATAGTTGCACAGTTGCAGGCATAGAATAGACAGATTTAACCAGAGATGTGTTTTAGCCTATGAGGAAGCTAGAGAGCAAGAAAGAATTCATTAATATATGCAAGGGAGGGATTATTGGTCACAGAATTAAGACTGGATAAGAAGGGGAGTGAATCCAAGGCGGGTCAGAAAAAGTGAAACATATCATGGATGAATTTTAGGTGCTGATGGGTTCACAGGGAGATTAAAGAGAGATAATGGAAGGAGTGCCCTGGAAAGATGGCAGATGGTGGTCAAAGAGTATGATTCTGGAAATAGAAAATATGGAGGGGATGTAGTTTAGATAACAACAAAATCTATGGTATAAGAATGGGAAGAGATCATAGGAAGTTAGGAGGTTAGAGACTGAGAAGCCAGGGTATCAGAAGGATAATATTAGATTAGAAAGACATTGAAATCACCAAGAAGCAATAGGGTATAAAAGAAAATAACAATGAAGGAGGATAAAAATCTTCAAAAATTAAGACATAGCCTTAGTATGAGTTGATAACTATAGCAAGGAGGACTGGTATATAAAAGCACTTGATTATTTGAGATTCAAAACTGAGGGTTTTTATGGAGAAGGAAGAGAAAACAGGAAGGAAGGGCAGTGAGGGGGTAAGAAGACACCTTCTTTTATAAGCCCAGTGTCTGAGAACACAGAGGGGCCAACATCTATTATTGGAAGGGCTACCGGGGAAGTGGTATTCTCGAGTCTGGTCTAGAACATAAGATGCCTTTCATTATAATGGACCATGATTTCTATAAGTCATATTTGAAGAGTTTTAGGAACTGGGTACAGTTGATAGATGTGATCAGGAAAGGATTCCATGGGACGCTGGGGTGCTCAGTCAGTTCAGTGTCCAACTCTTGATGTTGGCTCAGATCATGATCTCAGGGTCGAGCGGGCTCTGTACTGAGCATGGAGGCTGCCTAGGATTAATTCCTTCTCTCTTTCTACCCCTCCCCCTTTACCCACTGCTCTCTCTCCCTCCCTCCCTCTCTCTCTCTCTCTCTCTCTCTCTCAAAAAAAAAAAAAAAGACATGGGAACTTGGTTAGGACAGGGAGAGGAAATTATTACTTATTGGAATCATAGGCTGGGGTAAGACATTGATGCTCTTATACTGTGTGGTTCCCCATGAGGAGAAAACTTGTAGGATATCATTGGATAAGATATATAGTAAGTTTCTACTTTCTCCTGCATTATCTATTTTTATTTTAGTGAAAAGCTTGGTTGATAAGTGAAATAATACACATGACAATTGCTAAACTCTTTGGGGGAAAAAGGTGCTATAGGAACAGAAATTATTATTTTTTTTTTTTTAATTTTGAGAATAGGAAAGAAAGAATGAGCAGATGGCTCGTCATGCTTTCATTGGTTTTCAGGTTGGTTCCAAATGGTAAACTATTGCCTGGCAAATATTCGGAATCAAAATGACCCTACTCCATTTGTTCAGAATATTTCAGTACTCTGTGTACTATGCAAGTCATGTTCACCATTATAAAAGGACATAAAACTTGCTAGGAAGAAATCTCTGATTTATTAGATCACTGGGATGAACCTTGAGAAGAAAGCAAGTAAAAGAACGGATACCCATCACCAAATGGCAAAGATGCTAACAGAGAAAGAAAAGACTGAGTACATTGTGGAATTTAAACTTTAGGTGGCAGAGCTATTCTCTAGCATGGGCAAACTCGATGTAGAGACCAGGAGTATTTTTAAGTGAAAAGTGGATCTTGAATTATGACTTTTGTTCTTAATAAGCCAAAGAGAATTTTGTGTAACTTTGTTGGAACCAATAATCTTTATGAGTAAGTAACATTTTAAAAAAATATTTTAGTAAACCTGAAATGACTGTATTGTGGAATAAAAGCAAATCTAATTGAGACATGACTCAAGAGCATCAATCAAATTATTTGGACTTAAAAGGAAAGAAAAAATACTGAAGTTTGCATAGTTAATTGGTAATATGAACTAAGTTTTAGAGAGTGGGTTGTGGCTGTCTCAATGTTCTATCACTTGGAATTAACTCAAAGACAATAGTTGTGCCTCAAGGCTAGAGTGTGGCACAGCCTGTGCAATCAGTCCTGAGTCTGAATTCCCACTGTACTACTTGCCTAAGTATCAGTTTCTCCTGTAAAATGGAAATATCAAAATCTCCTTCGTGATTTGCAGGGATGAAGTGAAATTCATATGTTGCTTAGCATAGTGTCTGGAACACAGAAACAGGATTTTGCATCTAGTTCCTCCCAGTAAGTTTGCTCTACAATGGATTATGCTGACACCACGTGAACTTTTCAATTTTTCTTTCAAAGATGTTTGGGAATAAATGTAATAAAGGAACCCATTTGCTCTGCTTTTTCCCACTTAATGACTAAGCAAAATTTAAAGCCTAGTATGCTATGGGAAGAAAGCTAGATGGATATTAGAGTTTCTCTTAAATAAAAAGCAGATTTATTCCTTCTGTCTATGCTTTGGTTGCTGCCTCTCTCTCTAAGCAATTGCTATGTTTGTGATTTTGTATTTGTCATTATTAGAAGTTGGGCAAGTATAAATTAGTCCACCCTACTCAAGCCAATGGTCATTCCTGAAATAGAAATCTATTATTCCCCTCATATTGTGATGTATCCCAGAAAAGGATATTGCACTGGACAGTAGGACGGGAGAGCAGTCTCTGAGGAAAAGAAAAAGCATAGATGGGATTCTTGAAAATCCTGCTGAAATGTGTCCTGTTCAAGAAATAAATTGTCTGGTAAGAATTGTTTTATATTCCCTCAAGTAATTTCTGCTGCTTAATTTTGCAGTTATGTCTCATTTTATCCTATATTATATTTGTTTTCTGGTCAATCTCTCTTAGTTGTCAGTAACGACCATGAGTGCTAGACTATCTTCTCATTCCCTGCCACTTTCCTATTGTACCTAGCCCCTAGACCTGTGCACAGGTATCCAAACAAAGCCAACCCCTGACAATCACTTCCTCTCTGCAGTAACCCCAAGACTTGAGAGTCTTAGTTATTGTGATTATATCCATGAAAATGCTTAATTTGGGAATTGGGGAGATTTTTCAGGTAACTGTGATTAAATAAAACCCCATTTTGAGGTAAGAAAGATCAAAGCTTGTGGAATCAGTCACCCTGTAATGCAAAAAGGCCTTTCTGGTCCTGCTGCCTTCTACCTCCTTGGCTGAGAAATGGCATAGACTGGTAAAGCTGACTTCCAAGCCAAAGGCACACCTATTTACACAGCTGTGGTTATTTATTTGAGTATTACTTTTGCTTCTCCAATGTTCCTCTCTCTTCTCAATAATGTTTTCTCACTGTTCCATGTAAATTCTTCTATTTTTCAAATTACTGATCTGAAAAGGGTAGGAGAGAGGCATCTTGCATGAAAGGAAAAAAATCAATTGGCATATATGGTTATCTTGAATACCTGACACTTGAGTTTAGTTGTTACCCTCCTAAAAATTAAATAATGTCTTTTTATGGCATAAAACTGGGACTGCTAAAAACTCTGATTTTTAAATAGCCATAGGTATCTGGGCCAGATTTGAATGTATTATTCTTAGCAGGAAATGATTATGTCTTACAGTTCCCTTCAATACTATTGTGCACAAGCCAGCAGATCTCTGTTCTTTTTTGATTGGAAAATGTAAATCATACTTAAGAATTGTTCCAAAAAGAGTCTTGAGCTGAGTCCTTGGACACAAAGTTGCAGCTCACTGCAGATTCTGATAGTTGAGTTACAACTCACTGAAAATCAGGGGTTTAAAATGGAAGCACTGACAAACCTTCAAGCCAGGGCAGCACAAATGGCGCCTTGATAATTTATAGTCTACAGGCAGCTCTTGGGTTTATTATCACAATGACAAATGCACTGTCATTGTTAATAGGATATTTCCCAGCAAGGACTTCTTGTTATGCAAGCCAGGTTCGGTATGTCATGCAGCATGATAGCAATAAAGTCTACAAGAATTTGTAATGAACTTCAATTACTAATAGATTATGGTTAATGGGAAATATGTGCAGTAAAGATATGGGTTTTTATATGCGCCTTCTGGTATTCTACAAGGCAATGATTTATGCTACAATTTATGTTAACATTTTCTGCTATGAAAAGGCCCAATTTGGTAGAAAGCCACTTCATCCATAACAAATATTCAAGATAATTTTGCACATAATATAAATGAAAGTATAAAATTAGATATTAATCTATTTAATTTTAGCTTTTTTTTTTGAAATGGAGACTTTTTTCTCTCCTGAGTAGTACTGTTGGTTAAAAATTCTTGATATAAAACAAAAGCATGAGATATATTGATGTCTTTCAGTTAAATGTAACATTTTGTATGTTAATTTCTTTGTTTAACTTCCTGTTGTAATTAAGGACCCAGTTAAGATTTGATATATGCTGGTGTCTTGCTTATGTAAGTATTATTTTAAATTAAGAAAACCCACAAGTATTCATGTTAACATGAATTTATAATCCACATCATGGTTCCTCTCAATATGAAGATTGACAGCTGTGATAATAAATGTGTAAGTACATATATAAATGATTTCTATTTGTGTGTATGTGTGTGTGTGCACATGTGTGGCATAAACAGACACAGTCACATATATATATACATATATATATAGACAAAAACAGACAAAACTGAAAAATGCAAACCCCAACTTAGCCAAGTATAGACCCAAAAAATGCAATAAAATTAAATTATAAAAAATAAAACAATTCACCAAAAGATTTTGAATTAAATGATAATTAATTTAAAATTTTGAGTGTAGAGCCAGCACAGTCTTGGAAACCTACTGAAAATATTTTACCTCTTTAAAATGTGTGTGTGTGTGTGTGTGTGTGTGTGTAAAAGCTAAGATGACTTTTAAAAAGATGAATTTTTAAAAACCTTGGTCTTTAAACTCAGAACACATATTTTTAATGCTCTTCCTTTTCTTTTAATCCCTGAAATCATTTTTTCCATAGGTCCTATATGATATCCTGCAAATGGCAGGTACACACATAACATTTGTACTCACTACTGTACTTACTTGAATAAATTTTGACTGTGGTTTTTCCCTCTGACCCATGACAGTGCTAAGAATGATGAGCAACCTTAGTGTCCAAGAGTTAAGGTCTTGAACTCTGGAGAAGAGACCCAGTTCTGCCACTTTTTTGCTTAGATTATGTGTAAGTCCATCTAAATCTATCAAATCTCAGTTTTCATCTGAAAAATGAGAATAGTTAGTAAAGAATGCCTTTTTATTTTGAAAATTAAATGAAATAGTGTCAAAGATTTTCATAGTGCCTAACATATAATGAGCACATAATTCATTTTAGATATTATTTTTATTTGCAGTATTTAGTGAAATACTGGTCTAGATATGTCAGTGAGTGATTTAATATTTTTATAATTATTGCTATCATTATTATCAATATTCCTTGCAAGCTTCCATATCTTATAGCTTTTGAGGCTCTTGTGATCCAGAGGGTCACCTGGTTGATTCATAAAAAGGCTTCTAGGCTTCACACACAAATCTAGGGTAGGACCAAGAAATATGCATATCTAACAAGACTCCCAGGTGAGTCTTCTGCCCAATGAAATTTTAAAAGCAGTGCCGTGGTACAATTTATAGAATTTGTTGGTGTTCATATTTCTGTTACTTGTTGAAACATAACTGAAATACCATGATGACTGACTTGATCATCTGTTAGTTGAGATTTGACATCATGCTAATTAGACATCTAGAATCCAAGTGATTGATAAAATATGTATACTTCTCATCTTGATATTTTGGGCCTATTTGGGGAAAAATGCTTTTTCCTTAAAAATATCCATCTACTCTCCTAGACCCAATATAACTTGTATTTTTAAAAAAATTTCTCTTTTCTCAATGTTCTTCTTGGTCTACTTTATAGATTAGAAAAAAGATTCTAAAAACGATGGGAAAGACTTGAATTAGATCAACCTTCTTGTGTTAGGGCATTATCTTACTCCAAATAAGTTAGCATTGTACACTGAGGGTAGAATGTTGCTTCTTTCTCATGTAACAGTCTGAGGATAGGCAGTACACACACCACATCAAGACTCAGCAACTTCTTCTACCCATTGCTCTGAATTTCCTATGGCATTGCTGCTCTTTCTGCACAGTCTGAGATAGCACACTCCCACATTCACATTCTAGTCATCCAGAAGGATAAAAAGGGGAAGAGGAGAACATAATTCTTGCTTTATCAGCATAACCCACAAACTGTGTTGTTTCTTCTCACATCCCCTTGGCTAGAGGGTAGTCATATGACTATATGTAGCTCAAAGGAAGTATCAGAAATGCAGTCTTCATTTGGGGAACCAGTTATATCATTAAAAATTAGACATTATGTTACCTGAGAAGAAGGGGAGAATTGCTATTGGGAAATAGTCTCTGCCACATTCTGTTATAATTCTCCAGCCAGCTGGAGTTACATAGGCCTTATCATTTGCCATTACCAAGTATCTTTTGTTATGGATACTCAATAACTGATAATATGCTTACTGAAGACCAGAATACTAGATCAATTCACTAGAATTGTCCTCCCCTGCCCAAAAGGGCAGGCCACAGTTATATAGGAGTTGCTTGTTTAAGATAGTACATTGTAGGATCAAAGTTGACTAAGTCAAACAGGTGCTGTCTTTGTGCCAGAGTCACCAAGTGAGATCAGTCCCCAGGAAATAGAATGAAAATTCGGCATCTAAGAGGTAATTCTTATAATGAAGCTTGGAGAGAGAAAGGAACAGAGAATTAACAAGGATTAACATTAAAGACAGCCAGGATGTGGTGGTTAAGAACATGGTCTCTGGGGTTCATCTGTGTGGGTTGGAATTCTGTTTCCACCAGCTGTGAGAATATGGGAGAAGTGATACAAGCAGCTTAAACCTCAGCTTCCTTCTTTGTGAAATTGGGATAAAAATAGTTACTAATCCATAAACCTGTTAGGAGGATTAGATTAAATAATATAACACAGTGTCTAATACATCATAACTGCTCGATAAATATTACTATGGAATCCTTATCTTTAAGGTCTGTTTTTTTTTTTTAAGCAGAGAATCTTTTTCCATGATCAACCCTTTTTCAAGCTGGAAATCTATAAATTAGACACACCAGAGAAAACCCAGGGAGCCAATGTTTACTCCACCATTCCTAGGACACGCAGATGGGAAACCCATGGGTTGCCAACCTTGCCCAAATAAATCTGTCCCACGAGGTTTATGCCCTGGCTAATTTCCTTGTCCTGTTTTCTAGGTATGCTTTGTAAAAAAAAAAAAAATAAGGAAGAAGAAGCCCAAAGTCTTTTCCCAATCAGACCTGGAGAAATAAAAATAATAAAAAAAACTAATAAAAGTAATAAACCACAAAAATTGTAAAGCACCTCCCATGAAAAGCTATTGTGAAGTAGGTTAAACTTGGAAAGCATGTAGAATGGTAGCAATATCTTGATAAATAAGCCAAGGCTGCGGTGTGCTTGTGCTGATAATAAGTAGCATGGAAGAACTGTCTCTTCTACAAAACCCTGGGATTTATGTCCAGTCTGCCTGCATCGGAAACTGGAGAATTAACTCATGAAATCCATCTATCAGCACAGGTAGAAAGAAGAATCACAGTATAGAAATGAAATTAGCATGAAATTAGTTAGCTGTAGGATATAAATATAAGTACTGACATTTTCCTGCATCTTCTGTATCAAATGTCTTTGGAGAGCTCACCAAGCTTGGACTGTAGTTGATGGCTCCTATGATTTATTTCAACATTTTCTACCCTAGGCAGGTTGTTTGCAAAGTCCTTCAAGTATCATTAAGACAAATCAGGAAACAGATAATTCCTCAAGAGAAGAATATGATCATGGGAAGATACCGCTTATACAGAATATCCACAATGTGTCATTGCAGCCTCCAGAACAACGCATTACTGTATTTATTAATCTATTGCTACAGAGATTACGGCAATCTGACATGGAACCCTAATGAATTTTTGGCACATTTGAAAATTGTGACTGTTGTTGCCCGGGGAGCCTCTTAAATCAACTTCCACCCCTTTACTGCAGGTGCCTTTTTACAGTGTATATCATGTTGAGAAATGGATTACACAACCTGCAGCTTTAACTAACCTGCATTAGTTGATTGTGTACTATGGATGTGTGTGTTGCCTGGCATATGAATCATAGGGGAACTAGGATATGGGTGACAGATAATTTAAACATGAAATTGGTGATGCCTGGGACCTGGTAGGAATAGTGGTAGAGAAATAAAGGCAAAAATCAAGGCAAATGGTTGGGAGAACCCAGGTATTTGGGACTTGATTAAAACAAGCTAAATAATAATAATAATAATAATAATAATAATAATAATAATAATTTTAAAAAGCAAACTTACTAGTGAAGGATAGTATTTAGAAAGAGTATTATTTTACCATTCAAGGAAGTGAGTTTTTTAATACTACCCTTTGGCCCTCTGATGCTTCTTCTCTTCTATGATAGGATCAACTTCCTTTGATTTGCAGATGGACCTTTGGGGCAAAAGGAATTTCATTCTATGAAGTCTTACCTTTTAAGACAAGCTACATCTAAGATGAAAGAGCATCATTAACTTAATTTTCCCACTGTACAGACATATAGTGTAAAGTCAGAAGATACAGAGTCTTGCTTACACCCTGTTACAAACTTGCTTAGAGAATTGGGCTGAATCATTTAACTTATTAGTATCTTAGCCTCCTCACCTCCAAAATGGGATAATGATAACCAATCTTTCAAATTAAGTAAGAATCAAGTGAAATGTTATATGCTGTTCTATCTAGGACATCTGAGTTGCAAGAGGCAGATATGCCCTAGGATACTGCAAGGTAAAGGGTATTTGTTTTCAGGATAGACATAGGCAGAGATTGGAAATGGCAAGGGGCATTACTTGAGACAGCCAAAGCTCATCTCCCATTCAAATGCCATGTGGTTTTACCCTCCTGGTATCTCTCATTCCTGTATATGCCCCATTCCTGTCTTTCTAACTAACATCTTGAGGTCCCGCATATGGTCTACAGTAGCTACTCTGGATTGACTCTGTCTTAAGACCTTTCATCTCATCTACTACAGGGTGCCACCTAGCCTCCTGACAGTCCTTTGAATATGTCAAGCTCATTCTCACATCAGGGCCTTTGTACTTATAAGTCCTTTCTGATATGTTCTTCTCCCATCTTTTTGCATGTCTTTCCCTTGCACTTCATTTAAACTTCTGTTCAAATCTCACTTCTTTAAAAAGGACTTCCTTTCACAATTCTAACTAATATTATATCCTCTGGTACTCTTTTCTCCTTATCTACTTTTATTTTCTTATTAGTGTCTATCACTATCTGACATATCTATTTTTCTGTCTTCCCTCCCACTGTGTCTAGAAATCACACCAGTAGCATTGGGAACTTTGTTTTCTTTACTGCAGTATCACTCTTGCTAAGAACAATGCCTCACATGATAAATATTATTGAATGTATATTTCATGAGTGACAGTACAAATGCCAAATCTCCCTAGATTTCTAATTTCTAATTTTGTTAAAGATTTTATTTATTTATTTGAGATAGACTGAGTGAGAGCATGAGAAAGGGGGGAGGGGCAAAAGGAGAGGAAGAAGCAGGCTCCCCACTGAGCAGGGAATCCTATGTGGGGCTCGATCCTAGGACCCTGAGATCGTGACCTGAACCTAAGGAAGACACTTAACTGACTGAGCCACCCAGGCGCCCCTATAATTTCAAATTTTTTAAGAGAAGAATTAAAAGGATCCATTTGATATTTTTCAAGAGAAATCATTCCAGTCAATTTCTGGCCAACCAGTGAGTTGCCACCTTGTATTAGCTTCCCACCCATTGGTCTGCAGACTAGGTTGAAATGGGGCCACTTCAGACAGTACAGAGCACAGGCACTTACAGCATCAGATGGGCAGGTATCTCAAGGTGGGGCTAGAGTGGCCCAACCCTGATGGCACCTTTGGTTTCATGAACCACCAGCTTGGCTCCAGTAGACACAGAAAGCCCACCAGTCTTTGGCTAGAAATATCAAGGTTATGAATTATTAGGTTGACCTCTCTAGGTACCAGCTCTCTGGCCTCAGTCATAATTTTCTTTAATTTTCATTTTTTTATCTGCTCTGCATTTTATACTGAATTGTTATAAGCAATTAATAATAAGCATTGCTACTACTTTTGAAATTCCCTGAGTCTGTCATTTTATGAGTGTATTTATGCAGCTTAACTCCTGAAATCCTTATGACCATCTTCTGAGGTAGATACTATGATTATATTCATTTTGCAGGTGAAGAAGTGCAAGAATCAAGAAGAAATAAGTTACCTGAGATCACTTAGTAAGTAACTAACAGACTAGGGTTAACCCAGAAGTCCGGTCTGCCTTTCATCTGACAAGATTATATATATTCATTTCCCTGCAGGGCTTAGCAAGAAGTCCTTATTTTCTCAGAAATAAGGTTCTGATGGGGTAAACACATGTATATATGCCTTTAAAATAACAAAATTTTCTGTGTAAGCTACTCTTATTAAGCAAACATTTGAAACATTAAATATACATTCAGGTCTATGCAGTTTCACAGACTTAAGATCTAGTATTCTTTGTGACCTTTGTGTATGTTTTTATGGAGATACACCAGAAATCATTACTATTTTACGTGTGCCCAGATTGGCAGAATTTTTTATTAAGAAAATTGCCAATTTTTATAATAAGCAAATATCAGAACCCTGTAATAGTGCACTCCACTTAACGTTTTCTCTGGATTTTGGCAATACTCCCTAACAACAAAATCAAAAAAGTGTCCGAAATACTTTAAATAAGTTAAGGTTTATATAAATACTAAGGGCAACAAAGAATTTTATTGGGTTCTTGAGTTATATTTTCAGTAAGAATATAAACACACAGGCAGAAAAAAAAAAGAATATAAACACATGGTTACAAGATGAATGCTTGAGAAATAAATCATTCACTAAACACCCATTACTTGGGACCCATATGAATGGCACCATATTAAACACTGGGAAATGTATTATTTTGTATAAACTAACATTCCAAATTCATGTTACAGGCTTTTTTCTGAATCAAAAGAACAAACTCAAAGAGTCAATAGTTTCATTCCTTGTACCTATGTAACTTTCCATCACTGCCTGGTAAGTACTCATGGGGATTTTTGTTTTAAAGGCTCAAGAGTTCCTGTTACCTTAACAAATTGAAGCAGGTGAGAAGTTATCTTTTTTTTTTTTTTTTTTAGTAAGTGATGTTTTTAGGGATGAGAAAGGCCATTTTTACAAATATCCCTCTATGGAGTGCTATTCTTTTCTATCTGTAAGTAGCATATTATTCAGTTCTTGTTTTGTACGTGTGCTTTTCAGAAAAGGCCATAATTTGCTCTATAGAGTCTTGATTTCTATCCTTTTGGGGACGTTGTTCAAGGTCATCATGGCCCATATCCATCAATTATGTCTGCCTCACAGATTTCCTTTGTCAGTAGTACATATCAGTATGATTAATGGTTCAGGGTTCATATTCAGGAAACTGATTGGCTAACTGTCATTTCATTTGTTGTCACTGATAATTCAGAAAACATTGATGAAGTTGTCCAAGAAAAGAGGGCAATGCAAGCCAGTTTTACTCATAATGAACAACAAAGTTTGGTCTTTTGTTAACAAAAATAGGCTGTGCACTCCCGTATACTTCCTGGGCCTCAGCAGGAGATTAGGGAGAGGTGTTAACTCTGTGATTATCCTGGGGCATTAAGTGGTAGCTCTGTAATGTGAAAGAGTGAATACCTTCTATGAATACCTTCTACTATGTTGAAGGCTTCATCCCTGTGAGAATGAGGGTCCATGAGCTCTTCAGTAAAATATAACTGTTGTTCTGTATCCAACAGAAAGTAGTAATTGTTTACTTACTTTAAAATGTGTTTACTTATTAATTATAAATTACTGGATTATTTACTTATTTAAAGAGATGTACTGCTTTTATAAGAATGATAGATGTTCACCATTAAAGATAAAACACATTCAATACTCTCAAAAATCCTCTGAAATCTTGTCCAAGAATGACTTTTGCTCTTAAAAGAGATCTTAGAGGAATATGAGAGACTCTAGAGGGTTGAAATAGATTCAAGATTTTCTGGAAATTTGATAAGTGATACAGAATGCATTTTAAGTCTGTGGAGTTTCCCTCCCTCCAAGGAAATTGTGGATAGCTACCTATCTTTGTGAGGATAAACAGTTTGTTCTCTTTTTCACTCCTTACACTTATGTAAATTTCCTTTTTTTAAAATTAAGTTTTAAAATTTTAATTCCAATATAGTTAGCATACAGTGTTACATTAGTTCAGGTGTACAATATAATAAGTCAGCAGTTCTATACATTACTCAGGGCTCATCATGATAAGTGTACTCTTTAATCCTCATCAGTTTGTTCTCTATACTTAAAAGTCTGTTTCTTAGTTTATCTCTCTCTTTTTTCTTTTTCTTTGTTCCTTTGTTTTGTTTCTTAAATTCCACAAAGGATTGAAATCATTTGATATTTGTCTTTCTCTGACTTATTTCACTAGCATTATACTCTCTAGCCCCATCCATGTTGTTGCAAGTGGCAAGATTTCATTCTTTTTTATGGCAATAATATTCCATTATATAATGGAATAAACATACAAAATCACTTATTTATCCATTCATTAATCAATGGACACTTGGGTTGCTGTCATATCTCGACTATTGTAAACAATACTTCAATAAACATAGTAGTACATATATCTCTTTAACTTTTTGAGGAATCTCCATAACGTATTCCACAATGAGTACAGCAGTTTGCATTCCCACCAAGGGTGCTCTAGGGTTCCTTTTTCTCTACATCCAGTCAACACTTGTTTTTTATGTTTATTTTTTATTTTTATTTTTTATTTTAGCTGTTCTGACAGGTGTGAGGAATATTTTTTGTAGTTTTGATTTGCATTTCCCTCATGATGGGGGCTGTTGAACATCTTTTAATGTGTTGGTTATATGTGTTTTCTTTGGAGAAATATCTGTTCATATTTTCTCATTTGTTAAGTGAATTTTTTTGGTGTGCGGTTGTATAAATTTTTTATATATTTTGGATACTAACCCCTTATTGGGTATATCATCTGCAAATATATTCTCCCATTCAGTAGGTTGTCTTTTAATCTTGTTGGTTGTTTTTAACCAGTTTTGCTGTTCAGAGTGTTTTATTTTAATATAATCCCAAGTTTTTTTTTAATAATAAATTTATTTTTTATTGGTGTTCAATTTACCAACATACAGAATAACACCCAGTGCTCATCCCATCAAGTGCAAGTTTGTTTTCGCTTTTATTTTCCTTGCCTCAGGAGGCATATCTAGAAAAATGTTTCTGAAGCTGATGTTAGAGAAATTACTGGCTGTGTTATGTTTTAGAATATTTATAGTTTCAGGTCTCACACTTAGGTTCTTAATGCATTTTGAGTTTATTTTTATGGAATAAGAAAATGGTCCAGTTTCATTCTTTTGTATGTTGTCTGGTTTTCCCAACACCATTTATTGAAGAAACTGCCTTTTTCACATTGCATAGTCTTGCCTCCTTTGCCAAAGATTAATTGACCATATACTTATGGATTGATTTCTGGGTGTTCTATTCTGTTCCATTGATCTATGTGTCTGTTTTTATGTCAGTATCATACTGTTTTGGTCTATGCTTTGTAATATAACTCAAGGTCCAGAACTGTGATGCCTCCATTTTTGTTTTTCCTTTTGAAGATTGCTTTGGCTATTTGGGGTCTTGTCTGGTTCCATATAAGTTTTAGAATAATTTGTTTTAGTTCTTTGAAAAATGCTGTTGGTATTTTGATGGGGATTGCATAAATGCGTAGATTGCTTTGGGTATACGGACATTTTAATATTTGTTTTTCCAATTCATGCACATGGAATGTCTTTCCATTTATTTGTGTCATCTTCAATTTCTTTCATTAATATTTTATAGTTTTCAGAGTACAGGTCTTTCACCTCTTTGGTTAGGTTCATTCCTAGGTATTTTATTGGTTTTGGTGCAGTTGTAAATGGGATAGTTTCCTTAATTTCTCTTTAGCTGCATAATTATTAGCATATAAAAATGCAATAGATTTCTGTACATTGATTTTGTATCCTGCAACTTTACTGAATTTATTTATCAGTTCTAGTATTTTTTTTGTGGAATCTTTAGGGTTATATATAGTATCATGTCATATGCAGTAGCCCCTTTTAACAGGGACTGTTAAAGGCTGGTTTGGTGGTCATGAAGTTCTTTAGTTTTTGTCTGAGAAATTCCTTATTCTTCCTCCTATTCTGACTGCTAGCCTTTCTGGATAAAGTATTATTGACTGTACATTTTTCCCATTCAGCACTTTGCATATATGTCATTCCCTTCTGGCCTTAAAAGTTTTTGCTAAATAATCCACTGATAGCCTTATGGAATTTCCCTTGTAAATTATTGTCTTTTCTCTTTCTGCTTTAATTTTTTTTGTCTTTATTACTTCTTTTTGCCATTTTAAGTATTGTCTGTCTTTGTGTGGACCTCCTTGGGTTGATTTTATTGGGGGATATCTGTGCCTCCTGGATCTGGGTTTTTGTTTCTTTCCCAAGATTCAGGAAGTTTCAGTTATTATTCCTTCAAATAAATTTTCTGCTCCCTTTTCTTTCTCTTCTTAGGGATCCCTATATTGCAAATGTTATTATCCTTGATGCAATCACTAAATTCTCATTTTGTATATTTGCTTTCTTTTACCTCCTCAGCTTGTTTGTTTTCCATTACTGTCTTCCAAGTCATTAATTTTTTCTTCTCTTTCCTCTAACCTATTTATTCCATCTAGTGTATTTTTAATTTCATTTATTGTATTTTTCATCTGTGATTGGTTCTTTTTTAAGAACCAATAACTTTGTTAAGGGTCTCATTGATGCCTCCACTCATTTCTCAAGTCCAGTGTCTGTCTTTTGATCATTAAATTCTCTATCAGGCATATTACTTATATTTGTATTGCTTAGGTCTCTTCCTGTGGTTTTGTCCTCTTCTTTCATTTGGAACATATTCCTCTGTCTCCTTATTTTGTCTAACCTTCCATGTCTATTTTTATGTGTTAGGAAAGTCAGCCACATCTCCTGCTCTTGAAAGTAGTGGGTGGAGCACACACTTTTAACAAGGTGGTGCTGGTTCTCTTCCATAGGGTACATGAAGTTGCTGTGAAGACCAGAGCTGGCCAGTGCTGCTCTGCAAAGGCCACGTGGGCAGGGACTGCAATTTTAACCAGGTGTATGTGGAGGTCACCTGTTGCTTGGAATAAGGCCCCCAAAACACACAGGACTCTCTGTTTTGGCAGGTATTTTTCAAACTACTACTTCTTCGCTGTATTTACATGGGCTATTTGTTGTGCTGTTCTTTAAGGGCAGGAACTCTGTTTCTTATAATACATTGGACTTACCCAGAGCTAAGCCTGCTAATTTTTAAAATTCCAGGCTTTACATATTGCTGATTGTAAGAACTCATGAAATTCAGCCCCTTTCACTTTCAAAGTCTTGGGAATTCTTCTTCCCCAGGGAGGCTCCCTGGTGTAACTGTTTCTCATCCTTCTCCATGCCCTTGGTTCCCTCTCAACTGCAGACAGCCAAGGGTCTTTTGGCTCCCCACCTCATATTCACCCTTCCTATCCAATTACACGTGGCCTCTCCTTTACCTTTAGTTGTGGAGTTTTTTCTTCCAGTCTTTGGGGTATTTTCTGAGTTACTTTATGCTGATATGAGTTACTGTGGGACTAGGTGATCTTAGAGCCCTTCTACTCGGCCATCTTCTCAGACTTCTACACTTAGGTAAATTTCAAACATAACCAAAGATTTATTTTTTTAAAGTGAAACTATAACTTTTTATAATAAAATATGTAAATATTCTAAAGCCTTGTTTTAAAAAGGCCTTTAAAAATGTGTCAGAAGCCCAGAAATTAAGAAAGAAAAAAAACTTAAAATGTGACTGAATAAAATAGAAAAAGAATTCAGTATATCAAAAAACAAAATCTATAAAGTCAAAGATAAAAGATAATAAAGAGAAAAGAGAAAATAAAATGGAAGCAAATGGAACACATGACAATGAATTTTCTAATATCCTAAGGTGCTTACATCTAGTAATCAATAAAAACAAGATAGAAACTACTAGAGGAAAGTACACAGGCAAATAATTCTTAATAAAAGAAGAAAAAATCAATAAACATATACTTTTTCATATATATCAACAAGTACATACTTTTTAGTATTTAAAGAATCCATGGTACATGTTTTATTAATATTTTGGGAAATTCCAGTATAATCAACAAATGGAAAAGATTTTCTTGTCAATAAGCCAGTGAAACTAGTTGTCTCATTTCTCTAGCTTATGTGGTATTTAACCTGAATGTGGCCTTTTGATAGGGAGAATGGTTAGGATAAGACAAAGAGTATCGTATATGATTCTGCATGGAAATCTGAGAATGTCTTGGAATTTTCTAGATTTTAGATATAAGAGACAATGTTCTACTTATATCGATATGTGTTTGTAATTTTAATACAGAAATAAATGATCAACATTATTCAAAATATAACTTTTTGAGTACACTCTCATGATTGATATTTATGCCTCAACCACTATGAAACTCAGATTATTATTAAAAAGAACCTTTCCCTCTTTCTTTACACTGAATTCAGACTCTTGCAGATCTTTCATAATTTCTGCTTTGAGATCAGGTGGTGCTGTTGTGTTAAAGTTGCAGGTTTCTGTCAAAAAATCACAAAGCAGTTCTCCATTTTCATTGCCATCAGTAAAACAATCAGATATGTCCATGGTGGACAGAAGGTCATAACACTCATACTTAATCCCCAATTTGTCCAGCATCTGCGTGAGGTCAGACGATGTGACATACTGGCAGAGGTCATCCTGAGGTAAGCGGGTTCCATACTTTTTCCATAGCTTGTCCCAGCCACTGTTTCCTATGAGATAAAACAAAGTTCATGCTTTTACTTATTCTTCTTTTCATTTTCCTACTCTGCCAGGAAGTATACTAGATGTTTAGATTAAAACAGTCGGTAAAGAAATATTCTTGCCTTTGGGTAGCTTAGTTTAAGGAGTGTACAGCAGGGGGAAAGTTAAAAACAGAAGTAAATAAATCACATATCAGATGGTGCTAAATCCTAATGAAAAACAAATCAGAGCAAGGAATAAGGAGGGTCCAAGAGCTGGATGTGTTGCTGTTTTATATAGTGTGGTCACAGAAAGTCTCTGTAATAATGTGACATTTGAGCAGAGATATGACAAACCATGTAGGTATCAGAGAGAAAATGACCTTAAGTAGAGAGAATAGAAACTACAAAGGACCTGAGGCAGGAACATGCTTTTGGCGTGTTAAGAACTAGCCAGGAAATCAATGAGATTGGAACTCAATGAGCAAAGGGGAGAGTAGAAGATGAAGTTTGATGAGTGGTGGGGGAAGTGGATAGGGTGCCATATCATGTGGGGTGAGATGGGAAGTCATTGTAATGGTGTCTGAAAGAACTTTCTGGATTGATGGACATATTTTATATCCACATTGTCCAATATGGATGATAGCCACTAACTATCTGTGGCTAAGAAGCATTTGAACTGTAGTTAGTATGACCAAGGAAATAAATTATAAGTTTTACTTCATTGCAACTCATTTAAATATCAATTTCAATAGCCAAATGTAGCTTTCATATTAGACAACGCAACATTAAAGTGACTTAACCTAATTTACATTTTAATAAAGTTACTTGGTCGCACAGATGAGAATAGACTATGGGGCATTAGGGCAGAAATAGAACAGTAAAGAGGTTATGGCAATAATCTGGGTGCCAGGTGATGGTAATTGGAACAATTAGCTTTTGGAAGTGAGAAGTGGTTACATTTTTTTTTTTTTTAATCTATTGTGTTCCTAGATCTAGTGAAATTTGCCAACAATTTGGATATTGGGTGTGAGTAAAAACAGAGTCAGTGTCCCCCATGATTTTGACCCAACCATCTGAAAAAAGAGAATTGTCATTATTGGAAAAGGGAAGAAAAAAGGCACCTGGGTGGCTCCATGGTTCAGCAGATGTCTGCCTTTGGCTCAGGTCCTGGGTTCAAGTCCCTGCAGGGAGTCTACTGCTCCCTCTGCCTGTCTCTGCCTCTCTCTGTGTCTCTCATGAATAAATAAATAAAATCTTTTTAAAAAAGGAAATGGGAATAATAAGGAAGAGAAGTTTTAAGAGTGTCATGAGGTGTCAAGTTTTGGAAATGTAAATGTGAGATGTCTATTGATACGTATCTCTTGGATATTCCAGCAGTGATAGGAAGAAGGCAGTTGTTTACATGAGTCTTGAGTTCAGAGGAGAGGATCTTAGAGTAAGAATTGAAATAGAAAGAGCATAATAAATACAATGCTGATTTTCTCAAACAAAAAATGGGGTAGCCTTTCATGTCTCCACTTATGCTGCCTTGCACTGCCAATAACTAGGCTGATTCTTACAAATTTTGTCCCCAGCTTTAGAAGATATTTTAGCAATGTCTATTGTATTTAATTGAAAACTCTGCCCAGTGTAGAAGCTAAGAGATGCAACCTCTAAGTGAGAGAGACACAGGTTGGAATGTACTTTTGACAGTTCAAGAATAATATGAGGTTTGTTATAAATTTCTCAGAACCTCAGTTTTCTCATCTATAAAGTGGGATAACCATGTTTACCTCAAATGCAACTGCAAGTATTAAATAAGATAATTTAATTGTTAATTGAATTGTTGCACAATGCTAAGCACATGGCAGATGGGTAAAAAGTACTTAAAAAATAAATGAACATACTGTGGAATTAGTTTGATAATGTATTTTCATTGGTTGTAATCTTGAGGCTGGAAAAGAAAACTTGCTATTCAGAAATCTGTAATACTGATACAGCAATACAAATGAGCATCTACTTGTGGATCCTCTAATACCTGCATATAATAATGGGATGTTATATACACAATTGATACAGTATAGTAATTAAGAGGGTCTTTGAAGCCAACCGTGGAAGTACAAAGCCTGCCTTTTCTTCTGACTAGCTTTATGAAACTGCCTCAGTTTAATCATCAGCAAAACAGGGATAACAATAGAATTTATGCATAGGATTGGGGCAAGAAAAAGTAAAGGAACTAAAAAAACCATGACTGGCACACATAGTAAATAAATATTGTTGACATTATTAGGGAATTAATTTGGACTTGGCAAAACAATGCAAGAGAGAACCTATATTTTCTATGAGCTTCAGGGATTAAAAGTGAAGATTTCAAAGCTTTAATTTTTTTTTTTTGTTCCCAAACCTCTTTTACAGTCTAATGAAGTAATTAACTTTCCAGGAAAGTACACAAACAATAAATACCCATACAATTATGCATATAATTATTAGATGCTCAAAGACCCCTGGCCCTCATCCATGGATTGGGCTAAAATGTTATGATTGAACTCAACAAAAGAGACCATCTAAGGCAGAAAATGATAAAATTTAAAAGCTTAGATAATTGACATTCTACTAATATTTCAGAAGAGGGAGCAATAACTGAAGGGTGTGCTCTAGAAGGTAAATTGAAATGAAGCAGTAAAAAACAAAACCTCAGTCCAGTGGAAAAAAATTAGGATCATGACTATGTATTAAAAAAATCTTTAATTACAAAGATAGTGATTATCTACTCAAATAAGGATATGCCTACAAATAAGACTTTATAAGAAAATAAATATTTCAATGGTTGAGGAGAAGCTGTATTATCATTCTTATTTTTATTTTTAACCTGTCAGAGAAAAAAATAACCAGACACTGATTGCTGGTGTTAGTGTTGTGTGACTTGGTGCCATTTCTGAGCTGAGCAATTATACACTTTCTAACTGATGCATTATCATAATGGCTCTCAGTGGGCACAACATATGGTGTTACTTTTGTTTCCAACATGATATAAACCAGATTCTTTTTCTCTCATTGTATTAAAAATCACACACCATGATTTTCCTCCTTCCTTAGGTAAGGAGAGGGAAGGACAAAAACTATTGTCTCCTCTGGCTAAACCCCCTTAACTAGAAAAGTTGCATTTTAACTAGCAACTCTCAAAACTAATGCCTGGCTACTGCATTTTTAGAAAAGCATGCTGCTACTGATATCATTTTAGTGTGAGAATAACTCATTTTAAAAATCTACCTCTTTGTCTTTATTTCTCTTCCTTTTCATCCCCAAACCAAATCTTTTCTTTATATAATCAGGAACTTCTGCTTGTTCTAATTAAATGAATATTTACTGAGCTGGGCTAGTTCTGTAAGTGATACTTATGATCACAGAGAAAGTCTCTCTTCCCTCAAGCGACATGTATTCTAACAGTAAATGCTGTCATTTAATTCTGAATTCAATGCCTTTCTTTTCCTAATGAGTTTCACCCTTCATCAGTCTTCTCTGCCTGTTCCAGCGTGTGCTCTAGTGTATATGTGTATCTTCTATATTGAATCTTTTACTCCTGTTTATTAAATCTACCTTCAAATCTCCAGAATGATTCCATGCCATCATGTAGTAAATTTTAGCCAAAACATGGTCTCTTTTTTTTAGACAGACATTCAGAACTAGTAAAATATTATAAGGCAGATAAAATAAATTATTAAAAAATAACTTACTCAGTTCAATTCAAATATCTATTAGGTGTACTCCAGCTGCCAAAGAGATAAGAAGTAGAACTGCTCTCAAGGAGCTCTCCTAAACTCCTCATGTGCCTCTGACAAGAAACTTAGCACACTGCTCCAAGTGTTTACCTGTCTCAGTCTTCCATTACATAAGAGCCCTTCAAAGGCAGAGGAAAAGTAGTAGTCATCTGCCTCCTTCAGAGCCTAGCAGTGACTGACTGTAGAAGCTCAAGAAAAGCTGAATGAACCAAATCTACACAATAGCTATCCCCTGTGCAGCTGGTATGGGACTGATAGTACAGGCTGTGTATTGTTTTCAGTATAGCTGAACACACATGGTACATATGGAATATATAGCCAACCTCGGTCTCTGCATAATCCTAGAAACTGATCCCATATTTCCTTATACTATGACTAATAAATTGCAAAAGTGAGTGTCCATATGGCACTCAAGTAACAGTAATTCAGTCTATTCAGAGTAATAACTTGTTAATAGATCAGTGTCTGAGATGGACAAGAAACAGTCTTACTCATGTGGCATATTTAAGATGACTCTTTAGAGTAAGACATACCATTATCTGCCTAGATATTAGCTAGATAAGTGTTCTTGGTAATTTAATTTAGTAACTAGTTCTAGGCTTGTCTTAATTGTCTACAATGAGCACCCAATTTTCTGCATTGAAGTGTAGCTGTGGATGACAATACTGCCTTAAAGCAAAGGCTTCTTCTCAAACAGGTTTCTTCACTTCTAGGTAATTATGAAGCAAATTCCACTCAGAAAGTGACTGCAGGGATGCCTGAGCAGCTCAGGGGTTGAGTGTGTCTGCCTTCGGCTCAGGGCGTGATCCTGGAGTTCCATGATGGAGTCCCACATCGAGCTCCCTGCATGGAGCCTGCTGCTCTCTCTCCCTATGTCTCTGCCTTCTCTCTGTGTCTCTCATGAATAAATAAATAAATGAGATCTTTAAAAGAAAAAAAGTGACTACAAAAGTCTTGATAATAACATAACTTACTGTGAACCATTTTGATATATGTGTTCCAAATTTTAAGGCAATATTCAAGCTTAAGGAATGTTTTCATGAGTCAAATATGGAGAAGATGGTTTCAAGAATTATAGTTTGGGCCAAGAAGGCAGGTTAGAGCAATGGCTTTTATACAGAGGTGAAGGGGGAAGTTGTGTAGGCACCTCATGTGACCCAGCAAGCATTCTCAAATGTGGTTGCTATCTATAGATTGGTCTGAGTAGATAGGGATTTGAAGCAATATCATCAAATGAAAAAATCACCAATAAAAATGTGGATCAATCCTATACATGTTAATTGACAAGAATATAAGGCAAATCTGATTGCAAATTTCTTGTGATTAAATTTGCTTTCACTATTGGAAACTGGCCATGATCTATTTTTCTAAAAACTGACTCATATATTTGTATTGTCTTGGTTCATGCAACAAAGAAGTTATTGTTATTTTTTTTTAAAAAAAGATACTACAGCCACTTCCATACACTGAAGGGCAATACAGTTTATCCTAGAGATATATTCTATGGTTAAGACAGGCTTATAGGTGCACAGGTTTATCCAGGTGAGAGAGATAGAGCAAAAGGGCATTAAACTGCACCATGTAACAAAAGGGATGCAAGAGGAAAGTAAGGAGTGGGTATCTTAGGAAGAGTAGTCAGCTACAAGGATACGGGTGAGGTCTGGGAGAAGTTATGAGTAGGTGCAAGGGAGAAGGGTACCAATGAGCAGGAGAACAGCTTGAAAAAGAGTGGCTGTGGGCCTTTGTGCTAAATTCTGTTTCTGTTGTTCTTCCATCCATCAATCTTGCCATCTCCCCAAATCAAAGAATGGTGCTTTGGAGAATGAGGGAAGTAGGGCTGTGTTTACATTTGGAGCAAAGCAGAAGAGGATAAGAAAAGGCAGGTGAAGGACATGCAAGATTTGGAGATAGGAAATCAAAATTTGAACCAGGAGCAGAAGTTTGGAGCAAACAGTGGTTGGCAACCATCATGAGCATGTAAGCATGACCCCTAGGATCCTCAGGAGTCAGGGGGCAAGGAGTGGGTGATCCAAGTCACTTGGAATAAGGGGTCCCATCATTTTTCTTTTCTGGATTTGTAAGAATTATGAGTGAGCCCTTAAGACTGGGGAATCTGGAGTCATTTAGATTATATTAAACTGATGACAAGATCAACATATTTGACAATTTTATTTACCTTTTCAAGTAGAATATTTTCTTTACTGAAAAGGAGACTATATTGAACAAGGTTGATTATTTTTTTAATTACATATATTTAATTTATTTACTTAAAACTCTTCTGATAGAAGCAATAAAGCTATAACTTTAACATCAGGATAGAATTGGAAAGTCCAAAATAAAATACCTAAATTTATCTTCTCTTTTGCTAAGTGGTTCTTTAAGAAGAAATATATGTATGATATTTCTCTTGTAGCTGTGCAAATCTCTTCTAAGAAAGAAATGCATGTGATAAAGGCAGGGGGTCATTAGAATCCCTTTAATAACTGTACTTCTGTTATTTGTTGCATTCTTATGTGTAGGAACTATGTTTATGAACAATGTTTTCTTCTTTGGGATACCTGTCTTCCATGCTGGGTACAGTAATAAAGAGTGGTTTACTGCATACAGAAAAAGTGAGCAAATCTTTCCACCATCAAACTACATTGACTGAATAACTTTTGCCTCAAAATACTTTTTTTAAAAGATTTTATTTATTTATTCATGAAAGACACAGAGAGAGAGAGAGAGAGAGGCAGAGACACAGGCAGAGGGAGAAGCAGGCTCCATGCAGGGAGCCTGACGTGGGACTCAATCCTGGGACTCCAGGATCACGCCCTAGGCCGAAGGCAGGCGTTAAACCACTGAGCCACCCAGGGATCTCCTCAAAATACTTTTGAAGAAGGAGCTGATATTTGAGTCTTTTCTCCCTTTCTTTGATTTTTCTGTGTTAATGAATGAATACATAGTACATAAGAACCACATATATGCATAGATGAAATGTAGGTATGATTATCTAGAAATAGTCCTTGAATAAGCTAAGACTTATAGACCAAGTTCACAAAGCTAGAAGTGCCTCAGCATTCCTGCTGCATGTATCATCATATATTTCACTGCACCTATTTTGGTTTGCACATTTCTTGATGCCAATGAGCCACGGATTGTATTAATGTATTCATGAAATAGCCAACAGAATACTGTACTCATAAGGGCACTCAGTCGATTATCAGTCGTTTATAACTACTTACACCACTTTCTTAACCTTGGGCTGACTTTTTCCTATTGGTAGAAATATACTCATAGAAAACTGCTTTCTGACACTGAAATACTTAACTTCTGAAAATATTTAAGAATAGACCAAACAGGGGCACCTGAGTGGCTCAGTGGTTGAGCATCTGCCTTTGGCTCAGGTTGTGATCCCCGGGTCTTGGGATCGAGGCCCACATCAGGCTCCAGGCATGGAGCCTGTTTCTCCCTCTGCCTATATCTCTGCCTCTCTCTCTCTCTCTGCGTGTGTGTCTCATGGATAAATAAATAAAATCTTAAAAAAAAAAAAAAAGGATAGACCAAATATAGAGTGGATCTTCTATGGATATGAAACATATCCTAAAATCAAACACACATGACTTCTGGATGAATTTTTTCTATCTGTAACACTTTTTCTTTATTATTGATACAGATTATCAAGAATAGAGTGTCCTCACTGGTGACAACCAAGTTTCCCTTTGTATTCCCAAATGTAGTACAATGGCTTCACCTAAGTGTTTTAATTTAGATAGAGGTTAGTAGCAAGCGTCTAGTTTACATAAGCCCTTCTAAATGGGAAGACAGAATTTTCCCACATAAATGAGTATTTTTAATTAACCAGAGATAAAAATAGTGTATCAAAATGTCCCTTGGGGGAAATGTTTTATACAGGAGCTCTCATGTGCAAAACTCCCACATGAGTCCAAACCTTGGATTACAGGCAACAACCTTGTTTGCCATCCTTGAAGTCATTCCTCATACTTAAGAGTTGATGAATTTTGTGATTTATAGTTTTGAGTATGGAGTGTGCTATAAGCTTAGGAAGATAGAGCTGTTGTATATCTAGAATTAATCTGCCTAGCACTGTGTAAACAATCCATGAAGATTGCTGAATGAAAGAAGTGATGAATTAATGAACTCAACAATGCCAGTGTTTCATTGATTAACATGTTTGCTTACATTCTCTAAGTGGTACTTATTATATACTGGAAGCAACATGACATCAAATGCTGTCTTTGGAAAAAAGAGAGTAACATAAAACAAAACAAAATAATAATTTTTGGTAATTATTTGAGAAAATCTATCATGAACAATATTGATAATGGCTCTAGAAATGCAAATTAATCAAACATGAAGGCTTCCCAAATATTTATACCTTTATTTATGTATTAATAAACATCAGAGAAAGGAAAGAGACATTCCAGAAACAAAATGGAGGTAAATAGAAATATTTACTATTTTTGGTCTCATTAAAAAAAAATCCTATTTAGCGGTATTTGCTCTATGTTATTGAGAAAAGGATTTACATATAGACAACAAAGGTGAAATTTCCCAAGAGAAAGGAGTATATAGACATTTAATTCCACTAGACTCCCTAAATTGATAGCCATTGTGAAGGACTTTCCTAATACTGTGTTAATTAATTGACTACGATCAGAGGCCAAGTCAAGAATTTCATAATGAAGACAAAATATAGCAGCTGCCTTCAAACACATGTATCTGAGCACATACGCACTATTACTGTTTTAAAATTCAGAGTGAATGTAAATAATTTACCTGACACAAGAATAATGAGCATCTTAGCATTGGTAGCCAAGAGACTATGGAAGAATTTCAGGGTAGCTGGGATATCTTTTACATAATACAGCATCTAGAAATGAAGAAAAAGAAAAATTAGACACTTTTCTATGTCAATGTCTTTGTTAATTGGGCTAGATACTTTTTAGAAAGTTTGATTTTCAAATTGAGATTTTTACTCAACAAAACATTTTTAGAATTTAAAAATTAAAGATGTTATATAGAGAAAGAAAATAATAATGTGATAAAATATCTGGGAAAAGGGAAAACTACGGTATATGCTCAATTACAGCCAAATAGTTTTAAATTTACTCTTTCTGGCTTCAATAACAGAGACATTTATAGCTGGAGATACTTAGTCTCCAGTCCACATTGGGGTATTGATTCTATGCTTACTCTATATTTTGTGAATTATAGTTCTTCTGGAAGAAGATGGTACTGGCACCGTAAAAACAGACCCCATTTCATGGAACGTTGCTTTAAAATTAAGCCCTTTGCACTAGCTTTACCATATGCTCACAGATGCTTTCTTTAAATCACAGAAAATATGTCAGGCTTTGATGTTGACAGATTCTCTAGGAAAATGGACTGAATAAAGCATGAGGTTACATGCTTGGTCACAAGGTTCTAGGGGTCAACTTACCCCTTTTTTTTTTGAAACCACCCCTTTTTAATAACTCTGGAACATCTCTGAATTCAGGGGGAGGCATTTCCACTCAATGCAGGTAGAGCTAAGAATTATACATTGCCAGTAGAAATTTTTCCCAAAAGGCTTGCATTCCTGGAATCTACCCTCACAGATACTTACTTCTTATATCTTATCTCCATCTCTCTTGGGCAAGAATTCAATATTCTAGGTAGATGCCCATGATACAATTTGTTGCATAAAGCAAATGCAACTTAAATTATGCTCCTCTGACATGAATGAATGAAATAAAATGGACCTGCATATGGCCTATGCTGCTTCAGGGCCATATTTAGTATCATGTCACTCCCTGCTGTTCATGACAGGGATAGATACCCAGATACATAATCCATAAGATGGCTAATAATCTGTGCTGTGATCTGGCTAAAAAAGAGGAGGTGGGCCATAACAGATGCTCTGAAATTTGATCTGATAGACACAGATTCTCGGAGGTTGACTGTGAACATTAAGTTGAAAGAATGTCATGAGAATATTAAGACTATAAAGAACAATGAAGAGACAAAGACATAATATGGGAAAAATGCAGAATAGACAGGGAGGAAGAAAGAGGAATAGACTAATAAAGCAGAGGAAACAGAATTGCTCTAAGAAAGAAGGGAGAAAAAGAATGGAATCTAGAGCACGAGTGGAGGGATTGGTTTTTGATAAAAGGAGGCTTCTGTACCAAGACAAAAGAGATGGTGGTTACGGATACAGCTGTGCTTATAAATTTGGAGGGTGAAAGATGACTTTCTATTTGATGATTCCTCTTTGCTATACAGTATAAAGTCAGGTTACCAGTTGGAAATGAGTGGTGGGGGAGGGGTTACAGGAGGTGTAAGGAGAGAGAGAGAGAGGTATGAATAGTTACGTGAGGAGAGAGGAGAGCAAGTCTAACAGAGAAACACTGTAGGCTTGCTGGACAATTTAAGTACTCCTTTATAAGTAAATTATTCTGTCACTAGTAGAGCAGAGATATAGGATCACTTGGATATTCTAATGTTAGAGTCATTTCTTCCTTTGATTTCTTATAAGTTTATTCCTTTGGAATGACTGTGCTTATGGACTATAGAAGTCTCTTACTGTTAATATTGATATTTCTAAAATATGCATATTTTCTAATTGTAGCCAGTACCCAAGGTCTATACACCCATATGCTATCCAGAAATATCAGTGATTCTCAGATATCCATCCCTATAACACCTAATGAATAGTCACTGCCTTTCTAAGAAATACTCTAGTGTATTTCTAAGAAATACACTATCAGTGCTGGATCATGGAAATAAATTCCTACTGAGTGACTGACTGACATAAGTAAAATTTTATTGACCTAAGAAATTATCTAACCTGACCTTCTGTCACATGCACACTAGCCAGGTCATCAACAGAAGGGAAAAGCAAGAGGATTCAGAGAAACTCCAGGACATTGGTACATCCATACCATTAGAGCTACTGGAGCACTGTGCTAGGTAGGATATGTCACACTCAACTGTCCTCAAATCTATCTATAAACTTCCAATCCTACAAAAATTGATTAAGCCAATATTGAAAAAATATCAATAATTCTAAAGGTGTTTGAGTATAAAGAACTGGCTTTTTTAATTTTACAGAGACTATCCCAGTACTATCAACATATTTATCCTCAGTTTCTGTAGATAATGCTCACTTGTAAAATCAGAAATCAGATTTTCAGTTTTCTTCCTAAAGGTAGAATATCAGGCATTCTTCATACATACTTCTGAAAAAAAAAACCTCCTTTCTGAGAATATATAACAATAAATATTTCTTACCTGAATCATATGAATAAAGTCCCACTTCTGAAATTCTTTTTTCTCTCTGATTCTATTTTGATATTCAGATGATGTCTCCTTATGCCAAGCAAACTTTATGTTCTCGAGGTTTGATGTCTTGGCTACAAGCTCTAAAATACAGAAAAGAGATGGCACACCATCAATTTTAATTGCAAATGCAGAATCCATTTCCATTTCGAATTTTAATGCAATCAATGTTATATACATAACAGATATAAAGCACATTTTTCTTTTTTATGTAGCTCTGTAAGACCAGAGAGTTCACCCTGATTTTTTCTAGTATTAAATGAAATTAGAGGTAAAAGAAAGAATCAATAAGAAATAATTATGAGAATGCTGATCAGACATAGGTTACATTATCTCAGGATTAATGGGGAATCAACTGGTGAATTTTATCACTGGAAAACAAGTTGATATGATTCTGTAACCCAGGAGTCAGCCGACCATGGCCCATGGACTATATCTTGCTCACCACCTTATTTCTAAAAAGACTACAAACTAAAAACACACTATTATACTTCCTGACTTTATGCCTGTCTTTCATGTTTCATGTTGTTACACTTTAAAATGATTGAAAAAAATCAAATGAATAATATTTCATGATATGTGAAAATGATATAAAATTCAAACTTTGGTGTTTATAAATAAAGTTTTATTGGAACATATGAACACTCAGTTTATCAGTATCATCTATGGCTGCCTTGGTGCTATAATAATAGAGCTGATTAATTGTGACAGAGATTGTGAGGCCTTCTATGTCTAAAATATTTACTGTGTGTGTTTTTTCAGAGAAGTTTAATGACTTCTGCTACAATCCATTAAACACACTCTTTAAGAGCAAGGATTCTGTTTAAATATTTCTGAATGAATTAATGACTGTCTCTAAGAATAAACATCAAAAATAATAGTTGATAACCAGGGAATAGAAGGAGTCAGTAAAAAAAAGAAATCTAATTATTCACTGTTCGTATTTCTGAGGTGTTAGTCATGTCTGCCAAGAAAACAAATTAAATATGTTCTTCTCCCAATAAGCTTACAAAGAACATACCACAGTAACTGTGTTGTTAATGACTAAGGGGACAAATTTGGGTTGATAAGCCTTTCAGGATAGGATTTGACATAGAGCACCATGGCTTACAGGTACCTTTGTACTTGGCAATTTGCTCAGCACTTGGCTCAACAACTTCATTGTTGATATGAATTCCTGGATATTGAGTCTGCAGTTTGGAAAGAATTTGAAGATCAATTTCACCTAGAAGACAAGCATATGGAACATATATTGTAAACCCAGAAAGAAATGATTAAGAATAATTTGAGGTAGTGTATTATGTCTTACTTGTACTAGGAAAACCCAATGTAGATAAAGAATAATGCTCAACTGTTGCCCTGTCACATTGTCTATGATGCAGAACAGCTAGATTATAAATAGGAATAATAATATGAATTGAGCAGGGCTGTGTTGCTATTCCTTTCTTCATTTATATAACCTTTATTTATTATCTATTACTATATTATGTTAAATCTAAGATGCCATTGGTTATAGGACTCAATCAACTCTTCTTTTTATATCACTAGGTCAGAGAAAACACTGTCAATTATAATTTTAAGATTCCATCAGCTGAAGATGTTAAAATATGACAAAAAGTACCTTCAAATTGATAAACTAGGCTAGGCCAGAAGCATATAAAGAAAATGTGTTAGGTACAAAATAAAAGATAAAAAAATATGCCAGACATCGACCTTTAAATACATCATGATCTAGTGGGAGACACAGGCATGGAAAGAACCCTGTTGGGTTGGGCCATAGTGGGAAGAGGAACGGAGACAGTGAGAAAGAGGGTAGGAGAAGAAGTGAGAGAAATGGAAAGCCTTATGGAGGGAGACCACTCCTGAATTCTTGAGGAAAGTGGAACTTAGCTCAGAGACTTTTGGGAAAATGAGGAATTGCAAGGTCTATAGATAAGACAGCAAGATAGAGACAAAGTCAGGAAACAATGGTATACATGGACTACTGGCAGTTCAGAATTTTGGAATATTTGATAAGGTAAGGTCTCCAAGCAAAAGTTGATTCCAGTGAGATAAAATGGAGAGGGGGTTGTGACAGAATAGATATTTATTCATTAATTCATGCACCAACTATTAATTGCATGCACTAGGCTCTAGCAAGTAATGATAGGAAGAGCACGGAGATACCTACCCTGATGAAAATTTAGCCTGTAAGTGATTGTATGAGAGAGATGGTAATAAGCTTGATGGACTTGCATTCCAAGTCCACTGTCTTTCCCACTTACTAGGTGTATATAACTTTCAACAATTCATTTTACCTCTCCACACTATATTTCTCTCATCAGAAAAATAGCAATAATGATTGTACTTAATTTATTAATTGTGAGGGTTCAGTGAAGCAATGCATATAAAACTCAGTGTAAAATAGACACCCATTAAATGGAAACTGTTCATTAGTTTTTGTTGTTGTTATGACTGAGTGCCTCTCTTTGAAAATATCTCCTCTGTGTCTATTGCTGATGCCTCCAATGTAAGTTCCACATTTTTATTCTCTAAGGTTATGATGTTGATCTTTACTAAAATAGATGTATGTGCTGCTGGCAAAACTAGCCTATGAAAATGATGTTAGTCTTTAACATTTTGGCATAAATGACATTAACAGAGCCTCTACAAGGTTAGATATGGCAGGCAACCAAAGTATAAGTCATAAGACTAGAAGGTCTGGAAGAAAGGAAATAAGGAAGATAACTCGGAAACAAAAAATGTTAAACTAGAAAAAAGGGCAAACAGCATCATGAGAGTCCCAAGTACTGGAGTAGAACTGGTAAGGGTAGGGAGAGGAAGGAGTGGGAAGGAGGCTGAAATGGAGGATAAAGGAGATTATGTGACAATAATCTGGCCTCACCAACAGGAAACCCTTTATACCTTCTGTAACAATTATAGCTGCCACTTATTGGTCATCTACTGTTTGTCAAACACTGTGCTAGGCACTTTACTTAGATTGTCTCACTTAATCCAGACCACAATGTTATCACAAACTCTACAATATTTTTCTAACTGGATAAGGTGATTCGAGTAATTTGACACTCAGGAGATATTAATATGCCTAAAGTTTAAAGCACATTTTTCTGATTCTAAAGTGTTTGTTCTTCTAGAAACCGAATACTAAAAGGGCATAAGGAGTATTTTTTTCCTTTTCTGCAGTAACTATTTTTGAAAGATAAAAAATAATAATTACTAGGCCAAAGGCTGATAAGAAAAGCTGTGGACTAATGAGAAATAGATTCCAGATTGCCCAAAAGGACCAGAGGTCAATAATTCTATTCTTGCCTCTTTCAACCTAGCTTGCTTGCTTGCTTGCTTTTTTATTTATTTATTTATTTATTTATTTATTTATTTATTTATTTATTTATTTAACTTATTCGTAGAGTGCATGATGCATAAGCAGGGAGGGGAGAGACAGGAAGAGAGAGAAGGAGTGAATCTTAAGTAGGCTCCATGTCCAGCTCAGAGCCCAGTGTGAAGCTGGAACTCCTCACCCTGAGATCATGACCTAAGCTAAAATCAAGAGTCAGACACTAAACCCCTGAGTCACCCAGGCAACCTAACTCTTCATATATTATAAACAAAAATATTCATCAAATCTGAGGGTCCCAGATCCAACAATCTGAAATTCAGAAGGTTGCAGTAATTTTCCCCCTGGGGGAAAAAGATCCCCAACATTTTGTATCTTCCCAAATGTCAAATGTATCCAGCACAGCCCCAGGGTATATTCCTATATTGTTACTTTCCCAACCAGCAAAATATTCTACTACAGTCAGAGCCAGCCAGTCACTCTTTTTAGGGCAATGATGGAGGGTACAATATTAGAATAGCAGTTGAGATGTGGAAACCACAGATTTACCTAACAACCTCTAGAGTATGAGTGCATGTGTGGGCATAAACCGTCTGTGCATTCTCTGCTGCAAATCTAGCAGAAATGAATGAAAAAAAAAAGAAGATAATGAAACTATTTCACCAGGGATTCACATATAGAATCCATTTCTGACTTCATAAATTGAGTAACCATGCTTCCTGTTTGCTAGAGATAGTTCTATTTTATGCTTGTTGTTCTGGTGTCCCGTCTGGTTTCATTCTTATCCTAAGTTTTTAAAAATTTTTAACCAAATATTATTAGAATTTTATTTTTGCAAATAGTTTTTAAAATATTTTATACATTGATCAATATAATAAAAACCTGTTTAATAAATGTTTATTTAAATTTTTAACTTTTAATAATTTTAATTCTTTACCCACTCCCTACAACTCTCACTAATTTAAAAAATATGTATATTGATTTATCTTAGAGTCAGAGAGTAGGAGGAGAGGCAGAGGGAGAGGGAGAGAGAATCCTCAAGCAGACTCCCCGCTGAGTCCAGAGCTCAACATGGGGCTTGGTCCCAGGACCCTGAGATCATGACCTGAGCCAAAATCAGTCCAATGCTCAACTCATTGATCCATCTAGTTTCCCCTACAACTCTAACTCTTTTTTTTTTAAATTTATTTATGATAGTCACAGAGAGAGAGAGAGAGAGAGAGAGAGAGAGAGGCAGAGACACAGGCAGAGGGAGAAGCAGGCTCCACGCACCAGGAGCCCGACGTGGGATTCGATCCTGGGTCTCCAGGATCGCACCCTGGGCCAAAGGCAGGCGCCAAACCGCTGCGCCACCCAGGGATCCCTACAACTCTAACTCTTAAAAGTATTCTGGGTTTGACAATAATGCCACCATGTGCTTGAGACACTTATTCTCTGTGCTATATTTTTTATTTACAATGGACTATATTATTTCTTATTGTGATAGATGAGAGAGAGAGAGAGAGAGAGAGATGTAGAAATCACCCAAAATATAATACATTCCTTGGTTTCATACCCTGTATAGTTTGCTTTCTAGTATCCATCATAAATAGGAGACATGCATTTAAAAAATGATTTATACGAATGTCTTCCTCTACTAAAAGAGAGTAATGAAGAGGTAGTTCGATGTTCTATAATATTATGTCCTATAGTATAGCCTAAACACTTAGCATTTAGTTATAAATATATTTTTAATACATCATCTATACTGCTCACTGCCTATCTAGTCTCCCAAGCTTTGCTTCTTGCTTCTTCCTCCTTTTCTAGCCATGTGTAAAATTTCCTGCTAAATTTTTCTTAGCTTTTTTCCCATTCCTATTAGCAATCCTTGTTCAGGCCCATATTATCTATATCTTGGAATACTGCAAAAATACCCCGAAAATACCCTACAAATTCTATCTGAACTTTGTGTCCCCAAAACCATCATGACTACAATCATTCAAAACTCTAAGCCAAGCAAGCCCATCACTTCCCTGCTTAAAACCTTCTGACTAATCAACTAGATAAAGTCCAAGCTCCTAAACTGAGCATAGACAACCCTACATGCTTCATATTCTCATCTCTCACAGCTTCATATTTTGAAACTTTTGGCTTCAGGAACCTTGAATTTCTTGCAGTTTTACCCTTCTTTCTCTCCCCTGCCCTCCACACGTATACCATGCTCTTCCATGCATTTTGTCCTCTGCCAGGAATCCTCTCCCCTCACTTCCTTATATCACCTAATTCCCACGCATCATGAACTCTTTCACACATTACCTTGGTAGTAATGTTTCCCACAGAGCTTGGAAGTAGCATCAAAATCCTTCAGACAGAAACTACCCATCAATTGACTGGAGTTGGCAACACAGATAAAGCCTTGTGTTCCCTGACCTAAATTATTGCTTTACTTCACTTCTTTTATTCACTAGCAAAGGCTTGATTCCAATGAATTTGTTAAAAAGTATCATGGACTCTAAAATGCTAGATTGAACAACTGAGCAGTTTGATCATCAATCACTGAAAAACATGTGAGGGGTTATTATACCATGTAATACCTGAGCCAGCAGTAAAGAAATTCAAAAAAAAAAAAGAAAAGAAAAGAAAGAAAAGAAAAGAAAAGAAAAGAAAAGAAAAAAAGAGAAAAAAAAGAAAAAGAAAAAAAAAGAAAAAAAGAAAAAAGAAAACAAAAGAAAAAGGAAGGAGGCCATTTGTTCTTTTTCAACTGAATCCTCCTGTGTAGGAGCCGTAACATTATGAATGCGTTCCAGTATCAGACATTAAGCATCCTATAAATGCTTTTAGAGAGCACATAAACCAAACTAATGTGCCAAAGGAATGGGAGAAAGTAAACTTGAAAGGAATCAATCAAATAATTCAGAAATTCTCAGCAAATTCTCAGGGGGTAAACAAAAGGAATGTGGAAACCAGGACTTTTATTGTATGTTGCAAAGCCCCCTGGGAATTCTACCTTTGAGATCCAAGAAAATAGCATTTAAGGAGAAGGCAATACTTGTTTATCTCAAAGCCAGTCTTCTTTTACATATGATCTCTCATTAGTAATTGCTTGATCATAATTCTGACAACTGTAGAGTACTTATATTTAACATCCTAAGCCTTCAGCTACATAATTGCCAATAGTTTTTTGGGTTAACTAGAGCCTTAATATGTGTTTCCCCTTAAAGTTTTGGAACAAAATCTGCAGTTTCCTGTGACAAATGGAAAAATTATAATGATTAAACAGCTCTATTTCAATATACTATCCTTCTTTTTGTGTTTGTGCATTTTATGATGTAACTAATTATCTCAGTTGGTTAATGTGTGAAAGTTGAGCAAAGTTGGGAAAATCTAAATGTGTCAAACTGTTGTAGAGTATTTCATTTCTATTTATAGTGTCTAGAAAGATATGCACCAATTTACAATCATTGGTTTCCTTGGGTATTGGAATTATAGGTTATTTTTCAGACACATACTCTTTTTTAAATATTTCATTCCTATGACTTTTTCATTCCAGAATTGGAATCCTGTACCTCCCACTCACCTTCATCTATTCACCTCCTCTCTGGCAACCACCAATTTGTTCTCTATAGGGGTCTGTTTCTGCTGATTTGTTTTATTTTTTTAGATTCTACTTATAAGTGAAATCATACAGTATTTGTCTTTCTCTGACTGACTTATTTCACTTGGCATAATACACTCTAAGTCCATCCACCTCATTGCAAATGGCAATATTTCATTCTCTTTTATTGTTGAGTAATATTCCTGTGTGTGTGCACACGCATGTGCACCACATCTTCCTTATTCACTCATCATTTGACAGTTAGGTTGCATCCAGATCTTCACTACTGTAAATAATGCTGCAATGAAAACAGAGATGCATATATTTTTTCAAGTTAGTGTTTTTGTTTTCTTTGGATAAATACCCAGAAGTGTAATTACTGGACCTTATAGTATTTCTATTTTTAATTTTTTGAGGAACTTCTATACTGTTTCCCACAATGGCTACACCAGTATACATTTCCACTAACAGTGCATGGAAGTTCCTTTTTCTCTACATCCTTGCCCACACTTGTTATTTCTTGTTTTTTTTTTTTTTTTTTTTTTTTTTTTTTTTTTTTTTTTTTGATACTGGCCATTCTGACAAGTGTGAGGTGATATCTCATTCAGATCCTCATTTTTAATTGGATTATTTGGGGTTTTTTGGTGTTGAATTAGGAGTTCTTTTTATATTTTGGATATTAACTACTCATCAGATATAGGATTTGTAAATATCTTGTCCCATTCAGTAGGTTGCCTTTTTGTTTTGTTGATTGTTTCTTTCACTGGGCAGAAGTTTTTTGTTTTGGTTATTTTTACTTTTGTTTTCCTTGCCTAAGGACATAGATCCAGAAAAATGTTCCTAAGGCCAATGTCAAAGAGATTATTGCCAATGTGTTGGTCTAGGAATTTCAGGATTTCAGATGTCACATTTAGGCTTTTAATCCATTTTGAATTCAATTGTCCAGTTTGTCTGCCACCATTTAGTTGAGAGACTGTCTTTTCCCCATTGCATATTCTTGCCTCCTTTGTTGTAGATTAATTAGCCATGTACGTGTAGGTTTATTTTTGGGCTCTCTATTCTATTCCACTGGTCTATGAGTCTGTTTTTGTACCAGTACCATACTGTTTTGATCACTGTGCTTTGTAATATAAATTGAAGTCTAGAATCGTGATGCCTTCAACTTTGCTTTGCTTTTTAAAGCTTGCTTTGGCTATTTGGGGTCTTTTGTGATTCCATCCAAATTTCAGAATTGTTTTTTCTAGTTTGAAAAATAATGTTGGTATTTTAAAAGGGATTGCATTAAGCGTGTAGATTGCTTTGGGTACTATGGACATTTTAACAATATTTGTTCTTCAAACCCATGAGCATGGAATGTATTCCATTTCTTTGTGTTGCCTTCAATTTTCTTTCATCAGTATTTTATACTTTTCAGAGCACAGGACTTTTACCTCTTTGGTTTGGTTTATTCCTAGATATCTTATTATATTTGGAACAATTGTAAATGGGATTGTTCTCTTAATTTCTCTTTTTTCTGCTTCATTATTAGCATATAGAAATGCAACAGATTTCTGGACATTGATTTTGTATCCTGTAACTTTACTGAATTCATTTATCAGTTCTAGTAGTTTTTCAGTGGAGTCTTTAGAGTTTTATATAGAGAGTATCATGTCATTTACAAATTGTGAAAGGTTTACTTCTTCCTTACTGATTTAGATGCCTTTCATTTCTCTCTGTTGTCTGATTGCTATGGCTGGGACTTCCAGTACTCTGTGGAATAAACATGGTGAGAATGGACATCCTTGTCTTATACCTGACCGTAGGGGAAAAGTTCTTTGTTTTTCCTCATTGAGGATGATATTAGCTGTGGGTTTTTCATGCATGACCTTTATTATGTTGAGATGTATTCCCTCTAAACCTACTTTGTGGAGGGTTTTTTTTAAATCATAGATGGATGTTATACTTTGTCAGATGCTTTTTTTTTTTTTTGCTATCTATTGAAGTGATGATCATATGGTTTATCTTTTATTGATGTGATATATCACATTGATTGATCTGCAAATACTGAACCACTCTTGTATCCCAGGAATAAATCACACTTGATAGTGATGAATGATTTTTTTTAAATGTATTGTTGGATTCTGTTTCCTAGCATTTTGTTGAGGATTCTTGCATCTATATTCATCAGGGATCGTTGTATATAGTTCTTCTTTTTCGTGGTGTCTTTCTTCTTTCTTTCTTTCTTTCTTTCTTTCTTTCTTTCTTTCTTTCTTTCTTTCAAGATTTATTTATTCATGAGAGACCGAGAGTGAGAGAGAGAGAGAGAGAGAGGCAGAGACACAGACAGAGGGAGAAGCAGGCTCCATGCAGGGAGCCTGATGTGGGACTCAATCCCGGGAGTCCAGGATCATGCCCTGGCCGAAGGCAGGTGCTAAACTGCTGAGCTACCCAGGCATCCCTAAGTGGTGTCTTTCTCTCGTTTTGGTATCAGGATAATGCTGGCCTCATAGAACAAATTTGGAATTTTTCCTTTCTTTTTATTTTTTTTAATAGTTTGAGAAGAATAGGTATTAACTCTTCTTTAAATGTTTGGTAGACTTCACCTGTGAAACCATCTGTCCTGGACATTTGTTTATTGGAAGATTTATTTATTACTGATTGCATTCCTTTGCTACTTTTTCATCTATTTGAATTTTCTATTCTTTTGGGGGGTTTTGGTAGTTTAATGTTTTTAGGAATTTATGCATTTCTTGTAGGTTGTACAATTTGTTAGCATATAATTTTTTTATATTATTCTCATATAATTGTATTTCTGAGTGTTTGTTGTTATTTCTCCTCTGTCATTTATGATTTTATCCATTTGAGTCATTTCTCCCTTTTATTAAGTTTGGCTAGGGGATTATTAATTTTATTGAGTTTTTTCAAAGAATCAGGTCCTGGTTTCATTGATCTGTTCTATTGTGTTTTTAGTTTCTGTATCATTTACTTCTGTCTGATCTTTATTATTTCCTTCTGCTGGGAGAAGGAAATCAATAAGAAAAACAAGACTGCTGGTTTTAGGTTTTGTTTGTTCTTTTTCTTGATCTTTTTGGCATAAGGTTAGGTTGTTTGAGATTTTTCTTGCTTCTTTAGGTCAGCCTGTATTGTCATAAACTTCCCTCTAAGAACAGCTTTTGCTGCAGGCTTTGGACTGATATGTTTTCATTTTCATTTGTTTCCATGTGATTTTCATTTCTTTTTTGATTTCCTGGTTAACCAATTCATCATTTAGTAGTGTGTATTTAACCTCCATGTATTTGTGGTCTTTCTAAATTTTTCCTGTGGTTGACTTCTAATTTCATAGAGTTGTGGTCAGAAAAGGTGAATAGAAACAACTGATTTTCTTGAATTTTTTGAAGCTTATCTTGTAGCCTAATATGTGATCTATTCTGGAGAATACTCCATGTGCACTGGAAAGGAATATGTATTATGCTGTTTTAGGATGGAACATCCTGATTATATCTGTTAAATCCATCTGTTTCAGTATGTCATTCAAAGCCATCCTTTCCTTGTTGATCTTCTGTTTACATTATGTATCGTATCCCCTGATGTAAGTGTGGTATTAAAGTCTTCTACTGGGATCCTGGGTGGCGCAGCGGTTTGGCGCCTGCCTTTGGCCCAGGGCGCGATCCTGGAGACCCGGGATCGAATCCCAGGTCGGGCTCCTGGTGCATGGAGCCTGCTTCTCCCTCTGCCTGTATCTCTGCCTCTCTCTCTCTCTCTCTCTATCATAAATAAATAAAAATAAAAAAAAATAAATCCTTAAAAAAAATAAAAAAATAAAGTCTTCTACTATTATTGTCTTATTATTGATTAGTTCTTTTATATTTATTATTAACTGTTTTATGTATACAGGTGCATAAGTAGTTATAATTGTTATATCTTCTTGTTGGATTATCCCCTTTATTATTATATACTGTCTTTGTCTCTTGTTAGAGTCTTTGTTCTAAAGTCTATTTTATTCAATATAAGTATTGTTATTCCAACTTTCTTTTGACATCCATTTGTATTACAAATCCCCTCATTTTCAATCTGCAGGTTTCTCTACATCTAAAATGAGTTTCTTGTAGGCAGCATATAGATGAGTCTTGTTTTTCTTATCCATTTTGTCATCCTACATCTTTTGATTGGAGCACTCAGTCCATTTACATCCAAAATAATGTAATGTCGATAGGTATGTAACTATTGTCATTTTATTTGTTTTGTCATTGTTTCTATTTCCTCTGATCCTTTCTTGTTTTTCTCTCTTTTGTGGTGTGCTGATTTTCTTTAGTGATATATTTGGATTTCTTTCTCTTTGTTCTTTACATATTTATTAGAGGTTTTGAATATATGGTTACCATTAAGTTTGTATATAACCTTCTTCAGCATATAGTAGTGTTGATATAGTAGTGTGGATATATTAAGTTGATGGTCATTTAAGTTTGAACCCATTCTTTACTCCTCCTAATGTTTTAGGTATATGTTGCCATATTTTGCATTTTTTTTACTTTGAGTTCTTTGTCTGATTTTTTACAGAAATGCTCTTTTTTACTGCTTTTGTGTTTCCTACCTTTATACTGTCAACTTTGGTCTCCTCTTTCTATTCAAAATTCCCTTTTAAAACATTGCAGAGCTGGTTTAGTGGTCATGAACTCCTTTAGTGTTTGTTTGTCTGGGAACATCTTTATCTCTCCTTGTATTCTGAATGATAGCCTTTCTGGATAGGTATTCTTGGCTGCATACCATTCAGCACTGTGACTTGCCACTCCCTTCTAGCTTGGAAAGTTTCTACTGAAAAATCTCCTGCTAGCTCTATGGGTTTTCCCTTACATGTTATTGTATTTTTTGTCTTGCTGCTTTAAAAATTATCTCCTTATCACTATATTTTGCCAATTTAATTACAACAGATCTTGGTATGGATCTGCCTTTGTTGATTTTGGTGGAAGTTCTCTGTGTTCTTGGATCCGAATATGTTTCCTTTCCCGATTAGGGATATTTTCAGCTATTATTTCTTTGCATAAATTTTCTGCCCCCTTCTCTCTTTCTTCTTCTCGTTATTTTTTTGTCACACAAAATATGCTGACCTTGATTTAGAAAGTTAAATTAAAACTAATTTTTTAAAATCCCCCTCATTGCAAATCTCCTTCCTTTGTACCACCTCATCCCTCAAATCAGCCACAACTATAAAATGATTTCCATGTCTTTTTTTTTGGGGGGGGGGGGGGGTTATGTTGAATCTTTATTTAACTTTGCAGCCAGATAATTTTGTGGTTGTAATATCTTGATTTCATAGGAGCCATATTTTAAATGCATCATGCCTATATTTGAGGGATATGTATTTGAAATCCCTGACAATGGAACTTAACAAAAAGTTCAAAAACAAGGAAAGAGAGGATTTCATTCTCTAGACAACTTTTCTCTATTCCCTGAACTTCAGTGGTATATTTAATGAGATAGCAGAGAAATGTTGCATTCTTGCTTGAAATTCAAGGTCAGCTGATTAAAAATGGGAAAAAAAAAACATGAAAAGGAAAATTTAAAGGTTATGGATAGATAAAACTGAGCTCAAATTTAGTATTTGCCAGAATTATACAAATTTATTAATATCTCTGCCCTTTAAAGTGCATGTCTATAAATTAAGGATAATGTGGTCTATGCTATTGTAAAGGTCAGCGGCACCATATGGAGATCTTGTACTTCAATTCATGATTATATAATAATTGCTCAATAAATTGAAGCTATTATACATTAATTCAATGAATATTTCTGGGCACCTACTAAATGCTATGTTCTAGTCACTGGAGATATAGCAATGAATAACACAGACTAAAACATTTAAGTGTTACAGATGGTGATAAGTCTCACAGACAAAACCCAGGCAAAAGGAGCAAGGTGAAGCCATAAAGGGGAGTTTGTGATTTTCAATTGGATAGTCAAGTAGGCTTCATGGAAAAAGTGACATTTAAGAGAAAGTTTAAGGAGACTGGGAATGAGGGAATGAAGTTTTGCCCTTCTAAATGGGCAGTCCCATAATAAAATAAAAACTTAGAAGAGTGCTCATCATGTATTCGTATTGTCTGGGTTGTTCTTCTGATTTAGCTTCCATCAAATAAAACACAAACCCCAGCTTAAGAACCCTGGGGCTTCCCAAAATAAGAAAACCTGTAGGTCAAGAAAATGGAGGATTACAGACTAGAGATATCTCTTGCCATTTGATATCCATCTATTCTTGCTTCATTTCTCATATCAAAATATATGTGAATTCTTTATATTATCAGCAGGAAAAATTTTATTCTATTACATGTTGCATTAAGATTATTATCTTCCTTGCTCTCTCTACTAGAACATCAGGCACAAAAAAAAAATGTTTGTAAAGAGAAAAATTGCCCAGAAAACTCTGCGCTTAGTGATGAAAAATAATTTCAGCTATGGGTTTGCAACCAAAGTAAGAATAATCTGATGTTGAGCTGCAGGGGGAAAGATAGAAGATTCCTGACAAGATCATCTCAGTCTCTCTCTCTCTCTCTCTCTCTCTCTCTCTCTCTCTCCCTCCCTCCTTCTCCACCCACCCCCCCTCCCCGGGTGGCTCAGTATTGAGGCAATTCTGTCAGTATAGAAATATGAGAGTGGAATATTAACATAGCTATAGGATCTCAGGAAAGGAATTATAAATTCTGAGCCAAAAGCACATTGCCATTTGCTTTCGTGTGTCTTCTGGCTATTTGCCCAGGAACAAAACTGCCTGAATACTTTGCAACTGCAGGAATCCTAAGAAAAACCATGCTACCAAAATGTTGTATGAAATATAAACTTAGAGAAAATGTTCCAAAAAGTGCTAAACACTGAAATGTAGATATATTTGATAGATGATTCACATGAAATACAGAATTTTGGCTTAACTTTTAATTTATAGATTTTTAACATATAGATACTTGATTTCTACTTCAGCATATACATAGAAGGAAGTAAATTCTATCCATACAAGATTGTAATGTTTAAAAGTTATATTGAGTTACCCTTAATGAGGTGCTTTTTCCTACCTTTTTTCCTTATACCCAAGGACAGGATTTATAGGATGAAACTCCTTGAATTGGCAAAGGTAGTCCAAAATAATCATGTAGATGATGGATTTTATCAACATTGGCATACATGCTCTCTCATGCCTATTCTGTCTCTTCCTTCACAGGCTCTCATCTGAGCCTACAATATTAATAACTGTTAAAACACAAATGCTATTGAGGAAAACTATCAGTTATTTAAACCCTTGCATGAATAGAGTCTGAAGACCTGCTGTCCTCATGGAATAAAAAGCAATAAATAATAAGTATCCCAAGGAAAACACAGTGAACAACCAACATCCTTTTGACCACCCTCACCCTCATCATTATGGCTAACATGTACTTGGATCAGCCATGAGAGAATCTGTGTGCTCTGAAAAAAAGCTCTGCTAAGCTATAACACAGATGGCATGGCTCTTAAAATATTTGTACAGGTATAATGCTGTTACCAGTGACGCAAAAATGGCCAAAGTAAAATTGTCCCAAAAACATATATGTGGGAGCAGTGCTATGGGCATCAGCCACATAGCTAAAGTTGCTGTGAGAAGTCAGTGAGTCTACTCTTTACCATCATCTCTCATCAACTATAAGATTATAGTTTTCACTAGGTTTACTTTTCCTGTCCCTAGTTATAAAATAAAAACTGTAGGAAACCTGAGAAATAAAGATATAATGTACAAAATGAAATTAACAGTTTACTACCAGAGAAAACCAAAGTTAACATTTTGGCTTATTTCTTTCTAAACTCATCCTTTTTTACTTTCAAACAAATAATTTCCTTTAGTCTATCCAGGTGAAATCATCTTGTGTATGAATTATTTTGATTTGCTTACTTGAGGGTTAAACCACGAATATATCAAAATTCACTTAAATGTGTTATTTATGGTGGCAATTCTCTAAAATGGAATAATTGTTTTAATTATTATCTTTGATAATATAATGTAAATGTAATGTAAATTTATATAAGTGCATACATTTATATGTGGAAATTTATATGAATATGTATTTATATATAAAAACATATTTATATATAGTCAGTTGGTATATAGTTATTTTTTTCCTATCATGAAGAACCTGATAACAAGCCATGACTTTCTGAGCAAAAATGTTGTTTTCAGATTAATTCCAAGAACAGAACTAATGTTAGAATGAGCCCCTTGATCTTTGGTGGTATTGAAAACAAAACAAAACAAAACAAAAGACAAAGCTTAAGAATAAGGGTGCCAGATGCTGAGAAAAGATGTAGGCTGAAGAATTATAGTACATTTTTAGAGGCCTCCTCATTGGGCAAGACCAGTCTAATTGCTGAAGCACTTGCAGATGGGGAGCAGAGGTACAGGGGTGGGAGCAGGGATGTCCAGGGGTCCATGAGGAGGGGCTGAAGCAGAAGCTGGGGCTGTGGTGGGACAACAGGAGAGTGGCTAAGTATGTCAGTATTTTTATTGACATATTTATTTATTAAGTATATCAGTATTTTTAGAGCCAGTATGAACAGACCTTTGTGAATTAGATGAATATCAGAACTTTTTCTGATACATTACTTTCAGGAACATTTCATTTCATTTCATGCCTTTATCTTTTGTATATGAAAGCCTCCGTATCACTGTTATTTCATTAGTATTACATATTGGCTTTTTAAATCTTCTCAAATTGTTCTCAGTAAAAATTTGAACTTTTCTTCAAATAGGTTGCTTATTTTTGTATTAAATTATTAACCAAACAAATAGGTTCATCATCTGTAAAATGAAGATGACAACAGACCCCTTACACCAAAGTTGCCTGAGGATGTCTATTAAATCACAGTTTTATTTAATAGTAAATGTCAAGTGGAACCTTATTCACTAATTGAGTTTGTCCCAAACTGTCATAAGAACTGACAAGATACAAATTTTTCCTTCAGCAGAATTGCAGATAACCACATGCTAAGGTTTCCAAATACCTTGTAGACACTCAAAACTGTGAATGAAAAACTCGTATGTTAACCAAAAAAAGTGCATATGTCATATTGCTTTTTATCTGTTTTACCTGTATCAAGCCATTACTGCATTCTTATGAATTCTAAGGCTGTGCAACTGAGTTTATTTGCTTTTCTGTGTATACAGTCATTTAATCTATAAATAATGGTAGTTTCTTCTTCACTCTGCTCATTATCCTGTTTTCCTGTTTCAATCCTTATTGAATTAGCCAAAACAGTCTTGTTTACTCTGGTTTTAATGACAATGATTTCAATGTTGTAGCATTATGCTTGCTTCTCTCAAATTGGTAATATATTTGTTGTTAATAATACTTCCACTTCACTTGAAAGTTTTAAATACAATGGAGTAAACTATTTTGTTAAAATTATATGTATTTTAATATCGCTATGAATGCCTTTAACAAAACTTTCTGAGACCCCAAACTATGATTACCCAAACTAGACAGTCCTGAATTCTATAAATTAGTGAATCAGTCTCTAATAATAGAGTAGCTGCTAGCATGCCACACATGAATCCGTAGAGTCCATATTCCTCTAATAATAGAGTACCTGCTAGTATGCTGTACATGAGTAAAATAGTATTTACTCATTTCAAGTTATAAGCAATTAGAATACAGACTAAAATTTACGTACATGTCTAGAAGTCCCATTTAAATTCCACTTCCTCAGTATAGGCAAACATGGTGTTAGTCATACCACTCTGGAGAAATGGCTACCTCTTTCTAGAAGGTTAATCATGAAGCCATAGATTTTCTGGAGTAAAACACCTTTATTGGCCCCAACATCCAAAAAAAAAATGTCTAAGTCCTTTCCATAGCATATCTGAAAAGCATTTTTCTAGTCTATGCTGATTCCTAGAGCCTTATCTCTCAAGATGTGTGCTTTCATTTCTGGACAAGTTTGATCAGTGAGTTGTAATATTGACTCAAAAAATCTTTCTCTCTTACAACCATTGGTTCTTTAAGGGTAAATATTCTGTAGTTAGATCAACATGAAATATATGATGTTAGGAATAAGCACTTATATATATTTCCTTTTTTGGTCCAGAAAAAATATTGAATGTGCTTATTTCTATCATCAGATATTTCATGTTGATATGTATATATACATGTCCCCTAATGAGGGGAACATATATATGTCCCCTAATTCTCTGAATTTTCCTAGTCATTCCCAATTTGCTGATATAAGCTGTTAGCTTACTCTGGACCACTGAAAAACATTAACCTTTGCTTCCTACCACCTCCTGGCTTTTAAATTTGACACACTGGCTCTTTCAGTTCCTGCCCTAATTATATTTGCTTCACTTCTACCCAATTAGTTTAGAAAATTAAACTTCTGTGTCACCTTAGCATGTCATTATGAACAGAGACAGAATGAATAATCTAAAAGATTAGATTTTCAAATAGCCAGTTATTACTTAGTATTTAATATCTCCTTTTCCAAGTCACTTATTAACTTTTATATTTGCTTCATACAATCTGTTGAACTGGACTAAAGTCAAGAGACCTGGCTTTTGTTCTGCCTTGGTGGTTCTCAGGCTTCTTTTCTGTAAAATGAGATGTTGATAGTTTCTAAACTCTTTTCTGTTTTCTAATCTTAGTAGGAACACTGATGTCTATATGTTGCAGAGCAAGAAAATCACCTAATTGTTCTCACTATATGTGAGCAAAATTATTCCCAAAAAGATGTCATGAGAGGTTTCATATTACCTGTATTTCATATGTGAGTTGCTTCAGTTGATTAGGAATTATCTATGGGGGTTCCTGGGTGGCTCAACTGATTATGTGTCTGACTCTTGATTTCACCTCAACTCATGATCTCAGGGTCCTGGAATTGAGCCCTGCATCAGGTTCTGTGCTTAGCAGAGAGTCTACCTGAGGATTTTCTCTCCCTCTCCTTCTATCCCTTCTCCCTGAAATAAATCAATACATTTTAAAAAATTATCTGTAAACCTATATACTATTATATATGTTATGGCAATTGAGTCAGTACACAAAAGGTTAATAAAAATAGACATAGAAAGCTGGATAAAATGAGATTGAGTTATCTTGTCTAATCCTTATAAAACTTTCTGGCATTTGAACACATGAACTGAACAGTATAGCAGATTCCTTTAAGCAGAGAGCAAGGAGAGCACATTACCCATTACTGCCTCCTGGAACATTTTTCTGGGCATAAATGCATGCACTGTAAATTACTACCATTCTCCTTTACCAAAAAGAGTATGGATTTATTTTTTAAAGATTTATTTATTTATTTATGATAGAGAGAGAGAGAGGTAGAGACACAGGAGGAGGGAGAAGCAGGCTCCATGCCGGGAGCCCGATGCGGGACTCGATCCCAGGACTCCAGGATCGTGCCATGGGCTAAAGGCAGGCGCCAAACTGCTGAGCCACCCAGGGATCCCACAGATTTCTTTTTATTTATGTACTATGTAGCATAAAGACAATATTCATTAAACATCAAGTAATAATGAAACCCCATTGGGTGGTTTAATTTTAGGAAGTATCAGTCAGTACTGAGGATGAACCAAAAAGCATATTCTATGAGACTTAGAAGACAATGTAATTGTTCTCATTATCTGAAAGCAACGCTAAAATGAATATGGTATAAGTACTTCAAGACCTTGAATAAAACAATTCCAGTTGTTTCGTGTTTCATTAAAGCACATACTCATGCAACACGACACAACTTTACACTTACCAGTTTGAGCTGTATAAAAGCTACATGATGTTTTTCATTTGATGTCCTCTCCTTCATTTTTGGGTTCACATATTTATTTCATACATTTTCCTAACATTAAACATATAATATATGGATAGCAGTGCTGTTTATCAATTGTATTTTATTGATGTGTTAGATTAAAGATCGCATTAAAAAGTTTGCCATGAGTTTCCTTTCTTTTTGAACTGCTCAGAGCCCTAATAATTGTTTTTTAAATGGTGGAATCTCTCTCCACACAAACACCAACCTCAACAGAAAAGAAGCAGAAAACATAAAGGGTGCATTGGTAACCCCCTGCTCATGTTTCTGAGAAGAAATTCAAATAGGCTGACAAAGAACATGAACACTAAGGGATAAAAGCAGCAATTTCATTTAGAGAAGTTTTTAGTTTGTTTGCTTTTGATTTTTTGTTGTTGTTTTTGTTGTAATGGGGAGAAGTGGTAGGCAGCACCATTATGAATGGAGAAAATATTTGCACCAAAGATGTGCAGATAATGATCTGCAGGTGTGGACAACCAGGAGGAGAGCATTTACAAGGTGAAACCAGAGAGGTCCATAAGCTAAGAAGGAAGTAGAACTTTGTAAAATATATTATGGGAGCTAAGTGCAAGTACTAGATAGGGCCAATGACCTAATTTGCCATAGATTAGAGTTCAGTGACTGACTGGAAAGGATACTGAAGTCACAGGATAATGCAATAACTCTCAGGCATGCTATAGATTATAGAACATGTTGGGAGACCATAAGGCAAAGATAGGGAGTTCCTCATTGTATAGTAATATATTGTTCTTCTTTACAGTGCTTGCTGTTAGGCAATAACAGGTTATCAGATAAGCAAGTCCCAGTTTGTATGTGAGCACCCAAACTGGCTAAATGGGGTCCTATTATAAAGCACTGCTCTTTCATGCCAGGAATATGTAGACCTATGAATTTCAAATAAATCAATTTTGATTTCATGTAGCTTACTTATTTGAGCAGAGAATGCTAAGTATCTATAGCTTGAATTTCCCTTGGAGTTCTTCTTATATTTTTGGTTAATTTCTCATGCAGAGTAACCTTAAAGGGCACCCATATTCTCTCCAAGGCAGAGCCTGTCATTAATACAATGTTGGGGCTCAGTCAGAAAAATTCCAAGTGTTGCTTCCTTTGTTTTGATAAGTTCTCTATATTAGTTACTATGTGCACCTTTATGTAAGGAATCACTGTGCAGGCCAAATGTTCCTTTCTCTAGATAGCTTATAAGCATCTGGATAAATTTACATTAGAAATTCAATTAACTTTATATTAAAAGGTCAATTAACTTGGCCATGATAGAGATTGTTTTTAATTACTTTTCCTTGTAGGGCTTCTCTTCTTGTCCAAGCACAAATGACACTATCAAATGATGGTCTCGTAGCCTGTTGGGTGCCTGAAACTCATATGTAAAACTCACTGGAAAGGACAGTCTTGGTTGAATGAATTTACTTTTATAATTCTTAGGACTTGGAATATCAGTAAGCAATGATAGGATATTTTAGCTTAAACAATCTCTATATTATTCATGACAGTATCCTTCATTATTTGTCCTTTCTGGTTTCTGTTTTCTTGGTGGAAGATGATAATAAGTAAAAGTTATTTTAAAGAGTTAGCCCTCATTACATCATGTCACAGTATATTGTATGAAAAAAAAAAAAGAACAAATGATTACATTAAAAACAAGTGATTCTATTCCATTAGAGAGCTCTTAGCTTTGTGTTCACATGGGTCACAATTTAACTTGTTCATATGTCATTAGATTCTTATACTTGAGAAACCCAAGGCATTACCACTTGGCCTTATAACTAAGCCATCACTCAGTCAAAAGAAAATAATGAAAGAAAGATACAAATATATAAGTAATATATTGACTATATTTTACATATTAATATTCTAACTCAGATCTTCAGATGACTAGCAATTTAAAAATAAAACAAACAGTACTCAGGAGTTTGATACCAGGTGAAATCTGCAGATTAAATTTTTTGTTTTATTTTTGAAGAAGGGACCAGCCTTTACCTTACAGGAGCAGTAACAATGTGCTAAGCATGATATAAATGTTATCTATGTAGTTCTCACTACAACTCTATGAGATATAATTCATTGTTTCCATTTTACTGATGAGCAAACAGAAGTTTATGTTCTAGCCACGGTCACAAATTTTCACACTCTAATGGTAGAGTCAGAAACTACGCCCACATCAATCTGCCTTTTCAGATTTCCCATTTTCTTCTAGGGTAAAAACACAGCTCTAAGAGTAGTGAGATCAATGAAGTGCTTATTAGAGTGGGCTTGGGAGTGTGTTGAATGTTTGGAGGGCAGTTTGGAAACTGAATCAGAGGAAGGGAATGGTTTGGGTCAGCGTAACTCAAAGAGTGGAGCCACAAGGATATAAATTAACTATGTCATTAAACATATTTTTCCCCCATAGCGATAGTTTCTCAATGAAGGAGCTGTACACTGATTTACATTCTGGTACATGCTTCTTCCCTCCTCCTGGACAATGACAGTTTGCAAACCAGCAAGCAGTCCATAGACCACACTTCAGTGGCACATGCTTAAGGAATGTCATATGAAATTTTCCTTTACTGTGAAAACTTGAATCATTTTGGATAAAAGTTACCCTCAAAATTACCATATATTTTTCCATTTATGAAAAAGTTTTAAAAAGCCACTTCTTATCCATATTTCAGATACAAATAAAGGCTTAAGTCCTAAATGTTATAAAAGTATGGGGGCCCTTAATCTTAGTTGAAATGTTACTACTCTTACTAGTTTTAATAAGCTAATCTCTTCCAAGAGCAAAGAAAAATAGTTTTCTTAAAGAATGAACAATATTGCCATCAAACAGCATGATGTTTCAAATGAAATACAAATTTTAAAAATGTATTATTCATACCTGCACCTCCGCCAATGCTTAGAATCTTAATTTCTGATTTTCTATCACCAATCCTGAAAAAAAATTATGTAGTTTAAGAAAATTGTGCTATGTGCTTTGTAAAATCTGATTATCAAGTCTAGTTAAAGAGAACAAACTAAAATTTTAGTGAACAAAAACCAGGCCAACATGAAAGGTCACACTCATGTTAGTGGTTACACTGCTGTGTTTAGAAATCTTTAGAAAATAGTTCCACTCATTAATGGTTTTGAACTGGGAGACTTTTAGAAACAGCATTATAAACAGTTCAGAGATAGGAAATGCCATTTGTTTCATGATTAGAAAACAAGAACACAAAAAGTGGGCCTTTGAGTCTAGTGATCTAATAAGCCATTCATTAAAGATGGGAGAAAGGTTAAGGTGATTCATGCTATATATCTGCCTTCCTTCTTTCTTGCTAACTTCCTTTCAATGAATAAATGTTTATTAAACATTTATTATTCATCTATATTTAGCATTGGGGATATAAAAATGAATAAAACACTACTTTGCTCTCAAGTTAAAATGCGAGATAATACACCCCAGTATTAAGAGAAGGGAAAGGTGGCAGAGTAGAAGAACCCTGAGCTCATCTCCCACAGACACACTGAGACCACAATGACATATAATGCAACTCACCTGAAAACAACCTGAAGACTAGCAGAACATATTTTCCACAGCTAAAGACAGAGCCATATCAAGAAGAGTAGGAAAGATAGAGATGTAGCAGGAACCAAAGCCCCAGCATGGCAACTATAGGCTGGAAGGATATTAGAGGCATGAAGATCCTGCCTAAGAGGTGAGGGGATGAAGCCCCATCTGAGGCACCCTCTGTCATAGGAACCTGTACCAGGAAGACAAGACTTCATAACATCTGGCTTTGAAAATCAGCAGGAACAAACTCTGGGAGAGCCAAGCCACAGGAAACTGAGACTCTGCTCTTAAAAGGCCAGCACACAATATCACTCCGTCAGAGACCCAGTACAGAAACAAAAGTTTGAAAAGTACCTGGACATATAGGGAGGAAATTTATTGACTTTTTGCACTGGAGGGGCAGGGATCTAAGAAACTTTCTACAGGAATGGAAATCCTGGAAGACATCATTTTCCTTGCCCTTTTTCAGTCCAGCTAGCTGGATGCTGGTAGGAGCCAATGTCGACACTCTCCATCTACCACTTGCTCTTCTCAGCATGCCCCTGCAGACATACCCCATCAGGCAGTGCTCCAAAGCAGCTCCTATACCGTCACACCCAGAATACAGTGCTATCTGGAACCAGTGCCCCTTTAAAGTGATTTCTACACTGAGGATACTGAAGGGCAGCCCTAGCCATCAGTATACCTGCAGTAATTCTGGCTGGGCCTTTCTGCCAGCTGTGTTAGGAGCTCACACCACTGACCAGCAAGCTCACAGAGGCTATAGCTTGTTCTTTCAGCTAGCCAGGCTGTGGGCCATCTCCACCCATAGTGTCCATAGCAGTTGCAGCCTGGTCACACCAGGAGGGCACATATGGCCCATACAGGGGACACTCCTGGAGCACTTGGTCCTGGTAAATGGAGACATTGCATTACTGGGCTCCACAGGATGCCTTCTACATAAGACCACTACTTTCAAGACTATAAGACCAACTAATGCAAAGAAATAAACAGAGTCAGATAAAATTAAAAGACACAGGAATATGGTCCAAACAAAAGAACAAGACAGAACATCAGAAAAAGAACTAAATAAAACAGATAAGCAAGGTACCTGATGAAAAAAATGAGAGTAATGTTTATAAAGATGCTCACCAGATTTGGAAGAAGAGTGGATGAACTCCATGAGAACTTCAATGAAGAGACATAAAATGTAAAATAAAAAATATCAGAGCTGATGAATACAATAACTAAAATGAAAAATATAGTAGAGGAAATCAACAGCACGTTAGAGGATGCAGAAGAAAAGATCAGCAATCTGAAGTCAGGATAGTGAAAAGCACCCAAGCTGAAAAGCAAAAAGAATTTTCAAAAAATGAGGATAAGTTAAGGGACTAATATATATCAAGTGTACTAACATTTGTATTACAGGAGTGCCAGAAGGAAAAGAAGGGACAGAAAAGTTACTTGAAGAAATAATTGCTGAAAATTTCACCAACCTGTAGGAGGAAACAGTTCCAGGAGTCACAGAGAGCCCCAAACAAGATGAATCAGAGGCGATCTATACCAAGATGCATAATAATTAAAATGCCAAAAATTAAAGATAATATGAAAATCCTAAAAGCAGCAAGAGAAAAGAAAACAGTTATGTAAGAGGAAATCCAAAGGCTATAAAACTGATTTGTCACCAGAAACTTTCTAGGCCAGAAAGTAGTGAAATTATATATTCAAAGTGCTGAAGGAAAAAAAAAAAACCTACAATCAAGAGTATTCTACCTACAATATTAACATTTAGAATAGAAAGGAGAGATAAAGAGTTTCCCAGAAAAACAGAAATTAAAGGAGTTCATCACCACTAAACTAGACTCACAAGAAAAGTTAAAGGGACTTATGTACATGGAAAAGACAAAGTCATAAGTAAAAGTAGGAAAATTAGGAAAGGGAAAAAAAGTGACATCATATACATAAAACATAGAGGGGGAGGTAAAAATGTTTTTATTTTACAATGTGTTTGAACTTGAGCAACTATAAACTTAATATAGACTGCTATATACATAGGATACTATATAGGAACCTCATAGTAACCACAAACCAAAAACCTATAATAGATACACAAAAAATAAAGAGAAAGGAATCCAAGCATTACACTGAAGAAAGTAATTAAATCACATCACAATAAAGCTAGAGGAAAAGAAAAGAGAGAAGAACTACAAAAACAATTATTAATAATTGTAAATATTGGGATCCCTGGGTGGCGCAGCAGTTTGGCGCCTGCCTTTGGCCCAGGGCACGATCCTGGAGACCCGGGATTGAATCCCACGTCCGGCTCCCAGTGCATGGAGCCTACTTCTTCCTCTGCCTGTGTCTCTGCCTCTCTCTCTCTGTGACTATCATAAATAAATAAAAATAAATCTTTTAAAAAAATAATTGTAAATATTAAAAAATAATAATAATTGTAAATATTCACCCAATATATAGGCACCTAAATATATAAAGCAAATATGTCTGTTTTCAGACATAAAGAAGTTAACAGTAATACAATAATAGTAGGGAACTTTACATCCCATTTACACCAACAGATAGACCATCCTGGCAGAAAATTAATAAGCAAATAGTGGCTTTGAAAAACACGTTAGATCAGATGGACTTAACAGATATACACAGAACATTCTATTCAAAATCAGTAGAATGCACATTTTTTTCCAGTGCACATGGACATTCTCTAAGAAGGATCATGTTAGGCTGTAAAATTTGTATCAATAAACTTAAGAGAACTGAAATTATACCAAACATCTTTTTTGATCGCAACAATATGAAACTAGATATCAATTACAAGAAAAAAATGGGGGAAAAAAACATGGAGGCTAAACAGCATGCTACTAAAAATCCAATGGGTCAACTAAAAAATCAAAGAGGAAACAACAACAACAACAAAAATAAAAAACAGGAAACAAAAATGGAAACCACGAGTAAAAATGTTTCGGTTGCAATAAATGCAATTTTAAGAGGGAAATTTATAGTGATATATAGGTCTACCTATGAAACAACAAAAATCTCAAATAATCTAATTATACACCTAAAAGACTGGAAAAAAAGAATAAATGAAATTCAAAGTTAAGAGAAGGAAGTCAGATCAGAGAGAAAATAACTAGATGAAATAAAGACTTAAAAAACAATAGGAAAGATCAGTGAAATGAAGAGCTGGTTCTTTGAAAAGAAACAATTCATAAGCCTTTAGTCATATTCATTAAGAAAAGCAGAGAGAGGACTCAAAATTGGAAATGAAAGAGAAGTTAAAACTGACACCATAGAAATACAAAGGCTTATAAGAAACTACTATGAAAAATTATATACCAACAAATTATATACTGAGAAATAGAAGAAATGGATAAATTCCTAGAAAAATACATTCTCCTACAACTGAATCAGGAATAAATAGAAAAATCTGAATAGGCAGATTACTATTGATAAAATTGAATCAATAATCAAAAAACTTCCAATAAACAAAATTCCAGGACCAGATGGATTCACAGGAGAACTCTACCAAACATTTAAAAAAGAGTTAATACCTATTCTTCCCAAACTATTCCAAAAAATGGAAGAGGAAGTAACACTTCCAAATTCATTCTATGGTGCCAGCACCACTCTGATATCAAAACCAGATAAAGATACAAAAAAAAAAAAAATTACAGGGACACCTGGGTGGCTCAGCAGTTGAGCATCTGCCTTTGGCTCAGGGCGTGATCCTGGTCCTGGGGTCAAGTCCCACATCGGGCTCCCTCCGAGGAGCCTGCTCTTCCTCTGTCTATGTCTCTGTCTCTCGTGAATAAATAAACAAAATCGTTTAAAAATATTACAGACCAATATCCAACATAGATGCATAAATTCTCAATGAAATATTAGAAACCAAATTCAACAACACATTAAAAGGATCATCCACCATAATCAGGTAGGATTTATTCTGGGATACAAGGATGATTCAATATCTGCTAATCAATCAATGTGATATACCACATTAACAAAATGAAGGACAAAAATCATATGATCATGTCATTAGATGTAAAAAAGCATTTGACAAAATTGAACGTCTACAGAATGGGCTTAGAGGGAATATACTTTAACATAACAAAGGCCAAATAGGAAAAGCCAAACTCACAGCTTGTATCATACTCCTGTGAAAAGCTTTTCCTTTAAGGTCAGGAACAAGACAAGGATGTCCACTCTTACCACTTTTGTTCAACATAGTACTGAAATCCTAGCCAAAGCAATCAGGTAAGAAAAAGAAAAAAAAAAAAAAGGCGTCCAAATTGGTAAGGAAACTGTCACTATTCATAGAAGACATGATTCTATATGTATAAAACCCTAAAGACTCACTAAAAAACTGTTAGATGTATAAAATCTATTCAGTAAAGTTGCCGGATCCAAAATTAATATACAAAAATCTGTTCCATTTCTATACACTAATAAAAATCTAACAGAGAAATCAAGAAAGCAATCTCATTTACAACTGCATTAAGAAAAATAAAATACCTTGGAATAAATAAAAATAAGGCGGTGAAAGGCCTATCCTCTGAAAACTATAAAACTGATGAAATTAAAGGAACAAAAATAAATGAAAATCTATACCATGCTTATGAATTGGAAGAATTAATACTGTTAAAATTTCCATACAACCCAAAGCAATCAATAGATTTAATGTAATTTATATCAAAATACCAATAGTGTTTGTCACAGAACTAGAACAAATTATCCTAAAATCTTTTATGGAACCACAGAAGACTTCAAATAGCCCAAGCAATCTTGAGACAAAAAGAACAAAGCTAGAGTTATCTCAATCCCAGATTTCAAACTATATTACAAAGTGGGAGTAATCAAAAACGTAAGGTACTGGCACAAAAACAGACACATAGATCAATGAACAGAATAGTAAGCCCCAAAATAAACCCAAGCTTATACTGTCAATTAATCTATGACAAAGGAGTCAAGAATATTTAATGAGGGGGTGCCGGGTGGCTTACAGTTAAGCATTTGACTCTTGGTTTCAGCTTTGGTCATAATCTCATGGGTTGTGATATTGAGCCCCATGTTGGGTTCCACTGTCAGCAAAGAGCCTGCTTGAAATATTCTCTCCCTCTGCCCCTCTCTCTACTTACTCATTCTCTCTCTCTCTTTCTCTCGAAAACAAATCTTAAAACAAGCAAAAATAGAATACAAAATGAGAAAAAGACAGTCTCTTCAATAAATGGTGCTGGCAAAACTGGAAACTACATGCAAAAGAATGAAACTGGCCCATATTCTCAAACCATAAATAAGACCTGAATGTGAGACAGGAAACCATAAAAATCCTAAAAGGAAACATAGATAATAAACTCTTGGACATGAGCCTTAGCAAGATCTTTTTGGATCTGTCTCCTCAAGCAAGGGAAACAAAGACAAAAATAAACAGCTGAGACTACATGAAACTAAAAAGGCTTTTTCATGGCAAAGGAAACCACAACAAAACAAAAGACAACCTAATAAATGGGAATAGATATGTGCAAATGATATATCCAATAAAGGGTTAACATCTAAGATATATAAAGAACTCCTACAACTCAACACACACACACACACAGTAAAAAAGAAAATAAAATCCAATTAAAAATGGGCAGAGGACCTGAATAGACATTTTCCCCAAGAGAACATACAGATGACCAACAGACACATGAAAAGATAGTCAACATCACTAAAAAGGCAATGCAAATGAAAACCACAATGAGATATTACTTCACACCAGTCATGATGGGTAGTATTAAGAAGATAAAAAATAGCAAGTGTTGGTGATGGTGCAGAGAAAGGGGGTCTCTGGTGCCCTTTTGGTGAGAATGTAAATTGGTGCAGCCCATATGGAAAACAGTGGAAACAGTATGGAAAACAGGTTCCTAAAAAATTAAGAATGGAAATACCACACAATCCAGCAATTCCACTTTTGAATATTTACCCAAAGAGAATAAAAACATAAGATATATGCTTAAACAAGAAGATACATGCCCCTCCAAAAAAGATACATGCTCCCCTATGTTTATTGAACCATTATTTATGATAGCCAAGATATAGAAGCAACCTAAGTGTGAATGGATGAATGGAGAAAGATGTGATATACATACACAATGGAATATTACTCTCACAAAAAAATGAGATCTTGCCACTTGTGACAACATGGATGGAGTTAGAGAACATTATTTTAAGTGAAATAAGTCAGAGTAAGATAAATGCCATATGATTTCACAAATATGTCAGATGTAAAAAACAAAACTATCATCAACAACAACAACAAAAACAGAGACAGACTCATAAATACAGAAAACTGGTGGCTGCCAGAGGGAGGAGGGTGAGGCGATGGGTGAAATAAGCATAGGAGTTTAAAGGGTACAAACATCCAGTTATAAAATAAATAAGCTATGGGGATATATATACAAGATAAGGAATATAGTGAATAATGCTGTAATATTGTATGGTGATAAACAATAACTACACTTATTGTGGTGAGCATTTTGTAGTGTATATGATTGTGGAATCACTATGTTTTATACCTGAAACTATATTGTATATCAAATTTATCAAAAAAATTTTAAAAAATAGAGCCCAGTATTATGGTTCTAGCACTAGAAATGGAATGGGATTGATGACTGGGAGGTAACAGTAGGACTTGCTTCTGATTGATGTTAATAAAAGGGGGGAGAGTATTAGAAAAAGGAGTGCACAATGAGTGACTAACTTCCAACTTTGATGACTGCATAAAGTATGGAGAGAAAAAGGAAGCTGGATAATATAGTTTGATGGCAGGTGTGTGTTTTGTCAGGGTGTGTTTTGTTTTGTCTTTTTTTTTTTTTAATAAATCTGAATTCTACAGACATTTGGATATGCAAGATTTAAGTCGAGTGGGAGATAGATCAGGGCCAATGATGTATTCTGGAGAATTAGTATCATAAAGTTATGATCAAAACTAGGAGACTAGATTCTATCACCCAAGCATATTGCAAAGAGTTAGATGAGCAGTGGGAAGATGATGCAATGCCACGTTTTAAAAGTCACTGGATTATGAGGAACACGCAAAGGGGACAAAGAGGAAAACAGCAGAGCTCAGAGAGACAGAATTAGAGAAAGAGAAAGCCATTAGTAGCAGAGTGCACTACCAAAAAATAAAGGAGGAATCATCTTCATTGAATTTGAATATGAATATCTTTGATAATAGTTTTAAAGGATAGCTGAGGGCAGAAGTCAGATGGCAGGGGGATTAAAACTGAATAAAGAGGAAGAAGATCTAGAGATTGTTGGAATAAATGAAAGAGAAGGGAAAGCAGAAACAGGAACTGAAAGAGTGATGTTTGTTTATTTGAATTTTAGCTTTTTTTTTTTCTTTTGAAATGAAAAAGCCTGTACAGAGTAGCAGAACAAAGACAGAGATAGAAGCAAAGTTCTTACAGAAACTGGAAAGGATAGAGTCAAGGAAACATATAAATGAGTTGCCTTCCGTAGTTCTAATTTTCTTCCCACTCATAATCATACACCCATCCCTGTCTATGCTCTTGGTTAATTCTTAAAACTGCTTTTATATTTGTAGATAGTATAGTGAAGCTATGGAGCGCAGCACCAAGATTGAAATCCCAGCCTACCAATATATTACCTTAAGCAAGTTATTTAATTTCTCTGTATCTTTATTACCTATGAAATAGGATAATAATATCACCGACTAGATAGAATTGTAAAAATAGTATCTAGTTTAAGGAGGAGTTATGGGGATCAAATTATTTAATTCATGTATATCTCTTAGAAATGTGTCTGCATATGACAAGCACTCAACATATGTTAGCAATTATTATTATGTCAGCCACAGCTAAGTGATTTGACTCTTTGAATCTTCACAATTCTTCTATGAATTAGACACTGTTATGATCCCATTCATATATTATGATTAAGAATTATTGAAAATTTACTATTTTCTAGTCAACGATCTAAATGTGTTACATATAACAACAAACTTTATTATGTATAGCTATATACTGGAACTCTCTCCATCCCACCCTTCACTTCCAGATGGGGATTGTTTCCCCCAGGGAAACAAACCATCTTGGTGAATAAACTTATAATTTTGACATCTGAGAATCTCCTAACAAACAGCTAAACCCATATCCAATTGCTACAGTGACCCACACACTCAGCACCCTTCACTTATATACACAAAGAGGATCTGAACACCTTTTTTGTGTTTCATTATTGATTGGATGGACAATCAAATCATATCAGGTAGCTAGGGTGCTTCCCTAACCTGAGAAAGACCAAAAGAAACAGAAAAAGAACACTCAGAAGAAACATGCAGAGAGCAGAGGAAAATTTTACAATAGATAAAAAAAAGGTATCACATCTGTGAAAGATGAACAAGATGCTATAGAAAAATTCCTAAAAATTAAAAATATAATAGTAAAAAAATAATATAAAGGCCATAAGATAAAATTGTAGAACTTAGATATATATGAAAATTAGAGAATTAATTCGAAAGGTCTGGTGTTTAATGAATAGAAATTCCAGAAAGAGAAAAACAGAAGGAAGGGATGATAAAATAATACCAAAGTTTTCCTGAACTGAAAGATCTGAATCTTGATTGAAATGGCCCAGGGGACTACACACAAAAATATGTGAAAAAGTCCCTTACCACAACTCATCTTAAATTTCAGAATACTAGATAGAATATTCTTAAAGCTTCTAAATAGGGAAAGCAAAAACAAAACCACAAAAACAAAAACAAAAAAAAAGATCACAAATGAAACATGAGCAATTTGAAGGACACTGGATTTCTCAATAGAAACTCTAATTGCTAAAAGACAATGGAAAAATACCTTTAAATTTCTGATATTATTCAGGATAGAAATTACTACCTAATAAAAAGGACCATAGATTGAAGGCACTCTTAAACATACAAAATCTCAAAAAAGTTTACTTTTCATGCACTCTTTCTTGGGAAGCTCTTTTAAAAATATTATTTATTTATTTATTCATGAGAGACACAGAAAGAAGGGCAGAGACATAGGCAGGGAGAGAAGCAGGCTCCCCATGGGGAGCCCGACACAAAGGCAGATGCTCAACTGCTGAGCCTCGCAGGCTCCCTCTTGAGGAGTTCTTTAAGGGGAAGGAGAATAAAAAGGAGAAGTAGAAGTAGAAGAAAGAGAAGAAAGAGAGGAAAGACAAAAGAAGAGGAAGAAAAGTCTAAAGAAACCGAGAAAGCAATAACATGAGATCCAGAATCAGGGAATCCAATACTGCAGAGAGGGAATAGAATTTCTAGGAGTTGAAATAAATTCTCTTATCAATAATTGTATAGCAAAATAATAATAATAATAATAATAATTGTGTAGCAGACCACCAACAAATCACCACAGACTAGAAAAGATGGACAGAGAGCTCCAGAAAAGATGTACCCATGGGAAGAAATTGACAGATGACTTGATCTGTTGGACTATGTTGAGAGGAGATTAATACTCCTGCTTGGGGTACAAGTAGTGATAGGTATAAGGAAAACTAAGAAAAGAAACTAAAATCAAAACAATAGTTAACTCTAGGAAAAACAAAAAGTACCTGAAAGGAAATGTGAATGTAGAATATAACACATCATTCAATTATGTATATTATGTACACAGGCAAAATGATAAAAACATTCAAATTATTGAACCCAAAATTTTGACATAAATATGCTGACATGATAGGGGGAAGAAATGTACATGCTTATTTAGCTATTTTAATACAGTAAATTAAGAAAGAGAAGAATAACATGTTATTTAGAATTAGGAAAGAAAATTTCATAAGAAGCAACAAAAATATTTCAGAATGTTGAAACTGGTTGCTTCTAAAGAGTAGGAGTCAGTGATGGGATTGAGTTGGGCTAGGAGCCCAGGGCATTTGCAGGGCAATGCAAATTTGGTTATGCCTTTGAAAGTTCTTCAGTCTTTCACAAATTCTACAATTGATATTTCCAACCAGATTGTGTACACCATGAAGGAGGGGTCATCAATCATTATGCTATATGCATCTATGATGCCCCTTTGAACCACTGATGACTGAAGAAAACCAAGGGTCCGGATAAGCTACAGACATGAACACAGACCTTTAGTACTGCAAAAGACCCAAAGAAGTAAATTACTAGTTCCTAGATAAGGAGTTATCTATATTTGCTGTATGCTTTGATTTTTGGCATCATTGTTTCATTACTTACTAATTATTAATAAATTATGTAACACTCTATTTTTAAAAAATTAAGAAGCCATGAAAAATAGAAAAGGAAATAGAATTCCATACACATCCAACAATGCCTGCTTCCATCAGTCAGAGGTACTGTACTGGTGAAAGAATTTTAGGCCTACAATAGAGAAATCCAGCAAAAGATAAAACATCAGTTTTCTTTGCTGTTGTAAATTGGATCCACAGTCAGTCATTTCTTCCCAGTTTTCTATCATTATTTCCTGAAGCAGAGTAAGTTACAGCAATCCACCCCTAGATAGGTGATTTGATTATCTTTAGCATGTGGAATCTTTTACTCTCATAATGCTTATCAGCTCTGGCACAAATTGAACACATTAATCACTAAAAAAAAAAAAAAAGTCTGCAAGAAGGATAGGAACTAGTGAGTTTCACTGATAATGGGAAAATGCTGCTTTTTTTTTTTTTAAAGAACCACATTGCTAATATTAAGTTGAAAGGAAAAGACTATTTTTTTTTTTGAAAGCGATAACTATAAGGATGGATAAGGAAACGAATTTAAATGGATATTAGGAAAACTGAGAAGCACCCACCCCTCCATCCTCAGGAACAAACAGTAGTTGGCACTTATTTATATTTTATTCTAATGACAAGGCTACTAGACTCCGCGTTTGGGGCTTTTTTGAGGCGTACATTCTGGAGGGCTGAAAACTCTGAGCTCAAAGATTGGGATCTTTTCCCAAATGAACATGGATGTGTGCCTTCAAAGGGTTAACGCTTATCTCCGCGCAGCTGGAGACGCTGCACAAATCTGCGCCTTTGAACGTGGGAAGCTGGCGGCTCACTAAAGCACCCGGGAGAAGGGGTGCAGGGGGGCGAGCAGGGGGGCGAGCAGGGGGCGGGGGGGGGGGGGGCTGCTGTCTGAAGCTCCTTAGCCTGGGCCCAGCCTGCAGGGTTGGGCTCCCCCATCTATCACTGAGCACAAGCGGCCGGAGGCTTGTCTCTTGGACAAAAACGTCCTTTTTTGTTACCTTGCTGTTATGCCTGGCAGCTTCTTGTCCACGAATTCCTGCATGCACTGGTGTTCCGTGGAACTGCTGAGAAACCTCCGAAAAGATTCAACGTATCTGTTGTGGTCAGAAAACAAGCTCCTCATGGAAGATGCCATGTTTGGTTTTCTGATGGAAGACAGAGAAGGAAGGAAGTTTTAACTTCCCCTCCTTTTCTTCCCAGTTCCCTTTTTTTTTTTCTCCTGACTTCCACCAATTCCTATCCTCCCTCCCCTTGCACACACAGAAAGAAAGAAAGAAAGAAAGAAAGAAAGAAAGAAAGAAAGAAAGAAAGAAAAAGAAACAAAAACCCTGCTTTGAATTTATCAGTCACTCAAGGCTGGTGTGCAAATCTCATTATTACGTCAGTCATTTGTACAGGACTTTGCGCTGCTACTTTAACCCCTACGGTGTTGTTTTGTAAAAACCAGAGGTGGAAAAGTAAAGCCGTAAATCCACTGCTAAAACTTGTTTTTTAAACGCCTGAAGTTCAGAAAGCCGGAAAAAAAAAAAAAAAAAAAAACAGATTGGATTCTAATCACTTCCTGTTTTGTCAGCAGCAGCCAGAAGTAAATTCCGTGTGGGACAGTGGCTGCTTTAAGAGCCGAAGGGGACAATCACGGGGATAAACACCCAAGTAAAAGGCTACAAACCACTGTCAGAAGCCCACCCCTGCAGAAACCTTTAGACTGTCCTCTGCCTCCAGGCTTTCTACAGGAGAATTCCTGGCCTTCACCCTTCTCTACCTGAACTTTACACTCATCCACTGCATCTCTTCAAATGCTCATTGGTTTGCTGTGATTCAGGAAGTCTCTTTAGCATATTAAGGCACAATTGCAGGAGAAAGGGTAAAAGCCGAATCTGTAGCAATCATCCCTAATTGCTTCTGAACAGGGGATCTTAGATACTTAGGGTTGGATGAGCCTGAGGTGGCCTAGTATTGTCACCTGTCAAAGACCCAAAATGTTAGAATATCCACCTGCTGGACCTTTTACCTGGGAATTGCTGTTAAACAAGACCACTCCTCCAGCATAGGGTGTTTTTGTTTGTTTTTGTTTTTTGTTTTTTTGTTTGTTTGTTTTGTTTTTGTTGTTTTTGTTTTTTGCATAGGGTGTTAATAACCATATCCAACTCCTGGAAGAGTTTAAGAATTAGTGAGTTATTCATACACGTCTCTAAGAGGTGTGTCTGCCCAAGCCATTCCCTTCCGCTGATTCAGTTCCTAAACTGCCCTCCAAACATTCAACATACTCCCAAACCCTCTTTTTTTTTTTTTTTAAGATTGTTTAGCAATTTTAAAGTGAGCAGTTCTATGGCATTAAGTACATTTGCACAGCTACATAACCATCACCATCTATTTCCAGGATTTTTATACCGTCCTCAACTGAAAATCTGTGCCCACGAAGCACTGACTCCCACTTCCTCCTCCCCCAGGCCCTGGAAACTACTCCTTCTGTCCTCTATGACCTTGACTACTCTAGGGACCTCATTTAACAAATATTAACAAATATTGTAACATTCATAATTCATACTGTAATATTCATACAATATTTGTCTTCTTGTGTGTGACTTAATGTCACTTGCCATAATGTCTTCACGGGTCACCCATGTTATGACATGTGTTATAGTCCCATCCCTTTGAAGGCTGAACGATATTCCATTGTATGGATATACGGCATTTTGTTGATCCATTCATCCATTAATGGGCACTTGGGTTGTTTCCACCTTTGGACTATTGTAACTAAAGCTGCTATAAATATGGGTGTACAAGTATTGGTTCAAGTCTCCGCTTCCAGTTCTTGGGGTGTATACCTAGAAGCCGAATTGCTGGATCATGTGCAGTTCAGTCTCATTGTTTGAGAAACCATCATACTGCTTTTCCATAATAGCTGCATCTTTTTACATTCCCACCAGCACTGTACAAAAGTTCTAATTTCTCTACCACCTCGTCAACATTTATTTTCTGGTTTTGTTTTCTTTTTTTTTTTTTTAATTAACTTTTATTGGTGTTCAATTTACCAACATACAGAAAAACACCCAGTGTTCATCCCGTCAAGTGTCCACCTCAGTGCCCGTCACCCATTCCCCTCCAACACCCGCCCTCCTCCCCTTCCACCACCCCTAGTTCATTTCCCCGAGTTAGGAGTCTTTATGTTCTGTCTCCCTTCCTGATATTTCCCAACATTTCTTTTCCCTTCCTTTATATTCCCTTTCATTATTATTCATATTCCCCAAATGAATGAGAACATACACTGTTTGTCCTTCTCCGATTCACTCAGCATAATACCTTCCAGTTCCATCCACGTTGAAGCAAATGGTGGGTATTTGTCGTTTCTAATTGCTGAGTAATATTCCATTGTATACATAAACCACATCTTCTTTATCCGTTCATCTTTCGATGGACACCGAGGCTCCTTCCACAGTTTGGCTATTGTAGCCATTGCTGATTGGGACTTCATCAAGATAAGAAGCTTTTGCACAGCAAAGGATACAGTCAACAAAACTAAAAGACAACCTACAGAATGGGAGAAGATATTTGCAAATGACATATCAGATAAAGGGCTAGTTTCCAAAATCTATAAAGAACTTATTAAACTCAACAGCAAAGAAACAAACAATCCAATCATGAAATGGGCAAAAGACATGAAGAGAAATCTCACAGAGGAAGACATAGACATGGCCAACATGCACATGAGAAAATGCTCTGCATCACTTGCCATCAGGGAAATACAAATCAAAACCACAATGAGATACCACCTCACACCAGTGAGAATGGGGAAAATTAACAAGGCAGGAAACAACAAATGTTGGAGAGGATGCGGAGAAAAGGGAACCCTCTTACACTGTTGGTGGGAATGTGAACTGGTGCAGCCACTCTGGAAAACTGTGTGGAGGTTCCTCAAAGAGTTAAAAATAGACCTGCCCAACGACCCAGCAATTGCACTGTTGGGGATTTACCCCAAAGATTCAGATGCAATGAAACGTCGGGACACCTGCACCCCGATGTTTCTACCAAACCCTCTTTTTTAAGTACATCATGATCCCACTACTCTTAAGATCTGCGCTTTTACCATAGGAGAATGTGGGAAATCTGGCAAAGCAGATTGATGTGGGTGTAAGTGTGACACTGTGTGACCTTGGCTGAAACATGACCTTCTTTTTGCTCATCAGTAAAATGGCAACAATGAATTAAATCTCATAGGGTTGTAGTGAGAATTCCGTAGATAACATGGATGTGATGCTTAGCACGTTGTTACCGCTCCTGTAATGGGCAGGCTGGTTCCCTCTGTAATAAAAAATAATAAAAAGGTTATCAGTTTTATTTACAGACACTGAAAATTGAGTTTCACTTCATTTTCACAGGTCATGAAATGTTAATCTTTGGATTTTCTCCAGTCATTGAAAGATGTAACAATTATTCTTAGCGCAGGGGCTGCACAAAAACAAGGTGCTGGGCTGGATTTGGCCCACAGGTCCTAACTCAGCCCCTAGATCTACATACATACATACATACAGACAGACAGACAGACAGACACAGGCTACTTAACTCCTGTGTCTATCCAACCAGCGTTGTCTTCTCAAACTGACTCTCACAAGCTTCATTATCATCTCCCGCTCCTCCCTTTAGAACTCAATCCAAATCATTCATGTATTCATCCGCCCTCATCCATTTAGTAAGTGTACACGGTGTGAAGACTTGGCATTGACCTGCTCTTCAAAAGTTCCTACTAAAACCTACTTAACTAAAACTCACTCTCACGTGAGACCAGCACATGCTCCGTTGTCAAATCTTATTTATAACAGG